>NC_141875.1:593111885-594361885 GCF_056163025.1 Triticum urartu | reverse complement strand
GTGGACAGAAGGGATTTCCCCCGCAAGTGCGGACGGTGAACATGATATACGCAACCCACATCCCCAAGAGGGAGCGGAAGCGTGCGTTACGGGACGTATATGCGATGGAGCCAGTCGCCCCAAAGTTCAACCCATGGTCCTCCTGCCCGATCACCTTTGATCGAAGGGACCACCCCACTAGCATCCGTCATGGCGGCTTCGCCGCATTGGTTCTAGACCCAATCATTGACGGATTTCATCTCACAAGAGTCCTCATGGACGGCGGCAGCAGCCTAAACCTGCTTTACCAGGATACAGTGCGAAAAACGGGCATAGATCCCTCGAGGATCAATCCCACCAAAACGACCTTTAAAGGCGTCATACCAGGTGTAGAAGCCAACTGTACAGGCTCAGTCACACTGGAAGTGGTCTTCGGATCTCCGGATAACTTCCGAAGCGAGGAGTTAATCTTCGACATAGTCCCGTTCCATAGTGGCTATCACGCACTGCTCGGGCGAACCGCATTCGCAAAATTCAACGCGGTACCGCACTATGCATACCTCAGGCTCAAGATGCCAGGCCCTAGAGGAGTAATCACGGTCAATGGGAACACTGAACGCTCCCTCCGAACAGAGGAGCACATGGCAGCGCTCGCAGCAGAAGTACAAAGCAGCCTCTCTAGGCAGTTCTCCAGTTCGGCCTTCAAAAAGCCGGACACTGTCAAGCGCGCCCGGAGTACCCTACAACAAGACCGCCTGGCACGTTCTGAGCTAGTGTAGTAATGCGGCCCCAACCCTAGCCCTCGCGATATAGCGAAACCAGTGCTTCGCGTACATAACTACGCTCTTGAAATACCATGGGCACAGGGGAAGGGGCACTATCACGGCACGCCCGAAATATGGCTTAAACCGCACCAGGGGCTGCCAGATTCCTATTTTTTCTTTTTTTCTCTTACTCTCAGGCATAGTTTCAAATAGCGGAGATAGCATCCGCTATTGCGTCCGCAATAGCGCTGTCGCAATAGCATCAGCTATTGCTCAAATTTAATGTCATTAATGTCAGCAATAGCAATAGCGTCCACCCATGAAGGTTCGGTCCGCTCGAGGCCCTGCTTCAGGGCACCCACCTCCATAGTCAGTGCGGCAGTGGCCAGCAGCGAAGCCTGCATACGTATATTGACTCCTTTTTAGTTAGACTCCTGTGATATTTAATAGATCCTCTATTCGGCTTTTCTTTCCGAACGCCAAACAGAGCATCAGGGGCTACTGTCTATGCGGTAATATTTTTGCATATTTTTACTTACCTCGAAGCCTGTTAGAAGGCTAGCACAAGCTTCAGTCAGTCCGTTTTTGGCGGACCGAACCTTCTGGACCACCGTACTCATGATGGTACGGTGCTCCTCGTCGATGGAGGCGCCCTTAAGCACCTCCAGCAGATTGTCCGGCGCCTCCGGGTGGACGGAGGATGCCGGCTCAATAGGCTTGCTCCTCTTGGCAGGAGTTCGCCTGCCGCGGTCCGGAACCGTCGATGATTCCGACACGGTGTACGGCCTAAAGCCAGACTTGGAGCCCTGGGGGGTCTTGTCCCCTTTACTCCTGGAGTCCGGGAGGTCTCCTCGCGGCTCCTCCTGGACCACCTCCTCTTGCCCCGGAGCTTGCGCGACACCACTTCAGCGTCATCCGCAGCACAGGGGGAGGCAGCGGGCGGAACTGAATTCATGTCTGATGAATCCAGGGAGCCGCTCGACGACTCGTCGAGCCCATCCTTGGGCGGGCTGCATGATTATATTCGACATTAGGGAAAGCTGCGCAACCAAAGGAATATCATGAGTTACTCTGGTATCCGAACACTTACGATTTTGCCGGACGCTTGGCCCTGTCCGGCCACTACTCTTCGTCCTCGTTGGCGTCGAGGGCGTGGTCCGGCGGAGGGGTTACCTCTTCTTGGACCCTTCGGCCTCCCCTACTAGGGCGGCCTTCCTCTTATTTCCTCCCCCCGCTGGAGGGGGAGAGGTCTCTTCTTCCTCCTCCTCGTCTTCACGGGAGGAGTGCGTCTCGGACTCATCGGACGACGAGTCCGACACCACCATATGCCGGGAACTCTTTCGAGTCCCCGTGGCCTTCTTCTTCTTGGACTTCTTCTCCGGCACCACATAAGGTGTCGGAACCAGCAGCTTCACTAGGAGAGCAGGGGCTGGGTCTTCGGGCAAGGGAGCCGGATAGTTAATCAGTCCGGACTTCGCCTGCCAATCCTGTCAAAGATGAGGGAGTTTAGATCCCACAGAGTCAAACTATGAAGAAAACTTAACATCCTGTAAAAGATGAAAATATTTTACCTCGCCAGCAGGACGCTGCGAGCTGAATCCGCGGTCTTCGGAGGCGGATGTGGGAGCCTCGGTGCCTTTGGTTAGCCCCTTCCAGACATCTTCGTACGTCGTGTCGAAGAGCCTGCTCAGAGTTCGGTGCTGCGTCGGGTTGAACTCCCACAAATTGAAGTCCCGTTCTTGACACGGAAGGATCCGGCGGACGAGCATGACCTGGACTACGTTGACAAGCTTGAGCTGCTTGTTCACCAGGGACTGGATGCATTTTTGCAGTCCGGTCACCTCTTCTTCATCGCCCCACGACAAGCCCGTCTCCTTCCAGGACGTGAGCCACGTAGGGGGTCCGGATCGGAATTCAGGGGCTGCGATCCACTTCGGATCGAGTGGCTCGGTGATGTAAAACCACCCTGACTGCCACCCCTTCAAGGTCTCCACAAAGGAGCCCTCGAGCCATAGGACGTTGGCTATTTTGCCCGCCATGGCACCTCCGCACTCTGCCTGGTTGCCGCGCACCACCTTTGGCTTGATGTTGAAGGTCTTGAGCCAGAGGATGAAATGGGGGCGGATGCAGAGGAAAGCCTCGCACACGACGATAAACGCCGAGATATTGAGGATGAAGTTCGGGGCCAGATCGTGGAAATCTAGGCCATAGTAAAACATGAGCCCGCGGACAAATGGGTGGAGAGGAAAACCCAGTCCGCGGAGGAAGTGGGGAAGAAATACTACCCTCTCATGGGGCCTTGTGGTGGGGAGAAGCTGCCCCTCCTCAGGAAGCCGGTGCGCGATGTCTTTGGACAGGTATCCGGCCTTCCTTAGCCTTTTGACATGGCCCTCCGTGACGGAGGAGACCATCCACTTGCCTCCCGCTCTGGACATTGTTGGAGAAGGTTGAGGTAGGAAGTGCGGGCTTGGGCGCTGGAGCTCGGGTGCGCAGAAGATGGATAGGCAAAGGAGGAAGAAGGCGTAGGTAAAAAGGTGGATCCTTATCCCCTTATATGAGCGGATGTGACTATGCGTCCCCACCAGCCTAGTAAAACTCGCTTGCCTCCCAAGCGCCGTGATAAATGGCGCGGTTGGGTTACCCACGTCCGTATTGATGAGAATCCCGTAAATGGGGGACACGATCTCTGCTTTGACAAGACGTGCCAAGGAAACCGCCTCGCAAAACACGCTGAGGTGGAAAAGTGAAATTGATTCGAATAAAGGCTTGGCCGTAGTCACGCTGCGGAATACGTCAGCAGATTAGATTTTTGTTAATATTATTCTCTCTGTGGTAATACATGGAAACTTATTTTGCAGAGCCAGACACTACTCTTGGTGTTTACAAACTTTTATGAAGAATTTGGAGGAGGAACCCGCCTTGCAATGCCGAAGACAATCTACGCGCTGGACTCGTCGTCATTGAAGCCTGGTTCAGGGGCTACTGAGGGAGTCCTGGATTAGGGGGTGTTCGGGTAGCTGGACTATACCTTTAGCCGGACTCCAGGACTATGAAGATACAAGATTGAAGACTTCGTCCCGTGTCCGGATGGGACTTTCCTTGGCGTGGAAGGCAAGCTTGGCGATGCGGATATTCAAGATCTCCTACCATTGTAACCGACTTTGTGTAACCCTAACCCTCTCCGGTGTCTATATAAACCAGAGGGTTTTAGTCCGTATGACAACTTCATCATACAACAATCATACCATAGGCTAGCTTTTAGGGTCTAGCCTCCTTGATCTCGTGGTAGATCTACTCTTGTACAACCCATATCATCAATATTAATCAAGCAGGACGTAGGGTTTTACCTCCATCAAGAGGGCCCGAACCTGGCTAAAACATCATGTTCCTTGCCTCCTGTTACCATCCGGCCTAGACGCACAGTTCGGGACCCCCTACCCGAGATCCGCCAGTTTTGACACCGACAAAGATTTACACACGCAATACACTTAGGTTAACTTGACGAGCCTAGCATGTACAGACATGTCCTCAGAACACGGAAGACCGAAAGGTCAAACATGAGTCATATAGTGCATACGATCAACATGAATATGTTCACCGATGATGACTAGTCTGTCTCACGTGATGATCGGACACGGCCTAGTTGACTTGGATCATGTATCACTTAGATGACTAGAGGGATGTCTATCTAAGTGGGAGTTCATTAAATAACCAAATGAACTTAATTATCATGAACATAGTCAAAAGGTCTTTGCAAATTATGTCGTAGCTCACGCTTTGGTTCTACTGTTTTAGATATGTTCCTAGAGAAAATTTAGTTGAGAGTTGACAGTAGCAATTATACGGACTGGGTCTGTGAACTGAGGATTGTCCTCATTGCTGCACAGAAGGGCTATGTCCTTAATGCACCGCTCAGTGTCCTCGAGCGTCGTCTATAGATGTTGGGAAACATCTGACATACACGTTTTGATGACTACGTGATAGTTCAGTGCATAATACTAACGGTTTAGAATTGCGGCACCAAAGACGTTTTTGAAACGTCGCAGAACATATGAGATGTTCCAAAGACTGAAATTGGGATTTCAGACTAGTGCCCACGTCAAGAGGTATGAGACCTCTGACAAGTTTCTTAAGCCTGTAAACTAAGGGAAAAAAGCTCAATCGTTGAGCATGTGCTCAGATTGTCTGAGTACTACAATCGCTTGAATCGAGTGTGAGTTAATCTTCCAGATGAAATAGTGATAGTTCTCCATAGTCACTGCCACCAAGCTATTAGAGCTTAGTGATGAACTATAACATATCAGGGATAGACATGATGATCCTTGAGCAATTCGTGATGTTTGACACCATGAAATTAGAAATCAAGTAGGAGCATCAATTGTTGATGGTTAGTAAAACCACTAGTTTCAAGAAGGGTAAGGGAAAGAAGGGATACTTCATGAGACGGCAAATTAGTTGCTGCTCTAGTGAAGAAACCCAAGGTTGAACCAAACCCGAGACTAAGTGCTTCTATAATGAGGGGAAAGGTCACTGAGGCTGAACTACCCTAGATACTTGGTAGATGAGAAGGTTGGCAAGGTCGACAGAAGTATTTTGAATATACATTATATTATTGTGTACTTTACTAGTACTCCTAGTAGCACCAGGGTAATAAATACCGGTTCGGTTGCTAAGTGTTAGTAACTCGAAATAAAAGGCTACAGAGACTAGCTAAAGGTGAGATGACGATATGTTGGAAGTGTTTCCAAGGTTGATGTGATCAAACATCGCACGCTCCCTCTACCATCGAGATTGGTGTTAAACCTAAATAATTGTTACTTGGTGTTTGCGTGGAGCATAGACATGATTGGATTATGTTTATCGCCACACGGTTATTCATTTAAGGAGAATAATGGTTACTCTGTTTATTTGAATAATACCTTCAATGGTCTTGCACCTAAAATGAATGGTTTATTGAATCTCGGTCGTAGTGATACACATGTTCATGCCAAAAGATATAAGATAGTAATGATAGTACCATGTACTTGTGGCACTGCCATTTGAGTCATGTTGGTGTAAAACGCATGAAGAAGCTCCACGTTGATGGATCTTTGGACTCACTCGTTTTTGAAAAGATTGAGACATGCGAACCGTGTCTATAGGTAGATATGCATGAAGAAACTCCATACAGATGGATCGTTTGGATTCACTTGATTTTGAATCACTTGAGACATGCAAATCATACCACATGGGCAAGATGACTGAAAGACCTTGTTTTCAGTAAGATGGAACAAGAAAGCAACTTGTTGGAAGTAATACATTTTGATGTGTGCAGTCCAATGAGTGCTGAGGCACGCAGTGGATATCGTTATGTTCTTACTTCACAGATGATTTGAGTAGATGCTGAGTATATTTACTTGATGAAACACAAGTCTGCATTATTGAAAGGTTCAAGTAATTTCAGAGTGAAGTTGAAGATCGTTGTGACAAGATGTCTATGATATGATCATAGAGATGAATATCTGAGTTACTAGTTTGGCACACAATAAAGACACTGTGGAAATTGTTTCACAACTAATACCGCCTGGACCACCATAGTGTGATGGTGTGTCCGAACATCACAACTGCACCCTATTGGATATGGTGCATACCATGATGTCTCTTATCAAATTACCACTACTGTTTATGGGTTAGGCATTAGAGACAACCGCACTCACTTTAAATAGGGCACCACACAATTCCGTTGAGACGACACCGTATGAACTATGGTTTAGAGAAACCTAAGCTGGCATTTCTTAAAAGTTTGGGGCTGCGATGCTTATGTGAAAAAGTTTCAGGCCGATAAGCTCGAACCCAAAGCGGATAAATGCATCTTCATAGAATACCCAAAACAGTTGGGTATACCTCCTGTTTCAGATTCGGAAGCAAAAGTGATTGTTTCTAGAAACAGGTCCTTTCTCGAGGAAAAGTTTCTCTCGAAAGAACTAAGTGGGAGGATGATGGAGACTTGATGAGGTTATTGAACCGTCACTTCAACTAGTATGTAGCAGGGCACAGGAAGTTGTTCCTGTGGCACCTACACCAATTGAAGTGGAAGCTTATGATAGTGATCATGAAACTTCGGATCAAGTCACTACCAAACCTCATAGGTCGACAAAGATGCATACTGCTTCAGATTGGTACGTAATCCTGTCTTGGAAGTCATGTTGCTAGACAACAATGAACCTATGAGCTATGGAGAAGCGATGGTGGGCCCAGATTCCGACGTATGGCTCGAGGCCATAAAATCCGAGAGAGGATCCATGTATAAAACAAAGTATAGACTTTGAAAGAACCACTTGATGGTCGTAAGGCTGTTGGGTGCAGATGGATTTTAAAAGGAAGACAGACAATGATGGTAAGTGTCACCATTGAGAAAGCTCGACTTGTCGTTAAGATGTTTCCCGACAAGTTCAAGGAGTTGACTATGATGAGACTTTCTCACTCGTAGCGATGCTAAGAGTCTGTTGGAATTATGTTAGCAAATACTGCATTATTTATGAAATCTTGCAGATAGAATGTAAAAAACATTGTTTCCTCGACATTTTTCTTGAGGAAAGGTTGTATGTGATACAACCAGAAGGTTTCGTCAATCCTGAAAGATGCTGACAAGTATGCAAAGCTCCAGCAATCCTTCTAAGGACTGGAGTAAGCATCTCGGAGTTGGAATGTACGCTTTGATGAGATGATCAAAGATTTTGGGTTTATACAAAGTTTATGAGAAACTTGTAATTCCAAAGAAGTGAGTGGGAGCACTATAGAATTTTTGATAAGTATATGTTGTTAACATGTTGTTGATCAGAAATGATGTAGAATTTCTGGAAAGCATGCAGGGTTATTTTAAAAGTGTTTTTCAATGGAAAATCTGGATTAAGCTACTTGAAGATTGAGCATCAAGATCTATAAGGATAGATCAAAGCGCTTAATAGTACTTTCGAATGAATACATACCGTGACAAGATTTTGGAGGAGTTCAAAATATATCAGCAAAGAAGGAGTTCTTAGCTATGTTACAAGGTGTGAATATTGAGTAAGACTCAAGACCTGACCACGGCAGAATAGAGAGAAAGGACGAAGGTCGTCCCCTATGCTTTAGACGTAGGCTCTAAAGTATGTTGTGTTGTGTACCGCACCTGAAGTGTGCCAAGCCATGAGTCAGTCAAGGGGTACAAGTGTGATCTAGGAATGGAACACAGGACAACGGTCAAAGTTATCCTTAGTAACTAGTGGACTAAGGAATTTTCTCGATTATGGAGGTGGTAAAGAGTTCATCGTAAAGGGTTACACTGATGCAATCTTTGACACTAATCTGGATGATTCTGAGTAGTAAACTGGATTCGTATAGTAGAACCGTTATTTGGAATAGCTCCAAATAGAGCATGGTAGCTGCATATACAAGATGGCATAGAGATTTGTAAAGCACACATGGATCTGAAAGGTTCAGACCCGTTGACTATAGCATCTCTCACAAGCATAACATGATGTAGGATCGAAAGTATGTCTAGAGGGGGGGTGATTAGACTACTTGACCAAGTAAAAACTTAACCTTTTCCCAATTTTAGTTCTTGGCAGATTTTAGCTATTTTAGGACAAGTCAAGCAATCATCACACAATTCAAGCAAGCATGCAAAGAGTATATTGGCAGCGGAAAGTAAAGCATGCAACTTGCAAGAATGTAAAGGGAAGGGTTTGAGAATTCAAACGCTATTGGAGACACGGATGTTTTTCCCGTGGTTCGGATAGGTGGTGCTATCCTACATCCACGTTGCTGGAGACTTCAACCCACGAGGGGTAACGGTTGCACGAGTCCACACAGGGCTCCACCCAAGGGCAACGGTTGTGCGAGTCCACGAAGGGCTCCACCCACGAAGGGTCCACGAAGAAGCAACCACCCATAAAGGGTCCACGAAGAAGCAACCTTGTCTATCCCACCATGGCCATCGCCCACGAAGGACTTGCCTCACTAGCGGTAGATCTTCACGAAGTAGGCGATCTCCTTGCCCTTACAAACTCCTTGGTTCAACTCCACAATCTTGACGGAGGCTCCCAAGTGACACCTAGCCAATCTAGGAGACACCACTCTCCAAGAAGTAACAAATGGTGTGTAGGTAATGAACTCCTTGCTCTTGTGCTTCAAATGATAGTCTCCCCAACACTCAACTCTCTCTCATAGGATTTGGATTTGGTGGAAAGAAGATTTGAGTGGAAAGCAACTTGGGAAGGCTAGAGATCAAGATTCATATGGTAGGAATGGAATGTCTTGGTCTCAAGACATGAGTAGGTGGTTCTCTCTCAGAACATATGAGTTGGAATGATGTGTGTGTTCTGATGGCTCTCTCACTGAATGAGAAAGAGGTGGAGGGGTATATATAGCCTCCACACAAAATCCAACCGTTACACAGTTTTCCAATCTCGGTGGGACCGAATCAATAAACTCGGTCTGACCGAAATAGTAAACCTAGTGACTGTTAGGAGTTTCGGTGGGACTGACATGCAACTCGGTAGGACCGATTCGGTTAGGGTTTGGGCATAACGTAATCTCGGTGAGACCGATTACACAAACTCGGTGAGACCGAATTTGGTAATTAGCTAACCAGAGAGTTGGTCAGGCAAACTCGGTGGGACCGATTTGCTCTTTCGGTGAGACCGAGTGGAACTCGGTGAGACCGAAAAGTTACAAAGGGGAAACACTGATTTTACATTGCAATCTCGGTGGGACCGATTCGCTCTTTCGGTGGGACCGAAAAGTTACGAAAAGGAAACAGAGAGTTTGCAACCCCATCTCGGTGGGACCGAGATCCTTATCGGTAGAACCGAATTGCTAGGGTTTGGCAGTGGTTAATGAAAAGTGAAACTCGGTGGCGCCGGATAGGAGGAATCGGTAGGACCGAGTTTGGCTTAGAGTTTTGGTCATATGTGGATATGGGAAAGTAGTTGAGGGTTTTGGAGCATATCACTAAGCACATGAAGCAAGAGGCTCATTAAGCAACACCTCATCCCTCCTTAATAGTATTGGCTTTTCCGATGGACTCAATGTGATCTTGGATCACTAAAATATAAGATGAAGAGTCTTGAGCTTTTGAGCTTGAGCCAATCCATTGTCCTTAGCATTTTGAGGGTTCCACTTTCACATCCATGCCATGCCAATCATTGAGCTTTCCTGAAATAATTATCTTGGAATAGTATTAGCTCAATGAGCTATATGTTGTTATGAATTACCAAAACCACCTAGGGATAGTTGCACTTTCAATCTCCCCCTTTTTGGTAATTGATGACAACATATAGATCAAAGCTTCGACAAATGATAATAAGCATGAAATATATCGTCGCTTTGAGAAGTATGTGATAAGTAAGAGCTCCCCCTAAATTTGTGCATATTTAAAATTTGCTTTGGACTGCAAATGCACAAAGAGTTAGAGTCATGGGTTACTCTTCCATGTCACATACATCTTGGTGGAGCGCTCAAAATGATAAGAATGAAATACATGCACTCATCACCAAGAATAGTGGATGATCACAAACGATAGATAGAATGATAATATTTAAGCAAGCATTAAGCAAACATTAAGTGTAGCTTATGATCAAACACATGATCATCGATGTCTCACAGGCATAAGGACGTAGTATCTCACACACAAGCAAACAAAGTTCGAAAAACCACCAAATAAAGCAAGAGAGAAAAGCAACACTCTCTCTCTCGAAGCCTATGATCTATACATCTTCTCCCCCTTTGGCAACAAGTTACCAAAAAGTTCCTAGAAAATGCATAGCACTAGATCGACGCTCAGGCTTGATCTTCAGGTGGTGGTGGAGTCCGGATCACTCCAAGGACGAAGCCTTCGGTAGACGTGGTCGGAGTGGAAGCTGAAGTGGATGCTGGAGCTGGTGGAACTGAGGCTGTGGCTGGTGCAGACGTTGTAGCTCTGGTGTCAGCAACTGACAGTGCATACGACCTCGGACCTCGTGGCACCCTCGCAAACGCATGAGTCGTGGTCCTGCCTCTCCTCTCATTCATGTCCTCCTGGAGCTGCTCCACTGCATACTGAACTTCTGTTACTTTGATGTCCAAGTCATAGAACCTCTGTTCCATGATCCTCTCTAAACTCGCCTGGTTCTGAGTCAGGGTGGCTATACTCTGGTCAATCCGCAGGGTGGACGCAATCAAGTAACTGAGCTGCTCTTGTTTGGTCTTCAAGAAATAATCAGATGCCTCCGCTTGAGTAGGCATCCTGGCAGCTTTCTCCTTCTTCGCCTTCTCCTTCTGTGCTTGTGCATGGGCAGATGATGGTTCATTCTCAGTCATAACAACTTCATTGTTCTCAAAATCTGGACGGATGGGCAGGTGTTCCTTATCCAACAAATATACGCCCGTGCCTATCTTGGAGTTGATGAGCTCCTGAATCTGAGGGGCATATCCACAGCTCCTCTTCTGATCTGCCGCAGTCCTTTTGATCGTTTCCACTATGAGGCTCATAACTTTGAATTTTTGAGGCACGTCAAAAACATGAAGCAAATTGATCGCGTGACCTCTGATCATCTTGTGATCCCCAGACTTGGGCAGAAGGGTGTGCCTAAGGATCCAGTTGATCGTAGGCAATCCTGAGAGCAGATAATGCACTGACCCAAACTTGAACGTGTCAAGTGCTTCATTTGGAATCTCCTTGTACATGTTGGACATGGAGTTGTGGTCCATCTTTTTCTTGGCATAAATGTCCAAGTCATCTGCTTGCTCCTCTGGGGCATTGATCAGCTTCGCCCATTCCTCAACAGTAGAGTGGTACCTCGTACCCTCAGACATCCATGTAATCCTCCCATCTGGATAAAAGTGAGCTGTGGAGTAGAACTGCATGATGAGTTCCTCGTTCCACTTTGTGAGCTTTTGCCCAACAAAGTCCTCTACTCCACACGCCTTAAAGCTGTCCTGAACTCCTGGGTAGTACTCTTCATTATCCTTGATATAGGTCCAGTCGACCCATCTCATGTCACATACGATTGGCTTCTTGTCAAGTAGCACTGTCTCATAGAAATCTTGCTGCTCTGACAAGTTTTGGCTGTCACTCTGGACTGACATGTTGCAAGCTGACTGCTGACCCTATGAATAGATTATAGAGGAGATAGAGTGGATGAGCATCACAAAATGCAGCGATTTTTGCAAAAAGAATGATTCAAAAACTTAGTTTTAGTTTCCCACTGAAATCATCTCGGATCTACCGACTTTCAAACTCGGTGATACCGAAGCAGTTTTGGAACCTAAACTAGTGAACTCGGTAGGACCGAGTCACAGTTCGGTGGCACCGAGACTGCTAGGGTTTCACTGAGTTCAAAAATCGGTCACACCGATAAGTAATTCTCGGTCAGACCGAGTCTCACTTGTGCAATGGCATAAGCCAAATCGGTGGGACTGAATTTTTCAACTCGGTGGGTCCGAGATGGTTTTGGCGGAAACCTAAACCTAGAATTTTCGAATCAAACCTAATCTATGAGCGTTTTGACTGGATAGAAGTTTATCAAACGTGGCCAGAAACAATATGATCACAATGTGCTAGGAATCAGATTGAGGAATAGCACAAAGATCAAGTCCATACCCTAGTTCGGCGGGGACTTGCTACGGCGGCAACGGCGGGGCAGAAATCCCGTTGACGGCGATGGAGACCAGCGACTGGAGGCTGCTGGCGGCGAGAAGACGATCCGGAGACCTCGGGGGCAGAGCAGGCTATCGCGCGGGCGAAGGGGTTCGAAGAAATTTCCAAATTTTGCCCGTGACTATATATAGCCCGACCCTGTCGGTGTGACCGAGTTGAACAACTCGGTGGCATCGAGATTCATAACTGCGTGCAGTTACTGAAACTCGGTGAGACCGAAAGGTTCAAATCGGTTGCACCGAGATCGAAAACCTAGATCAACTAAATGATCTCGGTAGGACCGAAAGTGGAGTATCGGTCAGACCGAGAATCATAAAGAGGTTTTGGAAGTTTAAGTCTATGACGAATCGGGGACTCCGAGCGCTCCTCACACAGAGTGGTTCGAATCTGACTTGTTCAAATTTTGTGATGCAGCATGAATAGAGTTTGAGACGAGAAAAGCATAGATAGCTAGAGGAGGTTCTTAGGCATTCTTGTACATCCACTTGGCAAAAAGAAATAAAACCGAACAATCAAAGCAACAAGTGGATGTCCTCGAATGAGTAAAATATGCAATCAGCATGCTCACACAATAAGATGGCAAATGAAATATGTGGCAAGCCATGCACAACCAATTCTAGCATCTATCAAGCAATTTGCGATGACTAGGTCATCTATATATGAGTATATTGACTTAGGAGTCAAGTGAGAACACTTGATCGTAGGTCATACTCATCGTTTAAGCTCAAGTGGGGTTACCACTTTTACATAAAGCATTGTTTTGTTCACATCTTTAGAGTTGCTTTAGCTCAAGTCCTAGAGTAAAGCTCCCCCTAGATGTGATATCCCCCCTAAGAGGGATGAACTAACCTTGGGTTTTGTCGATGATGACTTCATATAGATATTGAAGATGTGGATGCTCAATGTTGATGTAGATCTCTTGGAGCTATCCATTTGAGTGAATTGCACTTTCAATACCTACATGGGTTAGTCCCACAAGGAACAAACAAGGATATCCATAGACATAGAGTGATGCACACAAAAGATGATGTCCATGAAAACTTTTAGGTTACCTTGTCCCTTGTCTTACCAACAAGAGGGTTTGTGACTCCTTGAACTAGTGCAAGATGTGGAAGTTGATTGCACTTGTTCTTGCCAAAATGATAAGAGTGAAGTATGTTGGCGGAGTCACCCTCAAGAACTCTCTAGTTCTTCTTCTTTTGGATCCACATCATCTTGATGGGAATCCTTGGAGTTGCAGTCATACTTGATGAAGTGGAGCTTGAAGAAGTCTTGGGAATCCACTTGACTAAGGTCTTAGGAGCTTCTTCAAATGCATCAATTTCCTCTTGAAGCTTGTCCTTGCCTTTTTGCTCGTAGTCTTGTGGTGGAAGATCATCTTGAGCTTGTGTCCCCTTGAAAGAAGTATACTTCTCTTGTTGAGGGACAAACTTTGTCTTGGGGTATTGATCTTCTTCCCATTCAACTCCATTGGCATTGAACTTTCTTTCAAAACCAACACCTTGATTCTTCCGGTGCATTCCTTGCTTGCGCACAATTTCCTCAAATTTCTTACTCCCGGCAAGGCTTTTGTACACTCCTTTCTCTATAATTCCCTTCAATAAGCTATTTTCTTGCTCAAGTGTAACTTGGCTAAGAGAATCATTAGTGGAATCAAGAGAACTACTAGAAGCAACAATATTGGATTTAGCATGATCATTGTTACTACTAGCGGAAGAATCTTTCTTGTTAGATTTGACTTGAGACATGTAAGTGGATAAGAGTAAACGCTTGGCAATGTAAGAAGAACTTTTCTTGAGGAGATCATCATTGATTGCCTTTAAGAACTCATGCTCTTGCTCAAGATTGAGCTTTTCAAAGCGTAGCTTCTCATGAGCTCTTAAAAGTTCTCGATGATCTTCGAAGATAGTGTCATGAGCTAACTTAAGAGTTTTTAGTTCTTTAGTTAGAGCCTCAATCTTCTCCTTATCATTGTCATTCGTTTTATCTTGATTAGCATGATTAATTGGTCTTTCATCATAGTATTCATCACTAGAGTTGTCACCAAGCAAATCATCACCTAACAAGTCATCTTCATCACTATTGAAATCAACATACTCGGCGTGTGTTACCTTAGGACCTTTGGCCATGAAGCATCTTCCAATTCCTTCATTTGGTGAGTCGAATATGTCATAGGAGTTGGTTGACACAAGTGCTAGACCGGCAACACCTTCATCTTGAGTATCTTCGGAGTCGGAGTGATAACTTCTCTCAGAGTGGCTGTCGGAGTCGGAGCCGGATACCCATTCACCAACATGAGCTTGATGTCTTCGTCTTGTGTAGCTCCTTGATGATTTTTCCTTCCTTTCCGAATCCTTGCTTCTCCGTGAGTATCTTCGTTCATAACGATCATCTCTACTCCTTCTCTCTCTTGGTGGTGATCCTTCGCTTCTTCTTTTTGGAGAATCTTCTCTTCTCTTGTAGGGAGCCGTACACTCATTGGAGTAGTGTCCGGGTCTTCCACAATTGTAACAGTTTCGCTCTCGACTAGAAGATCTTTTGTCATTGTAGGACCTTGACTTGGAGCTTCTATCTTTGCTTCTACTCTTGTAGAACATGTTGAAGTTCTCCACCATTAAGCTCAATTCTTCATTGAAGTCTTGTTTCTCACTTGATGATGTAGGGGCTTCACATGAGGCTTTATAGGCACCACTTGATTTGTTGTGAAGTTCCTCTTTATCTTTAAGTGACATCTCATGAGCAACAATTCTTCCAATCACCTCCGTTGGCTTGAGATCTTTGTAATTGGGCATCATTTGGATCAATGTGCACACGGTATCATATTTTCCATCCAAGGCTCTTAGGATCTTCTTGATGATGAATTTATCGGTCATCTCTTCACTTCCTAAGCCGGCAATCTCATTTGTGATGAGAGCAAGCCTAGAGTACATTTCAGCGACACCTTCACCATCCTTCATCTCGAACTTGTCAAGTTGGCTTTGAAGCACATCCAACTTGGATTCCTTGACGGAGTCGGTACCTTCGTGCATATCAATCAAAGTGTCCCAAATTTCCTTTGCATTCTCAAGGCGGCTGATTTTGTTGAATTCTTCGGGGCACAATCCGTTGAAGAGAATATCACAAGCTTGAGCATTGTATTGCAACATCTTCAACTCATCCGCGGTAGCTTCACGGTTTGGTTCTCTCCCATCAAAGAAGTCACCTTGCAAACCAACACACACAATAGCCCAAACAGCAGGGTTATGTCCAAGAATATGCATTTTCATTTTATGCTTCCAACTAGCAAAATTAGTACCATCAAAGTAAGGACCTCTACGGTGATAATTTCCCTCGCTAGATGCCATACTTCTCCTAGGTTGTGAAACCAAGGCTATGACCACCAAAAGCTATGGAGATCAAGCAAATGGAGATCAAAGCTCTGATACCACTTGTAGGATCGAAAGTATGTCTAGAGGGGGGGTGATTAGACTACTTGACCAAGTAAAAACTTAACCTTTTCCCAATTTTAGTTCTTGGCAGATTTTAGCTATTTTAGGACAGGTCAAGCAATCATCACACAATTCAAGCAAGCATGCAAAGAGTATATTGGCAGCGGAAAGTAAAGCATGCAACTTGCAAGAATGTAAAGGGAAGGGTTTGGAGAATTCAAACGCTATTGGAGACACGGATGTTTTTCCCGTGGTTCGGATAGGTGGTGCTATCCTACATCCACGTTGATGGAGACTTCAACCCACGAAGGGTAATGGTTGCGCGAGTCCACACAGGGCTCCACCCAAGGGCAACGGTTGCGCGAGTCCACGAAGGGCTCCACCCACGAAGGGTCCACGAAGAAGCAACCACCCACAAAGGATCCACGAAGAAGCAACCTTGTCTATCCCACCATGGCCATCGCCCACGAAGGACTTGCCTCACTAGCGGTAGATCTTCACGAAGTAGGCGATCTCCTTGCCCTTACAAACTCCTTGGTTCAACTCCACAATCTTGACGGAGGCTCCCAAGTGACACCTAGCCAATCTAGGAGACACCACTCTCCAAGAAGTAACAAATGGTGTGTAGGTAATGAACTCCTTGCTCTTGTGCTTCAAATGATAGTCTCCCCAACACTCAACTCTCTCTCATAGGATTTGGATTTGGTGGAAAGAAGATTTGAGTGGAAAGCAACTTGGGAAGGCTAGAGATCAAGATTCATATGGTAGGAATGGAATGTCTTGGTCTCAACACATGATTAGGTGGTTCTCTCTCAGAACATATGAGCTGGAATGATGTGTGTGTTCTGATGGCTCTCTCACTGAATGAGAAAGAGGTGGAGGGGTATATATAGCCTCCACACAAAATCCAACCGTTACACAGTTTTCCAATCTCGGTGGGACCGAATCAATAAACTCGGTCTGACCGAAATAGTAAACCTAGTGACCGTTAGGAGTTTCGGTGGGACTGACATGCAACTCGGTAGGACCGATTCGGTTAGGTTTGGGAATAACGTAATCTCGGTGAGACCGATTACACAAACTCGGTGAGACCGAATTTGGTAATTAGCTAACCAGAGAGTTGGTCAGGCAAACTCGGTGGGACCGATTTGCTCTTTCGGTGAGACCGAGTGGAACTCGGTGAGACCGAAAAGTTACAAAGGGGAAACACTGAGTTTACATTGCAATCTCGGTGGGACCGATTCGCTCTTTCGGTGGGACCGAAAAGTTACGAAAAGGAAACAGAGAGTTTGCAACCCCATCTCGGTGGGACCGAGATCCTTATCGGTAGAACCGAATTGCTAGGGTTTGGCAGTGGCTAATGACAAGTGAAACTCGGTGGCGCCGGATAGGAAGAATTGGTAGGACCGAGTTTGGCTTAGAGTTTTGGTCATATGTGGATATGGGAAAGTAGTTGAGGGTTTTGGAGCATATCACTAAGCACATGAAGCAAGAGGCTCATTAAGCAACACCTCATCCCTCCTTAATAGTATTGGCTTTTCCGATGGACTCAATGTGATCTTGGATCACTAAAATATAAGATGAAGAGTCTTGAGCTTTTGAGCTTGAGCCAATCCATTGTCCTTAGCATTTTGAGGGTTCCACTTTCACATCCATGCCATGCAAATCATTGAGCTTTCCTGAAATAATTATCTTGGAATAGTATTAGCTCAATGAGCTATATGTTGTTATGAATTACCAAAACCACCTAGGGATAGTTGCACTTTCACATGATCAAACCCAGAACTCATTGAGTGTTAATCACATGGTAATGTGAACTAGATTATTGACTCTAGTAAACTCTTTGGGTGTTAGTCACATGGGGATGTGACCTTGAGTGTTAATCACATAGCGATGTGAACTGGATTATTGACTCTAGTGCAAGTGGGAGACTGTTGGAAATATGCCCTAGAGGCAATAATAAATTAGTTATTATTATATTTCCTTGTTCATGATAATCGTTTATTATCCATGCTAGAATTGTATTGATAGGAAACTCAGATACATATGTGGATACGTAGACAACATTATGTCCCTAGTAAGCCTCTAGTTGACTAGCTCATTGATCGATAGATGGTTACGGTTTCCTGACCATGGACATTGGATGTCGTTGATGACGGGATCACATCATTAGGAGAATGATGTGATGGACAAGACCCAATCCTAAGCCTAGCACAAGATCGTGTAGTTTGTATGCTAAAGCTTTTCTAATGTCAAGTATCGTTTCCTTAGACCATGCGATTGTACAACTCCCGGATACCGTAGGAATGCTTTGGGTGTACCAAACGCCACAACGTAACTAGGTGGCTATAAAGGTGCACTACGGGTATCTCCGAAAGTGTCTGTTGGGTTGGCACGAATCGAGACTGGGATTTGTCACTCCGTGTAACGGAGAGGTATCTCTGGGCCCACTCGGTAGGACATCATCATAATGTGCACAATGTGACCAAGGAGTTGATCACGGGATGATGTGTTACGGAACGAGTAAAGATACTTGCCGTTAACGAGATTGAACGAGGTATCGGGATACCGACGATCGAATCTCGGGCAAGTATCGTACCGATGGACAAAGGGAATTGAATACGGGATTGATTGAATCCTCGACATCGTGGTTCATCCGATGAGATCATCATGGAGCATGTGGGAGCCAACATGGGTATCCAGATCCCGCTGTTGGTTATTGACCGGAGAGTTGTCTCGGTCATGTCTACATGTCTCCCGAACTCGTAGGGTCTACACACTTAAGGTTCGGTGACGCTAGAGTTGTACAGATATCAGTATGTGGTTAACCGAAAGTTGTTTGGAGTCCCGGATGAGATCCCGAACGTCATGAGGAGTTCCGGAATGGTCCGGAGGTAAAGATTTATATATAGGAAGTCTAGTTTCGGCCACCGGGAGAGTTTCGGGAGTCATCGGTATTGTACCGGGACCACCGGAAGGGTCCCGGGGGTCCACCGGGTGGGGCCACCTATCCCAGAGGGCCCCATGGGCTGAAGGGGCATGGGAACCAGCCCCTGGTGGGCTGGTGCGCCCCCCTTGGGCCTCCCTTGCGCCTAGGGTTGGAAACCCTAAGGGGTGGGGGCGCCTCCACTTGGCTTGGAGGCCAAGCCACCCCTAGGGTTGCCGCCCCCCTCCCTAGATGGGATCTACAAGGGGCCGTCGCCCCCCTAGGCCCGTATATATAGTGGAGGGGAGGGAGGGCAGCCGCACCTGAAGCCCTGGTGCCTCCCTCCCTCCCGTGACACCTCTTCCTCCCCGCTTGTGCTTGGCGAAGCCCTGCCGGGATCCCGCTACTTCCACCACCACGCCGTCGTGCTGCTGGATCTCCATCAACTTCTCCTTCCCCTTGCTGGATCAAGAAGGAGGAGACGTCTCCGCTCCGTACGTTTGTTGAACGCGGAGGTGCCGTCCGTTCGGTGCTAGGATCATCAGTGATTTGGATCACGATGAGTACGACTCCATTAACCCCGTTCTCTTGAACGCTTCCGCTTAGCGATCTTCAAGGGTATGAAGATGCACTCCCTCTCTCTCATTGCTAGTATCTCCTAGATTGATCTTGGTGACACGTAAGAAAATTTTGAATTATTGCTACGTTCCCCAACAAAAAGTTAGATTAATGTGAAGCTTTTGAGCGTGTGAGAGGACCTGGCGCTTTGATGTCATTGATGATCTTTTCAACTTGCACTTCTTTTGCAATGCGAGGATGAGCTGGTTGTCGTTGAAGAATTTGATCAGCATTCTCTTCAGCACCATTTTCTTCAGTATTTTCTTCAGGTGCATTAGCTCGACGTTCTTCATGTTTTGGAATGAATTCTTCAGCAGATTCTTCAGTAGGAATGACATCCTCAGTAGCCTTGAACTTGATAGTTTCCTCAGGTGCTGGTTCATCTATCATACTAGGTAGGTGCTCTCTTTGTGAGCCATTAGTTTCATCGAACCGCACATCTACAGTTTCAACAACCCTGTGAAGAACGTTGTTGAAGACTCTGTAGGTGTGTGAGTCCTTTACGTAACCAAGCGTAAAACATTCATGTGCTTTCGGTGCAAATTTTGAGTTGTGATGAGGATCTCTAATCCAACATTTAGCATCGAAGACTTTGAAGTAACTTACATTGGGTTTCTTATCAGTGAGGAGTTCATACGCAGTCTTGTTGAAGAATTTGTGAAGATATACCTTGTTGATGATGTGGCACGCAGTGTCAATTGCCTCAATCCAGAACCGACGAGGCGTTTTGTATTCATCAAGTATAGTGCGAGCCATCTCAACAAGAGTTCTGTTCTTGCGCTCCACGATGCTGTTCTACTAGGGAGTGTAAGGAGTAGATAACTCATGAGAAATACCAAGTTCATCTAGATAGTCATCGAGACCAGAATTCTTGAACTCAGTGCCATTGTCACTTCTGATGTGCTTGATCTTCGCACCAAAGTTGGTTGAAGCCCTCGAGGAAAATCGTTTGAAGACTTCCTGCACTCCATGTTTGTAAGTAACAAGGTGTACCCATGTGTAACGAGAGTAATCATCAACAATAACAAAGCCATATTGAGATGCTTCATTTGAAACAGCAGAATAATGATTAGGACCGAAGAGATCCATGTGAAGCAATTCAAATGGACGAGTAGTGGTCATGATAGTCTTCGGTGGATGCTTAGCCTTGGTCATCTTTCCAGCTTCACAGGCTCCGCATAAGTGATCCTTGAGGAATTTGACATTCTCAATGCCAATGACATGGTTCTTCTTCGCAAGCGTGTGCAAATTCCTCATGCCTGCATGACCAAGTCATCGATGCCAGAGCCAGCCTTCCAAAGCTTTTGCAAGTAGGCACACGGCTGGTTGTGGTCCTGTAGAGAAATCAACAATATACAGGTCTCCTCTCCTAAAGCCTTCGAAGACTTTGGAATTGTCAGCTTCCATAACCACAACACAACGGTACTTGCCAAAGACAAAAACCATATCAAGATCACAAAGCATTGAGACAGACATAAGGTTGTATCCTAAGGACTCAACAAGCATGACTTTGTCCATGTGTCGATCCTTTGTGATCGCATCCTTACCTAGACCCAATACCTAACTTTTGCCTTTGTCGGCAAAGATGATATGCTTCAGATGCGACGGAGATAATGGAGCATCCATCAATAGATTCTTTTCACCAGTCATGTGATTTGTACATCCACTATCGAGGACCCACTGAGTGGCTTTGGGTTGATCATCCTACAGATGAATTAGTGCAACTTACAAACTAATATACTTCATCAGTGAAGAATATGACATCAATTCATCAGATCAATTTCATCAAGCAAAATAACAGATAAAGCAGTATGAGGGCGTGAGAAATGAAAATTCATTTCTTCATGATTAGCATGCGTCCTTTCAGGCATGCTCAGGTCTCCAGCAAATTCTTCAGACGATTACGTACGTCTGGAGACCTGACCCTGCAGAAGAGAATAATTCTTTTTCTTCACCACCCACATCTAAAGTGGTGGCAAAGAGTTCATAATTCTGCGAGCTCCATACGAGAAGGATGGCATAGAAGCCAGTCCATTTCGTTTTACATAAGAGGGGTTAGAGTAAGCATACGAGTAAGCAGAGAAATTCTTCAAGGACTTATGGACATAATGATTTGAAGAATAATGCACATATCCATAATCCTTAGATCTTCCCTGCGAAACAGACGGGTTAGCACGATGATATTCATATGAGGACTTTGATCCTTTTGAGGAATATGATCCATGTGAGGAGTTTGGTCCGTATGAGGACTTGGATCCATATGACGAATTTGGTCCATATGAAGAATTTGATCTGGGTTTCCTCTTCTTCACAGGTGGCGTCATGATGACATTCACCTGAAGATTTTCAAGGCATCTATTGGGAACCCAGATTTTCTTCATAGGGGAACCGTTCCTACAGTTAGTGCCAACATATCTAGCAAATACTTCACCATTCTGATTTTTGAATAGTTTATAGTTGGAGTCAAATGACTCATCATCAGAACAAGGAGATTCACATGCAAATCCAGATAAGTTAGATGGATCAACTGGAGGTCCTTTTGCAGCAACCCATGTAGTTTTGGAGTACTGCTCAGGCTTCCAATATGTACCATCAGCATTGAGTTTCCTCTCAAAGGCAATACCCTCTTTCCTAGGGTTCCTGTTGAGGATTTGCTTTTTAAGTACATCACAAAGAGTATGATGCCCTTTGAGGCTTTTGTACATGCATGTCATGTACAATTCCTTCAGCCCTGCATCGTCAGTGATACTAGCAATGTCCTCAGATGAGGACTTAGTGATAGCAGAGGCATGTGAAGAATTTGAATCATTAGTAGCATTTGAACATTCAGGTGAAGAATTAGCAGAGTCACGTTCAATGCATTTCAAACAAGGAGGAACAAATTCTTCCTGAGAAGCGCTGATTTGTTGAGAAAGTAATGAATCGCGCTCCTTCTGAAGATCTTCATAACTCACTCTTAGCTTCTCAAGGTCTTGCTTTCTTTGAAGAAATTCATAAGAAAGCTTCTCATGATCGAATAAGAGAGTGTTATGATGACCTTGAAGATTGTCAAACCTAGTCTGAAGTCTCTGAAGATTTTCAGTCAAGGCTTTAGTGCGATCCATTTCTTCACCCAACATATCATCACTTTTGTCTAGCATGATTTGAACCTTTTCTAAAGCCCTTTGTTGTTTTATAGCAATCTTAGCAAGTTTAGAATAGCTGGGCTTAAGGTTTTCATCAGATTCATTCTCACTTGATTTAGCGGAGGTATATTTGAGTACCTTGGCACCCTTTTCCATGAAGCAATAGGTGGGAGCATAGTCATCATCGCCTTCATCAGCCTTGTTGGCGAGGTCATTTTCTTTGGTGTTGAAGATAGACTTGCTGATGAATGCAGTAGCGAGAGCTAGGCTCGCCACTCCGGATTCGGACTCCTCAGATGTCTCATCTTCCTCATTTTCTTCAGATTCAGCCTCACAGTCCATTTCCTTGCCAGTGAATGCCCTAGCCTTCTTGGAGCTGCTCTTCTTGTGATATGAAGGCTTTGAGGATTTTGATGATGAAGATTTTGTGGATTTCTTCTTTTTCTTCGCATCATCAGAACTGTAATCCTTGTATTTCTTCTTCTTTGATTCCTTTTCCCACTGAGGACAATCTTGAATGTAATGTCCAGGTTTCTTGCATTTGTGACAGAGCCTCCTCTTGTAGTCACTGGATGAGGAATCATTGCTCCTTGAGGGTCTTCCAAAGCGACCACGTCTTGAGAACTTTTGGAACTTATTCATGAGCAAAGCTAGATCATGGCTTAGTTCTTCAGGATCACCAAGGCTGCTACCAGAGTCTTCATCTTCGGACTCAGATACTGCCTTGGCCTTCAGTGCACGTGATCTGCCATAGCTCGAACCATAGAGATCTCTTTTTTCAGCAAGTTGGAACTCATGAGTATTTAGCCTCTCGAGAATATCAGCGGGATCAAGTGACTTGTAATCAACACGTTCTTGTATCATCAATGCCAGAGTGTCAAATGAGGAATCAAGCGATCTCAGCAATTTCTTCACCACCTCATGGTCGGTGATGTCAGTGGCACCAAGTGCTTGAAGCTCATTTGAGATGTCAGTGAGGCGATCGAAGGTTTGTTGAACATTTTCATTGTTGAGTCTTTTGAAGCGGTTGAAGAGATGGCGAAGAACATCAACTCGAGAGTCACGTTGTGTTGAGACTCCTTCATTCACTTTGGACAGTCTATCCCAGATAAGCTTAGTAGTTTCCACAGCACTCACTCTTCCATATTGTCCTTTTCTTAGATGGCCACATATGATATTCTTCGTTTGAGAATCAAGTTGCTTGAATCTCTTCACATCAGCAGCATTCAGAGAAGGTGTGATTGAGGGAACACCATTTTCCACAACATACTAGAGATCGTTATCAATTGCCCCAAGATGCATTCGCATCTTATTCTTCCAGTAGGGGTAGTCCGTCACATCGAAGGTAGGACACCCAGCAGAGACCTTGATCATACCTGCGGTCGACATAACTAAAACTCCAGGCGGTTAAACCAAAATCACACAGAACAAGGGAGTACCTTGCTTTGATACCAATTGAAAGTGCGTTATATCGACTAGAGGGGGGTGAATAGGTGATTTTTATGAAATTCTTCACTGAGGAATTTGCCGGTGAGGAAATTTCTTAGCGAAGAACTACTAGCAGCGGAATAAGTACTCAAAAGTAAACATAAGAGAACACAAGCATAGTCATCATGATGAAATGAATACAGGCACAGAGTACAGGAAGCGTAAGCACATGATAACACGGGATGAAGACAAACAGACTGAAGAAATTGAACTGAGGAAATCGAGGAAGTCTTCAGTCAAAGTCTTCAAACACTGAACAAACACACAACACCATTATGAGGAAATGAAGGAGTTGAGGGAATAGAACCAGTAAGCTTGGTGAAGACAATGATTTGGTAGACCAGTTCCAACAGCTGTCTTAGTTGTACATCTGGTTGGAGCGGCTGAGTATTTAAACTTGAGGACACACAGTCCCGGACACCCAATCCTAAGCACGCAGCCCAGGACACCAAGTCCTCACCGTATTTTCCTTGAACTAAGGTCACACAGACCTCGTCCAATCACTCATGGTAAGTCTTCAAGTGACTTCCGAACCTTCACAAACTTGGTCACTCGGCGATCCACAATTCCTCTTGGATGCTCTAGACCATGACGCCTAACCGTCTGGAAGAAGCACAGTCTTTAAAGGTAACGAGCGTAGGATCCACACAGGATCAATCTCTTCAGTGATGCTCAATCACTTGGGGTTTGTAGGTGTTTGAGTTTGGGTTTTTCCTCACTTGATGATTTTCGCTCAAAGTCCTCGGAGGATGGGTTGCTCTCAAATGACAAGTGTCTGTTCTCTTGGAGCAGCCAACCAGCTAGTGGTTGTAGGGGGCGGCTATTTATAGCCTAGGGAGCAGCCTGACATGATAAGACATAAATGCCCTTCAATGACATGATCGTTAGGTGGATAGATAGTTTGGGACAGCTGGCGCATAGCACAGCAACGGTCTGTCACTGAAGAATATGACTGAACTGTATGATATTTCCAATGGCTTCACTCGAAGGGATTGGTCGGTGTAGGATTTTGAGTTGAGCATCACATGGAAATTTTTCCTTAGTATTTCCTCGACCCCCTTTAACAGTACGGTGTTTCCTATGACTCAAGAAAGAGAAAATGAAACTATGAAAACAAAAGTCTTCACACTTCATATTCCTCAAATGGATACCAAGTCTTCAAGGTCACACCAATTTCTTTACTTTCGAATTCTTCAAAAAGTCTTCAGAGATCCAAAGCCTTTAGTCGAAGAACTTCATTTTTATGGGTCGACTTTCTATGTAAATATCAAACTCCTCGTAGACTTATAGACCTGTGTACACTCATAAACGCATTAGTCCCTTAACCTATAAGTCTTCAATACACCAAAATCACTAAGGGCACTAGATGCTCTTACACTGAGTATGCCTGAATGGACGCAGGCTAATCATGGGAAATGAACTTTCATTTCTCACATCCTCATACTGCTTTATCTATTCTTCTGCTTGATGAAGTATATGAGTTTGTAAGTTGCACTAATTCATCTGCAGGATGATCAACCCAAAGCCACTGAGTGGGTCCTCGATAGTGGATGTACAACACATGACTGGTGAAAAGAATCTATTGATGGATGCTCCATTATCTCCGTCGCATCTGAAGCATATCATCTTTGCTGACAAAGGCAAAAGTCAGGTATTGGGTCTAGGTAAGGTTGCAATCACAAAGGATCGACACATGGACAAAGTCATGCTTGTTGAGTCCTTAGGATACAACCTTATGTCTGTCTCAATGCTTTGTGATCTTGATATGGTTGATGTCTTTGGCAAGTATCGTTGTGTTGTGGTTATGGAAGCTGACAATTCCAAAGTCTTCGAAGGCTTCAGGAGAGGAGACTTGTATATTGTTAATTTCTCTACAGGATCGCAACTAGCAGTGTACCTACATGCAAAAGCTTCAGAAGGCTGGCTATGGCATCGATGACTTGGTCATGCAGGCATGAGGAATTTGCACACGCTTGCGAAGAAGAAGCATGTCATTGGCATTGAGAATGTCAAATTCCTCAAGGATCACTTATGCGGAGCCTGTGAAGCTGGGAAGATGACAAAGGCTAAGCATCCAGCGAAGACTATCATGACCACTACTCATCCATTTGAATTGCTTCACATGGATCTCTTCGGTCCTAATCATTATTCTACTGTTTCAAATGAAGCATCTCAATATGGCTTTGTTATTGTTGATGATTACTCTCGTTACACATGGGCACACCTTGTTACTTACAAACATGAAGTGCAGGAAGTCTTCAAACGATTTTCCTCGAGAGCTTCAACCAACTTTGGTGTGAAGATCAAACACATCAGAAGTGACAATGGCACTGAGTTCAAGAATTCTGGGCTCGATGACTATCTTGATGAACTTGGTATTACTCATGAGTTATCTGCTCCTTATACTCCTCAGAAGAACGGCGTCGTGGAGCGCAAGAACAGGACTCTTGCTGAGATGGCTCACACAATGCTTGATGAATACAAAACGCCTCGTCGTTTCTGGACTGAGGCAATTGATACTGCGTGCCACATCATCAACAAGGTATATCTTCACAAATTCTTCAAGAAGACTGCCTATGAACTCCTCACTGATAAGAAACCCAATGTAAGTTATTTCAAAGTCTTCGGTGCCAAATGTTGGATTAGAGATCCTCATCACAACTCAAAATTTGCACCAAAAGCACATGAAGGTTTTATGCTTGGTTACGGAAAGGACTCGCACACCTACAGAGTCTTCAACAACGTTCTTCACAAGGTTGTTGAAACTGTAGATGTGCGGTTCGATGAAACTAATGGCTCGCAAAGAGAGCACCTACCTACTATGATAGATGAACTAGCACCTGAGGAAACTATCAAGTTCAAGGCTACTGAGGATGTCATTCCTACTGAAGAATCTGCTGAAGAATTCATTCCAGAACATGAAGAACGTCGAGCTAATGCACCTGAAGAAAATACTGAAGAAAATGGTGCTGAAGAGGATGCTGATCAAATTCCTCAACGACAACCAGATCATCCTTGCATTGCAAAAGAAGTGCAAGTTGAAAAGATCATCAATGACATCAAAGCGCCAGGTCCTCTCACACGCTCAAAAGCTTCACATTTATCTAACTTCTGTGGGCACTATGCTTTTGTCTCTATTACAGAGCCCACTAAGGTAGATGAAGCATTTCTGGAGTCTGAGTGGATTCAGGCCATGCAAGAAGAATTACATCAGTTCGAGCTCAACAATGTCTGGGAACTGGTCAAACGTCTAGATCCTCGCAAGCACAATATCATTGGCACAAAGTGGATCTACCGCAACAAGCAAGATGAAAACGGCCTTGTGGTGAGGAATAACGCACGGCTCGTAGCTCAAGGCTACACACAGGTTGAAGGAATTCATTTCGATGAAACTTTTGCACCTGTTGCTAGACTTGAGTCTATTCGCATATTACTTGCTTATGCTAACCATCATGATATCACTTTACATCAAATGGATGTGAAAAGTGCATTCCTCAATGGTAATCTTGAGGAAGAAGTATATGTTGCTCAACCCCCTGGTTTTGAAGATCCAAAGAATCCTCACAAAGTCTTCAGACTCAACAAGGCCCTCTATGGCCTCAAGCAGGCCCCACGGGCGTGGTATGATACCTTGAAGGAATTCTTCATGAAGAAAGGCTTCAAACCCGCTTCACTTGACCCTACTATTTTCACTAAATCTTATGATGGTGAATTTTTTGTGTGCCAAGTATATGTTGATGATATTACCTTTGGTTGTACTGACCAACGTTATAGTGATGAATTTGCCTATATGATGAGTGAAGAATATCAAATGTCTATGATGGGAGAGTTGAAATTCTTCTTAGGTCTTCAAATTCATCAACAGCGGAATGGCATATTCATATCTCAGGAGAAATACCTCAAGGATGTACTGAGGAAATTTGGCATGCAAGATTGCAAAGGCGTCAAAATTCCTATGCCCACAAATGGCCATCTGTGCACTGATGAAAATGGTATTGACTTCGATCAAAAGGTATACCGCTCCATGATTGGTTCCTTATTGTACTTATGTGCATCTAGGCCAGATATAATGCTTAGTGTTTGCATGTGTGCCCGATTTCAAGCTATACCGAAGGAATCACACCATAAGGTTGTGAAGCATATTCTTCGATATCTAGCTCACACACCAACACTTGGATTATGGTACCCCCAAGGGCTCAGCTTTTGATCTCATTGGATATTCTGACTCTGACTATGCTGGTGATCGTGTGGACCACAAGTCAACATCTGGTACATGTCATTTCCTCAGACGATCTTTGGTCTGTTGGTCCTCGAAGAAACAGAACTGCGTATCATTATCTACTGCTGAAGCTGAGTATATTGCCGTTGGCTCTTGCTGTGCTCAATTACTGTGGATGAAGCAAACTCTCAAGGACTACCACATCAACATGAAGAATGTGCCACTCTTCTGTGACAATGAGAGTGCCATCAAGATTGCTCACAACCCAGTTCAGCACTCGAAGACTAAGCACATTCAGATTCGTCATCATTTTCTTCGTGATCATGTGTTGAAGGGTGACATTTCTATTGAGCATGTGAAGACTGAAGAACAACTAGCCGATATCTTCACAAAGCCCTTGGATGAGAAGAGATTTAGCAAGTTGCCGTGTGAGCTAAATATCCTAGAATCTTCGAATGTTCTTTGAAAAGGACACTCATCCTAACACTTATGCAAAATTGATGACTTAGATGTGCAACACATGAAGAAACGTTTTTCTTCAATCAATGAAGAATAACACTCTAAGTGTGAAGAAATTAACGAATAATTTGATTCTCAGAACCCTACGATAATTGTACGCGGTGTCTGAAATCATCATTCTTATACGGTGGGTCACGCCACCACCAAAAGTTGAAATTCCTCGGTTGTTCAAATTCTTCAACTTTGCATTGTCTTCACTGTTTCCATTGTTTTTCTTCATTGGCTATACACACACACACACACACATAAACACTATCCTGATCACGGGATCAGAATAATATTCTGATCACAACCTGACCTGCCCCGGTAGTAGTACGTTGAACTTCCCTGTGAACTAGGTTGAACTTCCGCCAACATTGCCCAAATGGGGCTTGCGATATACCGTTGGAAAGCTATGGACACCAATATCATGACCCAACTTAAATTTTTGACAAAATATAAATGGTTTAAGAGTAGTTTTGAAATCCATTTTTTCTTCGCACAAAAATGTGAATCGTATTTTCGATCGCATTTCTAAACCGTTTATCGGAATGAGACATATAATATGCCGTTGGAAAGCTGCTGCAAAACCGCTCCTTCCACATGTTGAAAGTTTTCTCTAATTCCCTATGGTTAAATAGTAATTTGAAAAAATGTAAAATTTCGTAAACCGAACAGTTGAGTTCGTTTTTTCGATGTCATTTCTAAACGGCTAATCCAATGGAGGCATATGATACGGCGTTGGAAAGCTTATGAAAATGCGCTGCTTTTTCATCTTAAAGTTTTTTTTCTAATTTTGAATGGTTTAAGAGTAATTTAGAAAATGGTCCAAGTCCTACCGAGTTCGTATTTTGGAGCAAATTTTTTAATTATACGTCCGAATGCAGCAAATGATATGGCGTTGAAAATCTTGAACAAATGCGAAACTTTTTGGTATGTATTTTTTCTCCCAATTCTTTACGGTTTTAAGTCAGTTTCGAAAATGGCGAAAAAAGTATTTTCGCCGTAATTTCTACAAACTTTATTGGAATGGGGCAAATAATATACCGCTGAAAAGCTACGGAAAATGCGAAACTTTTTCATGTTGATGGTTTTCTCTGATTCCTAGCCGTTTTCAAGTAATTTCGAAAACGGCGAGATCATTCGTTCTGCCTTTATCGCGGAACAGATTCTTCGAAAATGCACGGCGTGAAGAATCTGAACTTCCCGACGCGTGTACCTGAACTTCACTCTATTTTTTCACGTGCTTTTGTCGCTCGTGGCTCTTCATCCACTGCTCGTAGCACTCCGCCCGCTCACTAGAATTGAGCAAGTGATATACCGATGGAAAGCTGTTGTAGACACGCATCTTTACCGTGTTGATCATTTCATCAAACTCACGATGATTTTAAAAGTTTTTCATCTGAAATTCATTTAGTGTAGTTGGTGAACTTCCTGCTGTTTTCACGTTGAACTTCTGTGACGTATTTTCGCTTGTAATTTTGTCATCCATTTCTTCAGTGTTACACAAATGATATTCCTTTTATACATCCTCTCTCACAATAATTTTTTAATTTTTCTTCGACCGAGGACTTGAACTTATAACAACAAAACTTTTAGTCTTTGCTTTTTTATTCTTTTTGTAATACAAAATGCACACCGTGTAGTACGTGAACTTCTCACAGTTATCAATCTGAACTTCTCTCGGTTTACGTGAAAATATCTAAGTTTTTAATGAATATTAATCTGAATTTCTTAATCCATTTTTATGAATTTTGAAGCGCTCTATTTTTAAAAGTTGACTTCTTATTATTTTATTTTTGAACTTCTTGTTTCCACTCTTTAATAACGAGGAAAATCTAAGTTTTATATAATCATTGAACTTCTCCATCTTTTTAATATGGAATTCCTGTTTTTTTCTTTATCTTTTTTATGAATTTTGAAGCGCTCTATTTTTAAAAGTTGAACTTCTTGTTATTTAATTTTTGAACTTCTTGTTTTCATTCTTTAATAACGAGGAAAATCTAAGTTTTCTATAATCATCAAACTTCTCCATCTTTTTAATCTGGACTTCCCGGTTTTATTTCTTTTAGTTACAGAAAAATCCTACTTTTTGATAGACATCAAGCCGCTCCGTTTTTAAATTTGAACTTCTAGGTTTATTTGAATAGAGATTTTTTTATAAAATTGTTTGAGATGTTTTTAATGACTTTCTTTGGTTTTGTAACAAGCATTGAACTTCTTCGTTCTTTTAATTTGAACTTCTTATTTTAGATATTTGATTGGTTTAACTTGATCATCTGGGTTTTGTACTAAAAATTGAACTTCTTAGTTATTTAAATTCGAACCTCTAGGTTTTTATATAACCCATTTATTATTAAAAAATAGAACTTCTTGGTTTGACGTTGGGTTTTTTGTTTTTTGTACTTGTAAATCCTAGGTTTTAATATATTTTGAACTTCAGTGTTATTTTAATTTGAACTTCACATTTTTTTGAGTAAAGATTTATTTTTTGATTTTCAAACAAACATCGATTTTGCGTTTTCTTTTCAATTTGGACTGCATGGTTGATTCTCTAATAACAACGTATATATAGGTTTTTGAAAAAGGTAAATCCTAGTTTTTTAAATAAACAACGAAGCACTAAGTTGTTTTATTTTAAAACTTCTAGTTTTTTTAAAACGGGTAAAATCTTTTTAATTGCTTTTAGTTGTCCCTTTAGTTTAATTTGAACTTCTTCATTTTATTCTTTAGCAACTAGAAAAGACCTAATTTTTATATAATTTTGAACTTCTTTCTTATTTTAATTTGAACTTCTTAGTCTTATTGTTATAAAAAAATATGCTTTTAGTTAAGCATCAAACATTTTCTAAATTGAACTTCATACTTGTATTTTTCTATGAACGGAGAGAATTTGAGTTTTCCTTAAACATAGAACTACTCCTTTATTTTAATTTTAACTTCTTCATTTTTATTCTTTAGTAACAAGGAAAATCTGAGTTTTTTTACAAATATCAAACTTCTCTGTTTTTGTCATTTGGACTTCTTGGTTTATTTCTTTTAGTAAAAGAAATATCCTATTGTTGTAATAAATATTGGACCGTCCGTCATTTAAATTTGAACTTCTAGATTTTTTTTAATTTTAGAAACGATGAAAGTCCTTTTATTTTAACTTCTCTATTTTGTAAAATAAAAAATTCTTGCTTTTTAGAAACGATGAAATATCTGCTTCTAAGTGTTCTTTTATTTTTGAACTGCTATGTTATTTTTGTTTTGAATTTCCTTTGATCTTTTTGCAGCGGATTGAGATTTTACGACTTATATACATTGAACTACTGCGTTTTTTTAGTTTGAACTTTTTGATTCCATTCTTTAATTACGAGGAAATTTGAATTTTGTATAATCATCGAACTGATCCTCTTTTTTGATTTCGACTTCTTTGGTTTTGTTTCTTTTTGTAACGGAAAAAATGTATTTTTTTAATAAACATCGAGCATTTTTTAAATTTTAACTTCAATTTTTGTAAAAAACCATGAAAATTCCTTTTTTATTGTAGCAAACTAAAACAAAAATTCTAGCAAACTAAAAATGCACACATAACAATTGAAACACCACCGACGACAACTTGCAATTTTTTTTATGAATTGCTCGGTGTTTCTTTTTTGTGCAACCATTTTTTATTGAACTTCTCTGGGATGCGATCCTGCATTTTTCAAAAAGAAAATTATAAGTGAATTCCCTCTCGTTACGTTGTCAAACAAATCGTCAAAAGAACAATTTTTTAATGATGCTTTTGTGTTCTTGTTTTTTCTGATCTTTGACTTCGCATTCTATATGTCAGAACAGTTGGAATAACTATTGTCCGCTGATTTATTTTCCATCATGTATATTTTCTAAATCTAAAATCATATTGGTCAACATGGCCGTAAATCAACTTTTTTGGGCCCAACTTATCTTTTCTCACCCATGGCCCAGCTTAAATCACTTCTCCTTTTGTCCACTATCTCGCTGGCTGCATCTTCTTAAATTACATGCACGAACACGCACACGCCTCTGTTTTGAAGCTAGCGATTGCTACACACATAGGGTGATTAAGGCCACTATTTTGTCTCCACGTAAACATGAGATTTTTTGCCTAGTTTACTTCGAGTCCGTTCCATCAGAAAGCACACCATATTGTTAAGTAACGGAGGAGTTCGGGGTACGCTCAGTAGGACTTTGGGGGAATGAACTCAGCAGTTCAGTTTGATGCATGGCAGCCGGACCGAGGGAAGCTTCGCTGCCGTAGGGATGGTACGTGAGACCAAAGAGAGCATGGGTACAACTTGAGTACAGGGCGTTGCAGGAGAGCTTATTCCCAGCAGTAGCAGGGGCAAGCGGCGACACGAGGCAGACAGTTTCCCACGGAGAAAAGCAGAGGACGGGAGGTGCACTACGTCCCGTGGCGGCAACAAAGCGCAGGAGCCGAGCCGTGCATAGACGGCGCTGAATCGATTTGTGTTGGAGGTGCTGACCGCCGTCGACGAAGACGCACGGGTGCGAGGTGGCGTCAGTCGCGTTGGTGCAGTTAACTGCTGATGGTCCAACCACTGATCTGTTCGAAGTTCACACCACCTCCCAATCTGCAGTAGAACACAAAGAGAATCATGGCTGCATGAACTTGGATGAGAGAGGAGCACATGGAGTGGTGGCTCTCGCCGGTGGCGTCGGGGCGTGGACACCAGTGGAGTGAATCGGACGGGGAGCACCTTAGGACGAGGGAGGTGGCCTGGACCAGCGAGGTTTACTGGGAGATGGGGGATCCCGGTCACGTGCAGCCGAGCCAGGGGATGCGGTCACGGGCGGCGGTCCGGTGGTGGGGGCGTGGTGGGGATGGAGGGTGGCGGTGGGAGGCGATCTGGGGATGGAGAGAGGTTCGCCGGGGCTGGGGCGACGGCCGCGAGAGGCTCGTCGGGGGATAGGCGCTGGCGGTGGGAGGCGTGCCGGAGCGACGACGATGAGAGGCGCGTCGGGGCTGGGAGGGTCGTCGGCGGGAGGCGCGCCGGAGATGGAGGTGGGTTGGGGTGGAGCCTCGGGGCACTGGCGGATTTTTAGATCGTGGTGGGGGAGGTTATTAGGGACAGACCGACACTTTGTTTTCTCTAGATCTCGGGAACACCCCATCGCCTCCTATATAGGGCCCCGTGATCCAAATAGTTATTCTAATCTCAGGATTAGAATAGTGCCTCTCTCTCTATATATATGAGTTTATGTCCTCTACAGCATTCACTTATTGCTAATTTTTCAAGTTGGTTTTTTCTACTAAGTGAATGTGATCGGACCCTTCCCCCTCTATGCTAAACTTAACCCAATTTGTTCACAAATTCTTCATGTGCGTTCTATTTAAAACTCGTTCAAAATCTTCACTGTGTCCTTGACAACTGAAGAAATTACGAACGGAACTTTAAAACCTATCCTATCTAAATTTTTGACTTTGCCGCTCAAACCGTTCCGCATCCCTCGATATACTTATCCACTCACCCACGATCTAACACGATCTCCACTTCTCAGTACGTGGGTGACGCATGTCATGCGAATGAGAAGGGTCAGGGGCACGTTCGTCCAATTTCCTCAGGCGAACAGTTTTTCACCGTGGCTATAAATACCCCTCTTCCCCTTCCTCACTTCCTTTACTCCGCTCCACCTCTCTCCAGCTCGAGCTTCTCAAACCCTAGCGCCACCGCTACTTCATCATCGCCGGTGAGGAAGAGCTTCACTGCCTTGACCTCGTTGCCGCCGTACTCGCCCCGGCCGCGGAAATCTTCACTCCGCCGCCGCCGTAGCTATCTTCCTCCGCCAAGTTAGGGCGTGGAAGATCCGCACTGACGAACTTCACATCTCCTCACTCTAGTTCGTCGTGTTCTTCGTTCAGAGTAATTAAAAGTTACTTTTACTGCCCTCTTTGATTCAAATGTTTTCTACAAAATCTTCAAAGGTGTTTTTCTTCAAATCCTCACACACAAAAACACCTCACAAGTCATTTGTTCTTGATTCATTTCTCTAAGCATCATTTTTCTTCAAGATTCCTCAATTGTGTGGATCTTCGATCTATACAACTCTGGAACCCAAGACAAAGAACGCTTAGTGAAATTCTTCAAGACTCATCTGGTCAAATTTCTCAAACTTCTGAGAATGCATATGACCTCTCCAAATTCCTCGCAACTATACTCTGTTCACAGGTACTCATGTTCGCTGCTGAATCACTATGTTCTCATCAACTTAACTCATTTGCAGCGTTCCTCGAAGAAAAGTTGCATACTTCTTCAGAGAATTCGATTGTTCAAATTCCTCAATAAAGAAAATGGCTGACGGTAAGAGGCCACAGAAGGGAGGAAAGAATCCTGAGGTCATGACTGCCTTTGAGATTCCCGATGACATCTATGCTGAGTATTGCACACCTGATGAGGCCAAGTTTGGCAAGGAAAACAAAAATCGGTGCAAGGTGTGCATACAGAGGATTGGAAGGAGATGGGCAAGATAATGGAAGGAGTACAGGTATGTAACTCCAAAATACATGAAGAAATTCTCACTCAATCCTCCATGCCCAAGAGCTCCATTGCCACCTGGCCAAGAAGCAGATCCCACTAGTCTCAAGCGCGATGAGGATTATCCTGAAGAATGGGCAAAGCGCCAAGCCAAGTTGGCTAAGCAAGCCAGAGAAGCGGTGAGGAAATTCAATGAAGACTCTGCTGCTGCTGCCTCTGCTAAGGCCTCTGCTGTTAAGCCAATGAAGGCTATGTCAAAGAAGCCTGCATGCAAGCCAAGTGCTTCACCAACAGTGCCCTCACAGCCAGAATCCTCAAAGTCCTCAAGGCCAATTCCTCATGCTGCTCCTGCTCCTCCAAAGTCTTCGGCCGCTCCGGCAAAATCCTCAGCACCTGTGCATCTCGCCTCGTGCCAAAGGACAGCGGGCATATCTATTGCCTCAGGAGCCTACGCTAGTTCCTCTACTGCTCCTAGTTCCTCAGCTGCCCCCTCACTGCTGAAGACAAAATCAACTGCTGGACGAGGTCCTCGACCAAGTCCTCAGAAGAAGCAAGTCGCTTTCCAAGTGCCGTCTGAAGAAGACGAAGCTGATGATGAAGAACTTGCCAAAATCATCAGAGACAGGCAAGTCAGGGCCGCTAGTGCCAAAGGAAGCAATGTGCCACTGCTTTTAGATCCAAGGCTGATCCTAGACTTCATTGATCTATGGCACAAGGATCCCAACACGCCTTTGCCGGAGATGAACCTCACTCCTGGTCAAAGTCATGTCTTGACTGCTTTCATTGAAGAAGAAAAATGGAAGTTTGAGAAGGCCAGACAAATCAAGAAAACAAAGTGCAGAAAAGAGAAACTTCTGAAGAAAAACATTATCACCATGACAACTGAAGAACTAGTGAAGGTTCAAGCTGAAATCAAAAGCCTCAATGATGAATTTGATTCGTATTATGCTGATTGGAAAGGAGCCAAAGTCGAGTTTATTAAACTGACTGAAAAGTTCACTTCACATGTTGCAGCCCCATCGCAACAAGAAATTCCTCAAGCTGCAGCATCTGCTGAGCCTACGGAAGAAAATGCCAGCACCGCTGATGACAATCAGGCTGCTGAAGAAAATATGAGTTCCAGGGCTGATGACTGCATTCCAGCCACTGAAGAAATTGCCAGGGCATCCACTAGTGGTGCACCTGAAGAAACTAAAGAAATCAGGGCAACTGCATCAGTTGTGCCTGAAGAAAATCAACCAGATTCCTCTGCTCCTCTTGCGCCAACACCAACTCCAATCCTTCCATCTGCATCAGATGTGAAGAAAACCAAGGCTGCAGAGCGTGCAGCAGTGAAGAAAAGGAAAGCATCAGCTACTTCAGATTCTTCAGCTCCGAAGAAGATGGAGCCTTTGACCAGTTCATTTGCTAATCCCATTGATGCTGTTCTGATCTCAACCATGCCATCAAAGGACCTTGTTCCTTTTGATAAAGAATATGTGATCCCCAGCGGATCTGATGAAGAAACTCCTTCTGCTACTTCGTCTGAGCAGTTGGATGAAGAAATTGAAGTGGATGAGATCCCTTCAACACGTGTCATCTCCTTGCCCATGCCTCAGTTCACAGCTGAAGAGGCTGGCGTCGAAGAAATGGAAGATGAAGATGTGGACATTGGCTGTTCCACACCAGTAATGAGTGATGAATTCTGGGAAAGTCAGCATCCAAACTCTCCTATGTTCACACCATTTCAGCAAATACCTTAGTCCCCTGCACAAACTGTTCAAATTGGCTCTGAAGAAACTCACCCCACTTCATCTGTACGTGAAGAAATTCCAGCCACTAGTGCTGAAGAAACTGCTACTGCTCAACATCTGAAGACGCAGACTGCCACTGAAAAGGAACCAGAAATTCCTCAGCCTGAAGAACCAGTGATTGAGATTCCTGAGGTTGTGATGCAACTCACTAACACTCCTCTGCCCAAGCCAAAGGATCCATTCTCACGCAAGCAAAAAGTTCAAGGCTGACGATTTCTTCGACGAGCACATATTCTTCGCAGACTACAACCCATATGATTCTGCTCGCATAAGGAAGAGGCGTTTATGGACTGCTAGTCAAGCTAATTTCTATTCCTCAGTGCTGTTCAACAAAGAGGAAATCTTCTACCATGAGCACATTCCTCACGTGGATATGGAATCTCGGCCGCGCTTCATGCCAGTCCTAAGTGTTCTTCACGACGCTGGACTGTTAAATTTTTGCTCTGACATCTGTGATTGGAATGAAGAACTGCTTCTTCAATTTTATGCAACGCTGCATATCACAGGAGATACTAAAGATGTGAATTCATGGGTGCTGGATTGGATGTCTGAAAACACTCACTACACAGCACCAGCTACTGAATTTCTTCGTGCCTTACCACTCAGTCCTCCCCTTGAAGAAGCTCGTTGCATTTACAGTGAACATGAGTTTACAAATCACTACACGCAAGTTCTGATGAAACCTTTGAAGCCAGGTCAGGCCCCTCGAACCGAATTCCTCGTGAAGGAATTACTATATGTGCCCAGAACTGTCTATCGCATTCTAACGAGGACAATGAGTCCTATCAAAGGCCACGACTCATCTGATGAGGAAATTGTTGGCATCATGAAGAATCTGGTATTCAATATCGTTCACGGCATTCCTGTCAATTATCACAATTTCTTCATGAGGACTCTGGCAAATGTTGCACTTTCTCCGTTTGAGCTGAAGCCTTACGCACCTTGGATTATGAGATTACTCAGGACAAGGTCTTCACTCAACTAAAAAGTTGATTTTCAGAATCACCTCAGCTACTTGCCCCCGATTGAATTCCTCAAGCGGACTTATTCCTCAGTTGATGAAAAGGGCAAGGCACCAGCTGTTATAGATGAAGGCATTCGTCCATTGGATGGACAGTTTCACAAAGCTGCATCTTATTCCACTAATGATGACTCTGCCACACATGACTCTGCCAATGCTCCCAAGTCTACTCCTCAAGCCACTGCTCCTCGTGTGATGACTGATCATGAGCTTCTGCTTAGTCTTCACCAGAAGGTGGATCGAAACCATAAATGGGTTAAGCGTCAGTTTGGTTCATTTATTCACAACATGACTGCTACGCACAATGCAGTGAAGAAAAATCATTACTACCTCCATGAAGTTTTTGGTCGCACCTAGGAAATACTGTCACATCTTTATGGTGAAGAAGATCTCAAGAAAATGGGTCTCAAAGAAGATTTTGACTGGTCTGCACCTCCACCGAAGAAATTCAAGAAGGTTAATGTTCCTTCTCTGGTGGCTAGCTCATTTTCTTCATCGCGCGACACCGATGAGAATGAAGACTTGGACGACACTGCGTCAGGCCCTACTACGACAAACGACCCCAACAACGCTGGAGCTCCTTCATCAACTTGATATTCTTCAGGGGCGTTAGTCCTCATATTCGATCCTTTTGGTCATTTGATGACAAGGGGGGGGGGATTTTGAGTTAGTCTTCAAGCGGGTCTTTCTATATGGGCGTTTTTTTGCTAAGTTACAACACTCGTTCTTCTGAAACTTTATTGGATCGAGTTGTAAACTTAAACCCGATGGTGCTCTGATACTTTTGATATGTTTTTTTGCATGCTTATTGCTCATTTATGCTAATACACGCATGCTAAATTACATCAGTCACCATATTTCATCATGCATTTCAAATTCTTCATTATGATATGTCAAATGCGCGTATGAATTACAAGATATAGGGGGAGATCTCCATGATTCTACTCTTCAAATGTGCAATGCTTCAAAAGCAAATACCTCACCATGCACATATTCAGGGGGAGTTCTTCTATATCTTGCAATCAAATTCCTCAGTATCAGTATTTACACTTCATATGTTTATCCCTGTTGAAAACTTAACCTATATTGTCATCAATCACCAAAAGGGGGGAGATTGTAAGTGCATCTAGTGCCCCTTAGTGATTTTGGTGTATTGAATACTTATAGGTTAATGGACTAATGCGTTTGTGAGTGTACAAAGGTCTATAAGTCTATGAGGAGTTTAATATTTACAGAGAAAGTTGACCCCTAAAAATGAAGTTCTTCGACTGAAGACTTTGAAAGTGAAGAAATTCGTGTGACCTTGAAGACTTGGTATTCATTCGAGGAACATGAAGCGTGAAGACTTTTATTTTCGTAGTTCCATTTTCTCTTTCTTGAGTCATAGGAAACACCATACTGTTAAAGGGGGTCGAGGAAATACTAAGGAAAAATTTCCATGTGATGCTCAACTCAAATCCTACACCTTTTAGATCACTACTCTTTCGCTTCCGTGCGGTTCAAGGCAAGAGCGTCGATGGCGTCTTCAAGCGGCGGTTGCGGTGACGACCACGACGTGAGATGGCGGGTATCCTACACCGCTGATCTCGTCGCCCGCACGCTCTCGTTCGTCGACGGAGTCCTCACGCTGCGACGCGACGCTCTCCGGCTGGTCCTTACGGACTCGCGCGGGGTGACGGTGGATGCGAGGTTCCTTCGCTCGGGGGAGGTGATCGATGTGGGTGACGTGGTTTCGCTTCCGTGCCATATCGCGAGGGTGCGGGATCGACTGCCGCCGACGATCCCCAAGCCGGAGTTCGGCGAAGTGGCGGGACGTGTCGAGGCGGTACACGGGTACCGTGCGACGCAGCGCGCGGGCGGGCTGGACCGACCCGAGGGAAACCTAACCGCGATCCAGCGCCCAATAATGGCGGATGTGCGACACGTGGGGGGATCCACCCACCCACCCCGGGCGGTGACGCGGGTATAAATCTTCCTCCCGCACCGATCCTTGACCTAGAGATTTCCTTCTCCCACTTCTGGGCGGCGGCAGAAAACCCTAGATCCAAAACTCCAGACTCCTTCGAGTGGTGGGAGGGGAAGGTTGGCGGCGACCCACACTCCTTCGCGGCGGTGGTGGCCTCCCCCTCCATGGCGAACGACGCGGGGCGTGGCCATCATGGAGGGCGCGGCGGAGACGGCGCCGGCCGTGCTGACCGTGGAGGTGGGCGGTAGGCTGGCCGCAGCAACGGGAGGGGCGGCGACCGGAGCAAGTTCTCCTGGAGGCGCGAAGATGGAAACAGCCACGGCATCTCGACTTCCTCCAACGTTGAATCGGCGGGGGATTCGGCGCAGTGGGACGAAGCGGCTGCTGCAACTCGCAGGGAGATCCGCGATGGCAGGACGTGGGTTCAGAAATCCCAGACGTCATCGGGATCAGGTGTCAACACTACAGGGAGACAACCCACTCCTCCAACGAATCATCCACAGGGGAAACAGATCTCCGCTCAGGTGCCCCCTACCAAGAAACTTGCTATGTGCCCTATCTGCAAATCTCATGAACATCCCCCTGCTCGCTGTCCTCAAGCTTATTGTGAGCGATGCACTAAGTTAGGACATCTTGCTTCTGTCTGTCTAGAGTTTATTCCTTGGGAATGCATTGCGCCTATGTGTGTGTTTCAGTCTAGGAGGCAAGGATTCTATTACATCCATGACTCTTGTTCTTCTAATCAGCAAAAAGCTAGGGCCAATAACATTGTGGTCACAATAGTGGAAGGGGAAACCTCAACCCGTCAGATGGAATTAGATCTTTCTGCTTATCTAGCCACTGACTGGCGTTGCTCGGCTCATGCAATTGGACCAGGGTGTTTGTGGTTAGATTCCCTAATCCTAGAGCTGTAGCACAGATTTTCTATGTGGGGAGAGTGACTCTTAAGACAAGTGGTGCTGTTATCCACGCCACGCCGTGGTCATCTGCGGTTGGCGCGAAGGGGAAGATGGAAATGGCCTGGGTTAAGGTCAGTAATGTTCCTTTGGATAAACGAAGTGAGAGAAACCTGGCGTATGTCACATCTTTAGTGGGGGTCCCCTTGGAGATTGATGCTGCTACTCTGCACCGCCCTACTTCGGTTAGAGTGAGACTTGGATGCAGGAACGTGGATGAGATTCCTGTGATTGTTGAGGCTGTTTTGGGAGAATACTTCTATAATTTCTTTTATGAAGTGGAACAGATCCTGGTGAGAGATCCTAGTAGGGAAAAAGAAGTTGTTCAATCCTCTGCTAAACCTGACGGTAATGCGGATGAACAAAATCATTCCCACAAAAAAATATGAAGGGGGGGGGGATAATCAGCCTGCTGTTCCATCTGCAAAAACTCCTGCTACCTCTCGGGGAGAGAAAACTGATCCTATTGTGGAATCGAAGGAAAGTGTGGAATCTGATGATTCCCTCCACACAACTCTCCTTATTGATACTATGGTTCTGGAGATGGAGCAGGAAAAAGTAAGCACCCTGATTGAGAAAAGTAACCTGCCTTATCCTGGGAAAACATATTCTGATGTTGTCAAAAATTGTTCTCAGGTGGTGGATGTAATTGGGAACTGTAATCCTACCTTACCTACTACCCAGGCTTATATGGTGGAATCTCCTGAAGCTGATCAGAGCGGGGGAGGGCTGCCTGCACCCCCGCTGGTCACTGAAGAAAATCTTCGCTTCAGCCTAAGGAATGCTCATAACATGATGGAGAGGGTGGACGAGAAGGCGCTAGCTGCTGCTAAGAAGAGAGACATTGAAGGTACTATACAGAGCCCCAACTCATTTGAAACTTTATCTAATCCTGAACTTACTCTTAGAGCGGTTAAAATGGGGGTTCAGATTCCTGACAATGATTTTGCTAGTATTGATATTTTGAGGGAGCTTGAAAAGTGTAGAAATGTTGAGAATATTAATACGAATGAGCAACATCGTGATCGAGAGGGGGAAATTATATTGGTCAATGGAAAAGGGGACCGGACACCTTTGAGGATGGAATGGGTGGATGTGAATGATGAGGAAGAAGGGGAGTTTAAGGTGGTGAGGTCTAGGAAAAAAAGAGAAAGAAAACCTACTGTTATTATAGCCAGACCCACTACGAGAAGTCGAAAAAATGGAACCTATATGGGGAGAAAAACTGGAAGCCCTGCTGTGTCTCCTAGTAGGGCTACCAGAAAGGGGGGACATAAAAAGAAAAATTCAATATGAATGGCCTTTTTTGGAATTGTAGAGGAGCAGTAAAAAAAGGAATGACCACCTGCTTCTCTGACATTATTAAAGATCATTCCCTGGATTTCGTGGGTATTCAGGAAACTAAGAAAAAAAACTTCGATAATAAGTATTTGAGGAGAGTGGACCCCTTTGATAAGTTCAGTTGGAACTTTATTCCTTCTGTTGGTAAATCGGGTGGGATTTTATGTGGAGTGAAAAAAGAAACACTGGAAGTGGTCTCCTGGACTGTAGGTAATTATCTACTGCAGGTCGCTGTGTTTGATGTTCGCCTTAAATGTGTCTGGACCCTGGTAGTGGTGTATGGGGCGGCTCATGACGATAAAAAAGATGAGTTCCTAACAGAGCTGGACTCGAGCTGCAGTAATATAAGTACTCCCTATGTGATTGGGGGGGGGGGACTTCAGTATCCTTCGTGAAAGTTGTGAGAAAAACAAAGAGCTTCACCATTCCCCCCATATGGATAATTTTAATAAAATCATTCAGAATTGGAATCTTAGAGAGATTCATATGGGGGGAGGCAATTACACTTGGACCAACAAACAAAAACACCCCACCCTTGAGAAATTGGATAGAATTCTCATGAGCCCCGAATGGTAGGACATGTTTCCTTTAGTTGCCGTCCGAAAATTAGTGAGAGATGTTTCAGACCACAATCCCCTCTTACTATCATTTGATCCTTTAAATAAAACGCCTCCTTGCCAGCGCGAATTCAGATTTGAATTGAGCTGGCTAAAAAATGAAGAGTTTTACGCTAAGGCCGAAATAATCTGGAAGCAGCCTGTGTATTCAGGGGATCCTATTGAGATTCTAAATATCAAGCTTAAACGCATCAAAAAATATTTCAAAGGCTGGGGATCGCATACTTTTGGGCATGCGAGAAAAAGAAAGAAATGGATCAAGAAGGAGTTGGAAAAGATCGAAAGTAAAGAGGAAGATGGCCCCCTTGATCCAGGGACATACGAGAGAAGAACCTTGTTGTGTGAGGAGCTCAACGAGATCTTAGCAGACGAGGAGCTGTTCTGGCTGCAGCAGTCTAACGAAAGATGGTTACTAAAAGGAGACCAAAACACTGCCTACTTCCACCGTGTGGCCAATGGCAGGAAGTGGGAAAATACTATCCACTCTCTGACTAGTGGGGAGACTGTTATAGAGGGGACCAAAAACCTTCTTGACCATGCCACAAATTTCTACAAAGACCTATTTGGACCTGCAGAGGGAAATCTGTTTCATTTGTCCCCTGATACTTGGTCGAGCGATGAGAAACTTTCGGCTAAGGATAACATCATCCTCACCAGTGTGTTCACTGAGGAGGAGGTCAAAAAAGCCCTGTTCAGTATGGAAAGCAATAGAGCTCCTGGCCCCGACAATATACCCGCAGAGTTTTATAAACACTGCTAGGACTTTGTTAAAAATGATATTATGCATTTATTTGAAGAATTTCATAGTAATACCCTAGATGTGGCTCGGCTGAACTATGGGGTGATCACCCTGATCCCTAAGATAAATGGGGCTAAGAAAATTCAGCAATATCGCCCTATATGCCTCCTTAGATGCCCCTACAAGTTGATTACCAAGGTTTTGGATAATAGAGTTGCGGTATTTGCTGACAAAATGATTAGCAAATACCAGAATGCTTTCATCAAATACAGAAACATCATGGATGGCATCTTCACCCTCCATGAGGTGTTGCATCATACCCATGTTAAGAAAAAAACTGGGATAGTTTTAAAGTTGGACTTCGAGAAGGCCTACGACAAGATTAATTGGGACTTTCTCCTTGAGTGCCACCGTAACCGTGGTTTCGGAGTAACCTGGTGTAGTTGGATAGAAAAAATACTGCATAATGGCACCTTGAGCATTAAACTTAACAATGAGACGGGCCCCTACTTTCAGAGCCATAAAGGGGTCCGTCAGGGGGACCCTCACTCTCCCTTTCTTTTTAATATGGCTGTAGAAGCCTTGTCGAAGATGGTCACTAATGTGCAGAAAGAAAAGATGATTACTGGGCTAGCGCCTGACCTAATAGAGGGAGGGGTGGCCATTCTTCAATATGCAGATGACACGGTGATCTGCTTTGAGCATGATAAAAATGCGACCATTAATCTGAAAATGCTACTTTATATGTTTGAACTTATGTCAGGTCTGAAAATAAACTTCATGAAAAGTGAGATTCTTTGTGTGGGGGGAGATGATGATACCTTATCCTTTTATGCGGATCTTTTTAACTGCAGTATTGGACATTTCCCGATGAAATATCTTGGGGTGCCAGTTAGTTTTTCAAATCTTCGCAACATAGATTGGGATTTCGTGGAGGAAAGATTTCTAAAGTGCTGTGAATGTTGGATTGGCAATGCAGCCTCCTCGGGAGGGCGCCTCATTCTTCTCAATACTTCCTTGACCAGCATTGTTTATCACTATATGTCTATGTTCCTCTTACCAAAAGGGGTGATTGCCAAACTTTACAAACATCGAAAAAAGTTTTTTTGGCAAGAACATGAGGGGCGGAAAAGGTACCATTTGGTTAAATGGTCCAGGATTTGTCGTTCTAAGGAAAAAGGAGGCCTGGGTGTGAAACACCTACACAAGAAAAATGTGAGCGTCCTCGTGAAGTGGTGGTGGAAATTGGAAACACAACATGGGTTGTGGCAGGATGTGGTTCGAGCTAAATATTTCAAAAAAGATACGGTGACCTCTGTTAATGCCAAGTTTGGTGACTCCCCCATTTGGAAAGCTATCTTGAAGGTGAAAGAATATTACCTGGCTGGTAGGAAAGTGAAAATCAACTCGGCAATCTGGCCAGAATATGGATAGACCCCTTGGGAGAGGATCTCCCCTTATGTGAACAATTCCCTGTTCTTTTCAGCATCTTTAATGACCGTGAGATCACTGTGGCTCGATTCAGAGAAACGGTGGGTGATAATTTTTTCCGGAGAAGATTACATCCACCACTCCTGGAGCAGTGGAGAGAGGTCCAGACTCGGGTTAGGGCATGGCCACTAACTGAAGAGCCTGACCAGGTTGTATGGAATCTGGGGAGAAAAAGTAAATTCACCACTAAATCAATCTATGACTACCTAGAGAGAAATCTTTCTGGTTGTAACTATAGATGGATCTGGAGGGCAAAAATCCCCCTCAAGATTCAAATCTTCCTCTGGCAATTATCCCAGGATTCTATACTGACCAGAGATATCATGAACAGGAGGGGGTGGCTTGGGAGACCTACTTGCTCCTTCTGTAATGAGAGAGAAACCTCGCAACACCTTTTCTTCACCTGCCCCGTGGCTAGGGTGATGTAGAGGACAGTGGGATGTATGCTGGGCACGGATCGCTGCCCTAGCAATATGTGGCAATACTTTGCCTGGTGCTATACTCTACTTCCTGATGGGGTGAGATTCTATACGTTTGGCCTCGCGGCTCTTTGCTGGGCCATGTGGAATAGTCGTAATAAGAAAACATTTGAGTTCAAAAAGATGAGATCCCCTTTTGACGTGGTTTATACTGCTTGTGGCTTTCTCTCCTACTAGGCAGGGATGCTGATGGGCGACGACCGGGAGGCAAAGGAGCGCGGGGTAAAGATGTTGAGAAGCAACGCGTCAAACATGATGAGGATTTGTGCGGCACCCAGCGACCCGATGCAGAGTTGATACTGGGGGCATGGACTTTGATGGTAATTCTTAAGTTTGCTCGTCTTGTGCCGCTCCTGGTGCCTGATACTGGCGGAATGTCTTTGATCTGCGTTTAGACTTCTGTTATTCTGCTCCTGCGTGAGCTTTTGTTGCGGCCTATAAGAGGCATGTATTGAGGGTCTGATGAACTTTGTAGGGCTATGTAGCCGTTTATGGTGTCACTGGGTTTTCGCCCCATGGCGGACTGCTCGATGACGGGTGTCCATCGTGGGTTTCCCAATGATGCTTTGAACCCGCTTTTCCCCCTTTCTAGGCTTCCTGATTACTATGTGAGACTGGTTGTATTTCCGTTATGATGAGTAATGGAAAGGGGTTATCGCCCGGTTCAAAAAAAAATCCTACACCTACCAATCCCTTCGAGTGAAGCCATTGGAAATCTCATACAGTTCAGTCAATTTCTTCAGTGACAGAGACGAAGTTCTTCTGGTCTCTGAGGAATTTGTTCTGACTGAGGAGTTAGGAATTCGCCAGTTCGGATTGCCTACACAGTGAGGAACATGATAGCCCTGAGGATTTTGCTACTCAAAATTCCGACCGTTGGTGTGCTATGCGCCAGCTGTCCCAAAATATCTACCCACCTAATGGTCATATCATTGAAGGGCATTTATGTCGTATCATGTCGGGCTGCTCCCTAGGCTATAAATAGCCGCCCCCTACAAGCACTAGCTGGTTTGCTGCTCCGAGAGAAACTGACACTTGTCATTTGAGAGCAACCCATGCTCCGAGGACTTTGAGCGAAAATCATCAAGTGAGGAAAACCCAAACCCAAACACCTTCAAACCCCAAGTGATTGAGCATCACTGAAGAGATTGATCCTGCGTGGATCCGACGCTTGTTACCTTTGAAGACCGTGCTTCTTCCAGACGGTTAGGCATCATGGTCTAGAGCATCCAAGAGGAATTGTGGATCTCCGAGTAACCGAGTTTGTGAAGGTTCGGAATTCACCTGAAGACTTACCACGAGTGATTGGGCGAGGTCTGTGTGACCTTAGCTCAAGGAGAATACGATGAGGACTTGGTGTCCTGAGCTGCGTGTTCAGGACTGGTTGTCCGAGACTGTGTGTCCTCGAGTTTAAATACTCAACCGCTCCAACCAGATGTACAACTGAGACACCAGTTGGAACTGGTCTACCAAATTATTGTCTTCACCAAGCTTACTGGTTCTATTTCCTCAATTCTTTCATTTCCTCATAACTATGCTGTGTGTATGTTCATATCTGTGTTTGAAGACTTTGACTGAAGACTTCCTCAATTTCCTTAGTTCAATTTCCTCAGTCTGGTTGTCTTCATCCTGTGTTATCTTGTGCTTATGCTTCCTGTACTCTGTGCATGTCTTCATTTCATCATGATGACTATGCTTGTGTTCTGTTATGTTTACTTATGAGTACTTATTCCGCTGTTAGTAGTTCTTGACTAAGGAATTTCCTCACAGGCAAATTCCTCAGTGAAGAATTCATAAAAATCGCCTATTCACCCCCTCTAGTCGATATAACGCACTTTCAGGAAGTCCATCCGCCTCTTATATAGACGAGAGGTGACGGCCGATTGAACAACACACAATCGAACAAATCTATCTACATTTTTTTACCTTTACTTTTCCTTCTCCCTTGTTCTTCTTCTTCCTCGTTCTTCGTTCGTTCTTCGTTTGCAGGGTGGCGAACCTCGAGGCCCTAGGGGCGATCAGGTCGACCTAGGGCAGCCCATAGCCGCCGCGCGCCCTGACGGGGTCCCTCCCGGGCGTGTGGGGTTTCGGGTCTACCAAAGCGCCCGCCAGATTGTCTTGCGTACCGCGCTTCCGGCGGGTCTCCTTCGACGTGAGTTGCGGTGCATCACCTACGGCATCGAGGGTACACGGATCGCAAAGAGTAACTTGAGGCTGTAATGAGATGATGTAAAATTCATGATTTCATGTCACCATTGGATGACTCTCTTCAAGCCGATGGGAATAAATATATAGATGGTCCAAAATGGAGCTCGGATGCAAAAGTTATGACAATCTTAGAGATGTTCGTATTGACACCAGATTAGAAAATGGCATGAAACCTAACCAAGATGGCCTCTGATGGAAAAAGTTACAACTGCAAAGTTCTTCGTCTCGTCGAAACGGACGATTTTTTTATAAAAATCGTCCTCATCCGAAGTCGTATGAAAAAGTTACAGGCAAAAAAGTGGATTGCAGCAGTATTTGGCCGGATTATCCGCGCCGGGATCCGGACCATCCGGCCTTCGGCCGGATGAATGACCCGAACATCCGGGCTATCATCTGGGTAATCAACATAACCATAAATTTCGGGCCCTGTGAAGCCAGATCATCCGGATGGCACCCAGATCATCCGGGTAAAGACCAGATAATCCGGACATGAATCTGACGTCCGGATAAGTTTTTCTGCTGCACACTTTAGAAAACGACCCGAAACACCCCCAAGATGGCCTCAGATCGAAAAGTGTTCAACATGAAAGTTATGTGTCTCGTCGAGGCAGTTGATTTGGATATAAAAACGTCCAAATCCGAGGTCGTATGTGGATTCTAGAGCCAAAACAGTAAGCTGTTGTCAGAAAACTTTGCTAGGCCGGATCATCCGGGCCTAGAGCCGGACATTCGGGCCGGAAGTCGTGAGAAGTCCGAATTTGGCCAGATTTTGATGATTTGGACGACAAGGCAAGTCCTTTTATTGTACGTGAAGTCCATCCGCCTCTTATATAGACGAGAGGTGACGGTCGATTGAACAACAACACACAATCGAACAAATCTATCTACATCTTTTACCTTTACTTTTCCTTCTCCCTTGTTCTTCTTCTTGTTTATTCTTCGTTCGTTCTTCATTTGTAGGGTGGCGAACCTCGAGGCCCTAGGGGCGATCAGGTCGACCTAGGAAAGCCCATAGCCGCCGCACGCCCTGACGGGGTCCCTCCCGGGCATGTGGGGTTTCGGGTCTACAAAAGCGCCCGCCGGATTGTCTTGCGTACCGCACTTCCGGCGGGTCTCCTTCGACGTGAGTTGAGGTGCATCATCCCCGGCGTCGGGGGTACACGGTGACGTGTTCGTGTTCAAACAGGTATCATAGTAGAGAATATTGATACTGCTTCCCCCATCCATGAGCACCTTGGTGAACTTATACCCCCCAACCTGGGGTGCCACCACTAAGGCCAGATGACCCGGATTATCAACCCGGGGTGGGTGATCCTCTCTACTCCATAAAATGGGCTACTCAGACCAGCGCAGATACTGAGGCACCGCCGGTTCAACAGAGTTTACCGCCCTCTTGTGAAGCTTCTGATCGTTTTTACACAAGCTAGTGGTAAAAACATGATACTGCCCACTGTTCAACTGCTTCGGTTTGCTCTGATAACCCGACTACTGTTGTTGCTAATTCCCCTGATGGTTATAACCTCCTTGATTGCCCTGGTTCCCTTGATGGCCATATCCGTTTTGATTACCTTGGAATCCTGAACCGGAGTTGCCACCTCCATAACCTGGCCCATGAAAACCGCCTCCTGAACCGCCGGGCGGGCCATTGTCATATTGAAACATATTAGAATTCTTAAACTCCCGCATAATAAACAATCCTTCCAAAGATGAGAAGCGGGCTTTTCCTTTGATCCGTGATTCGACACGGTTGATTTAACAGACGCTCTAGATTGGGGCCGGACCCTCCGCCCCTCTGGGGCTTTTTACCCTTACGACGTTGACCGTTGTCCCGAGCATTGGTGTTAGCCACGAAGTCCAAACTATTGTCCGCCTTGCGCTTACCATTATTCCCATGGCCTGCCGGATTGTGCTGCTGCCCCTTGGTATTGCCATTCTTTTTCCCTTTCCTCGGTTTGTCATCCTCAGACTCAGGGTCTTTGGTACTATCCAAATCGACGTATTTCACCAAAGCTGCCATAAGGGTTGCCATGTCATTGCAGTGACGCTTGAGCCTCCCTAGCTTTAGTTTTAATGGCATAAACCGGCAGTTGCCCTCCAACGTTAAAACTGCTGCGTCTGCATTGATGCGGTCTGATGAATGCAAAATAGCTGAAACTTGCTTTACCCAATGCGTTGTAGACTCCCCCTCTTCTTGAACACAGGCGTCTAGGTCCACAATTGACATAGGGTGCTTACATGTATCCTTGAAATTCTGGATGAACCGATGCTTTAGCTCAGCCCATGACCCAACAGAGTTAGCTGGTAAGCTCTTCAACCAGGTTCGAGCTGTCCCCTCCAACATCATGGTGAAGTATTTAGCACACACTGCTTCATCCACGTCCAGCATTTCCATTGCCATCTCATAACTCTCCACCCATGACTCTGGTTGCAAATCGGCGGTGTAATTTGGCACCTTACGAGGTCCCTTAAAATCCTTGGGCAGCCGCACATTACGCAAAGCAGGGGTAAGACATAGTACCCCTAAAGAACTGAAGACCACGCCGGGCTCCACTGAGGTGGTAGGGCAAACCGGAGTATGCTGAAGAGCGGCATGCAGAGCTGCTAACTCGGCTTCTCAACGTGCACGACCATGATCCACCACATCCTGCGCATTAGGTTGTCCAATGGGTTGGAGTAGTGCCCCGGGGGCGTCGGAACATACTGTGGCACAATGTTGTTCTGACGAGGCGGGTTCATCGCGCGTGGCTGAACCGGCGCTCCTGTCTCCAGTGCTTCCATCCGGTTTACCACTGGCTGGTTCCTGGTTCCAGCTCCTGGCGTATTGAAGAGATTTCTTGGCTCATAACCCGGCGGGAGGTGCGACCAGTATCTCCTTCTCATGGCCTCATGTGAGGCATTCTGATCCATCCTAAGCCGGTAGGCCTGAGCTTCCAACTCGGCCCGTTCTGTAGCCATCCTGGCGTTCTCTGCTGCCAGGTCCGCTTTAGCCTGAGTATCTGATCCTTCACTTTTGCAATCTCCGCATTGTGCTGATCTTGGGCTGCGGCGTCCACTTCTGCTGCCATCAATGTTGCCAAAGCATCGAACAAATCAGACAATACTTGAGCCGGAGGCGGCGCAGAGCCCCCTGCTCCCGCTGGTGTTGTTGTTGCTGAACCGGAGAGCATTGCCGCCGCAGTAGAAGAGTGCTGCGCTGGTTGTGTACCGGCCATGAAGACCGCGACCCGGTTTGGCAGATCGAGGAGGTCCAGAATACTATTGCCATCAGACCCTCTGCTAATCCGGCCATCCTGCAGTTGATACAGGGACTCGGTTTCTCCGGTTGAAGACTCGTCATCGGAACGGATAAGGGTTTCTTCATCAGATGCCGGTCCATCCTCATACTTCGCTCCATGGATGACACCTACAAAAATATGCCTTGCTGTGGGCTGAACCGAGGCAGGGCTTGCACGCTGAGCCGTCTCGATGATGTCGGTGCGGGTGTCCGGCTCAGGGCCCGGTTCGCCGATTTTGCCGATGAAGACGTGAATTCCTCCAAAGGGGGACCCGGTACCCGTATTCAATCGAACTGGCCTCGGGACCCCACCCCGCGTCGTCGATGTAGAGCTTGCCGCGACGACTCTTCGTCATCCAGCCCACAGCGTATCCCTTGAGTCCTTCAAAGCTACCCTTCAAGAACTCGAAACCATCATGCGATAGCCCCACGGTGGGCGCCAACTATCGTGGGTTTGTCACGGTAGATGTCCTTGTGAAAGGACTTACTCATGGAGCCATCGCTACGGGTTAGCTTAAAGGGGTTAAACCGGACAAGGGACACGAGGGATTTTATACTAGTTCAGCCCCTTTGATAAAGGTAAAAGCCTATGTCTAGTTGTGATTGGTATTGCTAGGGTTTCGATAACCAAGGAGCGAATCCGCTTTGCCTGGCTCTTGAGTTGTTGTCTGTTGTCCCTAAACCGCGGCCGGGTCGTCCCTTTATATACATAGGTTGACGCCCGCCGGTTTACAGAGTCCCGAGGCCGGATCATAAACGTGTACGGCTCGGTCTCTATTCCTCTAACTTACAATACATGTTATATGAAAGAGTCGGTTTACATCTACAGGCCTTAACCCGCCTTTGGGCCTTAGGCCTTCGTAAAGAGCCACCATCCTCACGTCTTCATGGGCTTCTATCTTCATGGAGCTAACCCGGCCACTCCTAGCCGGTTTACCTCCAGTAATCATATCCCCAACAGTACCCAAGCACCGGTCCACCCACATATCAAATTATCAAAGTACCGAACACGAATCATATGAACGTGATGAAAACTAGCTTGACGATAATTCTCATGTGTCCTCGGGAGCGCTTTCCTTCATATAAGAGTTTGTCCAGGCTTGTCCTTTGCTACAAAAAGGATTGGGCCATCTTGCTGCACCTTATTTACTTTTATTACGTGCTACTCGTTAAAAATTACCTTATCAGAAAACTATCTGTTACCGATAATTTTAGTGCTTGCAGAGAATACCTTACTGAAAACTGCTTATCATTTCCTTTTGCTCCTCGTTGGGTTCGACACTCTTACTTATTAAAAAAGCTACAATAGATCCCCTACACTTGTGGGTCATCATTCACCATACGTGCATGCTACGGGAATCACAAACTTCAACACAAGTATTTCTACAATCCACAACTACCTAGTAGCATGACTCTAATATCACCATCTTTATATCGCAAAACTATTTCAAGGAATCAAACATATCATATTCAGTGATCTACAAGTTTTATGTAGGATTTTATGACTAACCATGTGAATGACCAGTTCCTGTCATCTCTCTAAATAGATATAAGTGAAGCAAGAGAGTTTGATCCTTTCTACAAAAGATATGCCCACACTCTAACAAATATAAGTGAAGCAAAAGAGCATTCTACAAATGACGGTTTTCTATGTGAAGAGAAACAGGCTATCCAAACTTCAAAAGATATAAGTGAAGCACATGAAGCATTCTATAAAGCCATACTCAAAAGATATAAGTGAAGTGCAATGAGCATTCTATAAATCAACCAAGGACTATCTCATACCAGCATGGTGCGTCAAAGAAAAGTGAAAACTAAATGCAAAAGATGCTCCAAGATTTATGCATATCATGTGACGAATAAAAATATAGCTCCAAGTAAAATTACCGATGATTGTTAGAAGAAAGAGGGGATGCCTTTCGGGGCATCCCCAAGCTTCATTGCTTGGGAGTCCTTGAATATTTCCTTAGGGTGCCTCGGTCATCCCCAAGCTTAGGCTCTTGCCACTCCTTATTCCATCATCCATCGTGATCTCTAACAAAACTTGAAAACTTCAATCACACAAAACTTAACAGAAAGTTCGGTAAGATCTGTTAGTATAATAAAGCAAATCACTACTACAAGTACTGTTGAAAACCAATTCATATTTTGTTTTTGCATTGTAGCTACTGTAATATAACTTTTCCATGGCTTAATCCACTGATAGAAATCGATAGTTTCCTCAAAACAAGCAAACTATGCATCAAAAACAGAATCTGTCTTAAACAGGACAGTCTGTAATAATCTGAACATTAACCATACCTCTGGTACTCCAAAAATTCTGACATAATTAGGAAAAATAAACAATTTGTATAGAAAGACAATGCAAAAAGTTTGAGAACCGTTTGACATTCAGTAAAAAAATTTGTAAAATCGCGCACTACAGCCAAAGTTTCTGTCTTGCACCACACAAACCAACAAGCAATGTAAACATCCTAAAGGCAAATCTTGGCACATTATTTTTACAATACAATGGAATTGTACAAGGGGATAATTATTTTTTTTGAAAACGTTTCTGTAATCAAGCAAAGTTTCCGTGAGCATGAACAAAGTTCAAGGAGCTCCCCCTCTTCAACAATGCTTGTCTCTCTCACTTTCACTTTCCTTTTTGAAAAGTTTTGGGTTCCCCTCTTTATTTTTTTTGTTTTTAAACTATATAAAAGCACTCAAGAGAAATAATGTGGCACCCCGGCTCAGACAAAACCGGAACGCCCCGTATTCCAGCCCGGAGATCGAGGTGAAGTCTATTGGAATACGGCACTGCTTAGTATAGAACAAACCAGCTCTCTATTACAACACGAATATGAATACAAGGGTTCCGATATTACAATGAATAACATCTGTACGGCGACACTACGCCAACCACGGTTGCTCTATACAAGCAGCATAACAACTTGAAGCAGCGGAACAACTACTGGCAGGGGAACAACGAACATCAATGATGGACTCCAATCTACATGGACTCTGGCTGGAACGTTTATCCTAGCTCGCACACACAGGAACCTCACCAAAAAAGCAAGCAATCTAGGCACGACCTGCAAACTGGATGACACGCCAGGTCAGTACATTGAAGGTACTTGCAAGCTCACAATAACCAGAAGCATTGAAGACAAACAATAGCATGGCAATTACAGGTTAATCAGGAATTATCATGAGATCATCCGGATAACATGGCATGAACAACAGGAACATAATATTGCTAGAACACGCAGAGTGCGGAGGTGCTGTCATAAGTAAGAATGCCGATGCTCCATGGCCCGAGGGCTCCTTTCAAGAGGAGCTCGGCTTGTGGCAACGAGAGTGGTTCTATATCACCGCTCCCAGGAGCGCCAAGTGGGTGGCGCCTCCTGCCTTTCGCTCGGGTCCCCCACCACGGCTAGCGTCATGGGTCAACAAAGGATTAGGTTGGGGGTTATCCAAAGACGTGCCCCTGTTGCAGGGCCACATTAGGGATCTCTTAGAAGGAGACCTCAACTTGGTCAAGGTGACGCAGGTCATGCTGATTCGCCGAACATTGCCCGGCAAACATCGCTCCCTTCATCTGTGGGAGTTTAATCCGGAGGGACCATGAGCTCTCCAGCATTTTATGGGCGCAACGCCCATGGAGATGTATAAAATGTTCTTCGGATCACAAGCAATGTGTCCGGATTTGACCGAGGACGCAGGTTTAAGCTGCAATCGCCCGGATACTCAAGTAAGTAACCTTGTGCCCAGACTCGCTATCCGTAAAATTGTCATAGACTCGCCCCTAAAAGAGCTGTCCTTTTAAACAGGAGTGGGTAGCGAAGGCGAAGCTGATCAGGTGTCTGGCTCCCCTTCCTGAGACCAGGCCGGATCCCGTGCTAGTCAGGATGTTGAAGATCGTGCCTTTGGAGGGAAGTGAGGGGGAGGACAAGGAAACTATGGCCTCCTCGAAGGAGGCTGCTCTGAAGGGAGGAACCGACAATTCCTATCCTAGGGGGAAGAAGAGGGCCGCCTCTGACGACCCAGAGACCATGGCCTCAAAGCGGGGGAAGAAGTCCTCATCAGAGGGTCCGGCGCTGGGGAGATCCACGGCCAAACTACGCCCCCAAAGGGATCAGCCCTCCAGCGAGCCGTAAGTAGAGAAAGATTTTCCTTTAGAGGGATGAGAGAAATCCTTACTTTTTATCTAAGAAGATTAACCAAAAATTTACCTTGTAGCTCGGACCTCAGCCCTTCTCAGTAGAGCTCGTCTTCGGGGGATCTTCTTCCTGAGATGATGGAGAGTGGAACGCCTCCCCCTGCCGTACCACCTAGCGAGGCGGGCGACCCTGAGGTGTCGTCGCGGAGGGTTTCTCTGAATCCGGCAGGGGTGGAAGGTAGCCATATGGCCCCCAAGGTTCTCCGCGTCCTGCCTTCGATGGAGGTCGTAGGACGAGTCCGGCACCATCTGGTGCGCGGTCGCAGGAGCTGATGATTCTGCTAGGGCGAGCTTCTATCTCAGAGGAGCACCGTGCATTGATGGGTACGGTGATTGGAAGGTTTTCGTCTACGGAAAGCAGATTGCACGAGGCCATCAGAAGTTTGCTTACGGGTTTTGAGGTATGTTTGATAATGTACTTCTTTGTCAGTTGCGCATAAACAAGATGCGCCCTGTGTAGATAGTAGCCCCTGAGACTCTGTGCGTTGTTAAAATTGATGGCGCGCAGAGGATCATAATCCCAGGTCTAATTTTCGCCTTTGTATATAGGTGGCGAAGTGTCCGGAATCGAGCCGAACTGATGATTTTGCCGAACTAATGCGGCAACTTGACGTGGCAGATGCCGACATCGCGCTCGTCAATGAGCGACTTGATGATGCTCAAGGTATGCAATTCCTCGGGCGGCATCTGGTAAGAGGAGCTTTTATGCCAGTATCTTACAATGTGTGTGCTTGACGCAGATGGTGCGGCCGCCGTGGAGAGTCTTCGGGCGGAACTTGCCCGAGCTAAGGAACAAGCCAGGACAAGTGATGCGGCTGCCGAGAAGGCACTTGAAGAGCTGAGAGCCAAACAGGCTGCTCACTACCGAAGCAAGAAGGAGATGGCCGAGATGGCCGTGAAGTTAAAAAGCGCTAATGACTGTTGCAAGTCTCTTGAGGAAGAAGACCGGGCGAGACAAACGGACTTAGAGAAGGCCGTTGTTGATGCCAAGGACGCTTGCTCTGCGATGAGAGCTGCGAAGGAGGAGCTACGTCAGGCCGGATAGATTGCGGCTGGAAAGCCCTTTATGCTGCGGAGGAAGTTTGGCGATCCGAAGTTTGCTCCGTTGGACCGGATGTGGAGTGCGAAGGACACCTATCTGGATTTGGCAGCGAGTGCTGCTGAAGCGACCGAACACTTTCGAGATCAAGAAGAACGCGAGGTGGAAAGGCTTTTCTGGTCGCAGTTCCACAATCCAGAGCGTCCACTGGCAGTGGACGATCGTCTGGCTCAATGGGCCGAACTGAATAGATTGTCCGGACTCGCCATGAAGTACGTCATGGGTCATCTGTGGCTAGGGAGATTGGAGCCGAGGAGTTATTTCGGCTTGGTGCAGCAATTCCTTGGCGCGGTGCCACGCATCGATGCGATGAAGAGGTCAGCATGCATAGAGGGCGCACGGATGGCTCTTGCCCGTGTCAAGACATACTGGGCAGAGATGGAGACCACCGTTGTTGCATCCCGAGATTCGGACCAAAGCCGAGTACCCTCCGAGCACTATTTTCAGGAAGTCCTTGAAGGTTCTCGTGTAATAGAGACGCAGTGCTCGAAGGATGCTATGTTCTGATAGCATATGTAATTATGAAGCAATATTTTGATGAATTGTAGTAGCCTTTTATACTTATGCCTGCAAGTATGTGGAACACCTCCTGTGCGGCCGTTTTAAGATATACATACAAAATCTGAAAGATGGCAGTCGTTGGCTTCAGCCCCCACGCACATAGTGCGGGGGTGCTTGCAGAAGGCGCATTTTCACACTTAATCCAATGTCTTGGTACTACAAAGGAGGTGATAGCACAGCGAGCTAGGCAACCGGACTATAATGCTTTAACACTTTCACTTAGCCATAGGAGCTTGACAATGGGACTATTTAGGTAGCCCCTGGTGGCGACTGCGCTTGCCCGAATTTTTTGCGCGTATGTGCCTGGCCGGGAAACGGACCTTCGTTAATGCGGGGGAATCCTATAGATTCCGGAGAGTCATCGAGTGGTTGACCAGTCTCACGCCATATCATGACAGTCGGTTTTTGGCTTTCTCTACTGAGGTGCTCGCCTGGCCGAACCAGGGCACAATCGCAGTAGTTCTCCTGGTGCCGCCTTAGCCGATAGAGCGGAACGTAAGGCGGCCGAACACAGGAGCCGGGCAACCCAACATTTGACCAAAATCATGACTCGGAGCTGATGCATATAAGGCCAAACGCGCGACGCCGAACACTCCCTAAGGTAATCGGTCTTTATGAGAGCGGGCTAAGTGACGCTCTATGGTATAAGCCCCTAGTGTCCAGGTACGCGCAAGAATTCTGACATGGCCACATGCCAAGACGCCAGCCTCCTCCTTGGTCATAGAACTAGGGGATGTGTATCAACAAGAGACAGTAAAAGAGGTTTACGCAGGGTCTTAATCTGAAAAGAATCCTTGGAACGGGTCCCTACTGCACGTCTACGCCTGTGTCTCCGTTGTGCCGTATCCTGGACGGGCGCAACACGATGTTCATCTGTAAAAAAGAGAGCAACTAAGTTGAAAAAGGGGCGTGCCGAACAAAAGTTATATGAAATAAACAAAGTGTAAAGTAAAATATGGAAAATTGAGCTTTATTGTCTCTTATTTTATACGTGTGAAGCCCCTAGTGCAGGGGTATATGGCCACTAAGCCTTTATCAACAATACTTTTGTGCCGGACTCGTCTATCCGTGTTCGTGGTCTTAATGACCTGTTCTGATGTTCTGGCTGGTGAAGCCATTGTATTGTGGGGCTGTTAAAGCGGCTGCACAATCCTCCGCTTGGGGGAGGCGCCCTTACTGCTTCCTCGTTAAGGAGATGATGCCGCGTGGACCGGGCATCTTAAGCGTAAGAGATGCATAATGCGGTATTGCGTTAAAGCGGGCGAAAGCTTCGCGTCCCAGCAATGCTTGATAGCGACTTGAGAATGGGACGATGTGGAAAGTCAGCTTTTCGCGACAGAAGTTATCGGCAGAGCCGAAAATAACCTCGAGCCGGAGAAAACCCATGCAATGGGTGTCCGGACCTGGCGTTACTCCTTGAAAGGAGGTTTTGCTGTGGTGAATTCTTTTTGGGTCGATCCCCATGTGGCGGATTGAGTCCTGATATATCAGGTTGAGTCTGCTGCCACCGCCCATAAGGCCATTTGAAAACTGGAATCCGCCAATTATTGGATCGAGTACTAGGGCAGTCCAGCCTGGGTTCCTGATACTTCTAGAATAATCCAGATGATCGAAGATGATTGGTTTTGACAACCAGTGGCGGGATTCCTTTGGGATAGACCGTGGGGCGCGTACCTTTATGGGCGCCGCATGTTTTGTTATGTGGAGTAAGTTTACTGTTTTTACTTCTTGTGGGAAATTCTTTTGTTTCCCGGTACTCTGCTTTTGGGGTTCGTCCTCGTCTTCGCTTGGTGTATCGAGCCCCTTGTGTTCGGCGTTGAGTCTGCCGGATTGTTTGAAAACCCAACAATCTCTATGGGTATGGTTAGCAGGCTTTCCGGGAGTACTGTGTATTTGACATATCCTATCCAGGATTTTGTTTAGGTTGGATAGGTCGTCCCTGTTATCTTGGAGGGGCGGATTTTTTTGATTCTGTCGTGAGCTTTTGAATTCGGCGTTAACTGCCGTGCTCTTCGGACTTTTTTCCTTAGTCCGGCGACGGTCCTTATTGCGTCGCGGTTTTCCATTTCCATCCCTAGTTTCGGATATACTTGGGTCGCTGGTGCTGCATCTTGCCAACCAGCTATCTTCTCCTGCGCAAAAGCGGGTCATGATGCTTGTTAGTGCGGCCATTGTTCTTGGCTTTTCTTGGCCGAGGTGTCTGGCGAGCCATTCGTCTCAGACATTATGCCTGAAAGTTGCTAAGGCTTCAGCGTCCGGACAGTCGACTATCTGATTCTTTTTAGTAAGAAATCTATTCCAGAATTGCCGAGCTGAATCTCCGGGCTGTTGAGTTATGTGACTAAGATCGTCTGCAACCGGAGGGCGGACATAGGACCCTTGAAAATTTGCTCGGAAAGCATCCTCGAGCTCTTCCCAACTTCCGATTGTGTTTTCAGGAAGGCTTTTAAGACAATGCCGGGCTGGCCCTTTAAGCTTGAGGGGTAAGTATTTTATGGCGTGGAGGTCATCTCCTCGAGCCATATGTATGTGGAGGATACAATCCTCGATCCAGACTCTAGGGTCTGTTGTTCCATCATATGCCTCTATGTTTACGGGTTTGAATCCCGCTGGAAATTCATAATCCAGTACCTCATTGGTGAAACATAGGGGGTGTGCGGCACCCCTGTATTTGGGTGTGCCGTATTCTGATAATGGCTTTATTGCATTGCTTACGAGAGCTTGCTTTCTTGGCCCGTAAATGGACCTGGTTGGGCCATGATGCGAATCCTTAAGTGGGTCGCATACCGGCTTAAGTGCGGCGCTGCTTGCCGCTTTAAGCTGGCCCTGGGGTCGTCTATCCGATCGTCTGGCTTTCTTACTTTTTGAATGCGAGGGCTCTAAGGCCTCCTCGTCGAATTCAGGCAGTAGTTTTCTCCTCGGATAGCTTTTAGTGCGGCGACTGCCGCCGTATTTGTCTGCGGTATTGATTACTTTACTCCATCTGATCCTGAGTGCATCTTCCGCAGTCTTTAGCTTCCGCTTCTGCTTTTTCAGGCTGCGTGTGGTTGCAACGAGCCGTTTGTGGAGGTTCTTCTGCTTCGTGGGCTTGTCCGGCGTAGGGTCGTCCGGAATGCCATTTTCGCCGGGGGAGGAATGTTCGGTTTCTCTATCTGGGTTGTCTTGTTGGGATGGTTGCTCTAAGGCATGCTCGTCGTCTACCGGCTCATCCTGCTCTATGGCTGGGTCTTTATCGAGGCAGGGCTTAGGTCGGCGTTTACGCCGACGCTTTGATTGTTTTTCGAGAGATCGATCCCCCTCCCCGTTTTCCTCGTTGTTGCTTCCTTTAGGGGTATCCACCATGTATACATCGTGAGATGAGGTGGCTGTCCAATGCCCTATAGGCGTTGATTCTTGGTTGTCTCCTGCATCGTCATCCATACCGTCGATGTCTTCGGAGTCGAAGTCGAGCATGTCGATTAAGTCATCGACAGTGGCTACGAAGTGGGTGGTGGGTGGGTTTTGAATTTCTTTATCGTCCGGATACCAACCTTGCTGACTGTAGTCTGGCCAGGGCTCTCCTGATAAAGAGAGAGACTTTAGAGAATTCAGGATGTCGCCGAAGGGTGAGTGCTGAAAGATGTTCGCGGCGGTGAACTCCATGATCGGCGCCCAATCGGATTCGATCGGCGGGGGCGCGGGGGGCTCGGTGTTCGGAGAGGAATCCGGATCCTCAGAGTCACGGGCCATGCGGAGTGCGGGGCTGGAGTTCGGCTCGATCGCCTCTGAGATCGCAGCCCCTGAGGCAGCGTCCAACTGCTGATCCTCGATTCGCGCAGTGGGCTCCGAATCAATGGTCGGAACCAATGCGTGTGCGGCCTCCAAGGCGCTGTTCAGTGGCAGAGCTATATCATGCCCATCGAGACAGTGCGGCACGCTTGGCTGTGGCTCGAATCCGTCGAAGATCAAGTCCCCGCGGATGTCAGCCGTGTAGTTTAGGCTTCCAAACCTGACCTGATGGCCAGGGGCGTAACTTTCGATCTGCTCAAGGTGACCAAGCGAGTTGGCCCGCAGTGCAAAGCCGCCAAAGAAGAAGATCTGTCCGAGAAGAAAAGCCTCACCCTGGACTGCATCGTGGTTGATGATCGAAGAAGCCATCGGGCCTGAAAGCGACGACACAGAGGAACTCTCAATGAAAGCACCAATGTGGGTGTCAAAACCGGCGGATCTCGGGTAGGGGGTCCCGAACTGTGCATCTAGGCCGGATGGTAACATGAGAGGAGGGACACAATGTTTTACCCAGGTTCGGGCCCTCTTGATGGAGGTAAAACCCTACGTCCTGCTTGATTAATATTGATGATATGGGTAGTACAAGAGTAGATCTACCACGAGATCAAGGAGGCTAAACCCTAGAAGCTAGACTATGGTATGATTGTTGTATGATGAAGTTGTTCTACGGACTAAAACCCTCCGGTTTTGTATAGACACCGGAGAGGGTTAGGGTTACACAAAGTCGGTTACAATGGGAGGAGATCTTGAATATCCACATCGCCAAGCTTGCCTTCCACGCCAAGGAAAGTCCCATCCGGACATGGGACAGAGTCTTCAATCTTGTATCTTCATAGTCATGGAGTCCGGCTGAAGGTATAGTCCGGCTACCCGAACACCCCCTAATCCCGGACTCCCTCAATGCGCGAGTACAATGTTGTTCTAGGATTCTTTCTCGTGAGTTCCATTTTTCTAAAAGTGTGCTCTACATGGACCATGTATGTGCCTGCTGAAACTATCAATTCATAGTATAGTTTGCTCTATACTAATCACTTTTTTATATTTGTGCAAACAGGGGTGCTCAGCTTGATTTCAATGGGAACTGCACAAAATGTTCATGAATACATCGAATCATTCATTTCCACCACAAGAAAGGAGGTGCCAATAAGTTCAAGGCGTTGCAACATATAAGGGTGAAATCATACAAGCTACGCGCGAATTTGGTTGATTTTGGTGGAACTGCACAAAAAGAACAACTAGTTTATTTAGCACGAGGTGCCATGTCAATGTCCGAACTGATGACAAACCCTGCCCATTCCACAATCGTAGGCATTTGATATTTTGGAATGGGACAACCTTGACAAATTTTGCTCATTGATTTTACCAAGACATGCATTTGATATTTTTGAATGGGACGCCCTTGCTGTCAGCAGCATCGATCAATTTTTTCTTTATTCTTTAGTTGTGAAGTAAATATTGCCTCTGACATGTGAGTCGCTGAGATGCATAATCATCGATTGTTTTGAATGTTCTCTATGAATTGCCAGGCCTGTGTGTTTGATTGCAATGTACATAAATGCTAAAAACCTGCTCAAACTCTATGTACTCCTTTTGTTCCTTTTTTACTTCGCACATTGTGAAAGTGCATACTTTTTTGTATAAGATTGGTCAAAGTAGAGATACTTTGACTGCAGACAAAACTTGTATGCAAACTAGAAAGGACCGGAGGGAGTACATCTGAAACTGCTGCAAACGAGGTGATCACCCTGGGAATAATGCTAGTACATATTGTTTTGCATGTTCATCCAATGCCAGTGATACAGGAATTCAAACTAATCGAAATAAATTCATTCATACACGGTCGGATTTCATATAAACATGCCAGATTTCATTACATTTCATACATTCTTCAACTAAAAAGGGGTGCGCTGGAGGTATAATTAATTAACCGAAGCTACCCACATGTGTCCCGCTGAGCCGAACAGAAGCTTCAGTGGCTTAACTGCAGGTGCAGTTGCGTAACTGACATGTGGCCTGTTGGGCCCACGTGTTAGTCAGCCAACTGCACCAGCAGTTAAGTAGAAGCAGCGTTATTCTCCAGAAGAACTCCCCGACTCCACGTCGCTGCCAAGAAGCTAACCGACCGTCCATGGTCAACCCGTCTAGCTTGGCTTCACCAGGAGGGTAGCAGCGGTGGCCTTACTTGGACCCGAGCGGCGGCGACCTACCGTGTTCTACTCTTCCTCATTTTTTGTGTGGCGCGGCCTCGTTGGCAATGGGGCGGGGCCTCGGCGGAGCTGGCGATGTCCTCTGTCTCGTTGCCGGCGGGTGGCACCTCAGCGGAGCGGTGGAAATCCTCCCCCGCATTGCTGGCAGGGTGGGGCCTCGGCTGAGCCGGCGATGTCCTCTGCCTCATTGTTGGCGGGGCGGGGCCTCGGCGGAGCCGGCGGTGTCCTCTGCCTCGTTGTTGGCGCCGCGGGGCCTCGGCGGAGCAGGGCCTCGTCGACGCCACCGGAGCGGGGATTCGTCGGAGCTGGCATTGTCCTTTGCCTCGTCCTTGGTCTCGCCAAACAGCGTCTCGCCTGCTTCATCGCCCTCTTTGCTAGCCTCTTTGTAGGCGGCCACAGCCTCCGCCACCCGCATGTGGTCCCGCCAGCGCTCGAGGCGGCCCTTGCGGGTGGAGCGGTACGAGTTGAGCAGCGCCTCCTGCTCCGCCCGCTCCCCGGTGATCTGCTCCTCCGCCTGCAGGTGCTCCTGGAGGAGATGGTGGTTGTAGGCGGCGTCGGCCTGCGCCTCCCGGAACTGCTCCTCACGCATCTGCCTCACACTGTCCATATATTGGGCACGGGCCTCGCCGATGGTCATGGTGCAATGCACCGGCGAGGATGGCGCGGAGGAGGGGGTTGGCACCAGATCGTCGACTACCATGTTCTGCATTGGGACGTCGTCGTCCTTCGGCTGCCATCTCCTTGTGGTCCGTCGTCCGCCCGTCCCGAAGAGCGCTAGAGCGCGAGGAAGCCATGGTGGGCAGTAGTGGTGTGGACAGGAGAAATGGAACGTATGCGGATGACTGCGGCTATGGCCGGCGCATCAGTTTATATAGCAATGGTGGGCGGGCGGAGGGACGGATGTGTGGCACCGGAGTAGCTGCCTCGGCAACCGCGTATCATTAATGTGGGCGGCAGATGACGGACGGACGGCACTTGTGTCGTTTGAAGGCAGAGCAATCGCCTGCACCAGGAAGCGGGGCAGGCGGCGCTGACTGTTTCGGGCGGAAAGCGCGCGCGGGCGAGGAGATGACCTTACTTGGAGAGGATGACAATGGGGACCCACCAGGTCCATAGCCTCACGTACGCAAGTGCCTCCTTATTATATATATATATATGTAAAAAACTATACTTCCTCCGTCTAGGTGAATAAGTCGTATTAGAAGGTGCATCACGACCTAGGTGCAAGCAGATTGGTGGAAAAGAAGAATATTTCTCTCTTCTAAACACAACATTTAATCACATGAGTTAAGAGGATGCCTTAGTAGCTACCCATGCAAGCCATCATAATTCATAGCATGCAAAGCGCTTTTATTTCTTGCCTAATAACTGCATGGACGCGCTGCATGCATTGGTCCTTGCCCGAGCAAAAAAAGGGAGGAAAGGGGTTTCCACGGGAGACAACGAGGCAGAGGTGGAAGCGCTCGCTGGAGTTTTCTTCCCCCTGGTTTCCTGACATCACGGTCCCACACCATTGTCAACCTATGTAGTACTAGTCAATAAACGAGAGAATTGCACAAGAAGCGGCCGACAGCTGGGACCAAGCAACTCGAGCAATATTTGTGTTTCTGAGGTGTGAGCACTGTAGAGTTTTTTGATGTTTAGCCCAGATATTAATTTTTCTCCTCTGAACAACAACGAAAACATCGCTGCAGGTATTAACTGGGCGGGCTGTGGCCCGTCTAGCCCAGGCTAGATATCCAGCCCAGCTATTAATTTTTTTCAAGCTAAAAATGGCTAGCCCAGCTATCCTTTTTTTAGGAATACCCAGGCAGGGTCAAGTTGTTATTCTCCGCCCCGCTGGGCTGCAAATCTTTCCTAGGAGGGATGCATTAGGCTTAACAAGAAAATGGGCTTTAAGAAATAATAAATGGGATGTAATTATAAAAACTGGATAGTAACTATAAAAAAATGCACCAAACACGTGATTACTTTATAAAATATTATTTTTGGATATTGAAATTTTTAATTTCATTAATTGTTGCGAGCGCAATGTTTTGTTGGATTTTTACGTAATATAAATTTATACTGAAATTGTATTTAATCTGACTAGAAATTTCGGGATAAAAATATTTCAGATCCCATCAAAATGTGGGAAATTTTATTGAATTCTGTTTTGAACTGTTGGTTGAAATGGGCTGTACTTTTAACAAACTGTAAATGGGTTGTAGTAAATTCCATTAGAATTCAAAAATGGGCTACACATTCTTACAAATCTCAAATGGGCTATAAGTTCTCTGCCACACACTTCTGGCCTTACTAAGTTGACGCGTCCCCTAAAAAAATAGAGTTGACGCGTATGCAAGGCTTTGTCAACTTATAGTCAACACACGGTTGTAGCAGCAGTGGCCGTTGGATGTCCATCCAACGGATGCCGTGCTTCTTCTTCAATCTCGGATATTCTAGCTTCACCCGCCCAAAAAATGATTCCTCCCCCTGACATCTGGGGCGCACCGTTTCAGAAGCTGACCGGTGGGCCTACTAAGTTGACGTACCAAGGGCTTTGTCAACTTATTCAATATAAATGATTCTAGCTGCAGTGACCGTACGATGTCCATCCAACGGCCGTAGTGCTTCTTCAACCTTTGGTCTTCTTGCTCCAGCCGCCCAAAGCAGCGCTGGTCGTGCCGCCTGCTCCTGCCTCCCGTGGCCGGCTGTGCTGCCGTGGAGGCCTCACCGCCCCCTACTATTCCGACCGCTGGCCAGGCCCTGCAGCAACGGCAGCCTCACACTGCAGCCGAACGAGTGAACCCTCATACTCCTCTCCGCCTGGGCATCCACTGCCGCGTCTTCATCGGCTCCGCGTCGTCCCCTTCCTAGGCCTCGCCGTCGTCCACCGCCCTGGTGCTCTCGGCGCGGCGTGGTCAACATAGAAGGAATGACTTCCATCGGACGTGGACTGTACGTGGAGAGGCTGACAGCTGGGTCCACGGCGGCAGCAAGGAAGTGCCTCCTTATTACGCGGAAAATAATGATTCCTCCACCTGACAGCAGGGACCCACCGGACGGGCCACCAGTATTTTGCGAAAAAATGTTTCCCCCTGACTGCTGGGACCCACCGGATGGGCCACCGTATTTCGTGAAAAAAACGTTCCCCCGCTGTCAGCTCGGACCCACCGGAAGTACCTCCTTATTACGCACAAAAAAATGAATACTCCCCCAGCTAGTTGGGACCCACCTTGTTGGGAGGCTGACTTGTGGGCCTACTAAGTTGACGGGGATGAAGGGCTTTGTCAACTTAGTCAATATGAACGATTCTAGCTCCAGTGACCGTACGATGTCCATCCAACGGCTGTAGTGCTTCTTCAACCTCTGGTCTTCTTGCTCCAGCCGCCCAAAGCAGCACCGATCGTGCCGCATGCTTCTGCCTCCCATGGCCGGCTGTGCTGCCGCAGAGGCCTCACTGCCCCGTATTATTCCCACCGCTGGCCAGGCCCTGCGATGCGGCAGCCTCGCACCGCAGCCGAACTAGTGAACCCTCGTAGTCCTCTCCGCGCGGGCTCCCACTGCCGCATCGTCCCCTTCCTAGGCCTCGCCATCGTCCCCCGCCGTGGTGCTCTCCGCGTGGCATGGTCAACATGGTCAAGGAACGACTTCCATCGGAAGAGTACTGTACATGGAGAGGCTGACAGCTGGGTCCATGGCCACAGCCCAGTTTTTTTGTGATTTGCCAAGTAAGTCGCTTTGTTAGGCCTGTTGGGCTACAAATCTTTCAAGACGACGAGAGCTTTCATTCGGCTGGCCGAGAAAATGGCCCATCGGTAATGAGAAATGGGTTGTACATTTTTAAAACACATCAAACCGGCAATTAGTTTCAAATATCTTTTTTTTTCATTTCAAGATTTTAAATTACATTAATTTTGATGTGTGGAGAATTTGATGGATTTTATATTGATATAAATTTATTTCTAAAATTAGTTTGAATGTGAGTCGAAATTTCGGGATTAAAAACAGTTTGGACCGCACTGAAATATGCAAAATTTCGTATAATTTTTTAACCGTTGCCACAATATGGGATGTAATGCTAACGAAAAGAATATGGGCTCCAAAAAAACCCTAAGAATTAGCAAATGGGCTGTAAATTATTAGAAATAATGGCAGATGGGTTGTATGCTGTTTTCCACAGATTTGAGGCTTTCCTAAAAAAAGGTTGATGCACAAGCACTGACTGTTGGATGTCCATCCAACGGCCGTCGTGCTTCTTCAATCTCTGCTCTTCCTGCTCCAGATGCTCAAACAAGCGCCGGCGGGACTGCCTGCTTCCTCCTCCTCGCGGCTGGCTTTGCTACCGCACAGGCCTCACCGCCCGATCGTACTCCCATCGCTGGCCTAGCCATCCCTTTACTCACCCACACCTGTTGTTATTCTCTGTCGACGGCAGACGAACCAGTAAACCCTCGTACAGTCATACTCCCCTCCGCGTGGGAAACAACTGCCGAGTCTTCCCTGCCTCCATGTCATCCCCTTCCTAGGCCTCGCTGTCGCCCACCGCCCTGGTGCTCTCGGCGCGGCGTGGTCAACATGGAAGGAGCGACTTCCATCGGACGTGGACTGTACGTTGAGAGGCTGACAGCTGGGTCCACGGCGGCAGCAAGGAAGTGCCTTCTTATTACGCAGAAAATAGTGATTCCTCCACCTGACAGCAGGGACCCACCGGATGGGCCACCAGTATTTTGCGAAAAAATTGATTCCCCCTGACTGCTGGGACCCACCGGACGGGCCACCGTATTTCGCGAGAAAACGTTCCCCCCGCTGTCAGCTCAGAACCACCGGAAGTGCCTCCTTATTATGCACAAAAAAATGAATACTCCCCCGGCTAGCTGGGACCCACCTTGCTGGGAGGCTGACTTGTGGGCCTACTAAGTTGACGGGGACGAAGGCTTTGTCAACTTAGTCAATATGAACGATTCTAGCTCCAGTGACCGTACGATGTCCATCCAACGGCCGTAGTGCTTCTTCAACCTCTGGTCTTCTTGCTCCAGCCGCCCAAAGCAGCACCGATCGTGTCGCATGCTCCTGCCTCCCGTGGCCGGCTGTGCTGCCGCAGAGGCCTCACCGCCCCTACTATTCCCACCGCTGGCCAGGCCCTGCGGCGACGGCAGCCTCACACCGCAGCCGAACCATTGAACCCTCGTAGTCCTCTCCGCGCGGGCTCCCACTGCCGCCTCGTCCCCTTCCTAGGCCTCGCCATCGTCCGCCGCCGTGGTGCTCTCCGCGTGGCGTGGTCAACGTGGTCAAGGAACGACTTCCATCGGAAGAGTACTGTACGTGGAGAGGCTGACAGCTGGGTCCACGGCCACAGCCCAGTTTTTTTGTGATTTGCCAAGTAAGTCGCTTTGTCAGGCCTGTTGGGCTGCAAATCTTTCAAGACGAGGAGAGCTTTCATTCGGCTGGCCGAGAAAATGGCCCATCAGTAATGAGAAATGGGTTGTTCATTTTTAAAACACATCAAACCGGCAATTAGTTTCAAATATCTTTTTTTTCATTTCAATATTTTAAATTACATTAATTTTTATGCGTGGAGAATTTGTTGGATTTTACTGATATACATTTATTTTTAAAATCAGTTTAAATGTGAGTCGAAATTTCGGGATTAAAAACAGTTCGGACCACACCAAAATATGCAAAATTTCGTATAATTTTTTAACCGTTGCCACAATATGGGCTGTAATGCTAACAAAAAGAATATGGGCTCCAAAAAAACCCTAAGAATTAGCAAATGGGATGTAAATTATTAGAAATAATGGCAGATGGGTTGTATGCTGTTTTCCACAGACTTGAGGCTTTCCTAAAAAAAGGTTGACGCACAAGCACTGACTGTTGGATGTCCATCCAACGATCGTCGTGCTTCTTCAATCTCTGCTCTTCCTGCTCCAGCCGCTCAAACAAGCGCTCGCGGGACTACCTGCTCCCTCCTTCTCGTGGCCGGCTTTGCTGCCGCGCAGGCCTCACCACCCGACCGTACTCCCATCGCTGGCCTAGCCATCCCTCTACTCACCCACACATGCTGTTATTCTCCGGTGACGGCATATGAACCAGTAAACCCTCGTACAGTCGTACTCCCCTCCGCGTGGGAAACAACTGCCGAGTCTTCCCTGCCTCCGTGTCGTCCCCTTCCTAGGCCTCACCGTCGTCCACTGCCCTGGTGCTCTCGGCGCGGCGTGGTCAACGTGGTTAAGGAACGACTTCCATCGGACATGGACTGTACGTGGAGAAGCTGACAGCTGGGTCCACGGCCGCAGCAAGGAAGTGCCTCCTTATTATGCGGAAAATAATGATTCCTCCACCTGACAGCTGGGACCCACCAGACGGGCCACTGTATTTCGTGAAAAAACGTTTCCCCCTGACTGCTGGGACCCACCAGCTACACCTTCGCACACAAAGAAGTGCGTCCGGGCAAAGAAAAAAACAAAACAATTCGCCTCCTGACTGCTGGGACCCACCAGCTACATCTTCGCACGCAAGGAAGTGCCTGATAGTCGGGACCCACCTAGTTGAAGCGTACGTAGCGTTGTCATTCTGGTCGCGAACGTGTACGTACATACTGGTCGATGTAGAGGCGCGCACGTGTCGTAGTAGAGGCGCGCACGTAGCATGTACACGTACGTACAGCGGACAGGGTGCAAGAAACAAAATTACGGCCACGTATGTGTACATACGGGCGGGGTCTCAAACGCCTACTCGCGCATATGTACGGCCAGGGCTCGTGTACATGGCTGGGTTGGAACGGAGAAACAGCGTCGTCGTCGTGTTCATGGGGAGGCAACGGAATGAGTCGTGTTCATGGGGAGGCAACGAAATGCGTCGTGTTCATGGGGAGGCAATGGAATGCGTGGGAGCCAACCGGCTGGGTCGGAACGGAATGCGTTGTCGTGTTCATCGGGAGGGCTTGGACGGAACAGGCGATGGAAACGAGGCCTGGCGTACCACACAACGGAGGAAACAGACCTCCTACGTTCGGAACGGGGTCCTGTTGATCGGGAGGGGTCTGGCATACCGCAAAACGGAGGAAACGGACCTCCTACGATCGAAACGGGGGTCCTGTTCATCGGGAGGGGTGTGGCGTACCGCAAAACGGACGAACCGGACTTGTGTTGGAGCGCTATGGTCGAAACTGGGGTCATGTTCATCGGGAGGGGTGTGGCATACCGCAAAACGGGACTCCACGGCATACTGTTCATCTCCACCGTCGACCCCCTCCATCCTCCATGAGCTACTGTTCATCCACCGTCGACCTCCTCCAGCCTCCACCTGCGACTATTCATCCACGGGCTCTTGTTCATCCAGCCTCCACCGGGCGCTACTCCACCGGCTACTGTTCAACCAGCCCTCTCCACGGGCTCCTGTTCAACCACCCCTCCACGGGCCACGGTTCATCCTGTCCTCCACCGTCTACCATTCATCCAGCCCTCCACGGCGTGGTCCTGTTCATCCAGCCCTCCACGGGGTCCTGTTCATCCAGCCCCAACCGGCTCGATCGATCGGGGTCCTGTTCATCCAGAGGCAACACCACGGGGTCCTGTTCATCCACCATCACCGGGAATTGTTCATCCAACCCCCCCTGCAACGCTCACTATTCATCTAGAGGCAGCATCGATCGACTTCAGTTAGCAGCAGTAGCGAAGGAATCGCTCGATCGGGTTTAGTTAACAGCCATCGATCGATCGCTCGGGTTCAGAAACGCGTAGCTAGCCTGCAGTGCAATCGCTCGGGTTCAGTTAGAGCCCAACGCCTCGCTCGGGTTCAGTTAGAGCCAATGCCTCGCACACGCGCGCATACTTGTATGAGAGAAACATGCATCACTCAGCCCCTGACCTCCCACCGTAACCGGGAACTCCCCGAAATTTTCCTCGCCCTCGCTTCTACCACGGTTTTTTCCGTCATGGATGGCCCAAAGAATGTTTCGCAGCTGTGTCTCCGGCCCGCCCAGGACGAAAAGTCCATTTTCTGTCATGATTTTTTGTCATGGAAGTAGAATCCCACCACATCTATGATGATACCGGGTTTTTTCACAATTATCGTCATAGAAGTGTCATATGTATGACAGAAAAAAATTCGTTTGGCCCAAAATGTCACGTATGTGTCTTTTTTTGTAGTGTTTGCAATTATTTTGATTTGATTTGCATAAAGCATGGGACTGGGCATCCCGGTGACCAGCCATTTTCTCGTGAGTGAGGAGCGCAGTCCACTCCTCTTGAGAATAACCCGCCTAACATGGAAGATACAGACAACCCTAGTTGATACATGAGCTATTCGAGCGTACAAAACAGAATGTTTATTTGAAGGTTTAGAGTTTGGCACATACAAATTTACTTGGAACGGCAGGTAAATACCGCATATAGGTTGGTATGGTGGACTCATATGGAATAACTTTGGGGTTTATGGAATTGGATCCACAAGTTGTATTCCCGCTTAGTACAGGTGAAGGCTAGAAAAAGACTAGGAAGCGACCAGCTAGAGAGCGACAACATTCATGAACATGCATTAAAATTAATCAACACCAAATGCAAGCATGAGTAGGATATAATGCACCATGAACATAAATATCGTAGAGGCCATCTTGATTTTGTTTCAACTTCATGCGTGAACATGTGCCAAGTCAAGCCACTCGAATCATTCAAAAGAGGATACCACCCTATCATACCACATCACAACCATTTTAATAGCATGTTGGCATGCAAGGTAAACCATTATAAGCTCCTAGCTAATTAAGCATGGCATAAGCAATTATAATCTCTAATTTCCATTGCAACATGTTTATTCATAATAGGCTGAATTAGGAACGATGAACTAATCATATTTACAAAAAAAGAGAGGTCGAGTTCATACCAGCTTCTCCCATCTCAATCAGTCTATCATATATCGTCATAATTGCCTTTCACTTGCACGACCGAATGATGTGAATAATAGTAATAGTGCACATGCATTGGACTAAGATGGAATCTGCAAGCATTCAATTCAAGAGAGAAGACAAGGTAATATGGGCTCTTTGTTAGATCAACAATAATGCATATAAGAGCCACTCAACATTTTTGTCGGGGATATACCCTGCGGTATGACTCGGCCGGAATCATGACCCGGCCGGGCTTGGCGACTCACCAGAGACCTGGCTGGAACTTGGCGACTCACTGGCGATCCGCCCGGACATGGCGGTTTACATGTAACCCGCCTGGACATTGTGACTCACTTGAGACCCGGCGGGCGGATCAGACGAACGACAAGGCCCAAGGCCCAGCAGGCCGGCTTATACTCTGGTGGGTCGGCTTAAGAGAAAAGGGATGATGAATATTTCCTTTACGAGGAAGCAAGACCCAAACTTGTATTCAACTTGTGAGAAAGGATAGACTAGTCCTAGTCCTACTAGGGCTCCACATGTAACCCGCCCCTTCAACATATATAAGGAGGGGCAGGGCTCCCCAAAGAGGGACAGAAAATAATCTCTAGGGCTAGAAACAAAGGGGGAGCCGCACCGGCTTATGCGACGACTCTCTCATGAGCATAATGAGATCTAGCCACAAACAGCATGTAGGGTTATTTCCGGATGATGTTTCCCGGGGCCCGAAGCTGTCTAAACCCTTGTCTTGTGTTGCGTCTCTCGATTCCGCTCAACCCCTCTCAAGCTGCCACATAGATGCGTTGGCCTCGCGACTAAGTCCTCACATTAAGGACATCTGCCGTGACAATTCCACGACAGTTGGCGCCCACCGTGGGACCTGTGCATGGTGGTGTTGAGTTCTTGGAGGGATCTTCTTCAGGGATTGAGAAGCTTGCGATTTGTTAGATGAAAGAGCGCCAGCACGGAAGTGTACAGGGTAATCTGGCACGTGACGACCTCGGTTTGCAGTTTTTTTGCCGCCCGACGACCCGGCGATCCGTCGAGTCAGAAGACGAATCGGATGTTCCCGTCTGCTATAGTTGAAGCCTCTCAGCCGCTGTTGTGTTCTGCCTAAACCGCGACTGTGGTTCTCTTTTTCTTGCCTCTGTCGCAAGTCGCCAGGTGCGCCTCCACCTGCAAGGGAAAAGTTGCAGCCCGATGTAGTGCGCCGCTACGAGACAAACCAGTGATACTAGTCCACTACTAATAAACAATTCAGCAGAGGAGGTGCTAGTACTTGGTGTCATAACCTTACGTGAAGCATCAATCAATCAAACAAAAGGCTATGCATGTACGTACATCTTGGATGTGATTAAGGCCTCAATCCGAGTCACGACCGCGGTATATATTAAGTCAACACCGAGTCGTTTCAGCTTCAGGTGACCTTGCTTCTCCGAACAGTCTCCGCCTTTGAGCCGCCCTGATGGTCTGTTTCCGCTACGTTTTCATCGGCACGCCGAGCCGCCACGGCCTCTGCTGGAGCAGGCCTCGGGCAACCCCTGCATGACAAAGACAGGGACAGAGATGGATTCAGACTCTGCTGTGTGCATCAGTCGAGATTGGAAAAAAAACTTTTGATCATGTCAGAAGATATATGAGGCGTTCGTGAGGTGAAGATTGCACAGACTACGGCAAAATCTGGCAAGGCCCTTAAAAGGATTCACAATTCTATGGTTATCTACGGATCATCCGTAATCCGGATAAATCAGGTGATATTCATCTAAAATTTATCTTATTAACACTTATTGTTTTTGTCAAAAAACAATTACTTTGCCTTGTAATATTTTTACATAGGGTAAATTTTTTATGCCATTATATCACGGATATGGAGTACATGCACTAGCATTCGTCCATGCCATGCTGCTCGAGAGGCATACGTGCAAGCTACCGTTCCCGCGATCCAGTCTGCGTCAACTCGTCAGGACCGCGCGAATGACCCAATAAGCGCGCGCAAGCCGCCGTCCCCCGCTGTCCGGTTTACATCAATTAGCTGGGACCGTGCCCGCAATTGACTCGCCATCCGCACGGCTTACTGCACTTATGATTGATTTTTCCGTCTGCACCATTTGCAATGCCGCGGCTGACTGTACCTACCGGCTGATTTTTTATGGTCGCCTTGTTATCACAACTGGATCGACCTCCGACAAAAACCAGGTGCTATTTACCTTATTTTTAAGCACATATTAATTCATCCAAGCAAAGCTCCTTTGCCCTGTTGTATTTTATATGCAGGAAAATTATCCATCACAAAGTGGTATTCTACCGCGGAGATGGAGACACGCCAAACATTATTTGGCACAGGTGGTTGTCCTTACTCAACGGATTCCCGCACCAGATTACAACGCCGTGGCCGTCTCTCGCGACCGTGCCGGCTTACCACGCCGTGGCCGTCTCTCGCGACTGCGCCGGCTTACAACCCCGTGGTCGTCTCTCATGTCCGCACCGGCTTACAACGAGGAGGACAACTTGCTCGTCCGCACCGGCTTACAACGCCGTGGCCGGCTCGTCTACCTGTTTCCGCGGCTGACTCACTCATGGTTAAATTCAACTTCACCATAGAGATCATCAACTCCATGGTAGATAATTTCCGGCCTAACATATCAGGTGTTATCCATCTAAAGTTTGATTTATTAGCACATGTTGTTTTTGTAAAAGAACAAGTTTATCTTTGCCTTGGTCTGCAATGTTGTTTATGCAGGGCAATTATTTATGACAAAAAGTGATATTATACCACGGAGATGGAGGCACGCCAACATCTTTTGGCACAGGTGGTCATCGTTACTCAACGAACTCCCGCACCAGTTTACAACCCCGTGGCTGTCTCTCGCGACCGCACCAGTTTACAACGCCGCGGCCGATTCTCCCGTCCACACCGGTTTAAAATGCCGCGGCCGAAAAATCTGTCAGCACCCGCAGCCGACTCGGTCGTGATTGATTTCAGTTTCACCATGGTGATCATCCACTCCGCGGTGATAATTGCTGACCTGACGCATCAGGTGAAATCCATCCAGAATATTTTTATATATTATATATTGCTTTCTTTAAAAGAGCAATTACTCCCGTTTGCAAGTTGTCCCATGCAGGATTCAAACCAGTCTATTTCATGGTTAATTATGAAGAATCTCAAGCCAACTCTTCAAATCGCCTAGAGACTCGGGGGCTACGATGACATGACTTAGAAAATATCGTGAGATTTAAGACCCCGGGTCATTGGAGGGAATGATTACCCGGTTCCGGAGGCTACCACCATATTGATGAAAATTTAAAGGCCGACAGAAAATTGCCGGTTCAAAATAAATATTCCGGTTTAAAATCCGGTTCAAGAGACAGCTCTCTCCTGCAAAGCTTTGAAGCTCTCAAATCCGGTTCAAACATCTGGCTCAAGGTAAATTTGTCTCTTACAAAACTTTGAAGCTCTCAATATCCAGTTTAAGAATTTCTGGTTCAAAAAGAATTAATCTCTCGCAAGTTCAAGTTTTCAAAAAAAATTACACGGACCAAACAGAGTTTGTTGCACAGCATAACTCAAACATAGGCACCCGACGAGCACAACTCGGAAATATATCACTTGGGGGCTTCCGACTTATTGAGCTAAGCTATGATTACCCGTTGATCTGGCTCATAGCCACAGTTACAGGTCATTTGGGGGCTTCCTGTTCAAACATAGGTCATATTCAAACCAAAAAGAACATAGCTGTCGTAACCCTTTTGATCAGCGCAAAGCCAAACTCACTAGGGGGCTTCTTGATCGTATCCGAATCATAGCTTAACCACTTTTGGGTCCGACTTGGATCGTATTCGAATCAGGGTCGTTAAAAACCTCTCAAGGTCATTTGGGGGCTTCCTGTTCAAACATAGGTCGTATTCAAACCAAAGAGAACATAGCTGTCAGTACCCTCTTGATCGACGCAACGCCAAAGCCACTGGGGGCTACATGACCGTATTCGAATCCTAGCTTAACCCCTTTGGAACGGTTTACTGATCGTATTCGAATCAGAAACCTCGATTTTTATTTGGTTTAAGTTTTTGCAAACAATATTTTGGGTTTTGATACTTTTTGCTCATATCTGAAGCATATAAGTGTGGTTTCGTTTAAACCCAGCTTGGCTTTGGACGATAAGTCGCCAACATGTGACAATCATCATATATTTGGAAGTATTGGCTTCTAAGGATCGGGTTATCACCCTTACTGCACAGGTCATGTAAACCGGCAGTACAAATTAAATATCACAATGGTTATATGTGGGATATTATGATCCGCCCTGTGGTAAACTGCCAGGGGATCTTGTGATTTACTTATGTGCAGGATAAGACTACATTTGGGTAGTTACCCGCCCTGGCTTTTGACGTTAAGTCGCCAGGGCATATGTTGTTTAAACTCTGTGCAGGATTTATAGAGCTATGATTTACATAAAGGATTAAGTTCCAGCCCATCATCAAAGATTGAAATTGGTGTCTCAAAAGGGTTATCAATTATTGATTTTCTCAAAGGCTATAAGCCGCCGGGTTATAAAAATTCCGACTTACAATGGAGGCATGTTAAATCGCCATCGGCCAAAAGCCGTCGTATATTTAAACTCCGAATTTACTTGTCAACAGATAAGGTATTCAAAGTCGCTTTGGCGCAAAGGCTATTATTTTACCAATGGATATGATTTATTCTACAAGGAAAGGAATACTCCCGAGTCGCTGCAGGCTTACGACCCGGCACTTGGGGGTTACATTATTCAGTTTGAGATCACATCAAATATGCAAGTCCCATGTCATTGCCAGCATGCACCATGACACTTGGGGGCTAATGCAAAGACAATTTTACTGGCCTTATTGAAGACCCGACTCATCACATTCCAAATGAGCCGGCCCTTGGGGGCTACCAATTGCTCCTATCAACAATTCAAGGTACACAAGTTTTATTCCATTGTATTGAAGGGTCCACTGCTCAGTTGGTAAAGCACAAAGCTCTTAACCATGTGGACGTGGGTTCAAGCCCCATGATGGGGGTTACATCATATGATGTTCTTTTCAAAAGAAGTATATATAAAGTCCCAACTCAATATTATCTTACTGAGCCGGCCCTTGGGGGCTACACGTTGTTGTTCAAGTCTATATGATCATATTTATAAAGTCCCTTCTCATTATTGCATAATGACCCGACCCTTGGGGGCTACGCTGGTTATAGTTTTTCATGAGTATAAGGCAATTACAAGTCCCAGGTTGCTGCAAGCATGACAACCCGGCACTTGGGGGCTACATATATGGAGTATTCAGTCTTTACTAATGACTAAGATGAACAACATGGATTTCTTCAAAGTGGCAGTATTTATATTGAAGCAAGTCTTAAGTCATCACTTTGTTTCTGCTCAAGACTTGGGGGCTACAGGTAATATGGATATAAGGGAGCAAAAATCTTCAAATTCCCAGTTTTGAGTAAATCAGATTGACCCGGCTTCACCAATAACTATGACCCAGCGTCGGCAACAATTATGACCCGGTGCTATCAATATTTACAAACCGGATATTTTGGCAATGATAAACCGACAAGTTCTACAAGCTGGTTGAAAGTCAGATGAGTTTTTTCAAGACCAATATTTTTTAAACCGGCGCTTTGGAAGCCGATTCAAGTGGATTATTTATTACAATATTTCTATATAAGATACCAATGTCCGCAAATTGGCTCTAAAGCTGGCGAATTGACCCAGATTTCTCAAAAGAAGTATCTGGATTTTTGCATTGGCAAGGTTTGGACATATCTGTTAAAAGAGATTTCCTATAAGATCTTTGAGTATGCATCCAGGAGGAAATGACAAGGACTTAAAGATGATCAGGTGTCGGTTCAGGAAAATATTTAACCCAGAGCACAACCTATCAAATTTTTTCTTGTGTTTATTTTACAGTATCAGTTTAACATGGATAAATCAAAATTAAACTGGGGGCTAATGTCGGGGATATACCCCGCGGTATGACCCGTCCAGAATCATGACCCGGCCGGGCTTGGCGACTCACCAGAGACCTGGCTAGAACTTGGCGACTCACTGGCGATCCGCCCGGACATGGCGGTTTACATGTAACCCGCCTGGACATTGTGACTCACTGGAGACCCGGCGGGCGGATCAGACAGACAACAAAGCCCAGGGCCCAGCAGGCCGGCTTATACTCTGGTGGGCCGGCTGAAGAGAAAAGGGATGACAAATATTTCCTTTACGAGGAAGCAAGACCCGTACTTGTATTCAACTTGTGAGGAAGGATAGACTAGTCCTACTCCTACTAGGACTCCACATGTAACCCGCCCCTTCAACATATATAAGGAGGGGCAGGGCTCCCCAAAGAGGGACAGAAAATAATCTCTAGGGTTAGACACAAAGGGGGAGCCGCGCAGGCTTATGCGAGGACTCTCTCATGAGCATAATGAGATCTAGCCACAAACAACATGTAGGGTTATTACCGGATGATGTTTCCCGGGGCCCGAAGCTGTCTAAACCCTTGTCTTGTGTTGCATCTCTCGATTCCGCTCAACCCCTCTCAAGCTACCACATAGATGCGTTGGCCTCGCAACTAAGTCCTCACATTAAGGACATCTGTCGTGACAATTCCACGACAATTTTCATTATGGTTTTGTCCTCCCGACCCCCAAAGAAAAGAAAAGAAATAAAAATATTTAAACGGGAAAGCTCCCAACAAACAAAAGAAGAACAGGAAATCTTTTTGGGTTTTCTTTTTAATTACTACTACAAGCATGGAAATTAAAACTAGCTAAATGCTACAACTAATTTTTTTTGGTTTTTCTTAAGGTTTATTAAACACACAAGAAGAAAGCATAAAAATAAATAAACTAGCATGGATATTAAAATGAAATAGTATGAGCATCGACATCTAGCAATGAGTGTGTGAACATGAATGTAATGTCGGTGGGAAATACGTACTCCCCCAAGCTTAGGCTTTTGGCCTAAGTTGGTCTATGGCCACGGCTGGCCTGGTGGATATCCAAATTAATAGTTGGGGTCGTACTGTGAAGAAGAAAACTCGGATTGCCACTGGTTGGCAATCATCTCCGGATCCCACTGGTAATTAGACTGTCGTGGAGGATCAAATTGTGGTTCCGACTCTGGCTTTGTGGCTGATGTAGGGTTCCGGTAGGCGTGAATAGACTCCAGCGGAACGAGATACTGGCCTGTAGATAAATCAAACAAGGAAGGAGGAGGCAAGGTGATAGTCTCACGATGATGTTTATCAAAGAACAATTTGTATTTAAGCTCCCTTTCCCTATTCTTTACAATAAAATCATGCGCTACCATACTCTTATAATCTAAATAAACAGTAGGCAACAATTTTTCTTCTTTTTCATAGTGCCTAATAGGTATGTTCTAGTATGCAGCAAGGTGTGAAGCATAGACACCTCCAAAGATGGGGCCCTTTGTATGGTTCAAACTTAACCGTTTAGCAATAATACCACCCATACTAACAGAGTCGTCACGGAATAAACCATGTAACAAAATAATAGTATCAGGAACACTAAGGTTTCCATAGCTTCCGCAACCAATTAAGCAACGACTAGCAAATATTGCAAAGTAGCGTAAAATAGAAAATGTATGCTAGTGATTCTTGCATCAGAAACTTTCCTAGTTTCCCCTATAGTAATAGTGTCAATAAACCTGTCGACATCTCTACGATGTGGTTCCTCTAAGCTACCCTCGAAAGGTATTTTGCAAACCCTGCAGAATTCATATAGTGACATCTTCTTAACCACATCATATAAATGAGACTCTACTGAAGGAGGTGATTCCCTAGGATAATAGTAGAAGTTTTGCACAAAAGTATTGGTGAGTAAGAGATACTGTTCGTATTGGTCGCGGAGGAAGTCGGTGAGGCCTGCATTCTTAGCCAATTCATAAAAATCATCATAAATCCCGCCTGCTCTCAAGAAATCATCGGAAGGCCATTCACACGGCCAAACCTCCGTGGTGCGAGGCATATTATATTTGGGCCTCTCTGCTTCTTCATTTTGCTTTTCCTTCGAGCTTCGGCTCGATGAGCCCCTCAACAATCTCTTCATTATTTTCTGAAAAATTCTGAAATTTTTAGTAACGTCAAATAAAAGTAAACCAAAGTCAACAAAATTGATAGCAACTACTCCTATAAGTGCCTAGAGCCTATATCATGCATTAGAACTACTTGGAACCATATAAATTCGACATGCAAGCTCAAGAACATGGTCACCTAGGCAGCAAAAATTTGCAATGAATAAAGCACTAGAACAAAAACTAATTGGACCAATGGAGGAGTCACATACCAAGGAACAATCCCCCAAAGCAGTTTTGTGAGAGATGCTTTGAGCAAGGAGATCGAAAATCACAGCAAAATGAGCTAGAACTCGTGCTTGAGCTGGATGGTGATTTTTTTGGAGGAAGAAGAAGTGTGTGGGTGCAGGAATAAGTGGAGGGGAGCCACCATGGGCCCACGAGGCAGGGGGGCGTGCCCAGGGGGTGGGCGCGCCGTGGACCCTCGTGGCCAGGTGCTTGCTCCCCCTGCTGTGTTCTCAGTGCCAGATATTCTCAAATATTCCAAAAAAATCATATTTAATTTTCAAGGCATTTGGAGAACTTTTATTTTCGAGGTATTTTTTTATTGCATGGATAATTCAGAAAACAGACATAAATTACTATTTTTGCTTTATTTAAACTAAATAACAGAAAGTAAAAGGAGGGTACAGAAGGTTGTGCTTTCTAACTTCATCCAACTCATGCTCATCAAAAGGAATCCACTAACAAGGTTGATCAAGTCTTGTTAACAAACTCATTTCGAGTAACATGAAACCGGAGAAATTTCGAATGACAATATGTTACCTCAATGGGGATATGCACATCCCCAACAATAAGAATATCATATTTCTTCTTGACAGTAGGAAGAGGAAATTCAAAACCTCCAATAGTAATTGTTGGAATTTTTCCAATAGAATTGACACTATGGACTTGAGGTTGTTTCCTCGGAAAGTGTACCGTATGCTCATTACCATTAACATGAAAAGTGACATTGCCTTTGGTGCAATCAATAACAGCCCCTGCAGTATTCAAAGAGGGTCTTCCAAGAATAATGGACATACTATCGTCCTCGGGAATATCAAGAATAACAAAGTCTGTTAAAATAGTAACGTTTGCAACCACAACAGGCACATCCTCACAAATACCGACATGTATAGAAGTTGATTTATCAGCCATTTGCAAAGATATTTCAGTAGGTGTCAACTTATTCAAATCAAGTCTACGATATAAAGAGAGAGGCATAACACTAACACCGGCTCCAAGATCACATAAAACAGTTTTAACATAGTTTCTTTTAACGGAGCATGGTATAGTTGGTACTCCTGGATCTCCTAGCTTCTTACGTATTCCACCCTTAAAAGTATAATTAGCAAGCATGGTGGAAATTTCATTTTTCGGTATCTTTCTTTTATTAGTAACAATATCTTTCATGTACTTAGCATACGGATTCAGTTTAAGCATATCAGTCAAACGCATACGCAAAAAGATAGGTCTAATCATTTCAGCATAGCGCTCAAAATCCTCATCATCCTTTTTCTTGGATGGCTTAGGAGGAAAAGGCATGGGTTTTTGAACCCAAGGGTCTCTTTCCTTACCATGCTTCCTAGCAACAAAGTCTCTTTTATCATAACGTTGATTCTTTGATTGTGGGTTATCAAGATGAACAACAGGTTCAGTTTCTATATCATTATCATTACTGGGTTGGGCATCAACATGAACATCATCATTAACATTATCACTAGTTTCATGTTCATTACCAGATTGTGTTTCAGCATCAGAAATAGAGATATCATTGATATTCTCAGGTGTGTCAATAACAGGTTCACTAGAAGAATGCAAAGTCCTATCATTTTTCTTTTTCTTCCTTTTAGAAGGACTAGGTGCATCTATATTATTTCTCTGAGAATCTTGCTCAATTCTCTTAGGATGGCCTTCAGGATACAAAGGTTCCTGAGTCATTTTACCACCTCTAGTCATTACTCTAACAACATTATCATTTTTCTTACTATTTACTTCATTGAGCAAATCATTCTGAGCTTTAAGTACTTGTTCTACTTGAGTGGTAACCATAGAAGCATGTTTACTAATGAGTTTAAGTTCACCTTTAACTCTAGACATATAATCACCCAAGTGTTCAATCATATAAGCATTTTGTTTCAATTGTCTACCAAAATAAGCATTGAAGTCTTCTTGCTTAACCATAAAGTAATCAAACTCATCCAAACATTGGCTAGCAAACTTAGTAGGAGGGATTTTAGCTTTATCATATCTATAGACAGAATTTACCTTTACTACCTATGTCGGGTTATCATGACTGTGTGTTTCTTCAATAGGTGATGGATTAAAACCCTGTAAATTCTTAACATCTTCAGCTTTAATACCCTTTTCTTTCATGGATTTCTTTGCCTCTTGCATATCTTCAGGACTGAGAAATAGAACACCCCTTTTCTTCGGAGTTGGTATAGGAATAGGCTCAGGAGTTGGCTCTGGAAGTGTCCAATTATTTTCATTTGTCAACATATTATTCAATAGAATTTCAGCTTCATCCGGTGTTCTTTCCTTGAAAACAGAACCAGCGCAACTATCCAGGTAATCTCTGGAAGCATCGGTTAGTCCATTATAAAAGATATCAAGTATTTCATTTTTCTTAATAGGATGATCAGGAAAAGCATTAAGTAATTGGAGAAGCCTCCCCCAAGTTCGTGGGAGACTCTCTTCTTCAATTTGCACAAAATTATATATATCCCTTAAGGCAGCTTGTTTCTTATGAGCAGGGAAATATTTAGCAGAGAAGTAATAAATCATATCCCGGGGACTATGCACACAACCAGGATCAAGAGAATTAAACCATATCTTAGCATCACCCTTTAATGAGAACGGAAATATTTGAAGGATATAAAAGTAGCGAGTTCTCTCATCATTAGTGAACAGGGTGGCTATATCATTTAATTTAGTAAGATGTGCCACAACAGTTTCAGATTCATAGCCATAAAAAGGATCAGATTCAACCAAAGTAATTATATCAGGATCAATAGAGAATTCATAATCCTTATCAGTAACAAAGATAGGTGAAGTAGCATAAGCAGGATCATATTTCATTCTAGCATTCAGAGTTTTTTTGTTTAAGCTTAGCTAATAATTTCTTAAGATCACTTCTATCATTGCAAGCAAGAAAGTCTCTTTTAGTTTCTTCATCCATAACATAGCCCTCAGGCACAACAGGTAATCCATATTTATTAGGAGAGCCTTCATCATCACTTTGATCAATATTATTAGTTTCAATAATTTCATTCTCTCTAGACCTAGCAAGTTGTTCATCAAGAAATTCACCAAGTGGCACAGTAGTATCAAGCATAGAAGTAGTTTCATCATAAGTATGATGCATAGCAGAAGTGGCATCATCAATAATATGCAACATATCAGAATTTATAGCAGAAGCAGGTCTAGGTGTTGCAAGCTTACTCAAAATAGAAGGTGAATCAAGTGCAGAGCTAGATGACAGTTCCTTACCTCCCCTTGTAGTTGACGGATAAATCTTGGTTCTTGGAACTTTCAAGTTCTTCATAATGATAAGCAGATACAAATCCCAAGTGACTCAAAGAATAGAGATATGCTCCCCGGCAACGGCGCCAGAAAATAGTCTTGATAACCCACAAGTGTAGGGGATCACAACAATTTTCGAGGGTAGAGTATTCAACCCAAATTTATTGATTCGACACAAGGGGAGCCAAAGAATATTCTCAAGTATTAGCAGCTGAGTTGTCAATTCGACCACACCTGGATAACTTAATATCTGCAGCAAATTATTTAGTAGCAAAGTAATATGATAGTAGTGGTAACGGTGGCAAAAGGTAACAGTAGCAAAAGTAATATTTTTGGTGTTTTATAGCGATCGTAACAATAGCAACGGAAAAGTAAATAAGCGAAGAACAATATATGGAAAGCTCGTAGGCAATGGATCGGTGATAGAGAATTATGTCGTATGTGGTTCATCATGTAACAGTCATAACCTAGGGTGACACAGAACTAGCTCCAATTCATCAATGTAATGTAGGCATGTATTCCGAATATAGTCATACGTGCTTATGGAAAAGAACTTGCATGACATCTTTTGTCCTACCATCCCGTGGCAGTGGGGTCCTAGCGGAAACTAAGGGATATTAAGGCCTCTTTTTAATAGAGTACCGGACCAAAGCATTAACACATAGTGAATACATGAACTCCTCAAACTACGGTCATCACCGGGAGTGGTCCCAATTATTGTCACTTCGGGGTTGCCGGATCATAACACATAGTAGGTGACTATAACTTGCAAGATAGGATCGAGAACTCACATATATTCATGAAAACATAATATGTTCAGATCTGAAATCATGGCACTCGGGCCCTAGCGACAAGCATTAAGCAAAGCAAGGTCATAGCAACATCAATCTCAGAACATAGTGGATACTAGGGATCAAACCCTAACAAAACTAACTCGATTACATGATAAATCTCATCCAACCCATCACCGTCCAACAAGCCTACAATGGAATTACTCACGCATGGCAGTGAGCATCATAAAATTGGTGATGGGGGATGGTTGATGATGACGACGGCGATGGATTCCCCTCTCCAAAGCCCCGAACGGACTCCAGATCAGCCCTCCCGAGAGAGTTTAGGGCTTGGAGGCGGCTCCGTATCGTAAAACGCGATGAATCCTTCTCCTCTATTTTTTTCTCCCTGAACATGAATATGTAGAGTTGGAGTTGAGGTCGGTGGAGCTCCAGGGGGCCCACGAGGCAGGGGCGCGCCTAGGGGGGCAGGCGCGCCCCCACCCTCGTGATTAGGGTGTGGGCCCCTGGCCTTGATTCTTTGCCAGTATTTTTTATTATTTCCAAAAATAATCTCCATGGAGTTTCAGGTCATTCCGAGAACTTTTCTTTCTGCACATAAATAACACCATGGCAATTCTACTGAAAACAGCTTCAGTCCGGGTTAGTTCCATTCAAATCATGCAAGTTAGAGTCCAAAACGAGGGAAAAAGTGTTTGGAAAGGTAGATACGATGGAGACCTATCAATGCCGCCTTGGGCTCCATGGTGACCTCCGTCTTGCCGTCCTGCTAGTCTTGGTCTCATTGCACCGATATGGAAACCTTTGGTTGACGCATCGGTACTCCGCGCCTACGCTTGCTTCCGTAGCACCAAAGAGGAAACAAGGACACTCTGCACGCTGGCGCTTGCCTGGCTTTGGTCGTCATGGCTCACATCACTAGAACCTCGCGAGGTTTGTCTTGCCTTGAACTCTCCGCCCCTCGCAAGCCAGCCTGGTGAGGCTGCTCCCGAGGAGGTCTTGTGTCATCCGCCTCGCGAGGCTTGGCCCCTCGCGAGGGTCTTGAGTGCTTGTTGGTGAAGATGGGCTGTACGGGCTTGCTCGCAGAGCCACGCCAGGGGACGCAGGCAGGCAAGTCTGGGGACCCCCATTCCCAGAACACCGAGAAAGCCGTACTGTAGACCCTTTCCGCAGTGTGCCTCCGGCGCTGCCCAAGGTATTTTGAGTGCATAATTATGCACACGCGGTACGTATGCTGCAACCTTATAGGGCGATCGGCGGAGGCTGAACTGCTATTCAAGCGCTGGATCTGCCGTGCTGTCGTTCCGTAGCATAGACCGAACTCGCTTGGCAGTGTCAGGGGTCTTGATGACCGATGAGTTGTTCGGCTTGATTTGGCCGTTCCGTACCTCAGCTACTAGGGCCGCGGTGTGCTCCTCAGTACGGAGGGAGCGCTCCATATTTCCATTGACTGTGATAACGCTGTATGGTCCGAGCATTTTGAGAATTAAGTAAGCATAATGTGGGACTACATTAAAGCGGGCGAAAGCAGTTCGTCCAAGAAGCGCGTGATAACCACTGTGGAAAGGGACGATGTCGAAGATCAAGTCTTTGCTTCGGAAGATGTCCGGAGAACCGAAGACTACTTCCAATGTTAGGGAGCCTGTACCGCGGGCCTCCACACCGGTTATAACTCCTTTGAAGGTAGTATTGCTGGGCTTGGTTCTTGACGAGTCAATACCCATCTTATGGACACTGATTCTCTGATCTCTCTGGGTTGAGATGCCTTCATTGACCTTGGAGAGCCAGTCCCAGACCAGCTTAGATGTCTTCAAAGCACTCACACAGCCATACTGTCCTTTGGTCAGGTGACCACAGATGATATTCTTGGCAGTAGAGTCCAGTTGAACAAATTTCTTGACGTCAGCAGCAGTGACACCTTCTCCAGCCTTGGGAACACCGTTTTCGACGACATACCATAGGTCGACATCAATGGCTTCAAGATGCATGCGCATCTTATTCTTCCAGTAGGGATATTCAGTTCCATCGAAGACGGGGAACGCAGCGGAGACTTTAATTATCCCTGCAGTCGACATAGCTAAAACTCCAGGTGGTTAAACCGAATCACACAGAACAAGGGAGCACCTTGCTCTGATACCAATTGAAAGTGCGTTATATCGACTAGAGGGGGGTGAATAGGCGATTTTTATGAAAGTCTTCAAAACATGGAAGTTATGAAGACAAACGATAGAAATAAACCTATTACCATGCAGCGGAAGGTAGACTACACTAGGCAAGCCATAGTCAAGTATTCAATGAAGTGAAAGCACAATGACTTTATAGCAGCAATGTAGTAAGGATCAGGTAGGAAGATATTATGAAGCCATACAGAACATGCAGTCACTCAGTGAAGACAAAAGATAGTGCAAACATACAATGACTTCACAAGGATCAACAGTAAGTAAAGGGAAGGGAAGATGAAACCAGTGACTCGTTGAAGACAATGATTTGTTGGACCAGTTCCAGTTGCTGTGACAACTGTACGTCTGGTTGGGGCGGCTAGGTATTTAAACCTTAGGACACACAGTCCCGGACACCCAGTCTTGAACACGCAGCTCAGGACACCCAGTCCTCACCGTATTCCCCTTGAGCTAAGGTCACACAGACCTCGCCCAATCACTCTGGTAAGTCTTCAAGGTAGACTCCCAAACCTTCACAGACTTCGTTCACCGGCAATCCACAATGTCTCTTCGATGCTCAGAACGCGATGCCTAACCGGCTGGAGGATGCACAGTCCTCAAGTGTAATAAGTCTTCAGATCACACAGACAAGAAGACTTAAGTGATGCCCAATTCTCTCTGGCTCTGGGTGGTTAGGGCTTTATCCTCGCAAGGAATTCTCTCTCAAAGGCTTCAAGGTGGGTTGCTCTCAAACGACAAAAGCCGTACTCTCAATCTAAGCAGCCAACCGTTTATGGTTGTGGGGGGTGGGCTATTTATAGCCACTTGGCAACCCGACCTGATTTGTCCGAAATGACCCTGGGTCACTAAGGAACTGACACGTGTTCCAACGGTCAGATTTCAAACTCACACGGCAACTTTACTTGGGCTACAAGCAAAGCTGACTTGTCCGACTCTGGACAAGATTCACTCTCATAGTCTTCACTGGAAGACATAGGTTTTTGGTTAGGCATCACTTTAGTCAGTCTGACTGGTTCTCTTGGACCCCACTTAACAGTACGGTGGTTCCTATGAATCAACACAAAAGAAAAAGAACTACAAAAGATCTAAGTCTTCGAGCTCCATAGGCTTCATGTGGTGTCTTCTCTTGTCATAGTCTTCAAATGTGAATATCTTCATATACCACCTTTGACTTCAATGTCTTCATACATTTTTAGGGGTCATCTCTGGTAGGAAAACCGAATCAATGAGGGACTTCTACCTGTGTTATCCTGCAATTCTCACAAACACATTAGTCCCTCAACTAGGTTTGTCGTCAATACTCCAAAACCAACTAGGGGTGGCACTAGATGCACTTACAATCTCCCCCTTTTTGGTGATTGATGACAAACTAGTTGAAGTTTTCAACGGGGAATATAATCTGTGAAATTGTAAAGGATAAGGAATTGTCTTCATAAGTTGCAAGGGCTCCCCCTGAAGATGTGCATATAGGTAATTTGCTTTTGGAATGCAAATGCACATGGCAGGTTGTACTTGTGGAGATCCACTTCAACTTATGATGACAATCCACTATGCATGTGAAAGTATATGAAGATAATGACATGCATAATGGAAAATGGACGTCTGCAGAATGATCTACGTGCGGAATTTGTCGTCGCACATGCAGAATTTATCATCGCAAAACAAAGTGGCATATAAGTAGTATACGACCATCAAGTTTAAGTGTTACAACTCAAAGAACCAAATGTAGCAAAACGAGAGTTGTAAGCACGAAGCAAAATATAAAGCACCCGCCCATATGGACCCGCTTGAAGACTATCAACCTCATATGCTTCTCCCCCTTTTGTCAGTAAGGACCAAAAAGGTTTGAAGATATAGAGCATCTACTCGTTGCCATGCGGAGTAGGTGAAGTAGCAGGGTCGTTGGTGGTGTTTGGCAGTGCTGAAGAGCTTGGAGCAGAGTTGAAGCATGCTGAAGGAGGTGGTGGTCAAGTAGCATCATCTTCATCCTCGATAACTCTGGCAGTCACTGTTGCAGCAGATGAAGAGAACTTAGAGTCTTCAAGGGGTGGAGTTCCTAGCAGCACAGCTCTTCGAGGAGGTGTGGAGTCAAACTTGAATCGCTCAGTGAAGCCATCCTCTTGGAGATCATCTTTAGAACACATCATCGTTAGCCCTTTCCATGTACGGCGACAGGTTTCATGGGCAACGAAAGCATTCTTGGTGGCAAGATTGCGAATGCGATTAACTTCCACCAAGAGGCTTTTCATCTGACGCTTCAGCCAGTCATGATGCCTATCCTGTTTCTGATGAAGAGCCACAAGAAGCTCTCGGTCGTTGAGAACACGAGTGCGCTTCTTGGGTCTTGGAGCAGTTGTACTATCAGTGGCTTTAGTAGACGCAGGGTGTGGTGCACGTGTAGTGCCAGCCAAAGGATACACCCGAGTGACTACTTCAACTCCTTCAATGTTCTGTGAGAAACTCTGATGCTCTACATTCTGAAGACTTAGAGGTTCCTTTGCAGGCTCAGCATAGATGGCTTCAGTAGAGATATCCACATCAGGCAGAAAAATCCTATGATTGCGAGCAGATGGCTGATATGAGATATCGGAGTGAAGTTTAATTAGCCGCATTACCCATGGGGCGTAGAACTTCAAGCCAAACAGATCAGAGCCTGATGCAACAAGTTGGCGGATGAATAAGTCCTGTGCATTGAAGCATTTTCCATGAAGAATATAGAAGACCAAAGTCTTCATTGCACCCTCAAGCTTGGCATTTGGAGAGTGCCCTTTGATGGGCCAAAGAGTTCGCCTGATGATGTGATAGATGGTTCGTGGCAGATACTCAAGGTCTTCAATGAAGAACTCTGTTGGATAAGCAGCATCTTGGGGCAATGGCTTCATCATGCTGAGCATCTGACTCATATCAGGTTCCGGCCTCTTAAAGATGCTCTCAATTGCTTCACTATGCAGCTGACAGCCATGCTCGTAGAGATCGCCAGGAGTGGGCAAACCAGTGAGCTCAATGATGTCAAATGCATTGGCTTCATGATGAACATTTCTGGTCATCCACTCCAGGACCCAAGTCTTCGGATCTCTGCTGTACCCGCGGATGTGAAGTGTGGCATAGAATTGGAGCAGCAGCTCTTCATTCCAATGTTCTTGGTCAGTAAAGAACGGCAGCAGTCCAACTTCCTTGAAGCAATCCAAAGCTTCTTCCAGACAAGGCAGACCGGCTATGGCTTCAATGTCAAGGCGCTTGTGTGGGAAGATGCGACCTTGGTTGTAAAGAATGCATGAGTAATAGCTTCGCTGAGGATAGCTCCAGAACCGATCAGATGATATCCTTTCCCTTGAGTAGGGGTTCCTGGAGTTATCGAAGAATGTGTTGTCTGCCCTGAAGCCATTGATATTGAAGGAGCCAGGTGCTGATGCAGGACCTGGGAACCTTGGCAATCTTGGGATTGGCTTCTGTACCTGAGGCCTGTGCTCAACATGATAGTCGAACTGGGGACCGACAGCAGACTCAGGAACAGAAGTGACGGGATCAGTGGCTTCGCTGTCTTCTTCTTCCGTTGGGGAGGGCTCCACATTAGCTTCATTGGTGGTTGTGGCAGCCGCAAGATTTTCATCCTCCACTTGACGAGCTGGAGGGTCGGTCACAGGCACGTTCTCCTTGAGAACTACTTCTTGTTGGGACAGGGGAGTGGGAACTTGTGGGACTTCTTCTTCCGCGGCTGATGTAGCCGGATTGTCTTCAGCATAGACTTGAGGCCTTGGACCTTTGCGAAGCCTGCGCAATGCGGGCGTCGCCTGTGGAGTTGGAGTGGGCTGGGCCTCAAAGTCTTCTTCCTCTTGTGGGCGATCCGCCCATGAAGAATCCTGTGCAATTGGTGTCAGTGGACGACCAATGCTGATGAGTTCGCTGTTCTGAGGAAGGACTGCACCATCTTCTACAATGTCATGTTGACCAATGTCTTCAGCAGTGATGGGATCAGCTGCTGGAAAGTCTTCAGCTTCATGAGCCTCTGTGGAAGCAGGCTCATGGATGGTCAGTTGGCGTTCAGCTTCAGGATAGACCATAGAAATGGGTTCAACTATCAAGGGCTCTGTGGAAGCAGCCCGATCTTTCTTGGTCTTCCTCTTCTTCTTGGAGGGGGCAGTTGGAGAGGCTTCAGAATGTTTCCTCTTCCTGGCTTCAGCCTCAGCAGTCCTTGTCTTCTTGAGCTCTGAAGCTGTTGACCGACTTTTTGGCTTCGAGCCAGTCATTTTAGTTGTGAAGACAATAGGAGCTGCTTCCTGCCTTGGTGTGTCAGGTTCAGCCGTAGCAGGCTTCTTCTTCTTCTTTGCGGCCATCCTGGGGTCGATGCCAGGACGCCCAAGGGCCTTGTGCTTCTCAGCCTCATTGTAGGCTTGCACACATCTGTCAGCCAGAGTCTTCATGCGCTCACGCGAACCCTGAGCTTCTGCACGTTTCTTTACAAAGGCTTCCTTGAGCTCGTGCATCATACTCTTGAAGTTCTTCACTTCCTGCACGCTGAGCTTGGCCATATGCTTCTTGAACTGAGCCTTTTCATAGTCAATCTTTTGCTTCAGTTCAACAATGCGCTGGGCAATAGCGAGTTCTGAAGCAATGGCGCCTTGGAAGGCGACACTGAGGCCAATTGGTAGCTGCAGATCTTCAAAGCTGATGTTTGGCGTGTCAAACCACTCGTCAATGAAGTTGTGGATGATGGTCACATCAAAGAGAGGCAGATCATTGAAGATTTCTGCTTCTTCTTTGCTCTTGATGAGTTGCTCAAGAGCGTCATCTGCTAGATCTTCATCACTTGACAAATCAATGTCGTCATTGCGCAGAATGGCAGCAGCAGTTAGCTCTTGTCCGGTGTGAGGCAGAGGCATCTTGACTTTCTGGGGCTTGGAGGTGCGAGATAAGTCTTCGGACTGCACACTGTCTTCAGGAGGTGCAGTTGCCAGTGGCTTCGCCCTTGAGATTTTTGGTGAGGGGGCAGGCTTTGAAGCTTTAGGCTTCTTCATCTTCTTTGTCTTCGGCGCTGCAGGAGCTTCTTCTGATTCAGCGTCAGCTGCAGGCTCATTCACTGCACTCCCTTGAACTAAGATGCGGGTGATGAGGCCTTCAAGGTTGTGGAAAGGACCGATGACATTGGGTTCTGCATCTCGTGTGCCATCTGCCCTTGGTGCTGAGGGACCAGGGTTGAAGTCTAACCCCAAAGTCTTCTTGTTCTGCTTCGCTGAGTTCTGGGCAAACTGGAGGTTGCGCTTGAACAGATTGTCGTCATGACACCATAGTAGTGACGATGGGTGTGCATCAGCTGGCTGTGGCCCACGGACCATGCAGGGATAGAAGCCTTGAGCAATGGCTTCATCTCTAGACCTGGGTAGAAGATTCTCGTATTGGATGTCTCCCCACGATCTCTTGATGGCATTTTTCTCAGCATATTCTTGGGTTACAAATCGGTATTTGAACCATTGTTCTGCCCAATATCTTCGAATCCATTGGATTCGGGTCTTGCGCTGATTGTAATCCTCTTCAGGATCTGTCTTGTACAGTTCTGAGAGTTCATCTGGTAGATCTCTGGATGTTTCTCCACGACGCTTTCTGCCACCCTTCCTTGCTGCTTTCTCTGAAGCCATAAACTTTAACTTGAAAGTCTTCAACACGTTCAAGGGCTTCAAAGGTTTTCGCTTGCTGGACCAACAGGAACTGGCTTCGGGAGAATTAATGTGATGCTGTAAGAATTCTGCAAATGAATGCAGACTATGAGAACCAAAGGATTCTCCCACGGACATGTACCTGTGACAGCATTAAGGTGCGAGGGAAGGGGAAGAGGTCATATGCATTCTCAGAAGATTTTGAAGATAAATCAGTTTAGAAGACATTGACCTCATTTTGTGAAGACATTCACTCATAGATAAGGAGTTGGTTCCAGATTTGTACGAATCCACAGATCAGTACAAGTGAGGAATCTAACTACTTTGTGAAGCATAAGTGAATATACTAGGCATGTTATGAGATGCAGTATGAGAGAGATCTAACTTGTGTGAATAGAAACTGCTTGTGGTAGAAAGTGACAAATCCATAGGATCAATGGTGCTGTAAAAAGGAAGTTTTATTTACCACACTAAGAACTGCTAGACGAAGTGGAAGATGAGGCCGAGCAGTTCGATCTTCCGTGCCCTAACTTGGCGACGGAGGACACCTACGGCGACGGCGGAGAGGACGATGACCGCGGTCGGCGTGAAGATGGCATCGGAGAGGTCGCGGCAGCGAAGCGCTTTGTCTCCGGCGTCGTCGAGGGCTAGCGGTGGCGCTAGGGTTCGTGCGAGAGTGGAAGAAGAGATAATGACCGCTGTGAAGTGTGTATTTATAGGTACATGGGCGGCACTGCGCTATTACACAGGTGCCCCTGGCGATTCGCATATGAGGAACACGTGGCCATTATGCGGAATTTTGGGGTTTGTTCCACGTCCCACGCACGCCTTGATTGTCGGGTGGTTGTTCCTACTTCTCCGGGTTTCATGTGGAGGAATGAGCATTGAAAACGGACTTAATGGTTGTCTCTGTATCTTCTGCTGACAAGGACGCAGAGAAGACATTCGACAGTTTCAATAGAATGCATATGGTTTGGAGAGATAGAATTTGAGATAGAAAGCATAGAGAGGTTAGGGTCCAATCACATTCACTTAGTTGAAAAGATTCAACAATGAAGACATAGCTATAAGTGAATGCTGTAGAGGACAGAACACTAATATATATATATATATATATATCTATATAATCAACATACTGAAGATAATCATGAAGATATGTTGAGATTGAAGCCAAACCAAATGTGAAGACATTGCAAGGTAACGCCATGAGTGAAACACTTCAAAATAGAACATTTGGTGGTGGTGTTACCCACCGTATAGGAAGTATTAGACCCAGACACGGCGTACAATTATCGTGGCGCTCCGAAGTCAAATTCCACATTAATGTATTCACACTTAGAATGTATGTCTTCATTGATTGAAGATATACTTTACTTCGTGTGTTGCACATCTAAGTCATCAATATGCATAAGGGTTAGAATGTGTGCCTGATCACAGGACATTTGAGGATTCCAGGATATTTAGCTCACACCGTAACTTGCAAAATCTCTTCTCAGCCAAGGGCTTGGTGAAGATATCTGCCAATTGCTCTTCAGTGTTGACGTGTATGATATCAATATCTTCCTTCACAACATGATCTCTGAGAAAGTGATGACGAATTTCAATGTGCTTTGTCTTTGAGTGCTGAACTGGGTTGTTGGCGATCTTGATGGCGCTTTCATTGTCGCAGTAAAGTGGCACTTGCTTCAGATGAATGCCATAGTCCTTGAGTGTTTGCTTCATCCACAGAAGCTGAACGCAGCAAGATCCAGCAGCAATGTATTTAGATTCAGCAGTGGAGAGAGATACACAGTTCTGCTTCTTTGAAGACCAACATACAAGTGATCGTCCTAGAAAGTGACATGTGCCTGATGTAGACTTTCGATCAACTTTGTCACCAGCATAATCAGCATCCGAGAATACAACCAGATCAAACTCTGAGCCCTTTGGATACCATAATCCTAGAGTTGGGGTGTGAGCCAAATATCGAAGAATTCGCTTCACAACTAAGTGATGCGACTCCTTTGGTGCCGCTTGAAATCGAGCACACATGCAAACACTAAGCATAATATCTGGTCTAGATGCACATAGATAAAGTAAAGAACCAATCATGGAGCGGTATACCTTTTGATCGAACTCTTTACCATTGTCCTCGGGACCCAGATGATGTTTGGCTGGCATTGGTGTTGTGAGGCCTTTGCAGTCTTGCATACCGAACTTCTTCAGGCAATCTTTGAGATACTTCTCTTGAGATATGAAGATGCCGTTGCGTTGTTGTCGTATTTGAAGACCGAGGAAGAACTTCAGCTCTCCCATCATGGACATCTGATATTGCTCTTGCATCATATATCCAAACTCTTCACTGTACTTCTGATTGGTGCAGCCGAAGATAATGTCATCCACATATATTTGGTACACAAACAGTTCACCATCATATGTCTTCGTGAAGAGAGTGGGGTCTAGGGAACCAGGTATGAAGCCTTTGCTCTTCAGGAAGTATTTGAGTGTGTCATACCAGGCCCGAGGGGCTTGTTTGAGGCCATACAGTGCCTTGTTGAGCTTGTATACCATGTCAGGATGTTTTGGATCTTCAAAGCCTGGTGGTTGTGCAACATACACTTCTTCTTCAATCTTGCCATTGAGAAAAGCACTCTTCACATCCATTTGATATAGAAGTATGTTGTGATGATTTGCATAGGCCAGCAGTATGCGTATGGCTTCAAGTCTAGCCACAGGAGCAAATGTTTCATCGAAATCAATGCCTTCCACTTGAGTATATCCTTGAGCAACGAGACGAGCTTTGTTTCTAACAACTTGACCATGTTCGTCTTGCTTGTTGCGGTATATCCATTTGGTGCCTATTATATTTTGCTTCCGTGGATTAGGACACTTAACTAGTTCCCATACATTATTCAGCTCAAACTGTTGAAGCTCTTCTTGCATAGCTTGAATCCATTCAGGTTCCATGAAGGCTTCTTCAACTTTCTTGGGTTTTGTTATTGAGACGAATGCGAAGTGCCCACAGAAATTTGCTAGCTGAGTTGCCCTTGAACAAGTGAGTGGACCGGGTGCATTGATGCTATCAATTATTCTTTCAATCTGCACTTCATTGGCAATGCGAGGATGTATAGGGCGAAGACTTTGCTCTTGCTGATCATTGTCGTTGTTAGAAGGTATGTCTTCAGGCTGAGCATTGTCTTCATGTTGATCAGGTGCTGAGATGATAAGTTCTTCTTCAGGATGAGCTTTAGAAGGTATAATTTCTCCAGTTCCCATTAGCTTGATTGATTCACTGGATGGAACTTCATCTAGCACATTTGGCAGTTGCTCTGTTTGTGAACCATTGGTCTCATCGAACCGCACATCCACTGTTTCAACCACTTTGTAATGAAAGAGATTGAAGACTCTGTAGGAGTGCGAATACTTTCCATATCCAAGCATAAATCCCTCATGTGCTTTTGGTGCAAACTTTGAGGTGTGATGTGGGTCCTTGATCCAGCACCTTGCGCCAAATACTCTGAAGTAACTGACATTTGGCTTCTTGCCAGTAAGGAGCTCATAAGATGTCTTGTTCAGAAGCTTGTGAAGATAAACACGATTGATTATATGGCATGCAGTATCAATGGCTTCAGGCCAGAATTTTCTTGGGGTCTTGTATTCATCTAGCATCGTTCTGGCCATCTCAATGAGTGTTCTGTTCTTGCGTTCGGCGATGCCATTCTGCTGTGGCGTGTACGGGGCTGAGAATTCATGTTTGATGCCCAAGGTATCAAGATATGTATCAAGGCCAGTGTTCTTGAATTCAGTGCCATTGTCACTTCTGATGTGCTTTATCTTGGCGCCATAATTGTTCATAGCTCGATTGGCGAAGCGTCTGAAGATATCCTGCACTTCAGTCTTGTAAAGGATTATGTGCACCCAAGTGTATCTAGAGTAATCATCAACAATAATGAAGCCATAGAGGCATGCAGTAGTAGTAAGAGTTGAGTAATGAGTGGGACCGAAAAGATCCATGTGAAGCAGTTTGAAGGGTCGAGTAGTGGTCATGATTGTCTTCGAAGGATGTTTTGCCCTCGTCATCTTCCCTGCTTCACAGGCACCGCATAAGTGGTCTTTCTTGAACTTGACGCCCTCGATGCCTATGACATGCTTCTTCTTCGCAAGGGTGTGGAGGTTCCTCATGCCAACATGCCCAAGCCTCCGATGCCAGAGCCAGCATTCTAAAGCTTTTGCTAGAAGACATACGGCAAGCTGTGGTCCTGCTGATAAATCTACTACGTACAGATCATCTTTTCGATACCCTTCAAACACTAGAGACTTGTCAGATTCCATTAGTACAAGGCAACGATATTTTCCAAATATTACGATCATGTTCAAATCGCAAAGCATTGAGACAGACATTAAGTTGAAGCCAAGGGATTCAACAAACTTGACTTTGTCCATGTGTTGATCCCTTGAGATTGCAACTCTACCTAGACCCAATACCTTACTTTTGCCAGTGTCAGCAAATGTGATGTGGCTCTTGTCGGATGGACGTAAGGTTGAGTCCATAAGAAGACTTCTTTTGCCAGTCATGTGATTTGTACACCCACTATCAATAATCCATTCTGAAGACGCTGGTGTCGTACCCTAAAATGCATTTAGGGGGATAGGCTTCACCAAGAGCATTGTGAAGCAAAAACATTTGACGAACCAATGGGTTATGAAAGCTTAGATCCAGATTAGGACTAATAGGGAGAGTAGCAAGCGATTCAGGAACGAAGTACATAGTAAGACCATTCGGGCATTTGATCTTGCGCCCTACAAGATGTTTAAGGTCCCCAGCAATGGCGTCAGACGATTTTGGTTTTCTGCTGGAGACCTTTCCCTGCAAAAGAGAGTTAAGCTTTCTTAGCCACCCACATCTTCAAGGGTGGCTGAGAAGCAATAAGTCTAAGTGCAGCATCTAAGAATTTTGGCTTTGGAGACCTAGCAAACAGTCTTGCAGGCGGACAATAGTACTCATAAGAATAAGCAGAATAGTTTTTGGTCTTATGAACATGGCGGTTTGATGAACCGCTCTCATATTCATATGCCTGAGTATGGTTTCCCTGCAAAACATTTGCGTTAGTGCGACTCAGGTGAGTCCTCTGTCTGTATGAAGCCTTTGGACCGTATGAAGCCTTTGGTCTGAGGTTTGTCTTCTTCACATGAGGTGTCACGATGACATTCACAGGAAGATTCTCCAGACACCTTTTCGGAACCCAGATCTTCTTCATAGGCGGTCCATTCCTTCAGTTAGTACCAATGTACCTGGCAAACACTTCACCATTCTGATTCTTAAACAGTATATAGTTTGCATCAAAGGATTCATCAATGATAATGGGGTTAGCACAGGTGAAGCCAGATAGATTGGATGGGTCTGCTGAAGGTTCCTTTGCAGCAACCCACATGGTTTTGGGGTACTGCTCAGGTTTCCAGTAAGAGCCATCAGCATTCATTTTGCTTACGAACCCAACACCCTCTTTCCTCGGGTTTCGGTTCAGAATCTGCTTTTTGAGGACGTCACATAGTGTCTGATGCCCTTTAAGACTTTTGTACAACCCTGTTTCAAGCAATGTCTTCAACCTAGCATTCTCATCAGCAATAGCAGAGGTATCCTCAGCAGAGGGGTTAGTTACCACATCAACAGTTGAAGATATTGCAACAGTAGTAGCAGTAGAACATTCAGCAACAGAAGTAGCATTATCACGCTCAATGCATTTAAGACATGGTGGTTCAAATCCTTCCTGAGCGGGACTGATCTGTTTGGAGTGAAGTGACTCGTTTTCCTTTTGAAGATCTTCATGAACCGCTCTCAATTTCTCAACATCTTGCTTCCTTTGAAGATAATCATAGGAAAGCTTTTCATGAGTTGTTGAGAGAGTTTCATGACGACTTTCAAGTTCCTGATACTTAACGTGAAGATTTTTTATGTCTTCAATTAAGGATTCAGATCGAGTCATTTCAGCACCTAACATATCATCGCTTCTGTCTAACAGTTTTTGAATATGTTCCATAGCTTTCTACTGTTCAGTTGCAATTTTAGCAAGTGTTTTGTAGCTGGGTTTTGAATCACAATCAGAGTCATCGTCACTAGATGTTTGATAGTGAGTAGTGCGTGTGTTTACCTTGGCACCGCGTGCCATGAAGCAGTAGGTAGAAGCGGAGTAGTCCTTGTCAATTGCATTGGTGTCGGTGACGAGGTCATTGTCTTCAGTATTGAAGATGGACTTGGCAACGTATGCTGTAGCCAGACTTGCGACGCCTGAATCTGACTCCTCCTCAGACTCCACCTCCGCCTCCTCAGAAGCGGACTCCTCCTCTGAGTCCATTTCCTTGCCAACAAACGCACATGCCTTGCCAGATGAGCTCTTCTTGTGTGATGAAGACTTTGAGGAAGACTTGGACGAAGACTTTGAGTATTTCTTCTTCTTCTTGTCGTCAGAGTCATATTCCTTGCTCTTCTTCTTCTTTTTGTTCTCATTGTCCCATTATGGAAACTCAGAGATGAAGTGCCCATGTTTCTTGCACTTGTGACATGTTTTCTTCTTGTAGTCGTGAGCAGAAGCTTCATCATTCCTTGAGCTTGACCGGGAAGACTTTCTGAAGCCTTTCTTCTTGGTGAATTTTTGGAACTTCTTCACAAGCATAGCAAGTTCTCTTCCAATGTCTTCAGGATCATTAGAACAGCTGTCAGATTCTTCTTCAGATGAGGAGGCAGCTTTTGCCTTCAAGGCACGAGTTCGCCCATAGTTTGGACCGTAGATATCTCTTTTTTCAGAAAGCTGAAACTCATGTGTGTTGAGCCTCTCAAGTATGTCAGATGGATCGAGTGTCTTGAAATCAGGACGTTCTTGAATCATTAGGGCTAGGATGTCAAACAAACTATCAAGTGATCTCAGTAGTGTCTTGACAACTTCATGTTTGGTAATCTCAGTAGCGCCGAGGGCTTGAAGCTCATTTGTCATGTCAGTGAGTCGGTCAAAAGTGTGCTGGACATTCTCATTGTCATTTCGCTTGAAGCGGTTGAAGAGGTTGCGAAGGACACTGATTCTCTGATCTCTCTGGGTTGAGATGCCTTCATTGACCTTGGAGAGCCAGTCCCAGACCAGCTTAGATGTCTTCAAAGCACTCACACAGCCATACTGTCCTTTGGTCAGGTGACCACAGATGATATTCTTGGCAGTAGATTCCATTTGAACAAATTTCTTGACGTCAGCAGCAGTGACACCTTCTCCAGCCTTGGGAACGCCGTTTTCGACGACATACCATAGGTCGACATCAATGGCTTCAAGATGCATGCGCATCTTATTCTTCCAGTAGGGATATTCAGTTCCATCGAAGACGGGGAACGCAGCGGAGACTTTAATTATCCCTGCAATCGACATAGCTAAAACTCCAGGTGGTTAAACCGAATCACACAGAACAAGGGAGCACCTTGCTCTGATACCAATTGAAAGTGCGTTATATCGACTAGAGGGGGGTGAATAGGCGATTTTTATGAAAGTCTTCAAAACGTGGAAGTTATGAAGACAAACGATAGAAATAAACCTATTACCATGCAGCGGAAGGTAGACTACACTAGGCAAGCCATAGTCAAGTATTCAATGAAGTGAAAGCACAATGACTTTATAGCAGCAATGTAGTAAGGATCAGGTAGGAAGATATTATGAAGCCATACAGAACATGCAGTCACTCAGTGAAGACAAAAGATAGTGCAAACATACAATGACTTCACAAGGATCAACAGTAAGTAAAGGGAAGGGAAGATGAAACCAGTGACTCGTTGAAGACAATGATTTGTTGGACCAGTTCCAGTTGCTGTGACAACTGTACGTCTGGTTGGGGCGGCTAGGTATTTAAACCTTAGGACACACAGTCCCGGACACCCAGTCCTGAACACGCAGCTCAGGACACCCAGTCCTCACCGTATTCCCCTTGAGCTAAGGTCACACAGACCTCGCCCAATCACTCTGGTAAGTCTTCAAGGTAGACTCCCAAACCTTCACAGACTTCGTTCACCGGCAATCCACAATGTCTCTTCGATGCTCAGAACGCGATGCCTAACCGGCTGGAGGATGCACAGTCCTCAAGTGTAATAAGTCTTCAGATCACACAGACAAGAAGACTTAAGTGATGCCCAATTCTCTCTGGCTCTGGGTGGTTAGGGCTTTATCCTCGCAAGGAATTCTCTCTCAAAGGCTTCAAGGTGGGTTGCTCTCAAACGACAAAAGCCGTACTCTCAATCTAAGCAGCCAACCGTTTATGGTTGTGGGGGGTGGGCTATTTATAGCCACTTGGCAACCCGACCTGATTTGTCCGAAATGACCCTAGGTCACTAAGGAACTGACACGTGTTCCAACGGTCAGATTTCAAACTCACACGGCAACTTTACTTGGGCTACAAGCAAAGCTGACTTGTCCGACTCTGGACAAGATTCACTCTCATAGTCTTCACTCGAAGACATAGGTTTTTGGTTAGGCATCACTTTAGTCAGTCTGACTGGTTCTCTTGGACCCCACTTAACAGTACGGTGGTTCCTATGAATCAACACAAAAGAAAAAGAACTACGAAAGATCTAAGTCTTCGAGCTCCATAGGCTTCATGTGGTGTCTTCTCTTGTCATAGTCTTCAAATGTGAATATCTTCATATACCACCTTTGACTTCAATGTCTTCATACATTTTTAGGGGTCATCTCTGGTAGGAAAACCGAATCAATGAGGGACTTCTACCTGTGTTATCCTGCAATTCTCACAAACACATTAGTCCCTCAACTAGGTTTGTCGTCAATACTCCAAAACCAACTAGGGGTGGCACTAGATGCACTTACAATCTCCCCCTTTTTGGTGATTGATGACAAACTAGTTGAAGTTTTCAACGGGGAATATAATCTGTGAAATTGTAAAGGATAAGGAATTGTCTTCATAAGTTGCAAGGGCTCCCCCTGAAGATGTGCATATAGGTAATTTGCTTTTGGAATGCAAATGCACATGGCAGGTTGTACTTGTGGAGATCCACTTCAACTTATGATGACAATCCACTATGCATGTGAAAGTATATGAAGATAATGACATGCATAATGGAAAATGGACGTCTGCAGAATGATCTACGTGCGGAATTTGTCGTCGCACATGCAGAATTTATCATCGCAAAACAAAGTGGCATATAAGTAGTAGACGACCATCAAGTTTAAGTGTTACAACTCAAAGAACCAAATGTAGCAAAACGAGAGTTGTAAGCACGAAGCAAAATATAAAGCACCCGCCCATATGGACCCGCTTGAAGACTATCAACCTCATATGCTTCTCCCCCTTTTGTCAGTAAGGACCAAAAAGGTTTGAAGATATAGAGCATCTACTCGTTGCCATGCGGAGTAGGTGAAGTAGCAGGGTCGTTGGTGGTGTTTGGCAGTGCTGAAGAGCTTGGAGCAGAGTTGAAGCATGCTGAAGGAGGTGGTGGTCAAGTAGCATCATCTTCATCCTCGATAACTCTGGCAGTCACTGTTGCAGCAGATGAAGAGAACTTAGAGTCTTCAAGGGGTGGAGTTCCTAGCAGCACAGCTCTTCGAGGAGGTGTGGAGTCAAACTTGAATCGCTCAGTGAAGCCATCCTCTTGGAGATCATCTTTAGAACACATCATCGTTAGCCCTTTCCATGTACGGCGACAGGTTTCATGGGCAACGAAAGCATTCTTGGTGGCAAGATTGCGAATGCGATTAACTTCCACCAAGAGGCTTTTCATCTGACGCTTCAGCCAGTCATGATGCCTATCCTGTTTCTGATGAAGAGCCACAAGAAGCTCTCGGTCGTTGAGAACACGAGTGCGCTTCTTGGGTCTTGGAGCAGTTGTACTATCAGTGGCTTTAGTAGACGCAGGGTGTGGTGCACGTGTAGTGCCAGCCAAAGGATACACCCGAGTGACTACTTCAACTCCTTCAATGTTCTGTGAGAAACTCTGATGCTCTACATTCTGAAGACTTAGAGGTTCCTTTGCAGGCTCAGCATAGATGGCTTCAGTAGAGATATCCACATCAGGCAGAAAAATCCTATGATTGCGAGCAGATGGCTGATATGAGATATCGGAGTGAAGTTTAATTAGCCGCATTACCCATGGGGCGTAGAACTTCAAGCCAAACAGATCAGAGCCTGATGCAACAAGTTGGCGGATGAATAAGTCCTGTGCATTGAAGCATTTTCCATGAAGAATATAGAAGACCAAAGTCTTCATTGCACCCTCAAGCTTGGCATTTGGAGAGTGCCCTTTGATGGGCCAAAGAGTTCGCCTGATGATGTGATAGATGGTTCGTGGCAGATACTCAAGGTCTTCAATGAAGAACTCTGTTGGATAAGCAGCATCTTGGGGCAATGGCTTCATCATGCTGAGCATCTGACTCATATCAGGTTCCGGCCTCTTAAAGATGCTCTCAATTGCTTCACTATGCAGCTGACAGCCATGCTCGTAGAGATCGCCAGGAGTGGGCAAACCAGTGAGCTCAATGATGTCAAATGCATTGGCTTCATGATGAACATTTCTGGTCATCCACTCCAGGACCCAAGTCTTCGGATCTCTGCTGTACCCGCGGATGTGAAGTGTGGCATAGAATTGGAGCAGCAGCTCTTCATTCCAATGTTCTTGGTCAGTAAAGAACGGCAGCAGTCCAACTTCCTTGAAGCAATCCAAAGCTTCTTCCAGACAAGGCAGACCGGCTATGGCTTCAATGTCAAGGCGCTTGTGTGGGAAGATGCGACCTTGGTTGTAAAGAATGCATGAGTAATAGCTTCGCTGAGGATAGCTCCAGAACCGATCAGATGATATCCTTTCCCTTGAGTAGGGGTTCCTGGAGTTATCGAAGAATGTGTTGTCTGCCCTGAAGCCATTGATATTGAAGGAGCCAGGTGCTGATGCAGGACCTGGGAACCTTGGCAATCTTGGGATTGGCTTCTGTACCTGAGGCCTGTGCTCAACATGATAGTCGAACTGGGGACCGACAGCAGACTCAGGAACAGAAGTGACGGGATCAGTGGCTTCGCTGTCTTCTTCTTCCGTTGGGGAGGGCTCCACATTAGCTTCATTGGTGGTTGTGGCAGCCGCAAGATTTTCATCCTCCACTTGACGAGCTGGAGGGTCGGTCACAGGCACGTTCTCCTTGAGAACTACTTCTTGTTGGGACAGGGGAGTGGGAACTTGTGGGACTTCTTCTTCCGCGGCTGATGTAGCCGGATTGTCTTCAGCATAGACTTGAGGCCTTGGACCTTTGCGAAGCCTGCGCAATGCGGGCGTCGCCTGTGGAGTTGGAGTGGGCTGGGCCTCAAAGTCTTCTTCCTCTTGTGGGCGGTCCGCCCATGAAGAATCCTGTGCAATTGGTGTCAGTGGACGACCAATGCTGATGAGTTCGCTGTTCTGAGGAAGGACTGCACCATCTTCTACAATGTCATGTTGACCAATGTCTTCAGCAGTGATGGGATCAGCCGCTGGAAAGTCTTCAGCTTCATGAGCCTCTGTGGAAGCAGGCTCATGGATGGTCAGTTGGCGTTCAGCTTCAGGATAGACCATAGAAATGGGTTCAACTATCAAGGGCTCTGTGGAAGCAGCCCGATCTTTCTTGGTCTTCCTCTTCTTCTTGGAGGGGGCAGTTGGAGAGGCTTCAGAATGTTTCCTCTTCCTGGCTTCAGCCTCAGCAGTCCTTGTCTTCTTGAGCTCTGAAGCTGTTGACCGACTTTTTGGCTTCGAGCCAGTCATTTTAGTTGTGAAGACAATAGGAGCTGCTTCCTGCCTTGGTGTGTCAGGTTCAGCCGTAGCAGGCTTCTTCTTCTTCTTTGCGGCCATCCTGGGGTCGATGCCAGGACGCCCAAGGGCCTTGTGCTTCTCAGCCTCATTGTAGGCTTGCACACATCTGTCAGCCAGAGTCTTCATGCGCTCACGCGAACCCTGAGCTTCTGCACGTTTCTTTACAAAGGCTTCCTTGAGCTTGTGCATCATACTCTTGAAGTTCTTCACTTCCTGCATGCTGAGCTTGGCCATATGCTTCTTGAACTGAGCCTTTTCATAGTCAATCTTTTGCTTCAGTTCAACAATGCGCTGGGCAATAGCGAGTTCTGAAGCAATGGCGCCTTGGAAGGCGACACTGAGGCCAATTGGTAGCTGCAAATCTTCAAAGCTGATGTTTGGCGTGTCAAACCACTCGTCAATGAAGTTGTGGATGATGGTCACATCAAAGAGAGGCAGATCATTGAAGATTTCTGCTTCTTCTTTGCTCTTGATGAGTTGCTCAAGAGCGTCATCTGCTAGATCTTCATCACTTGACAAATCAATGTCGTCATTGCGCAGAATGGCAGCAGCAGTTAGCTCTTGTCCGGTGTGAGGCAGAGGCATCTTGACTTTCTGGGGCTTGGAGATGCGAGATAAGTCTTCGGACTGCACACTGTCTTCAGGAGGTGCAGTTGCCAGTGGCTTCGCCCTTGAGATTTTTGGTGAGGGGGCAGGCTTTGAAGCTTTAGGCTTCTTCATCTTCTTTGTCTTCGGCGCTGCAGGAGCTTCTTCTGATTCAGCGTCAGCTGCAGGCTCATTCACTGCAGTCCCTTGAACTAAGATGCGGGTGATGAGGCCTTCAAGGTTGTGGAAAGGACCGATGACATTGGGTTCTGCATCTCGTGTGCCATCTGCCCTTGGTGCTGAGGGACCAGGGTTGAAGTCTAACCCCAAAGTCTTCTTGTTCTGCTTCGCTGAGTTCTGGGCAAACTGGAAGTTGCGCTTGAACAGATTGTCATCATGACACCATAGTAGTGACGATGGGTGTGCATCAGCTGGCTGTGGCCCACGGACCATGCAGGGATAGAAGCCTTGAGCAATGGCTTCATCTCTGGACCTGGGTAGAAGATTCTCGTATTGGATGTCTCCCCACGATCTCTTGATGGCATTTTTCTCAGCATATTCTTGGGTTACAAATCGGTATTTGAACCATTGTTCTGCCCAATATCTTCGAATCCATTGGATTCGGGTCTTGCGCTGATTGTAATCCTCTTCAGGATCTGTCTTGTACAGTTTTGAGAGTTCATCTGGCAGATCTCTGGATGTTTCTCCACGACGCTTTCTGCCACCCTTCCTTGCTGCTTTCTCTGAAGCCATAAACTTTAACTTGAAAGTCTTCAACACGTTCAAGGGCTTCAAAGGTTTTCGCTTGCTGGACCAACAGGAACTGGCTTCGGGAGAATTAATGTGATGCTGTAAGAATTCTGCAAATGAATGCAGACTATGAGAACCAAAGGATTCTCCCACGGACATGTACCTGTGACAGCATTAAGGTGCGAGGGAAGGGGAAGAGGTCATATGCATTCTCAGAAGATTTTGAAGATAAATCAGTTTAGAAGACATTGACCTCATTTTGTGAAGACATTCACTCATAGATAAGGAGTTGGTTCCAGATTTGTACGAATCCACAGATCAGTACAAGTGAGGAATCTAACTACTTTGTGAAGCATAAGTGAATATACTAGGCATGTTATGAGATGCAGTATGAGAGAGATCTAACTTGTGTGAATAGAAACTGCTTGTGGTAGAAAGTGACAAATCCATAGGATCAATGGTGCTGTAAAAAGGAAGTTTTATTTACCACACTAAGAACTGCTAGACGAAGTGGAAGATGAGGCCGAGCAGTTCGATCTTCCGTGCCCTAACTTGGCGACGGAGGACACCTACGGCGACGGCGGAGAGGACGATGACCGCGGTCGGCGTGAAGATGGCATCGGAGAGGTCGCGGCAGCGAAGCGCTTCGTCTCCGGCGTCGTCGAGGGCTAGCGGTGGCGCTAGGGTTCGTGCGAGAGTGGAAGAAGAGATAATGACCGCTGTGAAGTGTGTATTTATAGGTACATGGGCGGCACTGCGCTATTACACAGGTGCCCCTGGCGATTCGCATATGAGGAACACGTGGCCATTATGCGGAATTTTGGGGTTTGTTCCACGTCCCACGCACGCCTTGATTGTCGGGTGGTTGTTCCTACTTCTCCGGGTTTCATGTGGAGGAATGAGCATTGAAAACGGACTTAATGGTTGTCTCTGTATCTTCTGCTAACAAGGACGCAGAGAAGACATTCGACAGTTTCAATAGAATGCATATGGTTTGGAGAGATAGAATTTGAGATAGAAAGCATAGAGAGGTTAGGGTCCAATCACATTCACTTAGTTGAAAAGATTCAACAATGAAGACATAGCTATAAGTGAATGCTTTAGAGGACAGAACACTAATATATATATATATATATATATCTATATAATCAACATACTGAAGATAATCATGAAGATATGTTGAGATTGAAGCCAAACCAAATGTGAAGACATTGCAAGGTAACGCCATGAGTGAAACACTTCAAAATAGAACATTTGGTGGTGGTGTTACCCACCGTATAGGAAGTATTAGACCCAGACACGGCGTACAATTATCGTGGCGCTCCGAAGTCAAATTCCACATTAATGTATTCACACTTAGAATGTATGTCTTCATTGATTGAAGATATACTTTACTTCGTGTGTTGCACATCTAAGTCATCAATATGCATAAGGGTTAGAATGTGTGCCTGATCACAGGACATTTGAGGATTCCAGGATATTTAGCTCACACCGTAACTTGCAAAATCTCTTCTCAGCCAAGGGCTTGGTGAAGATATCTGCCAATTGCTCTTCAGTGTTGACGTGTATGATATCAATATCTTCCTTCACAACATGATCTCTGAGAAAGTGATGACGAATTTCAATGTGCTTTGTCTTTGAGTGCTGAACTGGGTTGTTGGCGATCTTGATGGCGCTTTCATTGTCGCAGTAAAGTGGCACTTGCTTCAGATGAATGCCATAGTCCTTGAGTGTTTGCTTCATCCACAGAAGCTGAACGCAGCAAGATCCAGCAGCAATGTATTTAGATTCAGCAGTGGAGAGAGATACACAGTTCTGCTTCTTTGAAGACCAACATACAAGTGATCGTCCTAGAAAGTGACATGTGCCTGATGTAGACTTTCGATCAACTTTGTCACCAGCATAATCAGCATCCGAGAATACAACCAGATCAAACTCTGAGCCCTTTGGATACCATAATCCTAGAGTTGGGGTGTGAGCCAAATATCGAAGAATTCGCTTCACAACTAAGTGATGCGACTCCTTTGGTGCCGCTTGAAATCGAGCACACATGCAAACACTAAGCATAATATCTGGTCTAGATGCACATAGATAAAGTAAAGAACCAATCATGGAGCGGTATACCTTTTGATCGAACTATTTACCATTGTCCTCGGGATCCAGATGATGTTTGGCTGGCATTGGTGTTGTGAGGCCTTTGCAGTCTTGCATACCGAACTTCTTCAGGCAATCTTTGAGATACTTCTCTTGAGATATGAAGATGCCGTTGCGTTGTTGTCGTATTTGAAGACCGAGGAAGAACTTCAGCTCTCCCATCATGGACATCTGATATTGCTCTTGCATCATATATCCAAACTCTTCACTGTACTTCTGATTGGTGCAGCCGAAGATAATGCCATCCACATATATTTGGTACACAAACAGTTCACCATCATATGTCTTCGTGAAGAGAGTGGGGTCTAGGGAACCAGGTATGAAGCCTGTGCTCTTCATGAAGTATTTGAGTGTGTCATACCAGGCCCGAGGGGCTTGTTTGAGGCCATACAGTGCCTTGTTGAGCTTGTATACTATGTCAGGATGTTTTGGATCTTCAAAGCCTGGTGGTTGTGCAACATACACTTCTTCTTCAATCTTGCCATTGAGAAAAGCACTCTTCACATCCATTTGATATAGAAGTATGTTGTGATGATTTGCATAGGCCAGCAGTATGCGTATGGCTTCAAGTCTAGCCACAGGAGCAAATGTTTCATCAAAATCAATGCCTTCCACTTGAGTATATCCTTGAGCAACGAGACGAGCTTTGTTTCTAACAACTTGACCATGTTCGTCTTGCTTGTTGCGGTATATCCATTTGGTGCCTATTATATTTTGCTTCCGTGGATTAGGACACTTAACTAGTTCCCATACATTATTCAGCTCAAACTGTTGAAGCTCTTCTTGCATAGCTTGAATCCATTCAGGTTCCATGAAGGCTTCTTCAACTTTCTTGGGTTCTGTTATTGAGACGAATGCGAAGTGCCCACAGAAATTTGCTAGCTGAGTTGCCCTTGAACAAGTGAGTGGACCGGGTGCATTGATGCTATCAATTATTCTTTCAATCTGCACTTCATTGGCAACGCGAGGATGTATAGGGCGAAGACTTTGCTCTTGCTGATCATTGTCGTTGTTAGAAGGTATGTCTTCAGGCTGAGCATTGTCTTCATGTTGATCAGGTGCTGAGATGATAAGTTCTTCTTCAGGATGAGCTTTAGAAGGTATAATTTCTCCAGTTCCCATTAGCTTGATTGATTCACTGGATGGAACTTCATCTAGCACATTTGGCAGTTGCTCTCTTTGTGAACCATTGGTCTCATCGAACCGCACATCCACTGTTTCAACCACTTTGTAATGAAAGAGATTGAAGACTCTGTAGGAGTGCGAATACTTTCCATATCCAAGCATAAATCCCTCATGTGCTTTTGGTGCAAACTTTGAGGTGTGATGTGGGTCCTTGATCCAGCACCTTGCGCCAAATACTCTGAAGTAACTGACATTTGGCTTCTTGCCAGTAAGGAGCTCATAAGATGTCTTGTTCAGAAGCTTGTGAAGATAAACACGATTGATTATATGGCATGCAGTATCAATGGCTTCAGGCCAGAATTTTCTTGGGGTCTTGTATTCATCTAGCATCGTTCTGGCCATCTCAATGAGTGTTCTGTTCTTGCGTTCGGCGATGCCATTCTGCTGTGGCGTGTACGGGGCTGAGAATTCATGTTTGATGCCCAAGGTATCAAGATATGTATCAAGGCCAGTGTTCTTGAATTCAGTGCCATTGTCACTTCTGATGTGCTTTATCTTGGCGCCATAATTGTTCATAGCTCGATTGGCGAAGCATCTGAAGATATCCTGCACTTCAGTCTTGTAAAGGATTATGTGCACCCAAGTGTATCTAGAGTAATCATCAACAATAATGAAGCCATAGAGGCATGCAGTAGTAGTAAGAGTTGAGTAATGAGTGGGACCGAAAAGATCCATGTGAAGCAGTTTGAAGGGTCGAGTAGTGGTCATGATTGTCTTCGAAGGATGTTTTGCCCTCGTCATCTTCCCTGCTTCACAGGCACCGCATAAGTGGTCTTTCTTGAACTTGACGCCCTCGATGCCTATGACATGCTTCTTCTTCGCAAGGGTGTGGAGGTTCCTCATGCCAACATGCCCAAGCCTCCGATGCCAGAGCCAGCATTCTAAAGCTTTTGCTAGAAGACATACGGCAAGCTGTGGTCCTGCTGAGAAATCTACTACGTACAGATCATCTTTTCGATACCCTTCAAACACTAGAGACTTGTCAGATTCCATTAGTACAAGGCAACGATATTTTCCAAATATTACGATCATGTTCAAATCGCAAAGCATTGAGACAGACATTAAGTTGAAGCCAAGGGATTCAACAAACATGACTTTTTCCATGTGTTGATCCCTTGAGATTGCAACTCTACCTAGACCCAATACCTTACTTTTGCCAGTGTCAGCAAATGTGATGTGGCTCTTGTCGGATGGACGTAAGGTTGAGTCCATAAGAAGACTTTTTTTGCCAGTCATGTGATTTGTACACCCACTATCAATAATCCATTTTGAAGACGCTGGTGTCGTACCCTACAGTGCATTTAGGGGGATAGGCTTCACCAAGAGCATTGTGAAGCAAAAACATTTGACGAACCAATGGGTTATGAAAGCTTAGATCCAGATTAGGACTAATAGGGAGAGTAGCAAGCGATTTAGGAACGAAGTACATAGTAAGACCATTCGGGCATTTGATCTTGTGCCCTACAAGATGTTTAAGGTCCCCAGCAATGGCGTTAGATGATTTTGGTTTTCTGCTGGAGACCTTTCCCTGCAAAAGAGAGTTAAGCTTTCTTAGCCACCCACATCTTCAAGGGTGGCTGAGAAGCAATAAGTCTAAGTGCAGCATCTAAGAATTTTGGCTTTGGAGACCTAGCAAACAGTCTTGCAGGCGGACAATAGTACTCATAAGAATAAGCAGAATAGTTTTTGGTCTTATGAACATGGCGGTTTGATGAACCGCTCTCATATTCATATGCCTGAGTATGGTTTCCCTGCAAAACATTTGCGTTAGTGCGACTCAGGTGAGTCCTCTGTCTGTATGAAGCCTTTGGACCGTATGAAGCCTTTGGTCTGAGGTTTGTCTTCTTCACATGAGGTGTCACGATGACATTCACAGGAAGATTCTCCAGACACCTTTTCGGAACCCAGATCTTCTTCATAGGCGGTCCATTCCTTCAGTTAGTACCAATGTACCTGGCAAACACTTCACCATTCTGATTCTTAAACAGTATATAGTTTGCATCAAAGGATTCATCAATGATAATGGGGTTAGCACAGGTGAAGCCAGATAGATTGGATGGGTCTGCTGAAGGTTCCTTTGCAGCAACCCACATGGTTTTGGGGTACTGCTCAGGTTTCCAGTAAGAGCCATCAGCATTCATTTTGCTTACGAACCCAACACCCTCTTTCCTCGGGTTTCGGTTCAGAATCTGCTTTTTGAGGACGTCACATAGTGTCTGATGCCCTTTAAGACTTTTGTACAACCCTGTTTCAAGCAATGTCTTCAACCTAGCATTCTCATCAGCAATAGCAGAGGTATCCTCAGCAGAGGGGTTAGTTACCACATCAACAGTTGAAGATATTGCAACAGTAGTAGCAGTAGAACATTCAGCAACAGAAGTAGCATTATCACGCTCAATGCATTTAAGACATGGTGGTTCAAATCCTTCCTGAGCGGGACTGATCTGTTTGGAGTGAAGTGACTCGTTTTCCTTTTGAAGATCTTCATGAACCGCTCTCAATTTCTCAACATCTTGCTTCCTTTGAAGATAATCATAGGAAAGCTTTTCATGAGTTGTTGAGAGAGTTTCATGACGACTTTCAAGTTCCTGATACTTAACGTGAAGATTTTTTATGTCTTCAATTAAGGATTCAGATCAAGTCATTTCAGCACCTAACAGATCATCGCTTCTGTCTAACAGTTTTTGAATATGTTCCATAGCTTTCTACTGTTCAGTTGCAATTTTAGCAAGTGTTTTGTAGCTGGGTTTTGAATCACAATCAGAGTCATCGTCACTAGATGTTTGATAGTGAGTAGTGCGTGTGTTTACCTTGGCACCGCGTGCCATGAAGCAGTAGGTAGAAGCGGAGTAGTCCTTGTCAATTGCATTGGTGTCGGTGACGAGGTCATTGTCTTCAGTATTGAAGATGGACTTGGCAACATATGCTGTAGCCAGACTTGCGACGCCTGAATCCGACTCTTCCTCAGACTCCACCTCCGCCTCCTCAGAAGCGGACTCCTCCTCTGAGTCCATTTCCTTGCCAACAAACGCACATGCCTTGCCAGATGAGCTCTTCTTGTGTGATGAAGACTTTGAGGAAGACTTGGACGAAGACTTTGAGTATTTCTTCTTCTTCTTGTCGTCAGAGTCATATTCCTTGCTCTTCTTCTTCTTTTTGTTCTCATTGTCCCACTGTGGAAACTCAGAGATGAAGTGCCCATGTTTCTTGCACTTGTGACATGTTTTCTTCTTGTAGTCGTGAGCAGAAGCTTCATCATTCCTTGAGCTTGACCGGGAAGACTTTCTGAAGCCTTTCTTCTTGGTGAATTTTTGGAACTTCTTCACAAGCATAGCAAGTTCTCTTCCAATGTCTTCAGGATCATTAGAACAGCTATCAGATTCTTCTTCAGATGAGGAGACAGCTTTTGCCTTCAAGGCACGAGTTCGCCCATAGTTTGGACCGTAGATATCTCTTTTTTCAGAAAGCTGAAACTCATGTGTGTTGAGCCTCTCAAGTATGTCAGATGGATCGAGTGTCTTGAAATCAGGACGTTCTTGAATCATTAGGGCTAGGATGTCAAACGAACTATCAAGTGATCTCAGTAGTGTCTTGACAACTTCATGTTTGGTGATCTCAGTAGCGCCGAGGGCTTGAAGCTCATTTGTGATGTCAGTGAGTCGGTCAAAAGTGTGCTGGACATTCTCATTGTCATTTCGCTTGAAGCGGTTGAAGAGGTTGCGAAGGACACTGATTCTCTGATCTCTCTGGGTTGAGATGCCTTCATTGACCTTGGAGAGCCAGTCCCAGACCAGCTTAGATGTCTTCAAAGCACTCACACAGCCATACTGTCCTTTGGTCAGGTGACCACAGATGATATTCTTGGCAGTAGAGTCCAGTTGAACAAATTTCTTGACGTCAGCAGCAGTGACACCTTCTCCAGCCTTGGGAACGCCGTTTTCGACGACATACCATAGGTCGACATCAATGGCTTCAAGATGCATGCGCATCTTATTCTTCCAGTAGGGATATTCAGTTCCATCGAAGACGGGGCACGCAGCGGAGACTTTAATTATCCCTGCAGTCGACATAGCTAAAACTCCAGGTGGTTAAACCGAATCACACAGAACAAGGGAGCACCTTGCTCTGATACCAATTGAAAGTGCGTTATATCGACTAGAGGGGGGTGAATAGGCGATTTTTATGAAAGTCTTCAAAACGTGGAAGTTATGAAGACAAACGATAGAAATAAACCTATTACCATGCAGCGGAAGGTAGACTACACTAGGCAAGCCATAGTCAAGTATTCAATGAAGTGAAAGCACAATGACTTAATAGCAGCAATGTAGTAAGGATCAGGTAGGAAGATATTATGAAGCCATACAGAACATGCAGTCACTCAGTGAAGACAAAATATAGTGCAAACATACAATGACTTCACAAGGATCAACAGTAAGTAAAGGGAAGGGAAGATGAAACCAGTGACTCGTTGAAGACAATGATTTGTTGGACCAGTTCCAGTTGCTGTGACAACTGTACGTCTGGTTGGGGCGGCTAGGTATTTAAACCTTAGGACACACAGTCCCGGACACCCAGTCCTGAACACGCAGCTCAGGACACCCAATCCTCACCGTATTCCCCTTGAGCTAAGGTCACACAGACCTCGCCCAATCACTCTGGTAAGTCTTCAAGGTAGACTCCCAAACCTTCACAGACTTCGTTCACCGGCAATCCACAATGTCTCTTCGATGGTCAGAACGCGATGCCTAACCGGCTGGAGGATGCACAGTCCTCAAGTGTAATAAGTCTTCAGATCACACAGACAAGAAGACTTAAGTGATGCCCAATTCTCTCTGGCTCTGGGTGGTTAGGGCTTTATCCTCGCAAGGAATTCTCTCTCAAAGGCTTCAAGGTGGGTTGCTCTCAAACGACAAAAGCCGTACTATCAATCTAAGCAGCCAACCGTTTATGGTTGTGGGGGTGGGCTATTTATAGCCACTTGGCAACCCGACCTGATTTGTCCGAAATGACCCTGGGTCACTAAGGAACTGACACGTGTTCCAACGGTCAGATTTCAAACTCACACGGCAACTTTACTTGGGCTACAAACAAAGCTGACTTGTCCGACTCTGGCCAAGATTCACTCTCATAGTCTTCACTCGAAGACATAGGTTTTTGGTTAGGCATCACTTCAGTCAGTCTGACTGGTTCTCTTGGACCCCACTTAACAGTACGGTGGTTCCTATGACTCAACACAAAAGAAAAAGAACTACGAAAGATCTAAGTCTTCGAGCTCCATAGACTTCATGTGGTGTCTTCTCTTGTCATAGTCTTCAAATGTGAATATCTTCATATACCACCTTTGACTTCAATGTCTTCATACATTTTTAGGGGTCATCTCTGGTAGGAAAACCGAATCAATGAGGGACTTCTACCTGTGTTATCCTGCAATTCTCACAAACACATTAGTCCCTCAACTAGGTTTGTCGTCAATACTCCAAAACCAACTAGGGGTGGCACTAGATGCACTTAAAAATTTACCGCCCTGTTTAAAAACCCAGCAGTTTCTGTTGGTGTGGTTGGCAGGCTTTTCAGGGGTGCCATGAATCACTACAGGAATCAGGCACTTTGCCATCCACCATGGCTGACGGAAAAGGCATGCATGACTGATGGCAAAGGCCTTTGCCGTCCGTGAGCAGACGGCAACATGTCTGGCTGAATAGGCTATGGCGAAGGGCTCTTTGTCGTCCGGGTGGACGGCAAAGATGAAACGCTCTTTGATGTCCTCTAGCAGATGATGAAGAGCCCGGACGACACAAGTGCCAGGTTAGGTCCGTTACGGGGTTAACGTCTTGCTTTGCCGTCCGCTGGCGTACAACAAAGACAATCGCACATTTGCCGTCAGCCAGCGAACGACATTGTAGAGAAATAGGCCAGCCCCCAGGTGCTGCCATGTGTCAAGCGACACCGTCCGCTGGCAGATGGAAAAGCAACCAAATAGGCCAGCCAATGTCCCAGGCTGTACAGGAAGTTGCCATGTGGCAGCTTTGCCATCAGTCAGCGGATGGCAAAGAGCCTGTATAGCCCCTGTTTTTCTTATATTCATTTAATTTCAACACACAAGTTTGAACACACAAATTTCACAACGGACATGTGACATATCCAACACACAAGTTTCATCATACATACATAACCAACACATAGTTCCATCCATACATAACCAACACATAGTTTCATCACATTGTTCATCCAACACCTATCCATCCATCCATATAACTAGTCCTACATTGTTCAGTGATACAAAAGAAAAGCAGAAAGGGAACACTCCATCCATGCAAGCTTCCGTGAAGTAAATGAAATCTGCAAATGGGAAACAAGAAAGTTAGAACAAGAAAACTAGAAGAAGAAGAAAATGAAGAAGAAGAAGAATAAGTAAGCATACTTAGGTAAAATGGAGCTAACCTAGGTAATTATGCCTTTTTGAGTGAACGAATCATATTATGCCATTTTTGATATAAAGCAGCTAAGTATAGGTTATTATTGAGCTAACCTAGGCAATAAGCATATTAGAGCTAACTTAGAGCTAACTTAGGTCATTTTGGAGATGAAGAAGAAGACTAAAAGAAGAAGAAGAAGACTAGAAGAAGAAGGTTTTTACCCTTTTCCTTTTCCTTCTCATTCTTCTTCTTTTATTCTTTCTTTTTCTTCTTCTACTCTTTCTTTTCTCCTCTTCCTTGTTTTTCTTCTTCTTGTTCCTTATTTGTGTCATTTTAGAGCTTACATAGGTAATTATGCCATTTTTTGGCTAACATAGGTAAAATGGATCATATTGGAGCTAACGTAGGTAAAATGGATCATATTGGAGCTAACCTAGGTAAACTTGCTCATTTTGGATGGGTCATATTGGAGCAAACCTAGGTAAAATGGGTCATTTTGGAGCTAACTTAACTAATTTTGCCATTTTTGAGTTAACTAAGCATATTATGCCATTTTTGACATAAGTAAGCTAACTATAGGTCTTTATTTAGCTAACCTAGGTAACTAAGCATATTAGAACTAATTTAGTTAAGTATAGATCATTTTGGAGCTAAGTAAGCTAATTATGTCATTTTGTAGGAAGATAGGCTAAGTCTAGTTCATTATGGTAACCATTTTGGAGGAAATAAAGCTAAGTCTAGGTCTTTATGCATTTGGTAGGCAAAACACTAGAGAAATGTTATCGTCATCACGGAGGTGAAGGGCCGGTTCGGGTTTACGCTAGTGTCAGATGGTGAAGGACCACTGGTGGTCGGGGTTGCGCCACAGCGAGGCAGAGAAGGATCAGTCGATGCTTGTCGGGAGGCATGTTGCACCAAAGATCATTTGCAATGTCTCGTTAGCATGATGGAACTAAAATGTGAATACTAGTAACTAATGACCATTCAAATGAAACTCACAGTGTCCGCTATAGCAATCTGAGGCATCAGTAGAGGGGTATGACCATTTTTCTCGCACACGGTCTGCACATTTTGATTTCACGAGTTAGTGATATTAGTTAGTAATGAAATGAACATTACATGCATGATTTTGCTAATAAGCAGGAGAAAATTACAACGAGGAGCTCGTATAGGGCCCGGTGAGACGCGTCATTCCGATTCCTCTCCTCCTACAACATCCTAGTCGTCCTCTGCTCGAGCTCGGTCTCCCTCTCCTTGGCATGCCTGTTTGCCTCTGCGAGAAGATCCTGGGCCCTAGCCTCGATGGCAAGGTCCACTGGGCATGGTCGAGGCGGTATGTCAGGAAGAGACTTCGCGTGGCGCTTCTTGATCTCTGGGAGACTACTAGGACAATGTATCGGTCCATCCCCAATGGCTATCGAGCCATGTCTCCTCCCATCACCAGATAGCATCATGAGCTCTGTATCAAAAGGACTCTAGCTCGGGTTGAACTCATCCCCTTTCATCTCCTTCCCCCAGTCTCTATACCTCATGAGGTTGTTGTGGGAGGAGATGTTGGTGAAGCTCTCTGGATGATCGAGATCATCCTCAGAGAATGCCTTGGCCTTTTTGAACGGGGCCATATGGGCCATGGCATAGAGGTCGTACAATGGTGGCACTTCCTTCTTGTTGTGTCTCGCCTAAAAGATAGGAACAACATATTAGTTAAGGGCTGAAGCTAGCATGAAGAATGAAATTACATGAATTGTTAAGGGCTGAAACCACATACCCAGTGATCCCCGTACTCACACAGGTTGGAGCTCCATTGATGGTGTGGCACACCTCGCATTTTGGAACGCTTATCTCTGGCCTTGTTGTGTTCGGCTAGCCATTGGGTAGAGCACCACTCATCCACCAATGCCTCCCAATAGTCTATCAAATCCGCACACCATCTCGGGGTCACCTAAGTTTGGCAAAGAGAAATTTAAGCGCTACGCCTGTGAATGAAATCAAGGAAACTAGGTACAAGGCCTTAAGAATAGTTAATTACCTTCATGTACTTCTCCTTACTCAGATACTTGAGGTGGCACTTCTGCTTGGCCCTCCTAATATTATTCGAGGCGTAGTAGCCTCAAACCGCCTGCACCCTAGCCTCGTGTCGTAAGTTCTGAAGTAGGCGCTTGCACTCAGCTTCGAGAACCCTAGCCACCTCCGCCTCGTGTTCCTCAGCAACCCTGTATAAGGCCTGAAATCAAACACGACAACGCTGATTAGTAGAATCACTAGGTAATGTTGATTTTAGGGACGGCAGTTTTGCCCATGGGTATGGGTACTCGCGGGTACCCTACCTGAAAATAACGGGCATGGGTAAGACTTGAAGAGATTTTGTACCCGCGGGTAATGGGTATCCATACCCGTAAAATATATGGGTAGGGCATGGGTATGAACTTGTGCCCATGGGTAACCCAATGGATACCCAAAAAATGATAAAAAAATGAAAATGGTTCCTATGACATGTGGATCAACATAAAACTCCTATGGACCAACCCTAAATATCATATTCCTTAAACCATCCATAGCTCATAGGCCGGTAGTCACCTGCTCGCCACTTCTCCTACGGCCTATGTGACTCCTCAAAAAGATGAAATATCGACTCTTCTCTATTGGAAAGTTGTCCAATGATCAAGCGATCCACATGAATCGCTACTCATAATTTATTGATGCCTCCAAGAGGCGTCCCACATGAGGAGGATGTGTCTGTGCTATACTGCTTGCCCATCATCACTTGATTTTTAAACTCATTTCTCTACCTTTTAAAAATTTAATGTTATAAATTTTACCCACTGGGTACCCATTGGGTATAGGATACCCGATGGGTATGGGCACGTGTGTTAATTTATGCCCATAGGTATTGAAGTGGGTGGGTGTAGAAAGTTTCTATGGGTACGGGTTTGGGCAGAAGGAGGTTGTACCCGCCCATACCCTACCCATTGCCATCCCTAGTTGATTTTTAATTCTGTAAACTAGAAATTACCCAAAACCACCGCCTCACAATGTCGGCCACCGTCTCGCACACGGCACCGTCGACCCTCTCCTCTGGCATGCACTACAAAAAAATACACTTCCGTGATGATACGTGTTTGTCACAGTAGGTTGCTTTTTTGTCATGCATGTACATCCATGACAAATTTATGACAGAATCAAGATAGTCATACCTGTGTTGTCGTAGAAGTGTTCCATGACATTACCAAAATTATCATCACGGAAGTGTCCACTTCCATGACGATAAATCGCGCGTCACAGAAGTGCTTTCGTCAAGGGTGACCGACACGTGGCATCCACCGTAACGGAATGCCGTTAAGCTATCAGGTCGGGTTTTGGATCCGATAACCCGTTAACATCCCCGACCAATGGGGATTTTCCACATGTAAAATCATCATTGGCTGGAGGAAACATGTGTCGGCTCATCGTTGGGACAGATGTCAACCACTCATTGGACGGAAGGCGCCTATGATACGTCGACACGTAGCACGGCCCAACAGAGGCCCATTCCTTTGAAAAGTCCGGCCCATTTGACTTGGTCAAAACGTGGCGGGCCAGCCCATGGAAAGCCTGTTAATGGCCTATTCGCATATAGCCCATTTACAACCCGCTAACCCAAGGCCCGTTACGCCCTATCCGAATTAGGCCCAGTAGCGTCATCTGGGCCATCCAATATGATTCCAGCCCGTTTTCACTTCTGGCCCATGTATGGCCCATGACGTCTTTCGGCCCATATGAGGCCCTATGTAACTCTTGGCCTATTAACGGCCCGTGGTGAAACTGGCCCGTAATGAACAATGCATCACTTTAAACCCATTAACGGCCCGTGGTGAAACTGGCCCGTAATGAACAGTGTATCACTTTATACCCATTAACGGCCCGTTATTCCGTTGGGCCGTTTCCAGCCCATGTTATCTTTCGGCCTTCTTAGAGCCCATTTATTCTTGGGCTCATTTCCAGTAGTCGTTTACTTATGGCCCGTTACTGTCATTTTCTTCTGTGGGCCAAATTCAGCCCGTGGTTACAGTCGGCCCGTTTGTGGTCCGTTAATACGTTGGGCCATTTTCATAGCGTCATCAAATACGGCCTATTAACGATGGCCCGTTACAGTCGGCCCATGAACGGACAATTCCAACTCTAGCCCGTTTACGGCCATAATGCGGCCTGTTATTGGCCCATGTTTGGCCAATCGATCATACGGCCCGTATAAGGCCCGTTGATGATACGGCCCGTAGAAGGCCCATTGTTTCTACGGCCCATAGAAGGCCTACTATTTCTACGGCCCGTAGAAGGCCCATTGTTTCTACGGCCCGTAGGAGACCCAGTGTCACTATAGTAAATATTAGCCCATGGTTATTGTGGCCTAGTTTTAAAAAATAGGTTATTGCAGCCACTAGTTAACCGCGGAAAAAGAACTGCAATGACTACAAGCAAACAAATAAACAAGACAACAAGGAAATAAATAAGCAAGCAACTAACGCTAGGCTATCACGGCTATTACACATATTACATCCACTGGGCATCAAAGTTCGCCACCAGTGCAAATATAGGGAACAAAGCAGCATATCATATACACTGGCCGTCAAAATTGGCCACCAGTGCAAATAAACGCGGCAGCAAAACAAGAGCATAACTGAAACAACTTCAGAAGAGCTCAAGAAACGTTATCCTGGGTATCCACCATGCTGGCAATAAGCTTAGCAAGCTGATTAGCTTTGTCCTGTTTGGCGCTAAAATCCTCCAACGCTTGCTGTTGCACCAGAAAGTATGCATCTGAATGCTCTAGGGACTTCCGAAGTCCTTCCGCTTCTTGACGCAGCACAGCTGATCGATGTCTTTCAGCTTGTAGTTGAGACTCAAGAAACCGATCTGATTCAGATAGTGAGTTTGAATAGCTTGTGCAAGCGGTAGTGGCCAGTAACTCCAACACTAAACCAAGACAGGATGTGTCACTATCCTGAACCTTATCTGCATTACTTCCTTTACCGTTGCTTAATAAGGCACTCTTCCCCAATATTCTGTCAGCATTCTAAAACAAGAAACAAGCAGAAACATAACAAGTTTAGCATGTACTAGTATATGAAACTCATTTTGGTGAACCAGTTCATTAGTAAGGTGGACAGGATTAAACTACCAAGTCTTCTATTGCCAAGTACTAGTACATAATAAAAGCATTAAACAAACATATATCTATGTCCTATGGTAGCAATGGAATCTTAAATTAGAACAATTGTTCTTCAGGTTTAGGCACTTGTTCTACATGAACAGAGTACAATAAGACGCAAGAATATAATACTTAAAAATAGAAAATGAGCTCATAGACCTTACCACATTCTTGGTTCGGGACCAATACAGAACAAGGCGTTCCCAGTCATCGTCCAATAAATGTGTCTCAGGAGAACGTAAGGGAATTTGATGAGTTTCTTTGCCGGTGAAGTACGTTTTCTTCAGGTAATTCCAATACTGCCACCAAGCATTCTTGAAGATAGCAGAGGTATTAGCACAGGTTACCTCATCCCGAGTTTCCAAATCGGTCCTTCTCTATAGAGAAAAATGGGAAAATTTGCTGTATTATAACCATCATGGAGGTAGGATGTATGGGACGAAGCAAAGTAATTGCCATGAATAACATTACTTACACATAACTCCTGGACAAACACCTGCAACTGGCATTTTCCTTCATCTTCAGTATAATATTTCCAAGATGGGAAAATACGCACATACGATTTAACAACATCAAATGCGGTAGATGCTAAACTACGACTAGCTGGTTGTGCTTCCTCCACAGGAATAGGCGTACTAACTTGTGGAGTTGGGGTTCGCCGTGATAGTACTGGCCCTATGGGCACTGGAGCTGCCTTACTAACTGCTCTTGTTTGGGAGCTCTGTGGTGGAGATGGTGCTGTGTCAACAGGAACTGGGTTACTATCGGCTGGGGTTGGGGTTAGATTGGGTGAAGCTGGTTCTCTGTCCATCATAGTAGGGGTACAATCTGCGAGAGTTTGGGTTATGTGTGGTAGGGATGGTTCTTGTGCATGTACAACAGGGGTGCTATCTCCACCAAGAGGTAGCACTGTTTTATTTGAAGACCGTGTTTTTAGTCCGCTAGATACTGGCATCACCCGCTCCAATTCAAATGGCTGATAAACAGGAAACATAGTTGAATGTACAGACATTGTATGAGAGACAGATGCAATCGATAGTGTGGAAAAAAGAGGGCATGAAATAGTTGACATGTATATTGTTTAACTAAAACGGATAGCATGACATAATTTCACATATATGATGTCTATCTAAACTGGATAGCATAGCATAACATAATTCAAAGATATGATGAATAACTAAACAGGATCGCATGACATAATTCACCTACATGTTATCTAAGTAATCAGGATCGCATCATTTAATTCACATATGTGATTTATATGCTAAACAGAGGGCATTCGATATGATGTCTGAACTAAGAACATGGTGTTGAATATTGTGTATATGATGTCTAAACTATGCAATGCAAGACACCGTATGCATGATATGAGCAGTATAACCGTGCCAAGTTAGAGCATACACCTCAGTGGGGGAATAGGACTGGTCATTTGTCTCTGCATCCATCTCTGAGGAGCTATCGGGACCCAACAAGAGATCTGCTTTGACAGGTAGCACTGTCTGCTCTGAAGGCCTTGTTTTCACTCCAGATTTTTCCATCTCCCACCCAAATGGCTGATTCACAGGAAGAGTAGTTTAATGTACAAACATTGTTGACAAATGGAAATGTAATGAAGAAAAGGATGGGCAAGATATCATTCAAATATATGATGCCTGGTTAAACAGGATGGCATTGCACATTTCACATATATTATGGCTGGCTAAAAGACATGAGATTGCATAATTCCCACATATGATATAGAAACTAAACAGGTGGCATTACAGAACATGTCTAAACTAAGCAGATGACATATATGATGTTAGAAATAGGCACTGCAAGGCAACATATGCATGATATGACTAACATCATCATGCCAAGGTAGAGCAAACACCTTGGGGGGTAAATAGGTGTGGTCAGCGGCGTCCGAATCCGCCTCAGAACAGACATCTTCCTCTGGATTACAACCTGGAGAGGGGTGGGGAGGGTTTGCCATTGAACCCACCATGGAGCGATGTCTGCATGACATTGTATTACCGCGCAAAACTCTTCTCTTTTTCTCTACATGTTCAGCATGACTGTGTACAATATCTGACATGCATACGAAAAAAATCTGGTGAGATTATGTAAGGAGAGCATGCAGAAATTTAGAGTGATGGTAACAACCAGTGGATCGATATTTTTCCGTTGAACCAAAATAGCCCTAATGGATCGACGTGAATGTATAGTAATAAGTGATGCAACAAGTGTACAACCTCTCTGCCGTAGCCGTGTCGACCTCAGCATCATTGGGTTGGTCATTGAAGCAGTTGAGGCAGAGGTGGCTGTCGGAGGTGTGGAGGAAGATCTGAGGAATCTGTAGACGGCGTCCAGGGCACTGCTCTGTTGTGACGGATCGTTCTGTCGTTGGAGCAGCTCCGGTGAGCCGTAAGACGTCAAGGCTGAAGTAGCACAAGACAGACATCATCAATCTGAAGTGGGATTCTAATAGCATCTCCAATAGATGATGTAAAATGGATGTAAAATTAACATCACCAAAAACCACCTAACAACAACAGATGAGGTAAAAACTGCTGACTCTGAACTTAACTGTCGAAACTGAAATTTACTGTGGAATCTGAATGCTATTGTCGAAACTAAACGCAATGGTAGCAGAGAGGCACTTGACATGTAGTTTAGGGAGGGCTTGCAGTTCATCTTCAACCTGCACCCCCCTGAGACGCCAGCCACCACCGGCCGAACCGCCAGCCCCAGCGCCACCTCGCCACCCCGAAACAACTCGCCACCGCCGCCTCGGCCAGCCCTCTAGGCCCCCCGCCCCCCACCCTGAACCCTAAGATAGATAGTGGGGTACCTCTCCGGCGAGCCCCCGTCCCTGCTGCGGGTGGTTCTTCCTTAACTCCGGCGAGCCCCCCTGTCGGTGTCAAAACTGGCGGATCTCGGGTAGGGGGTCCCGAACTATGCGTCTAGGCCGGATGGTAACAAGAGGTAGGGGACACGATGTTTTACCCAGGTTCGGGCCCTCTTGATGGAGGTAAAACCCTACGTCCTGCTTGATTAATATTGATGATATGGGTAGTACAAGAGTTGATCTACCACGAGATCAGAGAGGCTAAACCCTAGAAGCTAGCCTATGGTATGATTCTTGTTCGTCCTACGGACTAAAACTCTCCGGTTTATATAGACACCGGAGAGGGCTAGGGTTACACAGAGTCGGTTACAATGGTAGGAGATCTACATATCCGTATCGCCAAGCTTGCCTTCCATGCCAAGGAAAGTCCCTTTCGGACATGGGACGAAGTCTTCAATCTTGTATCTTCATAGTCCAGGAGTCCGGGCGAAGGTATAGTCCGGCCATCCGGACACCCCCTAATCCAGGACTCCCTCAGTAGCCCCTGAACCAGGCTTCAATGACGACGAGTCTGGCGCGCAAATTGTCTTTGGCATTGCAAGGCGGGTTCCTCCTCCAAGTACGTCATAGGAGATTTTGAACACAAAGGTAGTGTCCGGCTCTGCAAAATAAGTTTCCACATATTGCCATAGAGAGAATAATATTTACACAAATCTAATCTGCTGACGTATTCCGTCGCGTGACATCACACCACGGCCAAGTCTTTATTTGAATCGTTTTATTGTTCTACCTCAGCGCGTTTAGCGAGGCAGTTTCCTTGGCACGTCTTTTTAAAGCAGAGATCATGTCCCCTTATTCCGGGATTCTCATCAATACGGGCGTGGGTAACCCAACCGTACCCGTTGGTATATTTTCTCGATCAAAGGCAAGTCCCAAACGGTCACGGGGAAGGCCCTTGGTATTCAACCTCTTATAAAGAGACCAAGGCCTTACTAGTTTCTTTCAATCTCAAATGAGTTCGCCCTTCGCCTTGAGTTCCAACACCCAAGGCTCCAGATTTCAGGCGCTTCGGACCTTCGACAATGTCCAGTTCCGACCTTCAAGGCCGATGGATGCCCTCCTCCGTCACGGAGGAGGACGTGTTGAAGTTGAGAGAGGCCAGGTTGTTGACCGGCGAAATCTCGCATAGGCTGCCAGCTCAAGGGCAGGTCATTCCCACTCCCAAGTCCGGTGAGAGTGTGGTGTTCATGTCTCACTTCCTTCGGGGGCTAGGCTTCCCGACGGATCCCTTCGTGAGGGTGCTCATGTATTATTATGGGCTGGAATTTCACGACTTAGCCCCAGAGTTCATCCTCCATATTTCCTCATTCATCGTCGTGTGTGAAGCCTTCCTCCGTATCACTCCTCACTATGGACTATGGCTCAAGACCTTCAAAGTAGAGCCAAAGATGATCGAGGGACGGCGCGCGGAGTGCAGAGGTGCTTTTATAAGCAAGAATGCTGGTACTCCATGGCCCAAGGGCTCTTTTCAAGAGGAGTCCAGCTTATGGCAATGAGAGTGGTTTTATATTACCGCTCCCAGGGCCCCTAAGTGGGTGGCGCCAGCTGTCTTTCGCTCGGGTCCACCGCCATGACTGGCGTCATGGGTCAATACGGGGCTGGACTAGGGGCCGGCAAAGGACGCCCCCTCTGCCTGCGGGAGTTCAACCCGGAGGGACCATGAGTTCTCCAACATTTTCTTGGCATGACGCCCGTGGAGATGTACAAATTGTTCTTCGAACCACGAGTAGTGTGTCCGGATTCTATGGAGGACGTAGGTCTGAGCTGCAATCGTCCGGATACTCAAGTAAGTAGCCTTGTGCCCGGACTCGCTATCCGTATATTTATCATAAAATTGCCCCTAAAAGAGTTGTCCTTTAAACAGGAGTGGATAGCGAAAGCAAAGCTAATTAGGTGTCTGGCCCCCCTCCCCGAGACCACGCCGGGTCCCGTGCTAGTCGAGATGTTGGAGGTTGTGCCTTCAAAGGGAAGCAAGGGAGGTTGTCCGGAAGGGAGGAATCGAAAATTCCTCTCCTCAGCGGAAGAAGAGGACCGCCTCTGAAGACCCGGAGACCATGGCCTTAAAGCGGGGGAAGAAATCTTCGCCAAAGGGTCCTATGCTGGGAGATACTTCGGCCGAATTATGCCCTCAAGGGGATCAGCCCTACACCGAGCCGTAAGTAGAGAGGAGTTCTCTTTTTAAGAAACGAGAGAAATCCCTGCTTTATATCTGAGAAAAGTAATCAAAAATTTACCTTGTAGCTCGGACCTTAGCCCTTCTCAGCAGAGCTCGTCTTCGGGGGATCTTCTTTCGGAGATGATGGAGAGCGGAACACCTCCCCCTGCCGTACCGCCTTGCGAGGTGGGCGATCCTGAGGTATCGTCACGAAGGGTTTCTCCGAATCCAGCGGGGCCGGAAGGTAGTCATATGGCCCCCCAAAGCCCTCCGCGTCCGTCCTTCGAAAAGGGACATTGGACGAGTCCGGCGCCGTCTGCTGCGCGGTCGGAGGAGCTGAAGGATCTGCTAGGGTGAGCATCTATCTCAGAGGAGCACCATGCATTGATGGGTACGGTGATTGAGAGGATTTCATCTGCGGAGAGCAGATTGCACGAGGCCGTCAGGAGTTTACTGATGGGTTTTGAGGTACGCGAAATAATGTACCCTTTTTGGACAGTTGCGCATAAATAAGATGCGCCCTATGTAGATAGTATCCCCTGAGACTCTATGTGTTGTCAAAAGTGATGGCGCACAGAGGATCGTAATCCCAGGTCTAATATGCCGCCTTTATACGTAGGTGGCGAAGTGTCCGGTGGCCAGCCGGACTGATGGATTTGCCGAGCTAAAGCGGCAACTTGACGTGGCAGATGCCGACATCGCGCTTGTCAACAAGCGGCTTGACGAGGCACAAGGTATGCGATTCCTTCGGCGGTGCCTGGTAAGAGGAGCTTTATGCCAGTATCTTACAATGTGTGCACTTGATGCAGATGGTGCTGCTGCCATGGAGAATCTTTGGGCGGAACTTGCCCGAGCCAAGGAGCAAGCCAGGAAAAGTGATGCGGCTGCCGGAAAGGCAATTGAAGAGCTGAAAGCTGAACAGGCTGCTCACTTCTGAAGCAAGAAGGAAATGGCCGAGATGGCCGTGAGGCCAAAGAACGCTGCTGACCGTTGCAAGCTTCTTGAAAAAGAAGATCGGGCGGAACAGACGGACCTGAAGAAGGCTGTTGCCGATGCCAAGGATGCTCGCTGTGCGATGAGAGCTATGAAGGAGGAGCTGCGTCAGGCCGGAGAGATCGCGGCTGGAAAGCCCTTTATGCTGCGGAGGAAGTTTTGTGATCCTAAACATGCTCCGTTAGACCAGATGTGGAGTACGGCGGACACCTATCTGGATTTAGCAGCGAGTGCCGCAGATGCGGCCGAACACTTCCTAGATCAAGAAGATCGCGAAGTGGAAAAGCTATTATGGTCGCAGTTCCACAATCCAGAACGTCCACTGTCATTAGCCGATCATTTGGCCGAATGGGCCGAGCTAAATAGGTTGTCCGGACTCGCCATGAAGTATGTCATGAGTCATCTGTGGCCAGAGATGGCAGACCCGAAAAGTTATTTCAACTTGGTGCGACAGTTCCTTAATGTGGCGCGGCATATCAATGCGATGAAGAGGTCAGCGTGCATAGAGGGTGCGCGGATGGCTCTTGCCCGTGTCAAGACATACTGGGCGGAAATGGAAGCCACCGCTGTTGCATCCCCGGACTCGGATGGAAGCCGAGTACCTGCCAAGCGCTATTTTCAGGAAGTTCTGCAAGGCGCTCGTTTAATAGAGACGCATTGCTCGAAGGATACTATATTCGAATAGCATGTATTATTGTAAAACAATATTTTGATAAATTGTAGAAGCTTTTTATACTTATGCCTGCAAGTATTGGAATACCTCCTATGCGGCCGTTTAACATATACGTATATATAATCTGAAAGATGGCAGTCGTCGGCTTCAGCCCCCACGCACATAATGCGGGGGTGTTCGCAGAAGGCGCATTTTCACACTTGATCCAACGTCTTGGTCCTAGAAAGGAGGTGATAGCGTAGCGAACTAGGCAATCGGACTATGATGCTTTATCACTTTCACTTAGCCATAGGAGTTTGACATTGAGGCTACTTATATAGCCCCTGGTGGCGCCTGTGCTCGCCCGAACTCGGGGCGCGTATGTGCCTGGCCGGGAAACGGCCCTTCGTTAATGCGGAGGAATCCTAAAGATTCCGGTATGTCATCGAGTGGTTGACCAGTCTCACGCTATATCATGACAGTCAGTTTTCGGCTTTCTCTACTGAGGTGCTCGCCTGGCCGAACCGGGGCACAATCGCAGTAGTTCTCCTGGTGCCGCCTTAGCCGATAGAGCGGAACATAAGGCAGCAAAACACAGGAGCCGGGCAAACCCAACATTTGACCAAAGACATGATTCGGAACTGATGCATATAAGGCCAAACTCGCGACGCCGAACACTCCCTAAGGTATTCGGTCTTTATGAGGGCGGGTGGGATAACGCCCGTAGTAATAAGCCCCTAGATTCCAGGTACGTGCAAAACTCTGACGTGGCCACATGCCAAAACGCCAGCCTCCTCCTTGGTTATGCCAAGAAACCAGGGGATGTGCATCAACAAGAGACAGTAAAAAAGGTTTGTGCAGGGTCTTAATCTGAAAAGAATCCTTGGATCGGGTCCCTGCTGCACGTCTACGCTTGTGTCTCCATTGTGCCGTATCCTGGACGGGCGTAGCACGGTGTTCATCTGTAAAAGAGAGGAACTTAGTTAAAGAAAGATCGTGTCGAAGATAAGTTATGCTAAATAAATGAAGTATAAATCGAAATTGGTAAAATTGAGCTTTATTGTCTCTTCTTTTATATGCGCGGAGCCCCTAGTATAGGGGTATACGGCTATTAAGCCTTTATCAATTGTATGTTTATGCCGGACTCGTCTAGCCGTGTCCGTGGTCTTGACGACCTGTTTAGGTGCTTTGGCTGGTGAAGCCGCTTTATTGTGGGGCTGTCAAGGCAGCCGCACTGTCTTCCGCGCGGGAGGGACACTCAATGTTTTACCTTTAATGAGATGATGCCTCGTGGACCGGGCATCTTAAGCGTAAGAGATGCATAATGCGGTATTGCGTTAAAGCGGGCGAAAGCTTCGCGTCCCAGCAGTGCTTGATAGCTACTTGAGAATGGGGCGATGTGGAAAGTTAGCTGTTCGTGACGGAAGTTATTGGAGGAGCCGAACATAACTTCTAGCCGGAGAAAACCCATGCAACGGGCGTCCGGGCCTGGCGTTACCCCTTGAAAGGAGGTTTTGCTATGGCGAATTTTTGTTGGGTATATCCCCATGTTGCGGATTGTGTCCTGGTATAACAGGTTTAGACCACTGCCGCAGTCCATCAGGACATTTGTAAAGTGGAGTCCGCCGATTATTGGATCTAATACCAAGGCAGTCCAGCCTGCGTTCCGGATACTTCTAGAGTAATCCTGATGGTCGAAGGTGATCGGTTTTAACAACCATTGGCGAGACTCCTTTGGGATAGGCCGTATGGCGTGTATCACTGTTGGCGCCATTCTGTTCGTCACGTGAAGTAAGTTTACTGTTTTGACTTCTTGTTGGAAATCCTTTTGTTTCCTGGTGCTCTACTTGTGGGGTTCGTCGTCGTCCTCACTTGGTGTGTCGAGCCCCTTGTGTTCGGCGTTGAGTTTGCCGGCTTGCTTGAAAACCCAACAATCTCTGTGGGTATGGTTCGCAGGCTTCCCGGGAGTACTGCGTATTTGACATATCTTTTCCAAGATTTTGTTTAAGTTGGATAGCTCGTCCCTGTTATCCTTGAGGGGCGGCTTTCTCTGATTCTGCCGCGAGCTTTTGAATCCGGCGTTGACCGCCGTGCTCTTTGGGCCGTTTCCCTTATTCCGGCACTGGTCCTTGCTGCATTGGGGTTTTCTGTTTCCATCCCTAACTTCGGATGTACTTGGGTCACTGGTGCTACATCTTGCCAACCAGCTGTCCTCTTCTGCGCAAAAGCGGGTCATGAGGCTTGTTAATGCGGCCATTTTTCTTGGCTTTTCTTGACCGAGGTGTCTGGCGAGCCATTCGTCTCGAACATTGTGCTTAAAAGCTGCTAGGGCTTCGGCGTCCGGACAGTCGACTATCTGATTCTTTTTCGTAAAAAATATGTTCCAGAATTTCCGGGCTGACTCTCCGGGTTGTTGAGTTATGTGACCGAGATCGTCTACATCCGGAGGGCGGACATAGGTCCCTTAAAAATTTGCCCGGAAAGCATCCTCAAGCTCTTCCCAACTTCCAATGGTGTTTTCGGGAAGGCTTTTGAGCCAATGCCATGGAGGTCATCTCCTCTGGCCATGTGTATGTGGAGGATATAATCCTCGATCCAGACCCCAGGGTCTGTTGTTCCGTCGTACGCCTCTATGTTTACGGGCTTGAATCCCGCTAGAAATTCATGGTCCAGCACCTCATCGGTGAAACATAGAGGGTGTGCGGCAGCCCTGTATTTGGGTGTGCCATGATATTCGGATATTTGTTGTGTTGCATTTCTTACTAGAGCTTGCTTTCTTGGCCCGTATATAGATCTGGCTGGGCCGTCTTTTTGATGTGGATCCTTTGGTGGATCGCGTGCCGGCTTGTGTGCGGCGCCGCTTGCCGCTCCATGCTGGCCATGCGGTCGTCCATCCGACCGGATGGCTTTCCTATTTTTTGACTGCGGGGGCTCTAAGGCCTCCTCGTCAAATTCAGCCAGTAGCTTTCGCTTTGGATAGCTTTTTGTGCGGCGACTGCCGGCATATTTGTCTGCGGTGTTGCGTACTTTGCTCCATCTGATTCTGAGTGCATCTTCTGCTTCTGCTTTTCAGGCTATGCGCAGTGGCGACGAGCCTTTTGTGGAGGTTCTTCTGCTCCATGAGTTTATCCGGCGTAAGGTCGTTTGGACTGTTGTTTCGCCGGGGACGGGGTGTTCAGTTTGTTTATCCAAGTTGGCCTGTTTGGATGCTTGCTCGAAGGCATGTTCGTCGTCCGCCGGCTCGTCCTGCTCTATGGCTGGGTCTGTATGGCTGCTGTCTCTGTCGATGCGGGGCTTGGAGCGGCGCTTACGTCGCCGCTTTGATTGCTTTTCGAGTGAACGATCCCTCGTTGCATCCCTGTGTTCCTCGTCGTCGCTTCCTTTGGGTGTGTCCACCATGTATACATCATGAGATGAGGTGGCTGTCCAGTGCCTTATAGGCGTTGGTTCATGTTCATCTCCTACATCGTCGTCCATACCATCGATGTCTTCGGAGTCGAAGTCGAGCACGTCGTTTAAATTATCGACAGTGGCTATGAAGTGGGTGGTGGGTGGGCTTTGAATTTCTTCATCGTCCGCATCCCAACCTTGTCGACCATAGTCCGGCGAGGGCTCTCTTGATAAAGAGAGAGATTTCAGTGAATTCAGAATATCGCCGAAGGGCGAGTGCTGAAAGATGTCCGCGGCGGTGAACTCCATGATCGGCACCCAATCAGGTTCGATCGGTCGGGGCGCGGAGGGCTCGGAGTCTGGAGAGGAGTCCAGTTCCTTGGAGTCACGAGCTTCGCGGAGAATAGGTCTGGTGTTCGGCTTGATCGCTGTAGAGATTGCAGCCCCCGAGGCGGTGTCTAACCACCCATCCTCGATTGGTGTGATCGGCTCCGAGCTAAGGGTCGGAGTGGACACAGGTGCGGCCTCTAGGGCACTGTTCGGCGGCAGAGCTAAATCATGCCCACCGTGACAGTGCGGCACGCTCGGCTATGGCTCAAATCCGTCGAAGATCAAGTCTCCATGGATGTCGGCCGTGTAGTTCAAACTTCTGAATCTGACCTGATGGCCAGGGGCGTAGCTTTCGATCTGCTCCCGATGACCAAGCGAATTGGCCCGCAGTGCAAAGCTGCCGAATATGAAGATCTGTCCGGGGAGAAAAGTCTCACCCTTGATCGCATCGCTGTTGATGATCGGAGAAGCCATCGGGCCAAAAAGTGACGACACAGAGGAACTCTCAATGAAAGCACCAATGTCGGTGTCAAAGCCGGCGGATCTCGGGTAGGGGGTCCCGAACTGTGCATCTAGGCCGGATGGTAACAGGAGGTAGGGGACACGATGTTTTACCCAGGTTCGGGCCCTCTTGATGGAGGTAAAACCCTACGTCCTGCTTGATTAATATTGATGATATGGGTAGTACAAGAGTTGATCTACCACGAGATCAGAGAGGCTAAACCCTAGAAGCTAGCCTATGGTATGATTCTTGTTCGTCCTACGGACTAAAACTCTCGGGTTTATATAGACACCGGAGAGGGCTAGGGTTACACAGAGTCGGTTACAATGGTAGGAGATCTACATATCCGTATCGCCAAGCTTGCCTTCCACGCCAAGGAAAGTCCCTTCCGGACACGGGACGAAGTCTTCAATCTTGTATCTTCATAGTCCAGGAGTCCGGCCGAAGGTATAGTCCGGCCATCCGGACACCCCCTAATCCAGGACTCCCTCACCCCCAACCCCTGAAAATCGACTGACCCAAAAGTCGATTCAGTCGACTGAAGTGTGGCTCAATCGGAGCAGAACAGTAGCACGAGCGAGGGGGAGAGCAGCAGCAGCAGATCCGGCTAGTATGGACGCCGCCGCCGAAGGGGCCTCGCATTGGGGGAGAGCTGCCATGGAGATGTCGCCCGCGGCGCCGGCTTCAAGGTATCCGCTCCATGTCGGTGCGGTATGGAGCACCGTCGGCGCCGGGAGGTCGAGTTAAGGAGAAGGTGCGATGCGATGAGTGTAAAACCTCTTTGGTGGCGCCGAGTAGGCCTCGGCTTCGTCCGAGGAGTCGATGAGGATGCTGCGGTTCCGGTGGAGCAGGTTAAGGCGGCGCTGTGGGGATGGAACAGCCGCGATAGACGAGGTGATCGTCGGAGTAGCTCCTTAGAGGTGGAGGACGGGGCGGCTGAACCAGCGGGACGGCGAGATGGACGACGGATCCTCATCCGGGGAGGTGGACGAGGGACGTCGAGCTGTTGCGCTGGACGACGTCGTCGGGGAAGAGGCTCCGGCTGGGCAGCGATGATGTGGCGGACGGAGGAGGCTGGGGTTTCGCGGCTGGAGCGGAGACGTTATGGCGGCCTGGGATTTCGAATGGCGAAAAGGGGGCGATGGGAGGGGGTGAAGCATGACTTAGGAACGCGCTTGTCCAAAATGTAGGGTGTGTTACAAAAGTAACCCCCACCGATTTGAACTAGCGGCCCTTTCAGCTCAAGGTTAGAAGGGGGATTTCGCGTGTCGGGATTTGGCAGCTGGAGGGAGTTTTCGCGCGCGTTGTAATTTCGGGATAGCAAGGCGCAGGTTGTGAAGGCGCCAGTTTTGGGAGCACGATATCTAAATTTTCGGGATATAACAAGACACGGGTTGAATTTAAGGGACAAGCCTAACATGTAGTAATATTGTACTTGTACGTACCAAATCAATTCGCCCTTCCCTCAACCAAAAAGAAAACGAAAAAAATAAAACTATTCACACCACACAAAGAGAGAGTCTTGCCCCGTTTTACTATACAAATGCTATTCAAAGCTACTCCCTCCTTCCATCTATATAGGGCCTAATGTGTTTTTCGATGCTAACTTTGACCAAATATTAGAGCAATGATATATGACATGCAACTTACACAAAGCATCCCATTAAATTCGTCTGTGAAAGGTTCTTTCAATTATATAATTTTCACATTGTGCATGTCATGTACTATTAATCTTGTCAATAGTCAAAGCCGGTATTAAAAATCTCATTACGCCCTATATAGATGGAAGGAGGGAGTATGAATCCATGTTATGTCCGATTAAATTTTTCCACTTGCTGTATAATGCATGTAACCTACTCATACCAACATTTTAGTGCATTCCAAATGTCTATACTACCGCTGCAATTCGAACTAAATTTGAATTCGTTTCTCTATTTCAGTAAGAATCTACAATCATGATTGTTGCCAACTTCAACCATCATAGTTTCCTTGCTATCCGCCAGATATAAATCAGACGGCCTATAATGCAGGATGGCAGGCACACCATCATCAACAACTCCGTTTTTTTATACGAGTAGAGATAAAACATACTAAATGTCGTATACCATGTTCATAACCACACCATATGTATCACCGTTATATATATTCACACATCCGTCGGTTTGAAACACTATAATAAATTCTTCAAATATCTGAATTCACTTTTTATAATGAAGTATATATGATCTCTATTCGTCTTTTACACCCACACAACCCTCTTATCTTTGTAGCTAGCGCTAACTTTCTCTTGTGCATGCACACGCCCGCGTCCCTTTCACCCTCCCTCAGCATTCTCTAGCTCCATCGCGCAAATTCTTCCTTTCACTTTAGGTCATTCATCCACGGTGTGTGTAGGCCCCCCATCTCCTTCTTTACGGCACACATCGATCGATATGCCTCTCTAGCCAGGTGTGCCTAGCACAAACACAAGCTTCCCCTCTTCTCTTGTCACCGTCCATGCCTCACTCCCACCACTCTTTTCATCGTTCTCGTACTCGCACACTCCTCCCCCTCGATATAGTATGCCTCTCGTACCACCTCCTACATTCATCCCTCTCTCTCTATCCTTCTCCTCGTGCCTCATTTGCTTCTAACACACACATGCATGTATACTTATCGATCTCCCAACATATACCTAGATCGACTTTAACTACCCCCCATCGATCAACGTACCTCACAAGTTATGTCTCTCCTTTCTCTTACAAAGGGTGATTGATCTTCCTATGTAGTTACGTATGCTTACCACAGCCACATCATCTCCCCTCATCATTCGTGCATGCCTCCTGACCCGTCTCTCACACGCACATGCATAGAAAACAAGCAGCCATCTCCTCTCTTATTGATATTGCGGGCGTGCCCTCCGTTTGTCTAGCAAGCCTATCCCACCATTTGTTAGAGCAACTCCACTACCACCCCCTCCAACACTCTAGCTCTGTCTCTCTCCCAACCTTATTCATCTCCTGCATATATGCATGGATGTCGATCGATCTCCCCTAATACATGAGGCAGATCGATCTCCTTAATACATGAGGTAGGCCTCTCTCCTCCTCCACACATATACCAGCCATTGTACCTCTATAGTTAATTGGGCCTCCCTCTTCCCCCACCACACACCGATAGTCGAGCGCTGCAGGTAGGTATCCATGCCACAGAGACAAACTGCACATGTCCCATCTCACGTTCCAGTAGGCCGACCACTCTATATCTTTGATGTGGGCACACACAAATTCGATGGCACTCTTTATCGATCGCGTGCGCGCGCACACACACACACATCATCCCTCTCTTCGATTCTATGGACACCTCAAGCCGATGATACCTCCACTCTCTTCTTGTGGATCGCCCCCTCTCTATATATATGTTATATCCAGGACTCTATTTCACACACATTGCATATGTTAAATTTTTTGATTGAACCCACACACTATATCTCTCTCACACAACCCCACGCAGGTGGTGTACGTATACAAGAAGAGAATAGGTGCACCGTGCACGTACTCATGCTTCGTGCCCAGCCACACCCGCGCGGGTACACGATGGAGCTCATTTCTTTACGAAATGGCAGCCCATGTGATAATTTGAATGCTTGTAGCGGTTGTTTACCTAGGGAGGTCGTGTACCACGCGTGCACGAAACAAAGTTCAACTTGACGCGTTGCCGTATTATTTTTAAATAAAGTTATAGCGCTCAATGGCACGTACACAGAATATAAAATGATTTTTATGGAGGAAAAGGTAGTCCGCTCTTCAGAGTATCTCACACAAGGCTCCGATGGCCTCTCTCTCTCACCATAGGTCACTGATCCGGCCGCATCCCATCCGCCGGGGGAAAGGGAGTGTGGTGGCCTCTCTCTCTCTCATCGTTGGTCACTGATCCGGCCGCATCCCGTCCGCCGGGGGAAAGGGCGTGCGGTGGCCTCTCTCTCTCACCGTTGGTCACTGATCCGGCCGCATCCCGTCCGTCGGGGGAAAGGGAGGAAGTGCATCGTTTCTCCATTCGACGGTGCCGAGGCAGCACGTCCCGATCCGTGGTACACGCCGTTCTCTCTGACCAAGCTCCGTGCGGCAGGGCCTACGCCACCCGCTCGTAGATTCCACCCGCCGCCGCTCACCTAGTTACATCCCGACGACCTCCAGGTATCCCCTCCGGCCTTGCTCCACTGCCCATTTTCCCACGTTGCTGCATGTGGATCTTCCATAGTTCTTTGCCCAAAACGTCGCTCGTCCGGTGTACTTTCCATATTGCATTCTCGTCCTCAGACCGTTTTAGACAAACACAACCGTGTTGTTATCTTCCCTTAGGACAAGGAATATGCTTCTTTTTTATCATCGCATGTGTCATCAACTGTTATTGGCCAGTAATTGTTTCCTTTCTACCTCTTTTTTGCAAATAGGGCTATCCATTTCACGTCGTTGCTATTGCAACCTTTTGGTGAACTGCACAAATCACTTTTTTCTTAAGAGTGTTTTGTGCAGTTGTACTAAAATGTCACACGGGCAACGTCTCTACATTTCAGTGCGACTGCACAAAGGGAGATTGGTTTTGCTCTATCCTCCTCGTCCAACTCCGAGCCTAATCTTCTCCAACTAGTTAGTCTTAAGAGAGACTTCAAAGGTGACCGGCTTCTATTTGTGTGTTATTGTTTCATCAGCAGTCCTCTATTATCGTAATCACACTTGATATCTTTGGAACAGGGACGCTCAACTCTATTTTAGTGGAAATGCACAAAATGATCGGACTGTTGCATGCTCCAGACAGCTACTTTTTTCCCAACATACCTTGTTGATTTAGACAGAGCTGGGGGGACGTTGCTGCCAATGAAAGCATGGATCAATTTTAATTTAACACCTTATCACAACTTTGTCTTTAGTTGTGATGTAATTATTAGCTCTGATCTGCTAATAATTGACATGCATTAGCAAGGAAGTTAGTTTTTTATTGTTTCCGAAAGAGCATCGATGGCAAGACACGCGAAACAAAAGCTAAAAGCTCACACCATTGTACAATTTCAGGTCGCTGGAAAATTATTTTTATAGTACGTCAATTATGTAAACAAATGATGGAAGCTTGATAGCATTGCCAGAAGCCTCTTCATCATCCGGGTCCATGTGCCATGCACAAAATTATACTCCTTCGTTCCTAAATATTTGTCTTTTTACAAATTTCAAACGGGCATATTTTAGAGTGTAGATTCACTCATTTTGCTTCGTATGTGTACTCCCTCCATTCCTAAATATTCTATTCATCTTAATAGAGATTTCAATAAGTGACTACATACGGAGCAAAATGAGTGAATCTACACTCTAAAATATGTCTATATACATCCGTATGTGCCAGTCCATTTGAAATCTCTAAAAAGACAAATATTTGAGAGAGAGAGTAGTCACTCGTTGAAATCTCTAGAAAGACAAATACTCCGGAGTATATTTAAGAACCGAGGGGGTAGTGCACAACCGCATGGGAGACTCGGCCCGGTCGTTGCGCCGCATTGATAGTGAGTAATGAATAGTCAAATCATAAGCCCCACCTTTCCCACTGTAAGTTGCTCTGAAGAAGCAACCATCAATACGCTCTTCTTTGAATCCGCTCATACTACTCCATCCGTCACTGTTTATACAACGCGCTTCAGAAAAAAGAAAAAAATCTGTGGGACCAAGGCGACTAGCGATCGGCCTGAAAAATATCATTGGTAGTTATAGCACGGCGTCTATTACTAGAGGGAATAATGCGTACACACATGCATACAGTGCTTCCACCCCGGGTACACACATGCATGCACTCCGTAGTAGTACAGTAAATGGAGAGAAAATTGTGGACTTGAGTGCGGTTACCACGCCCTAATTAATTGAGCATTATACCAAACGCGTCTAAAGTCTCTTTGGTGGTGGAAATGCACTAAGAGAAATGCATCATAATGAAGAGCGCCCTGTAAACTGTGACGGAGGGTGGAGTAGTATGAAGGTGCAAAACCAAGTACGCGTACTACTGCGCTTGGCTCTTCGCCCCTTCATGAAGTCAAACAATGATGGTACTCCACATGTTGGGTACTACAGTGTATGCCTCTGACAATCTGACACCGAATGGACTGATGCATGTCCACCGAGGGTAGGTTGCGTTAGTCAAAATGCGTAAGCGAGCTTCACCTTGTCCTGCAAGCTTCTCCTCGTTCTGCGAGTTGACGGGACACACCAAAAAGTAGTGCTAGTCCATACTCCCTCCTTTCTGGTTAATATGGCTTAATCTTTTTTGCGGGTAAATGAGAGAGCTTTATTCATATATAAGCATTCTTAGGACGATCAGCCAAGACACTGGTCACTAGGAAGCAAGGTACCCTGCAAAAAAAAGTAGGAAGCGAGGTGTTTCATCAAGCCAGCTCTCGGCCACATTCAAAGTGCACCAAGCATGGTTCGCACGAAGATGCGCCGCAAGGTTTGCTGACCTGTTTACATGCTGAATAACAAAAAAAAGAGGAAATATTACTGAGCGCTACTATTTGTAACAGGATATGAGCCAGAATTAAGCGAGAATTGTGGCGAGTGTTCCATCCAATCAACTTCCATTATCACATGTGAGAACCCTCGAAGAGAACCAAATGTGTTGAAGATTGCTTTATCACATTTTAAAATTATAATAAGCGTGCAGACGCTCCTCCATCTGGTTCCTAGTACTAGTATAGTACGTACCTTTATGGACTATAGTAGTAGTACTAGTAAACTTTGCGCTTGGCTGTTCGGGAAGTCGAACAATAATAGCACTAGTAATATAGTGTATGCTTCTGGCAAAATCTGACACCGAATTAACTGCTGCACGTCCACCGCCCGAGCGAGGGAGAGCTTGCATTAGTCAAAAGTTTCTCCTTGTCCTGCGAGCCACCGCGCGCAAGCTTCTCCCGCCCTGCAACCTTCTCCTTGTTCGGCAAGTTGACGGGACACAGCAAAGTAATGCTAGTCCATGCTGCCTCCTCTCCGGTTAATATGGCTTAATTTCAAACGAGATAAATACACTGTCTGTCACTGTATATTTGTAAAAATACGGTCAATGGACTTCATAATACGCTCACTGCGCTCAATATATATATTTTCCGATGTTCATATGGTCACTAGCTCACCCTGACTGAGTATGTGTGTGCATGCACGTGTAGGTTGAGCACTTGAGCGTGACCGTGTGTGTTCCGTCGTGTGCTCGGACATGCATGCATTAGGGCGTCGCGCGCGGTTTTGCATCCATGTGTACGTGTGACTGTTGCATACACGTAGGGGGAGTACGTGTAGGGGCCACTAATGAGCAGTCAAATCACACAGTAAGTTAGTCGGAAGAAGCAACCATCATTTCACTCTTGAATGACATGTACACAATATAAAATGGTTGATATGGAGAGAAAAAGAAAACCACTATATATAGACTAGCAGGAGCCTAAGCTACAAGCCTGCTTGCTTAGGTTGCTCTCTTCACAAGCATAGAACGACGGGCTTGATCCCGCAGCTGGGGGAAGGGAACAATGTTCTGCGTAGACGCGGTCAACATCGGCGAGGGAGAAAACCCACAGTCGGCGCGTCCCAATCGGGGGTCACCGCGATATGGGCCGATGCCGCGTCCCAACCGCCCTTCTAGCTACCGCCCGACGTCCCAGGTAGTCCATCTTCCTTTTGGAGCCGGCTTGCTCCACTGCCGTAGCTCCATCTCCATGTCGATCTTTCTCTACTTCTACCGGCTTCTACTTGTGATGAGTTTATGTCTCATGAACTAGTGCCAGTACTATTATTCTAATCACACTTCCTCAATATCTTTGCCATCAGGGATGCTCAGGTCGATTTCAGTGGAACTGCACAAAAGCATCGTATGATCCGAGGGTGCCAGCCGTCTTTCCTTCGACAGGTTCTACCTGGCCAGGAAATTAAATCATGTTTAGGGTTTAGGGTTTAAGTCGTAGTGATTCCATCAGTAGTTTTTCTATCATACACGCTCTCACAACTTTTTTCTTTAATTGTGAAGTAAATATTGGCTATGATCTGTGAATCATTGAGATGCATCAGCATGCGTGTTAGTTTTCCTTTGTATTTGATGGAATGTTGTAACGGGGCAACCTTGGAATAGGAATGAAAATGAAGTGGAAAAGTTTCCGTTTTTCTAGAGAAAAAATGGAAACGGAGAGAAACCAACGTTTCTTTTCGTTGGATCACGCCATCGAGCAAAACCAACATTTAAATCACGTCTATCGTGTTCGTGTCTCACCCTCCTCCACGGCTTGACCCCACACGGTCGCTCGGCATGCCACTCACCGCAAACCGAGTAGTATACCATAACTTTCCCGCCTGCTTGTCGATGGATCGCGCCATGGAGTACTAGCACTGCTGGAAGAGATTGACGAGTTGGGGAAGGACAACTAGTTGCAGCACGGACTCCCAAGAACTTACTACTGGAAGAGATCGCGCATGTTGTAGCCGGCTATTGCGACCTTTGAATGCGGAGCAGCCGCGTGCACCCAGAAGCGGCGCGGGCGACGCTCTCTCGGCCGGCGCACCGGAATCAATGCCGGTGCCAGTGAGAGGTCGCGTCCGCTCTGGCCGGGCATGAATGCGGCACTGACCGTTTCGGGCGGGAAGCACGCGCGGGTGATGAAGAGGGTTCGGGTAGGTCAGGACCGGCCGTGGCAGCAGTCCGGACGTGCGCAAACAAGAGATGTTGTACGTTAATATGCTGCGTATATAACTAACAACGTAAATAATGTGCCAGTTGGACAAATATGATTGGAGATGGAGATGTGAGGGAGTCCTGGATTAGGGGGTGTTCGGATAGCCAAACTATACCTTCAACCGGACTCCTGGACTATGAAGATACAAGATTGAAGACTCCGTCCCGTGTCCGGAAGGGACTTTCCTTGGCGTGGAAGGCAAGCTTGGCGATACGGATATGAAGGTCTCCTACCATTGTAACCGACTTTGTGTAACCCTAACCCTCTCCAGTGTCTATATAAACCGGAGGGTTTTAGTCCGTAGGACAACATACACATCAACAATAATACCATAGGCTAGCTTCTAGGGTTTAGCCTCCTCGATCTCGTGGTAGATCTACTCTTGTACTACCCATATCATCAATATTAATCAAGCAGGACGTAGGGTTTTACCTCCATCGAGAGGGCCCGAACCTGGGTAAAACTTCGTGTCCCTTGTCTCCTGTTACCATCCGGCCTAGACGCACAGTTCGGGACCCCCTACCCGAGATCTACCGATTTTGACACCGACATTGGTGCTTTCATTGACAGTTCCTCTGTGTCGTCACCGTCAGGCTCGATGGCTCTTACGATCATCGATAGCGACGCAGTCTAGGGTGAGACCTTCCTCCCCGGACAGATCTTCGTCTTCGGCGGGTTCGCACTGCGGGCCAATTCGCTTGGCCGTCTGGAGCAGATCGAAAGCTACGCCCCTGGCCGTCAGGTCCGATTTGGAAGTTTTAACTACACGGCTGACATCTGCGGGGACTTGATCTTCGATGGATTCGAGCCACTGCCAAGCGCGCCGCACTATCACGACGAGCATGATCTAGCTCTGCCGCCGAATAGTGCCCTGGAGGCCGCACCCGCATCGGCTCCGACCCTTAAGTCGGAGCGAACTGCGCCAATCGAGGATGGGCGGTTGGACGCCACCTCAGGGGCTGCGACCCCAATGGCGATTGAGCCAAGCACCAGCCCCGTACTCTGCGAGACTCGTGACTCCAAGGAGCCGGACTCCTCTCCGGACTCCGAACCCTCTGCGCCCCGGCCGATCGAATCCGATTGGGCGCCGATCATGGAGTTCACTTCCGTGGACATCTTTCAGCACTCGCCTTTCGGCGATATCCTAAAGTCACTGAAGTCTTTCTCTTTATCAGGAGAGCCCTGGCCGGACTACGGTCAGCAAGGTTGGGGTACGGACGATGAACAAATTCAAAGCCCACCCACCACCCACTTTGTAACCACTGTCGACGACTTAACCGACATGCTCGACTTCGACTCCAAAGATATCGACGGTATGGACGCCGATCAAGGAGATGATGAAGAACCAGCGCCTACTAGGCCCTGGAAAGCCACCTCGTCATATGACATATACATGGTGGACACACCAAAAGAGGGAGATGGTGATGGAACAGCGGAGGATGACCCCTCCAAGAAACAGCCTAAGCGCCGGCGTCAGCGGCGCCGCTCAAAATCCCGCCAAAACAAACACGGTGATTCCAGCACAGGAGATAATAATACTCCGGAAAGCGCCGAAGAAAACCCCCTCTAGCAAGATTTAGCACATGAGGATGGAGAAACCAGCCCCCATGAGAGAGCGGCAGACAGAGAGGTCGAGGACGATAATTATATGCCTCCCTCCGAAGACAAGGCAAGCCTCGACAATGACGAATTCGTCGTGCCAGAGGATCCCATCGAGAAAAAGCGTTTTCAACGCAGGCTTATGGCCACGGCAAGAAGCCTCAAGAAAAAACAGCAACAGCTTAGAGCTGATCAAGATTTGCTAGTCGATAGATGGACTGAAGTCCTTGCGGCCGAAGAGCATAAACTCGAACGCCCCTCCAAGAGCTACCCAAAGCGCAGGTTGCTACCCCGATTAGAGGAGGAGGCACTTGATGCGGCCGACCGGCCACCTCGTGGTCGCGACAGAGAGGCCTCTCGGCCCTCCACTCAAGCCGCACCCCGTACCAAGGCACGGGAATATGCGCCGGACTTACGAGACATGCTGGAGGACAAGGCAAGGCAAACAAGATCGATATACGGATCGCGTGGGCGCCCCACGGCTCAAGACAGTAACCGTCACGCCGGCCACAAATTCGGCGGGGACGAACACAGTAGACAAGGCTCATTGGAGCTACGTCACGATATAGCCTAGTACAGAGGCGCCGCACACCCACTCTACTTTATAGACGAAATAATGGATCATCAAATCCCCGAGGGTTTCAAACCCGTAAGCATCGAATCATATGATGGCACAACAGATCCCGCGGTATGGATCGAGGATTATCTCCTCCATATCCACATGGCCCACGGCGATGATTTCCACGCCATCAAATACCTCCCACTCAAGCTTAAAGGACCAGTTCGGCATTGGCTTAACAGCTTGCCAACAGGATCAATCAGTTGTTGGGAGGACCTGGAAGCCGCATTCCTCGACAATTTCCAGAGCACTTACGTGCGACCCCCAGACGTCGATGACCTAAGTCACGTAATTCAGCAGCCAGAGGAATCGGCCAGGCAATTCTGGACACTGTTCCTAACAACGAAAAACCAAATAGTTGACTGTCCGGACGCTGAGGCCCTAGCAGCCTTCAAACACAATATCCATGACGAGTGGCTAGCCCGGCACCTTGGACAGGAAAAGCCGAAATCTATGGCAGCACTCATGACACTCATGACCCGCTTTTGCGCGGGAGAAGAAAGCTGGCTTGCTTGTAGCAACAATATGACCAAGAACCCTGGTAATTCGGACACCAGGGACAGTAGTGGCAGGTCGCGTCGCAACAAGCAGAAGCGCCGCATTAACGACGACAATGCTGAGGATACGGCAGTTAATGCCGGATTCAGAGGCTCTAAATCCGGTCAGCGGAAAAAGCCATTCAAACGGAATCCTAGGGGCCCGTCCAGTTTGGACCGAATACTCGACCGCTCGTGCCAGATACATGGCACCCCTCAAAAGCCAGCCAATCAGATCAACAGGGATTGTTGGGTGTTCAAGCAGGCAGGCAAGTTAAACACCGAAAATGAAGACAAGGGGCTGCATAGCGATGACGGCGAGGAGCCCCGGCCACCGAACAACAGTGGACAGAAGGGTTTTCCCCCACAAGTGCGGATGGTGAACATGATATACGCAACCCATGTCCCCAAAAGGGAGCGGAAGCGTGCGTTAAGGGACGTATACGCGGTAGAGCCAGTCGCCCCAAAGTTCAACCCATGGTCCTCCTGCCCGATCACCTTTGATCGAAGGGACCATCCCACTAGCATCCGTCATGGTGGAGTCGCCGCATTGGTTCTAGACCCAATAATTGACGGATTTCATCTCACTAGAGTCCTTATGGACGGCGGCAGCAGCCTGAACCTGCTTTACCAGGATACAGTGCGGAAAATGGGCATAGATCCCTCGAGGATTAAGCCCACCAAAACGACCTTTAAAGGAGTAATACCAGGTGTAGAGGCCAACTATATAGGCTCAGAAACACTTTAAGTGGTCTTCGGATCTCCGGGTAATTTCCGAAGCGAGGATTTAATCTTCGACATAGTCCCGTTTCGCAGTGGCTATCACGCACTGCTCGGGCGAACCGCATTCGCTAATTTCAATGCGGTACCACATTACGCATACCTTGAGCTCAAGATGCCAGGCCCTCGAGGAGTAATTACAGTCAATGGAAACACCGAACGCTCCCTCCGAACGGGGGAGCACACGGCGGCCCTTGCAGCGGAAGTTCAAAGCAGCCTCTCCAGGCAGTTCTCCAGTCCGGCCACTAAACGACCGGACACCGTCAAGTGCGCTCGGAGTAACCTACAACAAGACCGCCTGGCACGATCCGAGCAGGCGTAGCAATGCGGTCCCCAACCCCAACCCTCGCAAAAAGGCGACGCCAGTACTTCGCGTACATAACTACGCTTTAGAGATACCATGGGCATAGGGGGAGGGGCCCCATCACGGCACGCCCAAAACACGGCTTAAACTGTACCAGGGGCTGCCGATTTTTTAATTTTGTCTTACTTTCAGGACTACATCCTTCGGAAGGCCTGTTCGGCAGTTTAATTGCCGCACAAACGATGTAAGAACCAGGGAAGCAGACAAGCCACGCTGCACTACGGAACTCCCAGGTGGTCTCTATCATGAGCAGTACACCCGTTCCGCATACTATTCCGCAGCTTGCCCCTGGAACGGACATGTTAACTAGTCCAACCATCCACTCATCGAATTATTTGTATCGTTCTGCCTTGATCGCACACCTTTTTAATAAACAATGCATATCTTTCGTCTATTTTTGCATTACCTTTTTTTTCTTTATATATGTTCCTTAACGACATGTTGCACCCGTACACGTTGGTACGGCCAAAATACGCCAGGGCTTTAGTACCCCTCAATATGGTGTGAGAAGTCTGAACACTTTAACAAGTGTGGCACCCCGAACTTATAGCATTATATGCATCGGCTCTGAATCATGTCTTGGGTTAATAGTTGGGTTTGCCCGGCTCCTATGTTTTGGTGCCTTACATTCCGCTATATCGGCTAAGGTAGCACTAGGAGAACCACTGCGATTGTGCCCCGGTTGAGCTGGGTCGAGCACCTCAGTGGAGAAAGCTAAAACTAACTGTCATGATGAAGCAAGAGCTGGTCGCTGTTCGAGAGGTTTTTTCGAGTCCCTAAAGACTTATGCCGCTTAGGGCGAGGAGCCGGCTCTGTCCGGCCAAGGCGTGGATAGCGCCCCGAACTCGGTGTTCCGAATACCAAGGGCTTCGCCGAAATTTAAAATTATAGAATTCTATGGCTAAGTGAGAGTGTTCACGCATTATAGTCCGATTGCCTTGTTCGTTGGGCTGGGCGCCTCCCTCGAAGGACCCAAACATGGGAAAAAGAGCGCTCAGGTTTATCCCCGAACACCCCAGCACTAGCGGCACGGGGGCAGAAGCCGACGACTCGCCATCTCTCAGAATTGATAAACAGCCGCACAGAAGGTAATATTTTAAATTCCAACAGCATTGCTTAGCGCATATAAACATGTTTTCAGCGCACAGGACAAAACGAGCAAGTTTCACTCAAAAATTACATCCCTAGAACATTCATCCGCCACAAGGCGGGCACCCTTCAGAACATCCTTATAGTAATTCTCGGGCTTGCGATGCTCTTTCCCCGGCGGTGGCCCGTCCTTCACAAGCTTCTCAGCATCCAGCTTGCCCCAGTGCACCTTAGCACGGGCAAGGGCCCTACGGGCACCCTCAATGCAGACGGAGCGCTTGATGACTTCGAGCCTTGGACAGGCCTCCACCAGCCGCCGCACCAACCCGAAAAAGCTCCCAGGCAGAGCCCCTCCAGGCCACAGCCAAACAATAAGGCCCTTCATGCCCTGTTCGGCCGCCTTGCGGAGCTCGACCAGTTGCTTCAGCTGGTCGCTCAGGGGCACGGGGTGTCCGGCCTCAGCGTACTGAGACCAGAACACCTTCTCCGTCGAGCTGCCATCCTCGACTCGATAGCATGTGGCGGCATCGGACACACTCCGGGGAAGATCTGCGAACGCTCCTGGAGAACTCCGGATTTGGGTAAGTAACAAGTAACTCACGTTTATGTGTTTGCTTTGCATAAAGAATGCCTTACCTACCGCTATCTTCTTCACCTCATCCAACTCCTGGAGGGTCTTCTGGGATTCGGCCTTGGCAGATTTGGCATTTTCAATAGCCACCGCAAGCTCGGACGCTTGCGTCTTCGAGTCAAGCTCCAAACTCTCATGTTTTTCCATGAGAGCCTGGAGCTCTTGCCGCACCTTGCCAACCTCGGCCTCATATTTCTCCCGCTCGGTGCACTCCGAGGCCGCACTCTTCTCGGCCTCGACCAGCGCTTGCTTAAGGGTCGCCACTTTAGACGTGGCCCCTACAATAGCCACGATAATCCTGTCATTCATTGCAATTGCACCTTTTTATATATATTTTTAACAAGGTATTTCTTACATTCATTATCCTCGAGTTGCTTCTTGGCACGCTCGAGCTCTTGCTCGGACCGCTCGAGGTTCTGCTTTAGCGTGTCCATTTCCGCAGTCAATGCGGCGGACGCAAGCAGGGAAGCCTGCATACGCATATTGACTCATTTTTGTTAGACTCCTGCGAATTTTATTTGATCTTTTATTCGGCTTTTCTTCTTGAATGCCAAACAGAGCATCAGGGGCTGCTGTCTATGCGGTAATATTATTTAGACATTCTTTACTTACCTCAAAGCCTGTTAAAAGGCTAGTACAAGCTTCAGTCAGTCCGCTGTTGGCGGACTGAACCTTCTGGACTACCGCACTCATAATGGCACGGTGCTCCTCGTCGATGGAGGCGCCTTGGAGCGCCTCCAACATATTGTCCGACGCCTCCAGTTAGACGGGGGCCACCGGCATAGTGGGCTGGCTCCTCTTGGAAGGAGGTCGCCCGCCGGACTCTGGAACCTTTAAAGGTTCCGGAGCAGTGTCCGGCCTAGAGCCGGACTCGGAGCCCAGGGGGGTTTCATCCCCTTTGCTCCTGGAGACTGGGAGGTCGCCTTGCGGTGCCTCCAGGACCACCTCCTCCTGGCTTGAAACCTGTTGGGACAACACTTCGGTGTCGTCCGTAGGGCGGGGGGAGGAAGCCGTCAGAAGCGAGTTCACATCCGACGAGTCCAGTGAGCCGCTCGACGACGCGTCGAGCCGGTCTTTTGATGGGCTGCATAAACATATTCGACGTGAGGGAAAGCTGTGCAATAAATGAATACTATGAATTACTCTGGTATCCAGATACTTACGATTTGGCCAGGGGCTTGGCCCTAGGCGCCCACTCCTCTCCGCCGCCGTCGGCGTCGGTGGAGCAGTCCGGAGGAAGGGTTTTCCCCTTGTTCGACCCTTTGGCCTCCCTAGTTGGGGCAGCCTTCCTTTTCTTCCCTTCCCTCGCTGGAGGGGGAGGGGTCTCTTCTTCCTCCTCCTCGTCTTCGCGGGAGGAGTGCGTCTTGGATTCGTCGGATGATGAATCCGACACCTCCGGGCACCGGGCACTCTTTCGAGTCCCCGTGGCCTTCTTCTTGACCTTCTTCTCCGGCACCACATAGGGTGCCGGAACCAGCAGCCTCGTCAAGTGAGCATCCGCTGGGCCTTCGGGCAATGGAGCCGGACAGTTGATCTGTCCGGACGTCACCTGCCAATCCTGTTAAAAGAAAGGGAGCTTAGATCCCACATGGAGTCAAACTATGAAAAACTAATACCCTGCAAAAGGAAAAAAACAGCTTACCGCGAGAGCGTGACGCTGCACACTAAATCCGCGATCCTCAGTAGCGGATGCGGGAGCCTCGACGCCCTTGAAAAGCACCTTCCAGGCATCTTCGTATGTCGTGTCGAAGAGCCTGCTCAGAGTTTGGTGCCGCATCGGGTCGAACTCCCACAGGTTGAAAGCCCGTTGTTGGCACGGGAGGATCAAGCGGATGAGCATAACCTGGACTACGTTGACAAGTTTGAGCTTCTTGTCCACCCGGGTTTTTACGCATGTTTGGAGTCCGGTCAGCTCTCCTTTTTTACCCCACGATAGGCCCGTCTCTTTCCAGGACGTGAGCCGCGTTGGGGGTCCGGACTGGAACTCAGGGGGTGTGACCCATTCGGCGTCGCGCGGCTCGGTGATGTAAATCCACCCCAATTGCCACCCCTTCAGGGTCTCCACCAAGGAGCCCTCGAGCCAGAGGACGTTGGCCATCTTGCCCACCATGGTGCCTCCGCACTCCGCCTGGCTGCCGCGCACCACCTTCGGTTTGACGTTGAAAGTCTTGAGCCATAGGCCGAAATGGGGGCGGATGCAGAGGAAGGCCTCGCACACGATGATAAACGCCGAGATGTTGAGGAAGAAGTTCGGGGCCAGATCGTGGAAATCCAGGACGTAGTAGAACATCAGCCCCCAGACAAATGGGTGGAGAGGGAAGCCTAGTCCGCGGAGGAAATGGGGGAGGAACACCACCCTCTCATGGGGCCTAGGGGTGGGGATGAGCTGCCCCTTTTCGGGGAGCCGGTACGCGATGTCGTTAGACAGGTATCCGGCCTTCCTCAGCTTTTTGATATGTCCCTCCATAATGGAGGAGACCATCCACTTGCCTCCCACTCCGGACATGACTGGAGAAGGTTGAGGTCAGGAGTGCGGACTTGGGCGCTGGAGCTCGAGCGCGCAAGAATGGATAGGCGAAGGAGGAAGAAGGTGTAGGTGAAAAGGTGGATCTTTATCCCCTTATATGGGTGGACGCAACTACATGTATCCACCAGCCTGGCAAGACTCGCTTATCTCCAAGCGCCGTAATCAATGGCGCTGTTGGGTTACCCATGCCCGTATTGATGAGAATCCCAGAATAAGGGGACACGATCTCTGCTTTAACAAGACGTGCCAAGGAAACCGCCTCGCATAACGCGCTGGGATGGGACAGTAAAACGGTCGAATAAAAGCTTGGCCGTGGTGTGATGTCACACGATGGAATACGTCAGCAGATTAGATTTGTGTAAATATTATTCTCTCTATGGCAATATGTGGAAACTTATTTTGCAGAGCCGCACACTATCTTTGTGTTCAAAATCTTCTATGAAGTACTTGGAGGAGGAACCCGCCTTGCAATGCCGAAGACAATCTGCGCGCCGGACTCATTTTCATTGAAGCCTGGTTCAGGGGCTACTGAGGGAGTCTTGGATTAGGGGGTGTTTGGATAGCCGGACTATATCTTCAGCCGGACTCCTGGACTATGAAGAGACAAGATTGAAGACTCCGTCCTGTGTCCGGAAGAGAGTTTCCTTGGCGTGGAAGGCAAGCTTGGCGATACGGATATGAAGATCTCCTACCATTGTAACCGACTTTGTGTAACCCTAACCCTCTCCGGTGTCTATATAAACCGGAGGGTTTTAGTCCGTAGGACAACATACACATCAACAATCATACCATAGGCTAGCTTCTAGGGTTTAGCCTCCTCGATCTCGTGGTAGATCTACTCTTGTACTACCCATATCATCAATATTGATCAAGCAGGACGTAGGGATTTACCTCCATCAAGAGGGCCCGAACCTGGGTAAAACTTCGTGTCCCTTGTCTCCTGTTACCATCCGGCCTAGACGCACAGTTCGGGACCCCCTACCCGAGATCCGCCGGTTTTGACACCGACAAGATGGAAATGGAATTTTACGTAAACACGAATATGCATGTCTATGTCTATGTGTGTGCGCGACGACTCTCATGACCTGGAAGCGGGGGCGTGTTTTTGATCGAGTTTTCTTTCTTGGTACGTTAGAAAATCAGTTTGTCTAATTCTCATCTAGATGTTATTTAAGGATATCACATCTAAGCTCCCACAAGTATATAATGTAGCAACAAGAAACAAAAAAACTAGGAAAAGACCACAAACTGAGTGGACATCAACTTATATGTGACATAACTATGTCACATCTAGATGTTTCCTAGATAGACCCTTAAAACATTGTCCGCCAGTTTTCGTTTCTTTTTTCCAGGAACACGCGTATTCTATTTAAAACCACTGCTATGGAGAGATTTTTTTACTCCATTATAGCCTCTTGTTTGATAGAGTTTCTCGCGTCTCACTCTCTCACCCTCTCCATATCAAAACAAGATGACAGTGTCCACTCTATCTCTCTCCTCATCGGTGGTCACAGATCCGGCCGAATCCCGTCCGCTGCGGGAGGTGAGGAGGTGCAGCGTTGACGTTGTCGTCGTCGGCGACGGAGGAAGCCGATGCGCACCGTCCTCTCGGAGCCGGCGCTGGTGTGGACGAAGATCCTCCGCGCCCTTGTTCACTGCCGTCATGTGGGCAGATCCCGCCCGCCCACCTACACAACATCTCGCCCACCCGAGGTATAACTTCTTGTACTGTTCCAGCTCCCTAGGTCACTGCGTGCGGGTTTTCTTCTATGCGACTACTCCCCCACTCCCCATGTATAGTAGCTAGGGTTCGTCGGCTGGTCCAACATCACCTACTAGTACTATTATAGAGGAAATGCCACTCAAAAAGTTGTCCTAATTTATGCCTTGGTGGAGGTATACATGTTGTTTCGACAAAAAGTACATGGTGGTTGTGCGGTCATTGTCCATATGGTGGTAGTACTATCACTGATTAAATGAAGAAATGCTTTTTTTCTCGGGTATCCTGGTTTAGTTCCCATCAAGATAATTATGATGCTTCTGTTTGTTGGTGTACTTTTCATTAATTCTTATTGACAATTGAGATGTCATTGCTAACCCTTTTTTATATTTTTGGAAACAGCGATGCGTGTCTCCATACCCGGGCATGTCTTCCTCAATTTAAGTGGAACTGCACAAAATTGGATGGCCATTGTTGTTCCGCCTCACTGTCTCTGCCACGTGGTTCTTCCTACGTCGAGCTTGATTACTGAGAGGAAACAGACCACAGTGAGGAATTGTTGAACTTCTTAGGTGCCTCACCCGAACTTGATGCCAAATGGATGATGCATCACCACGATGACATATTGATGCTCATGGTTGCGCCTCATGGTTGTGTCGGCTGGTGATGCTGATCGATTTTCAACGAAAAACAAGTTGTCTTCCATCAGTGCTCTTTGCTTGTTTACGCACAAAGATGACATCCTTCGTCAGTTCACCTTGGTTGCATTGGAGATGCAGTCGTCTTTCACGTTGGTGCAATTTTCGCTAGGGTTTTACGACAGGTGGGCCCAAAATGTGGCTGGCTCACCTGTCATACAGCCAAAAGCAGGTGCAGTGAAGGCACCGGAGCTCAGTCCGTACTATAGTAGTATATATATATAAGCGGGAGCCTCAGTGCTTGTTCTCTAGGGTTTGCACTCTCCACACGGTCTCCGCACTACATATATGTTACTCCCTCCGTTCCGAATTACTTGTGCTAGATTTGTCTAGATATGGAGGTATCTAGCACTAAAATGAGTCTAGATACATTTGCTAGGGTTTGCTATATTCACAGTCTCTCACCCTCTCTTAACCAGATCTAAACAAGACTGCGTTGGCCTCTTGTCTCTCTCTCCCCCCTCATAGCTTGTCAAGGAGGCGTCCGTATCCCGTCGCACCAGGAAGGGGAGGAGGTGCAGCGTTCACTCTATCGCCTTTGGCGAGGGAGGCAATCCACTGTTGGCTGCGCTGTTCTCTTTCACCCAGCACCTGTGCGGGAGGGCCACCGACCCCTTCTTCCTCGCTGTCGTACTTAGTGTGGGCAGATCCGGCCTCCCGCCGCACGCCTTGCCACATCCCGACGACCCTAAGGTATAAGTTTCTTTGAAACCGTCGTTGCTCTAGCTGCATGTGGATCTTTTTCGATCTGTAGTCGAATCTAGGTCTTGGTTCAAAGAGGAATGAAGGGTGCGGTGGGCTAGAGCAAGAATCTAGGACGTGGTTCAATGAGGAAAGGAGGGGCAGAAAGTAGTATAGTATGGCTATCCAGTCGCTTTGTAGGTCGAAAAGGGAAAAAGGGGGTAACCCAGTACACACATCTCTAAGGAACCGATCTCTTTGTTGAAAAGGGAAAGAAACCGAGGGGTCGGGTAGTTTGTGCATGACTAGATTTGCTACCCTCACATAGGAAGAAGGTTCAAAGAGAACAAATATGGGACCAGCGCATATATGATGCTTGGCTACATACTCTACATCACCCATTTATACGTGTGGACGCACATGGTGCTGGCATGTCCCATGCAGCTATTTTGCTGTTGTTAATCTCAGAATTAACTACTGATCTATTTTAAAAGAATTTCTCTGTTAATATGAATCAATGCAACCGTTTTAGAAATGCCACTGTCCTATACTTTGTTTTCCGTCAAGATAAGGTAGATGCTTCTTTTTGTGGCCGCATGTTTCATCCTCCTTTATTGGCCAGTAATTGTTTTCTTTTTTGCCTCTTAAAACAGGGATATCTATTCAACTTGTTGCTATAGAAAACTTAAATGTCACACCGGCAACTTTGCTTGATTTCAGTGCAACTGCACAAAACTTGATTGGATTTCCTATTCGTGTTGGTAGATTCGTATTTTATGTTGGTTGTCTCATGAAAGGTCAGTACAGGCCCTCATCCACATGATTGTGCAGTGTGCTTTGAGATGCTGTGCTACTTGTATTGGTACTGTTTTAAATAAATGGTGAATTGAAGCTATTGTATTGCTGTCTTTTCCCATTAAGTAGTGAAAAAATGGGACCAACCCAGACATGATGCTTGTTGTTTTGTTACAACAAATTCAGCGTCACCCCCTTTATAACCCAGTAATTGATGCCACTCTCAGATTTAACTACTGAATCTTATTTCAAAACTGCAACACTTGTTAGGGATTGGCGGGATTACCATTTTTGTGGTCGCATGTTTCATCCTTCTTAATTAGCCAGTAATTGATTCCTTTTTTGCCTCTGTTTATACAGGGATATCTATTCAACTTGTTGCTATTGTGACATTTTGCTTCGCTACACGAAACACTTTGCTTGATTTCAGTGCAACTGCACAAAACGAGATTGGATTTCCTATTCGTGTTGGCAGATTCGTACGTGATCTTGTGTGCGCCATGACAGGTTGGTACTTGCCTTCATCCACATGATCGTGCAGTGTGTTTTGAGATATTGTGCTACTTGTATTGGTACTGTTTTAAATAAATGATGAATTGAATCTATTGTATTGCTATCTTTTCCCATTAAGTAGTGAACAAAAATGGGACCAACCCAGACATGATGCTTGCTGCTTTGTTACAACAAATTCAGCATCACCCCCTTTATAAGCTTTGTCGTTCTTTATACATGTTGAAACAAGGCATTATTAAGATAATGTCTCAGTCAATATGAATGAATCACACTGATGGAGAATTGCTACTCTCCTGCTTTGTTTCCCATTAAGATAAAGTAGATCAGTAGATGCTTTTCTTCTGGGAGTACAAGTCATCAACCGTTATTTCTTAGTAGTAGTTTCCCTTATACCTATTGTTGCTTACAGGGATATCAAAATTAAAGCTCAGTTTTATTCCGACTTCGATTTTAGTTGAACTGCACAAAAGGAGCCAATGTGTAAGGCAAACTGCTGCATTACTGGGTCTAGTTGGTCGTTCCACTTTCCAGAAAGAAGCAGTCACTGTTTGCGCTACATTACAGAAGGAATGACCAAGAAGCTTTACATAGTATTATTAGACACCGGTGACATGACTAGTCTGCAGAGACCATTGGCAATTTAACAATACGTGGAGTGCCCTGGGCAAAAAAGTGCCCAAAGAAGTATAAAAGCTACGACAGGACTCCATGATCATAGGCATTACATATCTTGAATGGGAAAAGCTTGTCAAAGTTTAATCATTGATGTTAGCAAGAAGCCATTAGTTTAATATATTGGAATTGGAAAACCTTGTCAAAATTTGCTCATTGATGTTAGCCAGAAGAGATGCATTTGATATTTTTGAGTGGGACGCCCTTGCTGTGAGCAGCGTTGAGTGTTTTTTCCTATTCCTGTGTCCAGTTTAGAAGTAAATAGTTACTTTGCTGAGATATTCCTGTGTTAAGAGTTTGTTCTGAATATTGTCTATGTAATGCCAGGCCTTGTGTTTGATTGCAAAGTTGAGATTGGAATGTTGTGGCATGCGGCATCACGAGCTGTTCACCGTGCCTCCTGATAATAATGCTTCGTATTGTTTTGCATGTTGATCTAATGCCAGTGATTTGCTTGTTAAGAAGATCATCCTCTTCTGTTGTTTACGTGCTTAAGAAGTTCATCGTCTGATGGTTCATTCATAGCCTATACGACAAGTCGGGTAGGTTAGACGTGAAACCATATGATCTTTCGACCAACTCATGATATTAGGCCGTGATTGGATTGTCGTTTTCCAACCAAAACCGTTTGTAAAACTGACGCTTGTAAATTAAAGCAGATGGTCTCGGGCGAAGGCTCTTGGTTGGTCTATTTTGACTAGTAAAATATCGGAAGTACTTGACACACGATAAAAATGTTGAACCGCATTGCTAATCTAGCCGTTAGGTGTTGTTTCAGCCTTGCCCATGGATGGCATGATACGCACGTCATGCATGTATCGTCTGGTAATGTCGTCCATATAGCAGTGCTCGTAAAATATACACTAGTCTCTCAAATTACACGCGTAACCCGCCGGTTTTACTTACAGACCTCGGGCCCTCAGTTTCATTATGCCTGTATTTTACGCGTTGTTTTCGATGACGAGTAAATTACACTTGTATGTTAATACAGGTTTGAAATAAACCAGAGCTCCCAAGCGCGACCTTACCGTTTCATGCCGTCTCAGTTTCTCGAAGGTTCTCATAGGTGTCCGATGATCCTGGCTTCCTGAATGAGTAGCGGGCGCTGTATCAGACCATCCATAGGGCTCGCGAGGCCCTCTCCGTTGTCCTTCGAGTTGTTGCGCTCGCCGTGGCGCCGAGCATTGTTAACATCGTCAACGAACATGAGGATTCAGGAGATGACTTTATTTTGACTGGATGACACTAGGGACCCACTAGGGCCATAGCCGTACGTACGCAAGTGCCTCCTTATTATGTACAACTATATTTTTTTGCTTTCTCCTGGTTTCCTAACATCACTGTCCCACACCATTGTCAACCTATGTAGTCAATATAAATGAGAGAATTGCACAAGGTGTGGCCGACAGCTGGGACCAAGCAGCTCGAGCAGTATTTGTGTTTTTGAGGCGTGAGCACTGCAGAGTTTTTCTTGGCGATGATTTCGTTGTTGTTCAGAGAAGAGCAGGGTATTAACTGGGCGGGCTGTGGCCCGTCTAGCCCAGGGCAGATATCCAGCCCAGATACTAATTTTTTCAAGATGAAAATGGCTAGCCCAGCTATACGTCTTTTTGACGAATACCCAGGCAAGGTCAACATGTTATTCTCCGCCCCGCTGGGCTGCAAATCTTTACTAGGAGGGATGCATTAGGCTTAACAGGAAAATGGGCTTTAAAAACTAATAAATGGGATGTAATTATAAAAACTTGGCAGTAACTATTAAAAAAATGCACCAAACACGAAATTAGTTTATAAAATATTATTTATGTATTTTGAAAATCTTAAATTTTCATTGTTGCGTGCGCAATGTTTCGTTGGATTTTTACGTAATACAAATTTATATTTAATATAACTAGAAATTTCGGGATAAAAATATTTCGGAGCCCATCAAAATGTGGGAAATTTTATTGAATTCTGTCTTCAACGGTTGGTTGAAATTATAAATCATTGTCCTAGCTAGAAAATGGGCTATACTTTTGACAAACTGTAAATGGGTTGTTGTAAATTCCATTAGAATTCCAAAATGGGTTGTACATACTTACAAAACGCAAATGGGCTATAAGTTCTCTGCTACACACTTGTGGGCCTACTAAGTGACGCGTCCCCTAAAAAAATGAGTTAACGCGTATGCAAGGCTTTGCCAACTTATTATAGTCAACACACGGTTCTAGCAGCAGTGGCCGTTGGATGTCTATCCAACGGATGTCGTGATTCTTCTTCAATCTCGGATATTCTTAGCTTCAGCCGCCCAAAAAATGATTCCTCTCCCTGACATCTGGGGCACACCATTTCGGAGGCTGACCTGTGGGCCTACTAAGTTGGAGCATACCAAGGGCTTTGTCAACTTAGTCAATAATAAACGTTTCTAGCTTCAGTGACTGTACGATGTCCATCCAACGGCCGTAGTGCTTCTTCAACCTCTGGTCTTCTTGGTCCAGCCACCCAAAGCAGCGCCAGTCGTGCCCCCTGCTCCTGCCTCCCGTGGCCGGCTGTGCTGCCGCGGAGGCCACACCACCCCCATACTACTCCCAGCGCTGGCCAGGCCATCCCTCCACTCACCCACACTCCCTGTTATTCTGCGGCGATGGCAGCCTCACACCGCAACCGAACCAGTGAACCCTCGTACTCCTCTCCGTGCGGGCTTCCACTGTTGCATCTTCCCCGGCTCCACATCGTCCCCTTCCTAGGCCTCACCGTCATCCAGACCACCGCCCTGGTGCTCTCGGCGTGGCGTGGTCAACGTGGTCAATGACCGACTTCCATCGGAAGAGTACTATATGTGGAGAGGCTGACAGCTGGGTCCAGGCGGCCGCAAGGAAGTGCCTCCTTATTACGCGCAAAATAATTATTCCTCCACCTTACAGCAGGGACCCACCGTACGGGCCACCTTATTCCGCGAAAAAACGTTTCCCCCCTGACTGCTCGGACCCACCGGAAGTGCCTCCTTATTACGCACAAAAAAATGAATACTCCCCTGCTAGCTGGGACCCACCATGGTGGGAGGCTGACTTGTGGGCCTACTAAGTTGACTGGGACGGGGGCCTTTGTCAAATTTAGTCAATATGAACGATTCTAGCTCCAGTGACCGTACGGTGTCCATCCAACGGTCGTAGTGCTTGTTCAACCTCTGGTCTTCTTGCTCCAGCCGCCCAAAGCAGCGCCGGTCGTGCCGCATGCTCCTGCCTCCCGTGGCCGACTGTGCTGCCGCGGAGGCCTCACCGCCCCTACTATTCCCACCGCTGGCCGGCCCTGCGGCGACGGCAGCCTCACATCACAGCCGAACCAGTGAACCCTCGTACTCCTCTCCACGTGGGCTTCCACTACCGCATCTTCCCCGGCTCCTTGTCGTCCCCTTCCTAGGCCTCGCCGTCGTCCACCGCCCTGGTGCTCTCGGCGCGGCGTGGTCAATGTGGTCAAGGAACGACTTCCATCGGACGTGGACTGTATGTGGAGAGGTTGACAGCTGGGTCCACGACCGCAGCAAGGAAGTGCCTCCTTATTATGTGCAAAATAATTATTCCTCCACCTGACAGTGGGGACCCACCAGACGAGCCACCGTATTTCGTGAAAAAAACGTTTCCCCCCTGACTGCTGGGACCCACCAGCTACACCTTCGCATGCAAGGAAGTGCGTCCGGGCAAAGCAAAAAAACAAAACAATTCGCCCCCTGACTGCTGGGACCCACCAGCTACATCTTCGCACGCAAGGAAGTGCCTAACAGTCAGGACCCACCTGGTCGAAGCGTACGTAGCGTTGTCATTCTGGTCGCGAACGTGTACATACATATATATTGGTCGATGTAGAGGCATGCACGTGTCGTAGTAGAGGCGTGCACGTAGCATGTACACGTACGTACAACGGCCAGGGTGCAAGAGAGAAAATACGGCCACGTATGTGTACATACGGGCGTGGTCTCGAACGCCTACTCGCGCATACGTACGACCAGGGCTCGTGTACATGGCTGGGTCGGAACGGAGAAACAGCGTCGTTGTCGTGTTCATGGGGAGGCAACGGAATGCGTCGTGTTCATGGGGAGGCAACGGAATGCGTCGTGTTCATCGGGAGGGCTTGGACGGAACAGGCGATGGAAACGAGGCCTGGCGAACCGCAGAACGGAGGAAACGGCCTTGTGTTTGACCGGCCACGTTCGAAACGGGATCCTGTTCATTGGGAGGGGTCTGGCGTACCGCAAAACGGAGGAAACAGATCTCCAATAGTCGAAACGGGGGTCTTGTTGATCGGGAGGGGTGTGGCGTACCGCAAAACAGACGAAACGGACTTGTGTTGGAGCGCTACGGTCGAAACAGGGGTCCTGTTCATCGGGAGGGGTGTGGCGTACCGCAAAACGGGACTCCACGAGATACTGTTCATCTCCACCGTCGACCCCCTCCAGCCTCCACGAGCTACTGTTCATCCACCGTCGACCTCCTCCAGCCTCCACCTGCGACTGTTCATCCACGGGCTCCTGTTCATCCAGCCTCCACCGCGCGCTACTCCACCGGCTACTATTCAACCACCCCTCTCCATGGGCTCTTGTTCAACCACCCCTCCACGGGCTACTGTTCATCCTGCCCTCCACCGTCTACTGTTCATCCTGCCCTCCACGGGGAGGTCCTGTTCACCCAGCCCTCCACGGGGTCCTGTTCATCCAGCCCCAACCGGCTCGATCGATCGGGGTCCTATTCATCCAGAGGAAACACCACGGGGTCCTGTTCATCCACCCCCACCGGGAACTGTTCATCCACCCCCCCGCAACACTCACTGTTCATCCAGAGGCAGCATCGATGGGCTTCAGTTAGCAGCAGTAGCGAAGGAATCGCTCGATCGGGTTTAGTTAACAGCCATCGATCGATCGCTCGGGTTCAGAAACGCGTAGCTAGCCTGCAGTGCAATCGCTCGGGTTTAGTTAGAGCCCAACGCCTCGCTCGGGTTCAGTTAGAGCCAATGCCTCGCACACATGCGCGTACGTGTACGAGAGACACGCGCATCGCTCGGCCCCCGACCTCCCACCGTAACCGGGAACTCCCCGAAATTTTCCTCCCCCTCGCTTCTACCACGGTTTTTTCCGTCATGGACGGCCCAAAGAATGTCATGCAGCTGCGTCTCCGGCCCGCCCAGGACGAAAAGCCCATTTTGTGTCATGATTTTTTGTCATAGAAGTAGGAGCCCACCACATCTATGATGATACCGGGTTTTGTCACAATTATCGTCATAGAAGTGTCATATGGATGACAGAAAAAAAATTCATTCGGCCGAAAATGTCACAGATGTGTCTTTTTTTTGTAGTGATGGCCGGGGCAGCCACGTACAACTCCCAGCTCATTGCTAGCTGTGGAGCCTGACCCTCACCGGGCAATGTGACCCACCCCGGGAAGTGGTGCCGGACTAGAGTACCAAGGACCTGGTTGGGCCCACGGACACCATCGGGGTGTATCCAACCCCTGCAGTATGACAAGGCCAACACATTAGATATTAATTTGAGGAAACATGAAGGACAAAGGTTAAAACAGAGTACATGCACTTACTTCTCCCCGTTAGGCTGAATCAACCACCTCTGATCGCGGGTCACTGGCATGGCCGGGAGCTTCGTACCACCATGCTGGTACACCTTCATGCCCTGCTCAACCAGCTTGCCATCGCTAAAACTATCGTCAGACCAGGTCTCCTCGCCATCAGCAAGGCCACTAGTCTCTAGAGTCACCTGGGACGGAGACTCTTGGACCGGAGTCTCGTGGGACGAAGACTCTGGGGCCCGAGTCTCCTGGGACGAAGGCTCGGCGACACGAGGCTCGTTAGCCCGAGGCTCATGGACTGGAGTCCAGGAGGGTCCATGTCTGACAGCTCCACCTGAGATGGAGCACTCCGGTGGTACGGAGAATCAGCTTCGGGTGGCGCGAGGAAGGCACAACAGCCTTCCCACCTCTCCTGCTGCCACGTCCACCTCTAGATCCCCTCTTCGTCTTCCCCTGACCTCTCCCGGCCAAAGAAGAAGGGCCCGCCGATGTCGCCATGCGGTCTATGAGCGCTCTAAGAAGCTGATGGGGTGGAATATAGCCACCCCTCCCAGCACGCGCCGAGGAAGAAGGATGCTCAAAGCACTCTCGACCCGCGCCAACCATCTATCAACACCTGCAATGACAATGAGTAAACGAACTTAGTACAACATAAACATAATAAAAAAATTGGTGGGTGAAAACAACACCTAAAAATCCCTCACACTAATTAACCTAACTAACCTAGAAACTAACCTAACTAACCTAAAAAAATCTAACTAACCTAGAAAAACCCCTCCTCTTTTTCTTCTTCTTCTCCTCCTCCTCCTCCTCTTCTCCTTCTTCTTATTCCTCTTTCTTCTTCTTCTTCTTCTTCTTCTTCTTCTTCCCCCTTTCTACTTATTCTACTTTTATTCTTCTTTTTTCATCTTTTTTTCACTTCCTCTAATTATGACTATTTAACTCAAACCTAACACTAATATAATATAATGAAACCTAAACTAATTAAACCTAAACCTAAACCTAAACTAAATAACCTAAACTAATGAAACCTAAACTATTTAAACTAAATAACCTAAACTAATTAAACTAAATAACCTAAACTAATTAAACCTAAACTAACTAAACTGAAAAAACTTAAACTAAGTAACCTAAACTAACTATACTGAAAAAACTTAAACTAAATTACCTAAACTAAACAGAAAAGAAAAACAAAAAAACAGAAAAGAAAACAGGGGCGGAGGCTCAAAGTGGGGGCGGCGACGGGCGGCGCTCCTCGGGGGGGGGGGGGGGGTCAACCCGCGGCTGCGGCGGGGAGGCGGCATTGGGGAGGCTCGGGAGGGGGTGGGGAGGCAGGGAGGGGGCGGCGACGGCGCGGGGAGGGTGCGGTGGCGACGGCAAGGGGAGGGTGCGACGGCGATGATGCGGGGTGGCATGGGGGGAGAAAAAGGAGAGAGACAAAGAGAGAGGGTGGTGGCGGGGCGCAGCCGTTAAGTCAATTTTCAAGATTTGCCATCCGGAAGCTCTTTGCTGTCAGCTAGCGGATGACATACAAAACTTTGCCGTATGCTAGCGGACGGCAAAGAGGGGCGCCGTTAGGGGTTGACAGCCAGTGGGCCACCCTCCCCCTTTGTCGTCCGCTTGCAGACGGCAAAGCTTCTATGCCGTCTGCTAGCGGACAACAAAGAGCTAGCTGACAGCAAACAAGCTCTTTGTCGTCCGCTTGTTCTTTGCCATCAACCTTCTGTATGCGTATGGCAAACACCTTCTTTGTCGTCAGCCAGAGGACGGCAAAGAACAGGCTGACGGCAACGATCCCGATTCTAGTAGTGAATCTGGCAAGGCCTATCTAGTATTTTGTCCAAGTTGGATGGACCGTCTCTATTTCCTTTGAATGGCTTCTTCCACTGACCGGGTTTGGACCGTCTCTATTTCCTATCTAGTATCCTCAGTTTCTTCATTGTTGTTCCGACGCTTATTTTTGTTATGTCGTGGCCTTCCATTGCCATCCCTGGCTTCAGAGGTGTCGGGGTCACTGGTGATGTTGCTTCTACGAGCCAACCAACTATCTTCACCCGCGCAGAAGCAGTTCATAAGTGCAGTAAGAAATGCCATAGTTTTTGGCTTCTCCTGACCGAAGTGTCGAGCGAGCCATTCGTCACGGATGCTATGTTTAAAGGACGCTAGGGCTTCGGCGTCCGGACAGTCAACAATTTGGTTCTTTCTAATTAAGAACAGAGTCCAGAGTTTGTGGGCTGACTCTCTAGGTTGCTGGACTATGTGACTAAGGTTGTCAGCGTCCGGTGGCCGGACATAAGTGCCTTGGAAGTTGTCTCGAAAAGCATCCTCCAAGTCCTTCCAGCTTCCTATGGAGTTATCTGGGAGGCTATTCAACCAGTGCCATGCTGGTCCTTTTAGCTTTAGGGGAAGGTATTTGATGGCGTGGAGATCATCACTGCGAGCCATGTGAATGTGGAGAAAAAAATCTTCAATCCATACGGCGAGATCTGTCGTTCCACTGTATGCCTCGATGTTTACGGGTTTAAACCCTTCTGGAAACTGGTGCTGCATTACCTCATCGGTGAAGCACAAGGGGTGTGTGGCGCCTCTAGATCGGGCAACATCGCGACGGAGTTTGGATGACATTCGTGTTCGGTTCTCGGCCCGAACTTGGTTATGCTTGTCGCGCCAGGCTTGATGTCCGTCATCTCGTGTTGGAGCACGTCCCCTGGATCTGTATATTGATCTGGTCTGGCCGGCTCTATTGTCCAGGTCCTGACATAAGTTGTACGTGTAGCCCAGTGCCACTGCCTCTTTGCCTCTATGGCGAGGTGGCGCGGGCTGGTTTCGGGCATAATTGGCCGCTTTGTCCCGTCCACATGGTGGTCGGTCCGGTTCATCAGCATGATTATATCTTGATGGTGTTGGCTCAAGGGCCTCGTCATCGAATTTTGGTAGTAGCCTGTGACTTGGGTAGCTTTTTGCTGGGCGCTCGAGGCCGTATTCTTCAGTAGCCAGGACCTGGGTCCATCTATCATTAAGCGTGTCCTTTTCGGCTTGAAGCTGTTACTGTTTCTTTTTCAGGCTCCTCACCATGGTGATGAGATGTTGCTTGAAGCATTCTTGTTTGAGGGGTTCATTTGGCATGATGAAATCTTCGTTGCCGAGGCTGACATCCTCTTTGGAGGCAGGTAAGTAATTACTATCTTCCGAATCCTCGTGATTGGCGTGTTCGGGTCTGTATTGGCCTTATTCCCTTTCATCCTACTCAAATGCAAGCTCAACAGGTTGGTCGACATCTTCAGCCTTTTCCGAAGTGTCATTGTCCCTGGTGCTGGTATTGCTTTCCTTCACCTGACGCGATCGTGAGCAGCGCCGCTGACATGGGCGCTTTGGTGGTGCCTCGACGGGTTTGTCCTCAATCGGATCTTCAGTGCCGTCGTCATCCTTCTGCTCGGGCGTATCCACCATGTACATGTCATAAGTAGACGTGGCCGTCCAGCACCCAGTGATAGGCGGGTTTTGGCTTGGTTCGGCTCCGACATCGTCGTCCGTTCTGTCGATGTCTTTGGAGGCGTAATCTAGCATGTCGGTTAGGTCCTTGACAGTGGCTATTAAGTGGGTGGTGGGTGGGCTACAAAATTCCGTGCTCTCATCCCCTAGTTCAGGCTGGGCGTAGTTCTGAAGTGACACTTCCGTGACGGCGAGAGATCGCATTAAGTCCAGAGCCTCGTTTAGGACCGAAAGCTGGACGGGTGGCTGAGGAACTATGGAGCTAGGCCTGGTAAATACCACTTGCCTGTGCTCAGTGGACGTAGACCTCGAGAGTTCGGAGTTGGCATCTACAGATGAGTCCAGCTTCCTGATGACAGGGAGAGTCCTATTTGACTCTAGGCCTGCTGACAATATGGTCACCTTTGGGTCTCCGGCAGGGAGCTCCGTAACAGGAGAGAGTCCGGCGGGGCTTATCCTCCCGTCTTCAGACAGAGTGGTCCGCTCTAGATCTAAGGCCAGGGCAGGCACAAGAGTTGATCCTTGAACGGAGTCTGATGGTGGATCCGACGAGCTTCCTTCTTGTAGATGAGGAGCGGTGGCCGAGGCCGAGAACCCTTCGAAGATCAAATCTCCTGGATATCAGCGATGTAATTCAAGCTTCCAAACTTGATCTAGTGATCGGGGGCGTACCTGTTAATCTGCTCAAGGTGACCAGCTGAATTGGCACGTAGAGCAAAGCCGCCAATCACAAAAAGTCGACGAGGGAGAAAAGTCTCCCAGGAAACAACATCATCATCGATGACAAGGTGAGCCACCGATCCTTCTATTGACGACTCAGTGGAACTCTCAATGAAAGAACCAATGTCGGTGTCAAACCGGCCGATCTCGGGTAGGGGGTCCTGAACTATGCGTATGAGGATCAAGGGTAACAAGGGACAAGTGCGACACAATGTTTACCCAGGTTTGGGCCCTCTTAATGGAGGTAAAACCCTACGTCCTACTTGATTGTATTTGATGATTATATGGGTTACAAGAGTCGATCTACCTCGAGATCATAATGGTTAAACCCTAGCTGTCTAGCCTATCGGAATTCTGATGGCCTCTACGGACTAAACCCTCCTGTTTATATACACACTAGAGGGGCCTAGGGTTGTACAGAGTCGGTTTGTGGGGGAAGGAAATAACATATCCGGACACCAATCTTGCCGTCCACGCATAGGGGAGTCCTACCCGGATACGGGGGAAAGTCTTCTGCTCGTATCTTCACGGCCCATTAGTCCGGCCCATATCAAATAACCCGGACACCCGAGGACCCCCTAATCCAGGACTCCCTCACTTGTTGCGGTAGATCCATTTGGTACCGATGATATTGTGCTTGCAAGGGTCTGGACGCTTGACAAGTTCCCAGACATTGTTGAGCTCGAATTGATGTAATTCCTCTTGCATTGCTTGAATCCACTCAGGCTCCAGAAATGCCTCATCAACTTGGGTGGGCTCTGTGATAGAGACAAAAGCAAAGTGTCCACAAAAGTTAGACAAATGTGAAGCCCCTGAGCATGTGAGAGGACCTGGTGCATTAATGTCTTTGATGATTTTCTCGATCCGCACTTCATTTGCAACGCGAGGATGAGCAGGTTGACAATGTTGATTGGGCTTAGCATTTTCTTCAGAGCCTTTTTCCTCAGGAGCACCAGCATGATTTTCTTCACGTTCTGGAATGACTTCTTCAGTAGATTCTTCAGTGGGTATGACATCCTCAGTATCCTTGAACTTGATAGATTCTTCTGGTGACACTTCATCTAGCACATGAGGTAGGTGCTCTCTTTGCGAGACGTTAGTTCATTGAACCGCACATCTACAGTTTGAACAACCTTGTGGTGAAAGGTGTTGAAGACTCTGTAGTTGTGCGAGTCCTTTCCGTAACCAAGCATAAAACCTTCATGTGCTTTCGGTGCAAACTTAGAATTGTGATAAGGATCTCTAATCTAACATTTAGCACCGAAGACTTTGAAATAACTCACATTGGGTTTCTTGTCAGTGAGGAGTTCATATGAGGTCTTTTTGAAGAATTTGTGAAGATACACCCTGTTGATGATGTGGCACACATTATCAATTGCCTCAGGCCAGAAGCGAGGAGGTGTCTTGTATTCATCAAGCATAGTGTGAGCCATCTCAACAAGAGTCCTGTTCTTGCGCTCCACGATGCCATTCTGTTGAGGAGTATAGGGGGCAGATAACTAGTGAGTAATACCAAGTTCATCAAGGTAGTCATCAAGACCAGTATTCTTGAACTCGGTCCCATTGTCACTCCTAATGTGCATGATCTTCACAGCGAACTTTGTCGAAGCCCTCGAGGAAAATCGTTTGAATACTTCCTGCACTTCAATTTTGTGAGTGATCATGTGCACGCATGTGTAACAAGAATAGTCATCAACAATAACAAAGCCATAGAAAGATGCAACATTTGTGAATGTGGCATAATGAGTAGGGCCGAAGAGATCCATGTGAAGCAATTCAAATGGACGAGTGGAAGTCTTGATAGTCTTCGAGGGATGCTTGGATTTGGTCGTCTTTCCAGCTTCACAAGCTCCACACAGATGGTCCTTGAGGAATTTTACACCCTCGATGCCAATGACGTGCTTCTTCTTCACGAGTGTGTGTAAGTTCCTCATGCCTGCATGACCTAGTCGTCGATTCCATAACCAGCCTTCTAAAGCTTTTGCAAGTAGACATGTCGCAGGCTATGGTCCTGCAGAGAAATCAACAATATACAACTCTCCTAGCCTTCGAAGACTTTGGAATTGTCAGATTCCATGATCACAACGAAATGATATTTGCCAAAGACAACAACCATACACTACAAAAAAAGACACATCCGTGATATTTTGGGCCGAATGATTTTTTTTTCCTGTCATACTTATGACACTTCTATGACGATAATTGTGACAAAACCTGGTATTATCATAGATGTGGTGGGGTCCTACTTCTATGAAAAAAATCATGACAGAAAATGGGCTTTTCGTCCCTGGCGGGCCGGGGACGTAGCTGCATGACATTATTTGGGCCGTCCATGACGGAAAAAAACGTGGTAGAAGTGAGGGCGAGGAAAATATTGGGGTGTTCCCGGTTACGGTGGGTGGTCGGGGCCGAGCGATGCGCGTTTCTCTCATACACGCACGCGTGTGGGTGCGAGGCGTTGGGTTCTAACTGAACCCGAGCGATTGCACTGCAAGCTACGTGTTACTGAACCCAAGCGATCGATCGATGGTTGTTAACTAAACCCAATCGAGCGATTCCTTCGCTACTGCTGCTAACTGAAGTCGATCGATGCTGCCTATGGATGAACAATGAGCGTTGCTGGGGGGTTTGGATGAACAGTTCCCGGTGGGGTGGATGAACAGGACCCCGTGGTGTTGCCTCTGGATGAACAGGACCCCGATCGATCGAGCCGGTTGGGGCTGGATGAACAGGACCCCGTGGAGGGCAGGATGAACAGGACCACCCCGTGGAGGGCTGGATGAACAGTAGATGGTGGAGGGCTGGATGAATAGTAGCCCGTGGAGGGGTGGTTGAATAGGTGCCCGTGGAGAGGGGTGGCTGAACAGTAGCCAGTGGAGTAACGCGCGGTGGAGGCTGGATGAACAGGAGCTTGTGGATGAATAGTCGCAGGTGGAGGCTGGAGGAGGTCGACGGTGGATGAACTGTAGCCCGTGGAGGCTGGAGGGGGTCAATGGTGGAGATGAACAGTATCTCGTGGAGTCCCGATTTCCGGTACGCCACAACCCTCCCGATGAACAGGACCCCCGTTTCGACCGTAGCGCTCCAACATAAGTCTGTTTCCTTTGTTTTGCGGTACGCCACACCCCTCCCGATCAACCAGACCCCCGTTTTGACCGTAGGAGATCTGTTTCCTCCGTTTTGCGATACGCCAGACCCCTTCCGATGAACAGGATCCCGTTTCGACCATGGCCGATCGAACACAAGGCCGTTTCATCCATTCTGCGGTACACCAGGCCTCGTTTCATCGGATGTTCCGTCCAAGCCCTCCTGATGAACACGGTGACGCATTCCGTTCCGACCTAGTCGGTTGGCTCCCCATGAACACGATGATGACGCAATTTCTCCGTTCCGACCTAGCCATGTACACGAGCCCTGGCCGTATGTATGCGCGAGTAGGCATTCGAGACCCTGCCCGTATGTATGTATGTGGCCGTATTTTCTTTCTTGCACACTGGCCGCTGTACATATGTGTACATGCTACGTGTGCGCCTCTACTACGACACGTGCGCGCCTCTACATCGACCAGAATGACAACGCTACGTACGCTTCGAACAGGTGGGTCTCGACTGGCAGGCACTTCCTTGCATGCGAAGATGTAGCTCGTGGGTCCCAGCAGTCAGGGGGGCGAATCGTTTTTTTGCCCGGACGCACTTCCTTGCGTGCGAAGATGTAGCTGGTAGGTCCCAGCAGTCAGGGGAATTTTTTTCGCGAAATACAGTTGCCCGTCCAGTGAGTCCTTGCTGTCAGGTGGAGGAATAATTATTTTGCGTGTAATAAGGAGGCACTTCCTTGCGGCCGTCGTGGACCCAGCTGTCAGCCGCTCCACGTATAGTAATCTTCCGACGGAAGTTGTTCCTTGACCACGTTGACCACACCACACCGAGAGCACCAGGGCGGTGGACGACGGCGAGGCCTATGAAGGGGATGACGTGGAGCCGGGGAAGACGCGGCAGTGGAAGCCCGCACAGAGAGAAGTACGAGGGTTCACTGGTTCGGCTGGGGTGTGAGGCTGCCGTCGCCGCAGGGCCTGGCCAGCGGTGGGAATAGTAGGGGGCGGTGAGGCCTCTGTGGCAGCATAGCCGGCCACGGGAGGCAGGAGCATGCAGCACGACCGGCGGTGCTTTGGGTGGCTGGAGCAAAAAGACCAGAGGTTGAAGAAGCACTACGACCGTTGGATGGACATCGTATGGTCACTGGACGTAGAATCGTTCATATTGACTAAGTTGACAAAGCAGACCATCCCCGTCAACTTAGTAGGCCCACAAGTCATCCTCCCACCAAGGTGGGTCCCAACTACAAGGGGGAGTATTCATTTTTTTGTGCGTAATAAGGAGGCACCTCCGGTGGGTCCGAGCTGACAACGGGGGGAACGTTTTTTTCGCGAAATACGTTGGCCCCTCCGGTGGGTCCCAGTAGTCAGGGGGGAAACATTTTTCGCCAAATACGGTGGCCCGTCCGGTGGGTCCCTGCTGTCAGGTGGAGGAATCATTATTTTCCGCGTAGTAAGGAGGCACTTCCTTGCGGGTGCCGTGGACCCAGCTATCAGCCTCTCCATGTACAGTACTCTTCGGATGGAAGTCGTTCCTTGACCATGTTGACCACACCGCACCGAGAGAACCAGGGCGGTGGACAACGGTGAGGCCTAGGAAGGGGACGACACGGAGCCGAGGAAGACACGGCAGTGGATGCCCACACGGAGAGGAGTACGAGGGTTCACTGGTTGGGCTGCGGTGTGAGGCTGCCGTCGCCGCGGAATAACAGGGGGTGTGGGTGAGTGGGGGGATGCCCTGGCCAGCGGTGGGAGTAGTAGGGGGCGGTGAGGCCTGCACGGCAGCACAGCCGGCCACGGGAGGCAGGAGCAGGCGGCACGACCGGTGTGCTTTGGGCGGCTGGAGCAAGAAGACCAGAGGTTGCAGAAGCACGATGGCCATTGGATGGACATTCTATGGTCACTGCAGCTAGAATCGTTTATATTAACTAAGTTGACAAAGCCCTTGGTACGCGTCAACTTAGTAGGCCCATAGGCCAGCTTCCGAAACGGTGCGCCCCAGATGTCCGGGGGAGGAATCATTTTTTGGGTGGGTGAAGCTAGAATATCTGAGATTGAAGAAGAAGCACGGCATCCGTTGGATGGACATCCAACGGCCACTGCTGCTAGAACCGTGTGTTGACTATAAGTTGACAAAGCCTTGCATACACGTCAACTCTCTTTTTTAGGGGACGCGTCAACTTAGTAAGGCCACAAGTGTGTGGCAGAGAACTTATAGCCCATTTGAGATTTGTAAGAATGTACAACCAATTTCTGAATTCTAATGGAATTTACTACAACCCATTTAGAGTTTGTTAAAAGTACAGCCCATTTCAACCAACCGTTCAAAACAGAATTCAATAAAATTTCCCACATTTTGATGGGATCCGAAATATTTTTATCCCGAAATTTCTAGTCAGATTAAATACAATTTCAATATAAATTTATATTACGTAAAAATCCAACAAAACATTGCGCTTGCAACAATTAATGAAATTAAAATTTTCAATATCCAAAAATAATATTTATAAAGTAATTACGTGTTTGGAGCATTTGTTATAGTTGCTGCCCAGTTTTTATAATTACATCCCATTTATTATTTGTTAAAGCCCATTTTCTTGTTAAGCCTAATGCACCCTCCTAGGAAAGATTTGCAGCCCAGCGGGGCAAAGAATAACAACTTGACCTTGCGTGGGTATTCCTAAAAAAAGTATAGCTGGGCTAGCCATTTTCAGCTTGGCAAAAATTACGATCTGGGCTGGATATCTGGCCTGGGCTAGACGGGCCATAGCCCGCCCAGTTAATAGCTGCAGCGTTGCTTTCGTTGTTGTTTAGAGGAGAAAAATTAATATCTGGGCTAAACATCGCTCAAGAAAAACTCTGCAGTGCTCACACCTCAAAAACACAAATACTGCTCGAGCTGCTTGGTCCCAGCTGTTGGCCAGCTCTTGTGCAATTCTCTCGTTTATTGACTACATAGGTTGACAATGGTGTGGGACCATGATGTCAGGAAACCAAGAGGAAGCAAAAAAATTATTGTTTTATATACTAATAAGGAGGCACTTGCGTACATGCGGCTATGGCCCTGGTGGGTCCCCACCATCATCCTCTCCAAGTAAAGTCATCTCCTCATCCTCATGTCCATTGACCATGTTGACAACGCGAGACGGCGGCGCCACGGTGAGCGCAAAAACTCGAAGAACGACGGAGTGGGCCTCACGGGCCCTACGGATGGTCTGATACAGCGCCCACTGCTCATTCGGGAAGCTAGGATCATAGGGCCACATGTCCGCGGCAGCATTGTTGTTCGCTTGTTCACCGGTGCTCGTTGAGGACACGGAGGTTGCAGCACAGGTCCTCCTGCGCTGGTAGCTCTTCCGCCATTAGGGCGTCGAAGTGCGACCGCACCTGCTCTATGGTGAACACGGCATGAACCGGCTTGGACAGTGGCGCCGGCTCCTGGTCGGGAGCTACTTCCATCGTCTGATTGTCGTCGCTCAGCTTGGCGAGGTAGCTGGCGATCCAGCATGTCCAGCTGCTAGACCGACCCGCTGCCAAGCACGACTCTGACTGCCCTGGCCCACCCAGACCGCCTCCCTCGTCCGCGCCCGCTTTCCGTCGGAAACGGTCAGCGCCGCCCGCCCTGCTTCCCGATGCATGCGATTGCTCCGCCTTCAAATGACACAAATGCCGTCCATCCGTCCTTCTACCGCCCACATTAAAGATATGCGGTTGCTGAGGCGGCTACTCCGGCGCCACACGTCCGTCCCTCCGCGGCCCACCATTGCTATATAAACTACTGCGTCGGCCATAGCCACAGTCATCCGCATCCGTTCCTATTCTCCTGTCCACACCACTACTGCCCACCATGGCTTCCTCGTGCTACAACACTCTTTGGGACGGGCGGACGACGGACCACAAGGAGATGGCATCCATTGCTGCCGACTGGCTGACCGGCAGGTAGCCGGAGGACGACGACATCCCAATGGAGAACATGGTAGTCGACGATCCGGCGCCAACCCCCTCCTCTGCGCCATCCTCGCCGGTGCATTGCACCATGACCATCAGCGATGCCCGTGCCCAATATATGGACACGGTGAGGCAGAAGCGTGAGGAGCAGTTTTGGGAGGCGCAGGCCGACAGCGCCTACAACCACCATCTCCTCCAGGAGCACCTGTAGGCGGATGAGTAGATCGCCGTGGAGCGAGCGGAGCAGGAGGCGCTGCTCGACTCGTAACGCTCCGCCCGCAAGGGCCGCCTCGAGCGCTGGCGGTACCGCATGCGGGGTGGCGGAGGCTGCGACCGCCTACAAAGAGGGTGATGAATCGGGCGAGGCGCTGTTTGGCGAGACCGACGACGAGGCAGAGGACAATGCCAGCGCCGACGAGTTCCCGCTCCACTGTCCTCGACGAGGCCCTGCTCCGTCGAGGCCCCGCGGCGCCAACAACGAGGCAGAGGACACCGCCGGCTCTGCCAAGGCCCCACCCTGCCAGCAACAAGGGGAAGGATTTCCCCCGCTCCGCCAAGGCGCCGCCCGCCGGAAACGAGATAGAGGACATCGTCGGCTCCACCGAGGCCCCGCCCCGCTGCCAATGAGGCTACGCCACACAGAAAATGAGGAAGAGTAGAACACGGTAGGTCGCCGCCGCTCGGGTCCAAGTAAGGCCACCGTTGCTACCCTTCGGTTGCTGGCACTTAGCTGTACAACAGGGAGCAATTCTATGATTATACGATGATTGAAGAGCGCTCCTTGGTTGAGCAAGCTCATGAGATACAGTCATTTGCTAGAGAACTTGAGCACTTCAGTTGTATGCTACCGGACAAGTTTGTTGCCGGAGGTATCATCACTAAGCTTCCTCTTTCGTGGATCTCATTGGCACTCTTGATGTGGAAGAAAAGGTGAGAGAGCAAAGGACACACGTGCTCGAGGAATTGAGGGAGGATCTAGTGCCAATCTGGTACATAAGAAGAACTTCCAGCCCCACAAGTTCAAGAACAAGGGCAAGTTTGATGGTAAAGCAAAGTTTGATGGGAAGAACAAGGTTGTGCAACACACGAACTTCAAGAAGAAGAATGACAAGAAGAAATGTGTTCGTCATGTGGGGATCCTGATCATTGGGCTCCTAGTTTCCCTGATCGCTATGACAAGCTAGGTGGGTTGACCACTGACGGCCAGTTAGCTTATTGGCAGCGACGTGGAGTCGGAGAGCTATGTTGGAGAAGGACGCTGCTTCTACTTAACTGATGGTGCAGTTGGCTGACTGACACATGGGCCCAACAGGCATCTGGGCCACATGTCAGTTATGCAACTACACCTGCAGTAAAGTAACTGAAGCTTCTGTTTGGCTCAGCCGGACACAGGTGGGTAGCTTCGGTTAATTAATTATACCTCCAGCGCACCCCTTTTTAGTTGAACAATGTATGAAATGTAATGAAATATGGCATGTTTATATGAAATCCGACCGTGTGTTAATGAATTTATTTTGATTAGTTCGAATTCTTGTATCACTGGCATTGGATGAAGATGCAAAACAATACGTACTAGCATTATTCCCAGGGTGATCACCTCGTTTGCAGCAGTTTCACATGTACTCCCTCCGGTCCTTTCTAGTCTGCATACAAGTTTTTTCTGCAGTCAAAGTATCTCTAGTTTGACCAATCTTATAGAAAAAATATGCACTTTCACAATGTGCGAAGTAAAAAGGAACAGAAGGAGTACAAAGAGTTTGAGCAGCTTTTTAGTGTTCATGTACATTGCAATCAAACACACAGGCCTGGCAATTCATAGAGAACATTCAAAACAATCGATGATTATGCATCTCAGCGATTCACACGTCACAGCCAATATTTACTTCACAACTAAAGAATAAAGAAAAAATGGATCGACGCTGCCAACAGCAAAGGGCATCCCATTCGAAAATATCAAACGCATGTCTTCTTGCTAAAATCAATGAGCAAAATTTGACAAGGTTTTCCCATTCCAAAATATCAAATGCCTAGATTATGGAATGGGCAGGGTTTGCCATCAGTTTGGACATTGACATGGAACCTCGTGCTAAATAAACCAGCTGTTATTTTTGTGCAGTTCCACCAAAATCAACCAAATTCGCGTGTAGCTTGTATGATTTCTCCCTTATATGTTGCAACGCCTTGAAATTATCGGCACCTCCTTTCTTGTGGTGGAAATGAATGACTCGATGTATTCATGAACATTTTGTGCAGTTCCCATTGAAATCAAGCTGAGCACCCCTGTTTGCACAAATACGAAAAAGTGATTAGTATAAAGGAAATTGTACTATGAATTGATAGTTTAAACAGGCACCTACATGGTCCATGTAGAGCACACTTTTAGAAAAATGGAACTCACCGGAAAGAATCCTAGAACAACATTGTACTCGCACATCACAGCAAGAAAATGGGGATTTGTCAGTCCTTCTGAGCTGAAGTTAGTTTGGTCTTGTGGGGGGTAATGTAACCATCCTTCAACTGCTCCTTCTGATGAGAAGATAGACAGGGCTTCTTCATCCTGGCATAATCGGAACTAGTCACTTCACGTACTCCATATTCTTCTTCAGAGGAGGATGATCCTATTGTGCAAAGACAAGAGGATAACAAAATGCTAGCATCCCTGTTTGCTCGAAAAAAAGGAAAGGAAATATTTAAAATAGCACAGATGAAGCACTTCTCAAGGACAATATCACTTTTTGATGACAGTATCTAAACAGTAGCACAACACCAATAGAGATGACAAAGCTCAATCATATGGATGAAATCAGTGGGCGAGTACCAACCTTTGTCAGGAGGCTTATAGTGTAGAGCATACACATAAAGCACTTCTCCGGAACCATCTATTGCTATCTAGTGTGGTGGCCATGCTTACTATATACTCCTCGATTAGATTAATGTTTCCAACATCTTCTTGTGCAGTTCCAGCCATAGCAATAAATTGAGATAATTACGTATTACATTGTGAGTGGCATCAAATTAGTGGCAAAACAATTGCTCGTTCCAGCCATAGCAATAAATTGAGATGCAAAACTATATCATTACTTGTGTCATCACAGTTCCAGTGCTTCATTACAGCACCAGGAGTTGATTTTTTCTCCCGCTTGTTCTTCCCCTTGATCACTTGGTTCAATAATAGACAAGCTTCGCCTTCAATGTAAGATTTGGCATGTCAATTAGGTTGCACAAGTATAGCACTAAACAATGACATTAATTTTCTGATGAAAGCGGCAAAATACAGGCCAACGATTGTGAAATATCCTTATCTTACCTCAATGGGATCTTGCGGTGAACATACAGATTGGAAGTCTTGTCTCCATTTGTGTAGTTCACTAAAATCAAGCAACATTGCCGTACAAGTAGCACAACATATGAAAGCACACTGCAGAATCATGCGAAAGAAGGCTAGTACTGACCTCTCATGACGCGGAATTGAAACAACTCACAAGAAGAAGATCTGAACCAAATTTGCCAACATGGATAGGAAGTAAGATCTCCTCTTGTGCAGTTCCACTAAGATCAAGCAATCAAGCAACATTGTCGGTGTGACACTTTGGTTGAACTGCACAAAACACTCTTAAAACAAAAGTGCTTTGTGTAGTGGAACAAAAGGTCACAATAGCAACGAGGTGAAGTAGATAACCCTGTTTACATAGAGGTGCAAAGGAAACAACTAGTGGTCAATAATGGTGGATGACACAGAAGCCAACAAAAAGAAGTATCTACTTTATCTAAATGGGAAAGAAAGTAAGATAGTAGCATTTCTCAAACGGTGGCATTGATTAATATTAACAGAGAGATTATATTAACAATAAAATTCGTTAAACATGTAATTTTCTTTTAACTGTGGCATTGCATCAATTTTCCAGCGGCATTATTAGAGGGTGCTTATTTACAGGGACATTTTGGTGGAGGGACTAAAAAAACTCCGTGTCAGTCCCATCTAAACCAAACAGGAGGGACTTTTAGGGACTAAAAGTGTGCATTTGGGACTTAAGAAAGAAGACCCCGAGGGAGAGTCTTTTTGGGACTTTTTCCAACAGTTGCCCCTGCCACGCATCGCACCTTGTCTCTACTAGTTCATTACTAGGTGTAACATGGTGTTTTAGCATGTCATTTAATAACCTCTAGTCCCTGTTTAGTCCCTGAAACCAAGTAGGTAGGGACTAGGGAGTTTTTAACCAAACAAGGCCTTAGATTAACAACAACTAAAGAGTTGCACGGGATAGTGGACGCACAAGCACCATGTGCATCTACCAATGTACTGGGGTGATGCACAGTCTGTTGCAACAAAGAACAAACAACCAAGGAGCATATTTGTGTTGGTCCCAGTTTTTTTATCTTTAGACACCTTTCCCTATGTGAGCGCAGCAAATCTAGTCCTGCTCAAATTCTACAGCCTTGTCCCCCCAAAAAAGATTAGTTCATTACAGATGTGCGTACTGCGTTTGTCATTGTTTTCCCTTTTCGACCAAGGTAGGTGTTGGATAGCCAGTCTGTACTAGTACTTTCCCCCAGTTCCTTTCCTCTGTGAACCATGTCCTAGATTTATGTTATACAACTTTCCCCACTACTTTCCCCCATTTCTGTCCTCTTTGAACCACGTCTTAGATTCATGCGACACAACTTTCCCCACAACTTTCCCCTTCCTTTCCTTTTTGAACCATGTCCTAGATTCATGCTGTACAACTTTTCCCACTACTTTCCCCAATTCCTTTCCTCTTTGAACCACGTCCTAGATTCATGGTATACAACTTTCCCCACTACTTTGCTGTTTGATCCAACACCTAGATTCGAGTGCAGAAGCGGAAAAAGCCCACATGCAGCTAGAGCAATGCATGTGGAATAAGTAAATTATACCTTAAGGTTCTTGGGGTGTGGTTCGGTGGGCGACCGGAGGCCGTTTGACCCGCACTATGTACGTCGGTGAAGAAGAAGGGGTCAGAGGCCCTCCCGCGTCGCCGCTGGGTGATAGTGAACAACTGCGCTGGTAGTGGATTCCCTCCCTCGCCGACGGCAACATCATTAAGCCTCCTTCCCTTCCTGGCGGACGGATCCTGCCGACTCTTTGACCAGCAGTGAGGGGAGAGAGAGGCCAACGAAGTCTTGTTTAGATCTGGAGAGGGTGAGAGAGATGTGAAGAGAGCAACTACAAGCAGACCAGCATAGAGGGGAGAGAGAGAGAGGCCAACGAAGTCTTGTTTAGATCTGGAGAGGGTGAGAGAGTGTGAAGAGAGCAACTACAAGCGCTGAGGATCCAACGTGTATATATATACTGGAGAGAGTGTGAAGAGTGCAAACCCTAGAAAACAAGCACTGAGGCTGCAGTTTATACGTGATGAGGTGATTATACGGTCAATACGAGATCGTATAGCTCCGTATCCATCCATTTTGACCAGTCAAAGAATCCTCCTGGGACGAATTATGCTCAAGTGTAGTTATCGAACCTGATACCTCAAGTTTGATGAGCGAACAGGATAACCAGCTACACAACCCTCCCGTTATGTTCAATGAGAGGAAAATAACCTTTTATACATTCCTGCATTCGTGTGACAAGCATGCCGTGTTATTTGTGTGTGTGGAGTCATTGGGATTTAAATCATAATCGTGTCATGTGGCTTTGGTGGTAAGACTATCCACAGTGGTGTAGAAATAATGCAGCCTTAGTCACCTTACCTCTCTCCACGTAGTACGTTGGGTCCCACCAGTCAGAGGGTCAAACAAACAAATTAATAAGAAAAATTAAAAGCGCCAGCGGTGTATCTTACCTCACACATCTCGCTACTGCTCGGGAACACTGTCCAATTGATCCCTCTGTTCGCTCACGTACTATTTTAAGTGAATCCTTATTATAACATGCACACAATTTTGGGCACTTGTATTCGACCTAAGTCAGTGTGCCACTGTATCTCGTACGACTCCGTCCGTCTAGGTGTAATAAGTCACGTTAGAAGATGCAGCAGGACCAAGGTGCAAGCAGATTGGAGGAGAAGGAGAAACTTGACCGGTCATTCCTCCAATCAAAGCTCTGTTTTCTGTCTCTAAACGCAACAATTAATCCAAACAACTAAGAGATGTCGTTTTAGCTACCATGCAAGGCCACATATTAACTCGCATGCAAGCCGACTTTGATTTCTTGACTGATCAACGCGTATGTGCTCCATGCATTGGGTTTCCGGGGGAGATAACAGGGCAGAGTAAGGAGCGTTTGGTTACATTGCTTAGGCTGGTCATAGTGGTGAGTAACTTGGACTAGTACAACATGCATATCTTACTAGTCTATGTTACTACTACGTGAAGTTTGCCGTCGGAAGCGAGCCGATCTGGCTCTCCTGAGCTAGCAAGGTTTTTCTAGCCCACCCAAGCTAGCTGGCCCACAAAAGCTAACATATTTTAACAGTTCCAAATGCCTAACCTTTCCCGGCTATGCTATAAGCTTTTCTTGCTAAGGATCCAAACGCTCCCTAAGTAACAACGCTCGCTAGCAACAAGGCCAAGAGGGGATTGAGATGCGAAGTTAATGGACGACGCCTAAACATTTTGGGAATATCTGACTTCCGTAGGATGACTTAACACCTAGACGGAGGGAGTACTACTCCTCAGTCCAGGTTTGATGGAATATTCGTCAGCTCTTCTCTTCTTGTGCGTACTCCATTTGTATATCACTTCCTGTGGCTTCGCACTCGCACGATTTTCCTATTCTATGAACCTGTGTGTGGGTGTGCGTGTGTGTGTTTAACAACATGTGTGGGTTAGAGAGAGCGACAAATCGACCTACTCCTATAGAGAGATGGTGTGTAGTGTATGATTTTAGCTGTGAGAGTCGGTGCATCCTCTCGTTTCCGGGCGTCCGGTAGGGACAGGCGGACAGCTACCACGCCCGCTCCTGACCAGCCTAGCCCACCCAAAGCCCCTCCATTGCCCGCGCGCGCTTCCCGCCCGAAACGGTCAGCGCCGCTCCAAAGAATCAGTGCCGCATTCATGCCCGGGCAGAGCGGACGCGACCTATCACTGGCGCCTACATTGAAGGGAGAAGCGGATTCAAGAGTGATGGTTGCTTCATCCGTCCAACTTACTGCTGGGTCTATGTGATTTGATGGCTCATTGGTCATTATTACTAAGGTGGTAGGACTGCTGGATGTCCCACGCTTTCGGCGAAAGGAGGTACTACTAGATTACAATTTTCTCCATTCTTACGGCGGAGGAGTGCAAGAGCAGTGAAAACACGCAGGCTCAGTGATTACATGGCCCACCTCACACTACAACTTTATTTATAAATGAGGCGGCACCTACTACTCGTTCTCCTATAAACCTTGCGCTTGGCATCTCCAAACTATTTACCTTGCGATTGGCTCTTCACCTCTTCGGGAAGTCAAGTAATAATGGTACTGCAGTATATATCATTCTGGCTATATGAGACCGAATGAATTGCTGCACGTCCACCACGTGGTGAGGGTCGAGGGGCGAGGGAGAGTGCGTACTATTACGTACGTTTCAATATGGACTACGTATGGAGCAAAATGAGTGAATCTACACTCTAAAATACGTCTATATACATCAGTGTTTGGAGTATGTACTAGTAGTTCATATTGAAATCTACTAAAGGACATATATTCCAAACAATATGATAATCTCTCTAACCAAGGTAGGGACGAGGAGTAAACGGAGGGAGTACTAGTAAAAGTTTCTCCTCGTCCTGCGAGCCACCGCACCGTGGGCGAGGGAGCGGGCGTAAGGCGTAGTAAGGAAGCTTCACCTCATCCTGTGAGCCACCGCGCCCGTGGGCGGGGGAGACAGCATACAAGCAAGCTTCTCCTCATTCTGTGAGTTGACAGGACACATCAAAAGTACTCCAGTGTATATAGCCTTGCCTCTAAGGTAGGCTGTCGATGTCAAAACCGGCGGATCTCGGGTAGGGGGTCCCGAACTGTGCGTCTAAGGCGGATGGTAACAGGAGGCAGGGGACACGATGTTTACCCAGGTTCGGGCCCTCTTGATGGAGGTAATACCCTATGTCCTGCTTGATTGATATTGATGATATGAGTAATACAAGAATTGATCTACTACGAGATCAGGGAGGCTAAACCCTAGAAGCTAGCCTATGGTATGATTGTATGTTGTTCTACGGACTAAAACCCTCCGGCTTATATAGATGATGACCCACAAGTATAGGGGATCTATCGTAGTCCTTTCGATAAGTAAGAGTGTCGAACCCAACGAGGAGCGGAAAGAAATGATAAGCGGTTTCAGCAAGGTATTCTCTACAAGTACTGAAATAAGTGGTAACAGATAGTTTTGTGATAAGATAGGTTGTAACGAGCAACAAGTAACAAAAGTAAATAAAGTACAGCAAGGTGGCCCAATCCTTTTGTAGCAAAGAACAAGCCGGAACAAACTATTATAATAGGAAAAGCGCTCCCGAGGACACATGGGAATATCGTCAAGCTAGTTTTCATCATGTTCATATGATTTGCGTTCGATACTTTGATAATTTGATATGTGGGTGGACCGGTGCTTGGGTGCTGTTCTTACTTGAACAAGCATCCCACTTATGATTAACCTCTATTGCAAGCATCCGCAACTACAACAAAAGTATTAAGGTAAACCTAACCATAGCATGAAACATGTGGATCCAAACCAGCCCCTTACGAAGCTACGCATAAACTAGGGTTTAAGCTTCTGTCACTCTAGAAACCCATCATCTACTTATTACTTCCCAATGCCTTCCTCTAGGCCCAAATAATGGTGAAGTGTTATGTAGTCAACGTTCACGTAACACCACTAGAGGCTTGACAACATACATCTTATCAAAATATCAAACGAATACCAAATTCACATGACTACTCATAGCAAGACTTCTCCCTTGTCCTCAGGAACGAACGTAATTACTCACAAAGCATATTCATGTTCATAATCAGAGGGGTAATAATATGCATATAGGATCTGAACATATGATCTTCCACCAATTAAACCAACTAGCATCAACTACAAGGAGTAATCAACACTACTAGCAACCTACTAGCACCAATCCCGGACTTTGAGACAAGAATTGGATACAAGAGATGAACTACGGTTTGGAGATGAGATGGTGCTGGTGAAGATGTTGATGGAGATTGCCCTCTCCCGATGAGAGGAGCATTGGTGATGACGATGGTGATGATTTCCCCCTCCCGGAGGGAAGTTTCCCCGGCAGAACAGCTCTGCCGGAGCTCTAGATTGGATCCGCCAAGGTTCCGCCTCGTGGCGGCGGAGTCTCGTCCCGAAAAGTTCCTCTCTATTTTTTTCTCATCGAAAGACCTCATATAGGAGAAGATGGGCGTCGGAGAGCCACCAGGGGGCCCACGAGGTAGGGGGGCGCGCCCTACGGGGGGCGCGCCCCCCACCCTCGTGAGCAGGGTGTGGGCCCCCTGGCCTTCATCTTTGGCGTGGATTTTTCTTTATTTCTTTTAAGACGTTCTGTGGAGTTCCAGGCTTCAATGACGATGAGTCCGGCGCAGTATTGTCTTCGGCATTGCAAGGCGGGTTCCTCGTCTGAATACACCATGGAAGAGTTTTGAATACAAGGATAGTGTCTGGCCCTGCAAAATAAATTCCACATACCACCGTAGAGAGAATAATATTTCCACAAATCTAATCTGCTGACACATTTCGACAGCATGACATCATGCCATGTCCCAGTCATTATTCGAACCGTTTTCCCAACCAGCTCTGTACATAATGCGACGCGGTTTTCTTGACATGTCTTGTCAAAGCATAGATCGTGTTCCCCTTATCACGGGATTCTCATCAATACGGACGTGGGTAACCCAGCCACGCCATCAATTGCGGCGCCTGGGGAATAAGCATTTTTGTCAGGCAAGTGGGGAGACTCATCGCCTCCTCCACCCTTATAAAGGGAAAAAGATTTACTTTATTTCACCCACGCCTTCTTCCTCGCCTACCCATTCCCGCAAACTCGAGCTCTAGTGCCCAAGCTCGCGTTATTCTTCTCAAACCACTCCAAGTATGTCCAGAGTAGGAGGCAAGTGGATGGTCTCCTCCATCACAGAGGAGAACATCAAAAAGTTACGGGAAGCTGGATACCTGTCTGCGGATATCGCGCACCGGCTGCCAAATGCGGGGCAGATCGTCCCTATGCCCGAGCCCCATGAGAGGGTAGTTTTTCTCACCCACTTCGTCCGCGGACTGGGATTTCCACTCCATCCGTTTGTCCGCGGGCTCATGTTCTACTACGGGCTGGATTTTCATGATCTGGCCCCGAACTTCATCCTCAACATCTCGGCATTTATTGTCGTGTGTGAGGCCTTCCTCCGCATCAAGCCCCATTTCGGCCTGTGGCTAAAGAATTTTAATGTCGAACCGAAGGTGGTGGTCGGCCAGCAGGCGGAGTGCGGAGGGACCATGGTGGGCAAGATGCCAAACGTCACCTGGCTCGAAGGCTCCTATGTGGAGACCATAAAGGGGTGGCAATCGGGGTGGTTCTACATCACCGAGCGGCGCGACACCAACTGGGTGGCGGCCCCCAAATTTTGATCCGGAATCCCCACGCGGCTCACCTCCTGGAAAGAGAAGGGCCTGTCCTGGAGTTCTTCGGCAGAGCTAACCGGACTCCAGACCTGTATCCAGAACATGATGAACAAGAAAATTAAACTTGTCAACGTGGTCCAGGTTATGCTCGTCCGCCAGATCCTTCTGTGCCAATGACGGGCATTCAATTTGTGGGAGTTTGACTCGGCCAAGCACCAGACACTGCGAGAGCTCTATGACACGATGCACAAGGACATGTCGAGGGTGCTGTTCAAGAGCGCCGAGATCCCTCCCCCTCTCACCGAAGACCGCGGACTCAACGGAAAGCGCAATGCCGGGTTTAGTTATGTGTAGGATCTAAGCTCCCATGTTACTAACAGGACTAGATAAAGACGGCGGAGCAGCTCGATGGCCGAGCCCCGCTGCCCGAAGATCCTGTAGACGCTCTTCTAACGAAGATGCTGACTCCGGCACCTTACGAGGTGCCGGCACAGAAGAACAAGAAGAAGACCGCGGGGACCCGAAAGGGTCTCTGGTGTACGGTCATATCGGAGTCGTCGGGTGATGACTCTGACGCACACTCCTCCCATGGAAACGAGGAGGAGGAGAAAAGTTCTCCCTCCCAGCCGAGGAAGACAGAAAAAGGAAGGTCGACCCATCTGGGGAGGCCGAAGGGTCCAAGAAGGGAAGGACCCTCCTTCCGCACCGTGCCACGACGGTCGTCGACAGCAGCGACGAGTGGCTGCCCAGGGACAAGCCCCTGGCGAAGTCGTAAGTGTCCGGACACCATAGTACTTCATGATATGTTTTATTGTACTGCGTTTCCTCATGCCGAACATGATTATGCAGTCCGTCCTGAGCTCATCTCGACGTACCTTCGTCGAGTGGCTCATTGGGCTTGTCGGATATGAACAGTGGTTCTCTTCCGACCGCTTCCACCCCTCACCCTACGGACAATGCCGAGGTGTTCTCCAAACAGGCACCGAGCCAAGGGGAGGTGGTCTTGGGGGCGCCTTGCAGTGACTTCCCGGACCCTGGGTACCAAGGGAGCGAGGCTCCTACGGGCTTCGAGTTCGGGCCCTAGCCGGACACTGCGCCGGAACCCTCGACGGTTCCGGACTCCGGCAGGCGGTCCCCCGTCAAAGGGGGGCCAATCATCCGTGTCGGTGTCCTCTATCCAACCAGAGGCACCGGACAACCTGCTGGAAGCGCTTCACATCGCTTCCATTGAAGAAGAGCACCGCACTATCATGAGTGGGGTGGTCGAGAAGGTTCAGTCCGTGAAAAATGGACTGACCGAAGCTTGCGCCGGCCTAATAACAAGCTTTGAGGTAAGCAAAGAAAATATTACCGCATAGATAATAGCCCCTGATGCTCTGTTCGGCGTTCGCGAAGAAAAGCCGAATAGAGGATCAAATGATAACCTAGGAGTCTAATTAGAGTATGTCTATGTGTATGTGCAGGCTTCCCTGCTGGCCGCTGTCGTACGTACAGCAGAGGTCTCTGCGCTGAAGCAGGACTTGAAGCGCTCCGAGGACGAGCTCAGCCTGACCAAGAGGCAGCTAGAAGAGAGCAAAGGTAAGAAATACCCCTGTCTATATAGTTAAAGAGAAGTTCGGGTATAAAGTAATAGGATCATCATGGATTTGTCAGGGGACACGACCGAGGTGGCTACCCTGAGGAAGGCGTTGTCTGAGGCCGAAGACAAAGCGGCCAAAGAATGCATTGAACGGGAGAAACAAGAAGTTCGAGTGGGCGAGGTGCAGCAAGAGCTCGAGGCTCTCACCAAAAAGCACGAGTCCTTGGAGCTGGACTCTAAAACGCGAGAGTCCAAGCTCGCACAGGCGCTTGAAAGTGTCCGGAGCGCCAAGGCCGAAGCCCACTGTAACGCCCCGGATATAACTTTCCCAATTTGTACTCCAACTCTTGCCGTTTTCGGCGTTAAGTTATATTTATTTCTTGGGTTCGGGTCTTTATCTCTGTGTGTTGTTTTCGTTTTCATGCATCTCATATCATGTCACCATGTGCATTGCATTCGCATACGTGTTCATCTCATGCATTCGAGCATTTTCCCCGTTGCCCGTTTTGCATTCCGGCGCTTCGTTCTCCTCCGTGGTCATTTCTAGCTTTCTTTCGTGTGTGGGGATTAAACATTTCCGGATTGGACCGAGACTTGCCAAGCGGCCTTGGTTTACTACCGGTAGACCGCCTGTCAAGTTTCGTGCCATTTGGACTTCGTTTGATACTCCAACGGTTAACCGAGGGACCGAAAAGGCCTCGTGTCTGTTGCAGCCCAACACCCCTCCAATTTGGCCCAAAACCCATCAAACTCTGCTCCATCATCTAGAGCGTTCGATCATGATCGCGTGGCCGAAAACCGCACCTCATTTGGACTCTCCTAGCTCCACATATGCCTATAAATAGCACCCCCCCCCGTTTTCGGATCTCTCTCCTTCTCCGAAACCCTAAAAAAACAGATCTCGCGCGCCGGACGTGTCCGACCCGCGCCGGACAACGTCCGCCGGCCGCCACCGCCAATCCGCCGTCGCCACGTGGCGCCGCCAACTCGCCGCCGCCGCGGCCCGGGAGGCCCAAACCGGGCCCCCGCGAGCCCGAGCCGCCCCCGCGCCTCCCCGCCTCCTCTCGCCGCCGCCTCCATCGGCTCAGGCAGGCGCCGCCGCCGCGGGCCGCCCCGCCACCGCTCCGCCCCGAGCCGGCCGAGCTCCGCCGCCCCTCCTCACCGCCTCGCGCCGCTACCTCCGCCCCAGGCCTCTCCCTCCTCGGATCCGGTCTCCGGCGACCTCAAACTCCTGCGGTGAACAGTGTTTTCCGGCGATCCTCGATATCCATGCCAATCCAGATCTGAGATCTGAAATTTGACGGTTGACTTTTCTCCCCGGAACCCTAATTTTTATGCTAACTTTGACCTGTGATATCTCTGCATCCGTAGCTTCGATTTGGACATATAGTATATCAAAATGTTCGTCTCGACGAGTACATCATTTCATTCCATTGCATCATTTTCATTTGAGTTCCTCTTGAGGCCCGAGATGCTGTTAGAAGAAGGCTTCATGAGTTAATTGTCAGATCTGCTAGTTCATCTTAGACTTTTGTCATTTTTGCCATGATTGTTGTGTGCATGATATGCCTGTGAGTCCTTCATATGTTTTGTTAAGCATCTTGTTATCTTTCCAGAGGTGCAACCCATGCATTTTTGTGATGTGTGTGGTGACTTGTGCAAGCCTGCCAAGTGAGGCACCCGGTAAATCTGTTTTCTGGGACTTAGTAGTTTTAGTTTTCACTAAGTCTGAGATTATTTAGTTCATGATGCCACATGTTCATGCTGTTTCCTAGTGATCCGTGCCTCTTTTGAGGATGATCAGTAAAGGAGTTTTGTTAATCTTGTTATTCTCTATCCATCCATGCCTTTGTTTGTAATTATGGTTCAACCTAGCTTGCGTCAGTCGAGCTCTACTTTTGCTTCGTTGAGAATCTAGGCAGATCGTCAACTTGTTTGCGATTTTGCCGATGCTATTGTAGTTGATCCGTGCATGCTATGCCATTGTTCTTACCTTGTCTAGCTAGAATTTTGTGCCTTATTAATGGGTGTATTCTTGCCTTGCCATGACTTGCACCGTAGTGAGTGCATCGAGCTCGTTTACATGCCTTCGTGAGTTATATTTCAGCATGTCTCAGTTATCACAAAGTCTGAAAACTGATTGTGTTTTAGCTATGTTCGTGTGCTTGTTAGTATGTTTTGTGATCCCTTTTGGCCCCAGGTCACTTAGGGTCTTTTGTTAAGCTTGTTGAGTAGCTCCATGCCATGTTCTTCTTTGTCATATTCAGGTCCTGTAGCATGTCGTTTTGTTGCTCCGAAGAGGGCTTCGTGATCTGAAATTTCAGACAAGTGTTAATTTCACTAAGTCTGAAATCTGTTTTGCATTTGCGTTTTCGCCATGCTTGTTTGAACCTTTTAATGGGCGATTTGGCCGTAGCTCAGTGCTAGTGTTTTGTTAAGAATCTTGAATGCTTCCCTGCCATGTATTTTGTTGTCATGTTTGAGTGTTGTGGCATGTTCATTTCATTGCATTTATAGGCCTACTTGCTGTAAATCGCAGACCGTTGTCATTCTTAAATCGCTTGCCATTTCCAACCCGTAACTCCGATTCCGGCGTTCTTTATATCGTTTTCAAGCGATTTCATCTCATCTTTCCAGTGGAACACTTGGAATTCCAAGTTGAGGCCAGGTTCATGCATTTCTTGTCATATCTTGCATTTTGCATCCCGCATCGCATCCCGCATAGCATATCATCATTTCATCATATTGCTTGGTCTTGCACGTGGTTGATTGTATCCTTGTTGCTTGTTTGCCTTGTTTGGGTAGAGCCGGGAGACGAGTTCGCTAACGAGGAGCCCGTTGAGTTTGCTTTTGAGGATCCAGTCAACTCTGACAACTGTGCAGACAAGATGATCATACCCTCGAAATCACTACTATCTTTGCTATGCTAGTTTGCTCGCTCTTTGCTATGCCAACGCTACGATGCCTACCTTTTGCTTGTCAGCCTCCCAAATTGCCATGTCAAACCTCTAACCCACCATTTTCCTAGCAAACCGTTGATTGGCTATGTTACCGCTTTGCTCAGCCCCTCTTATAGCGTTGCTAGTTGCAGGTGAAGATTGGAGGCCGTTCCTTGTTGGAACATCTTTTATTTACTTGTTGGGATATCAACATATTGCCATGTTATCTTAATGCACCTATATACTTGGCAAAGGGTGGAAGGCTCGGCCTCTCTCCTAGTGTTTTGTTCCACTCTTGCCGCCCTAGTTTCCATCATATCGGTGTTATGTTCCCGGATTTTTGTGTTCCTTACGTGGTTGGGTTATAATGGGAACCCCTTGATAGTTCGCCTTGATTAAAGCTTTTCCAGCAATGCCCAAAATTGGTCTTACCATTTGCCACCTAGCCTTTTCTTTCCCTTGGGTTCTGCAGACTCAAGGGTCATCTTATTTTAACCCCCCCGGGCGAGTGCTCCTCTGAGTGTTGGTCCAAACTAGAGCCCCTTGCAGCGCCACCTCGGGGAAACTCGAGGGCTGGTTTTAGTTGTACGGATTGCTTATCTGAGTGTGCCCTGAGAAAGAGATATGTGCAGCTCCTATCAGGAATTGTCGGCACATTCGGGCGGTGTTGCTGGTCTTATTTTAACCCGTCGAAGTGTCTTGAATTACCGAGATACCGAGTCTGATCGGAACGTCTTGGGAGGAGGTCTATTCCTTCGTTGACCATGAGAGCTTGTCATGGGCTAAGTTGGGACTCCCCTGCAGGGATTGAACTTCCGAAAGCCGTGCCCGCGGTTATGGGTAGATGGGAATTTGTTAATGTCCGGTTGTAGATAACTTGAACCTTAACTTAATTAAAAATGTATCAACTAGGTGTGTTACCGTGATGGCCTCTTCTCGGCGGAGTCCGGGAAGTGGACACGGTGTTGGAGTAATGTTTGCGCAGGTTGTTCTCTAGTTTCTCGCTCGTGCTTTGCCTCCTCTTCTCGCTCTCCTTTGCGAATAAGTTAGCCACCATACTTGCTAGTCGCTTGCCGCAGCTCCACTCATAGTTTACCTTGCCTTACCTATAAGCTTGAATAGTCTTGCTCGCGAGGGTGCGAGATTGCTGAGTCCCCGTGGCTCACAGATTACTATTACACCAGATGCAGGGCCCGATGATTCCGCTCCAGGAGACGCGTATGAGCTCAAGTGGGAGTTCGACGAAGACTCTCAACGATAATATGTTTCCTTTCCTGATGATCAGTAGTGGTGCCCAGTTGGGGGTGATTGGGACCGTGTCGCATGTTGGGTTCTCTTTTATTTTGGCGCCGTAGTCGGGCCATGAGTGTTTGGATGATGTAATGTTATTTATGTTCTTGATTGACGTGGCGAGTGTAAGCCAACTATGTTCTCCCCTTTATTATTCATATTACATGGGATGTCGTGAAGATTGCCTAACTTGCGACATATGCCTTCAATGCGATTATGTCTCTAAGTCGTGCCTCGACACGTGGGAGCTATAGTCGCATCGAGGGTGTTACAAGTTGGTATCAGAGCCAGCCCCGACCTTAGGAGTTCCATTGCTTGATCGTTTTTAGCAGCCGAGTTGTGTCTAAAAAAATGTTTTGAGTCATTTAGGAATTATATATCAGAGAGTTTAGGAATTGTTTTTACTTCCTAGTCTCCTCTTCGCTCTGGTAAGGCATCCTGACGTAGAGTTTTGACTCTTCTCTTCGCAAATTTCACTAAAAAAAAATTTAGGATCACACGGGTATCTTGGAATCGTTCCGATGGTTTTATGATGAGAACATTGTCTTGGTGCCTCCTGTCAGGGGTTTAGTGGAAGTGTCCCGGGGAGTTGAGCTCTGAGGTGTTGTCATCATAATTTTATCGGTGCAGTTCTGGAATACCTGAGTCTAGTACGCCGACATCGAAAATCTCTTTTATGCAGTTCGTCGGTGAGATAACCTCGACACCACCCAGTACTGGGGCGGGAGTTCGGGAGTATCGCCATAACTTGTATAACGGATGCTTTTCAAAGGTTGAGGTAGATGGTTTCCAAAGGTTTCTTGGTTATGTGTTGAAGGATGGATACAGCTGGATGTAGGATTTGCTAGTTTGGGTGAGATATTATGCTTCCCCTGTATCCCCAACACCTGATTGCATAACCGGAAAGGTTCGGGAGTTTCATAGGTGGGAATTCTAGTAGCTCTAGTTCTTCTTCCATGGATATTGGTTTGAGATTGGGATTTCTTACCGATTATTCGTTCTTGATCCGTACCTTGTTGATTTATTTCTCTACCTTAATTCTACGTGGCTTCTCAATTTATGGATATGCGACCATTTCAAGAGGAATGCATTCATTCATTTTGTTCGGATGTGAAGACTATATGTTGCAATTTTCATTCCATTGGATTCAGCTTCAATAATTTATCTGTCAATGTGCTAATGGTGGTCAACCTCTTCAGGATGGCTCCTCCAACGCGCACGGCTCCGAATCCTGATCCGCCACCACCTCCACCTCCTCCAGAGGCATGGCAAGCTGTGATGGCCGCAACCAATGCAAACACACAGCTGATCATGCAAATTCTTCAAGAGCACAATCAGAGTCACTTTGCTACACTCAACCAGTTCCTTGCTAATGGGCCAAAGACTTTCAGCAATTGTGTTGAGGCAACCGATGCTGACGATTGGCTTGTGGATCTGTGTAAGAATTTCGAGTGCAGTAACGTCAGGCCTGAGGACTTTGTCAAGTTCGCTTCCTTCCAACTCAAAGATCAAGCTGCAGAATGGTTCCAGCAGTACAAGGACTCCAGAGGTGGACGTGTTATCACTTGGGATGATTTCCGTCGAGATTTCCGAGCTCATCATATTCCGCAAAGCGTGGTTGAAAGCAAGCGTGAGGAATTCCGCAATCTGAAGCAAGGCTCTTTGTCTGTCTATGACTACAACAAGTTGTTCCAGAAGCTTGCCCGCTTTGCCAAGCAGGACGTCCCTGATGAGAAGAGCATGATATATCAGTTCAGGGGTGGTCTCAGAGAAGATATTCAGCTCGCTCTTGTTCTCTTTGAGCCCTTGAGGTGCGATGAGTTCTACAACATGGCACTGAAGCAAGAGGCTGCTCAGTTGAGGTGTGATGCTTCCAGGAAGCGAGCCAGAGATGTTACTCCTTCTTCCTCTACTCAAGTGGCCAAGCAGCAGAAGTTTTGGCTTCCTCCTCCTCCGTTCCGTCAGCCGTATCAGCAGAAGAGCAAAGGAGGCAGTGGTTCTTCCCACCCACCCAACCCTGGCTTTCAGAACAAGACTTCGTCTCAAGCTCCAAGATCGAGTGCTCCGTATCACCGTCCGCTTTCAGAGGTCACGTGCAACAAGTGCCAACAGAAGGGTCACTATGCCAACAAGTGTCTCAACCAGAGGTGTCTTCCTCCTCCTCCCCCTGTCAGATCGGCAAGTACAGTTGTGGTCAAGCATAACCCCAAGCATGCCAAGGTCAATTTCATGAATGCAGCTCAGGCAGAGGACTCGTCAGATGTGATCATGGGTAACCTTCCTGTTAATGATATTCCTGCAAAAGTTCTTTTTGACAATGGTGCATCGCATTGTTTCATCTTGAGACATTTTGCATCTAAGCATGATTTTGTTACTCAAGTGTTGCCGAAGCCGTTGGCTATCGTCTCTCCGGCCCGTCAAATGACATCTCGAGTATGCGTTCCGGATGTTACTATGACTTTGGGTGACTATAAGTTCTTGTCCTCTCCAAATGTTCTTGGTGACTCGGATATTGATCTTATTCTCGGAATGGATTGGCTTTCTAAGCACAAGGCTCAGCTTGATAGTGCAGCCAGGCAGATTCAATTGACTCATTCGTCTGAGGATGTAATTGTCTTTGCCGCTCGGGATAATACTATCCGTCTGTTTTCTCTCAATGAGAAGGGTGAATTGGATGCCATCTCTCAACTTCCAGTCGTTTGCGAATATCAAGACGTCTTTCCAGAAGAGCTCCCAGGAATGCCTCCGCACCGGCCAGTTGAATTCGTTATTGAACTTGAGCCTGGCACGGAACCTCTGTGCAAACGTCCTTACAAGCTCGGACTTGAAGAGTTGAAGGAGCTGAAGAAGCAACTCGATGAGCAAGAGAGAATGGGTCTCATCCGGCCTAGTTCTTCTCCGTGGGGTTGTGGTGTTCTTTTTGTGAAGAAGAAGGATGGAACGGACCGACTTTGTGTTGATTACCGTCCAGTGAACAAGAAGACCATCAAGAACAAATACCCACTTCCCAACATCAATGAGCTGTTCGAACAACTCAAAGGTGCCCAAGTATTCTCCAAGCTTGATCTCCGTATGGGCTATCATCAGATTCGCATTCATGAAGAAGATATTCCCAAGACAGCATTCAGAACAAGCTTTGGTTCATATGAATACACTGTCATGTCTTTTGGCCTCGCCAACGCTCCTCCGACGTTCTCTCACATGATGAACTTCATCTTCAACGCCTACACCAATGACTTCGTTTTGGTGTATCTCGACGACATTCTGGTTTTCTCCAAGAACAAGGAAGATCATGCCAAGCATTTGCGTTTGGTTCTTGATAAGCTCAGAGAACATCAGTTCTACGCCAAGTTCTCCAAGTGTGAATTTTGGCTCGATGAGGTTCTTTATCTTGGTCATATCATCTCTGCCAAGGGCATTGCCGTGAATCCTGAGAAGGTGTCTGCAATTGTGAATTGGGAACCTCCTCAGAACGTGAAGCAACTTCGCAGTTTTCTCGGTCTCGCAAGCTATTGCCGAAGATTCGTTGAAAACTTTTCCAAGATCGCGAAGCCTCTCTCTAATCTTCTTTAGAAGCATGTCAAGTACGTTTGGTCTCCGGAGTGTGATATTGCTTTCAACACTTTGAAAGAGAAATTGATCACTGCTCCAGTTCTGACTCCACCTGATGAATCCAAGCCGTACGAGGTCTTTTGTGATGCCTCTCTCCAAGGTCTTGGCGCAGTATTGATGCAAGAGAAGAAAGTTGTTGCTTATACATCTCGCCAGTTGAAGCCTAATGAGAAAAACTACCCCACTCATGATCTCGAGTTGGCGGCAGTTGTGCATGCTCTTTTGACTTGGAGACATCTTCTATTAGGAAGAAAAGTGGACATTTTCACTGATCACAAGAGTCTCAAGTACATCTTCACTCAGCCTAATCTCAACCTCAGGCAAACTCGATGGGTCGAAATGATTCAAGAGTATAATCCGAGTATCGAGTATACTCCAGGCAAGGCCAATGTGATTGCTGACGCTTTGAGCAGAAAGGCTTACTTCAATAGTCTGATTCTTAAGCCTTATCAGCCCGAGCTTTGTGAAGCTTTCCGCAAACTTAATCTGCAAGTTGTTCCTCAAGGTTTCCTCGCCAACCTTCAAGTCTCTCCTACCTTAGAAGACCAGATTCGCCAAGCCCAGCTTCTTGATGCTATGGTGAAAAAGGTGAAGATTGGGATTGCCAAGAGTCAGTCCAAGTACAAGTGCTACCGCCTTGATGACAAGGACACTCTCTTCTTCGAGGATTGTATCGTTGTACCCAAAGGTGACCTCCGTAAAGTGATCATGAACGAGGCTCACAATTCTCTCCTCTCCATCCACCCTGGGAGCATGAAGATGTATCAGGACCTTAAGCAAGCTTATTGGTGGACTCGAATGAAGCGCGAGATCGCTCAATTCATGAATGAATGTGATGTCTGCAGAAGAGTGAAGGCTGAACACCAAAGGCCAGCTGGTCTCCTGCAACCTCTTGCCATTCCAGAATGGAAGTTTGACCACATTGAAATGGACTTCGTGACTGGGTTTCCAAAGTCCAAGCGTGGCAATGATGCTATATTCGTTGTCATCGACAAACTCACCAAAGTAGCTCATTTTCTGCCTATCAAAGAGTCGATCACTACAGCTCAATTGGCGGAACTCTATACCTCTCGCATTGTCTCTCTGCACGGTATTCCTCAAGTGATCTCTTCAGACCGTGGCAGCATCTTTACCTCGAAGTTTTGGGATTCTTTTCAGAAGGCCATGGGCACCAACATCCGCTTCAGCACAACTTTCCATCCTCAAACAAGCGGTCAAGTCGAGCGTGTCAACCAGATTCTTGAAGATATGCTCAGGGCTTGTGTGATCTCCTTCGACATGAAGTGGGAGGATTGTCTTCCTTATGCTGAATTCTCCTACAACAACAGTTTTCAAGCAAGTTCGGGCAAGGCCCCATTTGAAATTCTGTATGGCAAGAAGTGCCGTACCCCTCTCAACTGGTCTGAAACCGGTGAACGTCAGCTTTTGGGTAATGACTTAATCACAGAAGCAGAAGAAATGTGCAAAGTCATTCGTGATAACCTCAAAGCGGCCCAATCCCGCCAGAAGAGCTACTATGATAGTAAGCACCGTGATTTGGCTTTCGAGATCGGAGATCATGTTTACCTCCGCGTCTCTCCTATGAAGGGTACTCGTCGCTTCGGTATCAAAGGGAAGCTTGCCCCTAGATACGTGGGACCTTTCAAGATTGTCAGCAAGAGAGGCGACCTCGCGTATCAACTCGAGCTTCCTTCAAACCTTGCAAATGTTCATGATGTGTTCCATGTCTCTCAGCTTCGAAAGTGCTTCAAGACTCCGGACCGCACCGTCAACTTCGAGGACATTGAGCTCCAAGAAGATCTCTCTTATCGTGAGCACCCAGTTGCTATTCTTGAAGAGACTGAACGCAAGACTCGCAACAAGTCAATCAAATTTCTCAAAGTCAATTGGTCACACCATTCCGACCGTGAAGCTACCAGGGAACGCGAGGATCACCTCCGTTCTGAGTACCCGGCGTTCTTTCAGTCCTAGATCTCGGCACGAGATCCTTTCGTAGTGGTGGAGTGTTGTAACGCCCCGGATATAGCTTTCCCAATTTGTACTCCAACTCTTGCCATTTCCGGCGTTAAGTTATATTTAATTCTCGGGTTCGGGTCTTTGTCTTCGTGTGTTGTTTTATTTTTCATGCATCTCATATCATGTCATCATGTGCATTGCATTCGCATACGTGTTCATCTCATGCATTCGAGCATTTTCCCCGTTGTCCGTTTTGCATTCCGGCGCTTCGTTCTCCTCCGGTGGTCATTTCTAGCTTTCTTTCGTGTGTGGGGATTAAACATTTCCGGATTGGACCGAGACTTGCCAAGCGGCCTTGGTTTACTACCAGTAGACCGCCTGTCAAGTTTCGTGCCATTTGGACTTTGTTTGATACTCCAACGGTTAACCGAGGAACCGAAAAGGCCTCGTGTGTGTTGCAGCCCAACACCCCTCCAATTTGGCCCAAAACCCACCAAACTCTGCTCCATCATCTAGAGCGTTCGATCATGATCGCGTGGCTGAAAACCGCACCTCATTTGGACTCTCCTAGCTCCACTTATGCCTATAAATAGCCCCCCCGTTTTCGGATCTCTCTCCCTCTCCGAAACCCAAAAAAAAAGATCTCGCGCGCCGGACGTGTCCGACCCGCGCCGGACAACGTCCGCCGGCCGCCACCACCAATCCGCCGTCGCCACATGGCGCCGCCACCTCGCCGCCGCCGCGGCCCGGGAGGCCCAAACCGGGCCCCCGCGAGCCCGAGCCGCCCCCGCGCCTCCCGGCCTCCTCTCGCCGCTGCCTCCATTGGCTCAGGTGGGCGCCGCTGCCGCGGGCCGCCCCGCCACCGCTCCGCCCCGAGCCGGCCGAGCTCCGCCGCCCCTCCTCACCGCCTCGCGCCGCTGCCTCCGCCCCTAGCCTCTCCCTCCTCGGATCCGGTCTCCGGCGACCTCAAACTCCGGCGGTGAACAGTGTTTTCCGGCGATCCTCGGAATCCGTGCCAATCCAGATCTGAGATCTGAAATTTGACGGTTGACTTTTTCTCCCCGGAACCCTAATTTTTATGCTAACTTTGACTTGTGATATCTCCGCATCCGTAGCTCCGATTTGGACATATAGTATATCAAAATGTTCGTCTCGACGAGTACATCATTTCATTCCATTGCATCATTTTCATTTGAGTTCCTCTTAATGCCTGAGATGCTATTAGAAGAAGGCTTCGTGAGTTAATTGTCAGATCTGCTAGTTCATCTTACACTTTTGTCATTTTTGCCATGATTGTTGTGTGCATGATATGCCTGTGAGTCCTGCATATGTTTTGTTAAGCATCTTGTTATCTTTCCAGAGGTGCAACCCATGCATTTTTGTGATGTGTGTGGTGACTTGTGCAAGCTTGCAAAGTGAGGCACCCGGTAAATCTGTTTTCTGGGACTTAGTAGTTTTCACTAAGTCTGAGATTATTTAGTTCATGATGCCACATGTTCATGCTGTTTCCTAGTGATCCGTGCCTCTTTTGAGGATGATCAGTAAAGGAGTTTTGTTAATCTTGTTATGCTCTATCCATCCATGCGTTTGTTTGCAATTATGGTGCACCCTAGCTTGAGTCAATCGAGCTCTACTTTTGCTTCATTGAGAATCTGGGCAGATCGTCAACTTGTTTGCGATTTTGCCGATGCTATTGTAGTTGATCCGTGCATGCTATGCCATTGTTCTTGCCATGTCTAGCTAGCATTTTGTGCCTTCTTAATGGGTGTATGCTTGCCTTTCCATGACTTGCACCGTAGTGAGTGCATCGAGCTCGTTTACATGCCTTCGTGAGTTATATTTCAGCATGTCTCAGTTATCACAAAGTCTGAAAACTGATTGTGTTTTAGCTATGTTCGTGTGCTTGTTAGTATGTTTTGTGATCCCTTTTGGCCCCAGGTCACTTAGGGTCTTTTGTTAAGCTTGTTGAGTAAATCCATGCCATGTTCTTCTTTGTCATATTCAGGTCCTGTAGCATGTCGTTTTGTTGCTCCGAAGAGGGCTTCGTGATCTGAAATTTCAGACAAGTGTTAATTTCACTAAGTCTGAAATCTGTTTTGCATTTGCGTTTTTGCCATGCTTGTTTGAACCTCTTAATGGACGATTTGGCCATAGCTCAGTGCTAGTATTTTGTTAAGAATCTTGAATGCTTCCCTGCCATGTATTTTTTTGTCATGTTTGAGTGCTATAGCATGTTCATTTCATTGCATTTAGAGGCCTACTTGCTGTAAATCGCAGACCGTTGTCATTCTTAAATCGCTTGCCATTTCCAACCCGTAACTCCGATTCCGGCGTTCTTTATATCGTTTTCAAGTGATTTCATCTCATCTTTCCAGTGGCACACTTGGAATTCCATGTTGAGGCCAGGTTCATGCATTTCCTGTCATATCTTGCATTTTGCATCCCGCATCACATCCCGCATAGCATATCATCATTTCATCAGATTGCTTGGTCTTGCACGTGGTTGATTGTATCCTTGTTGCTTTTTTGTCTTGTTTAGGTAGAGCCGGGAGATGAGTTCGCTAACGAGGAGCCCGTTGAGTTTGCTTTTGAGGATCCAGTCAACTCTAACAACTGTGCAGGCAAGATGATCATACCCTCGAAATCACTACTATCTTTGCTATGCTAGTTTGCTCGCTCTTTGCTATGCCAATGCTACGATGCCTACCTTTTGCTTGTCAGCCTCCCAAATTGCCATGTCAAACCTCTAACCCACCATTGTCCTAGCGAACCGTTGATTGGCTATGTTACCGCTTTGCTCAGCCCCTCTTATAGCATTGCTAGTTGCAGGTGAAGATTGGAGGCCGTTCCTTGTTGGAACATCTTTTATTTACTTGTTGGGATATCATCATATTGCCATGTTATCTTAATGCACCTATATACTTGGTAAAGGGTGGAAGGCTCGGCCTCTCGCCTAGTGTTTTGTTCCAGTCTTGCCGCCGTAGTTTCCGTCATATCGGGGTTATGTTCCCGGATTTTTGTGTTCCTTACGTGGTTGGGTTATAATGGGAACCCCTTGATAGTTCGCCTTGATTAAAGCTTTTCCAGCAATGCCCAATATTGGTCTTACCATTTGCCACCTAGCATTTTCTTTCCCTTGGGTTCTGCAGACTCAAGGGTCATCTTATTTTAACCCCCCCGGGCCAGTGCTCCTCTGAGTGTTGGTCCAAACTAGAGCCCCTTGCAGCACCACCTCGGGGAAACTCGAGGGCTGGTTTTAGTTGTACGGAGTGCTTATCTGAGTGTGCCCTGAGAAAGAGATATGTGCAGCTCCTATCAGGAATTGTCGGCACATTCGGGCGGTGTTGCTGGTCTTGTTTTAACCTATCGAAGTGTCTTGAATTACCGAGATACCGAGTCTGATCGGAACGTCTTGGGAGGAGGTCTATTCCTTCGTTGACCGTGAGAGCTTGTCATGGGCTAAGTTGGGACTCCCCTGCAGGGATTGAACTTTCGAAAGCCATGCCCACGGTTATGGGCAGATGGGAATTTGTTAATGTCCGGTTAACTTGAACCTTAAATTAATTAAAAATGTATCAACTGGGTGTGTTACTGTACGTGATGGCCTCTTCTCGGCGGAGTCCGGGAAGTGGACACGGTGTTGGAGTAATGTTTGCGCAGGTTGTTCTCTAGTTTCTTGCTCGTGCTTTGCCTCCTCTTCTCGCTCTCCTTTGCGAATAAGTTAGCCACCATACTTGCTAGTCGCTTGCCGCAGCTCCACTCATAGTTTACCTTGCCTTACCTATAAGCTTGAATAGTCTTGATCGCGAGGGTGCGAGATTGCTGAGTCCCCGTGGCTCACAGATTACTATTATACCAGATGCAGGGCCCGATGATTCTGCTCCAGGAGACGCGTATGAGCTCAAATGGGAGTTCGACGAAGACTCTCAACGATACTATGTTTCCTTTCCCGATGATCAGTAGTGGTGCCCAGTTGGGGGTGATTGGGACCGTGTCGCATGTTGGGTTCTCTTTTATTTTGGCGCCATAGTCGGGCCATGAGTGTTTGGATGATGTAATGTTATTTATGTTCTTGATTGATGTGGCGAGTGTAAGCCAACTATGTTCTCCCCTTTATTATTCATATTACATGGGATGTTGTGAAGATTGCCTAACTTGCGCATATGCCTTCAATGCGATTATGTCTCTAAGTCGTGCCTCGACACGTGGGAGCTATAGTCGCATCGAGGGTGTTACACCCATAAGGCCCTCCAGGAGATTGACGCGGTGAAGAAGATAGTAGCGGGTAAGGCATTCATTATGCAAAGCAAGCACGTGAAGGAGACTTTACTTTTTCTTACCCGAGTTCAGAGCTCTCCAGGAGCGTTTGCAGATCTTCCCCGCAGTGTACTGGATGCCGCGGAGTTTTACCGGGCTGAGGAGGGGAGCTCAACGAAGAAGTTGTTCTGGTCTCAGTATACTGGGACCGAACACCCCGTGCCCTTGAGCGGCCAGTTGAAGCAGTTGGTCGAACTTCACAAGGCGGCCGAACAGGCCATGAGGGGCCTTATAGTCCGGATGTGGCCTGACGAGCCCCTGTCCGGCAGCTACTTCGGTCTGGTGAGACGGCTGGTGGAAGCCTGCCCACGGCTTGAGGTCATCAAGCGGTCCGTCTGCATCGAAGGTGCACGCAGAGCTTTTGCCCGGGCGAAGGTGCACTGGGCGAACCTGGACGCCGTGAAGCTTGTGAAGGAGGGGTCGCCAGAGGGCAAGGAGCATTGCCACCCCAAGAATTATTATGAGGGTCTCGTGGAGGGTTCCCACCTAGTGGCAGATGAGTGTGCCAAGGATGTAATTTTTGAATGAACATGCTCATGTGATCCTGTAATATGAAACGAGTTCATTTGCGCCATGTGACGCTTTCTTAATTTAAAATATTACCTTCTGTGTGGCCGTTTATAAAATTTGAGAGTTGGTCAATCGTCGGCTTCTGCCCCCATGTAGCTAGTACCGGGGTGTTCGGGATAAACCTGAACAACCTTTACCCCAATTTTGGGTCCTCCAAGGGAGGTGTTCAGCACAACGAACTAGGCAATCGGACTATAATGCTTTATCACTCTCACTTAGCCATAGAAGTCTATGATTTTAAATTTTGGCAAAGCCCCTGGTATTCGGAGGGCCGAATTTGGGGCGCTATACACGCCTAAGCCGGACAAGGACGGATCCTCGCCCAAAGCGGAAAAAGTCTTTAAGGACTTGAGACCTCTCAAACAGCGACCAGTCTCTCGCCTTATCATGACAGTCAGTTTTTGGCTTTCTCTACTGAGGTGTTCGTCCAGAAGAACCGGGACACAATCGCAGTAGTTCTCCCACTGCTACCTTAGACGATATAGCGGAACGTAAGGTACCAAAGCATGGGAGCTGGGCAACCCAACATTTAATCCAAGACATGATTCGGAGCTGATGCATATAATGCTATAAGTTCGGGGTGCCGCATTGTCGAAAGTGTTCGGACTTCTTGCGCCGTATTATGGGGTAAACGAGAGCCCTGGCGTACAGACCGCACCCGAGCGTGCAGGTGCGAAATGTCATAAATGGACATATAAAAGAGAAAAAGTTAAATAATGCAATGACAAATTAATAATATGCATTGTTATTTGAATAATACGTCGAAGCGTACTGGTACAAGTAGTGCAATTATCATAAAGTAGGACAATTTGAAATGTCCTATCCCAAGGCAAGCTACGCATAAATAGTGAAAAGTGGGTATATCAAGTATTACTAGAGACCACCTGGCGTTTCCCGTGTTCATCTTAGCTTCTTGCCGCCTTGGTTGTTGCTTCCGGAGTGTGTCTGGAAATTGGACTGCCGGAAAGGGCTTCCGAAGAGTTAGGCCCTGAAAGAGAAAAGGAATGTAAAAGGTATACAACCCCTGGCGTGGTTAAGCCACTATGCGGGGCGTGTCCTGATTGTGCCCCCACTTATGTCCATGGTATTTTCAATGCGTAGTTATGTACGCGGGGCACGAATTTCGTCGCTGCACTGGGACTTTGACGGGGGCCGGATTGCTAGGCGAGCGTTGATCGCACCAGGCGGTCCTGTTGCAGATTTTTCCGGACTTGCTTGAAGGTGTCCGGGGGTTGTAACGCCGAATGAGTGGTCTGCCTAAACAGGCTGCTTTGTGCCTCTGCTGCAACGGCCGCAGTGTGCTCTTTTGTACGAAGCGAGCGTTCTGTGTTTCCATCTACTGTTATGACCCCGCGGGGTCCTAGCATCTTGAGCTTGAGGCATGCGTAATGCGGCACTGCGTTGAATTTTGCAAATGTTGTCCGTCCGAGCAGTGCATGATAGCCACTGTGAAATGGGACGATGTCAAAGATTAACTCTTCGCTTTGGAAGTTATCCGGTGATCCGAAGACCACTTCCAGTGTGATTGAGCTTGTGCAATGGTCCTCTACACCTGGGATGATGCCTTTAAAGGTGGTTTTGCTGGGTTTGATCCTCAAGGGATCGATACCCATTTTTCGCACTATATCCTGATAAAGCAGGTTCAGGCTGCTGCCGCCGTCCATAAGGACTCGAGTGCGGTGAAATCCGTCAATGATGGGGTCTAGGACCAGTGCGGCTGATCCGCCATGACGGATGCTAGTGGGGTGGTCCCTACGATCGAAGGGATTGGACAAGCGGACCATGGGTTGAACTTCGGGGCGACGGGCTCCATCGCATAGATGTCCCTTAGTGCATGCTTCCGCTCCCTCTTGGGAATGTGGGTTGCGTATATCATGTTCACTATCTTGACTTGTGGGGGAAACCCCTTCTGTCCTCCTGGGTTCGGTGGCCGGGGCTCCTCCTCGTCATCGCTATGCAGCCCCTTGTCCTTGTTCTCGGCATTTAACTTGCCGGCCTGCTTGAACACCCAACATTCTCTGTTGGTGTGATTGGCTGGCTTTTCAGGGGTGCCGTGGATTTGACACGAGCGATCCAGTATGCGATCCAGACTAGATGGAGCCGGAGTATTTCTTTTAAATGCCTTTTTCCGCTGACCCGATCTAGAGCCTTTGAATCCGGCATTGACTGCTGTATCTTCAGTGTTATCGCCGTTATTGTGGCGCTTTGGTTTGTTACGACGTTGCCTACCATTAACATCTTTGGTATCTGAGGTATCCGGATTCCTTGATGTGTTGTTGCTGCGAGCCAGCCAGCTATCCTCGCCCGCGCAAAAGCGGGTCATGAGTGTTGTGAGGGCTGCCATAGATTTCGGCTTCTCCTGGCCGAGGTGGTAGCCGAGCCACTCGTCGCAGATGTTATGCTTCAATGCCGCTAGGGCCTCTGCATCCGAACAGTCTACAATTTGGTTTTTCTTAGTCAGGAACCTAGTCCAGAATTGTCTGGCCGATTCCTCTGGCTGCTGGGTTATGTGGCTCAAGTCATCAGCATCCGATGGCCGCACATAAGTGCCCTGGAAGTTGTCAAGAAATGCGTCTTCTAGATCTTCCCAACTGCCGATGGAATCTGCTGGCAAGCTATTCAGCCAATGTTGAGCTGGTCCTTTGAGTTTTAGTGGGAGGTACTTGATGGCATGTAGATCATCACCGCGGGCCATGTGGATGTGAAGGAGGAAATCCTCAATCCATACAGCGGGATCTGTTGTGCCATCGTATGATTCGATATTTACGGGTTTGAAATGCTCCGGGAATTCATGATTCATAACTTCATCAGTGAAGCATAGGGGGTGTGCTGCACCTCTGTGCCGGGCTATATCTCGACGTAGTTCGTATGAGTCTTGTTTGCTGTATTCGGCCCGGCCAGATTTACTCTTGGTGTATCCGATGCGACGATAATCGTCCTGTGTGGGTGCACGTGCATGTGTCCCATATATTGACCTTGGATTTTTGCCTTACTATCCAAGATGTCTCGCAGGTCCTCTGTGTTACCCCGGGCCATAGTATTTTTGACTGAGTGGCGACGGGGTGCGGGCTGACTTTAGGCTGAAATGCCTTACTGACTCGGCCGCGTAGTGGCTGGTCAGCCACATTGTACACTGGTGAATGAGGTTGCAATGCTTACTCCTCGAGGTGAGGTAGCAACCTGCGTTTTGGGTAACTCTTGGACGGGCGCTCGAGTTCATGCTCCTCGGCCGCAAGGACTTCGGTCCACCTGTCTGCTAGCAAGTCTTGATTAGCTTGAAGCTGTCGCTGATTTTTCTTCAGGCTATTTGCCGTGGCCATAAGCCGGTGCTTGAAGCGCTCTTGCTCAACGGGGTCCTCAGGCACGATAAGCTCATCGTCGCCGAGCCTCGCCTCGTCTTCGGAAAGAAGCATGTAATTGTCCTCCTCCAGTTCTCCATCTGCTGCCTGCTCTGGAGGGTAGCTTGTTCGTCCTACGGCTCTACATCGTGCTGGAGGGGATTGTTGTTGTCTTCGGCACTATCTGGAGTTTTATTATCTCTTATGCCGGTAACACTGCTCCTGCTGTGGCGGGACTTAGAGCGCGCCGCTGACATCGGCGCTTGGGTTGATTCTTGGAGGGGTCATCCTCTGCTTTCTTGTTGCCATTGGCTTCTTTAGGGGTGTCCACCATATATATATCATATGAAGAGGAGGTGGTCCAGTGCCCCGAGGGCGGTGGATCTTGTTCGTCTCCGGCTTCGTCATCCATACCGTCGAAGTCGAAGTCTTCGGAGCCGAAGTCGAGCATGTCGGTTAAGTCGTCGACAGTGGCTACCAAGTGGGTGGTGGGTGGGCAGCGAATTTCTTCGTCGTCCGCATCTCATTCTAGCCAGACATAGTTTGGCCAAGGTTCCCCTGACAGGGAGAGAGACCTTAATGAATTTAGCAGATCCCCGAAGGGTGAGTGCTGAAAGATGTCCGCGGAGGTGAACTCCATGATCGGCGCCCAGTCAGATTCGACGGGCACGGATATGAGCGGCTCGGAGTCCATGGCCGGAGATGAATCTAGTGGTTTGGCGACACGGCTCTCGTAAGGGGTGAAGTCAGTATCTGGCTCCATCGCCACTGAGAGTGCGACTTCCATGGCGGGGTCCATCCCTCCGCTCCCGGATAGCGCGACTTGCTCCGGATTAAAGGCCGGAGTAGCTACGGACGCGATCTCCCGAACACTGTCCAACGGCAGAGTTACATCATGCTCGTCGCGACTGCGCGGCGCGTCTGGCATGGGCTCGAATACGTCGAAGATCAAGTCTCCGCGGATATCGGCCGTGTAGTTCAAGTTTCCAAATCTAACCTGATGGCCAGGGGCGTAGCTCTCAATCTGCTCCAGATGGCCAAGTGAATTGGCCTGTAGTGTAAAGCTGTCGAATACGAAGATCTGTCCGGGGAGGAAAACCTCACCTTGGACCGCATCGCTAGCGATGATCGAAGGAGCCATCAAGCCTTACGGTGATGACACAGTGGAACTCTCAATGAAAGCACCAATGTCGGTGTCAAAACCAGCGGATCTCGGGTAGGGGGTCCCGAACTGTGTGTCTAAGGCGGACGGTAACAGGAGGCAGGGGACACGATGTTTACCCAGGTTCGGGCCCTCTTGATGGACGTAATACCCTACGTCCTGCTTGATTGATATTGATGATATGAGTAGTACAAGAGTTGATCTACCACGAGATCAGGGAGGCCAAACCCTAGAAGCTAGCCTATGGTATGATTGTATGTTGTTCTACAGACTAAAACCCTCCGGCTTATATAGACACCAGAGGGGGCTAGGGTTACACAAGGTCGGTTACAAAGGAGGAGATATACAGATCTGTATTTCCTAGCTTGCCTTCCACGCCAAGTAGAGTCCCATCCGCACACGGGACGAAGTCTTCAATCTTGCATCTTCATAGTCCAACAATCCGGCCACAGGATATAGTCCGGCTGTCTGGAGACCCCCTAATCCAGGACTCCCTCATAGGCCCCACATGGTTTGCTTCTTTTTTAACATAACACGTCAAATCGCAATTTGTTTGTTCACCCGTGGTAGACGATCCTCCCTCCATCCAGTGGATAACCAGCACACGTGTCAAATTACCACGTGGGCTGCCTTTTCGTACAGAAATGAGCTCCGCCGTGTACCCGCGCAGGTGTGGTTGGGAAAGAGACGGGAGTACATGCGTCATGCGTGCACCTCTTCTCTTCATGCACGTCCTCCACCTACGTGGGTGTGTGTGCGATATACAAACCTAGACAAATGGCTTGTGCGTTCGTGAGTGTTTTTTGTTTTGGGGGGAGGTTGATTTCGTGAATGTATTTGTGGGAATATGTGTCGATGACATCTCAAACGAAATTTTGCATGCAATGTGTGTGAAATGGAGGCCTATCCATATCATATATAGAGGGTCGGGTGATCCACGAGAAGAGAGGGAGGGGTCATAGATATCGATAGAGTCGAAGAGAGGATAAAATGGGTGGGTGCGAGATCGATGAAGAGAGCCATCGAAATTGTGTGTGTGTGTGCAAGTCAAAGATATAGGGCGACTGACCTAGCTAACGGAACATCAGAGGGCACATGTCAAGTTTGTGTGTGGCAGGGAGACATGACTAGAGCGCTCGATGTATCGGTGTGTGTGTCGGGGAGGGGGTGGGGGAAGGAGTAGGCAGATGCCTAACTATAGAGGTAGAACGACTCGTATATGTGTTGAGAAGGAGAGACCCAGCTATGTCTTGAGGGAGATCGGTCGACATCCATACATAACTGAAGGACAGGAAATAGGATGGGACGGAGATAGAGAGGATAGAGAGAGGGTGGGAGAGGGGTAGAGTGCTGGATGGGTGATGGAGTTGCTTCTCGAAGATGGTGGGAGAGGCCTACTAGACAAACTGAGGGTGGAACTGCAATCTTATCAATAAGAGTGGGGATGTGTTTCTGTGTGTGCCTGTGCATGATAGATCTGTCAGGACACATCCATGGATGATGAAGGGGAACCATGTGTTTGGTAAGAAAACCTAACTAGATCGGTAGATCAATTGTTGTTTGTCGGAGGAAGGGAGAGACATAACTAATGAGGAAGATCGATCGACGCGGGGGAAAAAATGAGTTATAAGGACCTAGCTAGCTATATGTATAGCGGGAGATCAATCGGTGTACGTCCATTTGTTAGAGGCAAATAAGGCCCGACGAGACGGATAGACAAAGAGAATGGAGCTAGGAGGTGGTGCGAGAGGCCCAGCTACTAGCTAGATAGGGGGAGGAGTGTGCGGTTGTGAGATCGATGAAAAGAGGGGCGAGAGTTTACACGTGTGTGGGAACGTATGAGAGACACGAGGTAAGGACACATAAAGGAGGAGATTGAAGGTGCGTGTGTATGTTGTAGGCAGACATCGCTGGAGAGGTTTATCGATCGGTGTGTGTCGGAAAGGAGTTGTGGAGACTGTGGGAGAACGACCTAAAGGAAAAAATGAATGTGTGTGATGGATAGAATGCTGAGGGAGGGGGAGGGCGAGGAGGTAGTGTGCATGCACGAGAGAAAGTTAGTGGTAGCTACAAAGGTTAGAGGATTGTGTGGGTGTAAGAGACTAACAAAGATCATAATTTGATATGAAAGTGGATTCATATATTTGAATAGGAGATCATAGTGTTTTACACATATGCATGCATGAATATAGCGGTGATACGCGTGTTGTGGCTTTGCACATGTTATACCAAAATGTGATGATGCATGGCGTTTGCAACTCACAGCTAAATGTCGAACAATCTAAACCATACTATACATCGAACAATATCACATTTTATTTGAATTTGTGATAATGTGTGGCATTTGCAGCTTACAACTAAATATCGAACAATCTAAACAATACTATATATTGAACATTCTCACATTTTATTTGAATTTGTGGTAATGTGTGGTGTTTGCAACTCACATCTAAATACTTGTAGGCGTAGGGGGCGGGGCACCATACATAATGTGATAAACACATTATACATATGAGACATGGTTTAGTTTGTGAAGATCTAGCTAGAGCTTGAAATGTACTATGATTTGAAATCAACATAAAGCGGATTCAAAAAATCGAGTTCGAGTTCATATAGTATACGTAGTTCATATGTAACTCGAGACTAATCATGTGGTGTGCTGTGAAGATAATACACAAACGATGGTTTAACTTGACAATAATGACAATTGTAGATCTTATCAAAGCAGAGAAACGAATTCAAATTTTGTTCATATTGAAGCGGTAGTATATCCGTTTGGAATGCACTAAAACGTTCATTTGAGTACTAGGTTGCATGCATTATACACATAGCGAAATATTTTAATTGAACATAACATGAATTCAAAGTTTTGAATGACATTGTAGTGCGAATTGATTTGGTACAATACACGTTAGGCTTGTCCGGAAATTTCAAACCGCGCCTTGTTAGCCTGAAATATTTAAGATATATCTTTGTCTTGTTGTGCTCCGACAACTCCCTCCATCTCAACCCACGCCTTACTATTCCAAAATTACAACGCGCACGAAAACTCCCACCTCCTATGAAATCCCGACATGCGAAATGTCTGTGATACCCCTGAACCGAAAGAACCGCCTCAAATCGGTGGGGGTACTTTCGTAACTTACCCCACATTTCAGACAAGCGCATCCCTAAGCCATGGTTTCCCCACTCCCATCCCATCTGCCCACCCATTCGTACACCAAGGCCGGCAAAACCCGTGAAGCCCCACACCCTCCTCCGTCCGCCACCCAGCCGGAGCCTCTTCCCCGACGACGTCGTCCACAGCAACACCTCGACGTCCCTCATCCACCGTACCGGATGAGGAACCATCGTCGATCTGGTCGTCCCGCCGGTTCAGCCACCCCGTCCTCCACCTCCAAGGAGCTGCCCCGACGTTGCCCTCGTCTTTCGCGCCACCTCCATTCCCACACCGCCGTCTTCACCTGCACCATCGAAAGAGCATCATCATCACCGTTTCCGCGGATGAAGCTGCGGCCTAATCGGGGCCACCAACGAGGTTGTACACTAATCGCCGCATTTTCTTCTTGATTCGATCTCACGATGCTGCCGGCGCTCAGTCCCGAGCCGACACGGCGCGGCTCCATCCACGATGCTGCAGCTACTTTAGCTCTCGTTGTTGCTCTGCTCTTGCTCTTGGTCCCCTGCCTGGTCTACTCTTGCTCTTGCTCTTGCTCTTTCTCGTGCTGCTGCTCTTGATCTTGCTCTTGCTTGCGATGCTGCTCCAATTTAGCCACACTTCAGTCGACTGAATCGAATTTTGGGTCAGTCGATTTTCAGGGGGTGGGGGCTCGTCGGAGTTAAGGAAGAACCAGCCGCAGCGGGGATGGGGGCTCACCGAAGAGGTACCCCACTATCTATCTTAGGGTTCAGGGTGGGGCGGTGGTTGCCGGCGGTGGTGGGGCGGTGGCGTGGGGATCGCCGTAGAAAAGGCTCGGCACGGGGGGGGGGGCTATAGGGATGGCCGGGGTGGCGGTGGATCGACGGTGGGGAGTGTTTTCGGGGCGGGCGGGGCGGCGCACCGCCGGCCGCTGGCACCGGGGGCGGCTGTTTGGCCGGTGGTGGCTGGCGGCTCAGGGGGGGTGGAGCTTGAAGATGAACTACAAGCCCTTGATTTCGTATCCAACGACTGCAAAATCGACTGACCAGAGATGAAAAAGTCAGTCGACTGACTTGTAGCCTCACCTCTAGTGCGTTCAGTTTCGACAGTAAAATTCAGTTTCGACAGCAAAATTCAGTTTCGACAGTTAAGTTCAGTTTCAACAAATTCAGTTTCAACAGTTAAGTTCAGAGATGAGCGGCTGATGTATACATCTAGCAGTTTGTGGTTATGTATTTTACGTCATCTATTGGAGATGCTATTAGAATTCCACTCAGGTTAACGTTGTCTCTCTTGTCCTGCTTCAGCCTCGGCGTCGTACAACTCACCGGAGCTGCTCCAACAACGAAACCCTCCATCACAGCGGAGCAGTACCTCTGGCTCCATCTCCAGATGCCTAAGATCTTCTTCCCCTCCTCCAACAGCCAAGTCAACCGGAGCATCCTCACCGACCAACCCAATCATGCTGAGATCAACATGGCTTCGCCAAAGAGGTTGTACACTTCTTGTGGTTTGACTTAATCTCACCATGCTTCTTTGCATCCTGTGATCTTCCAATTCTTGTGAACCAAACACCCAGATTGGCAGAAATCATGTGTTTTTAAATTCTCTGTTTTGCACATGCATTCCTATCCTATTCATGTCTATTTCCTATCCCTGCATTGTTAGAATCCTCAAATTCAAACAAGCCCTTACAAAATTACTTCTGTTACAGATACGTGTCCAAGAAAACCTTGCGTGGTTTGTCCTGCTCCTGCGGTGTTGTGTTCCACCCCAGCTCAGCTGCTCCAACGACGGAAGGGTTCACCACTGCAGGGATCCGCTCTCCAGACTGTCTTTCGCCTCCTCAGATCTTCTTCCCCGCCGCCGGCAGCCACGACAACTGCATTACCATCATCAACTGAGCAGATGACCTTGAGGACTACACGGGTCCGTAAGAGAGGTCGCACTCTTCCGTGTCTGCTTACGTTATGCATCGCTTAATATGATGACATGCTACTTTATCGTCGTGTTCACCTATTAGACTCCGACTCAGGTCCAAACTTATGCTGAAACTTGAGTTTTTAAATGGTTGTGGGGAACATATTGGGGCAGCCATCAGTACTATCTGTCTACTATCTGGTTAATCTCGGGTGTCTACTATGAGTTTCATGTTCGGTGCAAACAAACATTGAAGGAGTCATTATCTGTATTTTTTAACTAAAGCTATTATCTGCCTGCTATCATTGGTTTTGGGTCTATCCACAGTTTGCTACCTTCACTCTGGATTTGTGCATGCACTTCTTACATAATCTCACTATGTTTTATTCCTATGCATGTCAGTTGTTGTACACAACGGAACTGAACATGTAGAGCAAAAGAGACGAGCCTTGCGTGGCAATAAAATTTCATGTAGACGTCGCTCCATGGTGGGCGCTAAGGCACCGCCCTCCACCCATTTCGGATCGTAATCAAGAGGAAGATAACTGTTCTGAGGGGGATTCAGAAGCAGAAGACCACTCCTATTTACCCAATGAGGTGTTCGCTCTAACTTGGCATGCTGATGTTGGTAATATCATGCATATGGTGCCTTTCATTTCTTACTGTATACATCAAAGATGTTATTTGCTTAGTTTAGACATGCTTTGTGTCAATGCCATCTGTTTAGTTTCTTTATCGTATATGTGAATCATGCAATGCCATCTTGTTTAGCCAGGCATCATATATGTGAATTTTGCAATCCCACCCTAGTTAGCCAGTCATCTTATATGTAAATTATATCATGACATCATTTTTTATTACATGTTAAAATGTGTCAGCAATTTTAGTACATTCAATTACTCTTCCTGTGCATCAGCCATTCGGCACGGTCATGGAAAAATCTAGAGTGGAAACAAGGTCTTCAGAGCAGACAATGCTATCTGATGAAGTGCAAGTCTTGCTGGTTATAGATAGCTCCTCGGAGGAGGATTCAGAGACAGATGACCAGTCATATCCCCCCTCCTGAGGTGCATGCTCTAACTTGGCAGGGTTATGTTGCTCATGTCATGCGTATGGTATCTTGCATTGCTATGTCATTTGCTTGGTTTAGACATGATTTGTGTGAATGCCACATGTTTAGTGTCTAATTACCATATATGTGAATTATGCAATGCCATATTTTTGCAAGACATTATATATGTGAATTATACAATGCTATCTTGTTGCAAGGCATTATATATGTGAATTATGCAATGCCATGTTGTTTAGCCAAGCGTCATATAAGTGAATTATATCATGACGTCCTTTTTTTGTATTTCTCATTGCTTTTGTCGATAATGCTTGTATATTCAACTGCTCTTCCTGTGCATCATCCATTTGAATTGGCGATGGAGAAATATGGAGTGAAAACAAGGTCTTCGGAGCAGACAATGCTACCTGGTGAAGCAGATATGTTGCTGGTTACAGATAGCTCTTCAGAGGAGGATTCAGAGGCAGATGGCCAGTCCTATTATCCCCCTAAGGTGTATGCTCAAACTTGGCAGCGTTATATTACTCATATCATGCATATGTTGTATTGCAATGCCTAGTTTTTACATCATATACACGATATTGAATGCCATCTCCTTTGTTGACACATCATATATGCGACTACCCTCTGCTCACTTCCTTGGTATATAAATCATATATTTGAATTATATCATGCCATGATGTTTACATAGACAGCATGTATCTGAATTATGGCATGCCAACCCATTTTCTAAAGACATAATATAGTTATGTCATCTCATCCTGTTCACATAGTCATCATATTTTGAATTATGTCATTCTATCCGTGAATTATATCATGCCATCATGTTTCCATCGACGGCATGTTTGTGATTTATGGCATGCCTACAACTTTAATAGACACATCATATAGTTATATCATGTCATCCTATTTACATAGTCATCATATTTTGAAGTATGTCATTCTATCCTGTTTAGTTAGCCATCATACATGCGAAATTGTGTCATGCTATCCTGTTTAATTATCCATCATATATTTGAAATTATGTCCTGCTATTTTGTTTGGTTAGACAACATAAATGTGAATTATTTCATGCCCTGTTTTCTTCCCTACTATCCATTGTACCTGTCTATCTTACAATGTGTGTACATTCAATTACTTTTCTTGTTTATCAGCCATTTCAATTGGAAGGGGTGATGGCAGTATCTGTGGGAGCAAAAACACGGTCTTCAGAAAAGATCGTGCTACCTGTCGATGGAGAAAGAACCACAGTTGTACTTGCCCAAGAACTAGCCCCACCACACATAAGCCAGACTCACGCAGATTGTACCCCTACCCAGTTGGACAGAGAACCAGCTACACCCCTTCAAACCCCAACCCCAGCAGATAGTAACCCAGTTCCCGTTGACACAGCACTGTCTCCACCACAGAGCACCCAAACACAAGCAGTTAGTAAGGCAACTGCAGTGCCAAAAGCACGAGGACCACCACTCCGAACCCCAAGTCAATGCTTAAAGAAGAAGAAGAATTGTTCTCAGGTCAGGTTCCGTAGCTATGGTTCATACTACTTTGCTATTTCATCACTGTATTTACTCACACCAACTAATTTCAAATTTGAAGGATGCAATTGAAACTCCAATGGCGCAACAGGTATGTTTTAAACCTGTTTCTTTAACGTGTTTGCTGTTGTAACTTGCTCTATGTTGATTTCAGTTTCAATTGAATATACAGTTATGTTCTCATGCCATGCACATTACAAGTGTTGTTATTGCTGTGTAGTTTCCCACACTTATATTCTGTCTGTGCTGCTTTGTCTTAAATAGATATGATTCGAACTGTATCTATCTTGATTTGGCAACATAAACTAGAATGATATAGACCATACAGTGACCATACTACATAGATATATGTTTGTTTCATGCTGTTATCCTGTCCACCTTACTGAACTGGTTTACCAAAATGAGTTTCATATACTGCATTGTAAACCTGTGATGTGTTTGTTTGTTTCTCCTTTAGAACGCGGATAAAATATTGGAGAAGAGTACCCCGTTATGCAATGGTAAAGGAAGTAATGCAGATCAGGTTCAAGATAGTGAGACATCCCTGTTGTTCTCCAAGAAAGCTGATAAAAACTATATTGAAGACACTGAGACAACCCCAAAGTCCTGTCTTGATGTAGTGTTCGAGTTACTGGCTACTACTGCTGGCACCAGCTCTTCGAACTCGCTGCCTGAATCAGTTTGGCTTCTTGAGTCTCAACTTCGAGTTGAAAGACATCGATCAGATGTTATGCGACAGGAAGTCGAAGGACTGAGGAAGTCCCTGCAGAATTCAGATGCATACTTTCTGGTGCAACAGCAAGTGCTGGAGGATTTAAGCGCCAAACAAGAGAAAGTTAATAAGCTTGCTAAGCATCTTGCCAGCATTATGGGTACCCAGGATATTGTTTCTTGATCTCTTCTGAAGTGGTTTCAGTTCTGGACTTGTTTTGCTGCGGCGTTTATATGCTGCTTTGTTCCCTATATTTGCACTTGTGCTGAACTTTGATGTCCAGTGGATGTAATTTGTGTAATAGCCATGATAGCATAGCATAAGTTGCTTGCTTATTTATTTCCATTGTCTTGTTTATTTGTTTTCTTGTAGTCAGTGCAGTTCTTTTTCCGCGGTTTGCTAGTGGCCGCAATAACCTATTTTTTAAAACTAGACCACATTAACAATGGGCTACATATTTACTGTAGTTAACATGGGCCTCCTACGGGCCATAGAAACAATGGGCCTTCTAAGGGCCGTAGAAACAATGGGCCTTCTACGAGGCGTAGACACAATGGGCCTTCTATGGGCCATATCATCAATGGGCCTTCTACGGGTCGTATGATCGGTTGGCCAAACATGGGCAAATAACAGACCACATTATGGCTGTAAATGGGCTAGAGTTGAAATCGTCCGTTCATGGGCCGACCATAACGGGCCGTTGTTAATAGGACGTATTTGATGATGCTATGAAAACGGCCCAACATATTAACGGGCCACAAACGGGCCGACTGTATCCACGGGATGTATTTGGCCCACAAGCAGAAAATGACAGTAACGGGCCGAAAGTAAACGAATGCTGGAAATGAGCCCAAGAATAAATGGGCCCTGAGAAGGCCGAAAGATAACATGGCCTGGAAACGGCCCAACGAAATAATGGGCCGTTAATGGGTATAAAGTGATACACTGTTCATTACGGGCCAGTTTTACCACGGACCGTTAATGGGCCGAGGGTTACTAAGGGCCTCATATGGGCCAAAAGACGTCATGGGCCATACATGGGCCAGAAGTTAAAATGGGCTGGAATTATATTGGATGGCCCAGATGATGCTACTGGGCCTAATTCGGATAGGCCGTAAGCTGGCCCTGGGCTAGCGGGCTGTAAATGGGCTATATGCGAACAAGTCGTTAACAGGCTTGTTGTGGGCCGGCCCACCACCTTTTGACCAAGTCAAACGGGCCGGCCTTTTCATAGGAATGGGCCTCTGTTGGGTCATGCCATGTGTCCACGTATCATAGGCGCTTTGGGTCCAATGAGTGGATGACATGTGTGCTAACGGTGAGCCGACACGTGTTTCCTCCAGCGTATGATGATTTTAAACGTGGAAAATCCCCATTGGTCGGGGCTGTTAATGGGTTATCGGATCGAAAACTGGACCCGATAGCTTAACGGCGTTCTGTTACGGTGGATGCCACGTGTCGGTCACCCTTGATGAAAGCACTTCTGTGAAGCACGATTTATCGTCATGGAAGTGGACACTTCCGTGATGATAATTTTGGTAATGTCATGGAACACTTCTACGACAGCACTGGTATGACTATCTTGATTCTGTCATAAATTTGTCATGGATGTACATGCATGACAGAAAACGTGACCTACTGTGACAAACACGTATCATCATGGAAGTGTATTTTTTTGTAGTGATAACAAGATCACAAAGCATTGAGACAGGCATGTGGTTGAATCCTAAAGACTCGACAAGCAAGACTTTGTCCATGTGTCGATCATTTGAGATCGCAACCCTACCTAGACCCAATACCTTGCTTTTGCCTTTCTCGGCATAGGTGATATGCTTCAGATGTGATGAAGATAAAGCAGTGTCCATCAATAAGCTCTTAGCACCGGTCATGTGATTTGTACATCCACTGTCGAGGACCGACTCAGTAGCTTTGGGTTGATCATCCTGCAGATGAATTAATGCATCTTACGAACTCATATACTTCATTAGTGAAGAATATGACATGAAATTCATCAGATTGAATTTCATTAAGAAGTACAATAGATAAAGCAGAATAAGGATGTGCGAAATGAGTAATCATTTCTTCATGATTAGGTTGCGTCCTTTCAAGCATATTCAGGTCTCCAGCAAATTCTTCAGACGTTCAAGTTCGTCTAGAGACCTGAACCTGCATAAGAGATTAGTTCTTTTTCTTCACCACCGACATCTAGAGGGGTGGCAAAGAATTCATCAATCTGCGAGCTTCATAAGAAAAGGTGGCATAGAAGCCAGTCCACTTCGTTTCACTGAAGAGGCATTACAGTAAGCATATGAATAAGCAGAGAAATTATTCGAGGACTTATGAACATAATGATTTGAAGAATAATACACATTTTCATAGCTCTTAGATTTTCCCTGCGAAACAGAAGTGTTAACACGATAATATTCATACGAGGATGTTGATCCATTTGAGGAATTTGATCCATGTGAGGAATTTGATCCATATGAGGAATTTGGTCCATATGAGGACTTGGATCCATATGAAGACTTTGGTCCATATGAAGAATTTGATCTGGGGTTCCTATTCTTCACAGGTGGTGTCATGATGACATTCACCTGAAGACTTTCAAGGTACCCTTTGGAAACCCATATTTTCTTCATAGGAGGACCGTTCCTGCAGTTAGTTCCAACATATCTAGCAAATACTTTACCATTCTGATTTTTGAACAATTTATAGTTGGAGTCAAATGACTCATCAGAAGAATTTGAAGATTCACATGTAAAGCCAGATAAAGTGGATGGATCTACGGGAGGTCCTTTCGCTGCAACCCATGAGGTTTTGGGATACTGATCATGTTTCTAGTAAGTCCCATCAGCATTGAGTTTCCTCTCAAAGGCAATACCCTCTTTCCTAGGGTTCCTGTTGAGGATCTGCTTTTTAAGCACATCACAAAGAGCATGATTGTCGGCATCCTGGGACTGGGGGTACCCATACTTGCCTGCCTGCGGCTCATGGCGTGCCTCCATCAACGGCCTGGTATGGCCCATCTTCAGGAACAACAACCCAAGACCCTCGCGAGGCGGACGACACCAAGACCTCCTCGAGGGACGGCCTCCCCAGGCTGGCTCCCGAGGAGCGGAGATTTATATGCAAGGTGCACCTCCCGAGGTTCAGATGACGTGAGCCATGACGATCAAGGCCAGGTGGGTGCCAGCGGGCGCAGTGTACCCATTTCCTCTTTTGCGCTAAGAAGGCAAGCGCAAGCGCGGAGTCCCGAGGAATCAACCAAAGGTTTCCATTTCGGTGCAACAAGATCAAGACCGCCAGGATGGCAGGATGGAGGTCATTGCCGAGCCCACCACGGTGTCATGACAGAGGCTTTTGCAGGCGAAGATTACTTTTGTCAGGATAGCATGTACTATATGTCCCCCTTCAAATTTGGCCATTGTGCGATCCCTTCCCGCCTCACATTTGGGAAGAGGACCAAGGCCACTATAAACAGGACTTAGCCACCACCATAGCGGGGGGCGGATCATTCATATCATCCTCTCACCCACCAACTCATCGAGCACAAGAACACCTCTCCTCCTGAGGCTGTTCTCCATTGTACTAGTTCGTCCTCAGCCCCTCGAGGCCAATCCACCACAAAGCAGGAGTAGGGTTTTACACCGCAAGGTGGCCCAAACCTAGGTAAACTGTTGTGTCTTTTGTTCAGCCAGTTCGTCGAGCTAGGCCGTGGGATTAGCGAGTAGGCAGACTGGGGAGGATGAGCTCTTCGCACGCACCCCAGAGTTTGAACCTCTCAAGGGTCCACGGAACCCCGAATCTGACATTCGGCGCGCCATGTAAGGGTGCGTCGGAGCCTCTATTCCACTGGTCGACCCACCACCGCTCCACCGCTTCCATGGCTGACGCCCGTCGAGCCCGTGCTGACCGTCGGGCAGCCCTCGCTGCTCGCGCCACCTAGATGGCGCCTGTCGGCAAGCCTCCCCATCATTCTCCATCGCCTGCTGCCAACGCCGCCACCAGCCCGGCGGGGCACGAGCAGCAACCTTCATTGCTGCACCCCTCTGTGCGGCGTGATGGACGCACGGCCACCCCATCGCTGACCCAGGCTGGTTCGCCATCTCACGCTCACCGTGGGCCGATGGACACGCAGGCTATGCTGCTCATGGCACGCGAGCTCTTGCGCTACCGCCCCATCGACGACTTCTACAAAGATTGGCTGGACCGCATCGCCGAGCTTGTCAGCGCCGCTGGGGGCTCTCCTGCACCATCTCTCTCGCTGCCTCGCCCGCCACCTGCCGCGGGTGACTTAGCCCACGGAGCTCCTCCTCCACCTCCCCGTCAAGACTTCGCCTTCGGACCAAGGTGCGCGGCCCCACGGTGCGACCCGCCGCGCAGGGCGCCCGCACGTGAAGAAGAAAGCTGCCAAGAGGTCTAGCGGCCGCAAGAAGATGCTCCTGCGCTCCCTGCACCACCACGTCAAGATCGCGCGCTGCCTGCGGTGGTGGCGCGTGAGCACCGAGATCAGGCTCCACCTCCATGGCTGGCCCCCGTGACTACCGCGGCTGCCGAGCCTACACTCCAGAGCTTCGCAGCGTCGTCTAGCTGGGGAAGTTCAAGCCTGACCTGCCTCCACACTACAACGACACCCCCGACCCCGCTAAGTTCCTGCAACTCTACGAGCTGAGCATTGAGGCGGCCAACAACGACGAGAAGGTCATGGCGAACTGGTTTCCCATGGCCCTCAAAGATGGCGCATGCTCGTGGCTCCTGAACTTTCCCGCGGGATCGATCTCCTCCTGGGGCGAGATGCGCGAGCGTTTCGTCGCGAACTTCCAGGGCACTCACGACCGCCCGCCGACTATGGGTGACCTGCGAAGCATCAAGCAACAACTAGGGGATACCCTGCAAAAGTCCATCCAATGCTTCAGCAGTGTTCACCTCAAGATCCCCAAGGTTTTAGACGAGGCAATTATCTCAGCGTTTTCTAATGGCGTCCGTGACGTCAAGATGAAGGAAGAGCTCACCATACACGAGGACCCGTGCACAGCTCTGGAGATGTTCAACATGGCAACCAGGTGCGCAAGAGCTGAGGAGGGTCACCTCTCTCTCCTGGAGCTCCCAGGGACAGACCCAGAAGACAAGAAGGCCAAGGCCAAGGATGTGAAGCGCAAGGGGCCGGCCGTGCTTGCGGCTGAGCCGGAGATGAAGCGCGGCTGCGACCACCCAGAGTCATCCAAGGGCAGCTACCCATTATGCGTCTTCGACAACATGCACAACCACAACACCAACGACTGTCAGGAGCTCAGGGCCATCCACGACGGGTGCCTCGGTAGTCGCCCCGAGCGCAATGACCGAGGTTACGGCCATGGAGGAAGCCGAGGAGGAGGACGCTGGGACGACTGTAGCCCCCTCCAGGAGTGGCACGATCAACCTCATGAGGAGCGCTGGCAAGCCCAGCCACGTGAGGGCGCCTAGAGAGATCATCACCGTGAGGATAGCCCTCAGGGCAACGCCGGCCTCCCTCTGCTGCCACCACCACCAAGAAGGAACAACGACCACCACCAGGACGAGGGGGCTGGGGGCTTCCAGGAGCTTCACGCCATCGCCTGCACCCTAGGCGGTGCTTAGGCCCCAGCCTCTCATCGCATCTTCAAGTAGTTTGCCCACGAAGTGAACACGTCCCTCCCCAGGCTTGAGGCCACACGACCGCTCAGGTGGTCCAAGTGCACCATCACCTTCAGCTCGACCGACCAGCTCAAGTGCGCGACAACTACTGGTGCCCTCCCGATGCTCTGCTCGCCCGTCATCAGCAACGCCCTCGTCACCAAGACTCTCATCGATGGCGGTGCGTAGCTCAACGTTCTTTCTATTGATACGTTCGACCGCCTCCAAGTGCCCTATGACCAGCTGTAGCCCACCAAGCCTTTCTCAGGAGTAACCGATGGCTCCACCAACCCGATAAGGCAGATCCGCCTCCCTGTCACCTTCGGAAGCGCGACAACTACCGCACTGAGTTCATCGACTTCGACGTCGCCCACATCCGCCTACCATAAAACGCCATCCTTGGGTATACAGCCCTGGCCAAGTTCATGGTGGTGACTCATCATGGTTACAATGTCCTCAAGATGCCAGGGAACCGCAACATCATCACCGTCACCTGCAAGGAGGACACAGTGTGCTCTCTCGAGCACGCCTATACCAGGCTGCGGCAGTCGAGAACCCCGATGAAGAAGGCACCATCTACCCTCCTGAGGCTGTCCCCAAGACGAAGAAGCAGCTGCTCCACCAAGAGCCTAAGGAGAGCGGTGTCTCCAGCCCTCAGGACCCGCGACCATGGATGGGGTGCCTCCCTCTCTCGCATAGGAAGGCGTGCCCGACGCCCTTCTCAGGTTGGGCTTGGGAGCTCTCCTCTGGAGGGCCTTTAACCTATCCAACGTCACGAGGGAGGTGCTCGGGCACCACGCGGAGGTGTGCTTCAGCGTGCGCTTCTTCCAGGAGGGCACATGGCACGGGGTGTGCTACCTCTTGAGCATTGCGTTGGTTTTCCCTTGAAGAGGAAAGGGTGATTGTCGGTGTCAAAACCGGCGGATCTCGGGTAGGGGGTCCCGAACTGTGCGTCTAAGGCTGATGGTAACAAGAGGCAGGGGACACGATGTTTTACCCAGGTTCGGGCCCTTGATGGAGGTACAACCCTACGTCCTGCTTGATTTTGTTGGAAATATGCCCTAGAGGCAATAATAAAAGCATTATTATTATATTTCCTTGTTCATGATAATTGTCTTTATTCATGCTATAATTGTGTTATCTGGAAATCGTAATACATGTGTGAATAATAGACACCAACATGTCCCTAGTAAGCCTCTAGTTGACTGGCTCGTTGATCAACAGATAGTCATGGTTTCCTGACTATGGACATTGGATGTCATTGATAACGAGATCACATCGTTAGGAGAATGATGTGATGGACAAGACCCAATCCTAAACATAGCACAAGATCGTATAGTTCGTTTGCTAGAGTTTTCCAATGTCAAGTATCTTTTCCTTAGACCATGAGATCGTGTAACTCCCGGATACCGTAGGAGTGCTTTGGGTGTACCAAACATCACAACGTAACTGGGTGACTATAAAGGTATACTATGGGTATCTCCGAAAGTGTCTGTTGGGTTGACACGGATCAAGACTGGGATTTGTCACTCCGTATGATGGAGAGGTATCACTGGGCCCACTCGGTAATGCATCATCATAATGAGCTCAAAGTGACCAAGTGTCTGGTCACGGGATCATGCATTACGGTACGAGTAAAGTGACTTGCCGGTAACGAGATTGAACGAGGTATTGGGATACCGACGATCGGATCTCGGGCAAGTAACATACCGATTGACAAAGGGAATTGTATACGGGGTTGCTTGAATCCTCGACATCATGGTTCATCCGATGAGATCATCGAGGAGCATGTGGGAGCCAACATGGGTATCCAGATCCCGCTATTGGTTATTGACCGGAGAGCGATCTCGGTCATGTCTACATGTCTCCCGAACCCGTAGGGTGTACACACTTAAGGTTCGGTGACGCTAGGGTTGCAGGGATATGTATATGCAGTAACCCGAATGTTGTTCGGAGTCCCGGATGAGATCCCGGATGTCACGAGGAGTTCCAGAATGGTCCGGAGGTGAAGAATTATATATAGGAAGTGCTATTTCAGCCATCGGGACAAGTTTCGGGGTCACCGGTATTGTACCGGGACCACCGGAAGGGTCCCGGGGGGTCTACCAGGTGGGGTCACCTGCCCCGGGGGCCACATGGGCTGTAGGGGGTGCGCCTTGGCCTATATGTGCCAAGGGCACCAGCCCCAAGAGGCCCATGCGCCTAGGGTTTAAGGAAGGGAAGAGTCCCAAAGGGGGAAGGCACCCCCTAGGTGCCTTGGGGAGGAGGGATTCCTCCCTTGGCCGCCGCCCCCTAGGAGATTGGATCTCCTAGGGCCGGAGCCCCCCCTGGGCTCCCTATATATAGTGGGGGAAAGAGGGCCTCTCAACCCATGCCTTTGGTGCCTCCTTCTCCCTCTCCAACACATCCTCCTCCTCCATAGTGCTTGGCGAAGCCCTGCCGGAGTACTGCAGCTCCACCACCACGCCATCGTGCTGCTGCTGGAGCCATCTCCCGCAACCTCTCCTTCCCCCTTGCTGGATCAAGAAGGAGGAGACATTACGCTGACCATACGTGTGTTGAACGCGGAGGTGCCGTCCGTTCGGCGCTAGGATCTCCGGTGATTTGGATCACATCGAGTACGACTTCCTCATCCCCGTTCTTTGAATGCTTCCGCGCGTGATCTACAAAGGTATGTAGATGCAATCCGATCACTCGTTGCTAGATGAACTCCTAGATGGATCTTGGTGAAACCGTAGGAAATTTTTGTTTTCTGCAACGTTCCCCAACAGATTTATTCTTAATGATATGAGTATTACAAGAGTTGATCTACCCTGAGATCGGAGAGGCTAAACCCTAGAAGCTAGCCTATGGTATGATTGTATGTTGTCCTATGGACTAAAACCCCTCCGGTTTATATAGACACCAAAGGGGGCTAGGGTTACACAAGGTCGGTTACAAAGGAGGAGATATACATATCCGTATTGCCTAGCTTGCCTTCCACACCAAGTAGAGTCCCATCCGGACACGAGACAAAGTCTTCAATCTTGTATCTTCATAGTCCAATAGTCCGGCCAAAGGATAGAGTCCGACTGTCCGGAGACCCCCATAATCCCGGACTCCCTCAGTAGCGCCTGAACCAGGCTTCAATGACGATGAGTCCAGCGTGCAGTGTTGTCTTCGGCATTGCAAGGCGGGTTCCTCCTCTGGATATACCATAGAAGAGTTCAAATAAAAGGATAGTGTTCGAAGCTGCAAAATAAGTTCCACATACCACCATAGAGAGAATAATATTTCCACAAATCTAATCTGCTGACATGTTTTGGCAACATGACATCATGCCATGGCTCGGCGATTATTCGAACCGTTTTTCTTTAACTAGCTCCGCACATAACGTGAGGCAGTTTCTTGACACGTCTTGTCAAAGCAGAGATCGTGTTCCCCTTATTACGGGATTCTCATCAATACAGGCATGGGTAACCCAACCGCGCCATCGATTACAGCGCTTGGGGGATAAGCGAGTTTTACCAGGCTAGTGGGGGCGCATAGTTTCGGCCGCCCTTATAAAGGGATAAGGTTTAACCTTTTTCTACCCACGCCTTCTTCCTCCTTGCTCATCCATTCCCGCGCACTCGAGCCCCAACGCCCAAGTCCACATCTTTCTCCTCAACCTTCTCCAAACATGTCCGGAGCGGGAGGCAAGTGGATGGCTTCCTCCGTTACGGTGGAACACATCAAAAAGCTGCGCGGAGCTGGATACTTAGCCGCGAATATCGCGCATCGGCTGCCCGCTGTGGGGCAGATCGTCCCTACCCCAGAACCTTACGAGAGGGTAGTTTTCCTCCACCACTTCCTCCGCGGACTTGGGTTTCACCTTCATCCATTCGTCCGTGGTCTCATGTTCTACTACGGGCTGGACTTTCATGATTTGGCCTCGAACTTCATCCTCAACATTTCGGCGTTCGTCGTCGTCTGTGAGGCTTTCCTCTGCATCCGTCCCCACTTCAGTCTGTGGCTGAAGACCTTCAATATCAAGCCGAAGGTGGTGGGCGGCCAACAAGCAGAATGCGGCGGAGCCATGGTGGGCAAGATGCCCAATGTTATATGGCTTGAAGGCTCCTTCGTGGGGACCATAAAGGGGTGGCAATCGGCTTGGTTCTACATCACCGAGCCGCGTGACACCAACTGGGCGGTGGCCCCCGAGTTTCGATCCGGATTCCCTACACGGCTGACTTCCTGGAAAGAGAAGGGCCTATCGTGGGGCTCATCGGTGGAGCTGGACGGACTCCAGAAATGCATCCGGAACATGGCAAGCAAGAAACTCAACCTTGTCAACATAGTCCAGGTCATGCTCATCCGTCGGATCCTCCCGTGTCAACAACGGGATTTCAACTTGTGGGAGTTCGGCCTGGCCCAGCACCAAACTCTGAGCGAGCTCTTCAACACGATGCACAAGGACATCTAGAGGGTGCTGCTCAAGGGCGCCGAGGTCCCTCCCTCTCTCACCGAGGACCATGGGCTAAGCGCGAAGCGCCGAGCGCATTCGGTGAGTTTTATACATCCGGTAGGATATTTATCTCCCCTAGCTTAACCATGTGCGGGGTCTGAGCTCCATGCCTTTGACAGGACTGGGTGGAGATGTCGGGGCAGATTAACTATCCGGCCCCTCTGCCCGAAGACACTGTGGACGCTCTCCTGACGGAGATGCTGACTTCGGCTCCTTACAAGGTGCCGGAGAAGACCAAGAAGGCCAAGGGAACCCGAAAGAGTTCCCGGCGCCAGGTGTTATCGGACTCATCGTCCGATAACTCCGTGACGCACTCCTCCCCCGAAGACGAGGAGGAAGATAAAGATGCCCCCCTTCAGTCGGGGGAGACAAGAAAAGGAAGGCCGCCCCCACTGGGGGCCGGAGGGTCCAAGAAGGGAAGGACTCTCCTTATGGACTACTCCACCACCGCCGCCGAAGGCGAGGACGAGTGGCTTCTCAGGGCCAAGCCCCTGGCGAAGTCGTAAGTATTGGGATACCAGAGTAACTCATAGCATACCTTTGTCTCACTGCTTCTCCTAACGCCGAATTATGATTATGCAGACCGCCCCGAGCCCGTGTCAACGTATCCTCGTCGGACGGCTCCCTGGACTCGTCGGCTATGGATAGTGATCCACTTCCGACCGCCACCTCCCCTTGCCCCACGGACAACGCCGAGGTGTTGTCTCAAGAGGCACCGGGTCGAGCGGAGACAATTTCGGAGGCACCTCAAGGCGACCTTCCGGACACCGGGAGCAGAGGGAGCAAGGCTCCCGAGGGCACCGAGTTTGGCCCTCAGCCGAACACCGCGCGGGAACCTCCAGTGGTTTCGGACTCGGGCAGGCGGCCTCCTTCCAAGAGGGGCAAGACGCCTGTGCCGGTGACCTCTGTCCATCAAGAGGCACCGGACAATCTTTTGGGAGCGCTTCGCAGTGCTTCCATCGACGAAGAGCACCGCACTATTATGAGTGCGGTGGTCCAGAAGGTTCAGTCCGCCAAGAGCGGACTGACTGAAGCATGTGCAAAGCAAGCATGTGAAAGTAAATTACTTGTTACTTAACCGAATCTAGAGCTCTCCAGGAGCATTCGAAGATTTGCCCGCAGCGTATCAGATGCCACAAAATTTTACTGGGCCGAGGAGGGAAGCTCAACGGAGAAGCTGCTCTAGTCTTAGTATACTTGGACCGAACACCCGGTGCCTATGAGCGACCAGCTAAAGCAGCTGGTCGAGCTACACAAGGCGGCCGAACAGGCCATGAAGGGCTTTATAGTCCGGATGTGGCCTGGTGACGCCCTTCCCAACAGCTATTTCGGCCTGGTCAGGCGGATTGTGGATGCTTGCCCATGGCTGGAAGTCATCAAGCGGTCCGTCTGCATCGAAGGTGCACGCCGGGCTTTCGCCCGTGTGACGGTGCAATGGGCCAAGCTGGACGCCGTGAAGCTTCTTAAGGAAGGGTCGCCGGAGGGCAAGGAGCATCGCCACCCCGAGATGTACTATCAGGGTGTCCTGAAGGGTGCCCATCTTATAGCGGACGAGTGTACGAAAGATGTAATATTTGAGTAAACTTGCTCGTGTAATCCTATATTATGAAAACTTGTTCATATGTGCTATGCAATGCTTGTTTAAATTTAAAATATTACCTTCTGTTCGGTTGTTTATCAAATCTGAGAGATGGCTAGTCGTCGGCTTCTGCCCCCACGCCACAAGTGCTGGGGCGTTCGGGATAAACCTGAGCACTCTTGTTCCCATGTTTGGGTCCTTCGAGGGAGGTGCTCAACACAACGAACAAGGCAATCGAACTATAATGCGTTATCACTCTCACTTAGCCATAGAATTCTATAATTTTAAATTTCGGCGAAGCCCCTAGTATTCGGAAGGCCGAATTCGGGCGCGATACACGCCTTAAGCCGGACAGGGCCAACTCCTCGCTCTAAGCGGCATAAGTCTTTAGGGACTCGAAACCTCTCGAACAGCGACCAGTCTCTTGCCTTATCATGACAATCAGTTTTAGCTTTCTCTACTGAGGTGCTTAGCCTAGCAGAACCGGGGCACAATCGCAGTAGTTCTCCCAATATAGTGGAACGTAAGGTACAAAAACATGGGAGCCGGGCAAACCCAACTATTGACCCAAGACATGATTCGGAGCTGATGCATATAATGCTATAAGTTCGGGGTGCCGCACTGTCGAAAGTGTTCGGACTTCTCACACTGTATTATGGGGTATGCTTAAGCCCCTAGCGTATTGGTCATACCAGAGTGTATGGGTGCTGGACGTCATGAATGAACATACATACATATATATATAAAGAAGAATGCAATAATAGTCTTAATGCTATGCATTGTTTATTCAAAAAAGTGTGTTAAAGCAGAATGATACAGGTAGTGCGATAAGCAAAAAGTAGGACTACGTCCCCTCCAAGGGCAAGCTGAGGAATAGTATTGAAGTAAATATTTCACTCGTTATCATAATCCACCTGGGAGTTCCATGGTGTGATGTAGCTTTCTGCCTCCTTGGTTGCTGCATCATGTGTTCAGCAATCCTACTGCCGGACAGGGTTTCTAGAGATTAAAGTCCTGAAAGAGAAAACTTAACTAAGCGGGAAGCCCCTAGTGCGGTTTAAGCCACGTCTTGGAGCGTGCCGCAGTCGTGCCCCTCCCCGCCCATGCCCATGGTATTTTTATTGCGTAATTATGTACGCGTGGCACGGGTTTCGCCATTTGGCTGGGACCGGGGTGGGGCCGCATTGCTATGCGAGCTCGGAACGTGCCAGGCGGTCCAGTTGCCGATTACTCCGGGCGCGCTTGAAGTTGTCCGGGTCCTTAATCGCCGAACTAGTGGATTTCCTTAAGAGGCTGCTTTGTGCTTCTGCTGCGAGGGCCGCAGTGTGCTCCTCCGTGCGGAGAGAGCGCTATGTGTTTCCATCGACTGTGATGACCCCCCGAGGTCCTAGCATCTTCAGCTCGAGATATGCATAATGCAGTACCGCATTGAATCTTGGAAATGCGGTTCGCCCGAGCAGTGCATGGTAGCCACTGCGGAATGGGACTATATCGAAGATTAACTCTTTGCTTCGGAAGTTATCCGGGGATCCGAAGACCACTTCCAGTGTGACTGAGCATGTGCAATGGGCCTCTACACCTGGTATGACGCCTTTAAAGGTTGTTTTTGTGGGTTTGATCCTTGAGGGGTCTATGCCATTTTGCGCACTGTCTCCTGATAAAGCAGGTTCAGGCTGCTACCGCCATCCATAAGGACTCGAGTGAGGTGAAATCCGTCAATGATTGGGTCTAGGACCAGTGCGGCAAATCCACCATGACGGATACTAGTGGGGTGGTCCCTACGATCGAAGGTGATCGGACAGGAGGACCATGGGTTGAACTTTCGGGCGACTGGCTCCAACGCATATACGTCCTTGAGCGCACGCTTCCGCTCCCTCTTAGGGATGCGGGTTGCGTATATCATGTTCACCGTCCACACTTGTGGGGGGAACCTCTTCTATCCTCTGGTGTTCAGCTGCCGGGGCTCCTCCTCGTCATCGCTATGTGACCCCTTATCTTTGTTTTCGGCATTTAGCTTGCCGGCCTCCTTGAACACCCAACAATCCCTATTCGTTTGGTTGGCTGGCTTGTCGAGGGTGCCGTGTATTTGACACGACCGATCGAGTATACGGTCCAAAATGGACGGGCCCGGAGTGCTTATTTTGAATGGCTTTGTCCGCTGACCGGGTTTAGAGCCTTTAAATCCGGCATTGACTGCCATACCCTCGGTATTGTCGCTATCAATGCGGCGCTTATGTTTGTTGCGACGTGACCTGCTATTGTCGTCCTTGGTATCTGAAGTACCATGGTTCTTTGATATGTTATTACTGCGAGCCAGCCAGCTGTCTTCTACCGCACAAAAGCGGGTCATGAGTGTCGTGAGGGCTGCCATAGATTTCGGCTTTTCCTGACCAAGGTGCCGGGCTAGCCACTCGTCGCGGATGTTGTGCTTGAAAGCTGCTAGGGCCTCTGCATCCGGACAGTCGACGATTTGATTTTTCTTTGTTAGGGACTGTGTCCAGAATTGCCTGGCCGATTCCTCTGGCTGCTGAATTATGTGGCTCAAGTCATCGGCATCTGGTGGTCGCACATAAGTGCCCTGAAAGTTGTCGAGGAATGCGGCTTCTAGATCTTCCCAACAGCCAATGGACTCTGCTGGCAAGCTATTGAGCCAATGCAGAGCTGGTCCTTTGAGTTTGAGTGGGAGGTATTTAATGGCGTGTAGATCATCACCGCATGCCATGTCGATATGCAGCAGCAAATCCTCGATCCATACCGCAGGATCTGTTGTGCCGTCATATGATTCTGTATTTACGGGTTTGAAACCCTCTGGGATTTGATGATCCATTACTTCGTCTGTGAAGCATAAGGGGTGGGCGGCACCTCTGTACTCGGCTATATCGGGACGCAGCTCAAATGAGTCCTGCCCGCTGTGTTCGGCCCGGACGGGCTTACTTTTACTGTATCCGGCGTGACGATTATCGTCTCGCATAGTGGGGCGCCCCCGTGATCTGTAGATCGATCTTGCGTGTTTTTCTTTGTCCTCCAATACATCTCGCAGGTCTGACGTATTTCCCCATGCCTTTTATTTGAATGGCGTCGGGGTGCGGGCTGAGCTTTTGGCTGGAATATTTCTCTGTCACGGCCACGAGGTGGCCGATCAGCCGCGTCATACGCCGGGGATGTAGGTTTTGGTGCTTCCTCCTCCAGTCGGGGTAGCAACCTGCACTTTGGGTAACTCTTGGAGGGGCGTTCGAGTTTATATTCCTCGGCCGCTAGGACTTTAGTCCATCTGTCAGCTAGCAAATCTTGATCAGCTTGAAGTTGCTGCTGCTTTTTCTTAAGGCAATTTGTCATGGCTATAAGCCTGCGCTTGAAGCGCTCTTGTTCGACGGGATCCTCTGGCACGACGAATTCGTCGTCGTTGAGGCTTGCCTCGTCTTCGGAGGGAGGCATGTAATTATCATCCTCCTCCTCTCCATATGCCGCTCTCTCAGGAGGGCTGGCCTCTCCATCCTCCTGCCCTAAATCTTGCTGGAGGGGATTGTTGCCGTCTTCGGCACTATCTGGAGTGCTATTATCTCCTGTGCCGGTATCGCCACTTTTGCCTTGGCGGGACTTAGAGCGGCGCTACTGACGCCGGCGCTTGGGTTGCTTCTTGGAGGGGTCATCCTCCGTTGTCTCGTCGCCATTGTCTTCTTTGGGTGTGTCCACCATGTATATATCGTATGATGACGTGGCTGTCCAGTGCCCTGTGGGCAGTGGTTCCTCTTCACCTCCCGCATAGTCGTCCATACTGTCGATGTCTTTGGAGTCAAAGTCGAGCATGTCGGTTAAGTCATCGACAGTGGATACTAAGTGGGTGGTGGGTGGGCGGAGAATTTCTTCGTCATCTGCATCCCAATCCTGCCGGACATAGTTCGGCCAGGACTCTCCTGACAAGGAGAGAGACCTTAATGAGTTCAGTACATTGCCAAAGGGCGAGTGCTGAAAAATATCCGCGGAGGTAAACTCCATGATCGGCGCTCAATCGGGTTCAACAGGAATGGGTGCAGGCGGTTCGGAGTCCGTGGCCGGAGAAGGATCCGGCAGTTTGACAACACGGCTCCCGTGAAGGGTAAGGTCGATATTCGGCTCGATCGCCGCTGAGGATACGGCCTCCATGACGGGGTCTATCCACCTGTCCATGGATGGCGCAACCGGCTCCAAATTGGGGCTCGGAGCGGCCACCGGTGCGATCTTCTGAATACGGTCTGATGGTAGAGCTAAATCGTACTCATCGTGACCGCGCGGCGCACCAGGCAGGGGCTCGAATCCGTCGAAGATCAAGTCTCCACGGATATCGGCCGTGTAGTTTAACCTTCCAAACCTGACCTGGTGGCCAGGGGCGTAACTTTCGATCTGCTCCAGATGGCCAAGCGAGTTGGCCTGCAGTGCGAAGCCGCCGAACACAAAGATCTGTCCGGGGAGAAAAGTCTCACCCTGGACTGCATCGCTATCGATGATCGTAGGAGCCATCAAGCCTAACGGCGACGACACAGAGGAACTCTCAATGAAATCACCAATGTCGGTGTCAAAACCGGCGGATCTCGGGTAGGGGGTCCCGAACTGTGCGTCTAAGGCGGATGGTAATAGGAGGCAGGGGACACGATGTTTTACCCAGGTTTGGGCCCTCTTGATGGAGGTAAAACCCTACGTCCTGCTTGATATATTCTTGATGATATGAGTATTACAAGAGTTGATCTACCACGAGATCGGAGAGGCTAAACCCTAGAAGCTAGCCTATGGTATGATTGTATGTTGTCCAACGGACTAGAAGCCCTCCGGTTTATATAGACACCGGAGGGGGCTAGGGTTACACAAGGTCGGTTACAAAGGAGGAGATATGCATATCCATATTGCCTAGCTTGCCTTCCATGCCAAGTAGAGTCCCATTCGGACACGAGACGAAGTCTTCAATCTTGTATCTTCATAGTCCAATAGTCCGACCAAAGGACAGAGTCCGGCTGTCCGGAGACCCCCTAATCCCGGACTCCCTCGGTGATGCAGCAAAGTAGCGTAAGTATTTCCCTCGGTTTTTGAGAACCAAGGTATCAATCCAGTAGGAGGCCACACGCAAGTCCCTCGTACCTACACAAACAAATAAGAACCTCGCAACCAACGCGATAAAGGGGTTGTCAATCCCTTCATGGTCACTTACGAGAGTGAGATCTGATAGAGATGATAAGATAATATTTTTGTTATTTTTATGATAAAGAGTAAAAGTAAAGATTGCAAAATAAAAGGGTAATAGAAATAACTTGTTGATGGAAGATTAATATAATGGAGAATAGACCCGGGGGCCATAGGTTTCACTAGTGGCTTCTCTCAAGATAGCATAAGTATTACGGTGGGTGAACAAATTACTGTCGAGCAATTGATAGAAAAGTGAATAATTATGAGAATATCTAGGCATGATCATGTATATAGGCATCACGTCCGCGAAAAGTAGACTGACTCCTGCCTGCATCTACTACTATTACTCCACACATTGACCGCTATCCAGCATGCATCTAGAGTATTAAGTTCATAAGAACAGAGTAACACATTAGGTAAGATGACATGATGTAGCGGGATAAACTCAAGCAATATGATATAAACCCCATCTTTTTATCCTCAATGGCAACAATACAATACGTGTCGTTTCCCTTTCTGTCACTGGGTTCGAGCACCGCAAGATTGAACTCAAAGCTAAACACTTCTCCCATTGCAAGAAAGATCAATCTAGTAGGCCAAACCAAACCGATAATTCGAAGAGACTTGCAAAGATAACCAATCATGCATAAAAGATTTCAGAGAAGAATCAAATATTGTTCATAGATAGACTTGTTCATAAATCCACAATTCATCGGATCTTGACAAACACACCGCAAAAAGAGTTACATCAAATAGATCTCCAAGAAGACCGAGGAGAACTTTGTATTGAGATCCAAAGAGAGAGAATAAGCCATCTAGCTAATAACTATGGACCCGAAGGTCTGAAGTAAACTACTCACACATCATCGGAGGGGCCATGGAGTTGATGTAGAGGCCCTCCGTGACCGTTGCCCCCTACGGTGGAGCTCCGGAAAAGGCCCCAAGATGGGATCTCTTGGGTACAGAAGGTTTCGGCGGTGGAAATAGGGTTTCGTGGTGCTCCTGGAGGTTTTCAGGGTATATGAGTATATATAGGAGGAAGAAGTAGGTCGGTTGAGCCACGAGGGCGGAGGGTGCGCCCAGGGGGGTAGGCGCACCCCCTGCCTCGTGGACTCCTTGTTGGTTGCTTGACGTCCACTCCAAGTACTTTGTTTCACGCTTGTTCCAAAAATCACGCTCCCAAAGGTTTTGTTCCGTTTGGATTCCGTTTGATATTCCTTTTCTGTGAAACACTGAAATAGGCAAAAAAAACAATTTGCACCGGGCCTTGGGTTAACAGGTTAGTCCCAAAAATAATATAAAAGTGTAAAATAAAGCCCATTAACATCCAAAATAGATAATATAATAGCATGGAACAATCAAGAATTATAGATACGTTGGAGACGTATCAAGCATTCCCGAGCTTAATTCCTGCTCGTCCTCGAGTAGGTAAATGATAAAAACAGAATTTTTGATGTGGAATGCCACCTAACAAAATTCTCAATGTAATTCTCTTTATTGTGGCATGAATATTCAGATCCAATAGAATCAAGACAAAAGTTTAATATTGACATAAAAATAATAATACTTCAAGCATACTAACTAAGCAATTATATCTTCTCAAAACAACATGGCAAAAGAATGTTCATCCCTACAAAATCATATAGTTTGGTCATGCTCCATTTTCGTCACACAAGAATGCTCTTATCATGTACAACCCCGATGACAAGCCAAGCAATTGTTTCACACTTTAGTAATCTCAAACTTTTTTCAACTTTCACGCAATACATGAGCGTGAGCCATGGATATAGCACTATGGGTGGAATAGAATATGATGATGGGGGTTATGTGGAGAAGACAAAAAAGGAGAAAGTCTCACATCGACGTGGCTAATCAATGAGCTAGGGAGATGCCCATCAATTGATGTCAATGCAAGGAGTAGGGATTGCCATGCAATGGATGCACTAGAGCTATAAATGTATGAAAGCTCAACAAAAGAAACTGTCAGCGTTCTGGCAACGGGGGTCCCCAGACATGCCTGCATGCGGCCCACGGCGTGGGGCTGCCAGTGGGCCCATATGGCCCAACTTCACCAACAAGAATTCAAGACCCTCGCGAGGGGCCAAGCCTCGCGAGGTGGGCAACACACGACCTCCTCAGGAGCGGCCTCACCAGGGTGGCTCGCGAGGGGCGGAGAGATCAAGGCCAGGCAAACCTCGCGAGGTTCCAATGACGTGGGCCATGACGATCGAGACCAGGCGGGTGTCAGGCGGGCGCCAGTGCTCACAGTGTCCTTGTTTCCGCTTTGGTGCTAAGGAGGCAAGCGCAGACGAAGAGTACCGAGGCTTCAAGCAAAGGTTTCCGTATCGGTGCAACGAGACCAAGACCAGCAGGATGGCAGGACGGAGGTCACCGTGGAGCCCAAGACGGTGTCACCACCAGAGCCTTTGGCAGGCGAAGACTGCTTTTGTCAGTATAACTTGTACTAGTTGTCCCCTTTCAAATTGGTCGTTGTTGGCTCCCTTCCCGCTCAATATTTGGGGAGAGGACCAGGGCCTCTATAAATAGGATTAGCCACCACAGCAGATGGGGGGATCGACCTCATCTTAGATCTGAGCCATTCCATCCTTAGCCACACACCAACCAAGCACAAGAACACCTCACCTCAGGAGGCTGTTCTTCCCCTTGTACGATTCATCATCAGCCCAAGAGGCAGTCCACCACCCCACACTGGAGTAGGGTATTACACCACAACGGTGGCCCGAACTAGTATAAATATTGTGTCTCTTGTGTTGCGAGTTCGTTGAGTTAGCCTTTGAGATCGCGAAGGGCTTGAGGGCGTGATCGGTGAGGGAGAGATCTTCGTGCGCACCCCAGTGTTCGAACCTTAAGGGTTTTGCCGAAAACCGAAATCCCACATTTGGCGCACCAGGTAGGGGTGCGCCGGAGCTCTTCATCCGCCAGTTGATCCGCTCTTTGTTCCCCCGACACTCCGCGACTCTGATGTCCGGCGACTCAAGGACCAACGCCGACTGCTAGGCAGCCTGGCCAGCCTGGGAAGCGCCGCCCGCTCAAGAAGACCTCAACCCAGCGCCGCAGGTGGCACGCGCACCACCAAACACTGCGGGGTGTGGGCGACGCGGTCACCCGCCGTCCACCCTTACTCCGCGACAAGTGTGGGCAGCCGCAAGAGCCTCAAGCCACGCCGCGGCCACGGCGCCGCATACCCGATGGGAGCAAGCAAGCATGAGGGTCATGCTCAAAGTGGCTCGGGAGCTGCTGCGATGCCGGTTAATGGAGAGCGGACGGGATGCATTGCTGGAGCGCGTCGCCGAGCTCTTGGACGCCGCGGCTTCGGGAGCACCACCTTTATGCTCTTTGCTCACACCTCAAGCCGCGGTCGGGCCGCATGGTGGGCCACCGCGCCCGCGTGCCCACGGGCGCGCCTCCAGGCTTCATCGACACCAGCGCAACCAATGGAGATGGACGCCCGCTCGCACCCACGCCACCTCCGGTGGGCGCGGGTATGAGCGCTGCTACCTACGGCCACGGCCAGGAAGAACCTACCATCCTCAAGGTGGCACGTTGGGCGGGGTAACATGGAGCGTGGGGCACTACGGCGAGGTCTTTGAGGCGACAATCTCGGAGGCCTACGTGCCCCGCATGGTGGACCCTCATGGTGGACCAGGAGTACATGCTTAGGACAACCCTGGCTCGTCCCTCGAGCCGGGCTGGGAGGAGGAGGCGCTAGAAGCCGGCACCTTTCAGGAGCCCTCCGAAAGCCTCACCAACCGCGCCGGCAACAACAGCTATAGGGTACCACTAATTTCTCAGGAGCAGGCTTACACTAACCATGGGACGCAGGAGGATCAAGTCGCAGTGATGGATGGCGACCCCAGCTCGTCGGCCTCCCTGCCGCTAGGGGGGCACACTGGGGGCTGTAGGAGAGGGGCCGGGAGCAATGCCCCTCCCCGCGCCGCGCGGAGCAAGGCGTCCCCCGGAGGTAGGCCCTCTGCCGGGGAGGTGCTCTAGAGCCTACCCCCGGCAGAGGACCCGTGGTCAGTGAGGGCACCGATGGCGTCCCCTTTGCCACTTGGTGTTGTCCTGGCTACCGGTTGCCCCCAACGGTGGTCAAGGGAGGCGCAAGGCGGGGCCCTCGTCTGGCGCTATGAAGTAAGGCTCACACCTATGAAGGTCTACGCTCGTGACACTCTCACGTAATAATGAGTGGAGCTGTACACGCCCCGGAGCCTCAGGAGTGCCGCCCTTGGGCCTCGGGGGCTCCCTCCCACGTCCTAGTTGAAAGCACAAGTGCTCCCTAGGTGGTTTTGATAATTGATGACAACATATATCTTGTTGGACTAACACTTCTATCTAGCATGTTTCAGATAAGTTCAACAATGGAGTGGCATGGACTAAAGGTTGTGGGAACTCCTTCAAGATGCTAAGGACAAGGGATTGGCTAAAGCATCAAGCTCAAGACTCTTCATTTTATATTTTAGTGATCCAAGATCACATTGAGTCTTTAGGAAAAGCCAATACTATTAAGGAGGGGTGAGGTGTTGCTTAATGAGCCTCTTGCTTCATGTGCTTAGTGATATGCTCCAAAACCCTCAACTACTTTCCCATATCCACATATGACCTAAACCCTAAGCCAAACTCGGTCCTACCGATTCTTCCTATCCGGCGCCACCGAGTTTCACTTGTCATAAGCCACTGCCAAACCCTAATCAGTTCAGTCTCACCGATGGGATCTCGGTCTCACCGAGATGGGCTTGCAAACTCTCTGTTACCCATTGCAATATTCTCGGTCCCACCAAGATATGCAATCGGTCCCATCGAGTTTGCTTGACCAAATCTCAGTTTCACTTATTACCCAAATCGGTCCCATCGAGTTTGAGTAATCGGTCAAACCGAGTTTTGGATTTACCCTAACCCTAGCACATCGGTCCCACCAAGTTGATCCAGTCGGTCCCACCGAAATCACTAACGGTCACTAGGTTTACATTTTCGGTCCGACCGAGCCTATTGATTCGGTCCCACCGAGATTGGAAAACTGTGTAACGGTTGGATTTTGTGTGGAGGCTATATATACCCCTCCACCTTCTTCTCATTCAGCGAGAGAGCCATCAGAACACACACACCATTCCAACTCATATGTTCTGAGAGAGAACCACCTACTCATGTGTTGAGACCAAGACATTCCATTCCTATCATATGAATCTTGATTTCTAGCCTTCCCAAGTTGCTTTCCACTCAAACCCTCTTTCCACCAAATCCAAATCCTATGAGAGAGAGTTGAGTGTTGGGGAGACTATCATTTGAAGCACAAGAGCAAGGAGTTCATTACCTACACACCATTTGTTACTTCTTGGAGAGTGGTGTCTCCTAGATTGGCTAGGTGTCACTTGGGAGCCTCCGACAAGATTGTGGAGTTGAACCAAGGAGTTTGTAAGGGTAATGAGATCGCCTACTTCGTGAAGATCTACCGCTAGTGAGGCAAGTCCTGTGTGAGCGATGGCCATGGTGGGATAGACAAGGTTGCTTCTTCGTGGACCCTTTGTGGGTGGTTGCTTCTTCGTGGACCCTTCGTGGGTAGAGCCCTGTGTGGACTCGCGCAACCGTTACCCTTGGGTGGAGCCCTGTGTGGACTCGCGCAACCGTTACCCTTCGTGGGTTGAAGTCTCCATCAACGTGGATGTAGGATAGCACCACCTATCCGAACCACGGGAAAAACATCCGTGTCTTCAATTGTGTTTGAATTCTCCAAACCCTTCTCTTTACATTCTTGCAAGTTTCATGCTTTACATTCCGCTGCTCATATACTCTTTGCATGCTTGCCTGATATGTATTGTGTGTGTTGAAATTGTGCCTAAACTCCACTTAAATCGGAAAAAGCTTAAAAATTGCAACTTTAGCACTATGTGTCTAATCACCCCCCTCTAGACACATCTACTTCTAGATCCTACAAGTGGTATCAGAGCCTTGGTCTCCATTGCCTTGGTTTAATCACCATTGGAGGAAGATGGATGTGTCTACTCTAGGGAGTCTTAGACATAGAGTGCCTATTCTTGATGGAGAGTATTTTCATGAGTGGAAAAATGAGATGCTTGTAATCTTCAATCAATATCATTTGAACAAGTATATTGCTAGCCCTTGTGCACCCCATATTGATCCCTTGCATCCTACCCTAGATGAAGATATTGACATGATTCGCAATCTTAGAACTATTGAGCTCATCATTAGAGGATTGCCCAAAAATTTGATTGCTAGTTTGCCTACTCACAATTGTGCCTATACCATATGGAAATTTCTTGAGGAACGATTTCCCAATTATTCCTTGAAAACTTTGGATGAAATTCTCCATAAATCTATTGCCTTGAGTAAGATGAACTCTAGTGATCCTAGTTTTGGTAAATGTCTTTTTGAACTTGCCGATATTAAGCATGCTAAAGGAGATGTTGGAATCATTAATGATATCATACTCAAAGCTATAAGAATTCATAAAAGTAACCACTTTGATCATTTATCTAATGAATTACCCTCTCTAGGAAATGATGAGTCACAAGATCATGATGAACATGAATATTATGATGATGATGATAGTGACTTCGATCTTGATGATGCAATGAGACATTTTGGTCTTATGGCAAATCTTCGGGGATATGAATCAGGAGGAAAGGAATGGGTTCTTGATAGTGGATGTACTGATCACATGACCGGAGATGAGGAGATGTTTCGTGAGCTCACTGAAAACAACGGCCCTCGAAAATATGTCACCTTTGGTGATAATTCAAAGGGTAAAGTGGTTGGCCTTGGTAAGGTGGCCATCTCACATGATAGTTCCATTCAAAATGTTATGCTCGTTGAATCTCTTGGCTACAACTTACTTTCAGTATCTAGACTTGCTGATTTCGGTTTGAATGTCCTATTTACTGAGGTAGATTGCCAAGTATTTCATCGAGACAATCATAAAATGGTCTTTATGAGTATGCGTAGAGGAGATCTTTACATTGTCGATTTGTCTAAAAAGGCACAACCTAAAACTTGCTTTGTTGCTAAATCCTCAAAAGGTTGGTTGTGGCATAGACGACTAGGTCACGTTGGCATGAGAAACCTTGACAAGCTTATTAAAGGAAATCATATCCTTGGAGTTAATGATGTCATATTTGATAAGGATAGACTTTGCAGTGCTTGTCAAGCAGGTAAACAGGTTGGAGGAAGACATCCCCTGAAGAACATCATGACCACGAGGAGGCCACTAGAGCTACTTCACATGGATCTTTTTGGTCCCAACGCCTACAAGAGTCTCGGTGGAAATTCTTTTGGTCTAGTTATAGTTGATGATTTTTCAAGATTTACGTGGGTGTTCTTTCTTAATGACAAATCGCAGGTCCAGAAGATCTTCAGAAACTTCGCTAGGAAAGCCCAAAATCAGTTTGATGAGAAGATCAAGAAGGTTCGGAGTGACAACGGAACGGAGTTCAAGAACGCAAATGTGGACACCTTTCTTGACGAAGAAGGGATTTCACACGAGTTCTCGGCTACGTACACACCTCAAGAAAATGGAGTTGTTGAGAGGAAGAACCGGACGCTCATCGAAATGGCAAGAACGATGCTTAATGAATACAAGACGCCAAAGCACTTTTGGGCAGAAGCGGTTGAGACAGCTTGTCACGCAACAAATCGCTTATATCTTCACAAGCTACTCGGCAAGACGGCATACGAGCTCCTCACCGGTAACAAGCCTCAAGTTGGATACTTTCGAGTATTCGGCTCAAAGTGCTACATTCTTGATAAGCATCGCCGTTCAAAGTTTGCAACTAAATCTCATGAAGGTTTTCTGCTTGGTTATGGATCAAACTCTCACACTTACCGTGTCTACAACAATTTCACCCGAAAGGTTGAAGAGACGGTAGATGTGAAGTTTGATGAATCTAATGGCTCGCAAGTAGAGCAATTGCCAATTGATGTAGGAGATAAAGACCCTTCAGAAGCAATTCAAGACTTGTCCATTGGCAAAATTCGTCCAACGGAGGTGAAGGAGAGTACTTCATCCGTCCAAGTGGAAGCTTCAACTTCACGACAAGGTGAACCAAGAATCGACACGAAAGCATCCACAAGTGGGACACATCAAGATGAAGAAAACGAGGAAATACGTTAAGACGAACATCAACAACCTCCTTCTCCACCACGACAAGAGAACGACGACGTCAACAATGAAGAAGGCCAAGAAGAAGAACAAGATGAAGAAGATGCTCAACGAAGACCCAAGCAAAAGCTCTCACGAGTTCGAGCAAGAATTGCCAAAGATCATCCCGTCGAGCAAATCCTCAATGATATACAAACCAGGAGAATCACTCGCTCAAAAACTCGTTTAGCTAACTTTTGTGAAAACTATTCATTTATCTCTAGCATTGAACCTATGAAGGTTGAAGAAGCATTGGAAGATCCGGATTGGATAAACGCTATGCATGAAGAGCTACATAATTTTGAGATAAACCAAGTTTGGACATTGGTTGAGAAGCCCGACAACAACCACAACATCATTGGTACCAAATGGGTGTTTCGCAACAAGCAAGATGAAGATGGACAAGTGGTTCGCAACAAAGCACGTCTCGTCGCCCAAGGTTACACACAAGTCGAAGGTATGGACTATGGTGAGACATATGCTCCCGTTGCTAGACTTGAGTCCATTCGCATCTTACTTGCCTATGCTAATCACCATAATATCACCTTGTACCAAATGGACATTAAAAGTGCTTTTCTAAATGGTGAAATAGAGGAGGAAGTTTATGTCAAACAACCTCCCGGCTTTATCAATCCCAAGAAACCAAGTCATGTTTACAAACTTCACAAAGCTCTTTATGGTCTTAAACAAGCTCCTAGAGCATGGTATAAATGCTTGACCAAGTTCCTTACTACAAGTGGTTTTGAAATTGGTAAAATTGATTCTACTCTTTTTACTAAAAGGGTTAATGGAGAACTATTTGTATGCCAAATTTATGTTGATGATATCATATTTGGTTCAACTAACCCTCTCTTTAGTGAAAAGTTTGGAAAGCTAATGTCAGAGAAGTTTGAGATGTCTATGATGAGTGAACTCAAATTCTTTCTCGGGTTGCAAATCAAGCAAACTAAGGAAGGTACATTTGTCTCTCAAACAAAGTACACCAAGGACTTATTCAAGAAGTTCAATATGCAAGAATGCAAAGGTATGTCTACACCCATGCCTACTAGTGGACATAATGATTTGACCAAAGATGGTGAACCTGTTGATCAAAAGGTTTATCGCTCTATGATTGGTTCATTGTTATACCTATGTGCTTCACGTCCCGATATTATGCTAAGTGTGTGCATGTGTGCACGATATCAAGCTGCTCCTAAAGATTGTCATCTTAAGGCTGTGAAAAGGATAGTGAGATATTTAATCCATACACCAAATTTTGGCATTTGGTATCCTAAGAGGTCTTCTTTTGATCTTGTTGGCTATTCCGACTCGGATTATGCCGGAGACAAGGTTGATAGAAAGTCCACTTCGGGTACTTGTCAATTTGTTGGTAGATCTCTTGTGTCTTGGTCTTCCAAGAAACAAAACTCGGTATCCTTATCCACCGCCGAAGCGGAATACATTGCCGCTGGTTCATGTTGCGCTCAATTACTTTGGATGACCCAAACTCTTAAAGATTATGGGATTTATGTGAAACATGTTCCACTGCTTTGTGACAATGAAAGTGCTATCAAAATTGGTCATAATCCTGTACAACATTCTCGAACTAAGCATATTGAAGTTCGTCATCATTTCATTCGAGATCATGTTGCTAAGGGTGACATCAATCTTAAGCATGTTTGCACCGACAAGCAATTAGCGGATATATTTACTAAACCACTTGATGAAAAAGTGTTTTGCAGGTTGAGAGGAGAATTGAACATCATTGATGCCTCGAACTTGGAGTAGAAACTCCATTGGATACATGCAAGACATGAGCTTATAACTAATCCATGATATATCTCTTATGATAACTAATGTCTTGGATATATTTGCACCTTGCATGTTGCCTAACCCATGTAGGTGCTTGGTTGAATCCAATTCCATGAGATTGCGACTCACTCATATCTTGAGCAATCTCTACATCACCAAGACTCTACACAATAGTGGTTAAAGACAAGGAAGCACAAAACCACTCAAACATATCCTTTGACAAATTCTATGTTAAGCTTCATGATTGTCATTTTTGGATACACAAGTGCTCTTCCTTGCAAGAACTAACCCATGTAGGTAGATGAACTCAAACTCCAAGTGGTGCTCCCAACTCTTGATGAACTACATCGACCTTGAGCACCCACACAAGTTCAACTACATGAGCAAGAACCACATCACCACCCAAGGTATGTTATTCCATCTTATAGAAGCTTTACTCCAAGACATGAGTCAAAGCAACTCAACAAGATGTGAATACATCAAGATGCTTAAACGAAAAATGGTAACCCCATTTTGAGCTTAAACGATGAGTATGACCTATGATCAAGTGTTCTCACTTGACTCCTAAGTCAATATACTCTAACATAGGTGACCATGTCACCGCCCAATTCTAGATGAAGTTCTCTTGTGTTCTTATTGAGTTATTGCATTTGTCCCTTGCATATTTGTTCCCTTCTCTTTCAAACAAAAAAAAACTTCATCTAGAAACTTTCACTCCTTTCTTTTTGATTTTTGTTCTGCATATTTCTGCATCAAATTCCTTGCAAATCTTTCAGCTAATTCATTGCAAATCTTTGTGAGATCTTACTTGACTAGTGAGCTGTGGTGACAAGTGTTTTTTCCCTGTGTAAACTCGGTTTCACCGACTTGCAATTTTCGGTCCAACCGAATCTTTTCGGTACCACCGAAATATGCCACTCGGTGCCACCGACTTTGCAATCAGAAAAATAGTTTGCCACTTGTTCTACATTTCTTCTGATCCAGCTCCACTCAATGAATCTTGTCCTCCACAAGCATCACAATTTTATCCTCTGCCTTGTGCTGAATCTCAAAGACCAAACCTATTCGACGGATTCCAGGAGAAACCTTCTTGGAAATTGATGTCAAAGGGGGAGAGAGAGATATCACATCAAAGCTTGTAGGAGAGAGAGATCACATCAACGGAGAGAAACAGTCTCAAGGACCAAACCTACAAGAGAAAATATTAAGGGGGAGAGAGAGACCTCAAGGGGGGGAGAAAGTCTCAAGGATCCCAGATGTTGTTAAGGGGGAGAGAGAGATTTCCAGGGAGAGAAAATACTCAAGGATCCCAGACGCTTGGTGTTCAAGAGGAGAGATGCCACATGTCTTTTTGGGGGAAAGACATGTTCATATGAATTAAGATCTATTCATATCTTTCAGCTCTGATTTTCTGTTTCCTATCTTCTCCCAATATCCCATGTAAGATTCAGGGGGAGCAAGCCACCTAAGGGAAAGAAATCAGTCAAATTCATTGCATATCTTTATTCTTGGGGACATGTTGAATCCAATGTGGTACCTAGTACTCACTCTCTACATGTCATCCCAGTCTTGGTATTCTTGTGGTTTCTTTTGTTTGCTCTGGCTAGTGGACGTACCTGTGTTATCTAACCTTGTTTGTGCAGGTTCATTCCATCCTAAGCCAACTCAAGACCACAAGGTAAGTATATGCATCAAAATCATGAGTATGAGGAGTTCTTGCTTATGTACATACTGTTTGCAAGAAGGACTCATGAGCATGAAGGTATTTTCCTTGATAATCTTTTGCTCTGATGCATATGGCCAAGATACATGTAACACATTGCCTACTCTGTCATGGTTATGCTCTCACATGCCTCTATATTTCATATTTACATGAGTGCATACATGTAGGGGGAGCCTATGCTTGTTACATGTTCTTCCAAAGCTTTACCTGTTGTTCTTTATATCTTTATCTAAAGCTTTGATGTATGTTGCCATCAATTACCAAAAAGGGGGAGATTGAAAGCACAAGTGCTCCCTAGGTGGTTTTGATAATTGATGACAACATATATCTTGTTGGACTAACACTTCTATCTAGCATGTTTCAGATAAGTTCAACAATGGAGTGGCATGGACTAAAGGTTGTGGGAACTCCTTCAAGATGCTAAGGACAAGGGATTGGCTAAAGCTTCAAGCTCAAGACTCTTCATTTTATATTTTAGTGATCCAAGATCACATTGAGTCTTTAGGAAAAGCCAATACTATTAAGGAGGGGTGAGGTGTTGCTTAATGAGCCTCTTGCTTCATGTGCTTAGTGATATGCTCCAAAACCCTCAACTACTTTCCCATATCCACATATGACCTAAACCCTAAGCCAAACTCGGTCCTACCGATTCTTCCTATCCGGCGCCACCGAGTTTCACTTGTCATAAGCCACTGCCAAACCCTAATCAGTTCGGTCTCACCGATGGGATCTCGGTCTCACCGAGATGGGCTTGCAAACTCTCTGTTACCCATTGCAATATTCTCGGTCCCACCAAGATATGCAATTGGTCCCATCGAGTTTGCTTGACCAAATCTCAGTTTCACTTATTACCCAAATCGGTCCCACCGAGTTTGAGTAATCGGTCAAACCGAGTTTTGGATTTACCCTAACCCTAGCACATCGGTCCCACCAAGTTGATCCAGTCGGTCCCACCGAAATCACTAACGGTCACTAGGTTTACATTTTCGGTCCGACCGAGCCTATTGATTTGGTCCCACCGAGATTGGAAAACTGTGTAACGGTTGGATTTTGTGTGGAGGCTATATATACCCCTCCACCTTCTTCTCATTCAGCAAGAGAGCCATCAGAACACACACACCATTCCAACTCATATGTTCTGAGAGAGAACCACCTACTCATGTGTTGAGACCAAGACATTCCATTCCTATCATATGAATCTTGATTTCTAGCCTTCCCAAGTTGCTTTCCACTCAAACCCTCTTTCCACCAAATCCAAATCCTATGAGAGAGAGTTGAGTGTTGGGGAGACTATCATTTGAAGCACAAGAGCAAGGAGTTCATTACCTACACACCATTTGTTACTTCTTGGAGAGTGGTGTCTCCTAGATTGGCTAGGTGTCACTTGGGAGCCTCCGACAAGATTGTGGAGTTGAACCAAGGAGTTTGTAAGGGCAAGGAGATCGCCTACTTCGTGAAGATCTACCGCTAGTGAGGCAAGTCCTGTGTGGGCGATGGCCATGGTGGGATAGACGAGGTTGCTTCTTCGTGGACCCTTTGAGGGTGGTTGCTTCTTCGTGGACCCTTCGTGGGTGGAGCCCTGTGTGGACTCGCGCAACCGTTACCCTTGGGTGGAGCCCTGTGTGGACTCGCGCAACCGTTACCCTTCATGGGTTGAAGTGTCCATCAACGTGGATGTAGGATAGCACCACCTATCGGAACCACGGGAAAAACATCCGTGTCCTCAATTGCGTTTGAATTCTCCAAACCCTTCTCTTTACATTCTTGCAAGTTGCATGCTTTACATTCCACTGCTCATATACTCTTTGCATGCTTGCCTGATATGTATTGTGTGTGTTGAAATTATGCCTAAACTCCACTTAAACCGGAAAAAGCTTAAAAATTGCAACTTTAGCACTATGTGTCTAATCACCCCCCTCTAGACACATCTACTTCTAGATCCTACACTAGTGGCAGCACTTAGCTCCGCTAGTGAGAAGACTCGAAGACAAGAAGACTAGACTAGGCGCCGGATGCGACCATTTGCTTTGGATCTTTTTTCTGTAACCCTACTTTCTGGATTTGGATTTAAGTTGAAGCTGAATTTTCATTGATGCGCGCGGGGGGGTGCCTTTTGTCGTTCAAGCGATTTCTTGCTATCTGGTTCTTGCCTTATTTCGGAGTTCGCGCCTGTTGCTTCCCCCTCACGGGCCCCTCGTGAGCGGGGCTAGGCACGGTGCACGCGCGCCATGCGCATGTCACGCCACAGCTAGCGCTAGCTTATCATGCGGCCCCCTCGGGCGTGTCGACGGGTTCCTCAGGAGCTTCCCAGAAACTCGCAACCTCACGAGCCGGTTTGGGGGCTCGTCCAGGCTAAGGTAAACCGCAACAACAACTTTGCCCCAGGATACGTGAGTTCATGAAGACACATACTCAACTCGACCTAACAAGATAGAGGCAGTAGTGTATTTACATGAGGGGCTTCCCCTCCCAACATGCTCCTACAATCTCAAGGGCTGCGCCCAAGCTTCTGTGTGCAGGACAAACAGCTAGGACACACTGGATCAGTCAGACATATCGCTCGCCGCATCCTCCGGATCGCCCTCAGACACGTCACTGGCATCACTGCCAACATCACTGGCATCGCCATCACCTCCACCAGCGCCGCCATCACCGTCGTCGACCATGTCGCCCGCATCCACCGCGACCACCACCCCATCATCATCAGAAGTGAAGGTCCTGACCAACGCATCCACATGGTCTTCCACCCATTGCGACTGATCACCCCAGATGGCCTCGGGTACAGGGCGATGGTGGCGTCAAAATCGAAGTTGGGGTCGGTGTTCGGGAGATGGCTGAAGATGCGGGAGAACGCGTGCCCTAGCAGGCCACGGCTCCTCTCTTCAACAAGTTGGCGAGATCTCTCGGAACGACTCCCCAGGCATGTCACCACGTCGGTAAAGAAGCGGAGGTGGCTGGCGTAGTCGTTCGTGTGGGGATGAGGAGCATTCTCATCACAGCTGTGGCCCAGGGCGATATTGGCCCTGTTCCTGAGGTCCTTGAGCATGCGGGCGTGCACGCGCTCCAGCGTCCGCCGCTGAAGCACTTCCTCCCTGTTCTGCCGCGCGACGGACTCGGCATTGGCGACCTGCTGCTGAAGGGGGAGCATCTCGACGCGGGCGTGATACGTCTCCAACGTATCTATAATTTTTGATTGCTCCATGCTATATTATCTACTGTTTTGGAAATTATTGGGCTTTATTATCCACTTCTATATTATTTTTGGGACTAACCTATTAACCGGAGGCCCAGCCCAGAATTGCTGTTTTTTGCCTGTTTTAGGGATTCGAAGAAAAGGAATATCAAACGGAGTCCAAACGGAATGAAACCTTCGGGAACGTGATTTTCTCAACGAACAAGACTCGAGAGACTTGGACCCTATGACAAGAAAGGAAACATGAGGCCATGAGGTAAGGGGCGCGCCCACCCCCACCAGGCGCGCCCTCCACCCTCTTGGGCCCCCTGTTGCTCCACCAACGTACTCCTTCCTCCTATATATACCTACGTACCCCCAAACGATCAGAAACGGAGCCAAAAACCTAATTCCACCGCCGCAACTTTCTGTATCCACGAGATCCCATCTTGGGGCCTATTCCGGAGCTCCGCCGGAGGGGGCATCGATCACGGAGGGCTTCTACATCAACACCATAGCCTCTCCGATCAAGTGTGAGTAGTTTACCTCAGACCTACGGGTCCATAGTTAGTAGCTAGATGGCTTCTTCTCTCTTTGTGGATCTCAATACAATGTTCTCCCCCTCTCTTGTGGAGAACCATTCGATGTAATCTTCTTTTTGCGGTGCGTTTGTTGAGACCGATGAATTGTGGGTTTATGATCAAGTCTATCTATGTATAATATTTGAATCTTCTTTGAATTCTTTTATCTATGATTGGTTATCTTTGCAAGTCTCTTCGAATTATCAGTTTGGTTTGGCCTGCTAGATTGATCTTTCTTGCAATGGGAGAAGTGCTTAGCTTTGGGTTCAATCTTGCGGTCTCCTTTCCCGGTGACAGTAAGGGCAGCAAGGCACGTATTGTGTTGTTGCCATCGAGGATAACAAGATGGGGTTTTCTTCATATTGAATGAGTCTATCCCTCTACATCATGTCATCTTGCTTAAGGCATTACTCTGTTTTTAACTTAATACTCTAGATGCATGCTGGATAGCGGTCGATGAGTGGAGTAATAGTAGTATATGCAGGCAGGAGTCGGTCTACTTGTCTCGGACATGATGCCTATATACATGATCATACCTAGATATTCTCATAACTATGCTCAATTTTGTCAATTGCTCAACAGTAATTTGTTCACCCACCGTAGAATACTTATGCTCTTGAGAGAAGCCACTAGTGAAACCTATGGCCCCCAGGTCTATATTTATCATATTAATCTCCTACTACTTAGTTATTTCCTTTGTTATTTACTTTTCCCATATTTTACTTTGCATATTTATCATAAAAATACCAAAAATATTATCTTATCATATCTATCAGATCTCACTCTTGTAAGTGGCCTTATAGGGACTGACAACCCCTATTTGCGTTGGTTGCGAGGATTTATTTGTTTTATGCAGGTACGACGGGACTCGCGCGTAGCCTCCTACTGGATTGATACCTTGGTTCTCAAAAACTGAGGGAAATACTTACGCTACTTTGCTGCATCATCCCTTCCTCTTCGAGGAAAAACCAACGCAGTGCTCAAGAGGTAGCAAGAAGGATTTCTGGCGCTGTTGCTGGGGAGTCTACGCAAAAGTCAACATACCAAGTACCCATCACATACCCTTATCTCCCGCATTACATTATTTGCTATTTGCCTCTCGTTTTCCTCTCCCCCCACTTCACCGTTGCCGTTTTATTCTCCCTCTCTCTCTCTATCCTCCCTCTCTTTCCCGTTTGCCTCCTTTTGTCTGCTTGCTTTTTGTTTGCTTGTGTGTTAGTTTTCTTGCTTGTCACGATGGCTCAAGATAATACTAAATTGTGTGACTTTACCAATAACAACAACAATGATTTTATTAGCACTCCGATTGCTCCTATTACCGATGCTGAATCTTGTGAAATTAATACTGCTTTGCTGAATCTTGTCATGAAAGATCTGTTGTCCGGCCTTCCTAGTGAAGATGTCGCTACCCATCTTAATAGCTTCGTTGATTTATGTGATATGCAAAAGAAGAAAGATGTGGATAATGATATTGTTAAACTGAAGCTATTTCCTTTTTCGCTTAGAGATCATGCTAAAGCTTGGTTTTCGTCTTTGCCTAAAAATTGTATTGATTCATGGAACAAGTGCAAAGATGCTTTTATCTCTAAGTATTTTCCTCCCGCTAAGATCATCTCTCTTAGAAACGATATTATGAATTTTAAGCAACTTGATCATGAACATGTTGCACAAGCTTGGGAGAGAATGAAACTAATGATACGTAATTGCCCCACTCATGGTTTAAATTTGTGGATGATTGTTCAAAAATTTTACGCCGGATTGAATTTTGCTTCTAGAAATCTTTTAGATTCGGCCGCGGGAGGCACTTTTATGGAAATCACTTTAGGATAAGGTACTAAACTCCTAGATAATATTATGGTTAATTATTCTCAATGGCATACTGAAAGATCTACTAATTAAAAGGTGCATGCGATAGAAGAAATTGATGTTTTGAGTGGAAAGATGGATGAACTTATGAAATTATTTGCTAATAAGAGTGTTTCTTCTGATCCTAATGGTATTCCCTTGTCTAATTTGATTGAGAATAATAATGAATCTATGGATGTGAATTTTGTTGGTAGGAACAATTTTGGTAATAACGCGTATAGAGAAATTTCAATCCTAGGCCTTATCCTAGTAATCCCTCTAATAATTATGGTAATTCCTACAACAATTCTTATGGAAATTATAATAAGATGCCCTCTGATTTTGAATCTAATATTAAATAATTTATTACTTCACAAAATAATGTTAATGCTATATTGAAGAAAAATTGCTTAAGATTGATGATTTGGCTAGGAACGTTGATAGAATTTCTCTTGATGTTGATTCTTTGAAACTTAGATCTATTCCACCTAAGCATGATATCAATGAGTCTCTCAAATCCATGAGCATTTCCATTGATGAGTGCAAAGAAAGAACCGCTAGGATGCCTGCTAAGAAAGATGCCTTTATAAGAGCGTGTTCTTCTAGTTCCTATGAAAATAAAGATGAAGATCTAAAAGTTATTGATGTGTCCCATATTAAATATTTGTTTTGCAATATGAATCTTGATAATGATGGCACTGAATATGATCCACCTTTACCTAGAAGGTGTTCCAAGAATTCGGAATTTGTTGATCTTGATACTAAAATTGATAAAAGTGGGATTGAAGAAATTAAAACCCTAGATGTTGCTAAACCTACTATTATGGATTTCAAGGAATTTAACTATGAAAATTTCTCTTTGATTGATTGTATTTCCTTGTTTCAATCCGTGCTAAATTCTCCTCACGCTTATAGTCAAAATAAAGCGTTTACTAAACATGTTGTTGATGCCTTGATGTAATCTTATGAAGAAAAACTTGAATTGGAAGTTTCTATCCCAAGAAAACTTTATGATGAGTGGGAAACAAATATTAAAATTAAAATTAAATATCATCAATGCTATGCTTTATGTGATTTGGGTGCTAGTGTTTCCACGATTCCAAAGACTTTGTGTGATTTGTTAGGTTTATGTGATCTTGATGATTGCTCTCTAAACTTGCACCTTGCGGATTTCACTATTAAAAAACCTATGGGAAGAATTAATGATGTTCTTATTGTGGCAAATAGGAATTATGTGCCCATAGATTTTATTGTTCTTGGCATAGATTGTAATCTTTCATGTCCTATTATTCTTGGTAGACCTTTCCTTAGAACGATTGGTGCAATTATTGATATGAAGGAAGGAAATATTAGATTCCAATTTCCATTAAGAAAAGGCATGGAACACTTTCCTAGAAATAAAATTAAATTACCTTATGAATCTATTATGAGAGCCACTTATGGATTGCCTACCAAAGATGGCAATACCTAGATCTATCCTTGCTTGTTATGCCTAGCTAGGGGCGTTAAACGATAGTGCTTGTTGGGAGGCAACCCAATTTTATTTTTATTCCTTGCTTTTTGTTCCTGTTTAGTAATAAATAATTTATCTATCCTCAGTTTTGTTTGTGTTTTCTGTGTTTAATTAGTGTTTGTGCCAAGTATAACCGTTGGGAAGACTTGGGGAAAGTCTTGTTGAACTTGCTGTAAAAAACAGAAACTTTAGCGCTCACGAGAACTGCTGTCATTTTTATTTGGAAAGTGCTATTTGGTTAATTATTTTTTAAGATGATTAATAGATAAATTCCTCACGTCCAGAAATTTATTTTAGAATTTTTGGGGTTCCATATCTTGAGCTAGCTACAGATTACTACAGACTGTTCTGTTTTTGACAGATTCTGTTTTTCGTGTGTTTGCTTATTTTGATGAATCTATGGCTAGTAAAATAGTTTATAAACCATAGAGAAGTTGTAATACAGTAGTTATAACACCAATATAAATAAATAAATAATGAGTTAATTACAGTACCTTGAAGTGGTCTTTTATTTTCTTTCGCTAACAGAGCTCACGAGATTTTCTACTTTAAGTTTTGTGTTGTGAAGTTTTCAAGTTTTGCGTAAAGATTTGATGGATTATGGAACAAGGAGTGGCAAGAGCCTAAGCTTGGGGATTCCCATGGCACCTCCAAGATAATCTAAGGACACCTAAAAGCCAAAGCTTGGGGATGCCCCGGAAGGCATCCCCTCTTTCGTCTACTTCTATCGGTAACTTTACTTGGAGCTATATTTTTATTCGCCACATGATATGTGTTTTGCTTGGAGCGTCTTGTATTATTTGATTCTTTGCTTGTTAGTTTACCACAATCATCCTTGCTGTACACACCTTTTTAGAGATCCATGCATGATTTGTAATTTGTTAGAATACTCTATGTGCTTCGCTTATATCTTTTGAGTTATATAATTTTGCTCTAGTACTTCACTTATATCTTTTAGAGCACGGTGGTGGATTTGTTTTATAGAAACTATTGATCTCTCATGCTTCACTTAGATTATTTTGAGAGTCTTAATAGCATGGTAATTTTCTTAAAATCCTAATATGCTTGGTATGCAAGATTAATAATAAAACTTCTTATGAGTGTGTTGAATACTATGAGAAGTTTGATACTTGATAATTGTTTTGAGATATAAAGATGATGATATTAAAGTTGTGCTAGTTGAGTAGTTGTGAATTTTAGAAATACTTGTGTTGAAGATGGTGATTCTCGTAGCATGCATGTATGGTGAACCGTTATGTGATGAAGTTGGAGCATGATTTATTTATTGATTGTCTTCCTTATGAGTGGCGGTCGGGGACGAGCGATGGTCTTTTCCTACCAATCTATCCCCCTAGGAGCATGCGTGTAATACTTTGCTTTGATAACTTGTAGATTTTTGCAATAAGTATATGAGTTCTTTATGACTAATGGTGAGTCCATGGATTATACACACTCTCACCCTTCCACCTTTGCTAGCCTCTCTAATACCGCGCACCTTTCGCCGGTATCATACACCCACCATATACCTTCCTCAAAACAGCCACCATACCTACCTATTATGGCATTTCCATAGCCATTCCGAGATATATTGCCATGCAACTTTCCACCGTTCCGTTTATGACACACTTCATCATTGTCATATTGCTTAGTATGATCATGTAGTTGACATCGTATTCGTGGCAAAGCCACCGTTCATAATTCTTTCATACTTGTCACTCATGAGTCATTGCATATCCCGGTGCTTAGCTTTGGGTTCAATCTTGCGGTGTCCTTTCCCAGTGACAGTAGGAGCACCAAGGCACGTATTGTATTATTGCCATCGAGGATAACAAGATGGGGTTTTCATCATATTGCATGAGTTTATCCCTCTACATCATGTCATCTTGCTTAAGGCGTTACTCTATTTTCATGAACTTAATACTCTAGATGCATGCTGGATAGCGGTCGATGAGTGGAGTAATAGTAGTAGATGCAGGCCGGAGTCGGTCTACTTGTCTCGGACGTGATGCCTATATACATGATCATACCTAGATATTCTCATAACTATGCTCAATTCTGTCAATTGCTCAACAGTAATTTGTTCACCCACCCTAGAATACTTATGCTCTCGAGGGAAGCCACTAGTGAAACCTATGGGCCCCAGGTCTATCTTCATCATATTAATCTTCCAATACTTAGTTATTTCCTTTGCTTTTATTTTACCTTGCATCCTTATCACAAAAATACCGAAAATATTATCTTATCATATCTATCAGATCTCACTCTCGTAAGTGGCCGTGTACGGATTGACAACCCCTTATCATGTTGGTTGCAAGGATTTCTTTGTTTTGTGTAGGTACGAGGGACTCGCACGTAGCCTCCTACTGGATTGATACCTTGGTTCTCAAAAACTGAGGGAAATACTTACGCTACTTTGCTGCATCATCCCTTCCTCTTCGGGGGAAAACCAACGCGGTGCTTAAGAGGTAGCAAGCCTCCTCCAGAGCTCGGGAGCAGGCCTCACGGGAGGCTGTGAGGAAAACCTTGGCCTTTGCATTATCAAGCTCGCGTTGGTGGCGCCCGAGGTTGATAGCCACCTTCAGCTTACGCTGCTCCTCCACCAGCCAAAGTCCCTCGGCCATGAGGCGCGCGTCCATGTCCACGAGCTCTTCACCAAGCCGGTTCATCGCGCCCATTGCCTCTTGAAAGAGCTCGTGGCGGATGACGCTCCTTTCTTGCGCCGACTCGAGCATGCTGCTGACTCCGTCCTCCGCCGCGGGGACCGCAGATGGGGCCCGAAGCGGCTCGCCCCATTTTAGCAGGGGGCTGGGGGCCGGTACCCACCCAATTGCAGGCTAGGCCTCGGGAGGAGCCCGAACGAGTGGAGGCCCGCTGCTTGAAGAGGAGCCCAAGACCGAAACCACCCAGCCACCGTCCACGACCAGGGGAGGAAGCCTTAGCACACCTGCTCTGTCCCAAGTAAGGCCGCGAAGGAAGGACGGCGAGTGCGCGAGCTCGATACGCCTTGTCGACGGGCTGGCTTCCCCGGCTGACTCCACGCCATGAACAGCGCGCGGGCTTGCAGAGCTCAAGTCTGGCGGGAGAAACGAGGCGAGAGGGGGCTGCTTCTCTGGAGATTTTGCGGCCTTGGCAGAATGGACCCTGAAAAGACGTCGTCGGGAAGGGAAGCAGCACACGGAGAATCACCAAGATAAGGTACTCACTCGTTAACGGTGATGTACATCCTTCGTTTTAATGGCCCGAGGGTGCCGCTGCCACAGCTTGGGGACCCCTTCTTCTTGCAGAGCTCTTCGAAGTCCACGCAAAGCCGACCGAAGCGCTGGACATGGCGGCCAACACGAGGCGTAACTGGAGAAGTGCTCAGAGGGGCAGCCTTAGGAGCGCCAAGCTGGGGGGAGCTATCGGGCTCTGCCTCGCAGCGGTCAGCCGAGGCCTCAGGAGCCCCGGCCTTAGGAGACACGGACTGCGTCCCCCCCCTCAACCACCGCCCCAGGGCAAGAGTCACGAGCCCCCGAGGACGACGCCCCGGGAGCCCTGGGTGGCATCAGCACCTCGGTGCCTGCACCATCGGCCTCCAGCGGTGCTCGCCCCCCTGCATCCACACTTGGGGCGAGCCCGACGCCAGCAGCAAGGAGGGGAACGACGTCGACGGGGTTCTCACGGGGCCCCACCAGACCGACTAGACGCAACCCCCACTCATCAAAGGAGGTCATCTGCTCCGCGAATGTCATCTTGTTCAAGCAGCGGTACAGAAGGCAAATCTTCCTCGGCATGTCGTCTAGCAACGGGACACCTGTCAGGACCTTGAGCATTGTTTGCTGCACCCCAAGGGGGAGCCTGGACTCCTGAAGTCTCATGTGGTCCTTGCTGTTGATCAAGGCTCACATCGGTCGAGAGTGGCGCTGAAGCGGAGCGATTCGGCACCGGACGAACTCCTTCACCACCATAGGCGTCGTCGTGTCAAGGTCCTTGAGCCTCTTCAGCCTGAGCCAGACGGGGGCTACGCACGAATCGGTGAGCCTTTGGTGGCACCAAGCGGAGCTAGGAATGGCAGGCGCTGATGGAGAAGAGAGCAGGGGGCTGAGCACTCCGACATCAACAAATACCCACCATGTACGAAACTCGCTCGTGGATAGTGGGGGCTCGAAGTCAATCCCCGAGCCGGCCGTCGCCGCCACGGCCTGAAAGCTCAGGCATCCTGAGCTCTGCCGGGGATCAATCAGGTCCAGTGATAAAAATTCACGGAGAAGGGCCAGTGTCAGTGTCAAAACCGGCGGATCTCGGGTAGGGGGTCCTGAACTGTGTGTCTAGGCCGAATGGTAACAGGAGGCAAGGAACACGATGTTTTACCCAGGTTCGGGCCCTCTTGATGGAGGTAAAACCCTACGTCCTGCTTGATTAATATTGATGATATGGGTTGTACAAGAGTAGATCTACCATGAGATCAAGGAGGCTAAACCCTAAAAGCTAGCCTATGGTATGATTGTTGTATGATGAAGTTGTCCTGCGGACTAAAACCCTCCGGTTTATATAGACACCGGAGAGGGTTAGGGTTACACAAAGTTGGTTACAATGGTAGGAGATCTTGAATATCCGCATCGCCAAGCTTGCCTTCCACGCCAAGGAAAGTCCCATCCGGACACGGGACGAAGTCTTCAATCTTGTATCTTCATAGTCCTGGAGTCCGGCTGAAGGTATAGTCCGGCTACCCGAACACCCCCTAATCCAGGACTCCCTCAGTAGCCCCTGAACCAGGCTTCAATGACGACGAGTCCGGCGCGTAGATTGTCTTCGGCATTGCAAGGCGGGTTCCTCCTCCAAATTCTTCATAAAAGTTTGTAAACACCAAGAGTAGTGTCCGGCTCTGCAAAATAAGTTTCCACGTATTGCCACAGAGAGAATAATATTATCAAAAATCTAATCTGCTGACGTATTCCGCAGCGTGACTACAGCCAAGCCTTTATTCGAATCGTTTTCACTTTTCCACCTCAGCGTGTTTTGTGAGGCAGTTTCCTTGGCACGTCTTGTCAAAGCAGAGATTGTGTCCCCCATTTACGGGATTCTCATCAATACAGACGTGGGTAACCCAACCGCGCCATTTATCATGGCGCTTGGGAGGCAAGCGAGTTTTACTAGGCTGGTGGGGACGCATAGTCGCATCCGCTCATATAAGGGGATAAGGATCCACCTTTTTACCTACGCCTTCTTCCTCCTTTGCCTATCCATCTTCTGCGCACCCGAGCTCCAGCGCCCAAGCCCGCACTTCCTACCTCAACCTTCTCCAACAATGTCCGGAGCGGGAGGCAAATGGATGGTCTCCTCCGTCACGGAGGGCCATGTCAAAAAGCTAAGGAAGGTCGGATACCTGTCCAAAGACATCGCGCACCGGCTTCCTGAGGAGGGGCAGCTTCTCCCCACCCCAAGGCCCCATGAGAGGGTAGTATTTCTTCCCCACTTCCTCTGCGGACTGGGTTTTCCTCTCCACCCATTTGTCCGTGGGCTCATGTTCTACTATGGCCTAGATTTCCACGATCTGGCCCCGAACTTCATCCTCAATATCTCGGCTTTTATCGTCGTGTGCGAGGCTTTCCTCTGCATCCGCCCCCATTTCGGCCTCTGGCTCAAGACCTTCAATGTCAAGCCAAAGGTGGTGCGCGGCAACCAGGCGGAGTGCGGAGGTGCCATGGTGGGAAAAATAGCCAACGTCCTATGGCTCGAGGGCTCCTTTGTGGAGACCTTGAAGGGGTGGCAGTCAGGGTGGTTTTACATCACCGAGCCATGTGATCCGAAGTGGATCGCAGCCCCTGAATTCCGATCCGGACCCCCTACGCGGCTCACGTCCTGGAAGGAGACGGGCTTGTCATGGGGCGACGAACAAGAGGTGACCGGACTGCAAAAATGCATCCAGTCCCTGGTGAATAAGCAGCTCAAGCTTGCCAACGTTGTCTAGGTCATGCTCGTCCGCCGGATCCTTCCGTGTCAAGAACGGGACTTCAATTTGTGGGAGTTCAACCCGGCGCAGCACCGAACTCTGAGTAGGCTCTTCGATACGACGTACGAAGATGTCTGGAAGGGGCTAACCAAAGGCGCCGAGGCTCCCACATCCGCCTCCGAAGACCGCGGATTCAGCTCGGAGCGTCCTGCTGGCGAGGTAAAATATTTTCATCTTTTACAGGATGTTAAGTTTTCTTCATAGTTTGACTCTATGCGGGATCTAAACTCCCTCACCTTTGACAGGATTGGCAGGCGAAGTCCGGACTGATTAACTGTCCGGCTCCCTTGCCCGAAGACCCAGCCCCTGCTCTCCTAGTGAAGTTGCTGGTTCCAGCACCTTATGTGGTGCCGGAGAAGAAGGCCAAGAAGAAGAAGGCCACGGGGACTCGAAAGAGTTCCCGGCATATGGTGGTGCCGGACTCGTCGTCCGATGAGTCCGAGATGCACTCCTCCCATGAAGACGAGGAGGAGGAAGAAGAGACCTCTCCCCCTCCAGCGGGGGGAGGAAAGAAGAGGAAGGCCGCCCTAGTAGGGGAGGCCGAAGGGTCCAAGAAGAGGAAAACCCCTCCGCCGGACCGCGCCCCCGACGCCGACAAGGACGAAGAGGAGTGGCCGGACAAGGCCAAGCGTCCGGCGAAATCGTAAGTGTTCGGATACCAGAGTAACTCATGATATTCCTTTGGTTGCGCAGCTTTCCCTAATGTCGAATATAATCATGCAGCCCGCCCAAGGACGGGCTCGACGAGTCGCCGAGCGGCTCCCTGGATTCATCGGACGAGAATTCAGTTCCGCCTGCTGCCTCCCCCTATGCTGCAGATGACGCCGAAGTGGCATCGCGACAAGCTCCGGGGCAAGAGGAGGTGGTCCAGGAGGAGCCGCGAGGCGACCTCCCAGACTCCAGGAGTAAAGGGCACAAGACCCCTGTCGGCGTTCTGGGAACGGGGGTCCCCAGACTTGCCTGCCTGCGGCCTGCGGCGTGGCTCAAGGGGTGCCCCAGCACGGCCCATCTTCATCAACACATACCCAAGACCCTCGCGAGGGGCCAAGCCTCGCGGGGCGGACGACACGGAGCTTCCTCAGGCACGGCCTCATCAGGCTGGCTCGCGAGGAGGCGGAGAGATCAAGGCGGGGTACCTCACGAGGTGCCCGTGACGCAAGCCATGACGACCAAGGGCGCCAGGCGGGTGCCAGCCCGTGCAGTGTCCTCCTTTCCTCTTTCGTGCAAAGGGGGCCAGCGCAGCCGCGGAGTACCGAGGCATCAGGCAAAGGTTTCCATTTCGGTGCAATGAGACCAAGACCAGGAAGACTGCAAGACGGAGGTCATCGTGGAGCCCAAGACGGCGTCACCACCAGAGCTTTGTGCAGGCGAAGACTACTTTTGTCAGGGTAGCGAGTACTAGCTGTCCCCCTTCAAATTAGCCCGCCATTGTTGGCTCCCTTCCCGCTCGATATTTGGGAAGAGGACCAGGGCCTCTATAAATAGGACTAGCCACCCACAGAAGAGAGGGGTTCGGAGGGGTTGAGAGGAGAGGTTCGATAGGAGGTTGAATCGGAGAAAGACAATGAGAGAGAGAGAGACAGAGGAGGGTGGCTGAACTCCTCACAACAGTTCATCGCCCCAGCCAAGAACAGACCCTCGCGAGGCTGTTCTTCCTTGTATCATTCATCATCATCAGCCCAAGAGGCAATCCACCACACCACACACTGGAGTAGGGTATTACACCACAACGGTGGCCCGAACCAGTATAAACCCTGTGTCTCTTGTGTTGTTCTTTCCATAGCTTAGATCTTAGCGAGGCGGAGGGGTGCAGGTAGGTAGGAAGCGAAATCTCCGCGCGCACCCCAGTGTTCAAACCTCAAGGGTCTGCCGGAACCCGAAATCCGACATTTGGCGCGCCGGGTAGGGGTGCGCCGGAACTCGTCTTCCACCACCCCGTTCTCCTCCGACCATCGCACCCATGTCTGACGCTTGTCAGGCCCGCGCCGAGCGCCGGGCCGCTCTCGCTTCCCGCGTCGCCCAGACGGCTCCTGTCGGAGGGCATCCTCACCGTTCCCCTTCACCTGTCGTCAACACCGCCACCGGCCCGGCGGGGGACGAGAAGCAAGCATCGTCTCAGTATCCGTCCATGCGGCAAGACGGCCGCACCGCAACTCCCTCGCTCCCCCCAGCTGGTTCTTTGTCCCGCGCACTCCGCGCACCCATGGAGGCTCGAGCTGCGCTCATCACGGCAAACGAGCTCCTGCGCTACCGCTCCATCGACGACGTCTACGAAGAATGGCTCGACCGCGTCGCCGAGCTCGTCCGCGCCGCAGGGGGCTCTCCTGCGCCGTCCGTTCCGCTACACCACACCCTGCCCCGCGCGGGCGACGAAGCTCCGGCGGTGCCCCGGCCTCCTCCTCCTCAAGAAGGCGCCATGGCTCCAAGGCGCGTGGCCCCTGGGTGGAACCCGCTCTGTTAGGTGCTAGCGTAGCAAGAGCAGAGCTGCCAGGAAGTCCCTCGCCCGCAAGAAGCTGCTGGGGCGCTCCCTGCTCCAGCACGTCGCGACCATGATCCTGCTCCCACACGTCAAGACCCAGCTACAGCGCGTGGGGACATGCAAGACCAAGCTCTCCGTCACCCAAGGCCTCCCGTGGCCACAGCAGGCTGCCGTGCCTTCACCGCCGAGCTACGCAGTGTCGCATGGCCCGGCAAGTTCAAGCCAGACCTGCCTCCTCGCTACGACGGCACGGCTGACCCTGCGGAGTTCCTCCAGCTCTACGAGCTGGGCATCGAAGCTGCCAACGGAGATGAGAAGGTCATGGCGAACTGGTTTCCCATGGCGCTCAAGGACGAGGCCCGCACCTGGCTCCTGAACCTGGCTCCAGGCACGATCTCCTCCTGGGACGAGATGCGCACCCGCTTCATCGCCAACTTCCAAGGTACTCGTTACCGACCACCTGCCGTGAGCGACATGCGCCGCATCAAGCAACAACCCGGGGAGACCTTGCAGAAGTACATCCAGCGCTTCAACAACGCACGCCTCAAGATTCCCAGGGTGACTGAAGAGGCCATCATCTCAGCCTTCTCCGATGGCGTGCGCAATGTCAAGATGAAGGAGGAGCTGGCGATGCATAAAGAAATGTGCACTTCTTTGGAGCTGTTCAACTTGGCAACCAAGTGCGCCAGGGCTGAGGAAGGGCGTCTCTCCCTCCTCGAGCTGCCTGCCGCGGACCCGGAAGAGAAGAGGCCCAAGGCCAAGGATGTGAAGCGCAAGGGGGCTATCGTGCTCGCGGCAGAGCCAGACACCAAGCGGGGCAGAGATCAGCCCGAGCCTTCCAAGGGCAGCCGGTACTGCGTGTACCACGACCTCCACACCCAGAACACCAACGAATGTCAAGAGCTCCGAGCCGTGCGAGAAGGAAGGATCGGCCGACGCCTCGACCACGGTGACCGGGGCTACGGTCGAGGAGGAGGAAGGAACGCAGGACGCTGGGAAGACCGTGGCCCACGCCAAGGGTGGCGTGATCAACCTCACGAGGATCGCTGGCAAGACCCGCCTCGCGAGGGAGACTGGAGGGGTCGGCCTCGCGAGGATCACCCGCAAGGCAATGCAGACCTCCCTCCGCTGCCGCCGCAACCAAGGAGAAATGAGGACCGCCACCAGGACGAGGAGGCTGGGGCCTTCCAGGAGCCTCGCGCGATTGCCTGCATCCTGGGCGGGGCTCAAGCCCCAGCCTCTCAACGCATCTTCAAGCAGTTCGCCCGCAAAGTGAATGCAGTCCTCCCCAAGCTCGAAGCCACGCGCCCTCTCAGGTGGTCGGCGTGCGCCATCACGTTCAGCTTGGCAGATCAGCTCAAGTGTGCGGCTACAGTCGAAGTCCTCCCGATGCTCTGTTCCCCAATCATCAGCAACGTGGTGGTCACCAGGACCCTCATCGATGGCGGGGCAGGGCTCAACGTCCTGTCCGTGGAAACATTCAACAATCTCCAAGTTCCCTACAGCCATCTTCAGCCAACCAAGCCTTTCTCCGGAGTCACCGACGGCTCCACGGTCCCGATTGGGCAGGTCCGCCTCCCTGTCACCTTCGGGGCACACGACAACTACCGCACCAAGCTCATCGACTTCGACGTCGCTCACATTGCCTGCCGTACAACGCCATCCTCGGGTACCCAGCGCTGGCCAAGTTCATGGCCGTAACTCACCATGGCTACAACGTCCTCAAGATGCCAGGAAGTGGCGGAGTCATCACGGTGCCCTGTGAAGAGAAGGATGCGGTGTGTTCCCTGGAACGAGCCTTTCAGGCCGCGTCACTAGAAGACCCGGATCGCGGAAGCAGGAGGCTTCCCGAGACCGCCCCCAAAAAGAAGAAGACATCATCCGGCCCGGCTCCTCAGGAGGCAGGCCCCTCTGGGCCCGTGCCTGCCCAGGGGGAACCTCCTTCCATCGCATAGGAAAGTGCGCCTGGCGCCCTCCTCAGGCAAGGCTCGGGGGCTCTCCCCTGGAGGGCCACCGACCTGGCTAGGGTCACGAGGGAGGCGCTTGGGCACCACATGGAGGCGTGTTTCAAAGCATGTTTCCCTCAAGAAGGAGTAAGGCAAGGAGAGCCAGACCCTCAGGAGTTCGTCAGCAAGGCCATTCAGGAGCTACAGGAGTCAAGAGTCATGAAAGGCGGCCGCCGTCTACCAGCAGTGGCTCCCCATCCAGGCAAGGATGGTGGGATGCGCGTCTGCATCGACATACCAGGGCTCAACCGAGTCGCCTCTCTAGAGCGCCGCTGGCCCTCGCGAGTGGGGCGCTGCGGAGGTCCACCCCATAGCTACGTTCGCATGCCTTACGACTTGCCGAACGCGGCTGCCACGTACCAGCGCCTCATGAGGGGCATCATGGAAACACAAGAGGCCAGGTGTTCCGCAGCCCTGGCGGAGATGGAGATGGTCCGGGGGGAGCCGCCAGCACCTCCGGAGCCTCCCGAGGCCCCCGGGCCTGGGCGCTCATGAGGATTGGCTTCCGCAGCCCACCGAGTCTGCTACACCAACACCCCTTCGTCCTCAACGTCATCAGGTGAGAACTTTCAAGTTTCACTTCCAGCTGGGAGCGCCCCCCCAGGGATGCATTATTCCCAGGCCGCGTGGGTCCGTCCCTGCGGCATGTACCCCTTTTATTTCATGTTGTTAGCTTACCTTATTGGGGGCGCCCCTCGGGCTGCATGATCCCCAAGTCGCTCGGGCCTGACCCAGTGATGTCCGCCTTCCCAGCATCTATTTGAACGAATCCACTCCTTCGCGGCTATTGTGTTTTACCTAGTTGCCTGCTCAGCTGACGCCAACTAACGGAGCTGCTCCCAAACGGCACGACGCTTGCGCATGGGTCCGTCCCTGCAATGCCGACAAACCTGAATGGCTGAGCTCTGGCCGCGGCAGCCCCGCATAGCGTCACCTCGTCAAGCCTTCAGTGCCTCATTACCCCCCCGAAGCAATGGCCAGGCCGAGCAAGCCAACGCGGAGGTCTTGAGGGGCCTCAAGACCATGACGTTCAAGAAGAAGCTGGAGGCCTGCGGCAGAGGTTGGTACGACGAGCTTCAGTCCGTGTTGTGGTCCATCCGCACAACCGCGACCAAGCCGACTGGAGAGACCCCGTTCTTCCTGGTCTACGGAGCCGAAGCGGTCCTCCCTCACGAGGTCAGACGTCGCTCCGTGCGGGTCCTGGCGTTCGACGAGGCGCAGCAGGATGCCATGCGGGGGATGGACCTCGTGCTGGGGGAGGAACGTCGCCGAGAAGCCGCGCTACGAGCGGCGAGGTACCAACAAGCACTGCGGCGATATCACTGCCGCAACATCCGCCCCAGAACTCTCGAGGTAGGAGACCTCGTGCTCAGGCGGGTTCTCTCCAGGGAGGGGCTGCACAAGCTCTCTCCCATGTGGGAGGGCCCGTTCAAAGTTGTTCATGTTTCCAGGCCCGGCTCCGCGCGCTTGGAGACTCAGGAGGGGGTGCCAGTCCAGAACGCATGGAACATCCAGCACCTCCGGAGGTTCTACCCCTAAAAAGGCCCAGAGCCTGTGAAGAAGGCGAATGCCTGTGAAGCCATCGCGCTTTGGAAAAGGCCCGGAGCCTGTGAAGAAGGCGAATGCCTGTGAAGCCATCGCGTTTTGGAAAAGGCCCGGAGCCTGTGAAGCCATCGCATTTTGGAAAAGGCCCGGAGCCTGTGAAGAAGGCGAATGCCTGTGAAGCCATCGCGTTTTGGAAAAGGCCCGGAGCCTGTGAAGAAGGCGAATGCCTGTGAAGCCTTCGCGTTTTGGAAAAGGCCCGGAGCTTGTGAAGAAGGCGAATGCCTATGAAGCCATCGCGTTTTGGAAAAGGCCCGGAGCCTGTGAAGAAGGCGAATGCCTGTGAAGCCTTCGCGTTTTGGAAAAGGCCCAGAGCCTGTGAAGAAGGCGAATGCCTATGAAGCTGTCGCATTTTGGAAAAGTCTCGGAGCCTGTGAAGAAGGCCAATGCCTGTGAAGCTCACCGCCCGTGACACTCTCACGTAATAATGAGTTGGGGCTGTACACGCCTCGGAGTCTCAGGAGCGCCGGCCTCTAGCCCTGGGGCTCCCTCCCACGCCCAGTGGCAGCACTTAGCTCTGCGCTGGTGAGAAGACGTCGAAGACTAGATTAGGTGCCGGACGCGGCTTTTCATTTGCTTTCCGCAGTTGGCTTGCTCCTTCTCATTCGAAGTTTTATTGAAGTTGTTGCCGTCTTTGGCTTGTGGTTCTTCGACTTATCGCTCTCCCACCTCGATTTCTCTTTTGCAAGGCCTCACGAGGGAGGGGGACAACCGAGCGCCCTCGCGAGTGTTCCTATCCTAGTCATTCAAAGGTTTCATGACCTGGGTCCATTACAGGAGCACCCCTCCAGTCCGTGCCCCACGGGCACCGCGACACGAACACAGGGCCTGGGTCGGTCGCCCCCCACGACTGAGGCCGGGAACTACCCACGCGCGGGCACGTAGCCGGAAGGCACGATAGCAGAAGCAAATGATGATTAACGGAAATAACCCAAACACGCCCCCGCGGGGCTCCACACTACTGTCTTTTTGCGCAGGAAAAAGGAAAAGAAAGAACAAATCAGGTGCAGCTCGCCTCACACTGGCCTGCAGGGAGGACTCGAGCCGCCCACGGGGCTCAGGCAGACTCCCTCTCGCGCTCCACCGGGGCGCGACGGCGGGCAGACACGCCACCACCTCCCAAGCAGATATGACGGTGTGGAGGCTTACCGCGGCCACCGCTGGAGGAGTCGCCGCTCGAAGAAGAACCGGAGAATCTTGAGGAACCCTGAGCGCCGCCAGTCACCCAAGCGCTATCCTCTCCATCGTCGTCAGAGCTGGGTTCCCGACCGCGGTCGTCGTCCTCAGGGCAGCACCCCGCGCGGCGACCATCCTCCCGAAACACCCTCACATAGAGGGTGGCATCGCCGTCAAACTTGAAGTGCAGGGTGCACCGACGCCTCAGGCCGCACGCGCGGGCAAATGTCTGCCAACCGTGGGCCAAGGCCAGGCTCCCAGCTGCGGAGACCTCCAGTGAAGCCCATGAGGCCCGGCTGCAGCAGCCGTCAGCCTGGAGCCAGAGGCCGCTGAGGCGCCGGCCGAGAGCTCGCCGAGGAGGAAGCGAGGAAGTGGAAGCCGGGTGCTAGTCTGCTCCGCCGACCACACAACGAACTCCGGCAGCACCTCTGCAGCGCGAAAGCACGGCCTCGGGGGACGCGCGACCGAAGCGCACCCCCCGGCCGCAGCAGTCCGACCGTCACCATGCTGGGAATCGTCTCCGCGGCCGCGGGGAGCTGCCGTGGAGGCCACATGATGCTTGCGAGGGTGCCCTCATCCGCGCTTGGGCGGGGAAGAGGCAGGCTCTACCCGGCGAGCCTTCCCCTTCTCTGCGGCCGAGAACCTCCTCGACGGGGCCATGAAGAAGAAAGAGAAGCAAGGGAGAATAAACTGGAAGGGGCCAATCCGTACTTATAGCCGGCGAAGGCCAACCGCTGACCTCCACGATCGCACGTAGCCATGACCCGCTTTGCATGCAAGGACTTGTCCAATCCGTGCAGTTGCCGATGCGCCATGGGGAAGTGGAGACACCCACGTCCAGTCAACCGCCATGCGGCGCCCAAGGCGGCAGGCTGTTAGGGCCCGCGGCGCTTCGCTCTTGCCCTTCCGCCTCCCTGCACGGCCAAGTTCGGGCGCGCCTTGGGCCCGGGGGCTACTGTCGGTGTTCTGGGAACGGGGGTCCCCAGACTTGCCTGCCTGTGGCGTGGCTCAAGGGGGGCCCAGCACGGCCCATCTTCATCAACACAGACCCAAGACCCTCGCGAGGGGCCAAGCCTCGCGGGGCGGACGACACGGAGCTTCCTCAGGCACGGCCTCATCAGGCTGGCTCGCGAGGAGGCGGAGAGATCAAGGCGAGGTACCTCACGAGGTGCCCGTGACGCAAGCCATGACGACCAAGGGAGCCAGGCGAGTGCCAGCCCGCGCAGTGTCCTCCTTTCCTCTTTGGTGCAAAGGGGGCAAGCGCAGCCGCGGAGTACCGAGGCATCAGGCAAAGGTTGCCATTTCGGTGCAACGAGACCAAGACCAGGAAGACTGCAAGACGGAGGTCATCGTGGAGCCCAAGACGGTGTCACCACCAGAGCTTTGTGCAAGCGAAGACTACTTTTGAAAAAATGTCAAGGTAGCGAGTACTAGCTGTCCCCCTTCAAATTAGCCCGCCATTGTTGGCTCCCTTCCCGCTCGATATTTGGGAAGAGGACTAGGGCCTCTATAAATAGGACCAGCCACCCACAGAAGAGTGGGGTTCGGAGGGGTTAAGAGGAGAGGTTCGATAGGAGGTTGAATCGGAGAAAGACAATCAGAGAGAGAGAGAGGAGGGTGGCTGAACTCCTCCCAGCAGTTCATCGCCCCAGCCAAGAACAGACCCTCGCGAGGCTGTTCTTCCTTGTATCATTCATCATCATCGGCCCAAGAGGCAATCCACCACACCACACACTGGAGTAGGGTATTACACCACAACGGTGGCCCGAACCAGTATAAACCCCGTGTCTCTTGTGTTGTTCTTTCCATAGCTTAGACCTTAGCGAGGCGGAGGGGTGCAGGTAGGTAGGAAGCGAAATCTCCGCGCGCACCCCAGTGTTCGAACCTCAAGGGTCTGCCGGAACCCGAAATCCGACAACCCCCCAGGGCTCCAAGTCCGGCTTTAGGCCGGACACCGCGCCGGAATCATCGATGGTTACGGACCGCGGCAGGCGAACTCCTGCCAAGAGGAGCAAGCCTATTGAGCCGGCGTCCTCTGTCCAACCGGAGGCGCCGGACAATCTGCTGGAGGTGCTTAAGGGCGCCTCTATCAACGAGGAGCACCGTACCATCATGAGTATGGTGGTCCAGAAGGTTCGGTCCGCCAAAAGCGGACTGAGTGAAGCTTGTGGTAGCCTTCTAACAGGCTTCGAGGTAAGTAAATATATGCAGAAATATTACCGCATAGACAGTAGCCCCTGATGCTCTGTTTGGCGTTCGGAAAGAAAAGCCGAATAGAGGATCTATTAAATATCGCAGGATCTAACTAAAAAGGAGTCAATATACGTATGCAGGCTTCGCTGCTGGCCACCGCTGCACTGACTGTGGAGGTGGGTGCCCTGAAGCAGGGCCTCGAGCGGACCGAGCAAGAGCTTGGCCTTGCCAAACGGCAGCTCGAGGAGAAAGAAGGTAAGAGATACCTTATAGAAAAAATGCATATAAGAAGACGCAATTGCAAAAAATGACAAGAGTATACTGCTTATTGTAGGGGCCGCAACTGAGGTGGCGACCTTCAAGCAGGCGCTGTCCGAGGCCGAGAAGAAAGCGGCCACCGAGCGCACCGAGCGGGAGAAATTTGAAGCGTAGGTCGGCAGGGTGCAGCAAGAGCTTCAGGCTCTCATGAAAAAACATGAGAGTTTGGAGCTCGACTCGAAGATGCGAGCGTCCGAGCTTGCTGCGGCCCTTAAAACTGCCTAATCTGCCAAGACCGAAGCCCAAAAGGCCCTCCAGGAATTGGATGCGATGAAAAAGATAGCGGCGGGTAAGGCATTCTCTATGCAAAGCAAACATATAAAAGTAAACTACTTGTTACTTACCCGAATCCGGAGCTCTCCAGGGGCATTCGTAGATCTTCCCCGCAGCGTATCCGATGCCGCCGCATTCTACCGAGCCGAGGAAGGCAGCTCGACGGAGAAGGTGTTCTGGTCTCAGTACAATGAGGCCGGACACCCTGTGCCCTTGAGCGACCAGCTAAAGCAGCTGGTCTAGCTCCACAAGGCGGTCGAACAGGCCCTGAAGGGCTTCATAGTTCGGCTGTGGCCTGGAGAGGCCCTGCCTGGGAGCTACTTCCGACTGCTGCGGCGGCTGGTGGAGGCTTGTCCAAGGCTCGAGGTCATCAAGCGCTCCGTCTGCATCGAAGGTGCCCGTAGGGCCTTTGCCCGTGCAAAGGTGCACTAGTGTAAGCTGGACAGTGAGAAGCTTATGAGGGATGGGCCGCCACCGGGGAAGGAGCATCGCAAGCCCGAGAACTATTACAAGGATGTTTTGGTCGGTGCCCGCCTTATGGCGGATGAATGCACCAAGGATGTAATTTTTCAATGAACTCGCTCGTGTTATCCTGTGCGCTGAAAACTTGTTCATATGCGCTAAGCAATGCTTGAATTTAAAATATTACTTTCTGTGCGGCCGTTTATCAAAAAATTGATAGATGGCCAGTCGTCGGCTTCTTCCCCCGTGCCACTAGTGCTGGGGTGTTCGGGATAAACCTGAGCGCTCTTTTTCCCATGATTGGGTCCGTCGAGGGAGGCGCTCAGCACAACGAACAAGGCAATCGGACTATAATGCTTGAACACTCTCACTTAGCCATAAACTCTATAATTTTAAATTTCGGCGAAGCCCCTAGTATTCGGAAGACCGAGTTCGGGGCGCTATCCACGCCTTGGTCGGACAAAGCCGGTTCCTCGCTCGAAGCGGCATAAGTCTTTAAGGACTCGAAAAACCTCTCGAACAGCGACCGGTCTCTCGCCTCATCATGACAGTCAGTTTTAGCTTTCTCTACTGAGGTGCTCAGCCCAGCTCAACTGGGGCACAATCGCAGTAGTTATCCTAGTGCTACCTTAGCCGATATAGCGAAACGTAAGGCACCAAAACATAGGAGCCGGGCAAACCCAACTATTGACCCAAATCATGATTCGGAGCCGATGCATATAGTGCTATAAGTTCGGGGTGCCGCACTTATGAAAGTGTACGGACTTCTCATGCCATATTGATGGGTACTGAAGCCCCTAGCGTATTTTTGCCATACCACAGTGTACGGATGCAACATGTTATTGATAAACATATATATAAAAAGAGGATAATGCAAAAAAATAGACAAAAAGCTATGCATTGTTTATAGAAAGGCTGCTATGAAAGCGGAACGATACAAATAGTGCGATAAGCAAAAGAAATTGGACTATTTAACATGTCCTGGCCAGGGGTAGGCCGCGGAATTGTATTAAAAAACAGGTATACTGCTCGCAATAGAGACCACCTAGGAGTTCCATAATGCGGCGTGGCTTGTCTGCTTTCCTGGATCTTGCATCGTTTGTGCGGCAGTTGAATTGCCGAACGGGTCATCCGAAGTGTGGAGTCCTGAGAGTAAGAGAAAAAAAGAAAAAGAAAGGAATCCGGCAGCCCCTGGTGTGGTTTAAGCCGTATTTCGGGCGTGCCGTGATAGTGCCCCTTCCCCTGTGCCCATGGTATTTCAAGAGCGTAGTTATGTACGCGAAGCACTGGTTTCGCTATATCACGAGGGCTAGGGTTGGGGCCGCATTGCTACGCTGGCTCAGAACGTGCCAGGCGGTCTTGTTGTTGGGTACTCCGGGCACGCTGGACAATGTCCGGCTTTTTGAAGGCCGAACTGGAGAACTGCCTAGAGAGGCTGCTTTGTACTTCTGCTGCGAGAGCTGCCGTGTGCTCCTCCGTTCGGAGGGAGCGTTCAGTGTTCCCATTGACCGTGATTACTCCTCTAGGGCCTGGCAGCTTGAGCTTGAGGTATGCATAGTGCGGTACCGCGTTGAATTTTGCGAATGTGGTTTGCCCGAGCAGTGCGTGATAGCCACTAAGGAACGGGACTATGTCAAAGATTAACTCCTCACTTCGGAAGTTATCCGGAGATCCAAAGACCACTGTATAGTTGGCTTCTACACCTGGTATGACGCCTTTAAAGGTCATTTTGGTGGGCTTGATCCTTGAGGGATCTATGCCCATTTTTCTCACTGTATCCTGGTAAAGCAGGTTCAGGCTGCTGCCACCGTCCATGAGGACTCTTGTGAGATGAAATCCGTCATGCGATGAAGCCACCATAACGGATGCTAGTGGGGTGGTCCCTTCGATCAAAGGTGATCGGGCAGGAGGACCATGGGTTGAACTTTGGGGCGACTGGCTCCATCGCATATACGTCCCGTAACGCACGCTTCCGCTCCCTCTTGGGGATGTGGGTTGCGTATATCATGTTCACCGTCCGCACTTGCGGGGGAAATCCCTTCTGTCCACCGTTGTTCGGCGGCCTGGGCTCCTCCTCATTGTCGCTATACAGCCACATGTCTTTGTTTTCGGCTCTTAACTTGCCTGCCTGCTTGAACACCCAACAATTCCTATTGGTGTGATTGGCTGGCTTTTCGGGGGTGCCATGTATCTGGCACAAGCGGTCGAGTATTCGGTCCAAACTGGACGGGCCCTGAGTATTTCTTTTGAATGGCTTTTTCCGTTGACCGGATTTGTAGCCTCGGAATCCGGCATTAACTGCCGTATCCTTGTTGTTGTCACTGTTAACGCGGCGCTTTTGTTTGTTCCGACGCGACCTGTCGCTTTTGTCCTTGGTATTCGAATTACCAGGGTTCTTGGTTAAATTGTTGATGTGAGCTAGCCAGCTGTCTTCTCCTGCGCAAAAGCGGGTCATGAGTGTCGTGAGGGCTGCCATAGATTTCGGCTTTTCCTGTCCCAGGTGCTGGGCAAGCCACTCGTCACGGATATTATGCTTGAAGGCCGCTAAGGCCTCTGCGTCCGGACAGTCGACTATCTGGTTTTTCTTTGTTAGGAACCGTGTCCAGAATTGCCTGGCCGATTCCTCTGGCTGCTAAATTATGTGGCTTAGGTCATTGGCGTCCGGTGGTCGCACATAAGTGCCCTGGAAGTTGTCAAGGAATGCGGCTTCCAGGTCCTCCCAAGAACCGATTGAGTCTGCTGGCAAGCTGTTAAGCCAATGCCGGGTCGGTCCCATAAGTTTGAGTGGGAGGTATCATCACCGCGGGCTATGTGGATACTAAGGAGATAATCCTCGATCCATACCGTAAGATCTGTTGTTCCATCGTATGATTCGATGTTTACGGGTTTGAAGCCCTTGGGGATTTTATGATCCATTACTTCATCTGTGAAGCATAGTGGGTGTGCGGAGCCTCTGTATTGGGCTATATCACGATGCAGCTCGAAGGAGCTTTGTCTGTTGAGTTCGGCCCGGCCGAATTTATTGCATCCGGAGTGACGATCACCGTCACGTGCCGTGGGGCGCCTGCGTGATCCGTAGATCGATCTTGTTTGCCTTGCCTTGTCCTCTAGTTTGTCGCGCAGGTCGGGACCATTTTCCCGTGCCTTAGTATGCTTGGCGCGGCGTCGGGGCATGGCTTGAGTGGAGGGCCAAGAGGCCTCTCTATCGCGGCCACGAGGTGGCCGGTCGGCCATGTCATGCGCTGGTGATGTAGGTGCTTCCTCCTCTAGTCGGGGTAGCAGCCTGCGCTTTGGGTAACTCTTGGAGGGGCGTTCGAGTTCATACTCTTCGGTCGCAAGGACTTCAGTCCATCTGTCAGCTAGCAAATCCTGATCAGCTCTAAGCTGTTGCTTCTTTTTCTTGAGGCTGCTTGCCATGGCCATAAGCCTGCGTTTAAAACGCTCTTGTTCGCGAGATCCTCTGGCACGACGAACTCGTCGTCGTCGAGGCTTGCCTCGTCTTCGGAGGGAGGCATATAATTATCGTCCTCAACCTCTTGGTCCGCCGCCCTCTCGTGAGGGCTGGCTTCTCTGTCCTCCTATGCTGAATCTTGCTGGAGGGGGTGTTCTTCGGCGCTATCCGGAGTAGTATTATCTCCCGTGCCAGAATCACCGTTTTTGCTTTGGCGGGATTTAGAGCGGCGCCGCTGACGCTGGCGCTTGGGCTATTTCTTAGAGGTATCGCCCCCCGTTGTTCCATCGCCATCTCCATCCTTTGGAGTGTCCACCATATATATGTCATATGACGAGGTGGCCTTCCAGCGCCCTACAGGTGCTGGTTCTTGTTCGTCTCCTACATTGCCGTCCATGCCGTCGATGTCTTCGGAGTCGAAGTCAAGCATGTCGGTTAAGTCGTCGACAGTGGCTACGAAGTGGGTGGTGGGTGGGTTTTGAATTTCTTCATCGTCCGTATCCCAACCTTGCTGACCGTAGTCCGGCCAGGGCTCTCCTGATAAAGAGAGAGACTTTGGAGAATTCAGGATGTCGACGAAGGGCGAGTGCTGAAAGATGTCTGCAGTGATGAACTCCATTATCGGCGCCCAATCGGATTCGATCGGCAGGGGCACGGGGGGCTCGGAGTTCGGAGAGGAATCCGGCTCCTCGGAGTCACGGGCCATGCGGAGTGCGGGGCTAGAGTTCGGCTCGATCGCCTCTGAGATCGCAGCCCCTGAGGCAGCGTCCAACCACTGATCCTCGATCGGCGCAGTAGGCTCCGAATCAATGGTCGGAACCGATGCGTGTGCGGCCTCCAAGGCGCTGTTTGGTGGCAGAGCTATATCATGCCCACCGAGACAGTGCGGCGCGCTTGGCTGTGGCTCGAATCCGTCAAAGATCAATTCCCCGCGGATGTCAGCCGTGTAGTTTAGGCTTCCAAACCTGACCTGATGGCCAGGGGCGTAGCTTTCGATCTGCTCAAGGTGGCCAAGCGAATTGGCCCGCAGTGCGAAGCCGCCGACGACGAAGATCTGTCCGGGGAGAAAAGTCTCACCCTAGACTGCATCGTTGTTGATGATCGAAGGAGCCATCGGGCCTAAAAGTGATGACACAGAGGAACTCTCAATGGAAGCACCAATGTCGGTGTCAAAACCGGCGGATCTCGGGTAGGGGGTCCCGAACTGTGCGTCTAGGCCGGATGGTAACAGGAGGCAAGGAACACGATGTTTTACCCAGGTTCGGGCCCTCTTGATGGAGGTAAAACCCTACGTCCTTCTTGATTAATATTGATGAGATGGGTTGTACAAGAGTAGATCTACCACGAGATCAAGAGGCTAAACCCTAAAAACTAGCCTATGGTATGATTGTTGTATGATGAAGTTGTCCTACGGACTAAAACCCTCTGGTTTATATAGACACCGGAGAGGGTTAGGGTTACACAAAGTCGGTTACAATGGTAGGAGATCTTGAATATCCGCATCGCCAAGCTTTCCTTCCACGCCAAGGAAAGTCCCATCCAGACACGGGATGAAGTCTTCAATCTTGTATCTTCATAGTCCTGGAGTCCGGCTGAAGGTATAGTCCGGCTACCCGAACACCCCCTAATCCAGGACTCCCTCAGCCACAGAAGGAGCAATACCCACCATGACCTCGCAAACAAAGGCAAAGATGGCAAGAAGGGTCACGGATTGGGGGTCAAGGTGCAGCATATGGATCTGATAATGGGCAAGCACTGCATTGAAGAAGGAAGAGAAAGGAGGAGCCAGGCCAGCCCAAAGGGTGTCAATGAAGAATGGGACCTCAGTGGCCGTCCGGTCGATATGGGCACTAGACGCGGGCCAGGCTACCGTCCTACTCCACTCATTGAAGCTAGAGGCAAGCATGGGACGCACCTTGTCCATGGCTTCTTGGTTGAGCACCAGCGACCTGCCAACGGCAGGCTCAGCGGCCGGGCGTGGCCCGACGGAGGACAGGGGACTCTTCCCTTTCTCCGACTGGTTCGATGCCATGGCAATGGGAGGATTGAGCTTAGATCGGATCGGGGGAGAGGTTGAGCTTCGAGGAAGCAGAAGAATTGGGGAGTGCGCGGCAACAATGGGAGGGAAACCGTGTAGAATGCGGTGGCCGCCTAGCCAGGCGGGTATCAAGGCATCGTGGGGAAGCGGATACGCCCACGTCCAATCAGCCGCCACGCGTCGACCAAGGCCGTAGGCTATTAGGGCCCGCGGCGCTCAAAGCCAAGCCCGAGCGCGCCTTGGTCCCGGAGGCTACTGTCGGCATTCTGGGAACGGGGGTCCCCAGACTTGCCTGCCTGCGACCCACGGCGTGGGCTGCAAGTGGCCCCGTACGGCCCAACTTCACCAAAAAGCATTCAAGACCCTTGCAAGGGGCCAAGCCTCGCGAGGCGGGCAATTCAAGACCTCCTCAGGAGCGGCCTCACCGGGCTGGCTCGCGAGGGGAGGAGAGATCAAGACCAGGCAAACCTCGCGAGGTTCCAATGACATGAGCCATGACGATCGAGACCAGGCGGGTGCTAGGCGGGCGCCAGCGCTCACAGTGTCCTTGTTTCCTCTTTGGTGCTATAGACTGTTGGGTCATGCTCCCGCTGCAACGACAGAAGCCAGGTATGCATGCACGACATGTCCAGCTAGCCTGCTATGCATCCACATAACTAGCCTACCTGCATGCGCCGCTACCGGCTGCCACGATGCGCTGACCGGCCTCTTTCTGCACGTGAGCCACCACGGACGCTGACCGACCTCTTTTTCACACGAGCCGCCACAGACGCAGGGACGATTGTTGCCGCTGGTTTGTCTCATCTCGCACGTGTGTCTCCTCGATGTAGAGCATTGTTTCACACTTTTCGATCCACTCGCTTCTATTCAATGTGGCAATTAAAGTGGCATATCAACCGACGCAGCTCGTTCGAATGTAGTGATACGTCACCAACGTATCTATAATTTTTTATTGTTCTATGCTATATTATATTCTGTTTTGGACATTATTGGGCTTTATTATACACTTTTATATTATTTTTGGGACTAGCCTATTAACCGGAGGCCCAGCCCAGAATTGCTGCTTTTTTGCCTATTTCAGAGTTTCGCAGAAAAACAATATCATACGGAGTCCAAACGGAATGAAACCTTCGGGAACGTGATTTTCGGAACGAACATGATCCAGAGGACTTGGACCCTACGTTAAGACATCAACCAGGAAGGCACGAGGTAGGGGGCGCGCCTACCCCCCCCCCCCAAGCGTGCCCTCCACCCTCGTGGGGCCCATGTTTGTCCACCGACGTACTTCTTCCTCCTATATATACCTACGTACCCCCAAACTACCAGATACGGAGCCAAAACCCTAATTCCACCGCCGCAACCTTCCGTACCCATGAGATCCCATCTTGGGGCCTTTTCCGGAGCTCCGCCGGAGGGGGCATCGATCACGGAGGGCTTCTAGATCAACACCATAGCCTCTCCGATGATGTGTGAGTAGTTTACTTCAGACCTTCAGGTCCATAGTTATTAGCAAGATGGCTTCTTCTCTCTTTTTGGACCTCAATACAATGTTCTCCCCCACTCTTGTGGAGATCTATTTGATGTAATCTTCTTTTGCAGTGTGTTTGTTGAGACTGATGAATTGTGGGTTTATGATCAAGTTTATCTATGAACAATATTTGAATCTTCTCTGAATTCTTTTATGTATGATTGGTTATCTTTGCAAGTCTCTTCGAATTATCAGTTTGGTTTGGCCTACTAGATTGATCTTTCTTGCAATGGGAGAAGTGCTTAGCTTTGGGTTCAATCTTGCGGTGTCCCTTCCGGCTGACAGTAGGGGCAGCAAGGCACGTATTGTATTGTTGCCATCAAGGATAACAAGATGGGGTTTATATCATATTGCATGAGTTTATCCCTCTACATCATGTCATCTTGCTTAAAGCGTTACTCTATTCCTTTGAACTTAATACTCTAGATGCATGCTGGACAGCGGTCGATGTGTGGAGTAATAGTAGTAGATGCACGCAGGAGTCGGTCTACTTGTCTTGGACGTGATGCCTATATACATGATCATACCTAGATATTCTCATAACTATGCTCAATTTTGTCAATTACTCAACAGTAATTTGTTTGCCCACCGTAATACTTATGCTCTCGAAAGAAGACACTAGTGAAACCTATGGCCCCCGGGTCTATTTTCCATCATATTAATCTCCAAGCTATTTCTTTTGCCGTTTTTATTTTGCTTTATTTACTTTGCATCTTTATAATAAAAACACCAAAAATATTATCTTATCATATCTATCAGGTCTCACTTTCGTAAGTGATCGTGAAGGGATTGACAACCCCTTTATTGCGTTGGTTGCGAGGATTTTATTTGTTTGTGTAGGTACGAGGGACTCGTGCGTGGCTTCCTACTGGATTGATACCTTGGTTCTTAAAAACTGAGGGAAATACTTACGCTACTTTGCTGCATCACCCTTTCCTCTTCAAGGGAAAACCAACGCAGTGCTCAAGAGGTAGCATGTAGCAAATCCAAAGCGCGTCTGGTGCCACTCCCCTTCCCTTGCCCTTTCCCTATTTAAACCACCACCCCTCCACCTATTCTCCACACATCCATTTGTGCCGCCCCTTCTCTTCTTCACCCAAACCTAGAGGACTCTCAAATTAGGCGAGGATGCAGTATAACGGCCCCACCTTCAAGCTCCCATCGACCGTGCCGAAGAGACGGTATCCAACCAGCGTCATCATGGAGAGGACGCTCCGCATGTGGGCGTTCTCACGCTGGAGTGGTGCAAGGGGGTTTGCCGAGTGGTTCCTTCGTGCGGGCTTCGCCCACCTCCCGGCGGGCTCACCAGTGATGTTCCGCCTGGAGGAAGTGCGTCCAAACTCCATGACTCCGGGGCTCACCATCACCTTCACCAAAAGATTTGATGCGTACTACCTCCTCGGCAAGGTGTTTTGGTGTGGATGTGAATTCATCGCATTCACAACCCACAACATCTTCACAGACTTCGACTGCATCTTCCCCACCGCGACGGTATGCACAAGCTCCCCTACTAATCGGCCAGGACGGCAGGGAGAGGAGGAGCAGTGAAGAGGAGGCGCAGTGAAGATGGTGGTGAAGGCCCGGTCTCATGAGGTTGTCTGGCCCTAGGGTGTTAGGGCTTTTTATCTTTTATATATTTCTATCTTAATTATGTTGTTGGTTGTACCGTGAACTTTTTATCTCTGTCGTGTTATCCCCGAAGAACTATGTTAGGCTTGCTACCCTTATTTGATATGTCGTTGGTTATCTGTGTTTTGCTTGCTATTTCTATCTTATTTGATGCGAGATATCGCTAGATGGATATGGTGCCGTACACAAGCCCTTCTGCTAAATCAATCAATGAAAGGGTATCACTCAATGAAAACCAGCAGGTTTTGGGGTTAGCCTTGTAAAAATGGTTGGAGGGTAGCCCATTTGTCTTGTTATATTCATGGTGTGTACTTGTGTAGGTCAAGTTTAAATAGCCCATTTAGAGTAGGGTCAAGTTTTCACACGCGAGGATAATGGACTAGTTGAAGTGTCAAAAAGGAAACTAAAGCTAGAAAAATGAGCCATGTTGATGTTGAAAAGAAGAGGAAGAAGAAAAGATAATTTTTTTTGAATTGTTGGTGGCCCTATTCCGTATGTTGTATGAACAAAAACAAGCTAATTTCTTAATAGTTTGTGGCATATGCTATGGTTTAGGGCACCCTATTTTTTATGTAAGAAGTATGGTATGGTTGCTACTTTCTATGTTATGGATGTACGATTGCTACGTGAGATATCGGTAGATGGATATGGTGCTTTAGCCGAGCCATAGACATGCTCTCTAGATGGATATGGTCCCGTAGCCGAGCCCCTAGACATGCTCTCTAGATGGATATGGTGGCTAATTCGTATATACAATATTTTTCTTGCAACAAAAACATGTTTATAATACCCGCATGTCAAAAAATCAAAGTCTTGTGCTGTAGGCTATATACAGAAGGAAATTGCCACGATATGTACAAATAAATTTGACATGGGCAAGTCCAATAATAAATTGATTTACGATTATGCACTATTTTTGTTCGACATGGCAATAAATGGAGCCAGCGCGTGCACTATTTTCTAGGCCTCGTTTATCTTTGTGGGCCTTCGACACTCAACGCAATGAGACGGCCCAACCAGAGCTTAGTTTCAATTTGGGCCCTAGAACTACATTTTTTTCTTCTGCGAGCGGTGTTGTCTGATGAAACTGAAAGTGTACAAAACTGACGAAACTGACATGATCCACAAATTAAGCAACACAAAGCATAGAGCACATGATCCAGAAATTAAGCAACATAGAGCATAGAGCGCATGGTCCACAAATTTAACCAAATCCTAGAGCACATGACACCACGCTAATAACATCTCTAACGAGTGATGACCAACAAGTAAGCAAATCCTAGAGCAACTACATAAAAATAAAAGGGATAAAATCCTAAAGCCAGATTCGCCTGCTTGTTCAATTGAATCATCTGTTTCAAGTTCTTGTTCATATTATTTAATTCCCCCTTCAGATCTGCATCCCCAACTGTCAGAGCAGAGACCAAATTCGTTGGTGTTGATGGCAGATTGAGCTCTCGGGTTGGGGCCCCATTGAATTGAATCTGCTTAACGTAGTCATCCAGCCATTCAAAATATGTACATTTATTCATGATCTGAAATGAAAACATGAACCCGAAATCCCAGATCAAAAAAGAATTAAAAGCAAATAGAAAAAGAAATCAGAGAAAAATTATGAGATCTAACCTGCCCCTCTGGCTTGCTCTCGCACTTCATGAACTCGCGCCCATAGTTGCCATTCTTGACCTCCTTTGACGTCAACCGTATCAGTGGCGTGCTGCATGGGTAGTCAGGACGTGGCTCCATGGGAAGTGGACCATACCGGGTCCACGAGGGGCGGGAGGCTGAAGTGGAGCTCGACATATCTCCCAAAGTCGTTGGAGAAGAAGAAGTAGAGGAGTGGATCCTCTCGTCGCCGGAGAGAAGAAACAGAGGAGGAATGGCTCCTCTCATCGCCGCAGAATAAGCAGCAGAAGAAAGGGGAGGCACAACCAAAAAGTCTCGCGGATCGCTTCTCGCAGATCGCCCCACGATCCAACAATGCGGAGCTGTCCAGCTGATCCAATGGCGTGGAGCATGCACGCAGCCTGCCCTCGGAATTCCTTCTAGAAGACCACATCTGAGGGTTGTCGCTTGGCGCTAGGGTATGATTTTACAGCTGACGTTTGGAGCTAGGGTTAGGCGAAACCCCGCGGGGTTTTGAGCTGGTCAACGGGGTTCCAAGGCTTTGGCTGAGCATAACTAATTTAAAAAAATCGAAAAAATATGAAACCTTCGCCGTTCGTCGTTTTATAAGACACACTAACGAGGAAAAATACTAAACTTGGTATACGTACATTTACAAAAGAACCTAGCTAGCACGATCGAGGTCAAATGAGCACCATTAATTTAAAAAAAATCAAAAATATATAAAACATGTGCACAATCTTGTCTTGTGTGACATGTTACCAACCAAAAATCATAAACTTTATCTATGGACATTTTCATGAAAAAAACCTTCACATGTATGAGCTATCACGTACAAAGTTTCATAGAGACCAAGGAGAGGAGGTAGGGTTCCCTTCGGTTTTTGGAAATTTTGAAAAAAAATTCAAAAAAAACACCAAAGCTTGATTTCAATGTGAATAAGAAGCATCTGAATTTAGTTTCCCATTTTCATATTTTAAATGTGTTTTTAATGGTTTTCTATTAAAGTATATTTTTTCAAAAGAATGTAAAATATAAAGATTAATTCAATAAATAGTGATTCGTCGAATCTACACTATATAGATTGAATAGGTGTTAATAAAAAAATTGGCTCATTTGGAGTAGGTCCAAAAAAACTTGATTGCAAATGGGGCTGATTACCCTAGCTTGGGAGCTCATTTGGAGCACATTTCTCATGACTACAAGTTTTACCACGCAAAAGAGATCGGATTGATCACCTAACGTTTATAATAGTTCAGCAAACTTTGCAACTCACACCACAGGGGAATGGACTTCAAGTGTTGGTTCAAATTCAAAGTTTGCCTCAGTTTTGTATTCTACCTCCAATTTCACATCAAATTACAAATGGAATTATTACACCTTACAAGTTTTCACAGTAGTTCAAATTGATGATAAAAACCTTATTACAAATCCTTAAAGTTCAAAGTTTATGACTTGCATTCAAGTTCAAATTCAAATTGCCTTGCTCCTTGTGTTCCGGGATGGGTTAACCATCTTGCTTCTAGTTTCCCTGGCTGGGATATTTTGTGCTTTTGAAAGCTTTGTCTTGTTGCTTCTGATCTTCACTTCTGGTGGTGGCGGTTTTGTTGAGCTTTGAATGACTGAGCAAGTGATGACTAGTGGACAGTCATCTATGGGTTCACTAATCCTTAAAGGAACTTTAGACAAGATAACTTCCTCCTCTCTTATAGCTTCAAAACCTTCATAAGCCATGGTTTCAAATTCTGCATCAGATGATGGTTCAACCGAAGTTTCTTCCTCTCTAGGTCTTTTCTGTCTTGTGCCTCTAATTTTCCTAGAGCTGGGTCAAACAGAAATAATCTTAGCCATCGATAAAAAAGAGAACAAATGCAAAAAGGGAAAGATTGCACACATACCAAGCTGCCACTTCAGTTGCTTCATTCTCCTCTAAACTTGCTGCATTCTCCTCTGTTGCTGCATTCTCCGCTAAACTTGTTGCATTCTCCTCTGCATTTGTTGTTTCCCATTGTTCCTCTTCTCCAAATGATGCATCAACTGGATTGGTACAAAGCCTAGCAATATGCCCTAGAATACCACATCTTTTGCACTTACGCTGTTTTTTTACACGACCCTCTTCACCAGCTCTTATCATGTTTTTCCTTGGTCTTCCAAGTGGTCTAGTTAGTACAGGAGAATAGAGTTTGAACCATGGGTCTACTATGTTCCATAGGTCTTTTCCCAAGAGTGCAGGCACATTTTCAGCATAAGCAGCCCTAAATTTGGCAACAGATAAATATTCAGAGCAATATTGATCAACTTCACCATCTTCACCTCCAATAATAGTCATGAGATGTAGGGAATGTATGCACGGTTTCCCGTGGATCTGCCATTGCCTATAACTGCATTCCTTAGTTGCAAGGTTCATTGGATATCTCCATTCCCTATTTTTACCGTCAGTGTATGTCACCTCAGCCTCGTATGTTGACGGTCGAATGCATTTCATCCTTAGTCCTCTTGCCTTGGCATGCAATGCCTTAATCAGAGATGGGAGTATAAGATGGCCAACATATTGTGTTTTTGCAATTCTTTTACGAAGAGCCATCTTTATCATGATCATCTGCCTGATCTTATCAAATGCTTGCCATAACAAAAGCCCTTTCATTGACTTGAACTTTGCATTGAAACACTCGGTAAGGTTATTGGTCACATAGTCTACTTTGTAGATTTCATTGAATTTGCTTCTTGACCACACCTTTCCATGATGTTCATCCATGTACTACTTCACCAAAGGATTATGAGAATACAACACTCTCAAATGGTGCTCATGCTTCCTCAAGCTGCATGTGTATGATGCTGGCCATAGATTCTCATCATAAACTTTGCCTTTGAATTTCTTTTTAAAATTCTGTGATAGGTGTCGCATACATTCCCAATGTTCCATTCCAGGGAATACAATTTCTACTGCAGTTTCTAAACCCTTACAAGCATCTATGATGCAGCTATTTTGCTGTTGTTAATCTCAGAATTAACTATTGATCTATTTTAAAAGAATTTCTCTGTTAATATGAATCAATGCAACCGTTTTAGAAATGCCACTGTCCTATAATTTGTTGTCTCATGAAAGGTCAGTACAGGCCCTCATCCACATGATTGTGCAGTGTGCTTTGAGATGTTGTGCTGCTTGTATTGGTACTGTTTTAAATAAATGGTGAATTGAAGCTATTGTATTGCTGTCTTTTCCCATTAAGTAGTGAACAAAAATGGGACCAACCCAGACATGATGCTTGTTGCTTTGTTACAACAAATTCAGCATCACCCCCTTTATAACCCAGTAATTGATGCCACTCTCAGAATTAACTACTGAATCTTATTTCAAAACTGCAACACTTGTTAGGGATTGGCGGGATTACCATTTTTGTGGCCGCATGTTTCATCCTCCTTTATTAGCCAGTAATTGATTCCTTTTTTGCCTCTGTTTATACAGGGATATCTATTCAACTTGTTGCTATTGTGACAGTTTGCTTCGCTACGCGAAACACTTTGCTTGATTTCAGTGCAACTACACAAAACGAGATTGGATTTCCTATTCGTGTTGGCAGATTCGTACGTGATCTTGTGTGCGCCATGACAGGTTGGTACTTGCCTTCATCCACATGATCGTGCAGTGTGTTTTGAGATATTGTGCTACTTGTATTGGTACTGTTTTAAATAAATGATGAATTGAATCTATTGTATTGCTGTCTTTTCCCATTAAGTAGTGAACAAAAATGGGACCAACCCAGACATGATGCTTGTTGCTTTGTTACAACAAATTCAGCATCACCCCCTTTATAAGCTTTGTCATTCTTTATACATGTTGAAACAAGGCATTGTTAAGATAATGTCTCAGTCAATATGAATGAATCACACTGATGGAGAATTGCTACTCTCCTGCTTTGTTTCCCATTAAGATAAAGTAGATCAGTAGATGCTTTTCTTCTGGGAGTACAAGTCATCAACCGTTATTTCTTAGTAATAGTTTCCCTTATACCTATTGTTGCTTACAGGGATATCAAAATTAAAGCTCGGTTTTATTCTGACTTCGATTTTAGTTGAACTGCACAAAAGGAGCCAATGTGTAAGGCAAACTGCTCCATTACTGGGTCTAGTTGGTCGTTCCACTTTCTAGAAAGAAGCAGTCACTGTTTGCGCTACATTACAGAAGGAATGACCGAGAAGCTTTACATAGTATTATTAGACACCGGTGACATGACTAGTCTGCAGAGACCATTGGCAATTTAACAATACGTGGAGTGCCCTGGGCAAAAAGTGCCCAAAGAAGTATAAAAGCTACGACAGGACTCCATGATCATAGACATTACATATTTTGAATGGGAAAAGCTTGTCAAAGTTTAATCATTGATGTTAGCAAGAAGACATTAGTTTAATATATTAGAATTGGAAAACCTTGTCAAAATTTGCTCATTGATGTTAGCGAGAAGATATGCATTTGATATTTTTGAGTGGGACGCCCTTGCTGTGAGCAGCGTCGAGTGTTTTTTCCTATTCCTGTGTTCAGTTTAGAAGTAAATAGTTACTCTGCTGAGATATTCCTGTGCTAAGAGTTTGTTCTGAATATTGTCTATGTAATGCCAGGCCTTGTGTTTGATTGCAAAGTTGAGCTTGGAATGTTGTGGCATGCGGCATCACGAGCTGTTCACCGTGCCTCCTGAGAATAATGCTTCGTATTGTTTTGCATGTCGATCTAATGCCAGTGATTTGCTTGTTAAGAAGATCATCCTCTTCTGTTGTTTCCGTGCTTAAGAAGTTCATCGTCTGATGGTTCATTCATAGCCTATACGACAAGTCGGGTAGGTTAGACGTGAAACCATATGATCTTTCGACCAACTCATGATATTAGGCCATGATTGGATCGTCGTTTTCCAACCAAAACCGTTTCTAAAACTGACACTTGTAAATTAAAGCAGATGGTCTCGGGCGAAGGCGCTTGGTTGGTCGATTTCGACTAGTAAAATATCAGAAGTACTTGACACACGATAAGAATGTTGAACGACACTCGGACGATTGCTAATCTAGCCGTTAGGTGTTGTTTCAGCCTTGCCCATGGATGGCATGATACGCACGTCATGCATGTATCGTCTGGTAATGTTGTCCATATAGCAGTGCTCGTAAAATATACACTGGTCTCTCAAATTACACGTGTAACCCGCCGGTTTTACTTACAGACCTCGGGCCCTCGGTTTCATTACGCCTGTATTTTACGCGTTGTTTTCGATGACGAGTAAATTACACTTGTATGTTCATACAGGTTTGAAATAAACCAGAGCTCCCAAGCGCGGCCTTACCGTTTCATGCCGTCTCAGTTTCTCGAAGGTTCTCATAGGTGTCCGATGATCCTGGCTTCCTGAATGAGTAGCGGGCGCTGTATCAGACCATCCGTAGGGCCCGCGAGGCCCTCTCCGTTGTCCTTCGAGTTGTTGCACTCCCTGTGGCGCCGAGCATTGTTAACATCGTCAACGAACATGAGGATTCAGGAGATGACTTTATTTTGACTGGATGACACTAGGGACCCACTAGGGCCATAGTCGTACGTACGCAAGTGCCTCCTTATTATGTACCACTATATATTTTTTTTGCTTTCTCCTAGTTTCCTGACATCACTGTCCCACACCATTGTCAACCTATGTAGTCAATATAAATGAGAGAATTGCACAAGGTGTGGCCGACAGCTGGGACCAAGCAGCTCGAGCAGTATTTGTGTTTTTGAGGCGTGAGCACTGCAGAGTTTTTCTTGGCGATAATTTCGTTGTTGTTTAGAGGAGAGCAGAGTATTAACTGGGCGGGCTGTGGCCCGTCTAGCCCAAGATGAAAATGGATAGCCCAGCTATACGTCTTTTTGACGAATACCCAGGCAAGGTCAACATGTTATTCTCCGCCCCGCTGGGCTGTAAATCTTTACTAGGAGGGATGCATTAGGCTTAACAGGAAAATGGGCTTTAAAAACTAATAAATGGGATGTAATTATAAAAACTGGGCAGTAACTATTAAAAAAATGCACCAAACACGAAATTAGTTTATAAAATATTATTATGGATTTTGAAAATCTTAAATTTTCATTGTTGCGCGCGCAATGTTTCATTGGATTTTTACGTAATACAAATTTATATTTAATCTGACTAGAAATTTCGGGATAAAAATATTTCGGAGCCGATCAAAATGTGGGAAATTTTATTGAATTCTGTCTTCAACGGTTGGTTGAAATTATAAATCATTGTCCTAGCTAGAAAATGGGCTATACTTTTGACAAACTGTAAATGGGTTGTTGTAAATTCCATTAGAATTCCAAAATGGGTTGTACATTCTTACAAAACGCAAATGAGCTATAAGTTCTCTGCTACACACTTGTGGACCTACTAAGTGATGCGTCCCCTAAAAAAATAAGTTAACGCGTATGCAAGGCTTTGCCAACTTATTATAGTCAACACATGGTTCTAGCAGAAGTGGCCGTTGGATGTCTATCCAACGGATGTCGTGATTCTTCTTCAATCTCGGATATTCTTAGCTTCGGCCGCCCAAAAAATGATTCCTCTCCCTGACATCTGGGGCACACCGTTTCGGAGGCTGACCTGAGGGCCTACTAAGTTGGAGCGTACCAAGGGCTTTGTCAACTTAGTCAATAATAAACGTTTCTAGCTTCAGTGACCGTACGATGTCCATCCAACGGCCGTAGTGCTTCTTCAACCTCTGGTCTTCTTGGTCCAGCCGCCCAAAGCAGCGCCAGTCGTGCCCCCTGCTCCTGCCTCCCGTGGCCGGCTGTGCTGCCGCGGAGGCCACACCGCCACCATACTACTCCCAGCGCTAGCCAGGCCATCCCTCCACTCACCCACACTCCCTGTTATTCTGCGGCGACGGCAGCCTCACATCGCAACCGAACCAGTGAACCCTCGTACTCCTCTCCGTGCGGGCTTCCACTGCTGCATCTTCCCCGGCTCCGCGTCGTCCCCTTCCTAGGCCTCGCCGTCATCCAGACCACCGCCCTGGTGCTCTCGGCGTGGCGTGGTCAACGACCGACTTCCATCGGAAGAGTACTGTACGTGGAGAGGCTGACAGCTGGGTCCAGGCGGCCGCAAGGAAGTGCCTCCTTATTACGCGCAAAATAATTATTCCTCCACCTTACAGCAGGGACCCACCGTACGGGCCACCTTATTCCGCGAAAAAAACGTTCCTCCCCTGACTGCTCGGACCCACCGGACGGGCCAGCGTATTTCGCGAAAAAACGTTCCCCCCACTGTCAGCTCGGACCCACCGGAAGTGCCTCCTTATTACGCAGAAAAAATGAATACTCCCCTGCTAGCTGAGACCCACCATGGTGGGAGGCTGACTTGTGGGCCTACTAAGTTGACTGGGACGGGGGCCTTTGTCAAATTTAGTCAATATGAACGATTCTAGCTCCAGTGACCGTACGATGTCCATCCAACGGTCGTGGTGCTTCTTCAACCTCTGGTCTTCTTGCTCCAGCCGCCCAAAGCAGTGCCGGTCGTGCCACATGCTCCTGCCTCCCGTGGCCGACTGTGCTGCCGCGGAGGCCTCACCGCCCCTACTATTCCCACCGCTGGCCAGGCCCTGCGGCAACGGCAGCCTCACATCACAGCCGAACCAGTGAACCCTCGTACTCCTCTCCACGTGGGATTCCACTGCCGCGTCTTCCCCGGCTCCCTGTCGTCCCCTTCCTAGGCCTCGCCGTCGTCCACCGCCCTGGTGCCCTCGGCGCGGCGTGGTCAATGTGGTCAAGGAACGACTTCCATCGGACGTGGACTGTATGTGGAGAGGTTGACAGCTGGGTCCATGGCCGCAGCAAGGAAGTGCCTCCTTATTACGTGCAAAATAATTATTCCTCCACCAGACAGCGGGGACCCACCAGATGAGCCACCGTATTTCGTGAAAAAAACGTTTCCCCCCTGACTACTGGGACCCACCAGCTACACCTTCGCATGCAAGGAAGTGCGTCCGGGCAAAGAAAAACAACACAACAATTCGCCCCCTGACTGCTGGGACCCACCAGGTACATCTTCGCACGCAAGGAAGTGCCTAACAGTCGGGACCCACCTGGTCGAAGCGTACATAGCGTTGTCATTCTGGTCGCGAACGTGTACGTACATATATATTGGTCGATGTAGAGGCGCGCACGTGTCGTAGTAGAGACGCGCACGTAGCATGTACACATATGTACAGCGGCCAGAGTGCAAGAGAGAAAATATGGCCACGTATGTGTACATTCGGGCGGGGTCTCGAACGCCTACTCGCGCATACGTACGACCAGGGCTCGTGTACATGGCTGGGTCGGAACGGAGAAACAGCGTCGTCGTCGTGTTCATGGGGAGGCAACGGAATGCGTCGTGTTCATGGGGAGGCAACGAAATGCGTCGTGTTCATCGGGAGGGCTTGGACGGAACAGGCGATGGAAACGAGGCCTGGCGAACCGCAGAACGGAGGAAACGGCCTTGTGTTTGACCGGCCATGTTCGAAACGGGATCCTGTTCATCGGGAGGGGTCTGGCATACCGCAAAACGGAGGAAACAGATCTCCTACAGTCGAAACGGGGGTCCTGTTGATCGGGAGGGGTGTGGCGTACCGCAAAACGAACAAAACGGACTTGTGTTGGAGCGCTACGGTCGAAACAGGGGTCCTGTTCATCGGGAGGGGTGTGGCGTACCGCAAAACGGGACTCCACGAGATACTGTTCATCTCCACCGTTGACCCCCTCCAGTGTCCACGAGCTACTGTTCATACACCGTCGACCTCCTCCAGCCTCCACCTACGACTGTTCATCCACGGGCTCCTGTTCATCCAGCCTCCACCGCGTGCTACTCCACCGGCTACTGTTCAACCACCCCTCTCCATGGTCTCCTGTTCAACCACCCCTCCATGGGCTACTGTTCATCCTGCCCTCCACAGGGAGGTCCTGTTCATCCAGCCCTCCACGGGGTCCTGTTCATCCAGCCCCAACCGGCTCGATCGATCGGGGTCCTATTCATCCAGAGGCAACACCACGGGGTCATGTTCATCCACCCCCCCCCCCCCCCCCCCCGCAACGCTCACTGTTCATCCAGAGGCAGCATCAATGGGCTTCAGTTAGCAGCAGTAGCGAAGGAATTGCTCGATCGGGTTTAGTTAATAGCCATCGATCGATCGCTCGGGTTCAGAAACGCGTAGCTAGCCTGCAGTGCAATCGCTCGGGTTCAGTTAGAGCCCAACGCCTCGCTCGGATTCAGTTAGAGCCAATGCCTCGCACACACGTGCGTACGTGTATGAGAGACACGCGCATCTCTCAGCCCCCGACCTCCCACCGTAACCGGGAACTCCCCGAAATTTTCCTCCCCCTCGCTTCTACCACGGTTATTTCCGTCATGGACGGCCCAAAGAATGTCATGCAGCTGCGTCTCCAGCCCTCCCAGGACGAAAAGCCCATTTTTTGTCATGATTTTTTGTCATAGAAGTAGGAGCCCACCACATCTATGATGATACCGGGTTTTGTCACAATTATCGCCATAGAAGTGTCATATGGATGACAGAAAAAAATTCATTCAGTCGAAAATGTCACAGATGTGTCTTTTTTTTGTAGTGATGGCCGGGGCAGGCACGTACAACTCCCAGCTCATTTCTAGCTGTGGAGCTTGACCCTCACCGGGCAATGTGACCCACCCCGGGAAGTGGTGCCGGACTAGAGTACCAAGGGCCTGGTTGGGCCCGCGGACACCATCGGGGTGTATCCAACCCCTGCAGTATGACAAGGCCAACACATTAGATATTAATTTGAGGAAACATGAAGGACAAAGGTTAAAACATAGTAAATGCACTTACTTCTCCCTGTTAGGCTGAATCAACCACCTCTGATCGCGGGTCACTGGCATGGCCGGGAGCTTCGTACCACCATGCTGGTACACCTTCATGCCCTGCTCAACCAGCTTGCCATCGCTAAAACTATCGTCAGACCAGGTCTCCTCGCCATCGGCAAGACCACTAGTCTCTAGAGTCACCTGGGACGGAGACTCTTGGACCGGAGTCTCGTGGGACGAAGACTCTGGGGCCCGAGTCTCCTGGGACGAAGGCTTGGCGACACGAGGCTCGTCAGCCCGAGGCTCATGGACCGAAGTCCAGGAGGGTCCAAGTCTGACAGCTCCACTTGAGATGGAGCACTCCGGTGGTCTGGAGAATCAGCTTCGGGTGGCGGCGAGGAAGGCACAACAGCCTTCCCGCCTCTCCCGCTGCCACGTCCACCTCTAGATCCCCTCTTCGTCTTCCCCCGACCTCTCCTGGCCAAAGAAGAAGGGCCCACCAATGTCGCCATGCTGTCTACGAGCGCTCTAAGAAGCTTATGGGGTGGAATATAGCCACCCCTCCCAGCACGCGCCGAGGAAGAAGGAGGCTCAAAGCGCTCTCGACCCGCGCCAACCATCTATCAACACTTGCAATGACAATGAGTAAACGAACTTAGTACAACATAAACATAATAAAAAAATTGGTGGGTGAAAACAACACCTAAAAAATCCCTCGCACTAATTAACCTAACTAACCTAGAAACTAACCTAACTGACCTAAAAAAATCTAACTAACCTAGAAAAACCCCTCTTCTTCTTCTTCTTCTTCTTCTTGTTCCTCTTTCTTCTTCTTCTTCTTCTTCTTCTTCTTCTTCTTCTTCCCCCTTTCTACTTATTCTACTTTTATTCTTCTTTTTTCATCTTTTTTCACTTCCTCTAATTATGACTATTTAACTCAAACCTAACACTAATCTAATATAATGAAACCTAAACTAATTAAACCTAAACCTAAACTAAATAACCTAAACTAATTAAACCTAAACTATTTAAACTAAATAACCTAAACTAATTAAACTAAATAACCTAAACTAATTAAACCTAAACTAACTAAACTGAAAAAACTTAAACTAAATAACCTAAACTAACTATACTGAAAAAACTTAAACTAAATTACCTAAACTAAACAGAAAAGAAAAACAAAAAAACAGAAAAGAAAACAGGGGCGGAGGCTCAAAGTGGGGGCGGCGACGGGTAGCGCTCCTCGGGGGGGGGGGGGGGGTCAACCTGCGGCTGTGGCGGGGAGGCGGCATCGGGGAGGCTCGGGAGGGGGTGGGGAGGCAGGGAGGGGGCGGCGACGGCGTGGGGAGGGTGCTGCGGCGACGGCATGGGGAGGGTGCGACGGCAACGACGCGGGGTGGCATGGGGGGGGAGAAAAAGGAGAGAGACAAAGAGAGAGGGTGGCGGCGGGGCGCAGCCGTTAAGTCAATTTTCAAGATTTGCCATCCGGAAGCTCTTTGCCGTCAGCTAGCGGATGACATACAAAACATTGCCATCTGCTAGCGGACGGCAAAGAGGTGCGCCGTTAGGGGTTGACAGCCAGTGGGCCACCCTCCCCCTTTGTCGTCCGCTTGCAGAAGGCAAAGCTTCTATGCCGTCTGCTAGCGGACAACAAAGAGCTAGCTGACGGCAAACAAGCTCTTTGTCGTCCGCTTGTTCTTTGCCGTCAACCTTCTGTATGCATATGGCAAACACCTTCTTTGTCGTCAGCCAGCGGACGGCAAAGAACAGGCTAACGGCAACGATCCCGATTCCAGTAGTGAATCTGGCAAGGCCTATCTAGTATTTTGTCCAAGTTGGATGGGCTGTCTCTATTTCCTTTGAATGGCTTCTTCCACTGACCGGGTTTGGACCGTCTCTATTTCCTATCTAGTATCCTTAGTTTCTTCGTTGTTGTTCCGACGCTTATTTTTGTTATGTCGTGGCCTTCCATTGCCATCCCTGGCTTCAGAGGTGTCAGGGTCACTGGTGCTGTTGCTTCTACGGGCCAACCAACTATCTTCACCCGCGTAGAAGCAGTTCATAAGTGCAGTAAGAAATGCCATAGTTTTTGGCTTCTCCTGACCGAAGTGTCGGGCGAGCCATTCGTCACGGATGCTATGTTTAAAGGCCGCTAGGGCTTCAGCATCCGGACAGTCAACAATTTGGTTCTTTCTAATTAAGAACAGAGTCCAGAGTTTGTGGGCTGACTCTCCGGGTTGCTGGACTATGTGACTAAGGTTGTCAGCATCCGGTGGCCGGACATAAGTGCCTTGGAAGTTGTCTCGAAAAGCATCCTCCAAGTCCTTCCAGCTTCCTATGGAGTTCTCTGGGAGGCTATTCAACCAGTGCCATGCTGGTCCTTTTAGCTTTAGGGGAAGGTATTTGATGGCATGGAGATCATCACCGCGAGCCATGTGAATGTGGAGAAAAAATCTTCAATCCATACGGCGAGATCTGTCGTTCCACTGTATGCCTCGATGTTTACGGGTTTAAACCCTTCTGGAAACTGGTGCTGCATTACCTCATCGGTGAAGCACAAGGGGTGTGCGGCACCTCTAGATCGGGCAACATCGCGACGGAGTTCGAATGACATTCGTGTTCGGTTCTCATCCCGAACTTGGTTATGCTTGTCGCGCCAGGCTTGATGGCCGTCATCTCGTGTTGGAGCACGTCCCCTGGATCTGTATATTGATCTGGTCTGGCCGGCTCTATTGTCCAGGTCCTGACATAAGTCGTACATGTAGCCCAATGCCACTGCCTCTTTGCCTCTATGGCGAGGTGGCGCGGGCTGGTTTTCGGCATAATTGGCCGCTTTGTCCCGTCCACATGGTGGTCGGTCCGGTTCATCAGCATGATTATATCTTGACGGTGTTGGCTCAAGGGCCTCGTCATCGAATTGTGGTAGTAGCCTGCGACTTGGGTAGCTTTTTGCTGGGCGCTCGAGGCCGTATTCGTCAGTAGCCAGGACCTGGGTCCATCTATCGTTAAGGGTGTCCTTTTAGGCTTGAAGTTGTTACTGTTTCTTTTTCAGGCTCCTCGCCATGGTGATGAGATGTCGCTTGAAGCATTCTTGTTCGAGGGGTTCATTTGGCATGATGAAATCTTCGTTGTCGAGGCTGACATCCTCTTTGGAGGCAGGTAAGTAATTACTATCTTCCGAATCCTCGTGATTGGCGTGTTCGGGGCTGTATTGGCCTTGTTCCCTTTCATCCTACTCAAATGCAAGCTCAACAGGTTGGTCGACGTCTTCAGCCTTTTCCGGAGTGTCATTGTCCCTAGTGCTGGTATTGCTTTCCTTCACCCGACGCGATCGTGAGCGGCGCCGCTGACATGGGCGCTTTGGTGGTGCCTCGACGGGTTTGTCCTCAATCGGATCTTGAGTGTCGTCGTCATCCTTCTTCTCGGGCGTATCCACCATGTACACGTCATAAGTAGACGTGGCCGTCCAGCACCCAGTGATAGGCGGGTTTTGGCTTGGTTCGGCTCCGACATCGTCGTCCGTACTGTCGATGTCTTTGGAGGCATAATCTAGCATGTCAGTTAGGTCCTTGACAGTGGCTATTAAGTGGGTGGTGGGTGGGCTACAAAATTGCCTGCTCTCGGTCGCTAGTTCAGGCTGGGCGTAGTTCTGAAGTGACACTTCCGTGACGGCGAGAGATCGCATTAAGTCCAGAGCCTCGTTTAGGACCGAAAGCTGGACGGGTGGCTGAGGAACTACGGAGCTAGGCCTGGTAAATACCACTTGCCTGTGCTCAGTGGACGTAGACCTCGAGAGTTCGGAGTTGGCATCTACAGATGAGTCCGGCTTCCTGATGACAGGGAGAGTCCTATTTGACTCCAGGCCTGCTGACAACATGGTCACCTCTGGGTCTCCGGCAGGGAGCTCCGTAACAGGAGAGAGTCCGGCGGGGCTTATCTATTGGAAATATGCCCTAGAGGCAATAATAAAAGCATTATTATTATATTTCCTTGTTCATGATAATTGTCTTTATTCATGCTATAATTGTGTTATCCGGAAATCGTAATACATGTGTGAATAATAGACACCAACATGTCCCTAGTAAGCCTCTAGTTGACTAGCTCGTTGATCAACAGATAGTCATGGTTTCCTGACTATGGACATTGGATGTCATTGATAACGAGATCACATCATTAGGAGAATGATGTGATGGACAAGACCCAATCCTAAACATAGCACAAGATCGTATAGTTCGTTTGCTAGAGTTTTCCAATGTCAAGTATCTTTTCCTTAGACCATGAGATCGTGTAACTCCCGGAGGCCGTAGGAGTGCTTTGGGTGTACCAAACGTCACAACGTAACTGGGTGACTATAAAGGTATACTACGGGTATCTCCGAAAGTGTCTGTTGGGTTGACACGGATCAAGACTGGGATTTGTCACTCCGTATGACGGAGAGGTATCACTGGGCCCACTCGGTAATGCATCATCATAATGAGCTCAAAGTGACCAAGTGTCTTGTCACGGGATCATGCATTACGGTACGAGTACAGTGACTTGCCGGTAACGAGATTGAACGAGGTATTGGGATACCGACGATCGAATCTCGGGCAAGTAACATACCGATTGACAAAGGGAATTGTATACGGGATTGATTGAATCCTCGACATTGTGATCATCCGATGAGATCATCGAGGAGCATGTGGGAGCCAACATGGGTATCCAGATCCCACTCTTGGTTATTGACCGGAGAGCGATCTCGGTCATGTCTACATGTCTCCCGAACCCGTAGGGTCTACACACTTAAGGTTCGGTGACGCTAGGGTTGTAGGGATATGTATATGCAGTAACCTGAATGTTGTTAGGAGTCCCGGATGAGATCCCGGACGTCACGAGGAGTTCCGGAATGGTCCGGTGGTAAAAAATTATATATAGGAAGTGCTATTTCGGGCATCGGGACAAGTTTCAGGGTCACCGGTATTGTACCGGGACCACCGGAAGGGTCCCGGGGGTCCACCGGGTGGGGCCACCTGCCCCGGGGGCCACATGGGCTGTAGAGGTGTGCGCCTCGGCCTACATGGGACAAGGGCACCAGCCCCAAGAGGCCCATGCGCCTAGGGTTCAAGAAGGGAAGAGTCCCAAAGGGGGAAGGCACCTCCCAGGTGCCTTGGGGAGGACGGATTCCTCCCTTGGCCGCCGCCCCCCTAGGAGATTGGATCTCCTAGGGCCGGCGCCCCCTGGCCCTCCTATATATAGTGGGGAGATGGAGGACTTCTCACCCCACGCCTTTGGTGCCTCCCTCTCCCTCTCCAACACATCCTCCTCCTCCATAGTGCTTGGCGAAGCCCTGCCGGAGTACTGCAGCTCCATCACCACCACGCCGTTGTGCTGCTGCTGGAGCCATCTTCCTCAACCTCTCCTTCCTCCTTGCTGGATCAAGAAGAAGGAGACGTCACGCTGACCGTACGTGTGTTGAACGCGGAGGTGCCATCCGTTCGGCGCTAGGATCTTCGGTGATTTGGATCACGTCGAGTACGCCTTCCTCATCCCCATTCTTTGAACGCTTCCGCGCGTGATCTACAAAGGTATGTAGATGCAATCCGATCACTCGTTGCTAGATGAACTCATAGATGGATCTTGGTGAAACCGTAGGAAAATTTTTGTTTTCTGCAACGTCTCCAACATTATCCTCCCGTCTTCAGACAGAGTGGTCTGCTCTAGATCTAAGGCCAGGGCAGGCACAAGAGTTGATCCTTGAACGGTGTCTGATGGTGGATCCGACGAGCTTCCTTCTTGTAGATGAGGAGCGGCGGCCGAGGCCGAGAACCCTTCGAAGATCAAATCTCCTGGATATCAGCGATGTAATTCAAGCTTCCAAACTTGATCTAGTGACCGGGGGCGTACCTGTTAATCTGCTCAAGGTGACCAGCTGAATTGGCATGCAGAGCAAAGCCGCCAATCACAAAAAGTCGACGAGGGAGAAAAGTCTCCCAGGAAACAGCATCATCATCGATGACAAGCTGAGCCATCGATCCTTTTGTTGACGACTGAGTGGAACTCTCAATGAAAGCACCAATGTCGGTGTCAAACCGGCCGATCTCGGGTAGGGGGTCCTGAACTATGCGTATGAGGATCAAGGGTAACAAGGGACAAGTGCGACACAATGTTTACCCAGGTTCGGTCCCTCTTAATGGAGGTAAAACCCTACGTCCTACTTGATTGTATTTGATGATTATATGGGTTACAAGAGTCGATCTACCTCGAGATCGTAATGGTTAAACCCTAGCTGTCTACCCTATGGGAATTCTGATGGCCTCTACGGACTAAACCCTCCTGTTTATATACACACTAGAGGGGCCTAGGGTTGTACAGAGTCGGTTTGTGGGGGAAGGAAATAACATATCCGGACAACAATCTTGCCGTCCACGCATAGGGGAGTCCTACCCGGATACGGGGGAAAGTCTTCTGCTCGTATCTTCACGGCCCACTAGTCCGGCCCATATCAAATAACCCGGACACACGAGGACCCCCTAATCCAGGACTCCCTCACTTGTTGCGGTAGATCCATTTGGTACCGATGATATTGTGCTTGCAAGGGTCTAGACGCTTAACAAGTTCCCAGACATTGTTGAGCTCAAATTGATGTAATTCCTCTTGCATTGCTTGAATCCACTCAGGCTCCAGAAATGCCTCATCAACTTGGGTGGGCTCTGTGATAGAGACAAAAGCAAAGTGCCCACAAAAGTTAGACAAATGTGCAGCCCCTAAGCATGTGAGAGGACCTGGTGCATTGATGTCTTTGATGATTTTCTCGATCTGCACTTCATTTGCAACGCGAGGATGAGCAGGTTGACAATGTTGATTGGGCTTAGCATTTTCTTCAGAGCCATTTTCCCCAAGAGCACCTGCATGATTTTCATCACGTTCTGGAATGACTTCTTCAGTAGATTCTTCAGTGGGTATGACATCCTCAGTATCCTTGAACTTGATAGATTCCTCTGGTGACACTTCATCTAGCACATGAGGTAGGTGCTCTCTTTGCGAGACGTTAGTTCATTGAACCGCACATCTACAGTTTGAACAACCTTGTGGTGAAAGGTGTTGAAGACTCTGTAGTTGTGCGAGTCCTTTCCGTAACCAAGCATAAAACCTTCATGTGCTTTCGGTGCAAACTTAGAATTGTGATAAGGATCTCTAATCTAACATTTAGCACCGAAGACTTTGAAATAGCTCACATTGGGTTTCTTGTCAGTGAGGAGTTCATATGAGGTCTTTTTGAAGAATTTGTGAAGATACACCCTGTTGATGATGTGGCACACATTATCAATTACCTCAGGCCAGAAGCGAGGAGGTGTCTTGTATTCATCAAGCATAGTGTGAGCCATCTCAACAAGAGTCCTGTTCTTGCGCTCCATGACGCCATTCTGTTGAGGAGTATAGGGGGCAGATAACTAGTGAGTAATACCAAGTTCATCAAGGTAGTCATCAAGACCAGTATTCTTGAACTCGGTCCCATTGTCACTCCTAATGTGCATGATCTTCACACCGAAGTTTGTCGAAGCCCTCGAGGAAAATCGTTTGAATACTTCCTGCACTTCAATTTTGTGAGTGATCATGTGCACCCATGTGTAACAAGAATAGTCATCAACAATAACAAAGCCATATAAAGATGCAACATTTGTGAATGTGGCATAATGAGTAGGGCCGAAGAGATCCATGTGAAGCAATTCAAATGGACGAGTGGAAGTCTTGATAGTCTTCGAGGGATGCTTGGATTTGGTCGTCTTTCCAGCTTCACAAGCTCCACACAGATGGTCCTTGAGGAATTTTACACCCTCGATGCCAATGATGTGCTTCTTCTTCAAGAGTGTGTGTAAGTTCCTCATGCCTGCATGACCTAGTCGTCGATTCCATAACCAGCCTTCTGAAGCTTTTGCAAGTAGACATGTGGCAGGCTATGGTCCTGTAGAGAAATCAACAATATACAACTCTCCTAGCCTTCGAAGACTTTGGAATTGTCAGATTCCATGATCACAACGCAATGATATTTGCCAAAGACAACAACCATACACTACAAAAAAAGACACATCCGTGATATTTTGGGCCGAATGAATTTTTTTCCTGTCATACTTATGACACTTCTATGACGATAATTGTGACAAAACCTGGTATTATCATAGATGTGGTGGGGTCCTACTTCTATGAAAAAAATCATGACAGAAAATGGGCTTTTCGTCCTGGGCGGGCTGGGGACGCAGCTGCATGACATTCTTTGGGCCGTCCATGATGGAAAAAACCGTGGTAGAAGCGAGGGCGAGGAAAATATCGGGGTGTTCCCGGTTACGGTGGGTGGTCGGGGCCGAGCGATGCACGTTTCTCTCATACACGCACGCGTGTGGGTGCGAGGCGTTGGGTTCTAACTGAACCCTAGCGATTGCACTGCAAGCTACATGTTACTGAACCCAAGCGATCGATCGATGGTTGTTAACTAAACCCAATCGAGCGATTCCTTCGCTACTGCTGCTAACTGAAGTCGATCGATGCTGCCTCTGGATGAACAATGAGCGTTGCTGGGGGGTTTGGATGAACAGTTCCCGGTGGGGTGGATGAACAGGACCCCGTGGTGTTGCCTCTGGATGAACAGGACCCCGAATTATCGAGCCGGTTGGGGCTGGATGATCAGGACCCCGTGGAGGGCAGGATGAACAGGACCACCCCGTGGAGGGCTGGATGAACAGTAGACGGTGGAGGGCTGGATGAATAGTAGCCCGTGGAGGGGTGGTTGAACAGGTGCCCGTGGAGAGGGGTGGCTGAACAGTAGCCAGTGGAGTAACGCGCGGTGGAGGCTGGATGAACAGGAGCCCGTGGATGAATAGTCGCAGGTGGAGGCTGGAGGAGGTCGACGGTGGATGAACTGTAGCCCGTGGAGGCTGGAGGGGGTCAATGGTGGAGATGAACAGTATCTCGTGGAGTCCCGTTTTCCGGTACGCCACAACCCTCCCGATGAACAGGACCCCCGTTTCGACCGTAGCGCTCCAACATAAGTCTGTTTCCTCTGTTTTGCGGTACGCCACACCCCTCCCGATCAACAAGACCCCTGTTTTGACCGTAGGAGATCCGTTTCCTCCGTTTTGCGATACGCCAGACCCCTCCCGATGAACAGGATCCCGTTTCGACCGTGGCCAATCGAACACAAGGCCGTTTCATCCGTTCTGCGGTACACCAGGCCTTGTTTCATCGGCTGTTCCGTCCAAGCCCTCCCGATGAACACGGTGACGCATTCCGTTCCGACCCAGTCGGTTGGCTCCCCATGAACACGACGATGATGCAATTTCTCCATTCCGACGTAGCCATGTACACGAGCCCTGGCCGTACGTATGCGCGAGTAGGCGTTCGAGACCCTGCCCGTATGTATGTATGTGGCCGTATTTTCTTTCTTGCACACTGGCCGCTGTACATACGTGTACATGCTACGTGTGCGCCTCTACTACGACACGTGCGTGCCTCTACATCGACCAGAATGACAACGCTACGTACGCTTCGAACAGGTGGGTCTCGACTGGCAGGCACTTCCTTGCGTGCGAAGATGTAGCTCGTGGGTCCCAGCAGTCAGGGGGGCGAATCGTTTTTTTTGCCCGGACGCACTTCCTTGCGTGCGAAGATGTAGCTGGTAGGTCCCAGCAGTCAGGGGAATTTTTTTGTGAAATATAGTTGCCCGTCCAGTGAGTCCTTGCTGTCAGGTGGAGGAATAATTATTTTGCGTGTAATAAGGAGGCACTTCCTTGCGGCCGCCGTGGACCCAGCTGTTAGCCGCTCCACGTATAGTAATCTTCCGACGGAAGTTGTTCCTTGACCACGTTGACCACACCGCACCGAGAGCACCAGGGCGGTGGACGACGGCGAGGCCTATGAAGGGGATGACGTGGAGCTGAGGAAGACGTGGCAGTGGAAGCCCGCGCGGAGAGAAGTACGAGGGTTCACTGGTTTGGCTGCGGTGTGAGGCTGCCGTCGCCGCAGGGCCTGGCCAGCGGTGGGAATAGTAGGGGGTGGTGAGGCCTCTGTGGCAGCATAGCCGGCCACGGGAGGCAGGAGCATGCAGCACGACCGGCGGTGCTTTGGGCGGCTGGAGCAAAAAGACCAGAGGTTGAAGAAGCACTACGACCGTTGGATGGACATCGTACGGTCACTGGAGGTAGAATCGTTCATATTGACTAAGTTGACAAAGCACTCCGTCCCCGTCAACTTAGTAGGCCCACAAGTCATCCTCCCACCAAGGTGGGTCCCAACTAGCAGGGGGAGTATTCATTTTTTTGTGCGTAATAAGGAGGCACCTCCGGTGGGTCCGAGCTGACAACGGGGGGAACGTTTTTTTCGCGAAATACGTTGGCCCCTCCGGTGGGTCCCAGCAGTCAGGGGGGAAACATTTTTCGCCAAATACGGTGGCCCGTCCAGTGGGTCCCTGCTGTCAGGTGGAGGAATCATTATTTTCCGCGTAGTAAGGAGGCACTTCCTTGCGGGTGCCGTGGACCCAGCTATCAGCCTCTCCATGTACAGTACTCTTCGGATGGAAGTCGTTCCTTGACCATGTTGACCACACCGCGCCGAGAGAACCAGGGCGGTGGACAACGATGAGGCCTAGGAAGGGGACGACACAGAGCCGAGGAAGACACGGTAGTGGATGCCCACACGGAGAGGAGTATGAGGGTTCACTGGTTGGGCTGTGGTGTGAGGCTGCCGTCGCCGCAGAATAACAGCGGGTGTGGGTGAGTGGGGGGATGCCCTGGCCAGCGGTGGGAGTAGTAGGGGGCAGTGAGGCCTGCACGGCAGCACATCCGGCCACGGGAGGCAGGAGCAGGCGGCACGACCGGTGTGCTTTGGGCAGCTGGAGCAAGAAGACCAGAGGTTGCAGAAGCACGACGGCCATTGGATGGACATTTTATGGTCACTGCAGCTAGAATCGTTTATATTGACTAAGTTGACAAAGCCCTTGGTACGCGTCAACTTAGTAGACCCATAGGCCAGCTTCCGAAACGGTGCGCCCCAGATGTCCTGGGGAGGAATCATTTTTTGGGTGGGTGAAGCTACAATATCTGAGATTGAAGAAGAAGCACGGCATCCGTTGGATGGACATCCAATGGCCACTGCTGCTAGAACCGTGTGTTGACTATAAGTTGACAAAGCCTTGCATACACGTCAACTCTCTTTTTTTTAGGGGATGCATCAACTTAGTAAGGCCACAAGTGTGTGGCAGAGAACTTATAGCCCATTTGAGATTTGTAAGAATGTACAACCAATTTCTGAATTCTAATGGAATTTACTACAACCCATTTAGAGTTTGTTAAAAGTACAGCCCATTTCAACCAACCGTTCAAAACAGAATTCAATAAAATTTCCCACATTTTGATGGGATCCAAAATATTTTTATCCCGAAATTTCTAGTCAGATTAAATACAATTTCAATATAAATTTATATTACGTAAAAATCCAATGAAACATTGTGCTTGCAACAATTAATGAAATTAAAATTTTCAATATCCAAAAATAATATTTTATAAAGTAATTACGTGTTTGGAGCATTTTTTATAGTTGCTGCCCAGTTTTTATAATTACATCCCATTTATTTTTTGATAAAGACCATTTTCTTGGTAAGCCTAATGCATCCCTCCTAGGAAAGATTTGCAGCCCAGCGGGCGGAGAATAACAACTTGACCTTGCGTGGGTATTCCTAAAAAAAGTATAGCTGGGCTAGCCATTTTCAGCTTGGCAAAAATTACAATCTAGGCTGGATATCTGGCCTGGGCTAAACGGGCCACAGCCCGCCCAGTTAATAGCTGCAGCGATGTTTTCGTTGTTGTTCAAAGGAGAAAAATTAATATCTGGGCTAAACATCGCTCAAGAAAAACTCTGCAGTGCTCACACCTCAAAAACACAAATACTGCTCGAGCTGCTTGTTCCCAGCTGTCGGCCGCCTCTTGTGCAATTCTCTCATTTATTGACTACATAGGTTGACAATGGTGTGGGACCATGATGTCAGGAAACCAAGAGGAAGAAAAAAAATTATAGTTTTATATACTAATAAGGAGGCACTTGCGTATGTGCGGCTATGGCCCTGGTGGGTCCCCACCATCATCCTCTCCAAGTAAAGTCATCTCCTCATCCTCATGTCCGTTGACCATGTTGACAACATGAGACGATGGCGCCACGGTGAGCGCAACAACTAGAAGGACGATGGAGTGGGCCTCGCGGGCCCTACGGATGGTTTGGTACAGCGCCCACTGCTCATTTGGGAAGCTAGGATCATAGGGCCACATGTTCGCGGCGGCATTGTCGTTCGCTTGTTCACCGGTGCTCGTTGAGGACACGGAGGTTGCAGCACATGTCCTCCTGCGCTGGTAGCTCTTCCGCCATTAGGGCGTCGAAGTGCGACCGCACCTGCTCTATGGTGAACACGGCATGAACCGGCTTGGACAGTGGCGCCGGCTCCTGGTCGGGAGCTACTTCCATCGTCTAATTGTCGTCGCTCAGCTTGGCGAGGTAGCTGGCGATCCAGCATGTCCAGCTGCTAGACCGACCCGCTGCCAAGCACGACTCTGACTGCCCTGGCCCACCCAGACCGCCTCCCTCGTCCGCGCCCGCTTTCCGTCGGAAACGGTCAGCGCCGCCCACCCCGCTTCCCGATGCATGCGATTGCTCCTCCTTCAAACGACACAAGTGCCGTCCATCCGTCCTTCTACCGCCCACATTAATGATATGCGGTTGCCAAGGCGGCTACTCCGGCGCCACACATCCGTCCCTTCGCCGCCCACCATTGCTATATAAACTACTGCGTCGGCCATAGCCACAGTCATCCGCATCCGTTCCTATTCTCCTGTCCACACCACTATTGCCCACCATGGCTTCCTCATGCTATAGCACTCTTTGGGACGGGCGGACGACGGACCACAAGGAGATGGCATCCATTGCTGCCGACTGGCTGACCGACAGGTAGCCGGAGGACGACGACATCCCAATGGAGAACATGGTAGTCGATGATCCGGCGCCAACCCCCTCCTCTGCGCCATCCTCGCCGGTGCATTGCACCATGACCATAGGCGATGCCCGTGCCCAATATATGGACACGGTGAGGCAGAAGCGTGAGGAGCAGTTTCGGGAGGCGCAGGCCGACAGCGCCTACAACCACCATCTCCTCTAGGAGCACCTGTAGGCGGATGAGTAGATCGCCGTGGAGCGAGCGGAGCCGGAGGCGCTGCTCGACTCGTAATGCTCCGCTCGTAAGGGCCGCCTCGAGTGCTGGCGGTACCGCATGCGGGGTGGCGGAGGCTGCGACCGCCTACAAAGAGGGCGATGAATCAGGCGAGGCGCTGTTTGGCGAGACCGACGACGAGGCAGAGGACAATGCTAGCGCCGACGAGTTCCCGCTCCACTGGCCTCGACGAGGCCCTGCTCCGTCGAGGCCCCGCAGCGCCAACAACGAGGCAGAGGACACTGCCGGCTCTACCAAGGCCCCACCCTGCCAGCAAAAAGGGGGAGGATTTCCCCCGCTCCGCCAAGGCGCCGCCCGCCGGAAACGAGATAGAGGACATCGTCGGCTCCACCGAGGCCCCGCCCCGCTGCCAATGAGGCTACGCCACATAGAAAACGAGGAAGAGTAGAACATGGTAGGTCGCTGCCGCTCGGGTCCAAGTAAGGCCACCGCTGCTACCCTCCGGTTGCTGGCACTTAGCTGTACAACAGGGAGCAATTCTATGATTACACGATGATTGAAGAGCGCTCCGTGGTTGAGCAAGCTCATGAGATACAGTCATTTGCTAGAGATCTTGAGCACTTCAGTTGTATGCTACCGAACAAGTTTGTTGCCGGAGGTATCATCACTAAGCTTCCTCTTTCGTGGATCTCATTGGCACTCTTGATGTGGAAGAAAGGTGAGAGAGCAAAGGACACACGTGCTCGAGGAATTGACGGAGGATCTAGTGCCAATCTGGTACATAAGAAGAACTTCCAGCCCCACAAGTTCAAGAACAAGGGCAAGTTTGATGGTAAAGCAAAGTTTGATGGGAAGAACAAGGTTGTGCAACACACGAACTTCAAGAAGAAGAATGACAAGAAGAAATGTGTTCGTCATGTGGGGATCCTGATCATTGGGCTCCTAGTTGCCCTAATCGCTATGACAAGCTAGGTGGGTTGACCACTGACGGCCAGTTAGCTTATTGGCAGCGACATGGAGTCGGAGAGCTATGTTGGAGAAGGACGCTGCTTCTACTTAACTGATGGTGCAGTTGGCTGACTGACACATGGGCCCAACAGGCATCTGGGCCACATGTCAGTTATGCAACTACACCTGCAGTAAAGTCACTAAAGCTTCTGTTCGGCTCAGCCGGACACAGGTGGGTAGGTTCGGTTAATTAATTATACCTCCAGCACACCCCTTTTTAGTTGAACAATGTATGAAATGTAATGAAATATGGCATGTTTATATGAAATCCGACCATGTATTAGTGAATTTATTTTGATTAGTTCGAATTCTTGTATCACTGGCATTGGATGAAGATGCAAAACAATACGTACTAGCATTATTCCCAGGGTGATCACCTCGTTTGCAGCAGTTTCACATGTACTCCCTCCGGTCCTTTCTAGTTTGCATACAAGTTTTTTCTGCAGTCAAAGTATCTCTACTTTCACCAATCTTATAGAAAAAAATATGCACTTTCACAATGTGCGAAGTAAAAAGGAACAGAAGGAGTACAAAGAGTTTGAGCAGCTTTTTAGTGTTCATGTACATTGCAATCAAACACACAGGCCTGGCAATTCATAGAGAACATTCAAAACAATCGATGATTATGCATCTCAGCGATTCACATGTCACAGCCAATATTTACTTCACAACTAAAGAATAAAGAAAAAATGGATCGACGCTGCCAACAGCAAAGGGCATCCCATTCGAAAATATCAAACGCATGTCTTCTTGCTAAAATCAATGAGCAAAATTTGACAAGGTTTTCCCATTCCAAAATATCAAATGCCTACGATTATGGAATGGGCAGGGTTTGCCATCAGTTTGGACATTGACATGGAACCTCGTGCTAAATAAACCAGCTGTTAATTTTGTGCAGTTCCACCAAAATCAACCAAATTCGCGTGTAGCTTGTATGATTTCACCCTTATATGTTGCAACGCCTTGAAATTATCGGCACCTCCTTTCTTGTGGTGGAAATGAATGATTCGATGTATTCATGAACATTTTGTGCAGTTCCCATTGAAATCAAGCTGAGCACCCCTGTTTGCACAAATACAAAAAAGTGATTAGTATAAAGCAAATTGTACTATGAATTGATAGTTTAAACAGGCACCTACATGGTCCATGTAGAGCACACTTTTAGAAAAATGGAACTCACCGGAAAGAATCCTAGAACAACATTGTACTCGCGCATCACAACAAGAAAATGGGGATTTGTCAGTCCTTCTGAGCTGAAGTTAGTTTGGTCTTGTGGGGGGTAATGTAACCATCCTTCAACTGCTCCTTCTGATGAGAAGATAGACAGGGCTTCTTCATCCTGGCATAATCGGAACTAGTCATTTCACGTACTCCATATTCTTCTTTAGAGGAGGATGATCCTATGGTGCAAAGACAAGAGGATAACAAAATGCTAGCATCCCTGTTTGCTCGAAAAAAAGGAAAGGAAATATTTAAAATAGCACAGATGAAGCACTTCTGAAGGACAATATCACTTTTTGATGACAGTATCTAAACAGTAGCACAACACCAATAGAGATGACAAAGCTCAATCATATGGATGAAATCAGTGGGCGAGTACCAACCTTTGTCAGGAGGCTTATTGTGTAGAGCATACACATAAAGCACTTCTCCGGAACCATCTATTGCTATCTAGTGTGGTGGCCATGCTTACTATATACTCCTCGATTAGATTAATGTTTCCAACATCTTCTTGTGCAGTTCCACTAAAATATATGGTATCTTCAAAGAAGATCCCTGTTTTGCACAAGTAGAGATAATTACGTATTACATTAAGAGTGGCATCAAATTAGTGGCAAAACAATTGCTCGTTCCAGCCATAGCAATAAATTAAGATGCAAAACTATATCATTACTTGTGTCATCACAGTTCTAGTGCTTCATTACAGCACCAGGAGTTGATTTTTTCTCCCGCTTGTTCTTCCCCTTCATCACTTGGTTCAATAATAGACAAGCTTCGCCTTCAATGTAAGATTTGGCATGTCAATTAGGTTGCACAAGTATAGCACTAAACAATGACATTAATTTTCTGATGAAAGCGGCAAAATACAGGCCAACGGTTGTGAAATATCCTTATCTTACCTCAATGGGATCTTGCGGTGCACATACAGATTGGAAGTCTTGTCTCCATTTGTGTAGTTCACTAAAATCAAGCAACATTGCCGTACAAGTAGCACAACATATGAAAGCACACTGCATAATCATGCGAAAGAAGGCTAGTACTGACCTCTCATGACGCGGAATTCAAACAACTCACAAGAAGAAGATCTGAACCTAATTTGCCAACATGGATAGGAAGTAAGATCTCCTCTTGTGCAGTTGCACTAAGATCAAGCAATCAAGCAACATTGTCGGTGTGACACTTTGGTTGAACTGCACAAAACACTCTTAAAACAAAAGTGCTTTGTGAAGTGGAACAAAAGGTCACAATGGCAATGAGGTGAAGTAGATAACCCTGTTTACACAGAGGTGCAAAGGAAACAACTAGTGGTCAACAACGGTGGATGACACAGAAGCCAACAAAAAGAAGCATCTACTTTATCTAAATGGGAAAGAAAGTAAGATAGTAGCATTTCTCAAACGCTGGCATTGATTAATATTAACAGAGAGATTATATTAACAATAAAATTCATTAAACATGTAATTTGCTTTTAACTGTGGCATTGCATCAATTTTCCAGCGGCATTATTAGAGGGTGCTTGTTTACAGGGACATTTTGGTGGAGGGACTAAAAAAACTCCGTGTCAGTCCCATCTAAACCAAACAGGAGGGACTTTTAGGGACTAAAAGTGTGCATTTGGGACTAAAGAAAGAAGACCCCGAGGGAGAGTCTTATTGGGACTTTTTCCAACAGTTGCCCTTGCCACGCATCGCACCTTGTCTCTACTAGTTCATTACTAGGTGTAACATGGTGTTTTAGCATGTCATTTAATAACCTCTAGTCCATGTTTAGTCCCTGGAACCAAGCAGGTAGGGACTAGGGAGTTTTTAACCAAACAAGGCCTTAGATTAACAACAACTAAAGAGTTGCACGGGACAGTGGACGCACAAGCACCATGTGCATCTACCGATGTACTGGGGTGATGCACAGTCTGTTGCAACAAAGAACAAACAACCAAGGAGCATATTTGTGTTGGTCCCAGTTTTGTTATCTTTAGACACCTTTCCCTATGTGAGCGCAGCAAATCTAGTCCTGCTCAAATTCTACAGCCTTGTCCCCCCAAAAAAGATCAGTTCATTACAGATGTGCGTACTGCGTTTGTCATTGTTTTCCCTTTTCGACCAAGGTAGGTGTTGGATAGCCAGTCTGTACTAGTACTTTCCCCCAGTTCCTTTCCTCTATGAACCATGTCCTAGATTTATGTTATACAACTTCCCCACTACTTTCCCCCATTTCTGTCCTCTTTGAACCACGTCTTAGATTCATGCGACACAACTTTCCCCTTCCTTTCCTTTTTGAACCATGTCCTAGATTCATGCTATACAACTTTTCCCACTACTTTCCCCAATTCCTTTCCTCTTTGAACCACGTCCTAGATTCATGGTATACAACTTTCCCCACTACTTTCCTGTTTGATCCAACACCTAGATTCGAGTGCAGAAGCGGAAAAAGCCCACATGCAGCTAGAGCAATGCATGTGGAATAAGTAAATTATACCTTAAGGTTCTTGGGGTGTTGTTCGGTGGGCGATCGGAGGCCGTTCGACCCGCACTATGTACGTCGGCGAAGAAGAAGGGGTCAGAGGCCCTCCCGCGTCGCCGCTGCGTGATAGTGAACAACTGCGCCAGTAGTGGATTCCCTCCCTCGCCGACGGCGACATCATTAAGCCTCCTTCCCTTCCTGGCGGTTGAATCCTGCCGACTCTTTGACCAGCAGTGAGGGGAGAGAGAGGCCAACGAAGTCTTGTTTAGATCTGGAGAGGGTGAGAGAGATGTGAAGAGAGCAACTACAAGCAGACCAGCACAGAGGGGAGAGAGAGAGAGGCCAACGAAGTCTTGTTTAGATCTGGAGAGGGTGAGAGAGTGTGAAGAGAGCAACTACAAGCGCTGAGGCTCCAACGTGTATATATATACTGGAGAGAGTGTGAAGAGTGCAAACCCTAGAAAACAAGAACTAAGGCTGCAGCTTATACGTGATGAGGTGATTATACGGTCACTATGAGATCGTATAGCTCCGTATCCATCCATTTTGACTAGTCAAAGAATCCTCCTGGGACGAATTATGCTCAAGTGTAGTTATCGAACCTGAGATCTCAAGTTTGATGAGCGAACAGGATAACCAGCTACACAACCCTCCTATTATGTTGAACGAGAGGAAAATAACCTTTTATACATTCCTGCATTCGTGTGACAAGCATGCCATGTTATTTGTGTGTGTGGAGTCATTGGGATTTAAATCATAATCGTGTCATGTGGCTTTGGTGGTAAGACTATCCACAGTGGTGTAGAAATAATGCAGCCTTAGTCACCTTACCTCTCTCCACGTAGTATGTTGGGTCCCACCAGTCAGAGGGTGAAATAAACAAATTAATAAGAAAAATTAAAAGCGCCAGCGGTGTATCTTACCTCACACATCTCGCTACTGCTCGGGAACACTGTCCAATTGATCCCTCTGTTCGCTCACGTACTATTTTAAGTGAATCCTTATTATAACATGCACACAATTTTGGGCACTTGTATTCGACCTAAGTCAGTGTGCCACTGTATCTCGTACGACTCCGTCCGTCTAGGTGTAATAAGTCACGTTAGAAGATGCAGCGGGACCAAGGTGCAAGCAAATTGGAGGAGAAGGAGAAACTTGACCGGTCATTCCTCCAATCAAAGCTCTGTTTTCTGTCTCTAAACGCAACAATTAATCCAAACAACTAAGAGATGTCGTTTTAGCTACCATGCAAGGCCACATATTAACTCGCATGCAAGCCGACTTTGATTTCTTGACTGATCAACGCGTAGTTGCGCTCCATGCATTGGGTTTCCGGGGAAGATAACAAGGCAGAGTAAGGAGCGTTTGGTTACATTGCTTAGGCTGGTCATAGTGGTGAGTAACTTGGACTAGTACAACATGCATATGTTACTAGTCTATGTTACTACTACGTGAAGTTTGCCGTCGGAAGCGAGCCGATCTGGCTCTCCTGAGCTAGCAAGGTTTTTCTAGCCCACCCAAGCTAGCTGGCCCACAAAAGCTAACATATTTTAACAGTTCCAAATGCCTAACCTTTCCCGGCTATGCTATAAGATTTTCTTGCTAAGGATCCAAACGCTCCCTAAGTAACAACGCTCGCTAGCAACGAGGCCAAGAGGGGATTGAGATGCGAAGTTAATGGACGACGCCTAAACATTTTGGGAATATCTGACTTCCGTAGGATGACTTAACACCTAGACGGAGGGAGTACTACTCCTCAGTCCAGGTTCGATGGAATATTCGTCACCTCTTCTCTTCTTGTGCGTACTCCATTTGTATATCACTTCCTGTGGCTTCGCACTCGCACGATTTTCCTATTCTATGAACCTGTGTGTGGGTGTGCGTGTGTGTGTTTAACAACATGTGTGGGTTAGAGAGAGCGACAAATCGACCTACTCCTATAGAGAGATGGTGTGTAGTGTATGATTTTAGCCGTCAGAGTCGGTGCATCCTCTCGTTTCCGGGCGTCCGGTAGGGACAGGCGGACAGCTGCCACGCCCGCTCCTGACCAGCCTAGCCCACCCAAAGCCCCTCCATCGCCCGCGCGCGCTTTCCGCCCGAAATGGTCAGCGCCGCTCCAAAGAATCAGTGCCGCATTCATGCTCGGGCAGAGCGAACGCGACCTATCACTGGCGCCTACATTGAAGGGAGAAGCGGATTCAAGAGTGATGGTTGCTTCGTCTGTCCAACTTACTGCTGGGTCTATGTGATTTGATGGCTCATTGGTCATTATTACTAAGGTGGTAGGACTGCTGGATGTCCCACGCTTTCGGCGAAAGGAGGTACTACTAGATTACAATTTTCTCCATTCTTACGGCGGAGGAGTGCAAGAGCAGTGAAAACACGCAGGCTCAGTGATTACATGGCGTACCTCACACTACAACTTTATTTATAAATGAGGCGGCACCTACTACTCGTTCTCCTATGAACCTTGCGCTTGGCATCTCCAAACTATTAACCTTGCGATTGGCTCTTCGCCTCTTCGGGAAGTCAAGTAATAATGGTACTGCAGTATATATCGTTCTGGCTATATGAGACCGAATGAATTGCTGCACGTCCACCAGGTGGCGAGGGTCGAGGGGCGAGGCAGAGTGCATACTATTACATACGTTTCAATATGGACTACGTACGGAGCAAAATGAGTGAATCTACACTCTAAAATACGTCTATATACATCAGTGTTTGGAGTATGTACTAGTAGTTCATATTGAAATATACTAAAGGACATATATTCCAAACAATATGATAATCTCTCTAACCAAGGTTGGGACGAGGAGTAAACGGAGGGAGTACTAGTAAAATTTTCTCCTCGTCCTGCGAGCCACCGCACCATGGGCGAGGGAGCGGGTGTAAGGTGTAGTAAGCAAGCTTCACCTCATCCTGTGAGCCACCGCGCCCGTGGGCGGGGGAGACAGCATACAAGCAAGCTTCTCCACATTCTGTGAGTTGACAGGACACATCAAATGTACTCCAGTGTATATGGCCTTGCCTCTAAGGTAGGCTGTCGATGTCAAAACCGGCGGATCTCGGGTAGGGGGTCCCGAACTACGCGTCTAAGGCGGATGGTAACAGGAGGCAGGGGACACGATGTTTACCCAGGTTCAGGCCCTCTTGATGGAGGTAATACCCGACGTCCTGCTTGATTGATATTGATGATATGAGTAATACAAGAGTTGATCTACTACGAGATCAGCGAGGCTAAACCCTAGAAGCTAGCCTATGGTATGATTGTATGTTGTTCTATGGACTAAAACCCTTCGGCTTATATAGATGATGACCCACAAGTATAGGGGATCTATGGTAGTCCTTTCGATAAGTAAGAGTGTCGAACCCAACGAGGAGTGGAAGGAAATGATAAGCGGTTTTCAGCAAGGTATTCTCTGCAAGTACTGAAATAACTGGTAACAGATAGTTTTGTGATAAGATAGGTTGTAACGAGCAACAAGTAACAAAAGTAAATAAAGTACAGCAAGGTGGCCCAATCCTTTTGTAGCAAAGGACAAGCTGGAACAAACTCTTATAATAGGAAAAGCGCTCCCGAGGACACATGGGAATATCGTCAAGCTAGTTTTCATCATGTTCATATGATTCGCGTTCGATACTTTGATAATTTGATATGTGGGTGGACCGGTGCTTGGGTGTTGTTCTTACTTGAACAAGCATCCCACTTATGATTAACCTCTATTGCAAGCATCCGCAACTACAACGAAAGTATTAAGGTAAACCTAACCATAGCATGAAACATGTGGATCCAAATCAGCCCCTTACGAAGCAACGCATAAAGTAGGGTTTAAGCTTCTGTCACTCTAGCAACCCATCATCTACTTATTACTTCCCAATGCCTTCCTCTAGGCCCAAATAATGGTGAAGTGTTATGTAGTCAACGTTCACATAACACCACTAGAGGCTTGACAGCATACATCTTATCAAAATATCAAACGAATACCAAATTCACATGACTACTCATAGCAAGACTTCTCCCTTGTCCTCAGGAACGAACGTAATTACTCACAAAGCATATTCATGTTCATAATCAGAGGGGTAATAATATGCATATAGGATCTGAACATATGATATTCCACCAATTAAACCAACTAGCATCAACTACAAGGAGTAATCAACACTACTAGCAACCTACTAGCACCAATCCCGGACTTTGAGACAAGAATTGGATACAAGAGATGAACTACGGTTTCGAGATGAGATGGTGCTGGTGAAGATGTTGATGGAGATTGCCCTCTCCTGATGAGAGGAGCATTGGTGATGACGATGGTGATGATTTCCCCCTCCCGGAGGGAAGTTTCCCCGGCAGAACAGCTCTGCCGGAGCTCTAGATTGGATCCGCCAAGGTTCCGCCTCGTGGCGGCGGAGTCTCGTCCCGAAAAGTTACTCTCTATTTTTTCTCATCGAAAGACCTCATATAGGATAAGATGGGCATCGGAGAGCCACCAGGGGGGCCACGAGGTAGGGGGCGCGCCCTAGGGGGGCGACCCCCACCCTCGTGAGCAGGGTGTGGGCCCCCTGGCCTTCATCTTTGGCGTGGATTTTTCTTTATTTCTTTTAAGACGTTCCGTGGAGTTTCAGGACTTTTGGAGTTGCGCAGAATAGGTCTCTAATATTTGCTCCTTTTCCAGACTAGAATTCCAGCTGCCGGCATTCTCCCTCCTTATGTAAACCTTGTAAAATAAGAGAGAATAGCCATAACTATTGTGACATAAAGTGAAATAATAGTCCATAATGCAATAAATATCGATATAAAAGCATGATGCAAAATGGACGTATCAATAGACACCGGAGGGGGCTACGGTTACACAAGGTCGTTTACAAAGGAGGAGATATACATATCCGTATTGCCTAGCTTGCCTTCCACGCCAAGTAGAGTCCCATCCGGACACGAGACGAAGTCTTCAATCTTGTATCTTCATAGTACAACAGTCTGGCAACAGGATATAGTCCGGTTGTCTGGAGACCCCCTAATCAATGACTCCCTCAGTAACCCCTGAACCAGGCTTCAATGACGATGAGTCCGGCGCAGTATTGTCTTCGGCATTGCAAGGCGGGTTCCTCCTCCGAATACACCTTGGAAGAGTTTTGAATACAAGGATAGTGTCCGGCCCTGCAAAATAAATTCCACATACCACCGTAGAGAGAATAATATTTCCACAAATCTAATCTGCTGACACGTTTCGATAGCATGACATCATGCCATGTCCCGGTCATTATTCGAACCGTTTTCCCAACCAGCTTTGCACATAATGCGACGCGGTTTTCTTGACACGTCTTGTCAAAGCATAGATCGTGTTCCCCTTATCACGGGATTCTCATCAATACGGACATGGGTAACCCAGCCACGCCATCAATTGCGGCGCCTGGGGAATAAGCGCATTTTTGTCAGGAAAGTGGGGAGACTCATCGCCTCCTCCGCCCTTATAAAGGGAAAAAGATTTACTTTATCTCACCCATGCCTTCTTCCTCGCCTACCCATTCCCGCAAACTCGAGCTCTAGTGCCCAAGCTCGCGTTATTCTCCTTAAACCACTCCAAGTATGTCCAGAGTAGGAGGCAAGTGGATGATCTCCTCCGTCACAGAGGAGAACATCAAAAAGTTACGGGAAGCTGGATACCTGTCTGCAGATATCGCGCACCGGCTGCCAAATGCGGGGCAGATCGTCCCTATGCCCGAGCCCCATGAGAGGGTAGTTTTTCTCACCCACTTCGTCCGCGGACTGGGATTTCCACTCCATCCGTTCGTCCGCGGGCTCATTGTAGCGACTAGACCTCAAACAGTCTGATCTCTGTGCTCCGGTGTCATCCCTGGATCAGTAATGCTGAAACCACACAGTACTCGGAGGATTTATAGCAGAGTAGCAATCACACACTTATTACATCGGGTGTCTCAAAAGAGAACTTATTACAATAAATATGGCTTAAGGCCATCTAACAACGATAACAACGGAAGGCTTGGAAGATAAGTGAGTCCATCAACTCCAACGGCATCACTGAGTATAGAACCACGACCTAAAACTCCTCAATCATCATCTGAAAAGTCTGCAACATTAACGTTGCAGCCCGAAAATGGGTCAGCACATGGAATATGCTGGCAAGGTAACACATAGAGAGTAATGGAATGCAACAGCTATACTATATGCATATTTGGCTGGTGGAAAGCTCTATGGATTACAGTTTTGCGTAAAGCCAATTTTTCCCTACTTCAAAGGAATAAAATTAATTACTATCATGGTGGTTGTTAAACATTGAGAATGGTTGACAGCATTCTCAATCCCAATTACGTAACATCATTAAAACCCTACAAAATTAATTTAGAGTAACATGTTGAGATTCACATGATAATCCAGGTACTAGATACTCAAGATGTCCATAACCGGGGACACGGCTAACCATGATTAGTTTGTTACACTCTGCAGAGGTTTGCGCACTTTTCCCCACAAGACTCGATCGCCTCCGTTTGGTTTCTCGCACTACAGGGTGTTTGAGAAGACGGATGACCGAGACACAGTCTTTCAGAAGCGCTAGCAGCTTACGACAGATAGACCGGTACACCTACTTTCCCCTACATCTGCTAGTCTACCCTGTAAGAGTTCGCACAACTTAGTCAACTATGCCAGAGCCCATAATGGCTTGTGGCTGCACACGGAAGTTTCTAGTATGAATAATCTCATGATCCCTTTGGGCCTGGGTGGCGGTCCAAATTAAAACAGGCAAGTCCTGGAATCCCCAGGTGCCTCAATCCACCCAGATGTGTATTAGGATGCCACCTTAGATAAACCCTTAATTAGCAATCTCACATCTGTCATGGATATCACTCACCCAATCCACGTCTACTAGCATAGCATGGCATAATAAGCAAATGTAGAGGTAACTCCGAAAGGTTTGATAATGAACAGGTAATAGGTACTACCTCATCTACTTCCCATCCCACAATTTAATTAGATCCTAATCATGCAATGTGTGAAGATTGATCTAATGCAATAAAACTGGGTTGTAGAAAAGGTATGATCAAAGTGTTACTTGCCTTGCTAACGATCCGCATAACCTAGAGATTCGAAGTAACAGGCGGCGCACTCCGGGTATTCTATCACAGACAAACAACAAGCATACAATAAGTACTCATCTAATGCACAGGTAAAACTCAAATAGAAGATCTAACCAGAAAGTTCAACTTAAGAACCCTGGTTTGCAAAAAGATCAAATCGAACGAAGCAAAAGAAATCAAACGGCGAAAGAAAACAACTTCGTTCTAGTAATCTGGATCTAGGGCAAATTTTACAGTAGCAAAAACATGTTTAAATTGATTATTCGGAAAGAGGGTTTCGAGATGAAACTCCAGGCGCTTGAATCGCCTGATTCCGATAAACGAGCGAAAAGTTATACTAAAACGAAAATCGGATCAAAAATCGCGATCAGAAAATAACCGCGAAAAATCCGACGAAAAAGAAAAACGACGAACAGAATTTTTTTTAAACAGCACGGAAAACGAGGCGGCGGCGAACCTCGGGCGGCGCGCAAATCCGGCGGTTCGGCGGCGGGCGGCAGCGGCGGCTGGGGTGGCGGCGGCGGCTGGGGCGGGGCTAGGGTTAGGCGGCGGCGGCTGGGCTCTCTCTCGGCTTGGGCCTCGGGCGGCTTATAAAGGCCCGGGCTAGGGAAGTCCTGGCCGAGTATGGCCCGTAGTCGGTTCCGGGTTTTTTTAAATAATTCCGCTCGGAAGAAAAATAAAAAGAAATACTAAACGGACTCCAAAAATCACGAAATAAATATTGCCGGGTTTCTAAAACCAAGCCCGATAAAGTGAACATTTATCTGGGCCCAAAATACAACTTTGAAAAACGCGCATTTTTCCTAAATTCAAATAAAAATACCGAAAAACTCCGAAATAAATCTTATTTGATTTTTTTATTAAATCCTCAATATTTCTATATTTTGGGAAAGTCATTTTATTCCCTCTTTCATATTTTTATAATAGAAATAATTGATGATAAAATAAATAAAATCAAATGATCCTGTTTACATAATTTGAGAAAACTCAAATCTGTAAATAACGAAATCCCCAACTCTCTCCATGGGTCCTTGAGTTGCTTAGGATTTTCTAGGATCAAAACCAAAAGCAAAATAAAATATGATATGCATGATGATCTAATGTATAAAATTCCAAATTGAAAATTTGGGATGTTACAAACCTACCCCCCTTAAGATAAATCTCGCCCTCGAGATTCGGGTTGGCTAGAAAATAGGTGAGGGTGGTCTTTGAGCAAATCTTCCTCTCGCTCCCAGGTGGCTTCATCCTCCGTGTGGTGGCTCCACTGAACTTTGCAAAACTTGATAACCTTGCTACGAGTAACTCGGCTGGCAAACTCAAGAATCTTGACTGGTTTCTCCTCATAGGTCAAATTGTTATCCAACTGAATTGCTTCTAATGGCACTGTGTCTCTCAAGGGTATGTCAGCCATCTCCGCGTGACACTTCTTCAACTGAGAAACGTGGAACACATCATGCACTCCTGCCAATACTTCTGGCAATTCCAACTTGTAGGCCACTTCTCCCATACGCTCCAAAACTCGATATGGTCCTACAAATCGTGGCGCTAACTTCCCCTTAACTCCAAAGCGCTTAATCCCTCGAAGTGGGGATACTCGAAGATAAACTCTGTCTCCAACTTCGTAAACTGTCTCCTTGCGTTTAGAATCTGCGTAGCTCTTCTGCCTGGACTGGGCTACCTTGAGCCTATCGCGGATCAACTTCACCTTCTGTTCAGACTCTTTAATCAGATCTGGTCCAAACAACTGACGGTCTCCAAATTCGTCCCATGACAACGGTGTCCTGCACCTCCTTCTGTACAAAGCTTCGAAAGGTGCCATCTTCAAACTGGTCTGATAGCTATTATTGTAAGAGAACTCTGCATATGGCAAATTATCGTCCCAACTAGATCCATAATCTAGCGCACAAGCTCTCAGCATATCCTCCAAAATCTCATTGACTCTCTCGGTCTGTCCATCTGTCTGCGGGTGAAAAGCTGTACTAAATTCTAGCCTAGTACCCAAAGTCTCATGCAACTGCTTCCAGAACTTTGAGGTAAACTGGGTTCCTCTATATGAGACGATGCTCCTCGGAACTCCATGCAAACATACGATCCTGGTCATGTATATCTTTGCCAACTTAGCACTGGTGTAAGTGGTCTTTACTGGGATGAAATGAGCTACCTTCGTCAATCGATCAACTACAACCCAAATCGAGTCATAGCCTGAACGAGTCCTTGGTAATCCCGTGATAAAATCCATGCCTAACTTATCCCACTTCCATTCGGGTATCGGCAATGGTTGCAACAATCCTGCTGGCTTCTGATGCTCTGCCTTTACTCTCTGACATACGTCACAAACTGCTACATACTCTGCAATATCCTTTTTCATTCTGGTCCACCAGAAAACATCCTTCAAATCCAAATACATCTTGGTATTTCCAGGGTGAATCGAATATGGTGAATCATGTGCCTCTTGCAAAATCAACTTTCTGATCTCCGGGTCTTTGGGTACATAAACATGGTCTTCAAACCATAGGGTGTCGTGCTCATCCTCACGAAATCCTTTAGCTTTTCCTTCTTTCATCTTCTCCTTTATGGAAGCAATCTCCTTGTCAGATTTGTGAGCTTCTCTGATTCTGTCCATCAATGTTGACGGAATCTCCAATGCTACTACATAGCCTCTCGGAACTATTTCCAAACATAGTTCACGAAAATTTTCTGCTAACTCCTTGGGTATTTCTCCCGTCATTAACGTATTGACATGGCTCTTGCGGCTTAATGCATCAGCTACTACATTAACTTTTCCGGGATGGTAATGTAATTTCATATCATAATCCTTGATAAGCTCCAACCATCTCCTTTGTCTGAGGTTCAACTCCTTCTGCATGAAAATGTACTTCAAACTCTTGTGATCTGTGTACACCTCACAATGATTTCCAATGAGGAAATGTCTCCATGTCTTCAATGCATGCACTACGGCTGCTAACTCCAAATCATGCGTGGCATAATTCAATTCGTGGGGCTTCAGTTGTCGTGAAGCATACGAAACAACTCTTCCTTCCTGCATAAGCACTGCTCCAAGTCCTCGACGTGAAGCGTCGCAATACACCTCATAATCCTTGGTTTGATCTGGCAAAATCAACACTAGTGAGGTAACCAAGCGTTTCTTCAACTCCTGGAAACTTGCCTCACACTCATCAGTCCATTTGAACTTGGTATCCTTCTTCAGCAACTCCGTCACAGGTTTCGCGATCTTTGAGAAATTCTCAATAAATCTCCGGTAGTACCCTGTGAGTCCAAGAAAACTCCAGATCTCTCCAACTGTTGTTGGGACTTCCCACTTGGTCACAGTTTCAACTTTAGCGGGATCTACTTCTATACCTTCTCCAGATATAACGTGTCCGAGGAATCCTACTTCCTTCAACCAAAATTCACATTTGCTGAACTTGGCGTATAATTGGTGTTCTCTGAGCTTTCCAAGTACCAAACGCAAATGTTCCTTATGCTCCTCTTCATTCTTCGAATATACTAGGATATCATCAATGAACACTACGACGAACTTATCCAAAAACTCCATAAACACTTTGTTCATCATGTTCATAAAATAGGCAGGCGCGTTAGTCAGTCCAAATGACATAACGGTATACTCATACAGTCCATATCTGGTGGTAAAAGCTGTCTTGGGTATATCCTATTCTCGAATCTTCAACTGATGGTATCCTGATCGCAAATCGATCTTGGAAAACACTTTAGCTCCTTGCAATCGATCAAACAGATCATTGATCATTGGTAGCGGGTACTTGTTCTCGATTGTTACTTCGTTCAATCCTCGATAGTCAACAATCATCCTTAACGATCCATCCTTCTTCTCCACTAGAAGTACTGGTGATCCCCAAGGCGAAGAACTTGGGCGAATATATCCCTTATCCAGTAACTCCTTAATCTGCTTCTTAATTTCCACCAAATCTTTTGCTGGCATCCTATATGGTCTCTTCGATATTGGCCCAGTGCCTGGCAAAAGCTCAATCAAAAACTCATTGTCTCTATCCGGTGGCATGCCTGGCAACTCTTCGGGAAATACATCAGGAAAATCCTTTACCACTGGTACTTCCTCCTGCACAACTCCTGATAAGGAATTTACTTGTGTCCTATTTGGCGCATGTCTGGATACATACTTGATCCTTCTTCCTTCTGGCGTTGTGAGCAAAATTGTCTTACTGGCACACTCAATATTCCCTTCATACTTTGATAACCAATCCATGCCTAATATCACATCCAATCCTTGAGATTCCAAAATAATTAAATCTGTTGGGAAAACATGCCTTCCTATACTTAATGGCACTTGAAAACATCCTTGACTGGCCATGTACTCCGCTCCTGGTGAGCTTACTAGCATAGGTGTTTTAAGAATCCTAGTGGGCAGGCTATACTTTTCCACAAATCCCCTTGATATGTATGAGTGCGATGCACTAGTATCAAAAAGGACGAGTGCAGTAAATGACTTAACCAAAAACTTACCTATTACTGCATCGGGCTGACCTTCAACCTCCTCCACATTAACGTGGTTCACATGTCCCCTGTTGAAAGGGTTCGGCTTCTTTCCAGAGCTTCCATTGCCGTTTTGTCCTTCAGGACAGTCATTTGCATAATGTCCTGGCTTTGAACACTTATAGCAAGTGACGTGGCTCAAGTCCTTCTTGGCTGGGGTTGATGGGGTGCTGCGGTTCTGGCCATTGCTTCCTCCATTCCCATTACCATTCTTGGCGCCATTGTGATTGTGCGAGCTACCTACTGCATGGGTATGCTGAAATTGTCCTCCCGGTCTAGGGGTAAAACGAGGCTTCTGCTGAGCTCCTGAATTATACTTTCCTTGTCCATACTTCCTCTTGCGGTTCTCAATTTGCTGCTGCTTCCCTTCAATCATAAGAGCACGATCTACCAACTCCTGGTAGTTGTTGAAGGTGGCTACCATCAACTGCATACTCAACTCATCATTCAGTCCTTCCAGGAATTTCTCCTGCTTAGCTGCATTTGTAGCAACGTCATCTAGGGCATAACGTGCTAGCTTACTAAACTCCTCCACATACTGGCCAACTGTCCGTCCTCCTTGGTGCAAGTTACGAAACTCACGCTTCTTCATGGCCATTGCTCCTGCTGAAACATGGGCAGTACGAAAAGCCTGCTGAAACTGGTCCCATGTGACAGTGTCGACTGGGAAGGTGGCTGTGAAATTCTCCCACCAAGATGCTGCGGGTCCTTCTAACTGATGTGCGGAAAACTTCACCTTCTCCGCATCTGCGCATCCTGCTGTGGTCAACTCCCTAGCTATCTTGCGGAGCCAATCATCTGCTAGTATTGGCTCGGTGCTACTGGAAAACACCAGCGGATTCAGCCTAAGAAAACGGGCTAAGTGGTCAACAGGTGGTGGTGGTGGGTTGTTGTTGTTGTTCCCTTGATTCTGATTTTGAACTAGCAACTGCATCAAGGTGTTCTGCTGCTGGATCAACTGGGTGAGCTCCGGCGGAAAGGCAAATCCGGGGTCACGTCTCGGAGGCATCTGAGGGTTTAGAAAAGATGATATATAAGAATAGAGGGGGTCTAAAGAGAAAACACTACCCATATGCACATGAGGCAAAAGCACACAATTCACTTCATTCAATCAAACAAAGGCATACAATCGATCTAACTATCGCAAAAGTGCTTGGACTACTATATTTACATGGTTGACTACTACTACTGATGAGGTGGTCTACTAGAAATATTCTACGGTTGTAGACTCCATGATATCGGCTCCTGCTTCATCCACATAGTCATCATCGCTACCATCTTGCTCCGAGTTGGTGCCGTCGATGATGATTTAGTCTTCCGGGCTAATCTCCTTGGGTTCTTCGTCTTCATCTACAGGTGTCGGGCCTCCCATAAATATTCCAATCTTCTTAATTAGATTGTCATTCTTCTCCACCAATACTTCAATTTCTTCTTCATAATCTTCACGTGTAGCCTTGAGTTCTTCCTCTAGTTCCTTGATTCTAGTCTTAGCCTTCTTCAGATCTATCATGTCGGCGCACATCTGATTCTCCTATCATCGAATGTGCTGGTTTAACTCCTGGATAAAAGCTGCAATTGATCTATCTTTCCTGGTGCTGATCATCTCCCAGTGTTCATCTCGGCGTCCACAAATCTGGTAGATAGTATCCTTGAGATCCTTGCGGTAGACTTCTCCAATGTGTCCCATGGCGATGTGACCTGCCATACTCTTTCCTAGACTCCAAGTTGGTGCATCAAAAGAAAACTCTATGGGCTCAGTGACTGGCATGAACGTCCTTCCGGGAACTTGAACTTGAATCATCCAGCGCTCTTCATCAGGTAAAGTGGCGTTGTAGGTTCCCGTGAAGCTTGGTACTCCTATGTTCATGTATCTAGTGACTTCCTTCAAGTGGCGTCCAAAGGGTGTATCTTCATCCGGTTGGGTGAACTTGTTCCTTGCATCTGCCATCCTAAAGAGTAGAAAATATGAGAAGTCAGAAGAGAAGAGAGTGAGTAGTGATCTAGGTCTTTAGCTTAGTGGTCGTGTCCTACAGTCAGCGTGTGCTCTGATACCATCTCTGTAGCGACCAGACCTCAAACAGTCTGATCTCTGTGCTCCGGTGTCATCCCTGGATCAGTAATGCTGACACCACACAGTACTCGGAGGATTTATAGCAGAGTAGCAATCACACACTTATTACATTGAGTGTCTCAAAAGAGAACTTATTACAATAAATATGGCTTAAGGCCATCTAACAACGATAACAGCGGAAGGCTTGGAAGATAAGTGAGTCCATCAACTCCAACGGCATCACTGAGTATAGAACCACGACCTAAAACTCCTCAATCATCGTCTAAAAAGTCTGCAACATTAACGTTGCAGCCCGAAAACGGGTCAGCACATGGAATATGCTGGCAAGGTAACACATAGAGAGTAATGGAATGCAACAGCTATACTATATGCATATTTGGCTGGTGGAAAGCTCTATGGATTACAGTTTTGCATAAAGCCAATTTTTCCCTACTTCAAAGGAATAAAATTAATTACTATCATGGTGGTTGTTAAACATTGAGAATGGTTGACAGCATTCTCAATCCCAATTACGTAACATCATTAAAACCCTACAAAATTAATTTAGAGTAACATGTTGAGATTCACATGATAATCCAGGTACTAGATACTCAAGATGTCCATAACCGGGGACACGGCTAACCATGATTAGTTTGTTACACTCTGCAGAGGTTTGCGCACTTTTCCGCACAAGACTCGATCGCCTCCGTTTGGTTTCACAGGGTGTTTGAGAAGATGGATGACTGACACACAGTCTTTCAGAAGCGCTAGCACCTTACGACAGATAGACCGGTACACCTACTTTCCCCTACATCTGTTAGTCTACCCTGTAAGAGTTCGCACAACTTAGGCAACTATGCCAGAGCCCATAATGGCTTGTTGCTGCACACGGAAGTTTCTAGTATGAATAATCTCATGATCCCTTTGGGCCTGGGTGGCGGTCCAAATTAAAACAGGCAAGTCCTGGAATCCCCAGGTGCCTCAATCCACCCAGATGTGTGTTAGGTTACCACCTTAGATAAACACTTAATTATCAATCTCACATCTGTCATGGATATCACTCACCCAATCCACGTCTACTAGCATAGCATGGCATAATAAGCAAACGTAGAAGTAACTCCCAAAGGTTTGATAATAAACAGGTAATAGGTACTACCTCATCTACTTCCCATCCCACAATTTAATTAGATCCTAATCATGCAATGTGTGAGGATTGATCTAATGCAATAAAACTGGGTTGTAGAAAAGGTATGATCAAAGTGTTACTTGCCTTGCAGATGATCCGCGTAACCTAGAGATTCGAAGTAACAGGCGGCGCACTCCGGGTATTCTATCGCAGACAAACAACAAGCATACAATAAGTACTCATCTAATGCACAGGTAAAACTCAAATAGAAGATCTAACCAGAAAGTTCAACTTAAGAACCCTGGTTTGCAAAAAGAATCAAATCGAACAAAGCAAAAGAAATCAAACGGCAAAAGCAAACAACTTCGTTCTAGTAATCTGGATCTAGGGCAAATTTTACAGTAGCAAAAACATGTTTAAGTTGATTATTCGGAAAGAGGGTTTCGAGGCGAAACTCCAGGCGCTTGAATCGCCTGATTCCGATAAACGAGCAAAAAGTTATACTAAAACGAAAATCGGATCAGAAATCGCGATCAGAAAATAACCGCGAAAAATCCGACGAAAAAGAAAAACGACGAGCAGAATTTTTTTTAAACAGCACGGAAAATGAGGCGGCGGCGAACCTCGGGCGGCGCGCTGCTCCAGCGGCGGCGGCGGTGGCGGGCGACGGGCGGCGGCGGCGGCTGGGGCGGGGCTAGGGTTAGGCGGCGGCAGCTGGGTTCTCTCTCGGCTCGGGCCTCGGGCGGCTTATAAAGGCCCCGGCCAGGGAGTCCTGGCCGAGTACGTCCCGTAGTCGGTTCCGGGTTTTTTTTTAAATAATTCCGCTCGGAAGAAAAATAAAAATAAATACTAAACGGACTCCAAAAATCATGAAATAAATTTTGCCTGGTTTCTAAAATCAAGCCCGATAAAGTGAACATTTATCTGGGCCAAAACTACAACTTTGAAAAACGCGCATTTTTCCTAAATTCAAATAAAAATACCGAAAAACTCCGAAATAAAACTTATTTCATTTTTTTATTAAATCCTCAATATTTCTATATTTTTGGAAAGTCATCTTATTCCCTCTCTCATATCTTTGTAATAGAAATAATTGATGATAAAATAAATAAAATCAAATGATCCTGTTTACATAATTTGAGAAAACTCAAATCTGTAAATAACGAAATCCCCAACTCTCTCCGTGGGTCCTTGAGTTGCTTAGGATTTTCTAGGATCAAAACCAAAAGCAAAATAAAATATGATATGCATGATGATCTAATGTATAACATTCCAAATTGAAAATTTGGGATGTTACACTCATGTTCTACTACGGGCTGGATTTTCATGATATGGCCCCCAACTTCATCCTCAACATCTCGGCATTTATTGTCGTGTGCGAGGCCTTCCTCCGCATCAAGCCCCATTTTGGCCTGTGGCTGAAGACTTTTAATGTCGAACCGAAGGTGGTGGTCGGCCAGCAGGCAGAGTGCGGAGGGACCTGTTGGGGAACGTAGCATAAATTCAAAATTTTCCTACGTGTCACCAAGATCTATCTATGGAGTCATCTAGCAACGAGGGAGGAGTGGATCTACATACCCTTGTAGATCACGCGCGGAAGCGTTCAAGAGAACGGGGTTGATGGAGTCGTACTCGTCGTGATCCAAGTCACCGATGATCCTAGCGCCGAACGGACGGCACCTCCGCGTTCAACACACGTACGGAGCAGCGACGTCTCCTCCTTCTTTATCCAGCAAGGGGGGAGGAGAGATTGATGGAGATCCAGCAGCACGAGTACGTGGTGGTGGAAGTAGCGGGATTCCAACAGGGCTTCGCCAAGCGCTGCGGGAGGAGGGAGATGTGTCATGGGAGGGAGAGGGAGGCGCCAGAGCTTAGGTGCGGCTGCCCTCCCTTCCCCCCACTATATATAGGGCCAAGGGAGAGGGGGGGGTGCAGCCTTGGCCCTTCCTCCAAGGAAGGGTGCGGCCAGGGAGGAGTCCATCCTCCCCAAGGCACCTAGGAGGTGCCTTCCCCCTTTAGGACTCTTTCTTTCCCTTATCTCTTGGCGGATGGGCCTCTTGGGGCTGGTGCCCCTGGCCCATATAGGCCAAGGGCACACCCCTGCAGCCCATGTGCCCCCCCGGGGCAGGTGGACCCCCTTGGTGGACCCCCGGACCCCTTTCGGCACTCCCGGTACAATACCGATAATGCGCGAAACTTTTCCGGCGACCAAAACAAGACTTCCCATATATAAATCTTTACCTCCGGACCATTCCGGAACTCATCGCGATGTCCGGGATCTCATCCGAGACTCCGAACAACTTTCGGGTTACCGCATACTAATATCTCTATAACCCTAGCGTCACCGAACCTTAAGTGTGTAGACCCTACGCGTTCGGGAGACATGCAAACATGACCGAGATGACTCTCCGGTCAATAACCAACAACGGGATCTGGATACCCATGTTGGCTCCCACATGTTCCACGATGATCTCATCGGATGAACCACGATGTTAAGGACTTAATCAATCCCGTATACAATTCCCTTTGTCTAGCGGTACGATACTTGCCCGAGATTCGATCGTCGGTATCCCGATACCTTGTTCAATCTCGTTACCGGCAAGTCTCTTTACTCGTTTCGTAACACATCATCCCGTGATCAACTCCTTGATCACATTGTGCACATTATGATGATGTCCTACCGAGTGGGCCCAGAGATACCTCTCCGTTTACATGGAGTGACAAATCCCAGTCTCGATTTGTGCCAAACCAACAGACACTTTTGGAGATACCTGTAGTGTACCTTTATAGCCACCCAGTTACGTTGTGACGTTTGGCACACCCAAAGCACTCCTACGGTATCAGGGAGTTGCACAATCTCATGGTCTAAGGAAATGATACTTGACATTAGAAAAGCTTTAGCATACGAACTACATGATCTTGTGCTACGCTTAGGATTGGGTCTTTGTCCATCACATCATTCTCCTAATGATGTGATCCTGTTATCAGTGACATCCAATGTCCATGGTCAGGAAATCGTAACCATCTATTGATCAACGAGCTAGTCAACTAGAGGCTTACTAGGGACATGGTGTTGTCTATGTATCCACACATGTATCTAAGTTTCCTATCAATACAATTCTAGCATGGATAATAAACGATTATCATGAACGAGGAAATATAATAATAACTAATTTATTATTGCCTCTAGGGCATATTTCCAGTAGGACCATGGTGGGCAAGATGCCAAACGTCACCTGGCTCGAAGGCTCCTATGTGGAGGACATAAAGGGGTGGCAATCGGGGTGGTTCTACATAACCGAGCTGCGCGACACCAACTGGGTGGCGGCCCCCAAATTTTGATCCGGAATCCCCACGCAGCTCACCTCCTGGAAAGAGAAGGGCCTGTCCTGGGGTTCTTCGGCAGAGCTAACCGGACTCCAGACCTGTATCCAGAACATGATGAACAAGAAAATTAAACTTGTCAACGTGGTCCAGGTTATGCTCGTCCGCCAGATCCTTCTGTGCCAACGACGGGCATTCAATTTGTGGGAGTTCGACTCGGCCAAGCACCAGACACTGCGAGAGCTCTACGACACGACGCACAAGGACATGTCGAGGGTGCTGTTCAAGAGCGCCGAGATCCCTCCCCCTCTCACCGAAGACCGCGGACTCAACGAAAAGTGCAATGCCGGGTTTAGTTATGTGTAGGATCTAAGCTCCCATGTTACTAATAGGACTAGATAAAGACGGCGGAGCAGCTCCATTGCCGAGCCCCGCTGCCCAAAGATCCGGTAGACGCTCTTCTAACGAAGATGCTGACTCTGGCACCTTACGAGGTGCCGGCACAGAAGACCAAGAAGAAGACCGCGGGGACCCGAAAGGGTCTCTGGCGTACGGTCATATCGGAGTCGTCGGGTGATGACTCTGACGCACACTCCTCCCATGGAAACGAGGAAGAGGAGAAAAGTTCTCCCCCAACCCCCAGCCGGGGAAGACAAAAAAAGGAAGGTCGACCCATCTAGGGAGGCCGAAGGGTCCAAGAAGGGAAGGACCCTCCTTCCGCACCGTGCCACGATGGTCGTCGACAGCGGCGACGAGTGGCTGCCCAGGGACAAGCCCCTGGCGAAGTTGTAAGTGTCCGGACACCATAGTACTTCATGATATGTTTTATTGTACTGCGTTTCCTCATGCCGAACATGATTATGCAGTCCGTCCCGAGCTCATCTCGACATACCTTCGTCGAGTGGCTCATTGGGCTCGTCGGATATGAACAGTGGTTCTCTTCCGACCGCTTCCACCCCTCACCCTACGGACAATGCCGAGGTGTTCTCCAAACAGGCACCGAGCCAAGGGGAGGTGGTCCTGGGGGCGCCTTGCAGTGACTTCCCGGACCCTGGGTACCAAGGGAGCGAGGCTCCTACAGGCTTCGAGTTCGAGCCCCAGCCGGACACTGCGCCGGAACCCTCGACGGTTCTGGACTCCGGCAGGCGGTCCCCCGTCAAAGGGGGGCCAATCATCCGTGTCGGTGTCCTCTATCCAACCAGAGGCACCGGACAACCTGCTGGAAGCGCTTCGCATCACTTCCATTGAAGAAGAGCACCGCACTATCATGAGTGGGGTGGTCGAGAAGGTTCAGTCCGCCAAAAACGGACTGACCGAAGCTTGCGCCGGCCTAATAACAAGCTTTGAGGTAAGCAAAGAAAATATTACCGCATAGATAATAGCCCCTGATGCTCTGTTCGGCGTTCGCGAAGAAAAGCCGAATAGAGGATCAAATGATAACCCAGGAGTCTAATTAGAGTATGTCTATGTGTATGTGCAGGCTTCCCTGCTGGCCGCTGTCGTATGTACAGCAGAGGTCTCTGCGCTGAAGCAGGACTTGAAGCGCTCCGAGGACGAGCTCAGCCTGACCAAGAGGCAGCTCGAAGAGAGCAAAGGTAAGAAATACCCCTGTCTATATAGTTAAAGAGAAGTTCGGGTATAAAGTAATAGGATCATCATGGATTTGTCAGGGGACACGACCGAGGTGGCTACCCTGAGGAAGGCGTTGTCTGAGGCCGAAGACAAAGCGGCCAAAGAATGCATTGAACGGGAGAAACAAGAAGCTCGAGTGGGCGAGGTGCAGCAAGAGCTCGAGGATCTCACCAAAAAGCACGAGACCTTGGAGCTGGACTCTAAAACGCGAGAGTCCAAGCTCGCGCAGGCGCTTGAAAGTGTTCGGAGCGCCAAGGCCGAAGCCCACAAGGCCCTCCAGGAGATTGACGCGGTGAAGAAGATAGCAGCGGGTAAGGCATTCATTATGCAAAGCAAGCACGTGAAGGAGACTTTCCTTTTTCTTACCCGAGTTCGGAGCTCTCCAGGAGCGTTTGCAGATCTTCCCCGCAGTGTACTGGATGCCGCGGAGTTTTACCAGGCTGAGGAGGGGAGCTCAACGAAGAAGTTGTTCCGATCTCAGTATACTGGGACCGAACACCCCGTGCCCTTGAGCGGCCAGTTGAAGCAGTTGGTCAAACTTCACAAGGCAGCCGAACAGGCCATGAGGGGCCTTATGGTCCGGATGTGGCCTGGCGAGCCCCTGTCCGGCAGCTACTTCGGTCTGGTGAGACGGCTGGTGGAAGCCTGCCCACGGCTTGAGGTCATCAAGCGGTCCGTCTGCATCGAAGGTGCACGCGGAGCTTTTGCCCGGGCGAAGGTGCACTGGGCGAAGCTGGACGCCATGAAGCTTGTGAAGGAGGGGTCGCCGGAGGGCAAGGAGCATCACCGCCCCAAGAATTATTATGAGGGTCTCGTGGAGGGTTCCCACCTAGTGGCAGATGAGTGTGCCAAGGATGTAATTTTTGAATGAACATGCTCATGTGATCCTGTAATATGAAACGAGTTCATTTGCGCCATGCGATGCTTTCTTAATTTAAAATATTACCTTCTGTGTGGCCGTTTATAAAATTTGAGAGTTGGTCAGTCGTCGGCTTCTGCCCCCATGTAGCTAGTATCGGGGTGTTCGGGATAAACCTGAACAACCTTTACCCCAATTTTGGGTCCTCCAAGGGAGGTGTTCAGCACAACGAACCAGGCAATCGGACTATAATGCTTTATCACTCTCACTTAGCCATAGAAGTCTATGATTTTAAATTTTGGCGAAGCCCCTGGTATTCGGAGGGCCGAATTTGGGGCGCTATACATGCCTAAGCCGAACAAGGCCGGCTCCTCGCCCAAAGCGGAAAAAGTCTTTAAGGACTTGAGACCTCTCAAACAGCGACCAGTCTCTCGCCTTATAATGACAGTCAGTTTTTGGCTTTCTCTACTGAGGTGTTCGTCCGGAAGAACCGGGATACAATCGCAGTAGTTCTCCCACTGCTACCTTAGACGATATAGCGGAACGTAAGGTACCAAAGCATGGGAGCTGGGCAACCCAACATTTAGTCCAATACATGATTCGGAGCTGATGCATATAATGCTATATGTTCGGGGTGCCGCACTGTCGAAAGTGTTCGGACTTCTTGCCCCGTATTATGGGGTAAACGAGAGCCCCTAGCGTACTGACCGCACCCGAGCGTGCAGGTGCGAAATGTCATAAATGGACATATAAAAGAGAAAACGTTAAATAATGCAATGACAGATTAATAATATGCATTGTTATTTGAATAATATGTCGAAGCGTACTGTTACAAGTAGTGCAATTATCATAGAGTAGGACAATTCGAAATGTCCTATCCCAAGGCAAGCTACGCATAAATAGTGAAAAGTGGGTATATCAAGTATTACTAGAGACCACCTGGCGTTTCCCGTGTTCATCTTAGCTTCTTGCCGCCTTGGTTGTTGCTTCCGGAGTGTGTCTGGCAATTGGACTGCCAGAAAGGGCTTCCGAAGATTTAGGCCCTGAAAGAGAAAAGGAATGTAAAAGGTATACAGCCCCTGGCGTGGTTAAGCCACTATGCGGGGCGTGTCCTGATTGTGCCCCCGCTTATGTCCATGGTATTTTCAATGCGTAGTTATGTACGCGGGGCACGAATTTCGTCGCTGCACTGGGACTTTGACGGGGGCCGGATTGCTAGGCGAGCGTTGATTGCACCAGGCGGTCCTGTTGCAGATTTTTCCGGACATGCTTGAAGGTGTCCGGGGGTTGTAACGCCGAATGAGTGGTCTGCCTGAACAGGCTGCTTTGTGCCTCTGCTGCAGCGGCCGCAGTGTGCTCTTTTGTACGAAGCGAGCGTTCTGTGTTTCCATCTACTGTTATGACCCCGCGGGGTCCTAGCATCTTGAGCTTGAGGCATGCGTAATGCGGCACTGCGTTGAATTTTGGAAATGTTGTCCGTCCGAGCAGTGCATGATAGCCACTGTGAAATGGGACGATGTCAAAGATTAACTGTTCTCTTTGGAAGTTATCCGGTGATCCTAAGACCACTTCCAGTGTGATTGAGCCTGTGCAATGGTCCTCTACACCTGGGATGATGCCTTTAAAGGTGGTTTTGTTGGGTTTGATCCTCGAGGGATCGATACCCATTTTTCGCACTTATCCTGATAAAGCAGGTTCAGGCTGCTGCCGTCATCCATAAGGACTCGAGTGAGGTTAAATCCGTCAATGATGGGGTCTAGGACCAGTGCGGCTAATCCGCCATGACAGATGCTAGTGGGGTGGTCCCTGCGATCGAAGGTGATTGGACAAGCGGACCATGTGTTGAACTTCGGGGCGACGGCCTCCATCACGTAGACGTCCCTTAGTGCATGCTTCCGCTCCCTCTTGGGAATGTGGGTTGCGTATATCATGTTCACTATCTTGACTTGTGGGGGAAACCCCTTCTGTCCTCCTGGGTTCGGTGGCCGGGGCTCCTCCTCGTCATCGCTATGCAGCCCCTTGTCCTTGTTCTCGGCATTTAACTTGCCGGCCTGCTTGAACACCCAACATTCTATGTTGGTGTGATTGGCTGGCTTTTCAGGGGTGCCGTGGATTTGACACGAGCGATCCAGTATGCGATCCAGACTGGATGGAGCCGGAGTATTTCTTTTAAATGGCTTTTTCCGCTGGCCCGATCTAGAGCCTGTGAATCCGGCATTGACTGTTGTATCTTCGGTGTTATCGCCGTTATTGCGACGCTTTGGTCTGTTACGACGTTGCCTACCATTAACATCTTTGGTATCCGAGGTATCCGGATTCCTTGATGTGTTGTTGCTATGAGCCAGCCAGCTGTCCTCGCCCGCGCAAAAGCGGGTCATGAGTGTTGTGAGGGCTGCCATAGATTTCGGCTTCTCCTGGCCGAGGTGGTAGCCGAGCCACTCGTCGCGGATGTTATGCTTGAATGCCGCTAGGGCCTCTGCATCCGGACAGTCTACAATTTGGTTTTTCTTGGTCAGGAACCTAGTCCAGAATTGTCTGGCCGATTCCCCTGGCTGCTGGGTTATGCGGCTCAAGTCATCAGCATCCGATGGCCGCACATAAGTGCCCTGGAAGTTGTCAAGAAATGCGTCTTCCAGATCTTCCCAACTGCCGATGGAATCTGCAGGCAAGCTATTCAGCCAATGTCGAGCTGGTCCTTTGAGTTTTAGTGGGAGGTACTTGATGGCATGTAGATCATCACCGTGGGCCATGTGGATGTGAAGGAGGAAATCCTCAATCCATACAGCGGGATCTGTTGTGCCATCGTATGATTCGATATTTACGGGTTTGAAACGCTCCGGGAATTCATGATTCATAACTTCATCAGTGAAGCATAGGGGGTGTGCGGCACCTCTGTGCCGGGCTATATCTCGACGTAGTTCGTATGAGTCTTGTTTGCTGTATTCGGCCCGGCCAGATTTACTCTTGGTGTATCTGATGCAACGATAATCGTCCAGTGTGGGTGCACGTGCCTGTGTCCCATATATTGACCTTGGATTTTTGCCTTACTATCCAAGATGTCTCGCAGGTCCTCTGTGTTACCCCGGGCCATAGTATTTTTGACTGAGTGGCGACGGGGTGCGGGCTGAACTTTAGGCTGAAACGCCTTACTGACTCGGCCGCGTAGTGGCTGGTCAGCCGCATTGTACACTGGTGAATGAGGTTGCAATGCTTCCTCCTCGAGGTGAGGTAGAAACCCGCGTTTTGGGTAACTCTTGGACGGGCGCTCGAGTTCATGCTCCTCGGCCGCAAGGACTTCGGTCCACCTGTCTGCTAGCAAGTCTTGATTAGCTTGAAGCTGTCGCTGCTTTTTCTTCAGGCTATTTGCCGTGGCCATAAGCCGGTGCTTGAAGCGCTCTTGCTCGACGGGGTCCTCAGGCACGATAAGCTCGTCGTCGCCGAGGCTCGCCTCGTCTTTGGAAAGAGGCATGTAATTGTCCTCCTCCGGTTCTCCATCTGCTGCCTGCTCTAGAGGGTAGCTTGTTCGTCCTCCGGCTCTACATCATGCTGGAGGGGATTGTTGTTGTCTTCGGCACTATCCGGAGTTTTATTATCTCTTATGCCGGTATCACTGCTCCTGCTGTGGCGGGACTTAGAGCGCGCCGCTGACATCGGCGCTTGGGTTGATTCTTGGAGGGGTCATCCTCTGCTTTCTCGTTGCCATTGGCTTCTTTGGGGGTGTGCACCATATATATATCATATGAAGAGGTGGCGGTCCAGTGCCCCGAGGGCTGTGGATCTTGTTCGTCTCTGGCTTCGTCATCCATACCGTCGAAGTCGAAGTCTTCGGAGCCGAAGTTGAGCATGTCGGTTAAGTCGTCGACAGTGGCTACCAAGTGGGTGGTGGGTGGGCAGCGAATTTCTTCGTCGTCCATATCTCATTCTAGCCAGACATAGTTCAGCCAAGGTTCCCCTGACAGGGAGAGAGACTTTAATGAATTTAGCAGATCCCCTAAGGGTGAGTGCTGAAAGATGTCCGTGGAGGTGAACTCCATGATCGGCGCCCAGTCGGATTCGACGGGCACGGATATGAGCGGCTCGGAGTCCGTGGCCGGAGATGAATCTAGTGGTTTGGCGACATGGCTCTCGTAAGGGGTGAAGTCAGTATCCGGCTCCATCGCCACTGAGAGTGCGGCTTCCATGGCGGGGTCCATCCCTCCGCTCCCGGACAGCGCGACTTGCTCCGGATTAAAGGCCGGAGTAGCTGCGGACGCGATCTCCCGAACACTGTCCAACGGCAGAGTTACGTCATGCTCGTCGCGACTGCGCGACGCGTCTGGCATGGGCTCAAATACGACAAAGATCAAGTCTCCGCGGATATCGGCCGTGTAGTTCAAGTTTCCAAATCTAACCTGATGGCCAGGGGCGTAGCTCTCAATCTGCTCCAGATGGCCAAGTGAATTGGCCTGAAGTGTAAAGCTGCCGAATACGAAGATCTATCTGGGGAGGAAAACCTCACCTTGGACCGCATCGCTAGCGATGATCGAAGGAGCCACTCAAGCCTTACGGTGATGACACAGTGGAACTCTCAATGAAAGCACCAATGTCGGTGTCAAAACCGGCGGATCTCGGGTAGGGGGTCCCGAACTGTGTGTCTAAGGCGGATGGTAACAGGAGGCAGGGGACACGATGTTTACCCAGGTTCGGGCCCTCTTGATGGAGGTAATACCCTACGTCCTGCTTGATTGATATTGATGATATGAGTAGTACAAGAGTTGATCTACCATGAGATCAGGGAGGCTAAACCCTAGAAGCTAGCCTATGGTATGATTGTATGTTGTTCTACGGACTAAAACCCTCCGGCTTATATAGACACCAGAGGGGGCTAGGGTTACACAAGGTCGGTTACATAGGAGGAGATATACAGATCTGTATTTCCTAGCTTGCCTTCCACGCCAAGTAGAGTCCCATCCGCACACGGGACGAAGTCTTCAATCTTGTATCTTCATAGTTCAATAGTCCGGCCACATGATATAGTCCGGCTGTCTGGAGACCCCCTAATCCAGGACTCCCTCATAGGCCCCACATGGTTTGCCTCTTTTTTAACATAACGCGTCAAATCGCAATTTGTTTCTTCACCCGTGGTAGACGATCCTCCCTCCATCCAGTGGACAACCAGAACACGTGTCAAATTACCACGTGGGCTGCCTTTTCGTACAGAAATGAGCTCCACCGTGTACCCGCGCAGGTGTGGTTGAGAAAGAGACGGGAGTACGTGCGTCGTGCGTGCACCTCTTCTCTTCATGCACGTCCCCCACCTACGTGGGTGTGTGCGATATACAAAGCTAGACAAATGGCTTGTGCGTTCGTGAGTGTTTTTTGTTTTGGGGGGAGGTTGATTTCATGAATGTATTTGTGGGAATATGTGTCGATGACATCTCAAACAAAAATTTGCATGCAATGTGTGTGAAATGGAGGCCTATCCATATCATATATAGAGGGTCGGGTGATCCACGAGAAGAGAGGGAGGGGTCATAGATATCGATAGAGTCGAAGAGAGGATAAAATGGGTGGGTGCGAGATCGATGAAGAGAGCCATCGAAATTGTGTGTGTGTGTGTGTGCAAGTCAAAGATATAGGGCGACTGACCTAGCTACCGGAACATCAGAGGGCACATGTCAAGTTTGTGTGTGGCAGGGAGACATGACTAGAGCGCTCGATGTATCGGTGTGTGTGTGGGGGAGGGGGTGGGGGAAGGAGTAGGCAGATGCCTAACTATAGAGGTAGAATGACTCGTATATGTGTTGAGAAGGAGAGACCCAGCTATGTCTTGAGGGAGATCGGTCGACATCCATACATAACTGAAGTACGGGAAATAGGATGGGACAGAGATAGAGAGGATAGAGAGAGGGAGGGAGAGGGGTAGAGTGCTGGATGGGTGATGGAGTTGCTTCTCGAAGATGGTGGGATAGGTCTACTACACAAACTGAGGGTGGAACTGCAATCTTATCAATAAGAGTGGGGATGTGTTTCTGTGTGTGCCTGTGCATGATAGATCTGTCAGGACACATCCATGGATGATGAAGGGGAACCATGTGTTTGGTAAGAAAACCTAACTAGATCGGTAGATCAATTGTTGTTTGTCGGAGGAAGGGAGAGACATAACTAATGAGGAAGATCGATAGACGCGGGGGAAAAATGAGTTATAAGGACCTAGCTAGCTATATGTATAGCGGGAGATCAATTGGTGTACGTCCATTTGTTAGAGGCAAATAAGGCCTGACGAGACGGATAGACAAAGAGAATGGAGCTAGGAGGTGGTGCGAGAGGCCCAGCTACTAGCTAGATAGGGGGAGGAGTGTGCGGTTGTGAGATCGATGAATAGAGGGGCGAGAGTTTACGCGTGTGTGGGAACGTATGAGAGACACGAGGTAAGGACACATAAAGGAGGAGATTGAAGGTGCGTGTGTATGTTGTAGGCAGACATCGCTGGAGAGGTTTATCGATCGGTGTGTGTCGGAAAGGAGTTGTGGAGACTGTGGGAGAACGACCTAAAGGAAAAATGAATGTGCGTGATGGATAGAATGCTGAGGGAGGGGGAGGGCGAGGAGGTAGTGTGCATGCACGAGAGAAAGTTAGTGGTAGCTACAAAGGTTAGAGGATTGTGTGGGTGTAAGAGACTAACAAAGATCATAATTTGATATGAAAGTGGAATCATATATTTGAATAGGAGATCATAATGTTTTAAACATATGCATGCATGAATATAGCGGTGATACGCGTGTTTTGGCTTTGCACATGTTATACCAAAATGTGATGATGCATGGCGTTTGCAACTCACAGCTAAATGTCGAACAATCTAAACCATACTATACATAGAATAATCTCACATTTTATTTGAATTTGTGATAATGTGTGGCATTTGCAGCTTACAACTAAATATCGAACAATCTAAACAATACTATATATTGAACATTCTCACATTTTATTTGAATTTGTGCTAATGTGTGGTGTTTGCAACTCACATCTAAATACTTGTAGGCGTAGGGGGCGGGGCACCATACATAATGTGATAAACACATTATACATATGAGACATGGTTTAGTTTGTGAAGATCTAGCTAGAGCTTGAAATGTACTATGATTTGAAATCAACATAAAGTGGATTCAAAAAATCGAGTTCGAGTTCATATAGTATACATAGTTCATATGTAACTCGAGACTAATCATGTGGTGTGCTGTGAAGATAATACACAAACGATGGTTTAACTTGACAATAATGACAATTGTAGATCTTATTAAAACGGAGAAACGAATTCAAATGCTTTGACTTCACAACAATCATTATTGTTGATCTTATTCAAATAGAGAAACGAATTCAAATTTAGTTCATATTGAAGCGGTAGTATATACGTTTGGAATGCACTAAAACGTTCATTTGAGTACTAGGTTGCATGCATTATACACATAGCGAAATATTATAATTGAACATAACATGAATTCAAAGTTTCGAATGACATTGTAGTGCGAATTGATTTGGTACAATACACGTTAGGCTTGTCCGGAAATTTCAAACCGCGCCTTGTTAGCCTGAAATATTTAAGATATATCTTTGTCTCGTTGTGCTCCGACAACTCCCTCCATCTCAACCCACGCCTTGCTATTCCAAAATTACAACGCGCGCGAAAACTCCCACCTCCTATGAAATCCCGACACGCGAAATGCCTGTGATACCCCTGAACCGAAAGAACCACCTCAAATCGGTGGGGGTACTTTCGTAACTTACCCCACATTTCAGACAAGCGCATCCCTAAGCCATGGTTCCCCCACTCCCATCCCATCTGCCCACCCATTCGTACACCGAGGCCGGCAAAACCCGCGAAGCCCCACATCCTCCTCCGTCCGCCACCCAGCCGGAGCCTCTTCCCCGACGACGTCGTCCACAGCAACACCTCGACGTCCCTCATCCACCGTACCGGATGAGGAACCATCATCGATCTGGTCGTCCTGCCGGTTCAGCCACCCCGTCCTCCACCTCCAAGGAGCTGCCCCGACGTTGCCCTCGTCTCTCACGCCACCTCCATTCCCACACCGCCGTCTTCACCTGCACCATCGAAAGAGCATCATCATCATCATCGTTTCCTCGGATGATGTTGCGGCCTAATCGGCGCCACCAATGAGGTTGTACACTAATCGCCGCATTTTCTTCTTGATTCGATCTCACGATGCTGCCGGCACTCAGTCCCGAGCCGACACGGCGCGGCTCCATCCACGTCGGCATCGCCGGCCACTTCCTCCACGGTGTCGCTCCCTCGACGGTGACGTCCACATCAGTAGGAGCTGCTGCTACTTTAGCTCTCGTTGTTGCTCTTCTCTTGCTCTTGGTCCCCTGCCTGGTCTACTCTTGCTCTAGCTCTTGCTCTTTCTCGTGCTGCTGCTCTTGATCTTGCTGTTGCTTGCGATGCTGCTCCAATTTAGCCACACTTCAGTCGACTGAATCGACTTTTGGGTCAGTCGATTTTTAGGGGGTGGGGCTCGCTGGAGTTAAGGAAGAACCAGCCGCAGCGGGGATGGGGGCTCACCGAAGAGGTACCCCACTATCTATCTTAGGGTTCAGGGTGGGGGCGGTGGTTGCCGGCGGTGGTGGGGCGGTGGCGTGGGGATCGCTGTAGAAAAAGCTCGGCACGGGGGGCGGAGGGGGCTATAGGGATGGCCGGGGCGGCGGTGGATCGACGGTGGGGAGTGTTTTCGGGGCGGGCGGGGCGGCGCACCGCCGGCCGCTGGCGCCGGGGGCGGCTGTTTGGCCGGTGGTGGCTGGCGGCTCAGGGGGGTGGAGCTTGAAGATGAACTACAAGCCCTTGATTTCGTATCCAACGACTGCAAATCGACTGACCAGAGATGAAAAAGTTAGTCGACCGACTTGTAGCCTCACCTCTAGTGCGTTCAGTTTCGACAGTAAAATTCAGTTTCGACAGCAAAATTCAGTTTCGAAAGTTAAGTTCAGTTTCGACAGTTAAATTCAGTTTCGACAGTTAAGTTCGGAGATGAGCGGCTGATGTATACATCTAGCAGTTTGTGGTTATGTATTTTACGTCATCTATTGGAGATGCTATTAGAATTCCACTCAGGTTAACATTGTCTCTCTTGTCCTGCTTCAGCCTCGGCGTCGTACAACTCACGGGAGTTGCTCCAACGACGAAACCCTCCATCACAGCGGAGCAGTGCCTCTGGCTCCATCTCCAGACGCCTAAGATCTTCTTCCCCTCCTCCAACAGCCAAGTCAACCGGAGCATCCTCACCGACCAACCCAATCACGCTGAGATCGACATGGCTTCGCCAAAGAGGTTGTACGCTTCTTGTGGTTTGACTTAATCTCACCATGCTTCTTTGCATCCTGGTATCTTCCAATTCTTGTGAACCAAACACCCAGATTGGCAGAAATCATGTGTTTTTAAATTCTCTATTTTTGCACATGCATTCCTATCCTATTCCTGTCTATTTCCTATCCCTGCATTGTTAGAATCCTCAAATTTAAACAAGCCCTTACAAAATTACTTCTGTTACAGATATGTGTCAAAGAAAACCTTGCGTGGTTTGTCCTGCTCCTGCGGTGTTGTGTTCCACCCCAGCTCAGCTGCTCCAACGACGGAAGGGTTCACCACTACAGGGATCCGCTCTCCATACTGTCTTTCGCCTCCTCAGATCTTCTTCCCCGCCGCCGGAGCCACGACAACTGCATTACCATCATCAACTGAGCAGATGACCTTGAGGACTACATGGGTCTGTAAGAGAGGTCGCACTCTTCCGTGTCTGCTTACGTTATGCATCCCTTAATATGATGACATGCTACTTTATCGCCGTGTTCACCTATTAGACTCCGACTCAGGTCCAAACTTATGCTGAAACTTGAGTTTTTAAATGGTTGTGGGGAACATATTGGGGCAGCCATCAGTACTATCTGTCTACTATCTGGTTAATCTCGGGTGTCTACTATGAGTTTGATGTTCGGTGAAAACAAACATTAAAGGATTCATTATCTGTATTTTTTAACTAAAGCTATTATCTGCCTGCTATCATTGGTTTTGGGTCTATCCACAGTTTGCTACCTTCACTCTGGATTTGTGCATGCACTCCTTACATAATCTCACTATGTTTTATTCCTATGCATGTCAGTTATTGTACACAACGGAACTGAACATGTAGAGCAAAAGAGACGAGCCTTGCGTGGCGATAAAATTTCATGTAGACGTCGCTCCATGGTGGGTGCAAAGGCACCCCCCTCCACCCATTTCGGATCGTAATCAAGAGGAAGATAACTGTTCTGAGGGGGATTCATAAGCAGAAGACCACTCCTATTTACCCAATGAGGTCTTCGCTCTAACTTGGCATGCTGATGTTGGTAATATCATGCATATGGTGCCTTGCATTGCTTACTGTATACATCAAAGATGTTATTTGCTTAGTTTAGACATGCTTTGTGTCAATGCCATCTGTTTAGTTTCTTTATCGTATATGTGAATCATGCAATGCCATCTTCTTTAGCCAGGCATCATATATGTGAATATTGCAATCCCACCCTAGTTAGCCAGTCATCTTATATGTAAATTATATCATGACATCATTTTTTATTACATGTTAAAATGTGTCAGCAATTTTAGTACATTCAACTACTCTTCCTATGCATCAGCCATTCGGCACGGTCATGGAAAAATCTGGAGTGGAAACAAGGTCTTCAGAGCAGACAATGCTATCTGACGAAGCGCAAGTCTTGCTGGTTATAGATAGCTCCTCGGAGGAGGATTCAGAGACAGATGACCAGTCATATCACCCCCTCCAGAGGTGCATGCTCTAACTTGGCAGGGTTATGTTGCTCATATTGTGCATATGGTATCTTGCATTGCTATGTCATTTGCTTGGTTTAGACATGATTTTTGTGAATGCCACCTGTTTAGTGTCTAATTACCATATATGTGAATTATGCAATGCCATATTTTTGCAAGACATTATATATGTGAATTATGCAATGCTATCTTGTTGCAAGGCATTATATATGTGAATTATGCAATGACATGCTGTTTAGCCAAGCGTCATATATGTGAATTATATCATGACGTCCTTTTTTTGTATTTCTCATTGCTTTTGTCGATAATGCTTGTATATTCAACTGCTCTTCCTGTGCATCATCCACTTGAATTGGTGATGGAGAAATCTGGAGTGAAAACAAGGTCTTCGGAGCAGACAATGCTACCTGGTGAAGCAGATATGTTGCTGGTTACAGATAGCTCTTCAGAGGAGGATTCAGAGGCAGATGGCCAGTCCTATTATCCCCCTAAGGTGTATGCTCAAACTTGGCAGCGTTATATTACTCATATCATGCATATGTTGTATTGCAATGCCTAGTTTTTACATCATATACACAATATTGAATGCCATCTCCTTTGTTGACACATCATATATGCGACTGCCCTCTGCTCACTTCCTTGGTATATAAATCATATATTTGAATTATATCATGCCATGATGTTTACATAGACAGCATGTATCTGAATTATGGCATGCCAACCCATTTTCTAAAGACATAATATAGTTATGTCATCTCATCCTGTTCACATGGTCATCATATTTTGAATTATGTCATTCTATCCGTGAATTATATCATGCCATCATGTTTCCATCGACGGCATGTTTGTGATTTATGGCATGCCAACAACATTAATAGACACATCATATAGTTATATCATGTCATCCTATTTACATAGTCATTATATTTTGAAGTATGTCATTCTATCCTGTTTAGTTAGCCATCATACATGCGAAATTGTGTCATGCTATCCTGTTTAATTAGCCATCATATATTTGAAATTATGTCCTGCTATTTTGTTTGGTTAGACAACATAAATGTGAATTATTTCATGCCCTATTTTCTTCCCTACTATCCATTGTACCTGTCTACCTTACAATGTGTGTACATTCAATTACTTTTCTTGTTTATCAGCCATTTCAATTGGAGGGGGTGATGGCAGTATCTGTGGGCGCAAAAACACGGTCTTCAGAAAAGATCGTGCTACCTGTCGATGGAGAAAGAACCACAGTTGTACTTGCCCAAGAACTAGCCCCACCACACATAACCCAGACTCACGCAGATTATACCCCTACCTAGTTGGACAGAGAACCAGCTAAACCCCTCCAAACCCCAAGCCCAGCAGATAGTAACCCAGTTCCCGTTGACACAGCACTGTCTCCACCACAGAGCACCCAAACACGAGCAGTTAGTAAGGCAACTGCAGTGGCCAAAGCACGAGGACCACCACTCCGAACCCCAAGTCAATGCTTAAAGCAGAAGAAGAATTGTTCTCAGGTCAGGTTCCATAGCTATGGTTCATACTACTTTGCTCTTTCATCACTGTATTTACTCATACCAACTAATTTCAAATTTGAAGGATGCAATTGAAACTCCAATGGCGCAACAGGTATGTTTTAAACCTATTTCTTTAACGTGTTTGCTGTTGTAACTTGCTCTATGTTGATTCCGTTTCAATTGAATATACAGTTATGTTCTCATGCCATGCACATTACAAGTGTTGTTATTGCTGTGTAGTTTCCCACACTTATATTCTGTCTGTGCTGCTTTGTCTTAAATAGATATGATTCGAACTGTATCTATCTTGATTTGGCAACATAAACTAGAATGATATAGACCATACAGTGACCATACTACATAGATATATGTTTGTTTCATGCTGTTATCCTGTCCACCTTACTACTGAACTGGTTTACCAAAATGAGTTTCATATACTGCATTGTAAACCTGTGATGTGTTTGTTTGTTTCTCCTTTAGAACACAGATAAAATATTGGAGAAGAGTACCCCGTTATGCAATGGTAAAGGAAGCAATTCAGATCAGGTTCAAGATAGTGAGACATCCCTGTTGTTCTCCAAGAAAGCTGATAAAAACTATATTGAAGACACTGAGACAACCCCAAAGTCCTGTCTTGATGTAGTGTTCGAGTTACTGGCTACTACTGCTGGCACCAGCTCTTCGAACTCGCTGCCTGAATCAGTTCGGCTTCTTGAGTCTCAACTTCAAGTTGAAAGACATCGATCAGATGTTATGCGACAGGAAGCCGAAGGACTGAGGAAGTCCCTGCAGAATTCAGATGCATACTTTCTGGTGCAACAGCAAGTGTTGGAGGATTTAAGCACCAAACAAGAGAAAGTTAATAAGCTTGCTAAGCATCTTGCCAGCATTATGGGTACATAGGATATTGTTTCTTGATCTCTTCTGAAGTGGTTTCAGTTCTGGACTTGTTTTGCTGCGGCGTTTATATGCTGCTTTGTTCCCTATATTTGCACTTGTGCTGAACTTTGATGTCCAGTGGATGTAATATGTGTAATAGCCATGATAGCCTAGCATAAGTTGCTTGCTTATTTATTTCCGTTGTCTTGTTTATTTGTTTTCTTGTAGTAGTGCAGTTCTTTTTCCGTGGTTTGCTAGTGGCCGCAATAACCTATTTTTTAAAACTAGACCACATTAACAAGGGGCTACATATTTACTGTAGTTAACATGGGCCTCCTACGGGCCATAGAAACAATGGGCCTTCTAAGGGCCGTAGAAACAATGGGCCTTCTATGGGGCGTAGACACAATGGGCCTTCTATGGGCCATATCATCAATGGGCCTTCTACGGGTCGTATAATCGGTTGGCCAAACATGGGCAAATAACAGACCACATTATGGCTGTAAATGGGCTAGAGTTGAAATCGTCCGTTCATGGGCCGACCATAATGGACCGTTGTTAATAGGTCGTATTTGATGACGCTATGAAAACGGCCCAACGTATTAACGGGCCACAAACGGGCCGACTGTATCCACGGGATGTATTTGGCCCACAAGCAGAAAATGACGGTAACGGGCCGAAAGTAAACGAATGCTGGAAATGAGCCCAAGAATAAATGGGCCCTGAGAAGGCCGAAAGATAACATGGCCTAGAAACGGCCCAACGAAATAATGGGCTGTTAATGAGTATAAAGTGATACACTGTTCATTACGGGCCAGATTTACCACGGACCGTTAATGGGCCGAGGGTTACTAAGGGCCTCATATGGGCCAAAAGACGTCATGGGCCATACATGGGCCAGAAGTTAAAATGGGCTGGAATTATATTGGACGGCCCAGATGATACTACTGGGCCTAATTCAGATAGGCGTAAGCGGGCCCTGGGCTAGCGGGCTGTAAATGGGCTATATGCGAACAAGCCGTTAATAGGCTTGTCGTGGGCCGGCCCACCACCTTTTGACCAAGTAAAACGGGCTGGCCTTTTCATAGGAATGGGCCTCTGTTGGGTCGTGCCACGTGTCGACGTATCATAGGCGCTTTGGGTCCAATGAGTGGATGACATGTGTCCTAACGGTGAGCCGACACGTGTTTCCTCTAGCCAATGATGATTTTACACGTGGAAAATCCCCATTGGTCGGGGCTGTTAATGGGTTATCGAATCCAAAACCGGACCCGATAGCTTACCGGCGTTCCGTTTCTATGGATGCCACGGGTCGGTCACCCTTGACGAAAGCACTTCTGTGAAGCGCGATTTATCGTCATGGAAGTGGACACTTCCGTGATGATAATTTTGGTAATGTCATGGAACACTTCTATGACAGCACAGGTATGACTATCTTGATTCTGTCATAAATTTGTCATGGATGTACATGCATGACAAAAAACGTGACCTACGGTGACAAACACGTATCATCACGGAAGTGTATTTTTTTGTAGTGATAACAAGAACACTTCTGAGACAGGCATGTGGTTGAATCCTAAAGACTCGACAAGCAAGACTTTGTCCATGTGTCGATCATTTGAGATCGCAACCCTACCTAGACCCAATACCTTGCTTTTGCCTTTCTCAGCATAGGTGATATGCTTCAGATGTGATGGAGATAAAGCAGTGTCCATCAATAAGCTCTTAGCACCGGTCATGTGATTTGTACATCCACTGTCGAGGACCCACTCAGTAGCTTTGGGTTGATCATTCTACAGATGAATTAATGCATCTTACGAACTCATATACTTCATTAGTGAAGAATATGACATGAAATTCATCAGATTGAATTTCATTAAGAAGTACAATAGATAAAGCAGAATAAGGACGTGCGAAATGAGTAATCATTTCTTCATGATTAGGTTGCGTCCTTTCAAGCATATTCAGGTCTCCAGCAAATTATTCAGACGTTCAACTTCGTTTGGAGACCTAAACCTGCATAAGAGATTAGTTCTTTTTCTTCACCACCCACATCTAGAGGGGTGGCAAAGAATTCATCAATCTGCGAGCTTCATAAGAAAAGGTGGCATAGAAGCCAGTCCACTTCGTTTCACTGAAGAGGGATTACAGTAAGCATATGAATAAGCAGAGAAATTATTCGAGGACTTATGAACATAATGATTTGAAGAATAATGCACATTTTCATAGCTCTTAGATTTTCCCTGTGAAACAGAAGTGTTAACATGATAATATTCATATGAGGATGTTGATCCATTTGAGGAATTTGATCCATGTGAGGAATTTGATCCATGTGAGGAATTTGGTCCATATGAGGACTTGGATCCATATGAAGACTTTGGTCCATATGAAGAATTTGATCTGGGGTTCCTATTCTTCACAGGTGGTGTCATGATGACATACACCTGAAGACTTTCAAGGTACCCTTTGGAAACCCATATTTTCTTCATAGGAGGACCGTTCCTGCAGTTAGTTCCAACATATCTAGAAAATACTTTACCATTCTGATTTTTGAACAATTTATAGTTGGAGTCAAATGACTCATCAGAAGAATTTGAAGATTCACATGTAAAGCCAGATAAAGTGGATGGATCTACGGGAGGTCCTTTCGCTGCAACCCATGAGGTTTTGGGATACTGATCATGTTTCTAGTAAGTCCCATCAGCATTGAGTTTCCTCTCAAAGGCAATACCCTCTTTCCTAGGGTTCCTGTTGAGGATCTGCTTTTTAAGCACATCACAAAGAGCATGATTGTCGGCATCCTGGGACTGGGGGTACCCATACTTGCCTGCCTGCGGCTCATGGCGTGCCTCCATCAACGGCCTGGTATGGCCCATCTTCAGGAACAACAACCCAAGACCCTCGCGAGGCGGACGACACCAAGACCTCCTCGAGGGACGGCCTCCCCAGGCTGGCTCCCGAGGAGCGGAGATTTATGTGCAAGGTGCACCTCCCGAGGTTCAGATGACGTGAGCCATGACGATCAAGGCCAGGTGGGTGCCAGCGGCGCAGTGTACCCATTTCCTCTTTTGCGCTAAGAAGGCAAGCGCAAGCGCGGAGTCCCGAGGAATCAACCAAAGGTTTCCATTTCGGTGCAACAAGATCAAGACCGCCAGGATGGCAGGATGGAGGTCAATGCCAAGCCCACCACGGTGTCATGACAGAGGCTTTTGCAGGCGAAGACTACTTTTGTCAGGATAGCATGTACTATATGTCCCCCTTCAAATTTGGCCATTGTGCGATCCCTTCCCGCCTCACATTTGGGAAGAGGACCAAGGCCACTATAAACAGGACTTAGCCACCACCATAGCGGGGGGCGGATCATTCATATCATCCTCTCACCCACCAACTCATCGAGCACAAGAACACCTCTCCTCCTGAGGCTGTTCTCCATTGTACTAGTTCGTCCTCAGCCCCTCGAGGCCAATCCACCACAAAGCAGGAGTAGGGTTTTACACCGCAAGGTGGCCCAAACCTAGGTAAACTGTTGTGTCTTTTGTTCAGCCAGTTCGTCGAGCTAGGCCGTGGGATTAGCGAGTAGGCATACTGGGGAGGACGAGTTCTTCGCACGCACCCCAGAGTTTGAACCTCTCAAGGGTCCACGGAACCCCGAATCCGACATTCGGCGCGCCATGTAAGGGTGCGTTGGAGCCTCTATTCCACTGGTCGACCCACCACCGCTCCACCGCTTCCATGGCTGACGCCCGTCGAGCCCGTGCTAACCGTCAGGCAGCCCTCGCTGCTCGCGCCACCTAGACAGCGCCTGTCGGCAGGCCTCCCCATCATTCTCCATCGCCTGCTGCCAACGCCGCCACCAGCCCGGCGGGGCACGAGCAGCAACCTTCATCGCTGCACCCCTCTGTGCGGCGTGATGGACGCACGGCCACCCCATCGCTGACCCACGCTGGTTCGCCATCTCACGCTCACCGTGGGCCGATGGACACGCAGGCTATGCTGCTCATGGCACGTGAGCTCTTACGCTACCGCCCCGTCGACGACTTCTACGAAGATTGGCTGGACCGCGTCGCCGAGCTTGTCAGCGCCGCTGGGGGCTCTCCTGCACCATCTCTCTCGCTGCCTCGCCCGCCACCTACCGCGGGTGACGTAGCCCACGGAGCTCCTCCTCCACCTCCCCGTCAAGACTTCGCCCTCGGACCAAGGCGCGCAGCCCCGCGGTGCGACCCGCCGCGCAGGGCGCCCGCGCGCGAAGAAGAAAGCTGCCAAGAGGTCTAGCGGCCGCAAGAAGATGCTCCTGCGCTCCCTGCACCACCACGTCAAGATCACACGCTGCTTGCGGTGGTGGCGCGCGAGCACCGAGATCAAGCTCCACCTCCATGGCTGGCCCCCATGACTACCGCGGGCTGCCGAGCCTACACTCCAGAGCTTCGCAGCGTCGTCTAGCTGGGGAAGTTCAAGCCTGACCCGCCTCCACACTACGAAGACACCCCCGACCCCGCTAAGTTCCTGCAACTCTACGAGCTAAGCATCGAGGCGGCCAACAACGACGAGAAGGTCATGGCGAACTGGTTTCCCATGGCCCTCAAAAATGGCGCATGCTCGTGGCTCATGAACTTTCCCGCGGGATCGATCTCCTCCTGGGGCAAGATGCGCGAGCGTTTTGTCGCGAACTTCCAGGGCACTCGCGACCGCCCGCCGACTATGGGTGACCTGCGAAGCATCAAGCAACAACTAGGGGATACCCTGCAAAAGTCCATCCAATGCTTCAACAGTGTTCACCTCAAGATCCCCAAGGTTTTAGACGAGGCAATCATCTCAGCGTTTTCTAATGGCGTCCGTGACGTCAAGATGAAGGAAGAGCTCGCCATACACGAGGACCCTATTGGGGAACGTTGCAGAAAACAAAAAAAATTCCTACGGTTTCACCAAGATCCATCTATGAGTTCATCTAGCAACGAGTGATTGGATTGCATCTACGTACCTTTGTAGATCGCGCGCGGAAGCGTTCAAAGAACGGGGATGAGGAAGGCGTACTCGACGTGATCCAAATCACCGAAGATCCTAGCGCCGAACGGACGGCACCTCCGCGTTCAACACACGTACGGTCAGCGTAACGTCTCCTTCTTCTTGATCCAGCAAGGGGAAGGAGAGGTTGAGGAAGATGGCTCCAGCAGCAGCACGACGGCGTGGTGGTGATGGAGCTGCAGTACTCCGGCAGGGCTTCGCCAAGCACTATGGAGGAGGAGGATGTGTTGGAGAGGGAGAGGGAGGCACCAAAGGCGTGGGGTGAGAGGCCCTCCTTCCCCCACTATATATAGGGAGCCTAGGGGGGCGCCGGCCCTAGGAGATGCAATCTCCTAGGGGGGCAGTCGCCAAGGGAGGAATCCCTCCTCCCCAAGGCACCTAGGGGGTGCCTTCCCCTTTGAGGACTCTTCCTCTTTTTTTATCTCTTGGCGCGTGGGCCTCTTGGGGCTGGTGCCCTTGGCCCATGTAGGCCAAGGCGCACCCCCTACAGCCCATGTGGCCCCCCAGGGCAGGTTGCCCCTCCCGGTGGACCCCCGGGACCCTTCCGGTGGTCCCGGTACAATACCGGTGACCCCGAAACTTGTCCCGAAGGCCGAAATAGCACTTCCTATATATAATTATTTACCTCCGAACCATTCCGGTACTCCTCGTGACGTCCGGATCTCATCGGGACTCCGAACAACATTCGGGTTACTGCATATACATATCCCTACAACCCTAGCGTCACCGAACCTTAAGTGTGTAGACCCTACGGGTTCGGGAGACACATAGACATGACCGAGACAACTCTCCGGCCAATAACCAACAGCGGGATCTGGATACCCATGTTGGCTCCCACATGCTCCTCGATGATCTCATCAGATGAACCATGATGTCGAGGATTCAATCAATCCCGTATACAATTCCCTTCGTCAATCGGTATGTTACTTGCCCGAGATTCGATCGTCGGTATCCCAATACCTCGTTCAATCTCGTTACCGGAAGTCACTTTACTCGTACCGCAATGCATGATCCCGTGACCAGACACTTGGTCACTTTGATCTCATTATGATGATGCATTACCGAGTGGGCCCAGTGATACCTCTCCGTCATACGGAGTTACAAATCCCAGTCTTGATCCATGTCAACCCAACAGACACTTTCGGAGATACCCGTAGTATACCTTTATAGTCACCCAATTACGTTGTGACGTTTGGCACACCCAAAGCACTCCTACGGTATCCGGGAGTTACACGATCTCATGGTCTAAGGAAAAGAAACTTGACATTGGAAAACTCTAGCAAACGAACTATACGATCTTATGCTATGTTTAGGATTGGGTCTTGTCCATCACATCATTCTCCTAATGATGTGATATCGTTATCAATGACATCCAATGTCCATAGTCAGGAAACCATGACTATCTGTTGATCAACGAGCTAGTCAACTAGAGGCTTACTAGGGACATGTTGGTGTCTTTTATTCACACATGTATTACGATTTCCGGATAACACAATTATAGCATGAATAAAGACAATTATCATGAACAAGGAAATATAATAATAATGCTTTTATTATTGCCTCTAGGGCATATTTCCAACAGTCTCCCACTTGCACTAGAGTCAATAATCTAGTTACATTGTGATGAATCGAACACCCATGGAATTCTGGTGTTGATCATGTTTTGCTCTAGGGAGAGGTTTAGTCAACGGATCTGGTACATTCAGGTCCGTATGTACTTTACAAATATCTATGTCTCCATTTTGAACATTTTCACGAATGGAGTTGAAGCGACGCTTGATGTGCCTGGTCTTCTTGTGAAACCTGGGCTCCTTTGCAAGTGCAATAGCTCAAGTGTTGTCACAGAAGAGTTTGATTGGCCCTAACGCATTGGGTATGACTCCTAGGTCGGTGATGAACTCCTTCACCCAAATTGCTTCATGTGCTGCCTCCGAGGCTGCCATGTACTCCGCTTCACATGTAGATCCCGCCACGACGCTCTGCTTGCAACTGCACCAGCTTGCTGCCCCACCATTCAAAATATACACGTATCCGGTTTGTGACTTTGAGTCATCCAGATCTGTGTCGAAGCTAGCGTCGACGTAACCCTTTACGACGAGCTCTTCGTCACCTCCATAGACGAGAAACATTTCCTTAGTCCTTTTCAGGTACTTCAGGAGATTCTTGATCGTTGTCCAGTGTTCCTTGCCGGGATTACTTTGGTACCTTCCTACCAAACTTACGGCAAGGTTTACATCAGGTCTGGTACACAGCATGGCATACATAATAGAACCTATGGCTGAGGCATAGGGGATGACACTCATCTCTTCTATATCTTCTGCCGTGGTCGGACATTGAGCTGAGCTCAATTTCACACCTTGCAACACAGGCAAGAACCCCTTCTTAGACAGATCCATATTGAACTTCTTCAATATCTTATCAAGGTATGTGCTTTGTGAAAGACCTATGAGGCGTCTTGATCTATCTTTGTAGATCTTGATGCCTAATATATAAGCAGCTTCTCCAAGGTCCTTCATTGAAAAACTCTTATTCAAGTAGGCCTTAATGCTATCCAAAAGTTCTATATCATTTCCCATCAAAAGTATGTCATCTACATACAATATTAGAAATGCTACAGAGCTCCCACTCACTTTCTTGTAAACGCAGGCTTCTCCATAAGTCTGCGTAAACCCAAACGATTTGATCATCTCATCAAAGCGAATGTTCCAACTCCGAGATGCTTGCACCAGCCCATAAATCGAGCGTTGGAGCTTGCACACCTTGTTAGCATTCTTAGGATCGACAAAACCTTCCGGCTGCATCATATACAATTCTTCCTTAAGGAAACCATTAAGGAATGATGTTTTGACATCCATTTGCCATATCTCATAATCATAGAATGCGGCAATTGCTAACATGATTCATACGGACTTTAGCTTCGCTACCGGTGAGAAAGTCTCATCGTAGTCGACCCCTTGAACTTGTCGATAACCCTTAGCGACAAGCCGAGCTTTATAGATGGTCACATTACCATCCGCGTCTGTCTTCTTCTTAAAGATCCATTTATTTTCTATGGCTCGCCGCTCAACGGGCAAGTCAGTCAAAGTCCATACTTCCTTTTCATACATGGATCCTATCTCGGATTTCATGGCTTCTAGCCATTTGTCGGAATCCAGGACCGCCATCGCTTCTTCATAGTTCGAAGGTTCACCATTGTCTAACAACATGATTTCCAAGACAGGGTTGCCGTACCACTCTGGTGCGGAACGTGTCCTTGTGGACCTACGAATTTCAGTAGGAGTTTGATCTGAAGTTTCATGATCATCATCATTAACTTCCTCTCTAGTCGGTGCAGGCACCTCAGGAACATTTTCTTGAGTTGCGCCATTTTCCGGTTCAAGAGGCAATACTTCATCAAGTTCTACTTTCCTCCCACTTACTTCTTTTGAGAGAAACTCTTTCTCTAGAAAGGACCCATTCTTGGCAACAAAGATCTTGCCATCGGATCTGAGGTAGAAGGTATACCCAATAGTTTCTTTAGGGTATCCTATGAAGACGCATTTTTCCGACTTGGGTTCGAGCTTTTCAGGTTGAAGTTTCTTGACATAAGCATCGCATCCCCAAACTTTTAGAAACGACAGCTTAGGTTTCTTCCCAAACCATAATTCATACGGTGTCGTCTCAACGGATTTCGACGGAGCCCTATTTAAAGTGAATGCGGCAGTCTCTAAAGCATACCCCCAAAAAGATAGCGGTAAATCGTTAAGAGACATCATAGATCGCACCATATCTAATAGAGTGCGATTACGACGTTCAGACACACCATTACGCTGAGGTGTTCCAGGCGGCGTGAGCTGTGAAACTATTCCACATTTTCTCAAGTGTGTGCCAAACTCATGACTCAAGTATTCTCCTCCACGATCTGATCGCAGGAACTTGATTTTCCTGTCACGTTGATTCTCAACCTCACTCTGAAATTCCTTGAACTTTTCAAAGGTCTCAGACTTGTGTTTCATTAAGTAGACATACCCGTATCTACTCAAGTCATCGGTGAGGGTGAGAACATAACGATAGCCACCGCGAGCCTCCACACTCATTGGACCGCACACATCAGTATGTATGATTTCCAATAAGTTGGTTGCTCGCTCCATTGTTCCTGAGAACGGAGTCTTGGTCATTTTACCCATGAGGCATGGTTCGCACGTGTCAAATGATTCGTAATCAAGAAACTCTAAAAGTCCATCAGCATGGAGCTTCTTCATGCGTTTGACACCTATGTGACCAAGGCGGCAGTGCCACAAGTATGTGGGACTATCATTATCAATCTTACATCTTTTGGTACTCACACTATGAACATGTGTAGCATTACGCTCGAGATTCATTAAGAATAAACCATTCACCATCGGAGCATGACCATAAAACATATCTCTCATATAAATAGAACAACCATTATTCTCGGATTTAAATGAGTAGCCATCTCGAATTAAACAAGATCCTGATACAATGTTCATGCTCAAACTTGGCACTAAATAACAATTATTGAGGTTCAAAACTAATCCCGTAGGTAAATGTAGAGGTAGCGTGCCGACGGCGATCACATCGACCTTGGAACCATTCCCGACGCACATCGTCACCTCGTCCTTCGCCAGTCTCCGCTTATTCTGCAGCTCCTGCTTTGAGTTACAAATGTGAGCAACTACACCGGTATCAAATACCCAGGAGCTACTACGAGTACTGGTAAGGTACACATCAATTACATGTATATCACATATACCTTTCGTTTTGCCGGCCTTCTTGTCAGCTAAGTATTTGGGGCAGTTCCACTTCAAGTGACCACTTTCCTTGCAATAAAAGCACTCAGTCTCGGGCTTGGGTCCATTCTTTGGCTTCTTCCCGGCAGCTTGCTTTCCAGGCGCGGCAACTCCCTTGCCGTCTTTCTTGAAGGTTTTCTTACCCTTGCCTTTCTTGAACTTAGTGGTTTTATTCACCATCAACACTTGATGTTCCTTCTTGACTTCTACCTCTGCTGATTTCAGCATTGCAAATACTTCAGGAATGGTCTTTTCCATCCCCTGCATATTGAAGTTCATCACAAAGCTCTTGTAGCTCAGTGGAAGCGACTGAAGGATTCTGTCAATGACCGCGTCATCCGGGAGATTAACTCCCAGCTGAGTCAAGCGGTTATGCAACCCAGACATAGTGAGTATGTGCTCACTGATAGAACTGTTTTCCTCCATCTTACAGCTGAAGAACTTGTCAGAGACTTGATATCTCTCGACCCGGGCATGAGCTTGGAAAACCATTTTCAGCTCTTCGAACATCTCATATGCTCCGTGTCTCTCAAAACACTTTTGGAGCCCCGGCTCTAAGCTGTAAAGCATGCCGCACTGAACGAGGGAGTAGTCATCGGTACGTGCCTGCCAAGCGTTCATAACGTCTTGTTCTGCAGGGAGAATAGGTGCGTCACCTAGCGGTGCTTGTAGGACATAATCTTTCTTGGCAGCTATGAGGATGATCCTCAAGTTCCGGACCCAGTCCGTGTAGTTGTTGCCATCGTCTTTCAGCTTGGTTTTCTCTAGGAACGCGTTGAAGTTGAGGACTACGTTGGCCATTTGATCTACAAGATATATTGTAAATATTTTAGACTAAGTTCATGATAATTAAGATCATCTAATCAATGAACTCCCACTTAGATAGACATCCCTCCTGTAATCTAAGTATAACATGATCCGAGTTAACTAGGCCGTGTCCGATCATCACGTGAGACGGACTAGTCAACATCGGTGAACATCTTCATGTTGATCGTATCTTCTATACGACTCATGCTCGACCTTTCGGTCTTCTGTGTTCCGAGGCCATGTCTGTACATGCTAGGCTCGTCAAGTCAACCTAAGTGTTTGCATGTGTAAATCTGTCTTACACCCGTTGTATGTGAACGTTAGAATCTATCACACCCGATCATCACGTGGTGCTTCGAAACAACGAACTGTCGCAACGGTGCACAATTAGGGGGAACACTTTCTTGAAATTATTATGAGGGATCATCTTATTTACTACCGTCGTTCTAAGCAAACAAGATGAAAAACATGACAAACATCACATGCAATCAAATAATAAAAGTGACATGATATGGCCAATATCACATAGCTCCTTTCATCTCCATCTTGGGGCTCGATGATCATCTTGTCACCGGCATGACACCATGATCTCCATCATCATGTCTCCATGAAGTTGCTCGCCAACTATTACTTCTACTACTAAGGCTAACACGTTTAGCAATAAAGTAAAGTAATTTACATGGCGTTTCTCAATGACACGCAGGTCATACAAAAAATAAAGACAACTCCTATGGCTCCTGCCAGTTGTCATACTCATCGACATGCAAGTTGTGATTCCTATTACAATAGCATGAACATCTCATACATCACATATATATCATTCATCATTCATCACAACTTTGGCCATATCATATCACAAAGCACTTGCTGCAAAAACAAGTTAGACATCCTCTAATTGTTGTTTGCATGTTTTACATGGCTGCATTAGGGTTCTTACAAGAACGTTTTCTCACCTACGTGAAAGCCACAACGTGATTTGTCAACTTCTATTTACCCTTCATAAGGACCCTTTTCATCGAATCCGCTCCAACTAAAGTGGGAGAGACAGACACCCGCCAGCCACCTTATGCAACTTGTGCATGTTAGTCAGTGGAACCGGTCTCACATAAGCGTATGTGTAAGGTTGGTCCGGGCCGCTTCATCCCACAATACCATTGAAACAAGATAAGACTAGTAGCGGCAAGAAAGTTGACAACATCAACGCCCACAACAAATTTGTGTTCTACTCGTGCAAGAGAACTACGCATAGACCTAGCTCATGATGCCACTGTTGGGGAATGTTGCAGAAAACAAAAAAATATCCTACGGTTTCACCAAGATCCATCTATGAGTTCATCTAGCAACGAGTGATTGGATTGCATATACATATCTTTGTAGATCACGCGCAGAAGCGTTGAAAGAACAGGGATGAGGAAGGCGTACTCGACGTGATCCAAATCATCGGAGATCCTAGCGCCGAACGGATGGCACCTCCGCGTTCAACACACGTACGGTCAGCGTAACGTCTCCTTCTTTTTGATCCAGCAAGGGGAAGGAGAGGTTGAGGAAGATGGCTCCAGCAGCAGCACGACGGCGTGGTGGTGATGGAGCTGCAGTACTCCGGCAGGGCTTCGCCAAGAACTATGGAGGAGGAGGAGGATGTGTTGGAGAGGGAGAGGGAGGCACCAAAGGCGTGGGGTGAGAGGCCCTCCTTCCCCCACTATATATAGGGAGCCTAGGGGGGGCGCCGGCCCTAGGACATCTCCTAGGGGGCGGTGGCCAAGGGAGGAATCCCTCCTCCCCAAGGCACCTAGGGGGTGCCTTCCCCTTTGAGGACTCTTCCTCTTTTTTATCTCTTGGCGCATGGGCCTCTTGGGGCTGGTGCCCTTGGCCCATGTAGGCCAAGGCGCACCCCCTACAGCCCATGTGGCCCCCCGGGGCAGGTGGCCCCACCCGGTGGACCCTCGGGACCCTTCCGGTGGTCCCGGTACAATACAGGTGACCCCGAAACTTGTCCCGATGGCCGAAATAGCACTTCCTATATATAATTCTTTACCTCCGAACCATTCCGGAACTCCTCGTGACGTCCGTGATCTCATTCGGGACTCCGAACAACATTCGGGTTAATGCATATACATATCCCTACAACCCTAGCGTCACCGAACCTTAAGTGTGTAGACCCTACGGGTTCGGGAGACACGTAGACATGACCAAGACGACTCTCCGGCCAATAACCAATAGCGGGATCTGGATACCCATGTTGGCTCCCACATGCTCCTCGATGATCTCATCGGATGAACCATGATGTCGAGGATTCAATCAATCCCATATAAAATTCCCTTCGTCAATCGGTATGTTACTTGCCCGAGATTCGATCGTCGGTATCCCAATACCTCGTTCAATCTCGTTACCGGCAAGTCACTTTACTCGTACCACAATGCATGATCCCATGACCAGACACTTGGTCACTTTGAGCTTATTATGATGATGCATTACCGAGTGGGCCCAGTGATACCTCTCCGTCATACGGAGTGACAAATCCCAGTCTTGATCCATGTCAACCCAACTGACACTTTCGGAGATACCTATAGTATACCTTTATAGTCACCCAGTTACGTTGTGACGTTTGGCACACCCAAAGCACTCCTACGGTATCTGGGAGTTACACAATCTCATGGTCTAAGGAAAAGATACTTGACATTGGAAAACTCTAGCAAACGAACTATACGATCTTATGCTATGTTTAGGATTGGGTCTTGTCCATCACATCATTCTCCTAATGATGTGATCTCATTATCAATGACATCCAATGTCCATAGTCAGGAAACCATGACTATCTGTTGATCAACGAGTTAGTCAACTAGAGGCTTACTAGGGACATGTTGGTGTCTTTTATTCACACATGTATTACGATTTCCGGATAACACAATTATAGCATGAATAAAGACAATTATCATGAACAAGGAAATATAATAATAATGCTTTTATTATTGACTCTAGGGCATATTTCCAACAGACCCGTGCACGGCTCTAGAGATGTTCAACATGGCAACCAGATGCGCGAGAGCTGAGGAGGGTCACCTCTCTCTCCTGGAGCTCCCGGGGACAGACCCAGAAGACAATAAGGCCAAGGCCAAGGATGTGAAGCGCAAGGGGCCGGCCGTGCTTGCGGCTGAGCCGGAGATGAAGCGCGGCTGTGACCACCCAGAGTCATCCAAGGGCAGCTGCCCATTATGCGTCTTCGACAACATGCACAACCACAACACCAACGACTGTCAGGAGCTTAGGGCCATCCGCGACGGGTGCCTCGGTACTCGCCCCGAGCGCAACGACCGAGGTTACGGCCATGGAGGAAGCCGAGGAGGAGGACGCTGGGACGACTGCGGCCCCCTCCAGGAGTGGCACGATCAACCTCGTGAGGAGCGTTGGCAAGCCCAGCCTCGTGAGGGCACCTAGAGAGATCAGCACCGTGAGGATAGCCCTCAGGGCAACGCCGGCCTCCCTCTGCTGCCACCACCACCAAGAAGGAACAACGACCACCACCAGGACGAGGGGGGTGGGGGCTTCCAGGAGCTTCACGGCATCGCCTGCACCCTAGGCGGTGCTCAGGCCCCAGCCTCTCATCGCATCTTCAAGTAGTTTGCCCACGAAGTGAACACGTCCCTCCCCAGGCTTGAGGCCACACGACCGCTCAGGTGGTCCAAGTGCACCATCACCTTCAGCTCGACCGACCAGCTCAAGTGCGCGACAACTACTGGTGCCCTCCCGAGGCTCTGCTCGCCCGTCATCAGCAACGTCCTCGTCACCAAGACTCTCATCGATGGCGGTGCGTGGCTCAACGTTCTTTCTATTGACACGTTCGACCGCCTCCAAGTGCCCTATGACCAGCTGTAGCCCACCAAACCTTTCTCAGGAGTAACCGATGGCTCCACCAACCCGATAGGGCAGATCTGCCTCCCTGTCACCTTCGGAAGCGCGACAACTACCGCACTGAGTTCATCGACTTCGACGTCGCCCACATCCGACTAACATAAAACGCCATGCTTGGGTATCCAGCCCTGGCCAAGTTCATGGTGGTGACTCATCATGGTTACAATGTCCTCAAGATGCCACGGAACCGCAACATCATCACCGTCACCTGCAAGGAGGACACAGTGTGCTCTCTCGAGCACGCCTACACCAGGCTGCGGCAGTCGAGAGCCCCGATGACGAAGGCACCATCTACCCTCCTGAGGCTGTCCCCAAGAAGAAGAAGCAGCTGCTCCACCAAGAGCCTAAGGAGAGCGGTGTCTCCAGCCCTCAGGACCCGCGCCCATGGATGGGGTGCCTCCCTCTCTCGCATAGGAAGGCATGCCCGACGCCCTTCTCAGGTTGGGCTCGGGGACTCTCCTCTGGAGGGCCTTTAACCTATCCAACGTCACGAGGGAGGTGCTCGGGCACCACGCGGAGGTGTGCTTCAGCGTGCACTTCTTCCAGGAGGGCACATGGCACAGGGTGTGCTACCTCTTGAGCATTGCATTTTTTCCCTTGAAGAGGAAAGGGTGATTGTCGGTGTCAAAACCGACGGATCTCGGGTAGGGGGTCCCGAACTGTGCGTCTAAGGCGGATGGTAACAGGAGGCAGGGGACACGATGTTTTACCCAGGTTCGGGCCCTCTTGATGGAGGTACAACCCTACGTCCTGCTTGATTTATTCTTGATGATATGAGTATTACAAGAGTTGATCTACCATGAGATCGGAGAGGCTAAACCCTAGAAGCTAGCCTATGGTATGATTGTATGTTGTCCTACGGACTAAAACCCCTCCGATTTATATAGACACCAGAGGGGGCTAGGGTTACACAAGGTCGGTTACAAAGGAGGAGATATACATATCCGTATTGCCTAGCTTGCCTTCCACACCAAGTAGAGTCCCATCCGGACACGAGACAAAGTCTTCAATCTTGTATCTTCATAGTCCAACAGTCCGGCCAAAGGATAGAGTCCGGCTGTCCGGAGACCCCCTAATCCCGAACTCCCTCAGTAGCGCCTGAACCAAGCTTCAATGACGATGAGTCCAGCGCGTAGTGTTGTCTTCGGCATTGCAAGGCGGGTTCCTCCTCTGGATATACCATAGAAGAGTTCAAATAAAAGGATAGTGTTCGAAGCTGCAAAATAAGTTCCACATACCACCATAGAGAGAATAATATTTCCACAAATCTAATCTGCTGACACGTTTTGGCAACATGACATCATGCCATGGCTCGGCGATTATTCGAACCGTTTTTCTTTAACTAGCCCCGCACATAACGCGAGGCAGTTTCTTGACACGTCTTGTCAAAGCAGAGATCGTGTTCCCCTTATTACGGGATTCTCATCAATACGGGCATGGGTAACCCAACCGCGCCATCGATTACAGCGCTTGGGGGATAAGCGAGTTTTACCAGGCTAGTGGGGGCGCATAGTTTCGGCCGCCCTTATAAAGGGATAAGGTTTAACCATTTTCTACCCACGCCTTCTTCCTCCTTGCTCATCCATTCTCGCGCACTCGAGCCCCAACGCCCAAGTCCACATCTTTCTCCTCAACCTTCTACAAACATGTCCGGAGCGGGAGGCAAGTGGATGGCTTCCTCCGTTACGGTGGAACACATCAAAAATCTGCGCGGAGCCGGATACTTAGCCGCGAATATCGCGCATCGGCTGCCCGCTGCGGGGCAGATCGTCCCTACCCCAGAACCTTACGAGAGGGTAGTTTTCCTCCACCACTTCCTCCGCGGACTTGGGTTTCCCCTTCATCCATTCGTCCGCGGTCTCATGTTCTACTACGGGCTGGACTTTCATGATCTGCCTCGAACTTCATCCTCAACATTTCGGCGTTCGTCGTCGTCTGTGAGGCTTTCGTCCGCATCCGTCCCCACTTCAGTCTGTGGCTGAAGACCTTCAATATCAAGCCGAAGGTGGTGGGTGGCCAACAAGCAGAATGCGGTGGAGCCATGGTGGGCAAGATGCCCAATGTTATATGGCTTGAAGGCTCCTTCATGGGGACCATAACGGGGTGGCAATCGGCTTGGTTCTACATCACCGAGCCGTGCGACACCAACTGGGCGGCGGCCCCTGAGTTTCGATCCGGATTCCCTACACGACTGACTTCCTGGAAAGAGAAGGGCCTGTCGTGGGGCTCATCGGTGGAGCTGGACGGACTCCAGAAATGCATCCGGAACATGGCAAGCAAGAAACTCAACCTTGTCAACATAGTCCAGGTCATGCTTATCCGTCGGATCCTCCCGTGTCAACAATGGGATTTCAACTTGTGGGAGTTCGGCCTGGCCCAGCACCAAACTCTGAGCGAGCTCTTTGACACGATGCACAAGGACGTCTAGAGGGTGCTGCTCAAGGGCGCTGAGGTCCCTCCCTCTTTCACCGAGGACCATGGGCTAAGCGCGAAGCGCCGAGCGCATTCGGTGAGTTTTATACATCCGGTAGGATATTTATCTCCCCTAGCTTAACCATGTGCGGGGTCTGAGCTCCATGCCTTTGACAGGACTGGGTGGAGATGTCGGGGCAGATTAACTATCCGGCCCCTCTGCCCGAAGACACTATGGACGCTCTCCTGACGGAGATGCTGACTCCGGCTCCTTACAAGGTGCCGGAGAAGACCAAGAAGGCCAAGGGAACCCGAAAGAGTTTCCGGCGCCAGATGTTATCGGACTCATCGTCTGATAACTCCGTGATGCACTCCTCCCCCGAAGACGAGGAGGAAGATAAAGATGCCCCCCTTCAGTCGGGGGAGACAAGAAAAGGAAGGCCGCCCCCACTGGGGGCCGGAGGGTCCAAGAAGGGAAGGACTCTCCTTATGGACTACTCCACCACCGCCGCCGAAGGCAAGGACGAGTGGCTTCTCAAGGCCAAGCCCCTGGCGAAGACGTAAGTATTCGGATACCAGAGTAACTCATAGCATACCTTTGTCGCACTGCTGCTCCTAATGCCAAATTATGATTATGCAGACCGCCCCGAACCCGTATCAACGTATCCTCGTCGGACGGCTCCCTGGACTCGTTGGCTATGGATAGTGATCCACTTCCGACCGCCACCTCCCCTTGTCCCACGGACAATGCCGAGGTGTTGTCTCAAGAGGCACCGGGTCGAGCGGAGACAGTTTCGGAGGCGCCTCAAGGAGACCTTCCGGACTCCGGGAGCAGAGGGAACAAGGCTCCCGAGGGCTCAGAGTTTGGCCCTCAGCCGAACACCGCGCCGGAACCTCCAGTGGTTTCGGACTCGGGCAGGCGGACTCCTTCCAAGAGGGGCAAGACGCCTGTGCCGGTGACCTCTGTCCATAAAGAGGCACCGGACAATCTTTTGGGAGCGCTTCACAGTGCTTCCATCGACGAAGAGCACCGCACTATTATGAGTGCGGTGGTCCAGAAGGTTCAGTCCGCCAAGAGCGGACTGACCGAAGCATGTGCCAGCCTTCTAACAGGCTTTGAGGTGAGTTTTTGAAATATAGGAAAAATATTACCGCATAGACAGTAGCCCCTGATGCTCTATTCGGTGTTCACAAAGAAAAGCCGAACAGAGGATCAAACAATATCACAGGACTCTAATATAAGTATGTCTATATGCGTATGCAGGCTTCGCTGCTGGCCTCTGCCGCACTGACTGCGGAGGTCGCCACACTGAAGCAGGACCTCAAAGGGTCCAAGGAAGATCTCGGCCTTGCCAAGAGGCAGCTCGAGGAGAACAAAGGTAAGTAGTACCTAGTCTATGGATAGAAAAAGAATGCGATTGCAAAATGGCAAGATTATCGTAAGTTTGCCAGGGGCCACGACCGAGGTGGCGACCCTGAAGCAAGCGCTATCCGAGGCCGAAAACAAAGCGGCCAAGGAGCGCACCGAGTGGGAAAGGCATGAGGCATGGGTGGGCGAGGTGCAACAAGAGTTCCACGCTCTCGTGACGAAGCACGAGGCGTTGGAGCTTGACTTGAAGACGCGAGAGTCCGAGCTTGCCACGGCCCTTGAGAGTGCAAAGAGTGCCAAGGCCGAAGCCCACAAGGCCCTCTAGGAGATGGATGCGATGAAGAAGATAGCGGCGGGTAAGGCATTCTATATGCAAAGCAAGCATGTGAAAGTAAATTACTTGTTACTTACCCGAATCCGGAGCTCTCCAGGAGCATTCCCAGATTTGCCCGCAGCGTATCAGATGCCACAAAATTTTACTGGGCCGAGGAGGGAAGCTCAACAGAGAAGCTGTTCTAGTCTCAGTATACTGGGACCGAACACCCGGTGCCTATGAGCGACCAGCTAAAGCAGCTGGTCGAGCTACACAAGGCGGCCGAACAGGCCATGAAGGGCTTTATAGTCCGGATGTGGCCTGGCGACGCCCTTCCCAACAGCTACTTCGGCCTGGTGAGGCGGCTTGTGGATGCCTGCCCACGGCTGGAAGTCATCAAGCGGTCCGTCTGCATCGAAGGTGCACGCCGGGCTTTCGCCCGTGTGACGGTGCAATGGGCCAAGCTGGACGCCATGAAGCTGATTAAGGAAGGGTCGCCGGTGGGCAAGGAGCATCGCCACCCCGAGATGTACTATGAGGGTGTCCTGAAGGGTGCCCATCTTATAGTGGACGGGTGTACGAAAGATGTAATATTTGAGTAAACTTGCTCGTGTAATCCTATATTATGAAAACTTGTTCATATGCGCTATGCAACGCTTGTTTAAATTTAAAATATTACCTTCTGTTCGGCTGTTTATCAAATCTGAGAGATGGATAGTCGTCGGCTTCTGCCCCCACGCCACAAGTGCTGGGGTGTTCAGGATAAACCTGAGCACTCTTGTTCCCATGTTTGGGTCCTTCGAGGGAGGTGCTCAGCACAACGAACAAGGCAATCGAACTATAATGCGTTATCACTCTCACTTAGCCATAGAATTCTATAATTTAAAATATCGGCGAAGCCCCTAGTATTCGGAAGGCCGAATTCGGGCGCGATACACGCCTTAAGCCGGACAGGGCCAACTCCTCGCTCTAAGCGGCATAAGTCTTTAGGGACTCGAAACCTCTCGAACAGCAACCAGTCTCTTGCCTTATCATGATAGTCAGTTTTAGCTTTCTCTACTGAGGTGCTTAGCCCAGCAGAACCGGGGCACAATCGCAGTAGTTCTCCCAGTGCTACCTTAGCCGATATAGTGGAACGTAAGGTACCAAAACATGGGAGCCGGGCAAACCCAACTATTGACCCAAGACATGATTCGGAGCTGATGCATATAATGCTATAAGTTCGGGGTGCCGCACTGTCGAAAGTGTTCGGACTTCTCACATTGTATTATGGGGTATGCTTAAGCCCCTAGCGTATTGGTCGTACCAGAGTGTACGGGTGCTGGACGTCATGAATGAACATACATACATATATATATATATAAAGAAGAATGCAATAATAGTCTTAATGCTATGCATTGTTTATTCAAAAAAGTGCGTTAAAGCAGAATGATACAGGTAGTGCGATAAGCAAAAAGTAGGACTACGTCCCCTCCAAGGGCAAGATGAGGAATAGTATTGAAGTAAATATTTCACTCGTTATCGTAATCCACCTGGGAGTTCCATGGTGTGACGTAGCTTTCTGCCTCCTTGGTTGCTGCATCATGTGTTCAGCAATCCTGCTACCGGACAGGGTTTCCAGAGATTAAAGTCCTGGAAGAGAAAACTTAACTAAGTGGGAAGCCCCAAGTGCGGTTTAAGCCGCGTCTTGGAGCGTGCCGCAGTCGTGCCCCCTCCCCGCCCATGCCCATGGTATTTTTATTCCATAATTATGTACGCGTGGCACGGGTTTCGCCGTTTGGCTGGGACCGGGGTGGGGCCGCATTGCTATGTGAGCTCGGAACGTGCCAGGCGGTCCAGTTGCCGATTACTCCGGGCACGCTTGAAGTTGTCCGGGTCCTTAATCGCCGAACTAGTGGATTTCCTTAAGAGGCTGCTTTGTGCTTCTGCTGCGAGGGCCGCAGTGTGCTCCTCCATGCGGAGAGAGCGCTATGTGTTTCCATCGACTGTGATGACCCCCCGAGGTCCTGGCATCTTGAGCTCGAGATATGCATAATGCGGTACCGCATTGAATCTTGCAAATGCGGTTCGCCCGAGCAGTGCATGGTAGCCACTGCGGAACGGGACTATATCGAAGATTAACTCTTTGCTTCGGAAGTTATCCGGGGATCCGAAGACCACTTCCAGTGTGACTGAGCATGTGCAATGGGCCTCTACACCTGGTATGACGCCTTTAAAGGTTGTTTTTGTGGGTTTGATCCATGAGGGGTCTATGCCATTTTGTGCATTGTCTCCTGATAAAGCAGGTTCAGGCTGCTGCCGCCATCCATAAGGACTCGAGTGAGGTGAAATCCGTCAATGATTGGGTCTAGGACCAGTGTGGCAAATCCGCCATGACGGATACTAGTGGGGTGGTCCCTGCGATCGAAGGTGATTGGACAGGAGGACCATGGGTTGAACTTTCGGGCGACTGGCTCCAACGCATATACGTCCCTGAGCGCACGCTTCCGCTCCCTCTTAGGGATGTGGGTTGCGTATATCATGTTCACCGTCCGCACTTGTGGGGGGAACCTCTTCTGTCCTCCGGTGTTCGGCTGCCGGGGCTCCTCCTCGTCATCGCTATGTGACCCCTTATCTTTGTTTTCGGCATTTAGCTTGCCGGCCTGCTTGAACACCCAACAATCCCTATTCGTGTGGTTGGCTGGCTTGTCGGGGGTGCCATGTATTTGACATGAGCGAGCAAGTATACGGTCCAAAATGGACGGGCCCGGAGTGCTTCTTTTGAATGGCTTTGTCCGCTGACCGGGTTTAGAGCCTTTAAATCCGGCATTGACTGCCATACCCTCGGTATTGTCGCTGTTAATGCGGCGCTTATGTTTGTTGCGACGTGACCTGCTATTGTCGTCCTTGCTATCTGAAGTACCATGGTTCTTTGATATGTTATTACTGCGAGCCAGCCAGCTGTCTTCTACTACACAAAAGCGGGTCATGAGTGTCGTGAGGGCTGCCATAGATTTCGGCTTTTCCTGACCAAGGTGCCGGGCTAGCCACTCGTCGCAGATGTTGTGCTTGAAAGCTGCTAGGGCCTCTGCATCCGGACAGTCGATGATTTGATTTTTCTTTGTTAGGGACTGTGTCCAGAATTGCCTGGCCGATTCCTCTGGCTGCTGAATTATGTGGCTCAAGTCATCGGCATCTGGTGGTCGCACATAAGTGCCCTGAAAGTTGTCGAGGAATGCGGCTTCTAGATCTTCCCAACAGCCAATGGACTCTGCTAGCAAGCTATTGAGCCAATGCAGAGCTGGTCCTTTGAGTTTGAGTGGGAGGTATTTAATGGCGTGTAGATCATCACCGCATGCCATGTCGATATGCAGGAGGAAATCCTCGATCCATACCGCAGGATCTGTTGTGCCGTCGTATGATTCTGTATTTACGGGTTTGAAACCCTCTGGGATTTGATGATCCATTACTTCGTCTGTGAAGCATAAGGGGTGTGCGGCACCTCTGTACTGGGCTATATCGCGACGCAGCTCAAATGAGTCCTGCCCGCTGTGTTCGGCCCGGACGGGCTTACTTTTACTGTATCCGGCGTGACGATTATCGTCTCGCATAGTGGCGCGCCCCTGTGATCTGTAGATCGATCTTGCATGTTTTTCTTTGTCCTCCAATATATCTCGCAGGTCTGACGTATTTCCCCATGCCTTTTATTTGAATGGCGTCGGGGTGCGGGCTGAGCTTTTGGCTGGAATATTTCTCTGTCACGGCCACGAGGTGGCCGATCAGCCGCGTCATACGCCGGGGATGTAGGTTTCGGTTCTTCCTCCTCCAGTTGGGGTAGCAACCTGCACTTTGGGTAACTCTTGGAGGGGCGTTCGAGTTTATATTCCTCGGCCGCTAGGACTTCAGTCCATCTGTCAGCTAGCAAATCCTCCTCCTCTCCATATGCCGCTCTCTCAGGAGGGCTGGCCTCTCCATCCTCCTGCCCTAAATCTTGCTGGAGGGGATTGTTGCCGTCTTCGGCACTATCCGGAGTGCTATTATCTCCTGTGCTGGTATCGCCACTTTTGCCTTGGCGGGACTTAGAGCGGCGCTGCTAACGCCGGCGCTTGGGTTGCTTCTTGGAGGGGTCATCCTCCGTTGTCTCGTCGCCATTGCCTTCTTTGGGTGTGTCCACCATGTATATATCGTATGATGACGTGGCTGTCCAGTGCCCTGTGGGCAGTGGTTCCTCTTCACCTCCCGCATCGTCGTCCATACTGTCGATGTCTTTGGAGTCAAAGTCGAGCATGTCGGTTAAGTCATCGACAGTGGATACTAAGTGGGTGGTGGGTGGGCGGAGAATTTCTTCGTCATCTGCATCCCAATCCTGCCGGACATAGTTCGGCCAGGACTCTCCTGACAAGGAGAGAGACCTTAATGAGTTCAGTACATTGCCAAAGGGCGAGTGCTGAAAAATATCCGCGGAGGTAAACTCCATGATCGGCGCCCAATCGGGTTCGACAGGAACGGGCGCAGGCAGTTCGGAGTCCGTGGCCGGAGAAGGATCCGGTAGTTTGACAACACGGCTCTCGTGAAGGGTAAGGTCGATATTCGGCTCGATCGCCGCAGAGGATACGGCCTCCGTGACGGGGTCTATCCACCTCTCCATGGATGGCGCAACCGGCTCCGAATTGGGGCTCGGAGCGGCCATCGGTGCAATCTCCTGAATACGGTCTGATGGTAGAGCTAAATCATACTCATCGTGACCGCGCGGCGCACCAGGCAGGGGCTCGAATCCGTCGAAGATCAAGTCTCCGCAGATATCGGCCACGTAGTTTAACCTTCCAAACCTGACCTGGTGGCCAGGGGCGTAACTTTCGATCTGCTCCAGATCGCCAAGCGAGTTGGCCTGCAGTGCGAAGCCGCCGAACACAAAGATCTGTCCGGGGAGAAAAGTCTCACCCTAGACTGCATCGCTATCGATGATCATAGGAGCCATCAAGCCTAACGGCGACGACACAGAGGAACTCTCAATGAAAGCACCAATGTCGGTGTCAAAACCGGCAGATCTCAGGTAGGGGGTCCCGAACTGTGTGTCTAAGGCGGATGGTAACAGGAGGCAGGGGACACGATGTTTTACCCAGGTTCGGGCCCTCTTGATGGAGGTAAAACCCTACGTCCTGCTTGATATATTCTTGATGATATGAGTATTACAAGAGTTGATCTACCACGAGATCGGAGAGGCTAAACCCTAGAAGCTAGACTATGGTATGATTGTATGTTGTCCAACGGACTAAAACCCCTCCGGTTTATATAGACACCGGAGGGGGCTAGGGTTACACAAGGTCGGTTACAAAGGAGGAGATATACATATCCATATTGCCTAGCTTGCCTTCCATGCCAAGTAGAGTCCCATCCGGACACGAGACGAAGTCTTCAATCTTGTATCTTCATAGTCCAATAGTTCGACCAAAGGACAGAGTCCGGCTGTCCGGAGACCCCCTAATCCCGGACTCCCTCGGTGATGCGGCAAAGTAGCGTAAGTATTTCCCTCGGTTTTTGAGAACCAAGGTATCAATCCAGTAGGAGGCCACACGCAAGTCCCTCGTACCTACACAAACAAATAAGAACCTCGCAACCAACGCGATAAAGGGGTTGTCAATCCCTTCATGGTCACTTACGAGAGTGAGATCTGATAGAGATGATAAGATAATATTTTTGGTATTTTTATGATAAAGAGTAAAAGTAAAGATTGCAAAATAAAAGGGTAATAGAAATAACTTGTTGATGGAAGATTAATATAATGGAGAATAGACCCGGGGGCCATAGGTTTCACTAGTGGCTTCTCTCAAGATAGCATAAGTATTACGGTGGGTGAACAAATTACTGTCGAGTAATTGATAGAAAAGCGAATAATTATGAGAATATCTAGGCATGATCATGTATATAGGCATCACATCCGCGACAAGTAGACCGACTCCTGCCTGCATCTACTACTATTACTCCACACATCGACCGCTATCCAGCATGCATCTAGAGTATTAAGTTCATAAGAACAGGGTAACACATTAGGTAAGATGACATGATGTAGCGGGATAAACTCAAGCAATATGATATAAACCCCATCTTTTTATCCTCGATGGCAACAATACAATACGTGTCATTTCCCTTTCTGTCACTGGGATCGAGCACCGCAAGATTGAACTCAAAGCTAAGCACTTCTCCCATTGCAAGAAAGATCAATCTAGTAGGCCAAACCAAACTGATAATTCGAAGAGACTTGCAAAGATAACCAATCATGCATAAAAGATTTCAGAGAAGAATCAAATATTGTTCATAGATAGACTTGTTCATAGATCCACAATTCTTCGGATCTTGACAAACACACCGCAAAAAGAGTTACATCAAATAGATCTCCAAGAAGACCGAGGAGAACTTTGTATTGAGATCCAAAGAGAGAGAAGAAGCCATCTAGCTAATAACTATGAACCCGAAGGTCTGAAGTAAACTACTCACACATCATCGGAGGGGCCATGGAGTTGATGTAGAGGCCCTCCGTGACCGTTGCCCCCTACGGTGGAGCTCCGGAAAAGGCCCCAAGATGGGATCTCTTGGGTACAGAAGGTTGCGGCGATGGAAATAGGGTTTCGTGGTGCTCCTGTAGGTTTTCAGGGTATATGAGTATATATATGAGGAAGAAGTAGGTCGGTTGAGCCACGAGGGCGGAGGGTGCGCCCAGGGGGGTAGGCGCACCCCCTTCCTCGTGGACTCCTTGTTGGTTGCTTGACATCCACTCCAAGTCCTCTGTTTCACGCTTGTTCCAAAAATCACGCTCCCGAAGGTTTCATTCCGTTTGGATTCCTTTTGATATTCCTTTTCCGTGAAACACTGAAATAGGCAAAAAAAACAATTTGCACTGGGCCTTGGGTTAATAGGTTAGTCCCAAAAATAATATATAAGTGTAAAATAGAGCCCATTAACATCCAAAATAGATAATATAATAGCATGGAACAATCAAGAATTATAGATACGTTGGAGACGTATCATGCATTCCCGAGTTTAATTCCTGCTCGTCCTCGAGTAGGTAAATCATAAAAACAGAATTTTTGATGTGGAATGCTACCTAACAAAATTCTCAATGTAATTCTCTTTATTGTGGCATGAATATTCAGATCCTATAGAATCAAGACAAAAGTTTAATATTGACATAAAAATAATAATACTTCAAGCATACTAACTAAGCAATTATGTCTTCTCAAAACAACATGGCAAAAGAATGTTCATCCCTGCAAAATCATATAGTTTGGTCATGCTCCATTTTCGTCACACAAGAATGCTCTTATCATGTACAACCCCGATGACAAGCCAAGCAATTGTTTCACAGTTTAGTAATCTCAAACTTTTTTCAACTTTCACGCAATACATGAGCGTGAGCCATGGATATAGCACTATGGGTGGAATAGAATATAATGATGGGGGTTATGTGGAGAAGACAAAAAAGGAGAAAGTCTCACATCGATGTGGCTAATCAATGAGCTAGGGAGATGCCCATCAATTGATGTCAATGCAAGGAGTAGGGATTGCCATGCGACGGATGCACTAGAGCTATAAATGTATGAAAGCTCAACAAAAGAAACTGTCAGCGTTCTGGCAACGGGGGTCCCCAGACATGCCTGCCTGCGGCCCATGGCGTGGCGCTGCAAGTGGGCCCATATGGCCCAACTTCACCAACAAGCATTCAAGACCCTCGCGAGGGGCCAAGCCTCGCGAGGTGGGCAACACAAGACCTCCTCAGGAGCGGCCTCACCAGGGTGGCTCGTGAGGGGTGGAGAGATCAAGGCCAGGCAAACCTCGCGAGGTTCCAATGACATGGGCCATGACAATCGAGACCAGGCGGGTGTCAGGCGGGCGCCAGCGCTCACAGTGTCCTTGTTTCCGCTTTGGTGCTAAGGACACAAGCGCAGACAAAGAGTACCGAGGCTTCAAGCAAAGGTTTCCGTATCGGTGCAACGAGACCAAGACCAGCAGGATGGCAGGACGGAGGTCACCGTGGAGCCCAAGACGGTGTCACCACCAGAGCCTTTGGCAGGCGAAGACTGCTTTTGTGAGTATAACTTGTACTAGTTGTCCCCTTTAAAATTGGTCGTTGTTGGCTCCCTTCCCACTCAATATTTGGGGAGAGGACCAGGGCCTCTATAAATAGGATTAGCCACCACAGCGGATGGGGGGATCGACCTCATCTTAGATCTGAGCCATTCCATCCTTAGCCACACACCAACCAAGCACAAGAACACCTCACCTCAGGAGGCTGTTCTTCCCCTTGTACTATTCATCATCAGCCCAAGAGGCAGTCCACCACCCCACACTGGAGTAGGGTATTACACCACAACGGTGGCCCGAACCAGTATAAATCTTGTGTCTCTTGTGTTGCGAGTTCGTTGAGTTAGCCTTTGAGATCGCGAAGGGCTTGAGGGCGTGATCGGTGAGGGAGAGATCTACGCGCGCACCCCAGTGTTCGAACCTTAAGGGTTTTGCCGGAAACCGAAATCCCACATTTGGCGCACCAGGTAGGGGTGCACCGGAGCTCTTCATCCGCCAGTTGATCCGCTCTTTGTTCCCCCGACACTCCGCGACTCTGATGTCCGGCGACTCAAGGACCAACGCCGACTGCTAGGCAGCCTGGCCAGCCCGGGCAGCGCCGCCCGCTCAAGAAGACCTCAACCCAGCGCCCAAGGTGGCACGCACACCACCAAACATTGCGGGGCGTGGGCGACGCAGTCACCCGCCGTCCACCCTTACTCCACGACAAGTGTGGGCAGCCGCAAGAGCCTCAAGCCACGCCGCGGCCATGGCGCCACATACCCGACGGGAGCAAGCAAGCATGAGGGTCGCGCTCAAAGTGGCTCGGGAGCTGCTGCGATGCCGGTTAATGGAGAGCGGACGGGATGCATTGCTGGAGCGCGTCGCCGAGCTCTTGGACGCCGCGGCTTCGGGAGCACCACCTTTATGCTCTTTGCTCACACCTCAAGCCGCGGTCGGGCCGCATGGTGGGCCACCGCGCCCGCGTGCCCACGGGCGCGCCTCCAGGCTTCATCGACACCAGCGCAACCAATGGAGCTGGACGCCCGCTCGCACCCATGCATCCTCCGTTGGGCGCGGGTATGAGCGCTGCTACCTACGGCCACGGCCAGAAAGAACCCTACCATCCTCAAGGTGGCACGCTGGGCGGGGTAACGTGGAGCGTGGGGCACTACGGCGACGTCTTTGAGGCGACAATCTCGGAGGCCTACGTGCCCCACATGGTGGACCCGCATGGTGGACCAGGAGTACATGCTTAGGACGACCCTGGCTCGTCCCTCGAGCCGGGCTGGGAGGAGGAGGCGCTAGAAGCCGGCACCTTTCAGGAGCCCTCCGAAAGCCTCACCAACCGCGCCGGCAACAACAGCTATAGGGTACCACTAATTTCTCAGGAGCAGGCTTACGCTAACCATGGGACGCAGGAGGATCAAGTCGCAGTGATGGATGGCGACCCCAGCTCGTCGGCCTCCCTGCTGCTAGGGGGGCACGCTGGGGGCTGTAGGAGAGGGGCCGGGAGCAATGCCCCTTCCCGCGCCGCGCGGAGCAAGGCGTCCCCCGGAGGTAGGCCCTCTGCCGGGGAGGTGCTACAGAGCCTACCCCCGGCAGAGGACCCGTGGTCAGTGAGGGCACCGATGGCGTCCCCTTTGCCACTTGGTGTTGTCCTGGCTACCAGTCGCCCCCAACGGTGGTCGAGGGAGGCGCAAGGCGGGGCCTTCGTCTGGCGCTATGAAGTAAGGCTCACACATGTGAAGGTCTTCGCTCGTGACACTCTCACGTAATAATGAGTGGAGCTGTACATGCCTCGGAGCCTCAGGAGTGCCGCCCTCGGGCCTCGGGGGCTCCCTCCCACGTCCTAGTGGCAGCACTTAGCTCCGCTAGTGAGAAGACTCGAAGACAAGAAGACTAGACTAGGCGCCGGATGTGACCATTTGCTTTGGATCTTTTTTCTGTAACCCTACTTTCTGGATTTGGATTTAAGTTGAAGTTGAATTTTCATTGATGCGCGTGGGGGGGGTGCCTTTTCTCGTTCAAGCGATTTCTTGCTATCTGGTTCTTGCCTTACTTTGGAGTTTGCGCCTGTTGCTTCCCCCTCATGGGCCCCTCGTGAGCGGGGCTAGGCACGGCGCACGCGCGCCATGCGCATGTCACGCCACGGCTAGCGCTAGCTTATCATGCGGCCCCCTCGGGCGTGTCGATGGGGTCCTCAGGAGCTTCCCAGAAACTCGCAACCTCACGAGCCGGTTTGGGGGCTCGTCTAGGCTAAGGTAAACCGCAACAACAACTTTGCCCCAGGATAGGTGAGTTCATGAAGACACATACTCAACTCGACCTAACAAGATAGACGCAGTAGTGTATTTACATGAGGGGCTTCCCCTCCCAACATGCTCTTACAATCTCAAGGTCTGCGCCCAAGCTTCTGTGTGCAGGACAAACAGCTAGGACACACTGGATCAGTCAGACATATCGCTCGCTGCATCCTCCGGATCACCCTCAGACACGTCGCTGGCATCACTGGCATCGCCATCACCTCCACCAGCGCCGCCATCACCGTCGTCGACCATGTCGCCCGCATCCACCGCGACCACCACCCCATCGTCATCGGAAGTGAAGGTCCTAACCAACGCATCCACATGGTCTTCCACCCATTGCGACTGATCACCCTGGATGGCCTCGGGTACAGGGGCGATGGTGGCGTCAAAATCGAAGTTGGGGTCGGTGTTCGGGAGATGGCTGAAGATGCGGGAGAATGCGTGCCCTAGCAGGCCACGTCTCCTCTCTTCAACAAGTTGGCGAGATCTCTCGGAACGACTCCCCAGGCATGTCACCACGTCGATAAAGAAGCTGAGGTGGCTGGCATAGTCGTTCATGTGGGGATGAGGAGCATTCTCATCACAGCTGTGGCCCAGGGCGATATTGGCCCTGTTCCTGAGGTCCTTGAGCATGCGGGCGTGCACGTGCTCCAGCGTCCGCCGCTGAAGCACTTCCTCCCTGTTCTGCCGCGCGACGGACTCGGCATCGGCGACCAGCTGCTGAAGGGGGAGCATCTCGGCGCGGGCGTGATACGTCTCCAACGTATCTATAATTTTTGATTGCTCCATGCTATATTATCTACTGTTTTGGAAATTAGTGGGCTTTATTATCCACTTCTATATTATTTTTGGGACTAACCTATTAACCGGAGGCCCAGCCCAGAATTGCTGTTTTTTGCCTGTTTTAGGGATTCGAAGAAAAGGAATATCAAACGGAGTCCAAACGGAATGAAACCTTCAGGAACGTGATTTTATCAACGAACAAGACCCGAGAGACTTGGACCCTATGACAAGAAAGGAAACATGAGGCCATGAGGTAGGGGGCGCGCCCACCCCCACCAGGCGCGCCCTCCACCCTCGTGGGCCCCCTGTTACTCCACCGACGTACTCCTTCCTCCTATATATACCTACGTACCCCCAAACGATCAGACACGGAGCCAAAAACCTAATTCCACCGCCGCAACTTTTTGTATCCACGAGATCCCATCTTGGGGCCTATTCCGGAGCTCCGCCGGAGGGGGCATCGATCACGGAGGGCTTCTACATCAACACCATAGCCTCTCCGATGAAGCGCGAGTAGTTTACCTCAGACCTACGGGTCCATAGTTAGTAGCTAGATGGCTTCTTCTCTCTTTTTGGATCTCAGTACAATGTTCTCCCCCTCTCTTGTGGAGAACCATTCGATGTAATCTTCTTTTTGCGGTGTGTTTGTTGAGACCGATGAATTGTGGGTTTATGATCAAGTCTATCTATGTATAATATTTGAATCTTCTCTGAATTCTTTTATCTATGATTGGTTATCTTTGCAAGTCTCTTCGAATAATCAGTTTGGTTTGGCCTACTAGATTGATCTTTCTTGCAATGGGAGAAGTGCTTAGCTTTGGGTTCAATCTTGCGGTCTCCTTTCCCGGTGATAGTAAGGGCAGCAAGGCACGTATTGTGTTGTTGCCATCGAGGATAACAAGATGGGGTTTTCTTCATATTGCATGAGTCTATCCCTCTACATCATGTCATCTTGCTTAAGGCATTACTCTGTTTTTAACTTAATACTCTAGATGCATGCTGGATAGCGGTCGATGAGTGGAGTAATAGTAGTATATGCAGGCAGGAGTCGGTCTACTTGTCTCGGACGTGATGCCTATATACATGATCATACCTAGATATTCTCATAACTATGCTCAATTCTGTCAATTGCTCAACAGTAATTTGTTCACCCACCGTAGAATACTTATGCTCTTGAGAGAAGCCACTAGTGAAACCTAAGGCCCCCAGGTCTATCTTTATCATATTAATCTCCTACTACTTAGTTATTTCCTTTGTTATTTACTTTGCCTTTATTTTACTTTGCATCTTTATCATAAAAATACCAAAAATATTATCTTATCATATCTATCAGATCTCACTCTTGTAAGTGGCCTTATAGGGACTGACAACCCCTATTTGCGTTGGTTGCGAGGATTTATTTGTTTTGTGCAGGTACGACGGGACTCGCGCGTAGCCTCCTACTGGATTGATACCTTGGTTCTCAAAAACTAAGGGAAATACTTACGCTACTTTGCTGCATCATCCCTTCTCTTCGAGGAAAAACCAACGCAGTGCTCAAGAGGTAGCAAGAAGGATTTCTGGCGCCGTTGCTGGGGAGTCTACGCAAAAGTCAACATACCAAGTACCCATCACATACCCTTATCTCCCGTATTACATTATTTGCTATTTGCCTCTCGTTTTCCTCTCCCCCACTTCACCGTTGCTGTTTTATTCTCCCTCTCTCTCTCTCTATCCTCCCTCTCTTTCCCGTTTGCCTCCTTTTGTCTGCTTGCTTTTTGTTTGCTTGTGTGTTAGTTTGCTTGCTTGTCACGATGGCTCAAGATAATACTAAATTGTGTGACTTTACCAATAACAACAACAATGATTTTATTAGCACTCTGATTGCTCCTATTACCGATGCTGAATCTTGTGAAATTAATACTACTTTGCTGAATCTTGTCATGAAAGATCCGTTTTCCGGCCTTCCTAGTGAAGATGTCGCTACCCATCTTAATAGCTTCGTTAATTTATGTGATATTCAAAAGAAGAAAGATGTGGATAATGATATTGTTAAACTGAAGCTATTTCCTTTTTCGCTTAGAGATCGTGCTAAAGCTTGGTTTTCGTCTTTGCCTAAAAATAGTATTGATTCATGGAACAAGTGCAAAGATGCTTTTATCTCTAAGTATTTTCCTCCCGCTAAGATCATCTCTCTTAGAAACGATATTATGAATTTTAAGCAACTTGATCATGAACATGTTGCACAAGCTTGGGAGAGAATGAAACTAATGATACGTAATTGCCCCACTCATGGTTTAAATTTGTGGATGATTGTTCAAAAATTTTACGCCCGATTGAATTTTGCTTCTAGAAATCTTTTAGATTCGGCCGCGGGAGGCACTTTTATGGAAATCACTTTAGGATAAGCTACTAAACTCCTAGATAATATTATGGTTAATTATTCTCAATGGCATACTGAAAGATCTACTAATTAAAAGGTGCATGCGATAGAAGAAATTGATGTTTTGAGTGGAAAGATGGATGAACTTATGAAATTATTTGCTAATAAGAGTGTTTCTTCTGATCCTAATGATATTCCCTTGTCTAATTTGATTGAGAATAATAATGAATCTATGGATGTGAATTTTGTTGGTAGGAACAATTTTGGTAACAACGCGTATAGGGAAATTTCAATCCTAGGCCTTATCCTAGTAATCCCTCTAATAATTATGGTAATTCCTACAACAATTCTTATGGAAATTATAATAAAATGCCCTCTGATTTTGAATCTAATATTAAATAATTTATTAGTTCGCAAAATAATGTTAATGCTATATTGAACAAAAATTGCTTAAGATTGATGATTTGGCTAGGAACGTTGATAGAATTTCTCTTGATGTTGATTCTTTGAAAATTAGATCTATTCCACCTAAGCATGATATCAATGAGTCTCTCAAATCCATGAGAATTTCCATTGATGAGTGCAAAGAAAGAACCGCTAGGATGCATGCTAAGAAAGATGCCTTTATAAGAGCGTGTTCTTCTAGTTCCTATGAAAATAAAGATGAAGATCTAAAAGTTACTGATGTGTCCCATATTAAATATTTGTTTTGCAATATGAATCTTGATAATGATGGCACTGAATATGATCCACCTTTACCTAGAAGGTGTTCCAAGAATTCGGAATTTGTTGATCTTGATACTAAAATTGATAAAAGTGGGATTGAAGAAATTAAAACCCTAGATGTTGCTAAACCTACTATTATGGATTTCAAGGAATTTAACTATGAAAATTTCTCTTTGATTGATTGTATTTCCTTGTTTCAATACGTGCTAAATTCTCCTCATGCTTATAGTCAAAATAAAGCGTTTACTAAACATGTCGTTGATGCCTTGATGTAATCTTATGAAGAAAAACTTGAATTGGAAGTTTCTATCCCAAGAAAACTTTATGATGAGTGGGAACCAAATATTAAAATTAAAATTAAAGATCATCAATGCTATGCTTTATGTGATTTGGGTGCTAGTGTTTCCACGATTCCAAAGACTTTGTGTGATTTGTTAGGTTTCCGTGATCTTGATGATTGCTCTCTAAACTTGCACCTTGCGTATTTCACTATTAAAAAACCTATGGGAATAATTAATGATGTTATTATTGTGGAAAATAGGAATTATGTGCCCATAGATTTTATTGTTCTTGGCATAGATTGCAATCCTTCATGTCCTATTATTCTTGGTAGACCTTTCCTTAGAACGATTGGTGCAATTATTGATATGAAGGAAGGAAATATTAGATTCCAATTTCCATTAATGAAAGGCATGGAACACTTTCCTATAAATAAAATTAAATTACCTTATGAATCTATTATGAGAGCCACTTATGGAATGCCTACCAAAGATGGCAATACCTAGATCTATCCTTGCTTGTTATGCCTAGCTAGGGGCGTTAAACGATACCGCTTGTTGGGAGGCAACCCAATTTTATTTTTATTCATTGCTTTTTGTTCCTGTTTAGTAATAAATAATTTATCTATCCTCAGTTTTGTTTGTGTATTTTGTATTTAATTAGTGTTTGTGCCAAGTATAACCGTTGGGAAGACTTGGGGAAAGTCTTGTTGAACTTGCTGTAAAAAAACAGAAACTTTAGTGCTCACGAGAACTGCTGTCATTTTTATTTGGAAAGTGATATTTGGTTAATTATTTTTTAAGATGATTAATAGATAAATTCCTCACGTCCAGAAATTTATTTTAGAATTTTTGGGGTTACATATCTTGAGCTAGCTACAGATTACTACAGTCTGTTCTGTTTTTGACAGATTCTGTTTTTCGTGTGTTGTTTGCTTATTTTGATGAATCTATGGCTAGTAAAATAGTTTATAAACCATAGAGAAGTTGTAATACAGTAGTTATAACACCAATATAAATAAATAATGAGTTCATTACAGTACCTTGAAGTGGTATTTTATTTTCTTTCGCTAACGGAGCTCACGAGATTTTCTACTTTAAGTTTTGTGTTGTGAAGTTTTCAAGTTTTGCGTAAAGATTTGATGGATTATGGAACAAGGAGTGGAAAGAGCCTAAGCTTGGGGATTCCCATGGCACCCCCAAGATAATCTAAGGACACCTAAAAGCCAAAGCTTGGGGATGCCCCGGAAGGCATCCCCTCTTTCGTCTACTTCTATCGGTAACTTTACTTGGAGCTATATTTTTATTCGCCACATGATATGTGTTTTGCTTGGAGCGTCTTGTATTATTTGAGTCTTTGCTTGTTAGTTTACCACAATCATCCTTGCTGTACACACCTTTTCAGAGATCCATACATGATTTGTAATTTGTTAGAATACTCTATGTGCTTCGCTTATATCTTTTGAGTTATATAATTTTGCTCTAGTACTTCACTTATATCTTTTAGAGCACGGTGGTGGATTTGTTTTATAGAAACTATTGATCTCTCATGCTTCACTTAGATTATTTTGAGAGTCTTAATAGCATGGTAATTTTCTTAAAATCCTAAAATGCTTGGTATGCAGGATTAATAATAAAACTTTCTTATGAGTGTGTTGAATACTATGAGAAGTTTGATACTTGATAATTGTTTTGAGATATAAAGATGATGATATTAAAGTTGTGCTAGTTGAGTAGTTGTGAATTTTAGAAATACTTGTGTTGAAGCTGGTGATTCCCGTAGCATGCATGTATGGTGAACCGTTATGTGATGAAGTCGGAACATGATTTATTTATTGATTGTCTTCCTTATGAGTGGCGGTCGGGGACGAGCGATGGTCTTTTCCTACCAATCTATCCCCCTAGGAGCATGCGCGTAATACTTTGCTTTGATAACTTGTAGATTTTTGCAATAAGTATATGAGTTCTTTATGACTAATGGTGAGTCCATGGATTATACACACTCTCACCCTTCCACCTTTGCTAGCCTCTCTAATACCGCGCACCTTTCGCCGGTATCATACACCCACCATATACCTTCCTCAAAACAGCCACCATACCTACCTATTATGGCATTTCCATAGCCATTCCGAGATATATTGCCATGCAAATTTCCACCGTTCCGTTTATGACACACTTCATCATTGTCATATTGCTTAGCATGATCATGTAGTTGACATCGTATTCGTGGCAAAGCCACCGTTCATAATTCTTTCATACTTGTCACTCATGAGTCATTGCATATCCCGGTGCTTAGCTTTGGGTTCAATCTTGTGGTGTCCTTTCCCAGTGACAGTAGGAGCACCAAGGCACGTATTGTATTATTGCCATCGAGGATAACAAGATGGGGTTTTCATCATATTGCATGAGTTTATCCCTCTACATCATGTCATCTTGCTTAAGGCGTTACTCTATTTTCATGAACTTAATACTCTAGATGCATGCTGGATAGCGGTCGATGAGTGGAGTAATAGTAGTAGATGCAGGCCGGAGTCGGTCTACTTGTCTCGGACGTGATGCCTATATACATGATCATACCTAGATATTCTCATAACTATGCTCAATTCTGTCAATTGCTCAACTATAATTTGTTCACCCACCGTAGAATACTTATGCTCTCGAGAGAAGCCACTAGTGAAACCTATGGGCCCCGGGTCTATCTTCATCATATTAATCTTCCAATACTTAGTTATTTCCTTTGCTTTTATTTTACCTTGCATCCTTATCACAAAAATACCGAAAATATTATCTTATCATATCTATCAGATCTCACTCTCCTAAGTGGCCGTGTAGGGATTGACAACCCCTTATCGCGTTGGTTGCAAGGATTTCTTTGTTTTGTGTAGGTACGAGCGACTCGCGCATAGCCTCCTACTGGATTGATACCTTGGTTCTCAAAAACTAAGGGAAATCCTTACGCTACTTTGCTGCATCATCCCTTCCTCTTCGGGGGAAAACCAATGCAGTGCTTAAGAGGTAGCAAGCCTCCTCCAGAGCTCGGGAGCAGGCCTCACAGGAGGCTGTGAGGAAAACCTTGGCCTTTGCATTATCAAGCTCGCGTTGGTGGCGCCCGAGGTTGATAGCCACCTTCAGCTTACGCTGCTCCTCCACCAGCCAAAGACCCTCAGCCATGAGGCGCGCGTCCACGTCCACGAGCTCTTCACCAAGCCGGTTCATCGCGCCCATTGCCTCTTGAAAGAGCTCGTGGCGGATGACGCTCCTTTCTTGCGCCGACTCGAGCATGCTGCTGACTCCGTCCTCCGCCGCGGGGACCGCAGATGGGGCCCGAAGCGGATTGCCCCATTTTAGCAGGGGCTGGGGGCTGGTACCCACCCAATTGCAGGCTAGGCCTCGGGAGGAGCCCGAACGAGTGGAGGCCCGCTGCTTGAAGAGGAGCCCAAGACCGAAACCACCCAGCCACCGTCCACGACCAGGGGAGGAAGCCTTAGCACACCTGCTCTGTCCCAAGTAAGGCCGCGAAGGAAGGACGGCGAGGGCGCGAGCTCGATACGCCTTGTCAACGGGCTGGCTTCCCCGGCTGACTCCACGCCATGAGCAGCGCGCGGGCTTGCAGAGCTCAAGTCTGGCGGGAGAAACGAGGCGAGAGGGGGCTGCTTCTCTGGAGATTTCGCGGCCTTGGCGGAATGGACCCTGAAAAGACATCGTCGGGAAGGGAAGCAGCACACGGAGAATCACCAAGATAAGGTACTTACTCGTCAACGGTGATGTACTTCCTTCATTTTAATGGCCCGAGGGTGCCGCTGCCACAGCTTGGGGACCCCTTCCTCTTGCGGAGCTCTTCGAAGTCCACGCAAAGCCGACCGAAGCGCTGGACATGGCGGCCAACACGAGGCTTAACTGGAGAAGTGCTCGGAGGGGCAGCCTCAGGAGCGCCAAGCTGGGGGGAGCTATCGGGCTCTGCCTCGCAGCGGTCAGCCGAGGCCTCAGGAGCCCCGGCCTCAGGAGACGCGGACTGCGTCCCCCCCCCCCTCAAGCACCGCCCCAGGGCAAGAGTCACGAGCCCCCGAGGACGACGCCCCGGGAGCCCTAGGTGGCATCAGCACCTCGGCGCCTCCGCCATCGGTCTCCAGCGATGCTCGCCCCCTGCATCCACACTTGGGGCGAGCCCGACGCCAGTAGCAAGGAGGGGAACAACATCGACGGGGTTCTCACAGGGCCCCACCAGACCGACTGGACGCAACCCCCACTCATCAAAGGAGGGCATCTGCTCCGCGAATGTCGTCTTGTTCAAGCAGCGGTACAGAAGGCAAATCTTCCTCGGCATGTTGTCTGGCAATGGGACACCTGTTAGGACCTCGAGAATTGTTTGCCGCGCCCCAAGGGGGAGCCCGGACTCCTGAAGTCTCTTGTGGTCCTTGCTGTTGAGCAAGGCCCACATCGGTCAAGAGTGGCGCTGAAGCGGAGCCATTCGGCACCGGACGAACTCCTTCACCACCATAGGCGTCATCGTGTCAAGGTCCTTGAGCCTCTTCAGCCTGAGCCAGATGGGGGCTAGGCACGAATCGGTGAGCCTTTGGTGGCACCAAGCGGAGCTAGGAATGGCAGGCGCTAATGGAGAAGAGAGTAGGGGACTGAGCACTCCGACATCAACAAATACCCACCATGTAGGAAACTCGCTCATGGATGGTGGGAGCTCGAAGTCAATCCCCGCGCCGGCCGTCGCCGCCACGGCCTGAAAGCTCAGGCATCCTGAGCTCTGCCGGGGATCAATCAGGTCCAGTTATAAAAAGTCACGAAGAAGGGCCAGTGTCGGTGTCAAAACCGGCGGATCTCAGGTAGGGGGTCCCGAACTGTTCGTCTAGGCCGGATCGTAACAGGAGGCAAGGAACACGATGTTTTACCCAGGTTCGGGCCCTCTTGATGGAGGTAAAACCCTACGTCCTGCTTGATTAATATTGATGATATGGGTTGTACAAGAGTAGATCTACCACGAGATCAAGGAGGCTAAACCCTAAAAGCTAGCCTATGGTATGATTCTTGTATGATGAAGTTGTCCTGCGGACTAAAACCCTCCGGTTTATATAGACACCGGAGAGGGTTAGGTTTACACAAAGTCGGTTACAATGGTAGGAGATCTTGAATATCCGCATCGCCAAGCTTGCCTTCCACGCCAAGGAAAGTCCCATCCGGACACGGGACGAAGTCTTCAATCTTGTATCTTCATAGTCCTGGAGTCTGGCTGAAGGTATAGTCCGGCTACCCGAACACCCCCTAATCCAGGACTCCCTCAGTAGCCCCTGAACAAGGCTTCAATGACGATGAGTCCGGCGCGTAGATTGTCTTCGGCATTGCAAGGCGGGTTCCTCCTCCAAATTCTTCATAAAAGTTTGTAAACACCAAGAGTAGTGTCCGGCTCTGCAAAATAAGTTTCCACGTATTGCCACAGAGAGAATAATATTATCACAAATCTAATCTGCTGACGTATTCTGCAGCGTGACTACGGCCAAGCCTTCATTCGAATCGTTTTCACTTTTCCACCTCAGCGTGTTTTGCGAGGCAGTTTCCTTGGCACGTCTTGTCAAAGCAGAGATAGTGTCCCCCATTTACGGGATTCTCATCAATACGGACGTGGGTAACCCAACCGCGCCATTTATCACGGCGCTTGGGAGGCAAGCGAGTTTTACTAGGCTGGTGGGGACGCATAGTCGCATCCGCTCATATAAGGGGATTAGGATCCACCTTTTTACCTACGCCTTCTTCCTCCTTTGCCTATCCATCTTCTGCGCACCCGAGCTCCAGCGCCCAAGCCCGCACTTCCTACCTCAACCTTCTCCAACAATGTCCGGAGCGGGAGGCAAGTGGATGGTCTCCTCCGTCACGGAGGGCCATGTCAAAAAGCTAAGGAAGGCCGGATACTTGTCCAAAGACATCGCCCACCGGCTTCCTGAGGAGGGGCAGCTTCTCCCCACCCCAAGGCCCCATGAGAGGGTAGTATTTCTTCCCCACTTCCTCCGCGAACTGGGTTTTCCTCTCCACCCATTTGTCCGTGGGCTCATGTTCTACTATGGCCTAGATTTCCACGATCTGGCCCCGAACTTCATCCTCAATATCTCGGCGTTTATCGTCGTGTGCGAGGCTTTCCTCTGCGTCCGCCCCCATTTCGGCCTCTGGCTCAAGACCTTCAACGTCAAGCCAAAGGTGGTGCGCGGCAACCAGGCGGACTGTGGAGGTGCCATGGCGGGCAAAATAGCCAACGTCCTATGGCTCGAGGTCTCCTTTGTGGAGACCTTGAAGGGGTGGCAGTTAGGGTGATTTTACATCACCGAGCCACGCGATTCGAAGTGGATCGCAGCCCCTGAATTCCGATCCGGACCCCCCTATGCAGCTCACGTCCTGGAAGGAGACGGGCTTGTCATGGGGCGACAAACAAGAGGTGACCGGACTGCAAAAATGCATCCAGCCCCTGGTGAACAAGCAGCTCAAGCTTGCCAACGTAGTCCAGGTCATGCTCGTCCGCCGGATCCTTCCGTGTCAAGAACGGGACTTCAATTTGTGGGAGTTCAACCCGGCGCAGCACCGAACTCTGAGCAGGCTCTTCGACACGACGTACGAAGATGTCTGGAAGGGGCTAAGCAAAGGCGCCGAGGCTCCCACATCCGCCTCCGAAGACCGCGGATTCAGCTCGCAGCGTCCTGCAGGCGAGGTAAAATATTTTCATCTTTTACAGGATGTTAAGTTTTCTTCATAGTTTGACTCTATGCGGGATCTAAACTCCCTCACCTTTGACAGGATTGGCAGGCGAAGTCCAGACTGATTAACTGTCCGGCTCCCTTGCCCGAAGACCCAGCCCCTGCTCTCCTAGTGAAGCTGATGGTTCCGGCACCTTATGTGGTGCCGGAGAAGAAGGCCAAGAAGAAGAAGGCCACGGGGACTCGAAAGAGTTCCCGGCATATGGTGGTGTCGGACTCGTCGTCCGATGAGTACGAGACGCACTCCTCCCATGAAGACGAGGAGCAGGAAGAAGATACCTCTCCCCCTCCAGCGGGGGGAGGAATGAAGAGGAAGGCCGCCCTAGTAGGGGAGGCCGAAGGGTCCAAGAAGAGGAAAACCCCTCCGCCGGACCGCGCCCCGACGCCGACGAGGACGAAGAGGAGTGGCTGGACAAGGCCAAGCGTCCAGCGAAATCGTAACTGTTCGGATACCAGAGTAACTCATGATATTCCTTTGGTTGCGCAGCTTTCCCTAATGTCAAATATAATCATGCAGCCCGCCCAAGGACGGGCTCGACGAGTCGCCGAGCGGCTCCCTGGATTCATCGGACGAGAATTCAGTTCCGCTCGCTGCCTCCCCCTGTGCTGCGGATGACGCCGAAGTGGCGTCGTGACAAGCTCCGGGGCAAGAGGAGGTGGTCCAGGAGGAGCCGCGAGGCGACCTCCCGGACTCCAGGAGTAAAGGGGACAAGAACCCTGTCGGCGTTCTGGGAACGGTGGTCCCCAGACTTGCCTGCCTACGGCCTGCGGCGTGGCTCAAGGGGGGCCCCAGCACGGCCCATCTTCATCAACACAGACCCAAGACCCTCGCGAGGGGCCAAGCCTCGCGGGGCGGACGACACGGAGCGTTCTGGCAATGAGGGTCCCCAGACATGCCTGCCTGCGGCCCACGGCGTGGCGCTGCAAGTGGGCCCATATGGCCCAACTTCACCAACAAGCATTCAAGACCCTCGCGAGGGGCCAAGCCTCGCGAGGTGGGCAGCACAAGACCTCCTCAGGAGCGGCCTCACTAGGGTGGCTCGCGAGGGGTGGAGAGATCAAGGCCAGGCAAACCTCGCGAGGTTCCAATGACGTGGGCCATGACAATCAAGACCAGGCGGGTGTCAGGCGGGCGCCAGCGCTCACAGTGTCCTTGTTTCCACTTTGGTGCTAAGGAGGCAAGTGCAGACGAAGAGTACCGAGGCTTCAAGCAAAGGTTTCCGTATCGGTGCAACGAGACCAAGACCAGCAGGATGGCAGGACGGAGGTCACCGTGGAGCCCAAGACGGTGTCACCACCAGAGCCTTTGGCAGGCGAAGACTGCTTTTGTGAGTATAACTTGTACTAGTTGTCCCCTTTCAAATTGGTCGTTGTTGGCTCCCTTCCCGCTCAAAATTTGGGGAGAGGACCAGGGCCTCTATAAATAGGATTAGCCACCACAGCGGATGGGGGGATCGACCTCATCTTAGATCTGAGCCATTCCATCCTTAGCCACACACCAACCAAGCACAAGAACACCTCACCTCAGGAGGCTATTCTTCCCCTTGTACTATTCATCATCAGCCCAAGAGGCAGTCCACCACCCCACACTGGAGTAGGGTATTACACCACAACGGTGGCCCGAACCAGTATAAATCTTGTGTCTCTTGTGTTGCGAGTTCGTTGAGTTAGCCTTTGAGATCGCGAAGGGCTTGAGGGCGTGATCGGTGAGGGCGAGATCTTCGCGTGCACCCCAGTGTTCGAACCTTAAGGGTTTTGCCAGAAACCGAAATCCCACATTTGGCGCACCAGGTAGGGGTGCACCGGAGCTCTTCATCTGCCAGTTGATCCGCTCTTTGTTCCCCCGACACTCCGCGACTCTGATGTCCGGCGACTCAAGGACCATGGTATGATTGTTGTATGATGAAGTTGTCCTGCGGACTAAAACCCTCCGGTTTATATAGACACCGGAGAGGGTTAGGCTTACACAAAGTCGGTTACAATGGTAGGAGATCTTGAATATCCGCATCGCCAAGCTTGCCTTCCACGCCAAGGAAAGTCCCATCCGGACACGGGACGAAGTCTTCAATCTTGTATCTTCATAGTCCTGGAGTCTGGCTGAAGGTATAGTCCGGCTACCCGAACACCCCCTAATCCAGGACTCCCTCAGTAGCCCCTGAACCAGGCTTCAATGACGACGAGTCCGGCGCGTAGATTGTCTTCGGCATTGCAAGGCGGGTTCCTCCTCCAAATTCTACATAAAAGTATGGAAACACCAAGAGTAGTGTCCGGCTCTGCAAAATAAGTTTCCACGTATTGCCACCGAGAGAATAATATTATCACAAATCTAATCTGCTGACGTATTCCGCAGCGTGACTACGGCCAAGCCTTTATTCGAATCGTTTTCACTTTTCCACCTCAGCGTGTTTTGCGAGGCGGTTTCCTTGGCACGTCTTGTCAAAGCAGAGATCATGTCCCCCATTTACGGGATTCTCATCAATACGGACATGGGTAACACAATCGCGCCATTTATCACGACGCTTGGGAGGCAAGCGAGTTTTACTAGGCTGGTGGGGACGCATAGTCGCATCCGCTCATATAAGGGGATTAGGATCCACCTTTTTACCTACGCCTTCTTCCTCCTTTGCCTATCCATCTTCTGCGCACCCGAGCTCCAGCGCCCAAGCCCGCACTTCCTACCTCAACCTTCTCCAACAATGTCCGGAGCGGGAGGCAAGTGGATGGTCTCCTCCGTCATGGAGGGCCATGTCAAAAAGCTAAGGAAGGTCGGATACCTGTCCAAAGACATCGCGCACCGGCTTCCTGAGGAGGGGCAGCTTCTCCCCACCCCAAGGCCCCATGAGAGGGTAGTATTTCTTCCCCACTTCCTCTGCGGACTGGGTTTTCCTCTCCACCCATTTGTCTGCGGGCTCATGTTCTACTATGGCCTAGATTTCCATGATCTGGCCCCGAACATCATCCTCAATATCTCGGCGTTTATCGTTGTGTGCGAGGCTTTCCTCTGCATCCGCCCCCATTTCGGCCTCTGGCTCAAGACCTTCAACGTCAAGCCAAAGGTGGTGCGCGGCAACCAGGCGGACTGTGGAGGTGCCATGGTGGGCAAAATAGCCAACGTCCTATGGCTCGAGGGCTCCTTTGTGGAGACCTTGAAGGGGTGGCAGTCAGGGTGGTTTTACATCACCGAGCCACGCGATCCGAAGTGGATCGCAGCCCCTGAATTCCGATCCGGACCCCCTACGCAGCTCACGTCCTGGAAGGAGACGGGCTTGTCATGGGGCGACGAACAAGAGGTGACCGGACTGCAAAAATGCATCCAGCCCCTGGTGAACAAGCAGCTCAAGCTTGCCAACGTAGTCCAGGTCATGCTCGTCCGCCGGATCCTTCCGTGTCAAGAATGGGACTTCAATTTGTGGGATTTCAACCCGGCGCAGCACCGAACTCTGAGCAGGCTCTTCGACACACGTACAAAGATGTCTGGAAGGGGCTAACCAAAGGCGCCGAGGCTCCCACATCCGCCTCCGAAGACCGCGGATTCAGCTCGCAGCGTCCTGCTGGCGAGGTAAAATATTTTCATCTTTTACAGGATGTTAAGTTTTCTTCATAGTTTGACTCTATGCGGGATCTAAACTCCCTCACCTTTGACAGGATTGGCAGGCGAAGTCCGGACTGATTAACTGTCCGGCTCCCTTGCCCGAAGACCCAGCCCCTGCTCTCCTAGTGAAGCTGCTGGTTCCGGCACCTTATGTGGTGCCGGAGAAGAAGGCCAAGAAGAAGAAGGCCACGGGGACTCGAAAGAGTTCCCGGCATATGGTGGTGTCGGACTCGTCGTCCAATGAGTCCGAGACGCACTCCTCCCATGAAGACGAGGAGCAGGAAGAAGAGACCTCTCCCCCTCCAGCGGGGGGAGGAATGAAGAGGAAGGCCGCCCTAGTAGGGGAGGCCGAAGGGTCCAAGAAGAGGAAAACCCCTCCGCCGGACGGTGCCCCCGACGCCGACGAGGACGAAGAGGAGTGGCTGGACAAGGCCAAGCGTCCGGCGAAATCGTAAGTGTTCGGATACCAGAGTAACTCATGACATTCCTTTGGTTGCGTAGCTTTCCCTAATGTCGAATATAATCATGCAGCCCGCCCAAAGACGGGCTCGACGAGTCGCCGAGCGGCTCCCTGGATTCATCGGACGAGAATTCAGTTCCGCCCGCTGCCTCCCCCTGTGCTGCAGATGATGCCGAAGTGGCGTCGCGACAAGCTCCGGGGCAAGAGGAGGTGGTCCAGGAGGAGCCGCGAGGCGACCTCCCAGACTCCAGGAGTAAAGGGGACAAGAACCCTGTCGGCGTTCTGGGAATGGGGGTCCCCAGACTTGCCTGCCTGCGGCCTGTGGCGTGGCTCAAGGGGGGCCCCAGCACGGCCCATCTTCATCAACACAGACCCAAGACCCTCGCGAGGGGCCAAGCCTCGCGGGGCGAACGACACGGAGCTTCCTCAGGCACGGCCTCATCAGGCTGGCTCGCGAGGAGGCAGAGAGATCAAGGCGAGGTACCTCACGAGGTGCCCGTGACGCAAGCCATGACGACCAAGGGCGCCAGGCGGGTGCCAGCCCACGCAGTGTCCTCCTTTCCTCTTTGGTGCAAAGGGGGCAAGCGCAGCCACGGAGTACCGAGGCATCAGGCAAAGGTTGCCATTTCGGTGCAATGAGACCAAGACCAGGAAGACTGCAAGACGGAGGTCATCGTGGAGCCCAAGACGGTGTCACCACCAGAGCTTTGTGCAAGCGAAGACTACTTTTTTCAGGGTAGCGCTAGCTGCCCCCTTCAAATTAGCCCACCATTGTTGGCTCCCTTCCCGCTTGATATTTGGGAAGAGGACCAGGGCCTCTATAAATAGGACCAGCCACCCACATAAGAGAGGGGTTCGGAGGGGTTAAGAGGAGAGGTTCGATAGGAGGTTGAATCGGAGAAAGACAATCAGAGAGAGAGAGAGAGGAGGGTGGCTGAACTCCTCCCAGCAGTTCATCGCCCCAGACAAGAACAGACCCTCGCGAGGCTGTTCTTCCTTGTATCATTCATCATCATCAGCCCAAGAGGCAATCCACCACACCACACACTGGAGTAGGGTATTACACCACAACGGTGGCCCGAACCAGTATAAACCCTGTGTCTCTTGTGTTGTTCTTTCCATAGCTTAGATCTTAGCGAGGCGGAGGGGTGCAGGTAGGTAGGAAGCGAAATTTCCACGCGCACCCCAGTGTTCAAACCTCAAGGTTCTGCCGGAACCCGAAATCTGACATTTGGCGCACCGGGTAGGGGTGCGCCGGAATTCGTCTTCCACCACCCCGTTCTCCTCGGACCATCGCACCCATGTCTGACGCTCGTCGGGCCCGCGCCGAGCGCCGGGCCGCTCTCGCTTCCCGCGTCGCCCAGACGGCTCCTGTCGGCGGGCGTCCTCACCGTTAAACTTCACCTGCCGTCAACGCCGCCACCGGCCCGGCGGGGGACGAGTAGCAAGCATCGTCTCAGCATCCATCCGTGCGGCAAGACGGCCGCACCGCAACTCCCTCGCTCCCCCCAACTGGTTCTTTGTCCCGCGCACTCCGCGCACCCATGGAGGCTCGAGCTGCGCTCATCGCAGCAAACGAGCTCCTGCGCTACCGCCCCGTCGACGACGTCTACGAAGAATGGCTCGACCGCGTCGCCAAGCTCGTCCACGCCGCAGGGGGCTCTCCTGCGCCGTCCGTTCCACTGCACCGCACCCCGCCCAGCGCGGGCGACGAAGCTCCGGCGGCGCCCCGGCCGCCTCCTCCTCAAGAAGGCGCCATGGCTCCAAGGCGCGTGGCCCCTGGGCGGAACCCGCTCCGTCAGGTGCCAGCGCAGCAAGAGCAGAGCTGCCAGGAAGTCCCTCACCCGCAAGAAGCTGCCCGGGCGCTCCCTGCTCCATTACGTCGCGACCATGCTCCTGCTCCCGCACGTCAAGACCCAGCTGCAGCGCGTGGGGACATGCAAGACCAAGCTCTCCGTCACCCAAGGCCTCCTGTGGCCACAGCAGGCTGCCGTGCCTTCACCGCCGAGCTACACAGTGTCGCGTGGCCCGGCAAGTTCAAGCCAGACCTGCCTCCTCGCTACGACGGCACGGCTGACCCTGCGGAGTTCCTCCAGCTCTACGAGCTGGGCATCGAAGCTGCCAACGGAGACGACAAGGTCATGGCGAACTGGTTTCCCATGGCGCTCAAGGATGGGGCCCGCACCTGGCTCCTGAACCTGGCTCCAGGCACAATCTCCTCCTGGGACGAGATGCGCACCCGCTTCATTGCCAACTTCCAAGGTACTCGCGACCGACCACCCGCCATGAGCGACATGCGCCGCATCAAGCAACAACCCGGGGAGACCTTGCAGAAGTACATCCACCGCTTCAACAACGCACGCCTCAAGATTCCCAGGGTGACTGAAGAGGCCATCATCTCAGCCTTCTCTGACGGCGTGCGCGATGTCAAGATGAAGGAGGAGCTGGCGATGCATGAAGACCTGTGCACTTCTTTGGAGCTGTTCAACTTGGCAACCAAGTGCGAAAGGGCTGAGGAAGGGCATCTCTCCCTCCTCGAGCTGCCTGCCGCGGACCCGAAAGAGAAGAAGCCCAAGGCCAAGGATGTGAAGCACAAGGGGGCTGTTGTGCTCGCGGCAGAGCCAGACACCAAGCGGGGCAGAGATCAGCCCGAGCCTTCCAAGGGCAGCCGGTACTACGTGTACCACGACCTCCACACCCACAACACCAACGAATGTCAAGAGCTCCGAGCCGTGCGTGAAGGAAGGATCGTCCGACGCCTCGACCACGGTGACCGGGGCTACGGTCAAGGAGGAGGAAGGAACGCAGGATGCTGGGAAGACCGTGGCCCGCGCCAAGGGTGGCGCGATCAACCTCACGAGGATCGCTGGCAAGACCCGCCTCGCGAGGGAGACTGGAGGGGTCGGCCTCGTGAGGATCACCCACAAGGCAACGCAGGCCTCCCTCCGCTGCCGCCGCAACCAAGGAGAAATGAGGACCGCCACCAGGACGAGGAGGCTGGGGGCTTCCAGGAGCCTCGCGCGATCTCCTACATCCTGGGCGGGGCTCAAGCCCCAGCCTCTCAACGCATCTTCAAGAAGTTCGCCCGCGAAGTGAATGCAGTCCTCCCCAAGCTCGAAGCCACGCGCCCTCTCAGGTGGTCGGCGTGCGCCATCATGTTCAGCTCGGCAGATCAGCTCAAGTGTGCGGCTACAGCCGGAGTCCTCCCGATGCTCTGTTCCCCAATCATCAGCAACGTGGTGGTCACCAGGACCCTCATCGATGGCGGGGCAGGGCTCAACGTCCTGTCCGTGGAAACATTCAACAATCTCCAAGTGCCCTACAGCCAGCTTTAGCCAACCAAGCCTTTCTCCGGAGTCACCGACGGCTCCACGGTCCCGATTGGGCAGGTCCGCCTCCCTGTCACCTTCGGGGCACGCGACAACTACGGCACCGAGCTCATCGACTTCGACGTCGCTCACATTCGCCTGCCGTACAACGCCATCCTCGGGTACCCAGCGCTGGCCAAGTTCATGGCCGTAACTCACCACGGCTACAACGTCCTCAAGATGCCAGGAAGTGGCGGAGTCATCACGGTGCCCTGTGAAGAGAAGGATGCGGTGTGTTCCCTGGAACGAGCCTTTCAGGCCGCGTCACTAGAAGACCCGGATCGCGGAAGCAGGAGGCTTCCCGAGACCGCCCCCAAGAAGAAGAAGACATCATCCGGCCCGGCTCCTCGGGAGGCAGGCCCCTCTGGGCCCGTGCCTGCCCAGGCGGAACCTCCTTCCATCGCATAGGAAAGCGCGCCCGGCGCCCTCCTCAGGCAGGGCTCGGGGGCTCTCCCCTGGAGGGCCACCGACCTGGCTAGGGTCACAAGGGAGGCGCTTGGGCACCACATGGAGGCGTGTTTCGAAGCACGTTTCCCTCAAGAAGGAGTAAGGCAAGGAGAGCCAGACCCTCAGGAGTTCGTCAGGAAGGCCATTCAGGAGCTACAGGAGTCAAGAGTCATGAAAGGCGGCCGCCGTCTACCAGCAGTGGCTCCCCATCCAGGCGAGGATGGTGGGCTGCGCGTCTGCATCGACATACCAGGGCTCAACTGAGTCGCCTCTCTGGAGCGCCTCTGGCCCTCGCGGTTGGGGCGCTGTGGAGGTCCACCCCACAGCGACGTTCGCATGCCTTACGGCTTGCCGAACGCGGCTGCCACGTACCAGCGCCTCATGAGGGGCATCATGGAAGCACAAGAGGCCAGGCGTTCCGCAGCCCTGGCGGAGATGGAGATGGTCCGCGGGGAGCCGCCAGCACCTCCGGAGCCTCCCGAGGCCCCCGGGCCTGGGGGCTCATGAGGATTGGCTTCCGCAGCCCACCGAGTCTACTACACCAACACCCCTTCGTCCTCAACGTCATCAGGTGACAACTTTCAAGTTTCACTTCCAGTTGGGAGCGCCCCCCCAGGGCTGCATTATTCCCAGGCCGCGTGGGTCCGTCCCTGTGGCATGTACCCCTTTTATTTCATGTTGTTAGCTTGCCTTATTGGGGGCGCCCCTCGGGCTGCATGATCCCCAAGTCGCTCGGGCCTGACCCAGTGATGTCCGCCTTCCCAGCATCTATTTGAATGAATCCACTCCTTTGCGGCTATTGTGTTTTACCTAGTTGCCTGCTCAGCTGACGCCAACTAACGGAGCTGCTCCCAAACGGCATGATGCTTGCGCGTGGGTCCGTCCCTACAACGCCGAAAAACCTGAATGGCTGAGCTCTGGCCGCGGCAGCCCCGCATAGCGTCACCTCGTCAAGCCTTCAGTTCCTCATTACCCCCCCGAAGCAACGGCCAGGCCGAGCGAGCCAACGCGGAGGTTCTGAGGGGCCTCAAGACCAGGATGTTCAAGAAGAAGCTGGAGGCCTGCGGCAGAGGTTGGTATGATCAGCTTCAGTCCGTGTTGTGGTCCATCCGCACAACCGCGACCAAGCCGACTGGAGAGACCCCGTTCTTCCTGGTCTACGGAGCCGAAGCGGTCCTCCCTCACGTGGTCATACGTCGCTCCGCGCGGGTCCTGGCGTTCGACGAGGCGCAGCAGGATGCCATGCGGGGGATGGACGTCGTGCTGGGGGAGGAACGTCGCCGAGAAGCCGTGCTACGAGCGGCGAGGTACCAATAAGCACTGCGGCGATATCACTGCCGCAACATCCGCCCCAGAACTCTCGAGGTAGGAGACCTCGTGCTCAGGCGGGTTCTCTCCAGGGAGGGGCTGCACAAGCTCTCTCCCATGTGGGAGGGCCCGTTCAAAGTTGTTCATGTTTCCAGGCCCAGCTCCGCGCGCTTGGAGACTCAGGAGGGGGTGCCGTCCAGAACGCATGGAACATCCAGCATCTCCGGAGGTTTTACCCCTCAAAAGGCCCGGAGCCTGTGAAGAAGGCGAAAGCCTATGAAGCCATCGCGCTTTGGAAAAGGCCCAGAGCCTGTGAAGAAGGCGAATGCCTGTGAAGCCATCGCGCTTTGGAAAAGGCCCGGAGCCTGTGAAGAAGGCGAATGCCTATGAAGCCATCGCGTTTTGGAAAAGGCCCGGAGCCTGTGAAGAAGGCGAATGCCTGTGAAGCCATCCCGTTTTGGAAAAGGCCCGGAGCCTGTGAAGAAGGCGAATGCCTGTGAAGCCATCGCATTTTGGAAAAGGCCCGGAGCCTGTGAAGAAGGCGAATGCCTGTGAAGCCATCGCATTTTGGAAAAGGCCCGGAGCTTGTGAAGAAGGAGAATGCCTATGAAGCTGTCGCGTTTTGGAAAAGGCCCAGAGCCTGTGAAGAAGGCGAATGCCTATGAAGCTGTCGCGTTTTGGAAAAGTCTCGGAGCCTGTGAAGAAGGCCAATGCCTGTGAAGCTCACCTCCCGTGACACTCTCACGTAATAATGAGTTGGGGCTGTACACGCCTCGGAGTCTCAGGAGCGCCGGCCTCAGGCCCTGGGGCTCCCTCCCACGGCCAGTGGCAGCACTTAGCTCTGCGCTGGTGAGAAGACGTCGAAGACTAGATTAGGTGCCGGACGCGGCTTTTCATTTGCTTTCCGCAGTTGGCTTGCTCCTTCTCATTCGAAGTTTTATTGAAGTTGTTGCCGTCTTTGGCTTGTGGTTCTTCGACTTATCGCTCTCCCGCCTCGATTTCTCTTTTGCAAGGCCTCACGAGGGAGGGGGACAACCGAGCACCCTCGCGAGTGTTCCTATCCTAGTCATTCAAAGGTTTCGTGACCTGGGTCCATTACAGGAGCACCCCTCCAGTCCGTGCCCCACGGGCACCACGACACGAACACAGGGCCTGGGTCGGTCGCCCCCCACGGCTGAGGTCGGGAACTACCCACGCGCGGGCACGTAGCCGGAAGGCACGATAGCGGAAGCAAATGATGATTAACGGCAATAACCCAAACACACCCCCGCGGGGCTCCACACTACTGTCTTTTTGCGCAGGAAAAGGAAAAGAAAGAACAAATCAGGCACAGCTCGCCTCACACCGGCCTGCAGGGAGGACTCGAGCCGCACATGGGGCTCAGGCAGACTCCCTCTCGCGCTCCACCAGGGCGCGACGGCGGGCAGACACGCCACCACCTCCCAAGCAGATACGACTGTGTGGAGGTTGACCGCGGCCACCGCTGGAGGAGTCGCCGCTTGAGGAACCCTGAGCGCCGCCAGTCACCCGAGCGTTGTCCTCTCCATCGTCGTCGGAGCTGGGTTCCCGGCCGCGGTCGTCGTCCTCAGGGCAGCACCTCGCGCGGCGACCATCCTCCCCAAACACCCTCACATAGAGGGTGGCATCGCCGTCAAACTTGAAGTGCAGGGTGCACCGACGCCTCAGGCCGCGCGCGCGGGCAAACGTCTGCCAACCGTGGGCCAAGGCCAGGCTCCCAGCTGCGGAGACCTCCAGTGAAGCCCATGAGGCCCGGCAGCAGCAGCCGTCAGCCTGGAGCCAGAGGCCGCCCGGGGCGCCGGCCGGGAGCTCGCCGAGGAGGAAGCGAGGAAGTGGAAGCCGGGTGCTAGTCGGCTCCGCCGACCACACAATGAACTCCGGCAGCACCTCTGCAGCGCGAAAGCACGGCCTAGGGGGACGCGCGACCGAAGCGCACCCCCCGGCCGCAGCAGTCCGACCGTCACCATGCTGGGAATCGTCTCCGCGGCCGCGGGGAGCTGCCGTGGAGGCCACATGATGCTTGCGAGGGCGCCCTCGGCCGCGCTTGGGCGGGGAAGAGGCAGGCTCTACCCGGCGAGCCTTCCCCTTCTCTGCGGCCGAGAACCTCCTCGATGGGGCCATGAAGAAGAAAGAGAAGCAAGGGAGAATAAACTGGAAGGGTGCGCACCAATCCATACTTATAGCCGGCGAAGGCCAACCGCCGACCTCCACGATCGCAGGTAATCATGACCTGCTTTGCATGCAGGGACTTGTCCAATCCGTGCAGTTGCCGATGCGCCATGGGGAAGTGGAGACGCCCATGTCCAGTCAACCGCCATGCGGCGCCCAAGGCGGCAGGCTGTTAGGGCCCGTGGCGCTTCGCTCTTGCCCTTCCGCCTCCCTGCTCGGCCAAGTCCGGGCGCGCCTTGGGCCCGGGGGCTACTGTCGGTGTTCTGGGAACAGGGGTCCCCAGACTTGCCTACCTGTGGCCTGTGGCGTGGCTCAAGGGGGGGGCCCAGCATGCCCATCTTCATCAACACAGACCCAAGACCCTCGCGAGGGGCCAAGCCTCGTGGGGCGGACGACATGGAGCTTCCTCAGGCACGGCCTCATCAGGCTGGCTCGCGAGGAGGCAGAGAGATCAAGGCGAGGTACCTCACGAGGTGCCCGTGACGCAAGCCATGACGACCAAGGGCGCCAGGCGGGTGCCAGCCCGCGCAGTGTCCTCCTTTCCTCTTTGGTGCAAAGGGGGCAAGCGCAGCCGCGGAGTACCGAGGCATCAGGCAAAGGTTGCCATTTCGGTGCAATGAGACCAAGACCAGGAAGAGTGCAAGATGGAGGTCATCATGGAGCCCAAGATGGTGTCACCACCAGAGCTTTGTGCAAGCGAAGACTACTTTTGTCAGGGTAGCGAATACTAGCTGCCCCCCTTCAAATTAGCCCGCCATTGTTGGCTCCCTTCCCGCTTGATATTTGGGAAGAGGACCAGGGCCTCTATAAATAGGACCAGCCACCCACAGAAGAGAGGGGTTCGGAGGGGTTAAGAGGAGAGGTTTGATAGGAGGTTGAATCGGAGAAAGACAATCAGAGAGAGAGAGAGAGAGAGGAGGGTGGCTGAACTCCTCCCAGCAGTTCATCGCCCCAGCCAAGAACAGACCCTCGCGAGGCTGTTCTTCCTTGTATCATTCATCATCATCAGCCCAAGAGGCAATCCACCACACCACACACTGGAGTAGGGTATTACACCACAATGGTGGCCCGAACCACTATAAACCCTGTGTCTCTTGTGTTGTTCTTTCCATAGCTTAGATCTTAGCGAGGCGGAGGGGTGCAGGTAGGTAGGAAGCGAAATCTCCGCGCGCACCCCAGTGTTCGAACCTCAAGGGTCTGCCGGAACCCGAAATCCGACAACCCCCCAAGGCTCCAAGTCAGGCTTTAGGCCGGACACCGCACCGGAATCATCGACGGTTACGGACCGCGGCTGGCGAACTCCTGCCAAGAGGAGCAAGCCTATTGAGACGGCGTCCTCTGTCCAACCGGAGGCGCCGGACAATCTGCTGGAGGTTCTCAAGGGCGCCTCCATCGACGAGGAGCACCGTACCATCATGAGTACGGTGGTCCAGAAGGTTCGGTCCGCCAAAAGAGGACTGACTGAAGCTTGTGCTAGCCTTCTAATCTGCTTCGAGGTAAGTAAAAATATGCAAAAATATTACCGCATAGACAGTAGCCCCTGATGCTCTGTTTGGCGTTCGGAAAGAAAAGCCGAATAGAGGATCTATTAAATATCGCAGGAGTCTAACTAAAAAGGAGTCAATATACGTATGCAGGCTTCGCTGCTGGCCACCGCCGCACTGACTGCAGAGGTGGGTGCCCTGAAGCAGGGCCTCGAGCGGACCGAGCAAGAGCTCGGCCTTGCCAAACGGCAGCTCAAGGAGAAAGAAGGTAATTAAGAGATACCTTATAGAAAAAATGCCTATAAGAAGACGCAATTGCAAAAAATGACAGGAGTATACTGCTTATTATAGGGGCCGCAACTGAGGTGGCAACCCTCAAGCAGGCGCTGTCCGAGGCCGAGAAGAAAGTGGCCACCGAGCGCACCGAGCGGGAGAAATTTGAGGCGCAGGTCGGCGGGGTGCAGCAAGAGCTTCAGGATCTCACGAAAAAACATGAGAGTTTGGAGCTCGACTCGAAGATGCGAGCGTCCGAGCTTGCTGCGGCCCTTAAAACTGCCAAATCTGCCAAGGCCGAAGCCCAGAAGGCCCTCCAGGAATTGGATGCGGTGAAAAAGATAGCGGCGGGTAAGGCATTCTCTATGCAAAGCAGACATATAAAAGTAAACTACTTGTTACTTACCCGAATCCGGAGCTCTCCAGGGGCATTCGCAGATCTTCCCCGCGGCGTATCCGATGCCGCCGCATTCTACCGTGCCGAGGAAGGCAGCTCGACGGAGAAGGTGTTCTGGTCTCAGTACGCTGAGGCCGGACACCCTGTGCCCTTGAGCGACCAGCTGAAGCAGCTGGTCGAGCTCCACAAGGTGGTCGAACAGGCCCTAAAGGGCTTCATAGTTCGGCTGTGGCCTGGAGAGGCCCTGCCTGGGAGCTACTTCAGACTGCTGCGGCGGCTAGTGGAGGCTTGTCCAAGGCTCGAGGTCATCAAGCGCTCCGTCTGCATCGAAGGTGCCTGTAGGGCCCTTGCCCGTGCAAAGGTGCACTGGGGTAAGCTGGATGGTGAGAAACTTGTGAGGGACGGGCCGCCGCCGGGGAAGGAGCATCGCAAGCCTGAGAACTATTACAAGGATGTTCTGGCCGGTGCACGCCTTATGGCGGATGAATGCACCAAGGATGTAATTTTTCAATGAAATCACTCGTGTTATCCTGTGCGCTGAAAACTTGTTCATATGCGCTAAGCAATGCTTGAATTTAAAATATTACTTTCTGTGCGGCCGTTTATCAAAAAATTGAGAGATGGCCAGTTGTTGGCATCTGCCCCCATGCCACTAGTGCTGGGGTGTTCGGGATAAACCTAAGCGCTCTTTTTCCCGTGATTGGGTCCGTCGAGGGAGGCGCTCAGCACAACGAACAAGGCAATCGGACTATAATGCTTGAACACTCTCACTTAGCCATAGAACTCTATAATTTTAGATTTCGGCGAAGCCCCTAGTATTCAGAAGACCGAGTTCGGGGCGCTATCCACGCCTTGGCCGGACAAAGCCGGTTCCTCGCTCGAAGCGGCATAAGTCTTTAAGGACTCGAAAAACCTCTCAAACAGCGACCGGTCTCTCGCCTCATCGTGACAGTCAGTTTTAGCTTTCTCTACTGAGGTGCTCAGCCCAGCTCAACTGGGGCACAATCGCAGTAGTTCTCCTAGTGCTACCTTAGCCGATATAGCGGAACGTAAGGCACCAAAACATAGGAGCCGGGCAAACCCAACTATTGACCCAAATCATGATTCGGATCCGATGCATATAGTGCTATAAGTTCGGGGTGCCGCACTTATGAAAGTGTACGGACTTCTCACGGCATATTGATGGGTACTGAAGCCCCTAGCGTATTTTTGCCATACCATAGTGTATGGATGCAACATGTTATCGATAAACATATATATAAAAAGAGGATAATGCAAAAAATAGAAAAAAAAGCTATGCATTGTTTATAGAAAGGCTGCTATGAAAGCGGAACGATACAAATAGTGCGATAAGCAAAAGAAATTGGACTATTTAACATGTCCTGGCCAGGGGCAGGCCGCGGAATTGTATTAAAAAAACAGGTATACTGCTCGCAATAGAGACCACCTGGGAGTTCCATAATGCGGCGTGGCTTGTCTGCTTTCCTGGATCTTGCATCATTTGTGCGGCAGTTGAATTGCCGAACGGGTCATCCGAAGTATGGAGTCCTGAGAGTAAGAGAAAAAAGAAAAAGACAGGAATCCGGCAGCCCCTGGTGTGGTTTAAGCCATATTTCGGGCGTGCCGTGATAGTGCCCCTTCCCCTGTGCCCATGGTATTTCAAGAGCGTAGTTATGTACGCGAAGCACTGGTTTCTCTATATCGCGAGGGCTAGGGTTGGGGCCGCATTGCTACACTCGCTCAGAACGTGCCAGGTGGTCTTGTTGTAGGGTACTCCGGGCACGCTTGACAGTGTCTGGCTTTTTGAAGGCCGAACTGGAGAACTGCCTAGAGAGGCTGCTTTGTACTTCTACTGCGAGCGCTGCCGTCTGCTCCTCCGTTCGGAGGGAGCGTTTAGTGTTCCCATTGACCGTGATTACTCCTCTAGGGCCTGGCAGCTTGAGCTTGAGGTATGCATAGTGCGGTACCGCGTTAATTTTGCGAATGTGGTTCGCCCGAGCAGTGCGTGATAGCCACTACAGAACGGGACTATGTCGAAGATTAACTCCTCGCTTCAGAAGTTATCCGGAGATCCGAAGACCACTTCCAGTGTGACTGAGCCTTTACAGTTGGCTTCTACACCTGGTATGACGCCTTTAAAGGTCGTTTTGGTGGGCTCGATCCTTGAGGGATCTATGCCCATTTTTCTCACTGTATCCTGGTAAAGCAGGTTCAGGCTGCTGCCACCGTCCATGAGGACTCTTGTGAGATGAAATCCGTCATGTGGTGAAGCCGCCGTGACGGATGCTAGTGGGGTGGTCCCTTCGATCAAAGGTGATCGGGCAGGAGGACCATGGGTTGAACTTTGGGGCGACTGGCTCCATCGCATATACGTCCCGTAACGCACGCATCCGCTCCCTCTTGGGGATGTGGGTTGCGTATATCATGTTCACCGTCCGCACTTGCGGGGGAAATCCGTTCTGTCCACCGTTGTTCGGCGGCCTGGGCTCCTCCTCGTTGTCGCTATACAGCCGCATGTCTTTGTTTTCGGCTCTTAACTTGCCTGCCTGCTTGAACACCCAACAATTCCTGTTGGTGTGATTGGCTGGGTTTTCGGGGGTGCCATGTATCTGGCACAAGCGGTCGAGTATTCGGTCCAAACTGAACGGGCCCTGAGTATTTCTTTTGAATGGCTTTTTCCGTTGACCGGATTTGTAGCCTCGGAATCCGGCATTAACTGTCGTATCCTTGTTGTTGTCACTGTTAACGCGGCGCTTTTGTTTGTTCTGACGCGACCTATCACTTTTGTCCTTGGTATTCGAATTACCAGGGTTCTTGGTTAAATTGTTGCTGTGAGCTTGCCAGCTGTCTTCTCCCGCGCAAAAGCGGGTCATGAGTGTCGTGAGGGCTGCCATCGATTTCGGCTTTTCCTGTCCCAGGTGTCGGGCAAGCCACTCGTCATGGATATTATGCTTGAAGGCCGCTAAGGCCTCTGCGTCCGGACAGTCGACTATCTGGTTTTTCTTTGTTAGGAACCGTGTCCAGAATTGCCTGGCCGATTCCTCTGGCTGCTGAATTATGTGGCTTAGGTCATCGGCGTCCGGTGGTCGCACATAAGTGCCCTGGAAGTTGTCAAGGAATGCGGCTTCCAGGTCCTCCCAAGAACCGATTGAGTCTGCTGGCAAGCTGTTAAGCCAATGCCGGGTCGGTCCCATAAGTTTGAGTAGGAGGTATTTGATGGCGTGTAGATCATCACCGCGGGCCATGTGGATATGAAGGAGATAATCCTCGATCCATACCGCAGGATCTGTTGTGCCATTGTATGATTCGATGTTTACGGGTTTGAAGCCCTCAGGGATTTTATGATCCATTACTTCATCTGTGAAGCGTAGTGGGTGTGCGGCGCCTCTGTATTGGGCTATATCACGACGCAGCTCGAAGGAGCTTTGTCTGTTGAGTTCGGCCCGGCCGGATTTATTGCATCCGGGGTGACGATCACCGTCACGTGCCATGGGGCGCCTGCGCGATCCGTAGATCGATCTTGTTTGCCTTGCCTTGTCCTCTAGTATGTCGCGCAGGATGGGCGCATTTTCCCGTGCCTTAGTATGCTTGGCGCGGCGTCAGGGCATGGCTTGAGTGGAGGGCCAAGAGGCCTCTCTGTCGTGGCCACGAGGTGGCCGTTCGGCCATGTCATGCGCTGGTGATGTAGGTGCTTCCTCCTCTAGTCGGGGTAGCAGCCTGCGCTTTGGGTAACTCTTGGAGGGGCGTTCGAGTTCATACTCTTCAGCCGCAAGGACTTCAGTCCATCTGTCAGCTAGCAAATCCTGATCAGCTCTAAGTTGTTGCTACTTTTTCTTGAGGCTGCTTGCCGTGGCCATAAGCCTGCTTTTAAAACGCTCTTGTTCAGCGAGATCCTCTGGCACGACGAACTCGTTGTTGTCGAGGCTTGCCTCGTCTTCGGAGGGAGGCGTATAATTATCGTCCTCAACCTCTTGGTCCATCACCCTCTCGTGAGGGCTGGCTTCTCTGTCCTCCTATGCTGAATCTTGCTGGAGGGGGTGTTCTTCGGCGCTATCCGAAGTAGTATTATCTCCCGTGCCGGAATCACCGTTTTTGCTTTGGCGGGATTTAGAGCGGCGCCGCTGACGCCGGCGCTTGGGCTGTTTCTTAGAGGTATCATCCCCCGCTGTTCCATCGCCAACTCCATCCTTTGGAGTGTCCACCATATATCTGTCATATGACGAGGTGGCCTTCCAGCGCCCTACAGGTGCTGGTTCTTGTTCGTCTCCTGCATCATCGTCCATGTCGTCGATGTCTTTGGAGTCGAAGTCAAGCATGTCGGTTAAGTCGTCGACAGTGGCTACGAAGTGGGTGGTGGGTGGGTTTTGAATTTCTTCATCGTCCGTATCCCAACCTTGCTAACCGTAGTCCGGCCAGGGCTCTCCTGATAAAGAGAGAGACTTTAGAGAATTCAGGATGTCACTGAAGGGCGAGTGCTGAAAGATGTCCGCGGCGGTGAACTCCATTATCGGTGCCCAATCGGATTCGATCGGCAGGGGCGCCGGGGGCTCGGAGTTCGGAGAGGAATCCGGCTCCTCGAAGTCACGGGCCATGCGGAGTGCGGGGCTCGAGTTCGGCTCGATCGCCTCTGAGATCGCAACCCCTGAGGCAGCGTCCAACCACTGATCCTCGATCGGCGTAGTAGGCTCCAAATCAATGGTCGGAAACGATGCATGTGCGGCCTCCAAGGCGCTGTTCGGCGGCAGAGCTATATCATGCCCATCGAGACAGTGCGACGCGCTTGGCTGTGGCTCGAATCCGTCGAAGATCAAGTCCCCGCGGAAATCAGCCGTGTAGTTGAGCCTTCCAAACCTGACCTGATGGCTAGGGGCGTAGCTTTCGATCTGCTCAAGGTGGCCAAGCGAATTGGCCCGCAGTGCGAAGCCGCCGAAGACGAAGATCTGTCCGGGGATAAAAGTCTCACCCTGGACTGCATCGTTGTTGATGATCGAAGGAGCCATCGGGCCTAAAAGCGACGACATAGAGGAACTCTCAATGAAAGCACCAATGTCGGTGTCAAAACCGGCTGATCTCGGGTAGGGGGTCCCGAACTGTGCGTCTAGGCCGGATGGTAACAGGAGGCAAGGAACACGATGTTTTACCCAGGTTCAGGCCCTCTTGATGGAGGTAAAACCCTACATCCTGCTTGATTAATTTTGATGATATGGGTTGTACAAGAGTAGATCTACCACGAGATCAAGGAGGCTAAACCCTAAAAACTAGCCTATGGTATGATTGTTGTATGATGAAGTTGTCCTACGGACTAAAACCCTCTGGTTTATAGAGACACCGGAGAGGGTTAGGGTTACACAAAGTCGGTTACAATGGTAGGAGTTCTTGAATATCCGCATCGCCAAGCTTGCCTTCCATGCCAAGGAAAGTCCCATTCAGACACGGGATGAAGTCTTCAATCTTGTATCTTCATAGTCCTGGAGTCCGGCTGAAGGTATAGTCCGGCTACCCGAACACCCCCTAATCCAGGACTCCCTCAGCCACAGAAGGAGCAATACCCACCATGACCTCGCAAACAAAGGCGAAGACGGCAAGAAGGGTCACGGATTGGGGGTCAAGGTGCAGCATATGGATCTGATAATGGGCAAGCACTGCGTTGAAGAAGGCAGAGAAAGGAGGAACCAGGCCAGCCCAAAGGGTGTCAATGAAGAATGGGACCTCGGTGGCTGTCCGGTCGATACGGGCACTAGACACGGGCCAGGCTACCGTCCTACCCCACTCATTGAAGCTAGAGGCAAGCATGGGACGCACCTTGTCCATGGCTTCTTGGTTGAGCACCAGCGACCTGCCAACGGCAGGCTCAGCGGTCGGGCGTGGCCCGACGGAGGACAGGGGACTCTTCCCTTTCTCCGACTGGTTCGGTGCCATGGCAATGGGAGGATTGAGCTTAGATCTGATCGGGGGAGAGGTTGAGCTTCGAGGAAGCAGAAGAATTGGGGAGTGCGCGGCAACAATGGGAGGGAAACCATATAGAATGCGGTGGCCGCCTAGCCAGGCGGGTATCAAGGCATCATGGGGAAGCGGATACGCCCACGTCCAATCAGCCGCCACGCGTCGACCAAGGCCGTAGGCTATTGGGGCCCGCGGCGCTCAAAGCCAAGCCCGAGCGCGCCTTGGTCCCGGAGGCTACTGTCGGCATTCTGGGAACGGGGGTCCCCAGACTTGCCTGCCTGCGACCCATGGCGTGGGCTGCAAGTGGGCCCGTACGGCCCAACTTCACCAAAAAGCATTCAAGACCCTTGCAAGGGGCCAAGCCTCGCGAGGCGGGCAATGCAAGACCTCCTCAGGAGTGGCCTCACTAGGCTGGCTCGCGAGCGAAGGAGAGATCAAGACCAAGCAAACCTCGCGAGGTTCCAATGACATGAGCCATGACGATCGAGACCAGGCGGGTGCTAGGCGGGCGCCAGCGCTCACAGTGTCCTTGTTTCCTCTTTGGTGCTATAGACTGTTGGGTCATGCTCCCGCTGCAACGACAGAAGCCTGGTATGCATGCACGACATATCCAGCTAGCCTGCTATGCATCCACATAATTAGCCTACCTGCATGCACCGCTACCCGCGGCCACGATGCGCTGACCGGCCTCTTTCTGCACGTGAGCCACCACGGACGCTGACCGGCGTCTTTTTCACACGAGTCGCCACTGACGCAGGGACGATTGTTGCCGCTGGTTCGTCTCATCTCGCACATGTGTCTCCTCGATGTAGAGCATTGTTTCACACTTTTCAATCCACTCGCATCTATTCAATGTGGCAATTAAAGTGGCATATCAACCGACGCAGCTCGTTCGAATGTAGTGATACGTCTCCAACGTATCTATAATTTTTGATTGTTCTATGCTATATTATATTCCGTTTTGGACATTATTGGGCTTTATTATACACTTTTATATTATTTTTGGGACTAGCCTATTAACCGGAGGCCCAGCCCAGAATTGCTGTTTTTTTTTGCCTATTTCAGAGTTTCGCAGAAAAAGAATATCAAACGGAGTCCAAACGGAATGAAACCTTCGGGAACGTGATTTTCGGAACGAACGTGATCCAGAGGACTTCGACCCTACGTTAAGACATTAACCAGGAAGGCACGAGGTAGGGGGCGCGCCTACCCCCCCCCCCAGGCATGCCCTCCACCCTCGTGGGGCCCATATTTGTCCACCGACGTACTTCTTCCTCCTATATATACCTACGTACCCCCAAACCACCAGATACGGAGCCAAAACCCTAATTCCACCGCCGCAACCTTCTGTACCCGTGAGATCCCATCTTGGGGCCTTTTCCGGAGCTCCGCCGGAGGGGGCATCGATCACGGAGGGCTTCTACATCAACACCATAGCCTCTCCGATGATGTGTGAGTAGTTTACTTCAGACCTTCAGGTCCATAGTTATTAGCAAGATGGCTTCTTCTCTCTTTTTGGATCTCAATACAATGTTCTCCCCCTCTCTTGTGGAGATCTATTTGATGTAATCTTCTTTTGTAGTGTGTTTGTTGAGACTGATGAATTGTGGGTTTATGATCAAGTTTATCTATGAACAATATTTGAATCTTCTCTGAATTCTTTTATGTATGATTGGTTATCTTTGCAAGTCTCTTCGAATTATCATTTTGGTTTGGCCTACTAGATTGATCTTTCTTGCAATGGGAGAAGTGCTTAGCTTTGGGTTCAATCTTGCGGTGACCCTTCCGGCTGACAGTAGGGGCAGCAAGGCATGTATTGTATTGTTACCATCAAGGATAACAAGATGGAGTTTATATCATATTGCATGAGTTTATCCCTCTACATCATGTCATCTTGCTTACAGCGTTACTCTATTCCTTTGAACTTAATACTCTAGATGCATGCTGGACAGCGGTCGATGTGTGGAGTAATAGTAGTAGATATTCTCATAACTATGCTCAATTTTGTCAATTACTCAACAGTAATTTGTTTACCCACCGTAATACTTATGCTCTCGAAAGAAGATACTAGTGAAACCTATGGCCCCGGGTCTATTTTCCATCATATTAATCTCCAAGCTATTTATTTTGCCGTTTTTATTTTGCTTTATTTACTTTGCATCTTTATAATAAAAATACCAAAAATATTATCTTATCATATCTATCAGATCTCACTTTCGTAAGTGAACGTGAAGGGATTGACAACCCCTTTATTGCGTTGGTTGCGAGGATTTTATTTGTTTGTGTAGGTATGAGGGACTCGTGCGTGGCTTCCTACTGGATTGATACCTTGGTTCTCAAAAACTAAGGGAAATACTTACGCTACTTTGCTGCATCACCCTTTCCTCTTCAAGGGAAAACCAACGCAGTGCTCAAGAGGTAGCATGTAGCAAATCCAAAGCGCGTCTGGTGCCACTCCCCTTCCCTTGCCCTTTCCCTATTTAAACCACCACCCCTCCACATATTCTCCACACATCCATTTGTGCCGCCCCTTCTCTTCTTCACCCAAACCTAGAGGACTCTCAAATTAGGCGAGGATGCAGTACAATGGCCCCACCTTCGAGCTCCCATCGACCGTGCCGAAGAGACGGTATCCGACCGGCGTCATCATGGAGAGGACGCTCCGCATGTGGGCGTTCTCACGCTAGAGTGGTGCAAGGGGGTTTGCCAAGTGGTTCCTCCGTGCGGGCTTCGCCCACCTCCCGGCGGGCTCACCGGTGATGTTCCGCCTGGAGGAAGTGCGTCCAAACTCCATGACTCCGGGGCTCACCATCACCTTCACCAAAAGATTTGATGCGTACTACCTCCTCAGCAAGGTGTTTTGGTGTGGATGTGAATTCATCGCATTCACAACCCACAACATCTTCACAGACTTCGACTGCATCTTCCCCACCGCGACGGTATGCACAACCTCCCCTACTAATCGGCCAGGACGGCAGGGAGAGGAGGAGCAGTGAAGAGGAGGCGCAGTGAAGATGGTGGTGAAGGCCCGGTCTCATGAGGTTGTCTTGCCCTAGGGTGTTAGGGCTTTTTATCTTTTATATATTTCTATCTTAATTATGTTGTTGGTTGTACCGTGAACTTTTTATCTCTGTCCTGTTATCCCCTAAGAACTATGTTATGCTTGCTACCCTTATTTGATATGTCATTGGTTATCTGTGTTTTGCTTGCTATTTCTATCTTATTTGACGTGAGATATCGCTAGATGGATATGGTGCCGTACACAAGCCCTTCTGCTAAATCAATCAATGAAAGGGTATCACTCAATGAAAACCAGCAGGTTTTGGGGTTAGCCTTGTAAAAATGGTTGGAGGGTAGCCCATTTGTCTTGTTATATTCATGGTGTGTACTTGTGTAGGTCAAGTTTAAATAGCCCATTTAGAGTAGGGTCAAGTTTTCGCACGCGAGGATAATGGACTAGTTGAAGTGTCAGAAAGGAAACTAAAGCTAGAAAAATGAGCCATGTTGATGTTGAAAAGAAGAAGAAGAAGAAAAGATAATTTTTTTTGAATTGTTGGTGGCCCTATTCCGTATGTTGTATGAACAAAAACAAGCTAATTTTTGAATAGTTTGTGGCATATGCTATGGTTTAGGGCACCCTATTTTTTATGTAAGAAGTATGGTATGGTTGCTACTTTCTATGTTCTGGATGTATGATTGCTACGTGAGATATCGGTAGATGGATATGGTGCCGTAGCCGAGCCATAGACATGCTCTCTAGATGGATATGGTCCCGTAGCCGAGCCCCTAGACATGCTCTCTAGATGGATATGGTGGCTAATTCGTCTATACAATATTTTTCTTGCAACAAAAACATGTTTATAATACCCGCATGTCAAAAAATCAAAGTCTTGTGCTGTAGGCTATATACAGAAGGAAATTGCCACGATATTTACAAATAAATTTGACATGGGCAAGTCCAATAATAAATTGATTTACCATTATGCACTATTTTTGTTCGGCATGGCAATAAATGGAGCCAGCGCATGCACTATTTTCTAGGCCTCGTTTATCTTTGTGGGCCTTCGACACTCAACGCAATGAGACGGCCCAACCAGAGCTTAGTTTCAATTTGGGCCCTAGAACTACATTTTTTTCTTCTACGGTCGGTGTTGTCTGATGAAACTGAAGAAACTGAAAGTCTACAAAACTGACGAAACTGACATGATCCACAAATTAAGAAACACAAAGCATAGAGCACATGATCCAGAAATTAAGCAACACAGAGCATAGAGCGCATGGTCCACAAATTTAACCAAATCCTAGAGCACATGACACCACACTAATAACATCTCTAACGAGTGATGACCAACAAGTAAGCAAATCCTAGAGCAACTACATAAAAATAAAAGGGATAAAATCCTAAAGCCAGATTCGCCTGCTTGTTCAATTGAATCATCTGCTTCAAGTTCTTGTTCATCTTATTTAATTCCCCCTTCAGATCTGCATCCCCAACTGTCAGAGCAGAGACCAAATTCGTTGGTGTTGACGGCAGATTGAGCTCTCGGGTTGGGGCCCCATTGAATTGAATCCGCTTAACGTAGTCATCCAGCCATTCAAAATGTGTGCATTTATTCATGATCTGAAATGAAAACATGAACCCGAAATCCCAGATCGAAAAAGAATTAAAAGCAAATAGAAAAAGAAATCAGAGAAAAATTATGAGATCTAACCTGCCCCTCTGGCTTGCTCTCACACTTCATGAACTCGCGCCCATAGTTTCCATTCTTGACCTCCTTCGACGTCAACCGTATCAGTGGCGTGCTGCATGGGTAGTCAGGACGTCGCTCCATGGGAAGTGGACCATACCGGGTCCACGAGGGGCGGGAGGCTGATGTGGAGCTCGACATATCGCCCAAAGTCGTTGGAGAAGAAGAAGTAGAGGAGTGGCTCCTCTCGTCGCCAGAGAGAAGAAACAGAGGAGGAATGGCTCCTCTCGTCGCCGCAGAATAAGCAGCAGAAGAAAGGGGAGGCACAACCAAAAAGTCTCGCGGATCGCTTCTCGCAGATCACCCCATGATCCAACAATGCGGAGCCGTCCAGCTGATCCAATGGCGTGGATCCTGCACGCAGCCTGCCCTCGGAATTCCTTCTAGAAGACCACATCTGAGGGTTGTCGCTTGGCGCTAGGGTATGATTTGACATCTTTTGCACTTACGCTGTTTTTTACACGACCCTCTTCACCAGCTCTTATCATGTTTTTCCTTGGTCTGCCTAGTGGTCTAGTTAGTACAGGAGAATAGAGTTTGAACCATGGGTCTACTATGTTCCATAGGTCTTTTCCCAAGAGTGCAGGCACATTTTCAGCATAAGCAGCCCTAAATTTGGCAACAGATAAATATTCAGAGCAATATTGATCAACTTCACCATCTTCACCTCCAATAATAGTCATGAGATGTAGGGAATGTATGCACGGTTTCTCGTGGATCTGCCATTGCCTACAACTGCATTCCTTAGTTGCAAGGTTCACTGGATACCTACACTCCCTATTTTTACCGTCAGTGTATGTCACCTCAGCCTCGTATGTTGACGGTCGAATGCATTTCATCCTTAGTCCTCTTGCCTTGGCATGCAATGCCTTAATCAGAGATGGGAGTATAAGATGGCCAACATATTGTGTTTTTGCAATTCTTTTACGAAGAGCCATCTTTATCATTATCATCTGCCTGATCTTATCAAATGCTTGCCATAACAAAAGCCCTTTCATTGACTTGAACTTTGCATTGAAACACTCGGCAAGGTTATTGGTCACATAGTCTACTGTGTAGATTTCATTGAATTTGCTTCTTGACCACACCTTTCCATGATGTTCATCCATGTACTACTTCACCAAAGGATTATGAGAATACAACACTCTCAAATGGTGCTCATGCTTCCTCAAGCTGCATGTGTATGATGCTGGCCATAGATTCTCATCATAAACTTTGCCTTTGAATTTATTTTTAAAATTATGTGATAGGTGTCGCATACATTCCCTATGTTCCATTCCAGGGAATACAATTTCTACTGCAGTTTCTAAACACTTACAAGCATCTATGTGTATTACTAAACCTGAGGGTGTACCTATAATGTTGTGCAACTGCTGCAGAAACCAGTCCCAACTCTCCTCGGACTCTACCTCCAACACACCAAATGCAACTGGGAATAGCCAGTTGTGTCCATCAACTACAGAAGCTGATGCTAGTTGGCCTCTCCATCTTCCATTCAAAGCAGTTGCATCGACAGCCAAATAGGGCCTACAACTATTCAGAAACCCTCGCCGGCAAGCCTTGAAACAAACAAAAGCCCTCATGAAGCACTCCTTCTCTAGTGCCTTCCCTTTTAATTTGTACTTAACTGTATGCTTGTCAATCTCTACAACACTCCCTGGACTAGCCGTCTCCACTTCAGCTTTGAAGGTGTAAAGCCACTGAAAACTCTCATTCCATGGACCATTAATCCTATCAAGAGCCCTTTCCTTAGCATAGAAAATCCTCATGTAAGGTATATTAATCTTGTACTTCTCAAATAGCTTCCCATGGAGTGTTGTTGGACCAATTGTTGGTGTTTCCCTCACCCAATCCAAGATTGCATCTGCCACCCACCTAGTCTTTGCAAGCTTTGATTTGTCCTTTCCCCCTCCCCCTCCAGTTGGGCAAGTGTTCCCGTGTGGGTTGCTTTTTACCTGAAACAAAATGAAAAATGATGTCAAATATAATTAAGAAACAGTACACATGGTCTGAATATAGGATGGATAAATAATCTGATAAAAAGATTCAGTTGTAATACATGAATCAATTTTCACTTTAGCATAGTGGATGGATGCAACCTCCACCTCCACCTATCGTAAGGGCAATGAATAGTGAATCTTCCTGGCTCACTCCTATCAACCTCATAAGAGTTTTCAGTGAGAATGCAATATGTAGTCACTACATTATGACAGTCCACCATCGATTCGAATACGGTTCTTGGAGTAAGATCATGATTCTCCCTGTTCCACTCAATTGTTGTCATGTCCTCACCATCATATTCTTGTAAAACTAAGGAGTTAATGTTCTCCTCCCTCTCTTCATCGCCAGTGTCATCAAATCAAGCACGGCTGCCAGGCTCCTCTGGATATTCATCTTCCACTGCCTGTTGACAGACTATCTACCCGTTCAGGGAATAGAATCTCATCCTCATCATCATGTCGAGGCACTTCCTCGTCAGGCTCTGCATCTACTTCTACATCAGGTGTAGAAGGGAGAGGAGAAGTGGCAGAATTACCGGCAGCCGGCATGTTGTGGCTTTCAGAACCACTAGGTTTACTTGGTCTCGACCTATAAGGAGTGTGCGGACACTCGCTATTAGCAGAGACATATGATGTCTGAACACCCTTCCCCTTCGGGATATGTTGTTTGCGTGCCTGAAGCACATCGGTATGGATTTTACCGAAACGGCTGTCAGCATTCAAACTAAATAGCAATCCCAGATGCTCATCACAAGTTAATGGGGCAAATCTCTGCTCGGTACTGTCAAAATATCTCAGTTCAACAGCATCGGCAGGGCTCCATTGATACTCACAACAGAGTGCCTCGCAGAAATCTATGAACAAGACGCTGGTTTCTACCACTTGAGGATAGAAAAATCCAGAAATCAGACACCGTTTAGTTCCACGCAGCTCGCTAGTTTCCATTCCATCCTCCAGCCAAAAAGCAAGTGCAGGATCAACCCTATTCAATTGAAATAAGATAAAGGGCGCAGTTAGGCCGATTTTTTTAGATAAATTGCACTGATTCATGCCAACGGTGGTCAAATATTGCCTAATTTACGGATCTCCTAATCAATTTGAGAGGAAAACGATGCTTACCCAGGAGGAATCCATTAATTATCTGCCTCTGATTCGACCCAATCATCTCCACGGTCGATGGGCCGGATGGGGTGCCCCCCGACATTGCTTCCTAATCCTAAATGGGGAGAGAGGGTAGATGCGGCGGAGGCAGGATGACAGCAGCAGAGGCGGCACGACTACGGCAGAGGCGCCACGACGGCGGCGGAGGGGGCGGCGTGGAAGCGACTCGATCTGATTCAGGTTACACTGAGTGTCAGTTTCGCGACCCCACTGGTTAGCATGTGATGGTCAAAATGTGGACTCGGCCCTACGCGGCCCCACTTGTCAGAGTTAACGGTCAAGCCATTGACCCGACGGCAACGTCCACTGTGACCAGTTTTGAGGGTTTTGGGCAAGGGAGTGGGGAAAAGTGAGCAAAATTTAAGAGCATGGGGATGAATGAGTAGAACTAACGAACCAGGGGTACAGAAATAAAAATCCCTAGCACCAAAGAGGAAACTGCCTCCTCTACGCCCGCCTGCCTTTGTCGTTGAGCGAGTTCGGGATTAGGGGGTCTACAGACAGCCGGACTCTATCCTTTGGCCAGACTATTGGACTATGAAGATACAAGATTGATGACTTCGTCTCGTGTCCGTATGGGACTCTACTTGGCGTGGAAGGCAAGCTAGGTAATACGGCTATGTATATCTCCTCCTTTGTAACCGACCTTGTGTAACCCTAGCCCCTCCGGTGTCTATATAAACCGGAGGGGTTTTAGTCCGTAGGACAACATACAATCATACCATGGGCTAGCTTCTAGGGTTTAGCCTCTCCGATCTGATGGTAGATAAACTCTTGTAATACTCATATCATCAAGAATAAATCAAGCAGGACATAGGGTTTTACCTCCATCAAGAGGGCCTGAACCTGGGTAAAACATCGTGTCCCCTGCCTCCTATTACCATCCGCCTTAGACGCATAGTTCGGGACCCCTACCCGAGATCCGCCGGTTTTGACACCGACATTGGTGCTTTCATTGAGAGTTCCTCTGTGTCGTCGCTGTTAGGCTTGATGGCTCCTACGATCATCGATAGCGATGCAGTCCAGGGTGAGACTTTTCTCCCCGGACAGATCTTTGTGTTTGGCGGCTTCACACTACGGGCCAACTCGCTTGGCCATCTGGAGCAGATCGAAAGTTACGCCCCTGGCCACCAGGTCGGGTTTGGAAGCTTAAACTATATGGCCGATATCCACGGAGACTTGATCTTCGACGGATTCGAGCCCCTGCCTGGTGTGCCGCACGGTCACGATGAGTACGATTTAGCTCTGCCATCAGACCGTATTCAGGAGATCGCACCAGCGGCCGCTTCGAGCCCCAATTCGGAGCCAGTTGCGCCATCCATGGACGGGTGGATAGACCCCATCACGGAGGTCGTATCCTCAGCGGCGATCGAGCCGAATATCGACCTTACCATTCACGAGAGCCGTGTTGTCAAACTGCTGGATCCTTCTCCGGCCACGGACTCTGAACCGCCTGTGCCCGTTCCTGTCGAACCCGGTTGGGCGCCGATCATGGAGTTTACCTCCGCGGATATTTTTCAGCACTCGCCCTTTGGCGACATACTGAACTCATTAAGGTCTCTCTCCTTGTCAGGAGAGTCCTGGCCGAACTATGTCCGGCAGGATTGGGATGCGGATGACGAAGAAATTCACCGCCCACCCACCACCCACTTAGTAGCCACTGTCGATGACTTAACCGACATGCTCGACTTCGACTCCGAAGACATCAATGGTATGGACGACGATGCGTGAGGCGAAGAGGAACCACTGCCCATAGGGCACTGAACAGCCACCTCATCATACGATATATATACATGGTGGACACACCCAAAGAAGGCAATGGTGACGAGACAACGGAGGATGACCCCTCCAAGAAGCAACCCAAGCACCGGCGTCAGCGGCGCCGCTCTAAGTCCCGCTAAGGCAAAAGTGGCGATACCGGCACAGGAGATAATAGCACTCCGAACAGTGCTGAAGACGGCAACAATCCCCTCCAGCAAGATTTAGGGCAGGAGGATGGAGACGCCAACCCTCCTGAGAGGGCGGCAGATGGGGGAGGATGATAATTACATGCCTCCCTCCGAAGACGAGGCAAGCCTCGACGACGACGAATTCGACATGCCAGAGGATCCCGTCGAACAAGAGCGCTTCAAGCGCAGGCTTATAGCCACGACAAATAGCCTTAAGAAAAAGCAACAGTAGCTTCAAGCTGATCAAGATTTGCTAGCTGACAGATGGACTGAAGTCCTGGCGGCCGAGGAATATAAACTCGAACACCCCTCCAAGAGTTACCCAAAGTGCAGGTTGCTACCCCGACTAGAGGTGGAAGCACCGAAACCTACATCCCTGGTGTCAGTGTCAAAACCGGCGGATCTTGGGTAGGGGGTCCCAAACTGTGCGTCTAGGCCGGATGGTAACAGGAGGCAAGGGATACGATGTTTTACCCAGGTTCGGGACCTCTTGATGGAGGTAAAACCCTACGTCCCGCTTGATTAATATTGATGGTGTGGGTAGTACAAGAGTAGATCTACCACGAGATCGGAGAGGCTAAACCCTAGAAGCTAGCCTTTGGTATGATCGTTGTTCTGTATGTTGTGCTACGGACTAAAACCCTCCGGTTTATATAGACACCGGAGAGGGTTAGGGTTACACAAAGTCGGTTACAATGGTAGGAGATCTACATATCCGTATCGCCAAGCATGCCTTCCACGCCAAGGAAAGTCCCTTCCGGACACGGGACGAAGTTTTCAATCTTGTATCTTCATAGTCTTGGAGTCCGGCTGAAGGTATAGTCCGGCCATCCGGACACCCCCTAATCCAGGACTCCCTCAGTAGCCCCTGAACCAGGCTTCAATGACGACGAGTCCGGCGCACAGATTGTCTTCGGCATTGCAAGGCGGGTTCCTCCTTCAAGTACTTCATAGAAGATTTTGAACACAAAGACAGTGTCCGGCTATGCAAAATAAGTTTCCACATATTGCCATAGAGAGAATAATATTTACACAAATCTAATCTGCTGACGTATTCCGTAGTGTGACGCACCACGGCCAAGCCTTTGTTTGAATTGTTTTATTATCCCACCTCAGCGCGTCATGCGAGGCAGTTTTCTTGGCACGTCTTGTTAAAGCAGAGATCGTGTCCCCTTATTCTGGGATTCTCATCAATACAGGCGTGGGTAACCCAACCGCGCCATTGATTACGGCGCTTGGAGATAAGCGAGTATTACCAGGCTGGTGGGGACACGTAGTTGCGTCCACCCATATAAGGGGATAAGGATCCACCTTTTCACCTACGCCTTCTTCCTCCTTTGCCTATCCATTTTCGCACACTCGAGCTCCAGCGCCCAAGTCCGCACTCCCCACCTCAACCTTCTCCAGCCATGTCCGGAGCGGGAGGCAAGTGGATGGTCTCCTCTGTCACGGAGGGACACATCAAAAAACTGAGGAAGGCCGGATACTTGTCTAATGACATCGCGTACCAGCTTCCCGAAGAGGGGCAGCTCCTCCCCACCCCAAGGCCCCATGAGAGGGTAGTGTTCCTTCCCCACTTCCTCCGCGGACTGGGCTTTCCTATCCACCCATTCGTCCGGGGACTCATGTTCTACTACGGCCTAGATTTCCATGATCTGGCCCCGAATTTCATCCTCAACATCTCGTCGTTTATCATCATGTGCGAGGCTTTCCTCTGCATCCGCCCCCATTTCGGCCTGTGGCTCAAGACTTTCAATGTCAAGCCGAAGGTGGTGTGTGGCAACCAGGCGGAGTGCGGAGGCGCCATGGTGGGCAAGATGCCCAACGTCTTATGGCTCGAGGGCTCCTTTGTGGAGACCCTAAAGGGGTGGCAATCGAGGTGGTTTTACATCACCGAGCCGCGCGACCCTGAGTGGGTCGCAGCCCCCAAGTTCTGGTCCGGACCCCCAATGCGGCACACGTCCTGGAAAGAGACGGGCCTGTCATGGGGCAGCAAAGGAGATGTGACTGGACTGCAAACATGCATCCAAACCCAAAGACCGGCTCGACGCGTCGTCGAGCGGTTCACTGGACTCGTCAGATGTGAATTCGCTTCCGACGGCTTCCTGCCCCCGCCCTACGGACGACGCCGAAGTGTTGTCCCAACAGATTCCAAGCCAGGAGGAGGTGGTCCTGGAGGCACCGCAAGGCGACCTCCCAGACTCCAGGAGTAAAGGGGATAAAACCCCCCAGGGCTCCAAGTCGGGCTCTAGGCCGGACACCGCTCCGAAACCTTCAAAGGTTCCAGAGTCCGGCGGGCGACCTCCTTCCAAGAGGAGCAAGCCCACCGTGCCGGTGACGTCCGTCCAACCGGAGGCGCCGGACAATCTGTTGGAGGTGCTCAAAGGTGCCTCCATCGACGAGGAGCACCGCACCATTATGAGTGCGGTGGTCCAGATGGTTCAGTCCGCCAAGAGCGGACTGACTGAAGCTTGTACTAGCCTTTTAACAGGCTTTGAGGTAAGTAAAGAATGTGTAAATAATATTACCGCATAGACAGTAGCCCCTGATGCTCTGTTTGGCGTTCGGGAAGAAAAGCCGAAGAGAGGATCAAATAAAATTCGCATGATTCTAACAAAAAGGAGTCAATATGCGTATGCAGGCTTCTCTGCTGGCGTCTGCCACACTGACTGCGGAAGTGCACACGCTAAAGCAGAACCTCGAGCAGTCCGAGCAAGAGCTCGGGCGTGCCAAGAAGCAGCTTGAGGAAAAGGAAGGTAAGAAATACCTTGTTTAAATATATATAAAAAATGGTGCAATTGCAAAAAATGACAGGATTATCGTGGCTATTGTAGGGGCCACGTCAGAGGTGGCGACCCTTAAGCAAGCGCTGGTCGAGGCCGAGAAGAGGGTGGCCACGGAGCGCACCGAGCGGGAGAAGTATGAGGCCCAGGTTGGCAAGGTGCAGCAAGAGCTCCAGGCTCTCATGAAAAAACATGAGAGTTTGGAGCTTGACACAAAGACGCGAGCGTCCGAGCTCGCGATGGCTATTGAAAATGCCAAGTCTGCCAAGGCCGAATCCCAGAAGACCCAGGAGTTGGATGCGGTGAAAAAGATAGCGGCGGGTAAGGCATTCTTTATGCAAAGCAAACACATAAGCGTGAGTTACTTGTTACTTACCCGAATCCGGAGCTCTCCAGGAGCATTCATAGATCTTCCCCGTAGCGTGTCCGATGCCGCCGCATTCTATCGAGCCGAGGAAGGCAGCTCGACAGAGAAGGTGTTCTGGTCTCAGTATGCTGAGGCCGGACACCCCGTGCCCCTGAGCGACCAGCTGAAGCAACTGGTCGAGCTCCACAAGGCGGAGAACAGGCCTGGAGAGGCTCTGCCTGGGAGCTATTTCGGGCTGGTGCGGCGGCTGGTGGGGGCCTGTCCCAGGCTCGAAGTCATCAAGCGCTCCGTCTGCATTGAAGGTGCCCGTAGGACCCTTGCCCGTGCTAAGGTGCACTGGGGCAAGCTGGATGCTGAGAAGCTTGTGAAGGACGGGCCACCACCGGGGAAAGAGCATCGCAAGCCCAAGAATTATTATACGGATGTTCTGAAGGGTGCCCGCCTTGTGGCGGATGAATGTTCCAGCGATGTAATTTTTGAGTAAAACTCGCTCGTTTTGTCCTGTGCGCTGAAAACTTGTTCATATGCGCTAAGCAATGCTGTTGGAATTTAAAATATTACCTTCTGTGCGGCTGTTTATCAATTCTGAGAGATGGCGAGTTGTTGGCTTCTGTCCCCGTGCCGCTAGTGCTGGGGTGTTCGGGGATAAACCTGAGCGCTCTTTTTCCCATGTTTGGGTCCTTTGAGGGAGGCGCTCAGCACAACGAACAAGGCAATCGGACTATAATGCGTGAACACTCTCACTTAGCCATAGAATTCTATAATTTTAAATTTCGGCGAAGCCCCTGGTATTCGGAAGACCGAGTTCGGGGCGCTATCCACGCCTTGGCCGGACAGAGCCGACTCTTCGCTCTAAGCGGCATAAGTCTTTAGGGACTCGAAAAACCTCTCGAACAGCGACCGGTTCTTGCTTCATCATGACAGTCAGTTTTAGCTTTCTCTACTGAGGTGCTCGACCCAGCTCAACTGGGGCACAATCGCAGTAGTTCTCCTAGTGCGTCCTTAGCCGATATAGCAGAACGTAAGGCACCAAAACATAGGAGCCGGGCAAACCCAACTATTGACCCAAGACATGATTCGGAGCTGATGCATATAGTTCGGGGTGCCGCACTTGTTGAAGTGTTCGGACTTCTCACACCATATTGAGTGGTACTAAAGCCCCTGGCATATTTTGGCCGTACCAAAGTGTACGGGTGCAACATGTCGTTAAGGAACATATATTTGTAAAAAAAGGTAATGCAAAGAGAGACAAAAGCTATGCATTGTTTATTAAAAAGGGCTGCGATCAAAGCAGAACGATACAAAAAATGCGATAAGCAAAAGGTTGGACTATTTAACATGTCCGTTCCAGGGGCAGGCTGCGGAATGGTATGCGAAACAGGTATACTGCTCGTGATAGAGACCACCTGGGAGTTCCGTAATGCGGCATGGCTTGTCTGCTTCCCTGGTTCTTGCATCGTTTGTGCGGCAATTAAACTGCCAAATAGGCCTTCCGAAGAGTGGGGTCCTGAAAGTAAGAGAAAATTAAAAAATCGGCAGCCCCTGGTGCGGTTTAAGCCGTGTTTCGGGCGTGCCATGATGGTGCCCCTCACCCTGTACCCATGGTATTTCTAGAGCGTAGTTATGTACGCAAAGTACGGGTGTCGCATTTTTGTGAGGGCTGGGGTTGGGGCCGCATTGCTACGCCTGCACGGAACGTGCCAGGCGGTCTTGTTGTAGGTTACTCCGGGCGCGCTTGACGGTGTCCGGACGTTTAATGGCCGGACTGGAGAACTGCCTGGAGAGGCTGCTTTGTACTTCCGCAGCAAGGGCCGCCGTGTGCTCCTCCATTCGGAGAGAGCGTTCGGTGTTTCCATTGACTGTAATTACTCCTCGAGGGCCTGGCATCTTGAGCTTAAGGTATGCGTAGTGCGGTACCGCATTGAACTTGGTGAATGCCTTTCGCCCGAGCAGTGCGTGATAGCCACTGCGGAATGGGACTATGTCGAAGATTAACTCCTCGCTTCGGAAATTATCCGGAGATCCGAAGACCACTTCAAGTGTGACTGAGCCTGTACAGTTGGCCTCTACACCTGGTATTACGCCTTTAAAGGTCGTTTTGGTGGGCTTAATCCTCGAGGGATCTATGCCCATTATCCGCACTGTATCCTGGTAAAGCAGGTTCAGGCTGCTGCCGTCGTCCATAAGGACTCTAGTGAGATTAAATCCGTCAATGATTGGGTCTAGAACCAAGGCAACGAATCCGCCATGACGGGTGCTAGTGGGATGGTCCCTTCGATCAAAGGTGATCGGGCAGGAGGACCATGGGTTGAACTTTGGGGCGACTGGCTCTACCGCGTATACATCCCTTAACGCGCGCTTCCGCTCCCTCTTGGGGATGTGGGTTGCGTATATCATGTTCACCGTCCGCACTTGTGGGGGAAAACCCTTCTGTCCACTATTGTTCGGCAGCCGGGGCTCTTCGTCGTCCTCGCTATGCAGCCCTGTGTCTTTATTTTCGGCATTTAACTTGCCTGCCTGCTTGAACACCCGACAATCCCTGTTGGTGTGATTGGCCGGCTTTTCGGGGGTGCCATGTATCTGGCACAAGCGGTCGAGTATTCGGTCCAAACTGGACGGGCCCCTAGGATTTCTTTTGAATGGCTTTTTCCGCTAACCGGATTTATAGCCTCTGAATCCGGCATTAACTATCGTATCCTTAGCATTGTCGCCGTTAATGCGGCGCTTCTGCTTGTTGCGACGCGACCTGCCACTACTGTCCCTGGTATCCGAATTACCAGGGTTCTTGGTCATATTGTTGCTACGAGCAAGCCAGTTGTCTTCTCCCGTGCAAAAGCGGGTCATGAGTGTCGTGAGTGCTGCCATAGATTTCGGCTTTTCCTGTCCAAGGTGCCGGGCGAGGCACTCGTCACGGATATTGTGCTTGAAGGCTGCTAGGGCCTCTGCGTCCAGACAGTTGACTATATGATTTTTCTTTGTTAGGAACTGTGTCCAGAATTGCCTGGCCGATTCCTCTGGCTGCTAAATTACGTGGCTTAGGTCATCGGCGTCTGGTGGTCGCACATAAGTGCCCTGGAAATTGTCGAGGAATGCGGCTTCCAGGTACTCCCAACAACCAATTGATCCTGCTGGCAAGCTGTTAAGCCAATGCCGAGCTGGTCCTTTAAGCTTGAGTGGGAGGTATTTGATGGCATGGAGATCATCGCCGCGGGCCATGTGGATATGAAGGAGATAATCCTTGATCCATACCGCAGGATCTGTTGTGCCATCATATGATTCGATGTTTACGGGTTTGAAACCCTCGGGGATTTGATGATCCATTACTTCGTCTGTGAAGCATAGTGGGTGTGCGGCACCTCTGTACTGGGCTATATCACGACGTAGCTCCAATGAGCTTTGTCTACTGTGTTCGGCCCTACCGGATTTGTGTCCAGCGTGACGGTTACCGTCTCGAGTCGTGGGGCGCCCACGCGATCCATAGATCGATCTTGTTTGCCTTGCCATGTCCTCCAACATATATCGCAGGTCTGGCGCATTTTCCCATGCCTTGGTACGGGGTGCGGCTTGAGTGGAGGGCCGAGAGGCCTCTCTGTCGCGGCCATGAGGTGGCCGGTCGGCCGTATCAAGCGCTGGTGATGTAGGTTTAAGTGCTTCCTCCTCTAATCGGGGTAGCAACCTGCGCTTTGGGTAGCTCTTGGAGGGGCGTTCGAGTTTATGCTCTTCGGCCGCAAGGACTTCAGTCCATCTGTCGACTAGCAAATCTTGATCAGCTCTAAGTTGTTGTTGTTTTTTCTTGAGGCTTCTTGCCGTGGCCATAAGCCTGCGTTAAACGCTCTTGCTCGACGGGATCCTATGGCATGACGAATTCGTCGTCGTCGAGGCTTGCCTCGTCTTCGGAGGGAGGCATATGATTATCGTCCTCGACCTCTCTGTCTGCTGCTCTCTCATGAGGGTTGGCTTCTCCATCCTCCTATGCTGAATCTTGCTGGAGGGGGTTTTCTTCGGCACTCTCCGGAGTATTATTATCTCCCGTGCTGGAATCACCGAATTTGCTTTGGCGGGATTTTGAGCGGCGCTGCTGACGCCGGCGCTTAGGCTGTTTCTTGGAGGAGTCATCCTCCGCTGTTCCATCGCCATCTCCTTCTTTTGGGGTGACCACCATGTATATGTCATACGACGAGGTGGCTTTCCAGGTCCCAATAGGCGCTGGTTCTTCATCTTCTCCTGCATCGGTGTCCATACCGTCGATGTCTTCGGAGTCGAAGTCGAGCATGTCGGTTAAATCACCGACAGTGGCTACAAAGTGGGTGGTGGGTGGGCTTTGAATTTCTTCATCGTCTGTATCCCAACCTTGCTGACCGTAGTCCGGCCAGGGCTCTCCTGATAAAGAGAGAGACTTTAGTGTCTTCAGAATATCGCTGAAAGGCGAGTGCTGAAAGATGTCCGCGACAGTAAACTCCATGATCGGCGCCCAATCGGATTCGATCGGCAGGGGCGCGGAGGGTTCGGAGTCCGGCTCCTTGGAGTCACGAGTCTCGCGGAGTGCGGGGCTGGTGTTCAGCTCGATCACCGTTGGGATCGCAGCCCGCGAGGCGGCGTCCAACCACCCATCCTCGATCGGCACAGTTGGCTCTGAATTAAGGGTCAAAGCCGATGCAGGTACGGCCTCCAGGGCAGTGTTCGGCGGCAGAGCTAGATCATGCTCGTCGTGACAGTGCGGCGCGCTCGGTAGTGGCTCGAATCCGTCGAGGATCAAGTCCCCGCGGATGTCAGCCGTGTAGTTTAAACTTCCAAATCTGACCTGACGGCCAGGGGCATAGCTTTCGATCTGCTCCAGATGGCCAAGTGAATTGGCCCGCAGTGCGAAGCCGCCAAAGACGAAGCTCTGTCCGGGGAGGAAGGTCTCACCCCGGACTGCATGGCTATTGATGATCGTAGGAGCCATCAAGCCTAACGGCGACGACACAGAGGAACTCTCAATGAAAGCACCAATGTTGGTGTCAAAACCGGCGGATCTCGGGTAGGGGGTCCCGAACTGTGCGTCTAGGCCGTATGGTAACAGGAGGCAAGGGACATGAAGTTTTACCCAGGTTCGGGCCCTCTTGATGGAGGTAAAACCCTACGTCCTGCTTGATTAATATTGATGGTATGGGTAGAACAAGAGTAGATCTACCACGAGATTGGAGAGGCTAAACCCTAGAAGCTAGCCTATGGTATGATCGTTGTTCTGTATGTTATCCTATGGAATAAAACCCTCCGGTTTATATAGACACCGGAGAGGGTTAGGGTTACACAAAGTCGGTTACAATGGTAGGAGATCTACATATCCGTATCGCCAAGCTTGCCTTCCACGCCAAGGAAAGTCCCTTCCGGACACGGGACGAAGTCTTCAATCTTGTATCTTCATAGTCCAGGAGTCCGGCTGAAGGTATAGTCCGGCCATCCGGACACCCCCTAATCCAAGACTCCCTCACCCGGCGTATGACGCGGCTCATCGGCCACCTCGTGGCCGCGACAGAGAAATATTCCAGCCAAAAGCTCAGCCCGCACACCGATGCCATTCAAATAAAAAGGCAGGGGGAAATACGCTAGACCTGTGAGATGTATTGGAGGACGAAGCAAAACACGCAAGATCGATCTACGGATCACGGCGGCGCGCCACTATGCGAGACGATAATCGTCACGCCAGATACAGTAAAAGTAAGCCCGGCCGGGCCGAATTCAGCGGGCAGGACTCATTTGAGCTGCGTCGCGATATAGCCCAGTACAGAGGCGCCACACACCCCTTATGCTTCACAGACGAAGTAATGGATCATCAAATCCCAGAGGGTTTCAAACCCGTAAATATAGAATGATCCGACGGCACAACAGATCCTACGGTATGGATCGAGGATTTCCTCCTGCATATCCACATGGCATGCGGTGATGATCTACACGCCATTAAATACCTCCCACTCAAACTCAAAGGACCAGCTCGGCATTGGCTCAGTAGCTTGCCAGCAGAGTCCATTGGCTGTTGGGAAGATCTGGAAGCCGCATTCCTCGACAACTTTCAGGGCACTTGTGTGCGACCACCAGATGCCGATGACTTGAGCCACATAATTCAGCAGCCAGAGGAATCGGCCAGGCAATTCTGGACACGGTTCCTAACAAAGAAAAATCAAATCGTCGACTGTCCGGATGCAGAGGCCCTAGCAGCTTTCAAGCACAACATCCGCGACGAGTGGCTACCCGACACCTTGGTCAGGAAAAGCCGAAATCTATGGCAGCCCTCATGACACTCATGACTCACTTTTGTGCGGGAGAAGACAGCTGGCTGGCTCGCAGTAATAACATATCAAAGAACCATGGTACTTCGGATACCAAGGATGGCAATAGCAGGTCACATCGCAACAAACATAAGCACCGCATTAACAGCAACAATACCGAGGGTACGACAGTCAATGCCAGATTCAAAGGCTCTAAACCCGGTCAGCAAAAAAGGCATTCAAAAGAAGCACTCCGGGCCTGTCCAGTTTGGACCGTATACTCGATCACTCGTGTCAAATACACGGCACCCTCGACAAGCTAGCCAACCACACCAACAGGGATTGTTGGGTGTTCAAGCAGGCCGTCAAGCTAAATGCCGAAAACAAAGATAAGGGGTCACATAGTGATGACGAGGAGGAGCCTCGACAGCCGAACGCCGGAGGACAGAAGAGGTTCATCCCACAAGTGCGGACGGTGAACATGATATATGCAACCCACATCCCTAAGAGGGAGCGGAAGCGTGCGCTCAGGGACGTATATGTGTTGGAGCCAGTCGCCCCAAAGTTCAACCCATGGTCCTCCTGTCCAATCACCTTCGATCGCAGGGACCACCCCACTAGTATTCGTCATGGCGGATTTGCCGCACTGGTCCTAGACCCAATCATTGACGGATTTCACCTCACTCGAGTCCTTATGGATGGCGGCAGCAGCCTGAACCTGCTTTATCAGGACACAGTGCGAAAATGGGTATAAAACCCTCAAGGATCAAACCCACAAAAACGACCTTTAAAGGCGTCATACCAGGTGTAGAGGCCCATTGCACAGGCTCAGTCACACTGGAAGTGGTCTTCGGATCACCGGATAACTTCCAAAGCGAAGAGTTAATCTTCGATATAGTCCTGTTCCTTAGTGGCTACCATGCACTGCTCGGGCAAACCGCATTCGCAAGATTCAATGCGGTACCGCATTATGCATATCTCAAGCTCAAGATGCCAGGACCTCGGGGGGTCATCACAGTCAATGGAAACACAGAGCGCTCTCTCCGCACGGAGGAGCACACTGCGGCCCTCGCATCAGAAACACAAAGCAGCCTCTTAAGGCAATCCACTAGTTCGGCGATTAAGGACCCGGACAACTTCAAGCGTGCCCGGAGTAATCGGCAACTGGTCCACCTGGCATGTTCCGATCTCGCATAGCAATGCGCCACCCGCCCCGGTCCTAGCCAAACGGCAAAACCCGTGCCATGCGTACATAATTACGCATTAAAAATACAATGGGCATGGGCGGGGAGGGGGCACGACTGCGGCACGTTCCAAGACGCGGCTTAAACCGCACTAGGGGCTTCCCGCTTAGTTATTTTTCTCTTTTAGGACTTTAATCTCTGGAAACCCTGTCCGGCAACAAGATTGCCGAACACATGATGCAGCAACCAAGGAGGCAGAAAGCTACGTCACACCACGGAACTCCCAGGTGGATTACGATAATGAGTGAAATATTTACTTTAATAATATTCCTCAGCTTGCCCTTGGAGGGGACATAGTCCAACTTTTTGCTTATCACACTACCTGTATCATTCTGCTTTAACGCACCTTTTTGAATAAACAATGCATAGCATTAAGACTATTATTGCATTCTTCTTCTTATATATATATATATATATATATGTTCATTCATGACATCCAGCACCCGTACACTCTGGTATGGCCAATACGCTAGGGGCATAAGCATACCCCATAATACGGCATGAGAAGTCCGAACACTTTCGACAGTGCGGCACCCCGAACTTATAGCATTATATGCATCAGCTCCGAATCATGTCTTGGGTCAATAGTTGGGTTTGCGCAGCTCCCGTGTTTTGGTACCTTACGTTCCGCTATATCGGCTAAGGTAGCACAGGGAGAACTACTGCGATTGTGCCCCGGTTCTGCTGGGCTAAGCACCTCAGTAGAGAAAGCTAAAACTGACTGTCATGATAAGGCGAGAGACTGGTCGCTGTTCGAGAGGTTTCGAGTCCCTAAAGACTTATGCCGCTTAGAGCGAGGAGTCGGCCCTGTCCGGCTTAAGGCGTGTATCGCGCCCCGAATTCGGCCTTCCGAATACTAGGAGCTTCGCTGAAATTTAAAATTATAGAATTCTATGGCTAAGTGAGAGTGATAACGCATTATAGTTCGATTGCCGTGTCCGTTGTGCTGAGCACCTCCCTCGAAGGACCCAAACATGGGAACAAGAGTGCTCAGATTTATCCAGAACACCCCAGCACTCATGGCGTGGGGGCAGAAGCCGACGACTAGCCATCTCTCAGATTTGATAAACAGCCGAACAGAAGGTAATATTTTAAATTTAAACAAGTGTTGCATAGCACATATGAACAAGTTTTCATAATATAGGATTACACGAGGTACTCAAATATTACATCTTTCATACACTCGTCCGCTACGAGACGGGCACCCTTCAGGACACCCTCATAGTACATCTCGGGGTGGCGATGCTCCTTGCCCTCTGGCGGCCCTTCCTTAATCAGCTTCAAGGCGTCCAGCTTGGCCCATTGCACCTTCACACGGCCGAAAGCCTGGCGTGCACCTTCAATGCAGACGGACCTCTTGATGTCTTCCAGCCATGGGCAGGCATCCACAAGCCGCATCACCAGGACGAAGTAGCTGTTGGGAAGGGCGTCGCCAGGCCACATCCGGACTATAAAGCCCTTCATGGCCTATTCGGCCGCCTTGTGTAGCTCGACCAGCTGCTTTAGCTGGTCGCTCATAGGCACTGGGTGTTCGGTCCCTGTATACTGAGACCAGAACAGCTTCTCCGTTGAGCTTCCCTCCTCGGCCCAGTAAAATTTCGCGGCATCCGATACGCTGCGGGGAAAATCTGCGAATGCTCCTGGAGAGCTCCGGATTCGGGTAAGTAACAAGTAATTTACTTTCGCATGCTTGCTTTGCATATAGAATGCCTTACCCGCCGCTATCTTCTTCATCACATCAATCTCCTGGAGGTCCTTTTGGGCTTCGGCCTTGGCACTCTTTGCACTCTTAAGGGCCGTGGCAAGCTCGGACTCTCACGTCTTCAAGTCAAGCTCCAATGCCTCGTGCTTCGTCACGAGAGCGTGGAGCTCTTGCTGCACCTCGCCCACCCGTGCCTCATGCCTTTCCCGCTCGGTGCGCTCCTTGGCCGCATTGTTTTTGGCCTCGGATAGCGCTTGCTACAGGGTTGCCACCTCGGTCGTGGCCCCTAGAAAATTTACGATAATCCCTCTTTGGACTCGGATGGTGACGATGACATGGCAGAGGTGCAGCAGCCTATGTTAAATCTTCACCCAGTTGGTCCCTTGGACCCGATTAACTTGGGGATTGTCCGTTTCTTCTATGGACCCGTCCTTCCACCGGCTATGATATGGGAGCGCTCCTTCAAGTCTTTGCTGCCTGAGTTTACAATCCTGAATGTTCCATGTTCTCTGCCTCGACTTTGTTTGCCACCGATGCCTGCCAAGTTTGACTCTGACTTGGAGCAGCGATGGTTGTCTACGGTTAATATCAACAAACGCTCTTCTATGGTACTCCAGGAGCTCAATGATGATATGATCTGCCTGGACTCACAGCCTACAGGACATACGCAAGATATGCCAGAGCAGAGTTCTGAACCGCAAATACAGAATGAGTTTCAGTTTACTTCTGTCATAGCATCACCTTTGGGGAAGAGACCGCGGCAGCCTCTTTTGAAGCGTACTGTCACAATGGTTGAGGAGAGCCTGGACTTTTCAGTTAGATGGATGACTCGCAGCTGCGCTAAGAGAACTGGCATGAAACCAACATCTGCAATCTCCATCAAGCCAGCACCTCTACGACGCCCCAAGGCCAAGAAGCTGAAGTTTGACTCTGCCCCGTGTCAGGACAGCACTTTGCCGCCACCAACACCTATCTCTACCTTGCAGGCAGTTGGCGAGGCCCTTAGCATTGCCCCGGAAGACTTGACGGTGGAAAAGCTTATGGCTTCTCCTAAACCTGATCCACAACCAGATAGTTCCAATGATGAGTGAACTTTCCTATGCAGCTCGGGGGCATCTGACCTGTTGGGTCTTTTGTTGCTTTGCTTTATTTCCGCTCTGTATGCCTGAACCTCTAAACTTTTATGATCCTGCTGTCAGTAGCTATGTTGAAACTTGTACTGTGCTGTTAAGCGGCCCAGTTGGTTACTTTCTGTTTATTTTGGTTATCTATGGGGACTACAATGTTTCGTAATTGGTCGGTTCTGTGCTGGAATGTGCGTGGTTTGAATTCACCGGCTAGACAGCGTGATGTGAGAGCCAAAATTGAAGAGAGTCGCTGCTCCATTATTTGTTTGCAGGAGACTAAATGTGATACCTTTGATATCCACATGATTAGGTCTTTCTGCCCTCGATGCTTTGATCAGTTTGCTTTTTCTCCCTCGGTGGGTGCTTCGGGTGGTATCCTGGTCATTTGGAACTCCTTAGTTTTTGAAGGCCAGCTTCTTGAAATCCAACGTTTAAGTGTGGTTGTTTCATTAAAGTCTGTTCATAGCTCTGAAAAATGGACAATGGTTTTGGAATAAGGGCCTTGCAAGGGGCAACCTAGAGATGATTTTGTCAACTGGCTATACCACCTCTCTATCCCTTCTGATGAACACTGGTTGCTCCTCGGTGATTTTAACTTTATTCGCTCTTTGGACAACAGAAACCAACCTGGAGGTGATATAAATGATATTTTTATTTTTAATGAGGTCATCGAACATCTTGGTCTTTTGGAATTGCCAATTAAGGGGAGGAGTTGCACCTGGTCCAATATGCAGCAAACACCCCTTCTTGAGCAGCTTGACTGGTTCTTTACCACCTCGGACTGGATTTCCCATTATCCTAACATAGTGGTCTTTCCGTTAGCCAAAACTGCGTCGGATCATGTGCCTTGTGTGGTTTCCATTGACACAAATATTCCTAAGTCCAAGGTATTTAGATTCGAAAACTTTTGGGTGGACATGCCAGGCTTCATGGACTGCGTTCGTAATTCCTGGGAGGCTCCAGTTTTTGCCGATCTCTCTGCTTCGGCCGTGTTAACTAGGAAATTTAAATGGCTGAGATTGGATTTGAGAGCTTGGAATAAGAAACTATCTTACCTCAAGAAGCTCACGATGGACTACAACAAGGTTATCATCTTTTTTGATCAGTTGGAGGAGGTTAGACCTCTGGTTTGAACGGAGTTTAACTTCAGGAAAATAGTCAAGCTTCATTATGAGCGTTTGCTGAAGCTTCATTATATCTATTGGAAACGGAGGTGCACCAACAGATACATTAAGGTGGGTGAGGAGAATTCGAAATTCTTCCATTCTATGGCATCGGAACGCATGCGGAGGAACTCAATAGCCAGCTTGAAAACTGCGGGAATGGTTGATCCGGTTTCGGACCATGATGAAATGGCGGGAATCCTGTGGGCTTCTTTTAAAAACAAAATGGGCCAAGCCCAAGGGATATCTATGGGCTTTGACCTAACAAACCTCATCCTGCCCATCCAGGGTCTGGGGGAACTGTCTCAACCTTTCTCTGATGATGAAATAAGGAAGGTTCTGAAAGAGTTGCCCCCTGATAGAGCACCTGGCCCAGATGGATTCAATGGCCTGTTTGTTAAATGTTGCTGGCCGATAATTGAGCAGGATTTTCGGCGTCTTATCCAGGACTTCTATGAAGGAAAATTATCTCTTGAGAATATTAATGGCTCTCTCATTACTCTCATACCCAAGATGCTCTCTCCTGAGGGGCCAGATGATTTTCGGCCTATTTCTTTGACTAACACTTGCTTGAAATTTCTTACTAAGATGTTAGCAAATAGGTTGCAAAAAGTGATCCTTCGTTGTATCCATAAAAATCAATATGGGTTCTTGAAGAGTAGATCAATCCAGGACTGCTTAGCTTGGGCCTTTGAATACATCCACCAGTGCAAACAGTCAAACAGACCCATCATAATTCTGAAACTAGATTTTGCAAAAGCATTTGACACTGTGGAGCATGAGGTTGTTTTGCAGATGCTTAAACACAAGGGGTTTGATGACAAATGGATAAGCTGGGTCAAAGAAATTCTCTCTACAGGATCTTCCTCTGTTTTGCTTAATGGCATACCAGGCAAGCAGTTTCAGTGCAAGTGTGGTGTTAGACAGGGTGATCCTCTGTCACCTCTGCTATTTGTAATTGCTGCCGATCTCCTGCAGTCAGTGGTCAACCAGATGTTCTCGCATGGAACCCTGACTCTCCCAATTCCTTGACATGACCAGGATTTCCCTATAATCCAGTATGCTGATGACACTATCATCTTTTTCACTGCCAAAGATGAGGAGTTGGTGGCTCTCAAAAATTTGTTGCTGACCTTACAACAGTCCACTGGGCTTCAAGTTAACTTTGCAAAGTCTTCCATGATTCCTTTAAATATTGATGATGTGGAAGCTGCCAGGCTAGCTGCTTTGCTTGGATGTAAACTTGGACAACAACCATTTACTTATCTGGGTCTGCCACTTGGTACTACCAGGCCCAGAATTGTGGATTTTATGCCTTTAGTTGATGCCTTGGAGAGGAGACTAGTCGCTAGTTCCTCCATGCTAAACCAAGGCTCCAGGTTGCAGTTGTTAACATCAATCTTGACTTCCATGCCCATATATTTCCTCTGCAGTCTACAGCTCCCACCTGGTATCATTAAGCAGCTTGACAGGATCTTCAGGTAGTGTTTGTGGAGAGGAAATAGTGATGCACCAAAGCAATCTCTGGCTGCATGGGATCTAGTCTGTAGGCCTAAGGAAAAAGGAGGACTTGGAGTGATTAACTTGCATATTCAAAATAAGGGCCTCCTACTTAAGCATCTCCACAAATTCTTCAATAAGGCAGACATCCCATGGGTTACTTTAATCTGGAATAGTTACTATGATGATGGAGTTCCACATGCTACAGTCCCAGTTGGGTCATTTTGGTGGAGGGATATACTCAAGCTCTCTGATGCATATACTGCAATCTCCTCAGTTCACATCAATAGGGGAGACTCTGCCCTTTTCTGGTCTGATGCTTGGTTAATTGGTGGCTCTTCAAGACCTCTATGTTGGAGATTACCTAGGATTTTCTCCTTTGTCATTAATGATAAACTCTCTGTGAATGAATTCCTCATCTCTCAGGACCTATACTCAATGTTCTTCTTGCCTTTGTCACATGAGGCTGCTCTGGAGCTGCAAGTTTTGGAAGCTTGGATCCTGGATTTACATAGAGACATCACTCTGCCAGATGTTTGGATATGGCCTGGAAAATCTGGTGAATACTCTGCCAAGAGCTTTTACACTCTTATGCATTCTCATTTGCCAACCATCTTGGCATGTAAGTGGTTGTGGGATAGCAAGTGCACCATGAAGATCAAAGTCTTTGGTTGGTTGTTGTTTTTTGATAGACTCAATACCAAGGACTTATTAATTCGTAGGCATTGGAGATCACCTATGGATGACAATCTCTGTGTTATCTGCAATGAACTAGTCTATGAGGATAGGTTGCACTTGTTTTTTAACTGTAACTTCAGTCACGGAGTATGGAATTATATTTCCATTGATTGGTCCAGGGGCTCTGAAATTCAGCAATGTATTCAGCATGCAAGATCAAGGTTTAAGCATCCCTTCTTCTTTGAAGTTATGCTCACTGCAGCTTGGAATATATGGATCCTCAGGAATGGCAGGACTTTCAGAGGAGAAGATGCAACCTTTGCTGCTTGGAGATGTAATTTTGTACATGACCTTACTCTTCTAGCTCATAGAATGAGAGTAAATATTAGAGACAAGTTGTATGCTTGGATTAACTCTCTAACTTAGCTACAGGTAGGTAGGTAGTTAGACTCTATTTTTTCTTCCTTTTATTCCTTGCTTTCTTCACTAGCTTGTACAGTTGCTACTTGTTTATTTAATAAAGGGTTGTGGAGCTTTTCTCTACAGTAAATATTCAAAAAAATTACGATAATCCTGTCATTTTGCAATCGCATTCTTTTTATATCCATAGACTAGGTACTACTTACCTTTGTTCTCCTCGAGCTGCCTCTTGGCAAGGCCGAGCTCTTCCTTGGACCCTTTGAGGTCCTGCTTCAGTGCGGCGACCTCCGCAGTCAGTGTGGCAGAGGCCAGCAGCGAAGCCTGCATACGCATATAGACATAGTTATATTAGACTCCTACGATATTGTTTGATCCTTTGTTCGGCTTTTCTTTGTGAACACCGAACAGAGCATCAGGGTCTACTGTCTATGCGGTAATATTTTTCCTATATTTCAAAAACTCACCTCAAAGCCTATTAGAAGGCTGGCACAGGCTTCAGTCAGTCCGCTTGTCGGAGTAATGGGCCACGGGTAGGCCAACCCGAGTCCCATAACCTTTCAAGACATCGGGGCAGGCTGCGCCCCTCAAGACCCCAGGACGAAGAGCTGCCTCCTGAGGAGTCGACGGCAGGGCGGCCGACTGCCCGCTCGCGGCCGAGTCCCAGGGACGACTTCTAGAGAAGCCGGCTTTGGGGAGTCGGCCGGCGACTCCAACAAACCCATGACCTCATCGAAGGGGACGGGGTAGGGGCGTGGCTACAGTGAAGCCCACTCCTGCCCCTTACCAAGGGCAGGCATGGCCACAGCACGCCGTACCCGGGAAGATCTTCGTGCGGCGTCGCACTGTTGCCCAGCCGGCCCTGACATCAGCACCACAGTACCGAGTACTGCGCCCACGACAGCTTGTCTATACGGCCCGGGGGCAGCATGTCCCACCATTCAGTGAGACCCTAGGAGACGGCGAGAGGACCGCCAGTCGGATCCGTCAGGAGTCGGCCCAGGGAGTCGGCCGAGCCCTCCCCTGGGCCCCATGCACCATTAATCAAGATGTGATGGGGAGTGGCAATAGTGATCACCCGCCAGGCGGCGGGACTATTGCCACAACCCCAGGACCAAGCCCGCGTCATCAGAAGCACGGCTATAGTAATCAGCGGCCGGCAAGACCCGCCCGCGGCGGACGCGGCCTGTCGGCTCCGTACCAGACCAGTCGGCGGGGCCCACCAGTCAGCGGGCCCCAGCAGTCGGCGAAGAAGTCGGAGGCCAGAGGCACTGATGGCTGGGCCCGCGCCCAGTCGAATTACCATTGTACCCCTGGGGGGTAGGCCTATATAAACCCCCAGGGCACCCATGCAAAGGGTTGGAACCCAGTAGCTCTAGACCATACCAGATAGAAGGAGAGAGCTAGCCTTGCCCTCTCTTACCTCTAAGAAACAGCTCAAGGAGCAACCGTGTAAACACTTGGCCATAGTGATCATGCGGAGACCCCGCAGAGCAGCAGTAGGGGTATTATCTCCCCGGAGAGCCCTGAAGCTGGGTAAGATTTGCCGGCGTGCATGTCTTCGCCTCATCCCGTTTCCAGGCACCGGCGACATCCTACTCGCCCCCACCATGATAAGCCATCCGTTGGCATATGTCGCACCAAACCCCCGACATTTGGCGCCCACCGTGGGGACTGGTGCACCGCCGTCCGGAGATCTGTTCTGGACGGGAACCCTTTTCCTCCCTGGCGAGCGCAGCCAGCCAGGCATGCCAGACGAAGTTTGCATCGACGCGCTGCGCGGCGTTGAGATCACCTGCGCAGCCAGCTCCTTGGCCGAGCTTGTCGGCGAGGTCCGCCTCTCCGACGAACCTGCGTCCGCCGCAGGCACGGGCGGCCCCAAGAACCTCCTCGCGGGCCTCCTCGATCAACTCAATGTTTCCGGCGGGCCAGCCGTAGACTTGGAGTCCGTAGGCTCCACCGACCCGATGCTGGTCGACTCCGACACCGCGTCGCTCGACGCGTTCCCCACCAACGTGGTGGTCTACGACGAACCTCTCCCCCACGCAGAGAGTGACGGAAGCATCGTCACTGAGGTGCTAGTCATCAGTCATGACGAGTTCCCCGGCGGAGGAGCGCCCGACTCACTCGGCGCGGTGCTGCAAGACCTAACTGCGCCCATTCCGAAAGACGCTGACGCAGAGACGTTAGAAGCGCGCCGCCTTCATCTCATTGAAGGCGCAAAGAAGCTGGCCAGCATGAGACGCTTGTCAGAAGCTTTCCAGCGGGAGATGGATCGCGTCGTTGGCGGCTCACCGGTCCCGGCAGGGCCTAGCCTCCTTGGCGCGGTCTAACAACGCAGCGTAGCCATCGCCAGCCTCTTTGGGGCTAGCCGCCCCGTGTACGCTACACCAGCGGAGAACATCCGAGCCGCCCAGGCAGCGGCGGATGAGCTGGACAATTTCGAGGGCGAAGAACGCCGCCTAATGATGGAGCGAGTCCAGTGGCTCCTCGACGCGGCCGCCGCGCAGAACGAGGCCGGCTGCCGCACAGAGGCGCCGCAGCGGCCCAACAACGACCCGCACCGAGATCAAGGCGCGACGTCTCGGACGCCGACTGGCGGCGCCCGAGGAAGAAAGGACAAGGAGCCGGCTGTCAGACACAGTCGGACTCGCATTACCATAGAGCGCGACCGAGATGGCCGCCCGAGAGCAGTGGAATGACGGGACAACTGTCCGCCTCCCCCTCCCCGTAAGGAGAGCGAGTCTATCCGCCGCCTGTTGACCATCCGACCCTCGGTGACCGCCTTGGCCGCCGAGAGGGAGTTGGAGAGAATGACGCCCGCCACCGAATTGACCGACTTCACCGGTCCCTGGCGCTGGAAGAAGAAAACGAGCTGGGTCTGCCTTGTTTCGAGCCCCGCATTCGAGATGAGCCCTTTCCCAGAGGGTTCACGCTCCCAAGAGACACGCCCAAGTATACCGGCTCCGTGAAGCCGGAAGACTGGCTAGTCGACTACTCTACGGCTGTCAGCATAGCAAACGGCAACAAGCGTGTCGCCGTAAAGTACGTTCCGCTCATGCTCCAGGGCACGACCCGGACATGGCTGAACAGCCTAAAGCCCCGCAGCATCAACAGTTGGGTCAACTTCACCGAAGCGTTCGTCCGCAACTTCACCAGCACGTACAAGCGTCCTCCCAAGCCTCGTCAGCTCTCCTTGTGCATGCAAGGTCCTGACGAGTCAACTCGCGACTACCTCACGCGTTGGGCTGAGCTCCGGAACTCCTGCGAGGGCGTGCACGAGGTGCAGGCCATCGAGTACTTCACAGCCGGATGCCAAGAAGGCACCCTCCTCAAGCACAAGGTCCTCTGCGACGAGCCAGAAACCCTCGACGAGCTGCTGATCATAGCGGACAAGTATGCCACGGCCGACTCCTCCATGAAGGCGGAAATTCAAATTAGCACAACTGGCAAAGTGGCTCCTCAAGCTCCAAGAACTCTGACGGCAGACGCCGGCCAGCGACAACAGCAGGGCGACAACAAGCGCAAGGCCCCGCAGCCGGCTTCCGGCAGCCGGCAAGTCGCGACCGTTGAAGCCCAGCAGCCAGAAGAGCAGCCTCCGCCCAAGCGACAGAAAGGCGGAAAGCCAAACTGGTTGCTGGCCTTCTCCTATGAGCAGACCTTGGATGGACCTTGCAAGTTCCACAGCGGCGCAAAGCCGTCGAATCACTCCACCCGGAAATGCCACTGGCTCACCAGGATCGCCAAGGGAGACGGCCTCCTACCACCCCTGCCTGCTGGGCCGCCGCCTCCGCCTCCGCCCCAGCAGCCGGCAGTCAGGCCAGTCGGTGCAGTACAAGACGAATACCCTGAAGAACACGGAGCCTACGTGGTGTTCACCAGTATGGCTGATGATCGATGCAGCAGGCGGCTGCAGCGACAAGAGGTGAACGCAGTAGCCTCAGAGACGCCAGAGTTCATGCATTGGTCTGAGAAGCCCATCAGCTGGAGCAGGGCTGACCACCCAGAAGTGATGCCGAGTCCGGGCTCCTACGCCCTGGTCCTGGACGCCACCTTTGCTACGGACGAACGGGCCGCGCGTTTCTCGCGAGTTCTGATAGACGGGGGCAGCAGCATCAATATCCTGTACAAGGATACCATGGAGAAGTTAGGGATCAAGCAAAGACAGCTTCAGAGCAGCCGGACAGTGTTCCACGGCATTGTACCTGGGCTTTCCTGCTGGCCGATCGGCAAGATCCTGATGGACGTCCTCTTTGGGGACAAAGATCACTTCCGAAGAGAGTCTCTTCGGTTTGAGGTGGTGGACCTTGAGAGCCCATACCATGCGCTACTTGGCCGACCCACCTTGGCTAAGTTCATGGCGGTCCCCCACTACGCTTACCTCAAGATGAAGATGCCCAGTTCCAGGGGAATTCTGACTGTGGCAGGCGACTACCGGAAGTCATCTTCTTGCGCAGCTGAGAGCAGTCGGCTGGCCGAGTCCCTCGCGGCTGAGAAGCGGCTCCTTGAGAAAGTTGTGGCGATGGCCGGCTAGCAGCCTGAGGTATCGCCTAGCCCAAAAGAGTCGGAGGCTGAAGGTTCGTTCAAGCCGTCCAAAGAGACAAAGAAGATACCCTTGGATCCGGAGCACCCACAGAGGTACGCCGTCGTAGGTGCAAACCTCGACAGCAAATAGGAAGGTGAACTCGTTGATTTCCTCCGTGAGAATCGGGACATCTTCGCATGGTCCCCCAAAGACATGCCAGGTGTACCGACGGATTTCGCCGAGCACAAGTTACATGTCCGATCTGATGCAAAGCCGGTCAGGCAGCCCATGCGCCGCTTATCACAAGAGAAGAGAAGAGTTGTCGGAGAAGAGATAGCCCGACTCCTAGCAGCCGACTTCATCATGGAAGTTTTCTTTCTGGAGTGGCTGGCAAATCCGGTCCTGGTACCAAAGAAGAACAAGCCGTGGCGAATGTGTATTGACTACACGAGCCTTAACAAGGCCTGCCCCAAGGACCCATTTTCCCTACCAAGAATCGATCAGGTGATAGACTCCACAGCCGGATGCGAGATGTTGAGTTTCTTGGATGCATACTCAGGGTATCACTAGATCAAGCTGAACCCGGCTGACAGATTAAAAACCGCCTTCATCACGCTGTTTGGAGAATTCTGCTACCTCACCATGACGTTCGGCTTGAGGAATGCCGGCGCCACCTTTCAGCGTTGCATGCAGAAGTGTCTCCTCAAGTAGCTCGGCAGGAACGCCCACGTCTACATGGACGACGTGGTGGTGAAGACGGAAAAGCGTGAAACGCTGCTGGAAGAACTCAAGGAGACCTTCGAAAATTTGTGCCGGTTCCAGATCAAGCTCAACCCCGAGAATGTGTCTTCAGAGTACCAGCCGGCCAGCTGCTAGGCTTCTTGGTCTCTGAACGCGGCATAGAACGCAACCCTGTAAAAATCAAGGCCATCGAGAGAATGGAGGTACCCAGCCGACTGCTGGATGTGCAGAAGTTCACCGGCTGCTTAGCGTCCATCAGCCGATTCATCAGTCGGCTGGGCGAGAAAGCTCTCCCCTTATACCAACTCATGAAGAAGACCACTTTTTCGAGTGGAACCATAAGGCGGACGAAGCTTTTCACCAGTTGAAGAAGATGTTGACTACTCCGCCTGTCCTGGCGGCTCCGACTCCCAAGGATCCTATGCTCCTGTCCATCGCCGCCACCAGCCGGGTAGTCAGCATAGTCATTGTAGTGGAGCGCAAGGAGGAAGGCAAGGCGCAGCCTGTCCAGAGACCAGTATATTACCTGAGCGAGGTACTGTCGACCTCCAAGCAGAACTACCCCCACTACCAGAAGATGTGCTATGGCGTACACTTTGCTGCCAAGAAATTGAAGCCTTACTTTCAAGAGCATCCAATCATGGTGGTCTGCACGGCCCCGCTTGCCGAGATCATCGGTAGCCGAGATGCTTCTGGTCGAGTGGCTAAGTGGGCCATAGAGCTGGCTCCTTACACCATCTACTACCAGCCTCGCACCGCCATCAAATCACAAGCACTGGCCGACTTCCTCGTCAACTAGGCCGAGACCCAGTACCTGCCTCCAGCACCTGATTCCACCCATTGGCGGATGCATTTCGACGGCTCCAAGATGGGCACCGGCTTGGGAGCCGGCGTCGTCCTCACCTCTCCCAAAGGCGATAAGCTCAAGTATGCTCTGCAAATCCACTTTGCCGCCTCCAATAACGTCGCCGAGTATGAGGCGCTCATTCACGTGCTCTGGCTTGCCAAAGAGCTTGGCATCCGCCGGATCTTGTGTCATGGTGACTCGGACTTAGTGGTCCAGCAATCATCCGGCGACTGGGACGCGAAAGATGCAAACATGGTGAGCTACCATTTCCTCGTGCAGCAACTCGGCGGGTATTTCGAAGGATGCGAGTTCCTTCATGTGCCAAGGAATGACAATGACCAAGTAGATGCATTGGCACGAATCGGCTCTACCCACCAAGCAATACCATCTGGTGTCTCCCTTCAACGCCTTCTCAAGCCGTCCGTCAAGCCCTCACTAGAATCAGACTCCATCTTCGTACCGGCTCCTCCCGAAGACGTCGGATCCAACTCCAGAGCCCCGGCAGGCGGCACGAGGATCTCGGCAGATGACTCCGGAGCCACCATAGTCGAGGCTAGCCCAGGGACTGCGGAACCCGGCCCGGGGACTGCGGTGGCGGACTCAAAGATTCCAGAACTCGGCCCAAGGACCGCGCCAGTCGGCCCGGGGACTTCATCAACCCAGCAAGCGGCTGTTGCCTCCAACCCGCCGCCTCCCAGCCCAGCCGCCCTCGTCCAAGTCGCAGTTCTGGTAGTCGAAGAAATAGCAGCACCCTCATGGGCCCAGCCCATCCTCAAATTCCTGGTGAACAAAGAGCTACCAACTGATGAGACCTCAGCTCGGCAAGTACAACGCCGGGCGGCAGCCTATACCATAGTCAACAGAGAGCTGGTCCGGCACAGCGTCACTAGTGTCTACCAGCACTGCGTAGAGCCAGAGAAAGGCCAAGCGATTCTCAAAGACATCCATCAAGGTGAATGCGGCCACCATGCGGCTTCAAGAGCACTCATCGCCAAAGCCTTTCGGCACGGTTTCTTCGGGTCGACTGCCTTGGAAGATGCCAAGGAGTTGGTCAAAAATGCAAAGGATGCCAAAAGTTCAGCTCCAAGCCGCACCAGCCGGCTTCTGCGCTCAAAACCATCCCCATTGCCTGGCCTTTCGTAGTTTGGGGCCTAGACATGGCGGGACCATTCAAGACAGCACGAGGTGGTTTAACTCACCTACTTGTCGCAGTGGACAAGTTCACCAAGTGGATAGAAGCGAAGCCAATTAAGAAACTGAACGGTCCGACTGCCGTGACTTTCATCACCGATATCACAATTCGGTACGGCATACCACACAGCGTCATCACCGACAACGGCACAAATTTTGCCAAAGGCGCCTTGGCCCGTTTCTGCGCAACACAAGGCATCCGACTGGACCTAGCGTCGTCGCCCACCCGCAGTCAAATGGCCAAGTGGAGCGAGCAAACGGCCTCATCCTGTCCGGCATCAAGCCTCGGTTGATCGAGCCTCTGGAGCGCTCGGCTGGCTGTTGGCTCGACGAGCTGCCAGCCGTCCTCTGGAGTCTGCGCACGACTCCAAACAAGTCAACCGGCTTCACGCCCTTCTTCCTCATCTACGGTGCCGAAGCCGTCATCCCAACGGACATAGAGTTCGACTCCCCACGAGTCACCATGTATACCGAGGAGGAAGCAGAAGAAGCACGACAAGATGGCGTTGATCTGCTGGAAGAGGGCCGGCTGTTGGCACTCGGCCGGTCCAGCATCTACCAGCAGAGCCTGTGCCGATACCACAACAGGAAGGTTAGGCCAAGATCTTTCCAAGAAGGCGACCTTGTGCTCCGGATGATCCAGCGAACAGCCGGCCAGCACAAGCTTTCGGCGCCTTGGGAAGGCCCTTTCATCATCAGCAAAGTACTGGGCAACGATTCCTACTACCTGATCGACGCTCAGAAGCCCCGAGCACGCAAGAAGGATGACTCCGACAAGGAGACAGAGCGGCCATGGAATGCAAATCTCCTCCGAAGATTTTACAGCTGATGCAGTATGTATGTCACACCCTCGATGCGACTATATCTCCCACGTGTCGAGGCACGACTTAGAGGCATAATCGCATTGAAGGCATATGTCGCAAGTTAGGCAATCTTCACAACATCCCATGTAATATGAATAATAAAGGGGAGATAACATAGTTGGCTTACACTCGCCACGTCAATCAAGTACATAAATAACATTAAATCATCCAAACACCCATGGCCCGACTACGGCGCCAAAATAAAAGAGAACCCAGCATGCGACAACGGTCCCATTCACCCCCAACTGGGCACCACTACTGATCATCGGGAAAGGAAACATAGTAACGTTGAGAGTCCTCGTCGAACTCCCACTTGAGCTCATACGCGTCTCCTGGAGCGGAATCATTAGGCCCTGCATCTGGTGTAATAGTAATCTGTGAGCCACAAGGACTCAGCAATCTCGCACCCTCGCGATCAAGACTATTTAAGCTTATAGGTATGGCAAGGTAATTATATGTGGAGCTGCAGCAAGCGACTAGCAAGTATGGTGGCTAACTTATCGCAAAAGAGAGCGAGAAGAGGAGGCAAAGCATGAGTGAGAAACTAGGGAGCAACCTGCGCAAACATTACTCCAACACCGTGTCCACTTCCCGGACTCCGCCGAGAAGAGGCCATCACGGTAACACACTCAGTTGATTCATTTTAATTAAGTTAAGGTTCAAGTTATCTACAACCGGACATTAACAAATTCCCATCTGCCCATAACCACGGGCACGGCTTTCGAAAGTTCAAAACCCTGCAGGGGAGTCCCAACTTAGCCCATGACAAGCTCTCACGGTCAACGGAGGAATAGACCTCCTCCCAAGACATTCCGATCAGACTCGGTATCTCGGTTACTCAAGACACTTCGACAGGTTAAAACAAGACCAGCAACACCGCCCGAATGTGCCGACAAATCCTGATAGGAGCTGCACATATCTCTTTCTCAGGGCACACTCAGATGAACACTACGTACAACTAAAACCAACCCTCAAGTTGCCCCGAGGTGGCGCTGCAAGTGGCTCTATTTGGACCAACACTCAGAGGAGCACTGGCCCGGGGGGGTTAAAATAAGATGACCCTCGGGCTCCGGAAACCCAAGGGAAAAAAGGCTAGGTGGCAAATGGTAAAACCAAGGTTGGGCATTGCTGGAAAAGCTTTAATCAAGGCGAAATATCAAGGGGTTCCCATTATAACCCAACCGCGTAAGGAACGCAAAATCCGGGAACATAACACCGATATGACGGAAACTAGGGCGGCAAGAGTGGAACAAAACACTAGGCGAGAGGCTGAGCCTTCCACCCTTTACCAAGTATATAGATGCATTAAGATAACAAGATAATATAATGATATCCCAACAAGTAAAATAAATGTTCCAACAAGGAACGGCCTCCAATCTTCACCTGCAACTAGCAACGCTATAAGAGGGCTGAGCAAAGCGGTAACATAGCCAATCAACGGTTTGCTAGGACATGGTGGGTTAGAGGTTCAACATGGAAATTTGGGAGGCTTGAAATCAAGTGGTAGGCATTGTAGCATTGGCATACCAAAACAGCGAGTAAACTAGCATAGCAAAGATAGTAGTGATTTCGAGGGTATGATCATCTTGCCTGCACAGTTATCAGAGTTGACTGGATCCTCGAAAACAAACTCAATGGGCTCCTCGATAGCAAACTCGTCTCCCGGATCTACCCAAACAAGACAAACAAGCAACAAGGGACAATCAACCACGTGCAAACTCAAACAATACAATGTAAATATGATATGCTATGCGGGATGCGATGCGGGATGCAAAATGCAAGATATGACAGGAAATGCATGAACCTGGCCTCAACATGGAAATCCAAGTGTGCTACTGGAAAGATGGGATGAAATCTCTTGAAAACGATATAAAGAACGCCGGAATCGGAATTACGGTTTGGAAATGGCAAGCGATTCAAAAATGACACCGGTCTGTGATTTACAGCAAGTAGGCATCTAAATGCAACGAAATGAACATGCTACAGCAACCAAACATGACAACAAAATACATGGCAGAGATGCACACAATATGCTTAACAAAAGTCTAGCATTGAGCTACGGCCAATTCATCCATTAACAGGTTCAAACAAGCATGTCAAAAATGCATATGACAAACAGATTTCAGACTTTGTGAAATCAACACTTGTCTGGAATTTCAGATCAGGTAGCCCTCTTCGGAGCAACAAAACTACATGCTACAGGACCTGAACATGGCAAAGTAAAGCATGGCATGGAGCTACTCAAAGAGCTTAACAAAAGTTCCTTAGTGATCTTGAGCCAAAAGGGATCAGAAAATACAATTGCAAGCATGTGAACATAGCAAAAACATAATCCGTTTTCAGACTTGGGGAAAACTGCCACATGCTGAAAATATAACTCAAGTAGCCATGTTTACGAGCTCGATGCACTCACTACGATGCAAGTCATGGCAAGACAAGCATGCATACATCAAGAAGGCACAAAATTCAAGCTATACATGGCAAGAACAATAGCATAGCATGCACGGATCAACTACAACATCACCGGAAAAATTGCAAACAAGTTGACAATCTGCCCAGATTCACAAAGTAGCAAAAGTAGAGCTCGATTGACTCAAGCTAGGGTGCTCCATAATTGCAAACAAAGACATGGATGGATAGAGAACTACAAGATTAACAAAACATCCTTATTGATGATCCTCAAAAGAGGCATGGATCACTAGGAAACAACATGAACATATGGCAACATGAGATAAGCAGCTCCAGGACTTACTGAAATCACTAAGTCCCTGAAAACAGACTTAGCAAGTGCACCACTTTGCAAGCTTGCACAAGTCACCACACACATCACAAAAATACATGGGTTGCACCTCTGGAAAGATGACAAAACCCTTAACAAAACACATGTAGAGCATCAGGGCATAGCCTGCACACATTAATCATGGCAAAAATGACAAAAACTAAATGGAGTAGCAGATCTGACAATTAACTCAAGTAGCCTCCTTATAACAGCATTTCGGGAATCAAGATGAGCTCAAATGAAAATGATGCAATGGAATGAAATGATGTACTCTCTGAGATGAATATTTTGATATGCTATATGCATGAATCGGAGCTACAGATACAAAGTTACGGAGCTACGAACAGGAGCACTTGGACTGAAAATATCTGGGACTTAGAAAAAAACAACCCTCAGATCTAGGGTTTGACCGGCGCACGAACCGAGGCGGCGGCACGCACTGTAGATTTCCAGAGCGGGACGTCGCCGGAGGAGGTCGGGGAGGCGGCTGCCGGGGCGGCTCCGGCAGGCGCGGGTCGCCGGAGCAACGAGGGCGGCGGCACGGCGGCTTGACGAGGTGGGGAGGCGGCGAGCGGCCGGGCGGACGGCGGATCCGGCCGGGCGGCGGGCGGCGGAGGCTGCTCCGGTGCGGCAGGCGGCGAGCGGCGGCGCGCCGGTGGGGAGGAGGTGGATGGCGGTGGGCGCGGGCGCGACGCCGTGGAGGAGGAGGGCGCGGGCGGCGCGGCGATGGGCCGGGGAGGGCCGGCTACGGGCCCGAGCGGTCTCCGGCGGCGGTGGGAGGCGGCGGCCACTCAGGCTGCGCCACGTGGCGGCAGCGGGAGGCGTCCGGACATGTCCGTCGGTCGGGATTTGTCCGGCGTTGTGGAGCGGGTTGGATCTAGGGTTTGGGAGGAGGAGGAGACCCGGGATTTGGAATGGGGGAGGTATATGTAGGCATAGAGGGAGCTAGGAGAGTCCAAATGAGGTGCGGTTTTCAGCCACGCGATCATGATCGAACGCTCTAGATGATGGAGCATAGTTAGGTGGGTTTTCGGCCAAATTGGAGGGGTGTTGGGCTGCAACACACACGAGGCCTTTTCGGTCCCTCGGTTAACCGTGGGAGTATCAAACGAAGTCCAAATGATACGAAACTTGACAGGCGGTCTACCGGTAGTAAACCAAGGCCGCTTGGCAAGTCTCGGTCCAATCCAGAAATGTTTAATCCCCACAGACGAAAGAAAGCTAGAAATGACCACCGGAGGAGAACGAAGCGCCGGAATGCAAAACGGACAACGAGGAAAATGCTCGAATGAATGAGACGAACACGTATGCAAATGCAATACACATGATAACATGATATGAGATGCATGACAACGACAACAACACATGGAGACAAAAACCCGAACCCGAGAAAAATAAAATAACTTAACACCAGAAACGGCAAGAGTTGGAGTACAAATTGGGAAAGTTACATCCGGGGTGTTACAACACTCCACCACTATGGAAGGATCTCGTCCTGATATCTAGGACTGAAAGAACGCCGGGTAGTCAGAACGGAGGTGATCCTCACGTTCCCAGGTAGCTTCACGGTAGGAATGGTGTGACCACTTGACTTTGAGAAATTTGATTGACTTGTTGCGAGTCTTGCGTTCAGTCTCTTCAAGAATAGCAACTGGGTGCTCACGATAAGAGAGATCTTCTTGGAGCTCAATGTCCTCGAAGTTGACGGTGCGGTCAGGAGTCTTGAAGCACTTTCGAACCTGAGAGACATGGAACACGTCATGAACATTTGCAAAGTTTGAAGGAAGCTCGAGTTGATAGGCGAGGTCGCCTCTCTTGCTGACAATCTTGAAAGGTCCCACGTATCTAGGGGCAAGCTTCCCTTTGATACCGAGGCGACGAGTACCTTTCATAGGAGAGACACGGAGGTAAACATGATCTCCGATCTCGAAAGCCAAATCACGGTGCTTACTATCATAGTAGCTCTTCTGACGGGATTGGGCTGCTTTGAGGTTATCACGAATGACTTTGCACATTTCTTCTGCCTCTGTGATTAAGTCATTACCCAAAAGCTGACGTTCACCGGTTTCAGACCAGTTGAGAGGGGTACGACACTTCCTGCCATACAAAATTTCGAATGGGGCCTTGCCCTAAGTTGCTGGAAAACTGCTGTTGTAGGAGAATTCAGCATAAGGAAGACAATCCTCCCACTTCATGCCGAAAGAGATCACACAAGCCCTGAGCATATCTTCAAGAATCTGGTTGACACGCTTGACTTGACCGCTAGTTTGAGGATGGAAAGCTGTGCTGAAGCGGATGTTCGTGCCCATGGCCTTCTGAAAAGAATCCCAGAACTTCGAGGTAAAGATGCTGCCACGGTCTGAAGAGATCACTTGAGCAATACCGTGTAGAGAGACAATACGAGAGGTATAGAGTTCCGTCAATTGAGCTGCAGTGATTGACTCTTTGATAGGTATAAAATGAGCCACTTTGGTGAGTTTGTCGATGACAACGAATATAGCATCACTGCCACGTTTGGACTTTGGAAACCCAGTCACGAAGTCCATTTCAATGTGGTCAAACTTCCATTCTGGAATGGCAAGAGGTTGGAGGAGACCTGTTGGCCTTTGGTGTTCTGCCTTCACTCTTATGCAGACATCACATTCATTCACGAATTGAGTGATCTCGCGCTTCATTCGAGTCCACCAATAAGCTTGCTTAAGGTCCTGATACATCTTCGTGCTCCCAGGGTGGATGGAGAGGAGAGAATTGTGAGCCTCGTTCATGATCACTTTACGGAGGTCACCTTTGGGTACAATAATACGATCCTCGAAGAAGAGAGTGTCCTTGTCATCAAGGCGGTAGCACTTGTACTTGGACTAACTCTTGGCAATCCCAATCTTCACCTTTTTCACCATAGCATCAAGAAACTGGGCTTGGCGAATCTGGTCTTCTAAGGTAGGAGAGACTTGAAGGTTGGCAAGGAAACCTTGAGGAACAACTTGCAGATTAAGTTTGCGGAAAGCTTCGCAAAGCTCGGGTTGATAAGGCTTGAGAATCAGACTGTTGCAGTAAGCTTTCCTGCTCAATGCGTCAGCAATCACATTGGCCTTGCCTGGAGTATACTCAATACTCGGATTATACTCTTGAATCATTTCGACCCATCGAGTTTGCCTGAGGTTGAGATTAGGCTGAGTGAAGATGTACTTGAGACTCTTGTGATCAGTGAAAATGTCCACTTTTCTTCCCAATAGAAGATGTCTCCAAGTCAAAAGAGCATGCACAACTGCCGCCAACTCAAGATCATGAGTGGGGTAGTTCTTCTCATTAGGCTTCAACTGGCGAGATGTATAAGCAACAACTTTCTTCTCTTGCATCAATACTGCGCCAAGACCTTGGAGAGAGGCATCACAAAAGACCTCGTACGGCTTGGATTCATCAGGCGGAGTCAGAACTAGAGCAGTGATCAATTTCTCTTTCAAAGTGTTGAAAGCAATATCACACTCCGAAGACCAAACGTACTTGACGTGCTTCTGGAGAAGATTAGAGAGAGGTTTCACGATCTTAGAAAAGTTTTCAACGAATCTTCGGCAATAGCTTGCGAGACCGAGAAAACTGCGGAGTTGCTTCACGTTCTGAGGAGGTTCCCAATTCACAATTGCAGACACCTTCTCAGGATTCACGGCAATGCCCTTGGCAGAGATGATATGACCAAGATAAAGAACCTCATCGAGCCAAAATTCACACTTGGAGAACTTGGCGTAGAACAGATGTTCTCTGAGCTTATCAAGAACCAAACGCAAGTGCTTGGCATGATCTTCCTTGTTCTTCGAGAAAACCAGAATGTCGTCGAGATAGACCAAAACGAAGTCATTGGTGTAGGCGTTGAAGACGAAGTTCATCATGCGAGAGAACGTCGGAGGAGCGTTGACGAGGCCAAAAGACATGACAATGTATTCATATGAACCAAAGCTTGTCCTGAAAGCCGTCTTGGGAATATCTTGCTCACGGATTCGAATCTGATGATAACCCATACGGAGATCAAGCTTGGAGAATACTTGGGCACCTTTGAGTTGTTCGAACAGCTCATTGATGTTGGGAAGTGGGTATTTGTTCTTGATGGTCTTCTTGTTCAATGGACGGTAATCAACACAAAGTCGGTCCGTTCCATCCTTCTTCTTCACAAAAAGAACACCACAACCCCACAGAGAAGAACTAGGTCGGATGAGACCCATTTTCTCTTGAATATCGAGTTGCTTCTTCAGCTCCTTCAACTCTTCAGGTCCGAGCTTGTAAGGATGTTTGCACACCGGTTCCGTGCCAGGCTCAAGATCAATAACGAATTCAACTGGCCCGTGCGGAGGCATTCCTGGAAGCTCTTCTGGAAAGACGTCTAGATATTCGCAAACGACTGGAATTTGAGAGATGGCATCCAATTCACCCTTCTCATTGAGAGAAAATAGACGGATAGTATCATCACGAGCGGCAAAGACAATTACATCCTCAGACGAATGAGTCAATTGAATCTGCCTGGCTGCACAATCAAGATGTGCCTTGTGCTTAGTAAGCCAATCCATTCCGACAATAAGATCAAAATCCGAGTTGCCAAGAACCACCGGAGAAGAGAGAAACTTGTAATCGCCCAACGTGATAGAGACATCCGGGACGCAATTGTTAGAAGTCATTTGCTTGCCCGGAGACACAATCTTCAACGAAACAGGAATCCTTTCGGTCACAAAATCATGCTTGGCCACAAATGGAGTTGAAATAAAAGAAAGCGATGCACCAGTGTCAAAAAGAACTTTAGCTAGAATATCATTAATAGGAAGGTTACCCATAATCACATCTGGTGAGTCCTCTGCCTGAGCTGGATTCAGCAAATTGACCTTGGCGTGCTTGGTGTTATCCTTGACCACAGCTATACTTGCCGATCTGACAGGAGGAGGAGGAGGAAGACGCCTCTGGTTGAAACACTTGTTGGCATAGTGACCCTTCTGTTGGCACTTGTTGCACGTGACCTCTGAAAGCGGACGGTGATACGGAGCACTCGATCTTGGAGCTTGAGACGAAGTCTTGTTCTGAAAGCCAGGGTTGGGTGGGTGGGAAGAACCACTGCCACCTTTGCTCTTCTGCTGATACGTCTGACGGAACGGAGGTGGAGGAAGCCAATAGTTCTGCTGCTTGGCCACTTGAGTAGAGGAAGAAGGAGTAGCATCTCTGACTCGCTTCTTGGAAGCATCACACCTCAACTGAGCAGCCTCTTGCTTCAGTGCCATGTTGTAGAACTCATCGTATCTCAAGGGCTCGAAGAGAACAAGAGCGAGCTGAATATCTTCTCTGAGACCACCCCTGAACTGATATATCATGCTCTTCTCATCAGGTACGTCGTGCTTGGCAAAGCGGGCGAGCTTCTGAAACAACTTGTTGTAGTCATAGACAGACAAAGAGCCTTGCTTCAGATTGCGGAATTCCTCATGCTTGATTTCAACCACGCTCTGGGGAATATGATGAGCTCAGAAATCTCGACGGAAATCATCCCAACTGATAACACGTCCACCTCTGGAGTCCTTGTACTGCTGGAACCATTCTGCAGCTTGATCTTTGAGTTGGAAGGAAGCGAACTTAACAAAGTCCTCAGGCCTGACGTTACTGCACTCGAAATGCTTGCACAGATCCACAAGCCAATCGTCAGCATCGGTTGCCTCAACACAATTGCTGAAAGTCTTTGGCCTGTTAGCAAGGAACTGGTTGACTGAAGGAAAGTGATTCTGATTGATGCCTTGATTCCCTTGGTTGCCTTGATTGCGCTCTTGAAGAATTTGCATGATCAACTGTGTGTTTGCATTGGTTGCGGCCATCACAGCTTGCCATGCCTCTGGAGGAGGTGGAGGTGGTGGCGGATCAGGATTCGGAGTTGTGCGTGTTGGAGGAGCCATCCTGAAGAGGTTGACCACCATTAGCACATTGATAGAGAAATATTGAAGCTGAATCCAATGGAATGAAAATTGCAACATATAGTCTTCACATCCGAACAAAAATGAACGAATGCATTCCTCTTGAAATGGTCACATATCCATAAATTGAGAAGCCACGTAGAATTAAGGTAGAGAAATAAATCAACAAGGTACGGATCAAGAACGAATAATCGGTAAGAAATCCCAATCTCAAACCAATATCCGTGGAAGAAGAACTAGAGTTACTAGAATTCCCACCTATGAAACTCCCGAACCTTTCCGGTTATGCAATCAGGTGTTGGGGATACAAGGGAAGCATTATATCTCACCCAAACTAGCAAATCCTACATCCAGCTGTATCCATCCTTCAACACATAACCAAGAAACCTTCGGAAACCATCTACCTCAACCTTCGAAAAGCATCCGTTATACAAGTTATGGCGATACTCCCGAACTCCCGCCCCAGTACTGGGTGGCGTCGAGGTTATCTCACCAACGAACTGCATAAAAGAGATTTTCGATGTCGGCGTACTAAACTCAGGTATTCCAGAACTACAACGATAAAATTATGATGAAAACACCTCAGAGCTCAACTCCCCGGGACACTTCCACTAAACCCCTGACAGGAGGCACCAAGACAATGTTCTCATCATAAAACCATCGGAACGATTCCAAGATACCCGCGTGATCCTAAAAAAAAATTTAGTGAAATTTGAGAAGAGAAGAGTCAAAACTCTACGTCAGGATGCCTTACTAGAGCGATGAGGAGACTGGGAAGTAAAAAGAATTCCTAAACTCTCCGATATATAATTCCTAAATGACTCAAAACATTTTTCTAGACACAACTCGGCCGCTAAAAACGATCAAGCAATGGGGCTCCTAAGGTCGGGGAAGGCTCTGATTACCAACTTGTCACACCCTCGATGCGACTATATCTCCCACGTGTCGAGGCACGACTTAGAGGCATAATCGCATTGAAGGAATATGTCGCAAGTTAGGCAATCTTCACAACATCCCATGTAATATGAATAATAAAGGGGAGATAACATAGTTGGCTTACACTCGCCATGTCAATCAAGTACATAAATAACATTACATCATCCAAACACTCATGGCCCGACTATGACGCCAAAATAAAAGAGAACCCAACATGCGACAACAGTCCCGTTCACCCCCAACTGGGCACCACTACTGATCATCGGGAAAGGAAACATAGTAACGTTGAGAGTCCTCGTCGAACTCCCACTTGAGCTCATACGCGTCTCCTGGAGCGGAATCATCAGGCCCTGCATCTGGTGTAATAGTAATCTGTGAGCCACAGGGACTCAGCAATCTCGCACCCTCGCGATCAAGACTATTTAAGCTTATAGGTATGGCAAGGTAATTATAAGTGGAGCTGCAGCAAGCGACTAGCAAGTATGGTGGCTAACTTAATAGCAAAAGAGAGCGAGAAGAGGAGGCAAAGCACGAGCGAGAAACTAGGGAGCAACCTGCGCAAACATTACTCCAACACCGTGTCCACTTCCCGGACTCCGGCGAGAAGAGGCCATCACGGTAACACACCAGTTGATTCATTTTAATTAAGTTAAGGTTCAAGTTATCTACAACCGGACATTAACAAATTCCCATCTGCCCATAACCGCAGGAACGGCTTTCGAAAGTTCAAAACCCTGCAAGGGAGTCCCAACTTAGCCCATGACAAGCTCTCACGGTCAACGAAGGAATATACCTCCTCCCAAGATGTTCCAATCAGACTCGGTATCTCGGTTACTCAAGACACTTCGACAGGTTAAAACAAGACCAGCAACACCGCCCGAATGTGCCGACAAATCCCAATAGGAGCTGCACATATCTCTTTCTCAGGGCACACTCAGATGAACACTACGTACAACTAAAACCAACCCTCAAGTTGCCCCGAGGTGGCGTTGCAAGTGGCTCTATTTGGACCAACACTCAGAGGAGCACTGGCCCGGGGGGGGGGTTAAAATAAGATGACCCTCGGGCTCCGGAAACCCAAGGGAAAAAGGCTAGGTGGCAAATGGTAAAACCCAGGTTGGGCATTGCTGGAAAAGCTTTCATCAAGGCGAAATATCAAGGGGTTCCCATTATAACCCAACCGCGTAAGGAACGCAAAATCCGGGAACATAACACCGATATGACGGAAACTAGGGCGGCAAGAGTGGAATAAAACACTAGGCGAGAGGCCGAGCCTTCCAACCTTTTACCAAGTATATAGATGCATTAAGATAACAAGATAATATAATGATATCCCAACAAGTAAAATAAATGTTCCAACAAGGAACGGCCTCCAATCTTCACCTGCAACTAGCAACGCTATAAGAGGGGCTGAGCAAAGTGGTAACATAGCCAATCAACGGTTTGCTAGGACATGGTGGGTTAGAGGTTCGACATGGCAATTTGGGAGGCTTGAAATCAAGTGGTAGGCATCGTAGCATTGGCATAGCAAAAGAGTGAGCAAAATAGCATAGCAAAGATAGTAGTGATTTCGAGGGTATGATCATCTTGCCTGCACAGTTATCAGAGTTGACTGGATCCTCGAAAGCAAACTCAATGGGCTCCTCAATAGAAAACTCGTCTCCCGGCTCTACCCAAACAAGACAAACAAGAAACAAGGGCACAATCATCCACGTGCAAACTCAAATAACACAATTTAAAGATGATATGCTATGCGGGATGCGATGCGGGATGCAAAATGCAAGATATGACAGGAAATGCATGAACCTGGCCTCAACTTGGAAATCCAAGTGTGCCACTGGAAATATGGGATGAAATCGCTTGAAAACAATATAAAGAACACCGGAATCGGAGTTACGGTTTGGAAATGGCAAGCGATTCAAAAATGACACCGGTCTGCGATTTACAGCAAGTAGGCATCTAAATGCAACGAAATGAACATGCTACAGCAACCAAACATGACAACAAAATACATGGCAGGGATGCACACAAGATTCTTAACAAAAGTCTATCACTGAGCTACGGCCAATTCATCCATTAACATGTTCAAACAAGCATGGCAAAAATGCATATGACAAACAGATTTCAGACTTAGTGAAATCAACACTTGTCTGGAATTTCAGATCAGGTAGCCCTCTTCGGAGCAACAAAACTACATGCTACAGGACCTGAACATGGCAAAGTAAAGCATGGCATGGAGCTACTCAAAGAGCCTAACAAAAGTTCCTTAGTGACCTTGAGCCAAAAGGGATCAGAAAATACAATTGCAAGCATGTGAACATAGCAAAAACATAATCCGTTTTCAGACTTAGTGAAAACTGCCACATGCTGAAAATATAACTCAAGTAGCCATGTTTACGAGCTCGATGCACTCACTACGGTGCAAGTCCTGGCAAGACAAGCATGAATCCATCAAGAAGGCACAAAATGCAAGCTATACATGGCAAGAACAATAGTATAGCATGCACGGATCAACTACAACATCACCGGCAAAATTGCAAACAAGTTGACAATCTGCTTAGATTCACAAAGTAGCAAAAGTAGAGCTCGATTGACTCAAGCTAGGGTGCTCCATAATTGCAAACAAAGACATGGATGGATATAGAACTACAATATTAACAAAACATCCTTACTGATCATCCTCAAAAGAGACACGGATCACTAGGAAACAACATGAACATATGGCAACATGAGATAAACAGCTCTAGGACATAGTGAAATCACTAAGTCCCTGAAAACAGACTTAGCAAGTGCACCACTTTGCAAGCTTGCACAAGTCACCACACACATCACAAAAATACATGGGTTGCACCTCTGGAAAGATGACAAAACCCTTAACAAAACACATGTAGAGCATCAGGGCATAGCATGCACACATTAATCATGGCAAAAATGACAAAAACCTAAATGGAGTAGCAGATCTGACAATTAACTCAAGTAGCCCCCTTCTAACAGCATTTCGGGCATCAAGATGAGCTCAAATGAAAATGATGCAATGGAATGAAATTATGTACTCTCTGAGATGAACATTTTGATATGCTATATGCATGAATCGGAGCTACGGGTGCAAAGTTATGGAGCTACGAACAGCAGCACTTGGACTGAAAATATCTGGGACTTGGAAAAAAAACCTCAGATCCAGGGTTTGACCGGCGCGCGAACCGAGGCGGCAGCGCGCACTGTAGACGGCCGGAGCGGGACGTCGCCGGAGGAGGTCAGGGAGGCGGCTGCCGGGGCGGCTCCGGCCGGCGCGGGTCGCCGGAGCAACGAGGGCGGCGGCACGGCGACTTGACGAGGCGGGGAGGCGGCGAGCGGCCGGGCGGACGGCGGATCCGGCCGGGCGGCGGGCGGCGGAGGCTGCTCCGGTGTGGCGAGCTGCGAGCGGCGGCGCGCCGGTGGGGAGGCAGCAGATGGCGGCGGGCGCGGGCCCGGCGCCGTGGAGGAGGAGGGCGCGGGCGGCGCGGCGATGGGCCGGGGAGGGCCGGCTATGGGCCCGAGCGGGCTCCGGCGGCGGTGGGAGGCGGCGGCCACTCAGGCTGCGCCACATGGCGGTGGCGGGAGGCGTCCGGACTTGTCCGTCGGTCGGGATTTGTCCGGCGCTGCGCGGCGGGTTGGATCTAGGGTTTGGGAGGAGGAGGAGACCCGGGATTTGGAATGGGGGAGGTATATATAGGCATAGAGGGAGCTAGGAGAGTCCAAATGAGGTGCGGTTTTCAGCCACGTGATCGTGATCGAACGCTCTAGATGATGGAGCAGAGTTAGGTGGGTTTTGGGCCAAATTGGAGGGGTGTTGGGCTGCAACACACACGAGGCCTTTTCGGTCCCTCGGTTAACCGTTGCAGTATCAAACGAAGTCCAAATGATACGAAACTTGACAGGCGGTCTACCGATAGTAAACCAAGGCCGCTTGGCAAGTCTCGGTCCAATCCGGAAATGTTTAATCCCCACACACGAAAGAAAGCTAGAAATGACCACCGGAGGAGAACGAAGCACCGGAATGCAAAACGGACAACGGGGAAAATGCTCGAATGCATGAGACGAACACGTATGCAAATGCAATGCACATGATGACATGATATGAGATGCATAACAACGACAACAACACACGGAGACAAAAACCCGAACCCGAGAAAAATAAAATAACTTAACGCCAGAAACGGCAAGAGTTGGAGTACAAATTGGGAAAGTTACATCCGGGGTGTTACAATGTACCACGCTACCTTTTGTATTAAAGAACCAAGACTTCGGGCCCCCCCGAGGCGAGCCCGGCGACTGCCCTCTTTTGTCTGTATGATAAAAATTATGACTGCAAGTATGTTACTCCGTTTTATGCCGTTTGGCACCGGGCTCGACAAATCGTCCTGGGGACTTGCCGCCATGCACTATGAAATGCTTCCTACAGTCGGACAAGTAGTGTGTAAACGCCCAAACCGTCTCCTGTCAGAAGCCGCAGCTCGCAGAGCGACTGTACGGTGGGCAGCAGTAAGGTAGAATGGCCATTCACATGAAAAATGGCTAAGGACTCAAAGCATAAAACATAGCTCAAGACGGCTTCCAGCCTTTCACGCAAACCGACTCTCGGATAGTCGAATTGCCGCTTCCTAAAAAACTTGATCAAAAACTCTTTAAAAAACGGCTAAGTACTTGCTTTCCCAAAATAGCCAAGCACTTGATCCAGCGACAGTCCGCAGAGCGGCTGTCCGATTGGCAAGACAGGCAACTAAGAGAAAGCGGCAAAGGAAAAAAGCCAAAAGAGCAATGCGCAAGAAAAGATAGAACTCGGATATATATATTTACATAACATAGGCGCTTGGCCGAATTGTCGAGTAGAGGTTCAAAATACACCCCGCGGGTGGAATTGTGCGAATTAACAAGTTCTTCAAAGACTACTGAAGCAGATAAAATAAAAGATACAACGGCAGCTTAGGAGGCAGCAGTAGATTTGTAGGGTCGGAGGAGGCGCCAGCATCAGGCGCCGGGGCAGCCGGCTGGCTAGTCTCGGCTTGATCACCTCCGGCGGCAGTCGACTCAGTCGCACGTGGCTCGTTGCTGGAGGCGCAGTCGGGCTGAGGCTGGCCGTCTGCTCCGTCTTCTGGTGCCTCCGCCTCGCCTCCATTCTCCGCTTTGTCCTCCTCCTCGACGCTCGAGCCAATCACCTCCGCCGAGTCTTCGCCGTAGTCTGGGTTCATCCCAAACCACTCCGGCGGTACCTCCTCGTCGTCTTCAGACCGCTCGGGGACGAAGATGCTGGTGTCGGTGTACTCAGCGATCGCCGCAGCACGTTTGACGAGGGCATCTTCCACAGCCGCCAGCTCCGGCTGGGCCTCTGACCGAAGAGTGGCCAACCGATCTAGATCCAGCCCCGGATACCACGCCTTGACGAACTCCAAGGCCCGGCGCGCTCCAGCCCGGGCCGAAGAGCCCTTCCAGGCCTCAAGACGACCAGCCGCAACCTCCAGCCAGTTGGCCATCAGGCTGGGGGTGCGCGGAGCCTGCATATCCGACCAAAGGGCGGCAATCGCCTGGGCACCGACGCGCTGAAGCCGGCGCAGCATCCGGTGAGCCGGCCAGAGGCGATCCTCGATGCTCAGGATATGCTCGTCAAGAGTTCGGGGGGCATCAGCGGTGATCTCTACGCCCTCCGCCCTCCGACTTTCACGGTCGGCCTCGATGGCTTGGATGGCGGCCTGCGACTGCCCAGGGAAGAAGTCTGCAAAGACGCGAAGAAACGAAGAAGCTAGTCAAAAACCAGGAGTCGACATGAGTTAAATCGGCGGCTCGAGGAAAGAAAATAAAGAGACTCACCATCAACGATGTCTTCAATCTCGTGGAATCCGGAGGACAGCAGCGCCTCCTTGTCAAACCAGGAGGAGCGCTCGCTCGCAAACTCGGCCAAGAGGGCGGTTTCCGTCTCCTCCGCCTTCCTCTGCGACTTCACAAGCAGCTCCTTCTGCTCTGCCAACTGAGTAGCCAGCAGATCGCGCTCTGTGGCGAGCCTGCTGCACTCCTCCCCTTTGGCGCGCAGGGAGGAGTTGGCTTCGCTCAGCTGCTGTTGAAGAGCAGCGTTGGCTCCTGAAGAAAAGGAAGAAAGATAACAGTCGTCAATAAAGTAGGTCGCCAGGGAGATCCGGCCCGACTGCTCAGCAGTCGGCCCGAATCTCGGGGACTACAGCCCGTGGGTGCGCTACCGCGCCCCCGCAGAGAAGAAACAAGGACTTACTCCGGCTCTCCGCCAAGTCGGCGGTCCGCTTGCCCAGCTCTTCAACGTTGCGGTTGAAGGCAGTGACGCGGAGGTTGTGGTAATCATGCGACAAGCATTTCAGACAAAGTTAGTACCCAGAAGTTCATCAATTGGAGTTCCGGGCCGCCTGCTCACCAGCCGGCCCGAAACTCGGGGACTACACCCAATGGGTGAAGTGGCGCGCCCCCACAAAGAGGAACAAGAAAACAAAGACCAAAGGAAAAAAAAATACCCGGACGGCTGCCCACGACGCTAGGAACGCCTTGGTGCAACTCTGGAGAGCGTCGCCCTCAGCACGGAGCTTCGCCTGGACGTCCAGGAGCGCTCGGTTCAGCGGCCCTATGCCGCCTCCTCACACCCACCCAATTGGTGCGGCGCTCGTCGCTTCGGCGTCTAGGGCCACCGAGCTGGCGGTGCCGGCTTCCAGGGGGCGGGGTGCCAAAGTCGCCTTCTCCAGACGACGGTGCGTTGGCGAGCCGACTTGGAGGAGTAGCCTCGCCACGGCCTCGTCTTCGGTCGGCGGCATCGGAGGGTCCACTGGCTGCTCGCCTTGCGCGCCTTCAGACAGCGATGGAGGCGGCGGCGGAACGTTCGCGTCCGGAGTAGAGGGGTCGCCGCCTTCCCTCTCCTCGATGGGGTTCTCCCCTCCGGCTTCTCCAGTTGGCCCGTGAACTCCGGAGGCGGCGGCTCAGAGTTCAACAGGGTGACGAGCACTGCCGACTGGCGGCGTGCGGCTTCCTCAGCCCGCTGCTTTGCCGCGGCGGCGGCTTCGGCCTCCACTAGTTTTTTCTTAGCGGAGGCCTCCGCCCTGTCGGCCTCCGCCCTCTCCAGGCGGGGGGCATCTTCTTCGTTGCGCTTCTCCTGCGCATTCCGCTCCATCGCCTCCCGGAGGTCAGCAGCGGGGTCAATCCGCCGAGTGGTGGCAGACGTCTCCGCTGACCCCATGACGGAGGCGGCGGCGACCCGCTCAAGAGAGAGGGGAGCCCTGAAGCAAGAGGGGCAAGCAGAGACTCAGACAAATCACGAAGAAAGAATAAAACTTTGAAGACAGAATACTTACCGGAGACCAACGGCGGCTTCTTCACTTCCTTACGGAAGCGGATGGCCTTCGCGGCTGCCTTGTCCCGCCGGGTCACCGCAGCCGAGCCCTTGGGCTTCTTCGGCCGGCTGCCAAACAAGGTCAGCACGGCCCTGCGCTTCTTCCCGCCGCCTAGAGCGCCCGGCGCGGCAGAAGAGCCCGCGCCAGGCTGGCTGGCCCCTGGCCGATGGCGAGGGACGACTTCTACCTTGGCGTTTTCTTCAGGCCAGTCAACGAAGGTAGCCGAAGGCCTGAAGTCGCCTGATGTCCCTCCTCCTCCCTCGGCGTCGTCTTCCAGAGCCGCCGCCCCCAGATCGGGGTCGTCGACGTCGCTCTCCGCCTGGTCGGCGAGGAACTCATGGGCCGGCCCCGAGGTGCCAGCTGGTGGGTGAAGAAGGGGATTCTAACCAAAGTCGACTGGTCAAAACAAAACTCGGCAAGAAGAAGACAATCTAAAGAAAGAAAAGAAAGGCGACTCACCACGGGCGGGGGGTTGGCGCGGGAGTATGGCTCCTTGCCAAATCGCCAGTCCTCCAGGAGCCTGCTGTCCGAGAGGTAGTTCACCATGAAGGCCAACTCTTCGTGAGGCATGTCCTTGGTGCACATCCGCTCGTATGGCATATCATATGAGGGCGGCCTTGGAGTGGGAGAACTCGGCGCGAAACGAAGGCGGCCAGCAGGTCCGGACCAGTCAGACCCTCCGACTGCGTCAGCACTCGGAGTCGCGTGATGGCGCCTGCTCCCGCAGGTGTCAGCGACCTGGCCCGGTATGACCAGTTGGGCAGTCTCCCAGCCGGCGGGCCGGCTTCGAAAGCCGGTAGGTTGACCCAGTCACCCCTCGTGGCGACGTTCCTGACGTAGAAGTAGGATCTCTGCCACATCTTCACCGACTTTATCAGTGAGATGGAGGGGAAGGGATTGTCGGCCCCCGACCTTCGCACGACGATGAAGGCGCCGCACTGAGCCGGCACGCCCGCGGCCTGGGTGCTGAGCTTGGAGAAGAAGAACTCCCCCAGAGCTCGAGGGTGGGGAGGACTCCGAGGAAGCCTTCGCATAGGGCCACGAAGGCGGACAGCAGCACCACTGCGTTGGGGTGAGGTGGTGCGGCTGGAGACCGTAGAACTCCAGGAAAGACCGGAAAAAGTGCTCGCCGGCAACCCCAGCCCGCGCAGGCAGTGCGAGCGGAAGATGACCCGCTCTCCCTCCTGCAGTGCGAGGGAAATCTCCCCCTCCGGCGCAAGACGTACCTACACGCGATCCTCGCCGGGAAGCCGACAGGTCCGGCGGAGGAACTCAATGTGGTCTTCATGAACTCCGGAACCGTCCCAGGTGCCGCAGCGCACTAGGGGAGGCGCGGCAGCGGAGGAAGAACTCATCGTGAGCTGTCGCTGTAGCGTTCGCCGAAGCTTGGGCGTGCGGCGGAGCGAAGAAGAGAAGAGGAAGGAAGAGAACGAGGAGTAGTGGGAAGGAGGGGCGCGCGTGCCCCCCACTTCCCCCTACTTATAGCCCCGTGGGCTGCGAAGTCGAGGGGCGGACGTGGGGATTTATTGCGCCCACAACCTCACGACCGCCACGATCCACGTAAAGTTACTGCGCGCAGTAACTCCACGGGAATCCCAACCGTCCACCAGGGCCGCAGCGCATCCGCTCGGGCGCCGAGGAGCGGTAGTGGCGGGCCCCGCCTATGGGCCTGTCCCGTCGCACGCATAGGCTGGCAGGACGGCCTGGCCACGTGCCCTTGCGTGACAGGCCAAGAACGGGCGGCGGCCTGGAGGCTTAGCTAGCACGCCACTTAAATCCCGCCGCGATGTTCGAAATGCTAGGCAAGTCAGAATTAAGTGAGTCCGAGTTGAGCAAGTCCGACTCCTTCTAAACGGCCTGGTAGAAGTCAATCAAAGACCATGTGTTGAGCACCGGGAAAGGGAAACTGCTGAGGCTTCTCGGCCGATCGTCCGTGGCGCCTCACCAGCTTAGGGGACTACTGTCGATGTAATGGGCCACGGGTAGGCCAACCCAAGTACCATAACCTTTGAATACATCGGGGCAGGCTGTGCCCCTCAAGACCCCAGGACGAAGAGCCACGGCAGGGCGGCCGACTACCCGCTCACGGCCGAGTCCCAAGGACGACTTCCAGAGAAGCCGGCTTTGGGGAGTCGGCCGGTGACTCCAACAAACCCATGACCTCATCGAAGGGGACGGGGCAGGGGTGTGGCTACAGTGAAGCCCACTCCCGCCCCTTACCAAGGGCAGGCATGGCCACAGCACGCCGTACCCGGGAAGATCTGCTGCGTGGCACTGTTGCCCAGTCGGCCCTGACATCAGCACCACAGTATCGAGTCATGTGCCCACGGCAGCTTGTCTGTATGGCCCGGGGGCAGCAGGTCCCACCAGTCAGTGAGACCCTAGGAGACGGCGAGAGGACCGCCAGTCGGATCCATCAGGAGTCGGCCCGGGGAGTCGGCTGAGCCCTCCCCTGGGCCCCATGCACCATTAATCAAGATGTGATGGGGAGTGGCAATAGTGATCGCCCACCAGGCGGCGGGACTGTTGCCACGACCCCATGACCAAGCCCACGCCATCAGAAGCACGGCTACAGTAATCAGCGGCAGGCAAGACCCGCCCGCGGCGGACGCGGCCTGTCGGCTCCGTACCAGACCAGTCGCCGGGGCCCACCAGTCGGCGGGCCCCAGCAGTCGGTGGAGAAGTCGGAGGCCAGAGGCAGTAACGGCTAGGCCCGCGCCGAGTCGAATTACCATTGTACCCCTGGGGGGTAGGCCTATATAAACCCCCCAGGGCACCCATGCAAAGGGTTGGAACCCAGTAGCTCTAGACCATACCAGATAGAAGGAGAGAGCTAGCCTTGCCCTCTCTTACCTCTAAGAAACAGCTCAAGGAGCGACCGTGTAAACACTTGGCCATAGTGATCATGCGGAGACCTCGCAGAGCAGCAGTAGGGGTATTATATCCCCGAAGAGCCCTGAAGCTGGGTAAGATTCGCCGACGTGCATGTCTTAGCCTCATCCCGTTTCCAGGCACCGGCGACGTCCTACTCGCCCCCACCATGATAAGCCATCCATTGGCATATGTCGCACCAAACCCCCAACACAGCTCTTGGCGGACTGAACCTTCTGGACCACCGCACTCATAATAGTGTGGTGCTCTTCATCGATGGAAGCGCTGCGAAGCGCTCCCAGCAGATTGTCCGGTGCCTCTGGATGGACAGAGGTCACCGGCACAGGCACCTTGCCCCTCTTGGAAGGAGGCCGCCTGCCCGAGTCCGGAACCACTGGAGGTTCCGACGCGGTGTTCGGCTGAGGGCCGAAATCGGAGCCCTCGGGAGCCTTGCTCCCTCTGCTCCCGGAGTCTGGAAGGTCACCTTGAGGCGCCTCCGGGACTATCTCCCCTCGACCCGGTGCCTCTTGAGACAACACCTCGGCGTTGTCCGTGGGGCAAGGGAAGGTGGCGGTCGGAAGTGGATCGCTATCCATAGCCGACGAGTCCAGGGAGCCGTCCGACGAGGATACATCGATACGGGATCGGGGCGGTCTGCATAATCATAATTCGGCGTTAGGAGAAGCAGTGCGACAAAGGAATGCTATGAGTTACTCTGGTATCCGAATACTTACGACTTCGCCAGGGGCTTGGCCCTGAGCAGCCACTCGTCCTCGCCTTCGACGGCAGTGGTGGAGTAGTCCAGAAGGAGAGCCCTTCCCTTCTTGGACCCTCCGGCCCCCACAATGGGGGCGGCCTTCCTTTTCTTGTCTCCCCCGACTGAAGGGGGAGCATCTTCATCTTCCTCCTCGTCTTCGGGGGAGGAGTGCGTCACGGAGTTATCGGACGATGAGTCCGATAACACCTGGCGCCAGGAACTATTTCGGGTTCCCCTGGCCTTCTTGGTCTTCTCCGGCACCTTGTAAGGAGCCGGAGTCACCATCTCCGTCAGGAGAGCGTCCACAGTGTCTTCGGGCAGAGGGGCCGGACAGTTAATCTGCCCCGATGTCTCCACCCAGTCCTGTCAAAGGCATGGAGCTTAGACCCCGCACATGGTTAAGCTAGGGGAAATAAATATCCTACCAGATGTATAGAACTCACCGAATGCGCTAGGCGCTTCGCGCTTAGCCCGCGGTCCTTGGTGAGAGAGGGAGGGACCTCTGCGCCCTTGAACAGCACCCTCCAGACGTCCTTGTGCGTCGTATCAAAGAGCTCACTCAGAGTCTAGTGCTGGGCCGGGTCGAACTCCCACAAGTTGAAATCCCATTGTTGACACGGGAGGATCCGGCGGATAAGCATGACCTGGACTATGTTGACAAGCTTGAGTTTCTTGCTTGCCATGTTCCGGATGCATTTCTGGAGTCCGTCCAGCTCCACCGATGAGCCCCACGACAGGCCCTTCTCTTTCCAGGAAGTGAGCCGTGTAGGGAATCCGGATCGAAACTCGGGGGGCGCCACCCAGTTGGTGTCGCGTGGCTCGGTGATGTATAACCAAGCCGATTGCCACCCCTTTATGGTCTCTATGAAGGAGCCTTCAAGCCATATAACATTGGGCATCTTGCCCACCATGGCTCCGCCGCATTCTGCTTGTTGGCCGCCACCACCTTCGGCTTGATATTGAAGGTCTTTAGCCACAGACTGAAGTGGGGACGGATGCGGAGGAAAACCTCACAGACGACGATGAACCCTGAAATATTGAGGATGATGTTCGGGGCCAGATCATGAAAGTCCAGCCCGTAGTAGAACATGAGACCACAGACGAATGGATGAAGGGGAAACCCCAGTCCGCGGAGGAAGTGGTGGAGGAAAACTACCCTCTCGTAAGGTTCCGGGGTAGGGACGATCTGCCCCGCAGCGGGCAGCCGATACACGATATTCACGGCTAAGTATCTGGCTCCGCGCAGCTTTTTGATGTGTTCCTCCATAACGGAGGAAGCCATCCACTTGCCTCCCACTCCGGACATGTTTGGAGAAGGTTGAGGAGAAAGATGTGGACTTGGGCATTGGGGCTCGAGTGCGCGAGAACGGATGAGCAAGGAGGAAGAAGACGTGAGTAGAAAAAGGTTAAACCTTATCCCTTTATAAGGGCGGCCAAAACTATGCGCCCCCACTAGCCTGGTAAAACTCGCTTATCCCCCAAGGGCCGTAATCGATGGCGCGGTTGGGTTACCCACGCCTGTATTGATGAAAATCCCGTAATAAGGGGAACACGATCTCTGCTTTGACAAGACGTGTCAAGAAACTGCCGCGCGTTATGTGCGGGGCTAGTTAAAGAAAAACGGTTTGAATAATTGCTGAGCCATGGCATGATGTCATGTTGCCAAAACGTATCAGCAGATTAGATTTGTGGAAGTATTATTCTCTCTACGGTGGTATGTGGAACTTATTTTGCAGGGTCGGACACTATCCTTTTATTTGAACTCTTCTGTGGTATATCCTGAGGAGGAACCCGCCTTGCAATGCCGAAGACAACACTGCGCGCCGGACTCATTGTCATTGAAGCCTGGTTCAGGGGCTACTGAGGCAGTCCGAGATTAGGGGGTCCCTGGACAGCCGGACTCTATCCTTTGGCCGGACTGTAGGACTATGAAGATACAAGATTGAAGACTTCGTCTCGTGTCCAGATGGGACTCTACTTGGCGTGGAAGGAAAGCTAGGCAATACGGCTATGTATATCTCCTCCTTTTTAACCGACCTTGTGTAACCCTAGCCCCCTCCGGTGTCTATATAAACTGGAGGGGTTTTAGTCCATAAGACAACATACAATCATACCATAGGCTAGCTTCTAGGGTTTAGACTCTCCAATCTCGTGGTAGATCAACTCTTGTAATACTCATATCATCGAGAATAAATCAAGCAGGACGTAGGGTTTTACCTCCATCAAGAGGGCCCGAACCTGGGTAAAACATCGTGTCCCCTGCCTCCTGTTACCATCTGCCTTAGACACACAGTTCGGGACCCCCTACCCGAGATCCGCCGGTTGTGACACCGACAGTCGTCATGGCTTGCGTCATCGTAGCCTCAAGAGGCTGGGTACCTACATAGAAATATCCTCTCCTCGGGAGGCCGCCTAGAGAGGCAGCTCCTTCGGGAGGTCTTGGTGTCGTCCACCTCATGAGGCTTGGCCCCTCGCAAGGGTCTTGCCTTGGCGGTCTTGTAGATGGGCTGTACCAGGCCGTCGAGTAAGCCACTGCGTTGGCCGCAGGCAGGAAAGTCTGGGTACCCTGGTTCCCAGAACGCTGACAATGTCAAAGTCTTCCATTGATCCCCTCAACAAATACCTTGGGTTGCAAGGCTCATATGTTAACCCATACTTTACCTAACTACTCACATGGAGATTAGACCGCGAGAAGAAAACATTACAGAACACATCTTGAGACTGATTGATTGCAATATTTCTTACTATGGATGCCTTGTGTGATCCACGAGTACAAGTATGAACTAGATGAGAGAGGACTGTGGTGGTGGTGGAGATGGCGGCGGCTAGGGTTTGTGGAAGAAGATGATGATGAAGAGGTTCCAACCTCTATGCTTGTCACCCTATTGACATTTCGACGGGGTCCCTTTAATAAAAGTTGTTCGGGTGGACGATCTGCCTCAAAATCCATGCCAAACGAGCGCTCATACGGGAACATTGTCTTTCATGTTGTCTTTGCACAAATGCCTCTTGTTGATTCCTTCTTCCTCCATTCTCCTTCCATTCCATTTCCACACGTGATTTCTTCCCTCTTTAGCCCATTTCCTATGGAAACACATCAAAGATACGATTTGTGGAATCCTTTGCATTCGTTAGTCATTAGTAGCAATATCGGAGTGAATATCTCTTTTTAAATGAAATATCTCGGTTTAAACAAAGGTTAAATGAGCGTAAAAATATCACTCGTCAGTCACTTATTACCGTGCAGTGGACTTTGGGGTTGCTCAGACGTCACCTGCAACACAGTGATCATAATGACAACTAACAGGCTCATTGGAAAGTCTAACAAGGGACTAGATATTTCGAGAGTGGGATTTGCTCCTCCGACAATGAAGATATTCCTAGTGTCCTCTATGTGTGACGGCATCCATCATCATCTGGCGAGACACAGGTGACTCTGTCACAGGGATGCCAGAACACGACAACGAGAAAGAAGACCAAAACCGGTAACGAGGATAACAGTATAGTGAGCATGCGATGAATCTGGAGGATACCGATGCATCCCAGGTTTTGTGATGTACCATGAAGCAAAGAGAACATCACATGATAACCAATGGTTCATTTGAATATCATTTGTGTGCTCATAGGGATCGATATGGACATCCGCAGTTCCGCTATCGGTCATTGAACGAAGGGGTTTCTTTCATGTCTAGTAGTTATCATACCTACGGGGTCACAATATTAAGGCAATCATGATCTGTTAATTATTATTAGAATGGGGGTGATGAGAATATAGTTGTATAATTGTTTCAAGAGGATCCAGAAGCGTTTTGGGGTCACCGGAAGGGTTTCAGAGAGTATCGGGTAGTACCGGGTATTGCCGATAAAAATATATAGGTGGAAATGTTTCCGGGACCGTTAAATTTTATAAATAAAAGGCTCTGAAATAATTATAAGACTTTTATATTTAATTTGATATCAACGAGCCTTAAAAGGCCAAACAGGAGAAAGCAACTTGGGCCACAAGGGCCCAAGTGGAGGTGCCCCCCTTTCGTAGGGCTAGGCCAAATCCTACTAGGGGAGGAGTTGGACTCCTCCCACTAGGTTGGCGCACAAAGGAGAGAGACCTTCCTCCTTGGTCACTGCTGTGGGAGTCCTGGATTAGGGGGTCTCCGGACAGCCGGACTATCTCCGTTGGCCGGACTATTAGACTATGAAGATACAAGATTGAAGACTTCGTCTCGTGTCCGGATGGGACTCTACTTGGCGTGGAAGGCAAGCTATGCAATACAGATATGTGTATCTCATCCTTTGTAACCGACCTTGTGTAACCCTAACCTCTCCGGTGTCTATATAAATCGGAGGGTTTTAGTCTGTAGGACAACATACAAGCATACCATAGGCTAGCTTCTAGGGTTTAGCCTCTCCGATCTCATGGTAGATCTACTCTTGTACTACCCATATCATCAATATTAATCAAGCAGGACGTAGGGTTTTACCTCCATCAAGAGGGCCCGAACCTGGGTAAAACATTGTGTCCCCTGCCTCCTGTTACCATCCGCCTTAGATGCACAGTTCGGGGCCCCCTACCCGAGATCCGCCGGTTTTGACACCGACATTGGTGCTTTCATTGAGAGTTCCTCTGTGTCGTCGCCGTTAGGCTTGATGGCTCCTACTATCATCAATAGCGATGCAGTCCAGGGTGAGACTTTTCTCCCCGGATAGATCTTCGTGTTCGGCGGCTTTGCACTACGGGCCAACTCGCTTGGCCATCTGGAGCAGGTTGAAAGTTACGCCCCTGGCCACCAGGTCAGGTTTGGAAGCTTAAACTACACGGCCGATATCCGTGGATACTTGATCTTCGACGGATTCTAGCCTCTGCCTTGTCCGTCACACAGTCACGATGAGTATGATTTAGCTCTACCATCAGACAGTGTCCAGGAGATCGCACAGGCAGCTGCTCCGACCCTCAATTCGGAGCCAGTTGCGCCGTCCATGGACGGGCGGAGGGACCCCGCCACGGAGGCCTTACCCTTAGTGGCGATTGAGCCAAACATTGACCTTACCTTGCACGAGAGCCGTGTTGTTAAACTGCCGGATCCTTCTCCGCCACGGACTCCGAACCGCCTGTGCCCGTTCCTATCGAATCCGATTGGGCGCCGATCATGGAGTTTACCTCCGCGGATATTTTTCAGCACTCGCCCTTTGGTGACATACTGAACTCATTAAGGTCTCTCTCCTTTTCAGGTGGATCCTGGCCGAACTATGTCCGGCAGGACTGGGATGCGGACGATAAAGAAATTCGCGGCCCACCCACCACCCACTTAGTAGCCACTATCGATGACTTAACCGACATGCTCAACTTCGACTCCGAAGACATCGAAGGTATGGACGATGATGCGGGAGACGAAGAGGAACCACTACCCACAGGGCACTGGACAACCACCTCATCATACGATATATACATGGTGGATACACCCAAAGAAGGCAATGGCGACGAGATAGCGGAGCATGACCCCTCCAGGAAGCAACCCAAGCGCCGACGTCAGCGGCGCCACTCTAAGTCCCGCCAAAGCAAAAGTGGTGATACCGGCACAGGAGATAATAATACTCCGGATAGTGCCGAAGACAACATCAATCCCCTCCAGCAAGATTTAGAGCAGGAGGGTGGAGGAGCCAGCCCTCCTGAGAGAGAGGCAGCTGGAGAGGCGGAGGATGATAATTACATGCCCCCCTACGAAGACGAGGCAAGCCTCGTTGACGACGAATTCGCCGTGCCAGAGGATCTCGTTGAACAAGAGCGCTTCAAACGTCGGCTTATAGCCACGGCAAATAGCCTTAAGAAAAAGCAGCAGCAGCTTCAAGCTGATCAGGATCTGCTAGCTGACAGATGGACTGAAGTCCTCGCGGCTGAGGAATATAAACTCGAGCGCCCCTCCAAGACTTACCCAAAGTGCAGATTGCTACCCCGACTGGAGGAAGAAGCATATGACGCGGCTGATCGGCCACCTCGTGGCCGCGATAGAGAAGCATTTCAGCCAAAAACTCAGCCTGCACCCCGATGCCATTCAAATAAAAAGGCATGGGGAGATACGCCAGACCTGTGAGACATATTGGAGGACAAAGCAAAGCATGCAAGATCGATCTACGGATCACGAGGGCGTGCCACTATGCGAGACGATAAACGTCACGCCGGATACAGTAAAAGCAAATCCGGCCGGGCCGAACACAGCGGGCAAGACCCATTCGAGCTGCGTCGTGATATAGCCCAATACAGAGGCGCCGCACACCCCTTATGCTTCACAGATGAAGTAATGGATCATCAAATCCCAGAAGGTTTCAAACCTGTAAATCTTGAATCATACGACGGCACAACAGATCCTGCGGTATGGATCGAGGATTTCCTCCTCCACATCCACATGGCCCGCGGTGATGACTTACACAACATCAAATACCTCCCACTAAAGCTCAAGGGACCAGCGCGGCATTGGCTTAACAGCTTGCCAGCAGAGTCCATTAGCTGTTGGGAAGATCTGGAAGCCGCATTCCTCGACAACTTTCAGGGCACTTATGTGCAGCCACCAGATGCCGATGACTTGAGCCACATAATTCAGCAGCCAGAAGAATCGGCCAGGCAATTCTGGACTCGGTTTCTAACAAAGAAAAATCAAATCGTCGACTGTCCGGATGCAGAGGCCCTAACGGCTTTCAAACACAACATCCGCGATGAATGGCTAGCCCGGCACATTGGTCAGGAAAAGCCGAAATCTATGGCAGCCCTCACGACACTCATGACCCGCTTTTGTGCGGGAGAAGACAGCTGGCTGGCTCACAGTAATAACATATCAAAGAACCATGGTACTTCGGATACCAAGGACGGCAATAGCAGGTCACGTCGCAACAAACATAAGCGCCGCATTAACAGGGATAATACCGAGGATATGGTAGTCAATGCTGGATTCAAAGGCTCTAAACCCGGTCAGCGGAAAAAGCCATTCAAACAAAGTACGCCGGGTACGTCCAGCTTGGACCGTATACTCGATCGCTCGTGTCAAATACACAGCACCCCAGACAAGCCAGCCAATCACACCAACAGGGATTGTTGGTTGTTCAAGCAGGCTGGCAAGTTAATTGCCGAAAACAAGGACAAGGGGCCACATAGCGATGACGAGGAGGAGCCCCGGCAGCCACACACCGGAGGACAGAAGAGGTTTCCCCCACAAGTGCGGACGGTCAACATGATATACGCAACCCACATCCCCAAGAGGGAGCGTAAGCGTGCGCTCAGGGACGTATATGCGTTTGAGCCAGACGCCCCAAAGTTCAACCCATGGTCCTCCTATCCGATCACTTTCGATCGCAGGGACCATCCCACTAGTATCCGTCCTGGCGGATTTGCTGCACTGGTTCTGGACCCAATCATTGATGGATTTCACCTCACTCGAGTCCTTATGGATGGCGGCAGTAGCCTGAACCTACTTTATCAGGACACGGTGCGCAAAATGGGTATAGACCCCTCAAGGATCAAACCCAAAAAAACGACCTTTAAAAGCGTCATTCTAGGTGTAGAGGCCCATTGCACAGGCTCAATTACACTGGAAGTGGTCTTCGGATCCCCGGATAACTTCCGAAGCGACGAGTTAATCTTCGATATAGTCCCGTTCCGCAGTGGTTACCATGCACTGCTCGGGCGAACCACATTTGCGAGATTCAATGCGGTACCACATTATGCATACCTCAAGCTCAAGATGCCAGGACCTCGCGTGGTTATTACAGTCAATGGAAACACAGAGCGCTCTCTCCGAACGGAGGAGCACACCGTGGCCCTCGCAGCAGAAGTGCAAAGCAGCCTCTCAAGGCAATCCACCGGTTCGGCGTTTCAAGACCCGGACACCTTCGAGCGCGCTCGGAGCAATCGGCAACTAGACCGCCTGGTGCGATCTGAGCTCGCGTAGCAATGCGGCCCCCACCCCAGTCCCAGCCAAACGGCGAAACTCGTGCCACGCGTACATAATTACGCATTAAAAATACCATGGGCACAGGTGGGGAGGGGGCACAACTGTGGCACGCTCCAAGACGCGGCTTAAACCGCACTAGGGGCTTCCCGTTTGGTCATTTTTCTCTCTTTCAGGACCTTAATCTCTGGAAACCCTGTCCGGCAGCACTATTGCCGAACACACGATGCAGCAACCAAGGAGGCAGAAAGCTACGTCACACCACGGCATTCCCAGGTGGATTACAATAACGAGCGAAATATTTGATTTAATACTATTACTCAGCTTGCCCTTGGAAAGGAAATAGTCCTACTCTTTGCTTATCGCACCATCTGTATCATTTTGCTTTAATGCACCTTTTTGAATAAACAATGCATAACATTACGACTATTATTGCATTCTTGTTATATATATATATATGTGTGTGTGTGTGTGTGTGTGTGTGTTCAATAATGACGCCTTGCAACCGTACACTTTGGTACGGCCAATACACCAGGGGCTTACGTACCCCACAATATGGTGTGAAAAGTCCGAACACTTTCACAAGTGCGGCACCCCGAACTTATAGCATTATATGCATCAGCTCCGAATCACGTCTTTGGTCAAATGTTGGGTTTGCCTGGCTCCTATGTTTTGGTACCTTACGTTCCGCTCTATTGGCTAAGGTAGCGCTAGGAGAACTACTGAGATTGTGCCCCGGTTCTGCTGGGCTAAGCACCTTAGAGAAAGCTAAAACTGATTGTCATGATAAGGCGAGAGACTGGTCGCTGTTCGGCGAGGTTTTCGAGTCCCTAAAGACTTATGCTGCTTAGAGCGAGGGGTCGGCCCTGTCCGACTTAAAGGCGTGTATCGCGCCCCGAATTCGGCCTTCCGAATACCAGGGGCTTCGCCGATATTTAAAATTATAGAATTCTATGGCTTAGTGAGAGTGATAAAGCATTATTAGTACGGTTGCCTTGTTCGTTGTGCTGAGCACCTCCCTCGAAGGACCCAAACATGGGAACAAGAGTGCTTAGGTTTATCCCGAACACCCCAACACTCGTGGCATGGGGGCAGAAGCCGAGGACTAGCCATCTCTCAGATTGGATAAACAGCCAAAGAGAAGGTAATATTTTAAATTCACACAATCGTTGCATAGCGCATATGAAACATGTTTTCATCATACAAGATCACACGAGCAAGTTTACTCAAATATTAGATCCTTTGAACATTCGTCCGCTACAAGACGGGCACCCTTCAGGACACCCTCATAATAAATTTCAGGGATGCGATGCTCCCTGCCCTGCGGCGGCCCTTCCTTGATCAGCTTCACGGCGTCTAGCTTGGCCCACTACACCTTCACACGGGCGAAAGCCCGGCGTGCACCTTCGATGCAGACGAACCGCTTAACGACCTCCAGCCGTGGGCAGGCATCCACAAGCCGCCTCACCAGGCCGAAGTAGCTGTTCGGAAGGGCATCGCCAGGCCACAGCCGGACTATAAGGCCCTTCATGGCCTGTTCGGCCGCCTTGTGCAGCTCGACCAGCTGCTTTAGCTGGTCGCTCAGAGGCATCGGGTGTTCGGTCCTAGTATACTGAGACCAGAACAACTTCTCCGTTGAGCTTCCCTCCTAGGCCTAGTAAAACTGCGCGGCACCCAACACGCTGTGGGGCAAATCTGCGAATGCTCCTGGAGAGCTCCTAATTCAGGTAAGTAATCGGTAATTTACTTTTACATGATGCTCCGCATATTGAATGCCTTACCCGCCGCTATCTTCTTCATTGCGTCGATCTCCTGGAGGGCCTTTTGGGCTTCAGCCTTGGCACTTTTTGCGCTCTCGAGGGCCGCGGCAAGCTCAGACTCTCGCGTCTTCGAGTCAAGCTCCAACGCCTCGTGCTTCGTCACGAGAGCCTGGAGCTCTTGCTGCACCTCGCCCACCCGAGCCTCTTGTTTTTCTCGCTCGGTGCGCTCCTTGGCCGCTTTATCTTCGGCCTTGGACAGCGCTTGCTTTAGGGTCGCCACTTCGGTCGTGGCCCCTGGCAAATTCATGATGATCCTGTCATTTTGCAATCGCAGTCTTTTTATACATATCCACAGACTAGGTACTACTTACCTTTGTTCTCCTCGAGCTGCCTCTTGGCAAGGCCGAGCTCGTCCTCCGACCCTTTAAGGTCCTGCTTCAATACGACGACCTCCGCAGTCAGTGCGGCGGACGCCGGCAGCGAAGCCTGCATATGCATATTGACATACTCATATTAGACTCCTGCGATATTGTTTGATCCTCTGTTCGACTTTTCTTCGTGAACACTGAATAGAGCATCAGGGGCTACTGTCTATGCGGTAATATTTTCCTATATTTAAAACACTTACCTCAAATCCTGTCAGAAGGCTGGCACAGGCTTCAGTCAATCCGCTCTTGGCGGACTGAACCTTCTGGATCACCGCACTCATGATAGTGCGGTGCTCCTCGTCGATGGAAGCGATGCGAAGCGCTTCCAGCAGATTGTCCGGCGCCTCTGGATGGACAGAGGTCACCGGTACAGGCGTCTCGCCCCTCTTAAAAGGAGGTTGCCTGCCCGAGTCCGGAACCACTGGAGGTTCCGGCGCGGTGTTCGGCTGAGGGCCGAACTCAGAGCTCTCAGGGGCCTTGTCCCCTCGGCTCCTGGATTCCGGGAGGCCGCCTTGAGGCGCCTCCGGGACTGTCTCCCCTCTACCCAGTGCCTCGTGAGACAGCACCTCGGCGTCGTCCGCGGGATGAGGGGAGGTGGCGATCGGGACTGGATCGCTATCCATATCCAACGAACCCAAGGAGCCGTCCGATGATACATCGATACGGGCTCGGGGCGGCCTGCATAATCATATCTCGGCGTTAGGTGAAGTAGTGCGACAAAGGAATACTATGACTTACTCTGGTATCCGAATACTTACGACTTCCCCAGGGGCTTGGCCCTAGATAGCCACTCGTCTTCGCCGTCGGCGGCGGTGGTAGAGCAGTCCGGAAGGAGAGTTCTCCCCTTCTTGGACCCTTCGGCCTCCCCAGTTGGGGCGGCCTTCCTTTTCTTGTCTCCCCTGTCTGGAGGGGGAGCATCTTCTTCTGCCTCCTCGTCTTCGGGGGAGGATTGCACCGTAGAGTCCTCGGACGATGAGATTGACGACGACTGGCGTTGGGAACTCTTTCGGGTTCGCTTGGCCTTCTTGGTCTTCTCCGGCACCATATAAGGAGCCGGAGTCAGCATCTTCGCCAGAAGAGCGTCTGCTGGGCCTTCGGGCAAAGGAGCCGGACAGTCGATCTGTCCGGCCGTCTCCTACCAGTCCTGTCAAAGGTACGGGAGTTTAGATCCCGCATGGAGTCAATCTATAAAAAATAAGTATCCTGTGGGAGGTAAAGCAGCTTATCGCACTGGCTTGGCGCTTCGCGCTAAATCCGCGATCCTTAGTAATGGGAGGGGGGACCTCGGTGCTCTTGAACAGCACCCTCCAGGCATCTTCGTGAGTTGTGTCGAAGAGCCTGTTCAAAGTTCGGTGATGCGCCGGGTCGAACTACCACAAGTTGAAGTCCCGTTGTTGGCACAGGAGGATCCGGCGGTGGAGCATGACCTGGACTACGTTGACGAGTTTGAGCTTCTTGTTCACCATATTTTGAATACATGTTTGGAGTCCAGTCAGCTCTCCCGAACTACCCCAGGACAGGCCCTTCTCTTGCCAGGAGGTGAGCCGTGTGGGGAAGCCAGATCGGAACTCGGGGGCTGCTACCCATGTAGGGTCACGCGGCTCGGTGATGTAGAACCACCCCGATTGCCACCCCTTTATGGTCTCCACGAAGGAGCCCTCGAGCAATGTGACGTTGGGCATCTTGCCCACCATGGCGCCTCCGCACTCCGCCTGGCGTCCGCTCACTACCTTTGGCTTGACATTGAAATTCTTCAGCCATAAACCGAAGTGGGGCTTGATGCGGAGGAAAGCCATGCACACGACGATAAACACCGAGATATTGAGGATAAAGTTTGGGGCCAGATCGTGGAAATCCAGGCCATAGTAGAACATGAGCCCCCGGACAAATGGGTGGAGAGGAAATCCCAGTCCGCGGAGGAAATGGGTGAGGAACACTACCCTCTCATGGGGCCTGGGGGTGGGGATGAGCTGCCCCTCCTCTGGGAGCCGGTGCGCGATGCCGTCGGCCAAGTATCCGGCTCTCCTCGGCTTCTTGACGTGTCCCTCCGTGATGGAGGAGACCATCCACCTGCCTCCCGCTCCGGACATTGTTGGAGAAGGTCGAGGTGGGAAATGCGAACTTGGGCGCTGGAGCTCGAGTGTGCGAAGGTGGATGAGCAAAGGAGGAAGAAGGCATGGATGAAAAGGTAAATCCTTATCCCTTTATATGGGCGGACGAAACTATGCGTCCCCACTAGCCTGGTAAAACTCACTTGTCCCCCAAGCGCCATAATCGATGGCGCGGTTGGGTAACCCACACCCGTATTGATGAGAATCCTGTGATAAGGGGACACGATCTCTGCTTTGACTAGACGTGTCAAAAAACTGCCTCGCGTTATGTGCGTGGCTAGTTAAAGGAAACGGTTCGAATAATCACCGGGCCGTGACATAATGTCGTGTTGCCGAAATAAGTCAGCAAATTGGATTTGTGGAAATATTATTCTCTCTACGGTGGTATGTGGAACTTATTTTGCAGGGTCGGACACTATACTTATATTCAAATTCTTTTGTGGTATATTCAGAGGAGGAACCCGCCTTGCAATGCCGCAGACAATAATGCGCGCCAGACTCATCGTCATTGAAAGCCTGGTTCAGGGGCTACTGTGGGAGTCCTGGATTAGGGGGTCTCCGGACAGCCGGACTATCTCCATTGGTCGGACTGTTAGACTATGAAGATACAAGATTGAAGACTTCATCTCGTGTCCGGATGGGACTTGCTACGTCTTGAGCTTGCGTTGGTTTTCCCTGTAGAGGAAGGGATGATGCAGCTGAGTAGCGTAAGTATTTCCCTCAGTTTTTGAGAACCAAGGTATCAATCTAGTAGGAGCCAACGCTCAAGTCCCTCGTACCTGCGCAAAGCGATAGCTACTTGCAACCAACGCGATTAGGGGTTGTCAAGCCCTTCACGGTCACTTACGAGAGTGAGATCTGATAGATAGAATATTTTTGGTATTTTTGATATAAAGATGCAAAGTAAAAAGTAAAACCAAAGTAAAAAAGCAAAACAATATAAAAGTGATGGAGATTGATATCATGAGAATACACCCGGGGGCTAAAGGTTTCACTAGTGGCTTCTCTCAAGAGCATAAGTATTCTACGGTGGGTGAACAAATTACTGTTGAGCAATAGATAGAATTGAGCATAATTATGAGAATATCTAGGCATGATCATGTATATAGGCATCACGTCCGTGACAAGTAGATCGAAACGATTCTGCATCTACTACTATTACTCCACTCATCGACCGCTATCCAGCATGCATCTAGAGTATTAAGTTAAAAACAGAGTAACGCCTTAAGCAAGATGACATGATGTAGAGAGATAAATTCATGCAATATGAAATAAACCCCATCTTGTTATCCTCGATGGCAGCGATACAATGCGTGCCTTGCTGCCCCTTCTGTCACTGGGTAAGGACACCGCAAGATCGAACCCAAAGCTAAGCACTTCTCCCATGGCAAGAACTACCAATCTAGTTGGCCAAACCAAATGGATAATTCGAAGAGACTTCCAAAGATAACCAATCATACATAAAAGAATTCAGAGAAGATTCAAATATTATTCATAGATAGACTTGATCATAAACCCACAATTCATCGGTCTCAACAAACACACCGCAAAAAGAAGATTACATCGAATAGATCTCCACAAGAGAGGGGGAGAACTTTGTATTGAGATTCAAAGAGAGAGAAGAAGCCATCTAGCTACTAACTATGGACCCGAAGGTCTGAGGTAAACTACTCACACTTCATCGGAGGGGCTATGATGATGTAGAAGCCCTCCGTGATGACGGCCTTCTTCCGGCGGAGCTCCGAAACAGACCCCAAGATGGGATCTCGTGGATACAGAAAGTTGTGGCCGTGGAATTAGGTTTTTGGCTCCTGTTCTGATCGTTTGGGGGTACGTGTGTATATATAGGAGGAAGGAGTATGTCAGTGGAGCATCGAGGGGCCCACAAGGCAGGGGCGCCCCCCCCACCCTCGTGACCACCTCTTTGATCCCTTGCAGTAGGGTCCAAGTCTCCTGGATCACGTTCGGTGAGAAAATCACGTTTCTGAAGATTTTATTCCGTTTGGACTCCGTTTGATATTTTGTTTATCCGAAACACTGAAATAGGCAAAAAAACAGCAAATCTGGGCTGGGCCTCCGGTTAATAGGTTAGTCCCAAAAATAATATAAAAGTGGAAAATAAAGCCCAATATAGTACAAAACAGTAGATAATATAGCATGGAGCAATCAAAAATTATAGATACGTTGGAGACGTATCAGGCATCCCCAAGCTTAATTCCTACTCGTCCTCGAGTAGGTAAATGATAAAAAGAGAATTTTTGATGGAGAGTGCTACTTGGCATAATTTCAATGCAAATCTTCTTAATTGTGGTATGAATATTCAGATTAGAAAGATTCAAGACAAAAGTTTATATTGACATAGGAAATAATAATACTTCAAGCATACTAACAAAGCAATTATGTCTTCTCAAAATAACATGGCCAAAGAAAGTTATCCCTACAAAATCATATAGTCTGGCTATGCTCCATCTTCCCCACACAAAGTATTTAAATCATGCACAACCCCGATGACAAGCCAAGCAATTGTTTCATACTCTAACTTTTTCAAAACTTTTTCAATCTTCACGCAATACATGAGTGTGAGCCATGGATATAGCAGTATGGGTGGAATAGAATGGTGGTTGTGGAGAAGACAAAAAGGATAAGATAGTGTCACATCAACTAGGCGTATCAATGGGCTATGGAGATGCCCATCAATAGATATCAATGTGAGTTAGTAGGGATTGCCATGCAACGGATGCACTAGAGCTATAAATGTATGAAAGCTCAACAAAAGAAACTAGTGGGTGTGCATCCAACTTGCTTGATCACGAAGACCTAGGGCAATTTGAGGAAGCCCATCATTGGAATATACAAGCCAAGTTCTATAACGTAAAATTCCCACTAGTATATGAAAGTGACAACATATGAGACTCTCTATATGAAGAACATGGTGCTACTTTGAAGCTCAATATATGAGACTCGCTAAATCATGGTGCTACTTTGAAGCACAAGTGTGGAAAAAAGGATAGTAGCATTGTCCCTTTTTATTTATTTATAATTTTTTTGGGCCTTCTTTTTTTTCTTTGGATTTTTTTTGGGACAATGCTCTATTGAATGATGATCATCACACTTCTATTTATTTACAACTGAATGATTACAACTCAATACTAAAACAAAGTATGACTCTATATGAATGCCTCCGGCGGTGTACCGGGATATGCAATGAATCAAGAGTGACAAGTAAGAAAGAATTATGAACGGTGGCTTTGCCACAAATACTATGTCAACTACATGATCATGCTAAGCAATATGAAAATGATGGATGTGTCATGATGAACTATATGGTGGAAAGTTGCATGGCAATATATCTCAGAATGGCTATGGAAATGCCATAATAGGTAGGTATGGTGGCTGTTTTGAGGAAGGTATATGGTAGGTGTATGATACCGGCGAAAGTTGCACGGTATGAGAGAGGCTAGCAAAGGTGGAAGGGTGAGAGTGCGTATAATCCATGGACTCAACATTAGTCATAAAGAACTCATATACTTATTGCAAAAATTTAGAAGTTATCAAAGCAAAGTATTACGTGCATGCTCCTAGGGGGATAGATTGGTAGGAAAATACCATCGCTCGTCCCCGACCGCCACTCATAAGGAAGACAATCAATAAATAAATCATGCTCTGACTTCATCACATAACGGTTCACCATACGTGCATGCTACGGGAATCACAAACTTCAACACAAGTATTCTTTAAATTCACAACTACTCAACTAGCATGACTTTAATATTATCACCTCCATATCTCAAAACAATTATCATGCTTCAATCCTTTCTTAGTATTCAACAAACTCAAAAGAAAGTTTCACAAATCTTGAATACCAAGCATATTATTATTAGGCAAATTACCATGCTATTAAGAGACTCTCAAAATAATTTAAGTGAAGCATGAGAGATCAATAGTTTCTTTAAAACGAATCCACCATTGTGCTCTAAAAAGATCTAAGTGAAGCACATAGAGCAAAATTATCTAGCTCAAAAGATATAAGTGAAGCACATAGAGCAAAATTATCTAGCTCAAAAGATATAAGTGAAGCACATAGAGCAAAATTATCTAGCTCAAAAGATATAAGTGAAGCACATAGAGTGTTCTATCAAATTTTAATTCATGTATGGCTCTTCAAAAGGTGTGTACAGCAAGGATGATTGTGGCATACTAACAAACAAAGACACAAATAACACAAGACGCTCCAAGCAAAACACATATCATGTTGGTGAATAAAAATATAGTTCCAAGTAAATTACCGATGGAAGTGGACGAAAAGAGGGGATGCCTTCCGGGGCATCACCAACCTTTGACTTTTTGGTGTCCTTGGATTATCTTGGGGGTTCCATGGGAATCCCCAAGCTTAGGATCTTTCCACTCCTTGTTCCATGATCCATCAAAAGAATTCACCCAAAACTTGAAAACTTCACAACACAAAACTCAAAATAGAAAACTCGTGAGCTCCGTTAGCGAAAGAAAACAAAAGACCACTTCAAGGTACTGTAATGAAATCATTATTTATTTATATTGGTATTAAACCTACTGTATTCCAACTTCTCTATGGATCATAAACTATTTTACTAGCCATAGATTCATCAAAATAAGCAAACAACACACGAAAAACAGAATCTGTCATAAACAGAACAGTCTGTAGTAATCTGTAGCTAGCGCATGATCTGGAACCCCAAAAATTCTAAAATAAATTTCTGGACGTGAGGAATTTATCTATTAATCAACTTCACAAATAATTAACTAAATATCACTCTTCAAATAAAAATGACAGCAGTTCTCGTGAGCGCTAAAGTTTCTGTTTTTTACAGCAAGTTCAACAAGACTTTCCCCAAGTCTTCCCAACGGTTCTACTTGGCACAAACACTAATTAAACACAAAAAACACACAAAAACAGAGGCTAAATAATTTATTTATTGAATGATAGAAAGGAAAAATATTGGGTTGTCTCCCAACAAGCGCTTTTCTTTAAAGCCTTTCTAGCTAGGCATTGATAATTATAATGATGCTCACATGAAGGACAAGAATTGAAGCACAAAGAGAGCATAATAAAACATGTGACAAACACATCTAAGTCTAACATACTTCCTATGCATAGGCATATTATAGGCAAACAAATTATCATGGCAAGCAAAAACTAGCATATGCATGGAAGAGGAAAGAAACAATAGTAATCTCAACATAACGAGAGGTAATTTAGTAACATGAAGATTTCTACAACCATATTTTCCTCTCTCATAGTAATTACATGTAGGATCATAAGAAAATTCAACAAAATAGCTATCACATAAAATATTTTCAACATGATCCACATGCATCCAAAGTTGACACTCTTCCAAAATAGTGGGATTAACATTAATTAAAGTCATGACTTCTCCAAACCCACTTTTATCAAGATTTTCATAAGATTGAACATTCTCCAAATATGTGGGATCTAAAGTTGACACTATTCCAAACCCACTTTCAATAATATTGCAAACACTATTATCAATCTCATATTCATCATGGGGTTTAAATAAATTTTCAAGATCATAAGAAGAATCACCCCAATCATAATCATTGCAACAAGTAGTAGACATAGCAAAACTAGCATCCCCAAGCTTAGGGTTTTGCATCTTATTAGCATAATTGACATCAAGAGGATTTATAATAAAATCATTGCAATCATGCTTTTTATTCAAAGATCTATCATGAGTCACTTCATAAAGCACTTCATCAAGATTTTCAGATTTACGGATTTCAGGCAAAAGCTTATAAAGATAATCTAGTGCATCCAAATCACTAGAAATTGGTTCATCATAATTGGATCCCTTAAAAAGATTGGCAAGCGGATGAGGATCCATAGATCTTAAGTTCTCTGTTTAGTAATAAATAAACAACTATTCCAACCATACGAGCAAACAAGAAACGGGCAAAAAGAGGCAAATAGAGAGGGAGGATAGAGAGAGAGGGGGCGAATAAAACGGCAAGGGTGAATTGGGGGGAGGGGAAAACGAGAGGCAAATGGCAAATAATGTAATGCGAGAGATAGGGATTGTGATGGGTACTTGGTATATTGACTTTTTGCATACACTCCCCAGCAACGGCGCCAGAAATCCTTCTTGCTACATCTTGAGCTTGCGTTGGTTTTCCCCGAAGAGGAAGGGATGATGCAGTAGAGTAGCGTAAGTATTTCCCTCAGTTTTTGAGAACCAAGGTATCAATCTAGTAGGAGCCAACGCTCAAGTCCCTCGTACCTGCGCAAAGCGATAGCTACTTGCAACCAACGCGATTAGGGGTTGTCAAGCCCTTCACGGTCACTTACGAGAGTGAGATCTGATAGATAGAATATTTTTGGTATTTTTGATATAAAGATGCAAAGTAAAAAGTAAAACCAAAGTAAAAAAGCAAAACAATATAAAAGTGATGGAGATTGATATCATGAGAATACACCCGGGGGCTAAAGGTTTCACTAGTGGCTTCTCTCAAGAGCATAAGTATTCTACGGTGGGTGAACAAATTACTGTTGAGCAATAGATAGAATTGAGCATAATTATGAGAATATCTAGGCATGATCATGTATATAGGCATCACGTCCGTGACAAGTAGATCGAAACGATTCTGCATCTACTACTATTACTCCACTCATCGACCGCTATCCAGCATGCATCTAGAGTATTAAGTTAAAAACAGAGTAACGCCTTAAGCAAGATGACATGATGTAGAGAGATAAATTCATGCAATATGAAATAAACCCCATCTTGTTATCCTCGATGGCAACGATACAATGCGTGCCTTGCTGCCCCTTCTGTCACTGGGTAAGGACACCGCAAGATCGAACCCAAAGCTAAGCACTTCTCCCATGGCAAGAACTACCAATCTAGTTGGCCAAACCAAATGGATAATTCGAAGAGACTTGCAAAGATAACCAATCATACATAAAAGAATTCAGAGAAGATTCAAATATTATTCATAGATAGACTTGATCATAAACCCACAATTCATCGGTCTCAACAAACACACCGCAAAAAGAAGATTACATCGAATAGATCTCCACAAGAGAGGGGGAGAACTTTGTATTGAGATTCAAAGAGAGAGAAGAAGCCATCTAGCTACTAACTATGGACCCGAAGGTCTGAGGTAAACTACTCACACTTCATCGGAGGGGCTATGATGATGTAGAAGCCCTCCGTGATGACGGCCTTCTTCCGGCGGAGCTCCGAAACAGACCCCAAGATGGGATCTCGTGCATACAGAAAGTTGCGGTGGTGGAATTAGGTTTTTGGCTCCTGTTCTGATCGTTTGGGGGTACGTGTGTATATATAGGAGGAAGGAGTATGTCAGTGGAGCATCGAGGGGCCCACAAGGCAGGGGCGCCCCCCCCCACCCTCGTGACCACCTCTTTGATCCCTTGCAGTAGGGTCCAAGTCTCCTGGATCACGTTTGGTGAGAAAATCACGTTTCCGAAGATTTTATTCCGTTTGGACTCCGTTTGATATTCTGTTTATCTGAAACACTGAATATGGCAAAAAAACAGCAATTCTGGGCTGGGCCTCCGGTTAATAGGTTAGTCCCAAAAATAATATAAAAGTGGAAAATAAAGCCCAATATAGTCCAAAACAGTAGATAATATAGCATGGAGCAATCAAAAATTATAGATACGTTGGAGACGTATCAGGACTCTACTTGGCGTGGAAGGCAAGCTAGGCAATACGGATATGTGTATCTCCTCCTTTGTAACCGACCTTGTGTAACCCTAACCTCCCCGGTGTCTATATAAACCGAAGGGTTTTAGTCCGTAGGACAACATACAATCATACCATAGGCTAGCTTCTAGGGTTTAGCCTCTCCGATCTCATGGTAGATCTACTCTTGTACTACCCATATCATCAATATTAATCAAGCAGGACGTAGGGTTTTACCTCCATCAAGAGGGCCCAAACCTAGGTAAAACATTGTGTCCCCTGCCTCCTGTTACCAACCGCCTTAGACGCACAGTTCGGGACCCCCTACCCGAGATCCACCGGTTTTGACACCGACAACTGCCCTCTCCCTCCCCTCCAACCTATATATATTAGGGGGTTTGCTCTATGGAGAAACACAAGTTTGGAGCTTCCTCTAGTTCTAGTTCTAGTTCTAGTTGAACCTAGTTGATCTAATTAGAGCTAGAACTAGATCCTCTAATACTCATAATTAGAAGCCTGGTGTGATTCTAATTTCCTGCCTCTAATTCTTCGGTGATGCTTAGCTCTAGACGGTGAAGCGCTGCTAGATCGTGAAGGTTGCACGCTTGCAACCAAGTAGAGAGGTCATGCTTTCGGTGTTTGGTTTGCGGGATTGTTCATGGGCAGTTCGCGAGATCGTTTATCGACGTTTCGAGGGACTCCGAGTACGATCTACATCGACACATTATTCTTCTGCTGCAACTCGGTGATGGAAACGATCATCATCCCAACCCGTAATGCATCTTCGTATTGATCTTGGTTGTGTCTAGGTGCAATTTTGTTTTGTTTTCTACTACGTCTCCCAACACCATGGTGGCCCAATACTCCTTCCACCACTTGGAGTTTTAAGGACCGGTGATGCTTAATTAATTATAAAAGCCTTCTAACATTTAGTAGAGCCGTTTATATATAATTTAACAACATCGGAAACATTTTCCACCTATATATTAATTATCGGGAATACCGAATCTTACCCAAAAAAACTCCTAAACCCTTCTGGTGACCCTGAAACGCTTCTGGTTCCTTTTGAAACTATTCTGAATATTAATGAAAATATTTCACAAATAAAAGCTCGATACTCTCATCCTACTAACACCAGCAGATCGTGATTACCTTAAGCTTGTGACCCAGTAGGTTCGGTAAATCATAGACATGGACGAAACCCCTTCGTTCGATGACCGATAGCGGAACCATGGACGTCCATGTTGACCCCTATGATTACACAAATGATATTAGAGTGAACCTTTGGTTATGATGTGATATTAACTTTACTTTGCGATAATTTACAAAACCTGGGGAGTGCCGGTATCCTCCTGAGTCATGCACATGATCACTATACTATTTCCCTCGTTACCGGTTTTGTTCTTCTTTCTTGTTGAAGTGTTTCGGCATCCCCATGACATAGTCACCTGTGTCTGGCCAGACGATGATGGATGCCATCACAACAAGAGGGCCCTAAGAATATCTCTTCATCATCGGAGGAGCAAATCCCACTCTTGAGCTATCTAGTCCCTGCCAAACTTTTTGATGAACCTATAAGTTGTCGTTATGATCACCGTGTTATTGATGATGTTTCGGCAGCCCCAAAGTCCATCATATGGTAGGAAGTGACTACGATACTCCCGCAGTTCGAGGAACTAAAACACGTGCTAACTCTCCGTGTTATAACAATTGATTTCAGACGATATTATCTCAAAGTATAACAAATAAGTTTTGGATCGATTCAATATGATCGTTCTTCTAACTTCATACTCTCAATGTTGTTTTTGGACTATCGTTACACTTAATGATATCCTAAGACCCGCAAAACATGATCACCAAGAACACTTGAGCCAGTCTTAGAGGCAAGACCGGGAACCTATGATTTACTGTTTATCATTCCACGCGTGCATATGAGTTTTCCACTGAATCACGTATTCCAGTATCATAGAAGTTATAGCACGAAATATAAACTCTTAATTATGAAAATGGTAATATAATACAATATTATTGCCTCTAGGGCATATTTCCAACAAGTAGGTGACTTCGACATTTTATTCTTTGGTATCCTATGATGTCTGATGCGCGTACTGATAACCCACGAGTATAGGGGGTCATTTGTAGCCTTTTTTGATAAATAAGTGTGTCGAACCCAACGAGGATCTAAAGGTAGAACAAATATTCCCTCAAGTTCTATCGACCACCGATACAACTCTACGCACACTTAAGGTTTGCTTTGCCTAGAACAAGAATAAAACTAGAAGTAATTTGCTAGAATAAACCTACAAATAAATTGCAACATAATAAATTTAGTATTTTAGTAGAAAGGTTTTTGCCACACAAGAAAGTTATTTGTCCCTAGGCAATTGATAACTAGACCGGTAATCATTATTACAATTTTATATGAGGGAGAGGCATGAGCTAACATACTTTCCGTACTTGGATCATATGCACTTATGATTGGAACTCTAGCAAGCATTCGCAACTACCAAAAATCATTAAGGTAAAACCCAACCACAGCATTAAGTATCAAGTCCTCTTTATCCCATACGCAATAACCCACCTACTCGAGTATGTGTTCTAGTCACTCACGCTACCCACCCCACCATAAGCAAATCATGAACGTATTGCAACACCCTACAACGGGGATCCCTCACGTTTGCGTGACACGAAGGGCACCATAGGACTGCACCAAAGTAAAATATACAACTCAAACCAATCACGATCATCAATCAACCCGTAGGACAAAACAGATCTACTCAAACATCATAGGATAACCACATATCATTGGATAATTGTCGGTGTTCTGGGAACGGGGGTCCCCAGACTTGCCTGCCTGAGGCCTGCGGCGTGGCTCAAAGGGGGGCCCAGCGCGGCCCATCTTCACCAACACAAACCCAAGACCCTCGCAAGGGGCCAAGCCTCGCGGGGCGGACGACACGGAGCTTCCTCAGGCGCGGCCTCGGCAGGCTGGCTCACGAGGAGGCGGAGAGATCAAGGCGGGGTACCTCACGAGGTGCCCGTGACGCAAGCCATGACGACTGGGGGCGCCAGGCGGGTGCCAGCACGCGCAGTGTCCTCCCTTCCTCTTTGGTGCAAAGGGGGCAAGCGCAGCTGCGGAGTACCGAGGCATCAGGCAAAGGTTGCCATTTCGGTGCAACGAGACCAAGACCAGGAGGACTACGAGACCGAGTTCACTGTGGAGCCCAAGACGGCATCATCACCAGAGCTTTGCGCAGGCGAAGACTACTTTTGTTAGGATAGCTGATACTAGCTGTCCCCCTTCAAATTAGCCCGCCATTGTTGGCTCCCTTCCCGCTCGATATTTGGGAAGAGGACCAGGGCCTCTATAAGTAGGACCAGCCACCCACAGTGCAAAGGGGGGCTGGGTGAAGAGAGCCGAGCCAGAGGGTTGGAAGGTTAGAGAAGATTGGAAAGAGAGAGAGAGAGAGAGAAAAGGTGACTGATCTCCACCTAGTAGTTCATCGCCCCAGCCAAGAACAGACCCTCGCGAGGCTGTTCTTCCTTGTATTGTTCGTTATCATCAGCCCAAGAGGCAATCCACCACACCACACACTGGAGTAGGGTATTACACCACAACGGTGGCCCGAACCAGTATAAACCCTGTGTCTCTTGCGTTGTTCTTTCCTTAGTTCAGATCCTAGTAAGGCGGAGGGGTGCAGGAAGGTAGGAAGCGAAATCTCCGTGCGCACCCTAGTGTTCGAACCTCAAGGGTCTACCGGAACCCGAAATCCGACATTTGGCGCGCCAGGTAGGGGTGCGCCGGGATTCGTCTTCCACCACCCCGTTCTCCTCCGACCATCACGCCCATGTCTGACGCTCGTTGGGCCAGCGCTGAGCGCTGGGCCGCGCTCGCTTCCCGCATCGCCCTGACGGCCCCTGTCGGCGGGAATCCTCGCCGTTCCCCGTCACCTGCCGTCGATGCCGCCACTGGCCCGGCGGGGGACGAGCAACAAGCATCGTCCCAGCATCCGTCCGTGCGGCAAGACGGCCGCACCGCGACTTCCTCGCTCACCCCAGCTGGTTCTTCATCCCGCGCGCTCCGCGCGCCCATGGAGGCTCAGGCTGCACTCATCGCGGCGAATGAGCTCCTGCGCTACCATCCCGTCGAGGACGTCTACGAAGAATGGCTCGACCGCGTCGCCGAGCTCGTCCGCGCCGCAGGGGGCTCTCCTGCACCGTCCGTTCCGCTGCACCGCACCCCGCCCCGTGCGGGCAGTGAAGCTCGGGTGGCGCCCCGTCCGCCTCCTCCTCAGGAAGGCGCCATGGCTCCAAGGAGCGTGGCCCCTGGGCGGAACCCGCTCCGTCAGGTGCCAGCGCAGCAAGAGCAGAGCTGTCAAGAAGTCCCTCGCCCGCAGGAAGCTGCCCGGGCGCTCCCTGCTCCAGCACGTCGCGACCATGCTCCTGCTCCCGCGCGTCAAGACCCCGCGCTGCTCCCAGCTGCAGAGCATGGGGACATGCAAGACCAAGTTCCCCGTCATCCAAGGCCTCCCGTGGCCACAGCAGGCTGCCGCGCCTTCGCCGCCGAGCTACGCAACATCGCGTGGCCCGGCAAGTTCAAGCCAGACTTGCCTCCTCGCTACGACGGCACGGCTGACCCTGCGGAGTTCCTCCAGCTCTACGAGCTGGACATCGAAGCTGCTAACGGAGACGAGAAGGTCATGGCGAACTGGTTCCCCATGGCACTCAAGGACGGGGCCTGCACCTGGCTCCTGAACCTGGCCCCAGGCACAATCTCCTCCTGGGAAGAGATGCGCACCCGCTTCATCGCCAACTTCCAAGGCACTCGCGACCGGCCACCCGCCATGAGCGACATGCGCCGCATCAAGCAACAGCCCGGGGAGACCCTGCAGAAGTACATCCAGCGCTTCAACAACGCGCGCCTCAAGATTCCCAAGGTGACTGAGGAGGCCATCATCTCGGCCTTCTCCAACGGCGTGCGCGACGTCAAGATGAAGGAGGAGCTGGCGATGCATGAAGACCTGTGCACTTCCTTGGAACTGTTCAACCTGGCAACCAAGTGCGCCAGGGCCGAGGAAGGGCGTCTCTCCCTCCTCGAGCTGCCTGCCGCAGACCCAGAAGAGAAGAAGCCCAAGGCCAAGGATGTGAAGCGCAAGGGGGCTGTCGTGCTCGCGGCAGAACCAGACACCAAGCGGGGCAGAGATCAGCCTGGACCTTACAAGGGCAGCCGGTACTGTGTGTAACATGACCTCCACACCCACAACACCAACGAATGTCAAGAGCTCCGAGCTATGTGAGAAGGAAGGATCGGCCGTCGCCCTGACCGCAGTGACCGGGGCTACGGCCGAGGAGGGGGAAGGAACGCAGGCCGCTGGGAAGACCGTGGCCCGCGCCAAGGGTGGCGCGATCAACCTCGCGAGGATCGCTGGCAAGACCCGCCTCGCGAGGGAGACTGGAGGGATCAGCCTCGTGAGGATCTCCCGCAAGGCAACGCAGGCCTCCCGCCGCTGCCGCCGCTACCAAGGAGAAACAAGGACCGCCACCAGGACGAGGGGGCTGGGGGATTCCAGGAGCCGCGCGCGATCGCCTGCATCCTAGGCGGGGCACAAGCCCCAGCCTCTCAGCGCATCTTCAAGCAGTTCCCCCGCGAAGTGAACGCAGTCCTCCCCAGGCTCGAAGCCACGCGCCCTCTCAGGTGGTCGGCATGCGCCATCACGTTCAGCTTAGCAGACCAGCTCAAGTGTGCGGCTACAGCCGGAGTCCTCCCGATGCTTTGTTCCCCAATCATCAGCAATGTGGTGGTCACCAAGACCCTCATCGATGGCGGGGCAGGGCTCAACGTCCTGTCCATGGAAACATTCAACAACCTCCAAGTGCCCTACAACCAGCTTCAGCCAACCAAGCCTTTCTCCGGTATCACCGACGGCTCCACGGTCCCGATTGGGCAGGTTCGCCTCCCTGTCACCTTCGGAGCACGCGACAACTACCGCACCGAGCTCATCGACTTCGACGTCGCTCACATTCGCCTGCCGTACAACGCCATCCTTGGGTACCCAGCGCTGGCCAAGTTCATGGCCGTAACTCACCACGGCTACAATGTCCTCAAGATGCCAGGAAGCGGCGAGGTCATCACGGTGCCATGTGAAGAGAAGCACGCGGTGTGTTCCCTGGAGCGATCATTTCAGGCCGCGTCACTGGAAGACCCGGATCGTGGAAGCAGGAGGCCTCCCGAGACCGCCCCTAAGAAGAAGAAGACATCGTCCGGCCCGACCACTCAGGGGGCAGGCCCCTCTGGGCCCGCGCCTGCCTAGGGGGAACCTCCTTCCATCGCATAGGAAAGCGCGCCCGGCGCCCTCCTCAGGCAGGGCTCGAGGGCTCTCCCCTGGAGGGCCACCGACCTAGCCAGGTTCACGAGGGAGGCGCTTGGGCACCACATGGAGGCGTGTTTCGAAGCACGTTTCCCTTAAGAAGGAGCAAGGCAAGGAGATCCAGACCATCAGGAGTTCGTCAGCAAGGCCATTCAGGAGCTACAGGAGTCAAGAGTCATGAAAGGCGGCCGCCGCCTACCCGCAGTGGCTCCCCATCCAGGCGAGGATGGTGGGCTGCGCGTCTGCATTGACATACCAGGGCTCAACCGAGTCGCCTCTCTGGAGCGCCTCTGGCCCTCGCGAGTGGGGCGCTGCGGAGGTCCACCCCACAGCTACGTTCGCATGCCTTACGGTTTGCCGAACGCGACTAACACGTACCAGCGCCTCATGAGGGGCATCACGGAGGCACGAGAGGCCAGGCGTTCCGCAGCCCTAGCAGGGATGGAGATGGCCCGTGAGGAGCCGCCAGCGCCTCCGGAGCCCCCCGAGGCCCCAGGGCCTGGGAGGCCCATGAGGATCGGCTCCCGCAGCCCACCGAGCCTGCTACACCAACGCTCCTTCGTCCTCAACATCATCAGGTGACATCTTTCGAGTTTTCTTTCCAGCTGGGAGCGCCCCCCCAGGGCTGCATTATTCCCAGGCCGTGTTGGTCCGTCCCTGCGGCGTGTATCCCTTTTTATTCCATGTTGTTAGCTTACCTTGTTGGGGGCGCCCCTCGGGCTGCATGATCCCCAAGCTGCTCGGGCCTGACCCAGTGATGTCCGCATTCCCAGCATCTATTTGAACGAATCCACTCCTTCGCGGCTAATGTGTTTTACCCAGTTGCCTGCTCAGCTGACACCAACTAACGGAGCTGCTCCCAAACTTCACGATGCTTGCGCATGGGTCCGTCCCTGCAACGCCGACAAACCTGAATGGCTGAGCTCTGGCCGCGGCAGCCCCGCATAGCGTCACCTCGTCAAGCCTTCAGTGCCTCACTACCCCTCGGAAGCAGCCAACGACTGACTGTCAATTGTCATGGCAACCCCTTGTTTTTTCTATGATGGACCTGCAGGACATCCTGAAGGGGCTGCGTCAAGCGAGGCCCTTGCGGTGTCACCTGCGCTCTCGTCGGCGCGAACCGCTTGCACGTTAAAGGGGGGCCGCCTGAGCATCGCGACTCAGGGCTCCTACTGGCTCTCCAGCCCTCACCCTCTGGCCTTCACCACGGCATCACGACCTGGCATACCAGCGATGGCTGAGACTCGCTTGAGGGCCGGGACCCGAGGACGTAGAGCAGAAAGGGGAGCAAAGGCGAGAGGGGAGAGACACGCGAGGACCTCACCAAGCAACCTCGCGCCTACCGGTGCACGGACCCGGCGACACACTAGAGAGCGGCCCCTGATCCTCGAGATAAGTCATCACCCGGAAGTGCAAGCTGCGGCGGCACCATCCCCGCACCTAATGCTACCCCGTGTTAGCAACGCCGCTCTCCTTTCTCACCAAACAACGGCTGCTTGGGCGCCAAAGGGGACCTCCTGAGCATCGCGACTCAGGGGCTCTTACCGGACTCCGGGTCTCTCACCTCCTGGCCTTGACCACGGCATCGCGACCTGGCATACCAGCGACGGCTGAAGCCGCCTTGGGACTGGGACCTGTTGGCGCAGAGCACCAAGCCCTCGTGAGGCTCGAAAGGGAGGACTAAGCTAAGACGGAATGAGCAACTCGCGCAATTCTACGACAAGGGTTATATTGACAAAACAGGATCACAGGCACCTTACAAGCCCCCACGGGACGCGTTTTTAATTCCTCGCAGGGAACAGATCCTAAAGGGACACAAACTACGTGCGACCCTGCAAAAGACGCCATCATCAACAGTGGGCCATCAAGCACCGACCCCAACCCCATCCAGATCAGAGACAGCGGCGGCCTGACGAGCCCGCCCTGCTCCAGGAGCGGCTCCGGCTCGGGGGCTCGTAGCTGTCGTCGCTCGTCTCCGGAGTCGCGAAGAGCTCGCCGGAGTCGCTGGAGCCTCCGACGCCTCCACCGCCTGAGGAGCCTCCAAGGGACTGGTTGGCGGGCCCAGTCCTCGTCGCGGCAGGGTCCGGGCCACCTTCCCCGGGGCAGCACTCCAGCCGGCGCCCGCTCGCATCGAAGACCTTGAAGAGCATCACCGAAGCACCATCGTAATCCAAGTGGACCGTGAAGACGCCCCTTACCCTGCAAACCCGGGCGATCTCTCTCCAGCCCTGAGTCATGAAGACCTCGCCCGGGGCAACGACCGCGACCTCTGCCTCGGTCGCGAGGGTGCTACAGCCGGCGTGCTGCAGCCAGAGCTCCAGGGGCTCCCCCTGCGGGATGATGGAGGTGAAGAAGGGAGGAAGGCGGATCCAAGACTGAAGAGGAATGGCGACGTGGAGCACGAACTCTTGGGAGGAGCCCTCGGTGTGGACCCCAGGGGGGACAACCCACACCTTCGTGACCCGTCGGTGCCGACGGCGGCGCCGCCCATGGCGGTCCACATCAGCTCCTTCGGGGCCCTCGACGTGGGCGTACAATGGCAGCGGGATCCCCGGCGGCACCCGCTCGCACCAAGGCCTCGACACCACCTGAAGGGCCCCTTCCTTCGGGCCACGGGGGACGAGCCGTTTCTTCGGCGGGAGTGGGTATGGCTCCTCTCGGGGAGCTTTTCCCTTCTCTGCCATCGAGAACCGGCGGATCGGAGCCATCGTAGCAAGACAGAGCAAGGATCGGGAAGAAGGAGAAGCAAGGAGGGATGGACTGGAAGGGCGCACGCTGTCCCCTACTTATGGGCGGCAAAGGCCAACTACCGACCTCCACGATTGCAGAATAATCATGACCCACTTTGCATGCAGGGACTTGTCCAATCCATGCAGTTGCCGAGGCGCCATGGGGAAGTGGAGGCGCCCACGTCCAACCAACCGCCACGCGTGCCCAGGGCCGCAGGCTGTTAGGGCCCGTGGCGCTTCGCTCTTGCCCTTCCGCCTCCCTGCATGGCCAAGTCCGGGCGCGCCTTGGGCCCGGGGGCTACTGTCGGCATTCTGGGAACGGGGGTCCCCAGACTTTCCTGCCTGTGGCCTGCGGCGTGGCTCAAAGGGGGGCCCAGCGCGGCCCATCTTCACCAACACAAACCCAAGACCCTCGCGAGCGGCCAAGCCTCGTGGGGCGGACGACACGGAGCTTCCTCAGGCGCGGCCTCGGCAGGCTGGCTCACGAGGGGGCGGAGAGATCAAGGCGGGGTACCTCACGAGGTGCCCATGATGCAAGCCATGATGACCGGGGGCGCCAGGGGGGTGCCAGCACACGCAGTGTCCTCCCTTCCTCTTTGGTGCAAAGGGGGCAAGCGCAGCCGTGGAGTACCGAGGCATCAGGCAAAGGTTGCCGTTTTGGTGCAACAAGACCAAGACCAGGAGGACTACGAGACGGAGGTCACTGTGGAGCCCAAGACGGCATCATCACCAGAGCTTTGCGCAGGCGAAGACTACTTTTGTTAGGATAGCTGATACTAGCTGTCCCCCTTCAAATTAGCCTGCCATTGTTTGCCACCTTCCCGCTCGATATTTGGGAAGAGGACCAGGGCCTCTATAAGTAGGACCAGCCACCCACAGTGCAAAGGGGGGCTGGGTGAAGAGAGCCGAGCCGGAGGGTTGGAAGGTTAAAGAAGATCGGAAAGAGAGAGAGAGAGAGAGAGAGAGAGAGAGAGAGAGAGAGAGAGAGAAAAGGTGACTGATCTCCACCTAGTAGTTCATCGCCCCAGCCAAGAACAGACCCTCGTGAGGCTGTTCTTCCTTGTATTGTTCGTTATCATTAGCCCAAGAGGCAATCCACCACACCACACACTAGAGTAGGGTATTACACCACAACGGTGGCCCAAACCAGTATAAACCCTGTGTCTCTTGCGTTGTTCTTTCCTTAGTTCAGATCCTAGTAAGGCGGAGGGGTGCAGGAAGGTAGGAAGCGAAATCTCCGCGCGCACCCCAGTGTTCGAACCTCAAGGGTCTACCGGAACCCGAAATCTGACATTTGGCGCGCCAGGTAGGGGTGCGTCGGGATTCGTCTTCCACCACCCCGTTCTCCTCCGACCATCACGCCCATGTCTGACGCTCGTCGGGCCCGCGCTGAGTGCCGGGCCGCGCTCGCTTCCCGCATCGCCCAGACGGCCCCTGTCGGCGGGCGTCCTCGCCGTTCCCCGTCACCTGCCGTCGATGCCGCCACTGGCCCTGCGGGGGACGAGCAGCAAGCATCGTCCCAGCATCCGTCCGTGCGACAAGACGGCCGCACCGCGACTCCCTCGCTCACCCCAGCTGGTTCTTCGTCCCGCACGCTCCGCGCGCCCATGGAGGCTCGGGCTGCACTCATCGCGGCGAATGAGCTCCTGCGCTACCGTCCTGTCGACGACGTCTACGAAGAATGGCTCGACCGCGTCGCTGAGCTCATCCGCGCCGCAGGGGGCTCTCCTGCGCCATCCGTTTCGCTGCACCGAACCCCGCCCCGCGCGGGCAGTGAAGCTCCGGTGGCGCCCCGGCCGCCTCCTCCTCAGGAAGGCGCCATGGCTCCAAGGCGCGAGGGTCGAACACTGGGGTTAAGAGGAGAGGTTCGATAGGAGGTTGAATCGGAGAAAGACAATCAGAGAGAGAGAGAGAGGAGGGTGGCTGAACTCCACCTAGTAGTTCATTGCCCCAGCCAAGAACAGACCCTCGCGAGGCTGTTCTTCCTTGTATTGTTCGTTATCATCAGCCCAAGTGGCAATCCACCACACCACACACTGGAGTAGGGTATTACACCACAATGGTGGCCCGAACCAGTATAAACCCTGTGTCTCTTGCGTTGTTCTTTCCTTAGTTCAGATCCTAGCAAGGCGGAGGGGTGCAGGAAGGTAGGAGGCGAAATCTCCGCGCGCACCCCAGTGTTCGAACCTCAAGGGTCTGTCGGAACCCGAAATCCGACAATAATAATATATAGTGTTGAGCACCATGTTTAAGTATAGAATCGCAGTGGGAATAGAGAGGTTATACCGCTGCATAGATGGGGAGAAAGTTGGTGTTGACGGTAGCAAGATTGTTAATGTAGATCATCGTCATGATCCTTGCCCCAGCGGCACTCTAGCACCTCCTTCTCCTTCTTTCTTGGCCTCCCCTAGATGAGAGGAGAGTTTCCCCTCTAGTCCATGGCCTCCATGGTGGCGGAGGGGCGAGAGCCCCTCCGAGATTAGATCTATCTCTTTGTTCTCTTCTGTTTCGCGTTCCTATTTTCTGGCACTTCACCTTTCCTTAAATTCCCGAAGATCCTTAACTCCGATTGCGCTGAAATTTTAACACGTTTTTTCCATAAATTATCTTTTTTGCGGCGAAATAAGGACCCCAACCGACTTACGGGGTGCCCACTAGGCACCACCGCGCGCCAAGGGGTGTGGGTCGCGCCCTGGTGGGTAGTGGAGGCGGTGGGCCTCCATTTGCGTCGATTCCACCTCCCAAAAATCACATATGTTCCAAAATAAATCGCCGTAAATTTTTATCGTGTTTGGACTTCGTTTAATATGGATATTCTACAAAACAAAAAACATGCAACAAACAGGAACTGGCATGCGGCACTGGATCAATATGTTAGTCTAAAAAACAATATAAAATGTTGCCAAAAGTATATAAAATTTGTATAATATTGGCATGAACAATCAAAAATTATAGATATGACAGTGACATATCACTTACCATTTAATGCAGTGGCAGTTTTTGTTACGGAACTTCCTTAGTTCCTTTTAAATCATTTGTTTAAATCAGTAAGCTTAAATCAATAAGTTTGTATTCCATGGCAACACACGGGCATTCAACTTTTCCTTATTAAGGTCACTTTCTAGATATTTCAATACTAGATTTTTGGGATTCACTCTAACATTTTGTGAATATGTTTACACTTTTAATCTTGTCGTTGTGATTTCCGACCTATATATTTGGTGACATTTGTTATAGGTCCGCCTGGGAGAGTACAGTTGTGCCCAACATTTTCATAAATTTATATTTCTTTGTTGATTCCTCCCATGTATTCCCATGTATAAAAAGTGGTTTTCCTCTACAATATTTACCCTAATATATATGTTTCCTTTCACCCATACTGTTTCTGAAAATAAAGGTTTATATACATACTTGTGATTTCATTTTTGAAATTTGAATACACGGTCTGAACTACAAAAAATTTCCAATTAAAATTTTGGAATTGCATTTTTTATTCATTACATACCTGTGTTTTAGTGTGAGGGGCGGAGTGAGAGTAGAGATGTACACCATGTGTTGTAGAAACGTACTTGGATAAATATGTGGTGCGTACAATGTGTTGTAGAAATATTCTTCGATAAATATGTTTTTAGATCTTGATATTTTGGTATGCTTGTAAATTTATCCATTCACATATCACCCCGAGAAACATTTTTAGTTAGGGGAAGGAAGAAAATAAGAACACACTTTGACAGCTCGTTGCAACGCACTTAGCATTCTAATAGTGCACGTAAGAGCATCTCAAACAGCCGCCCAACGCGCGACGCGCTAAAAAAGCGTTTGCAGGGCCCTCATCGCGAGTTTTTGCATGGCGAGGAGCGTTTTCTCCAGCGGCCACTGCAAAATATAGTGCGCCCGAGCCGCTACAACAGACGAGCTAAACTGCAACGCGTCCGAGCAGCCGGCGCTTGCCATATGTTGCACGTAGCGACCAGGCCTCAGCCAGTCTGATCTCTATGCTCTGGTGTCATCCCTGGATCAGTAATGCTGACACCACACAGTACTCGGAGGATTTATAACAGAGTAGCAATCACACACTTATTACATCGAGTGTCTCAAAATAGAACTTATTACAATAAATATGGCTTAAGGCCATCTAATAACGATAACAGCGGAAGGCTTGGAAGATAAGTGAGTCCATCAACTCCAACGGCATCACTGAGTATAGAACCACGACCTAAAAACTCCTCAATCGTCGTCAGAAAATCCTGCAACATTAACGATGCAGCCCGAAACGGGTCAGCACATGGAATATGCTGGCAAGGTAACACATAGAGAGTAATGGAATAAACTGCTATACTACATGCATATTTGGCTGGTGGAAAGCTCTATGGTTACAGTTTTGCATAAAGCCAATTTTTCCCTACTGCAAAGGAATAAATTTATTTAACTATCATGGTAGTTGTTAAACATTGAGAATGGTTGATAGAATTCTCAATCCCATTTAATCATCAACATTAACAAAGCCCAACAAAATTAATTTAGAGTAACATGTTGAGATTCACATGATAATCCAGGTACTAGATACTCAAGATGTCCATAACCGGGGACACGGCTAATCATGATTAGTTTAATACACTCTGCAGAGGTTTGCGCACTTTTCCCCACAAGACTCGATCGCCTCCGTTTGGTTTCTCGCACTACATGGTGTTTGAGAAAACGGATGACCGAGACATAGTCTTTCAGAAGCGCTCGCACCTTACGATTGGGTAGACCGTACCACCTACATCCCCTACATCTGCTAGTCTACCACTGTAAGAGTTCGCACGACTTAGTCAACTATGCTAGAGCCCATAATAGCTTGTGGCGGCACACGGAAGTTTCTAGCATGAATAATCTCATGATCCCTTTGAGCCTGGGTGGCGGTCCAAAAGAAAACAGGCAAGTCCTGGATTACCCAGGTGCCTCAATCCACCCAGATGTGTGTTTATGTTGCCACCTTAGATAAACCATTAATTAACAATACTCACATCTGTCATGGATATGACTCACCCAATCCACGTCTACTAGCATAGCATGGCAATAAGCAAACGTAGAAGTAACTCCCAAAGGTTTGATATAACAGGTGATAGGTACTACCTCAACTACTTCCCATCCCACAATTTAATTAGACCCTAATCATGCAATGTTTGAGGATTGATCTAATGCAATAAAACTGGGTAGTAGAAAAGGTATGATCAAGTGTTACTTGCCTTGCTGATGATCCGGGAAACCTAGTGATTCGAAGTAACAGGCGGCGCACTCCGGGTATTCTATCGTAGACAAACAAACAAGCATACAATAAGTACTCATCTAATGGATAGGTAAAAGTCAAATAAGAGATCTAACCAGAAAATTCAACTTAAGAACTCCGGTTTGTAAAAAGAATCAAATCGAACGAAGCAACGAAAGTCAAACGGCGAAAGAAAACAACTTCGTTCTACTAATCTGGATCTAGGGCAATTTTTACAGTGGCAAAAGCTTGTTTGAGTTGGTTAAACGGATAGAGGGTTTCGAGATGAAACTCCAGGCGCTTGAATCGCCTGATTCCGATAAACGAGCGAAAAGATATACTAAAAAGAAAATCGGATCAGGAATCGCGATCAGAAAAATCACGGATTTAATCCGAGAAAAAGAAAAAACGACGAACGTTCGCTAGAACGAACGAATGGACGAACGCTCACTATTTAAATAAAGCAGAAAAACCGATCTATTTAAAAAAACGAACCTAAGAAAAACCGACGAAAAACCGACGGTTTTTTGAGAGAAAAAAAACGGCGGCACGGAAATCGAGGCGGCGGCGAACCTCGGGCGGCGTGCGGCGATGGCGGCATCCGGCGGCGGCGGCGGCTGGCGGCGGCGCCGGTGGGGCTGGGGCTGGGGCTAGGGTTCGGCCCGGGGTGGGCTGGCTTATAAAGACTAGTCGGGCAGGAGTCCTAGTCGGACACGGCCCGTAGGTCGGTTCGTTTTTTTTAAATAATTACGCGCAGAAGAAAAATAAAAAGAAATACTAAACAGACTCCAAAAATCCCGAAATAAATTTTCCCTGGCTTCTAAAATCAAGCCGCACAAGGTGAACATTTATTTGGGGCCTAAATACAATTTTTAAAAACACACATTTTTCCTAAATTCAAATAAAATAATGAAAAACTCCGAAATAAAATCTTATTTGATTTTATTATTAAATCCTCAATATTTCTTTATTTTGGGAAAGTCATTTTATTCCCTCTCTCATATTTTTGTAATAGAAATAATTGATGATAAAATAAATAAAATCAAATGATCCTATTCTCAAAATTTGAGAAAACTCAAATATGAAAATAACGAAATCCCCAACTCTCTCCGTGGGTCCTTGAGTTGCGTAGAATTTCTAGGATCAAAACCAAAAGCAAATAAAATATGATATGCAGTGATGATCTAATGTATAACATTCCAAATTGAAAATTTGAGATTTTACAAACCTACCCCCTTAAGATGAATCTCGCCCTCGAGATTCGGGTTGGCTAGAAAATAGGTGAGGGTGGTCCTTGAGCAAATATTCCTCTCGTTCCCAGGTGGCTTCGTCCTCCGTGTGGTGGCTCCACTGAACTTTGCAAAACTTGATAACCTTGCTGCGAGTGACTCGACTAGCATACTCTAGAATCTTAATTGGTTTCTCCTCATAGGTCAAATCGTTATCCAATTGAATTGTTTCCAATGGCACTGTATCTCTCAAGGGTATGTCGGCCATCTCCGCGTGGCACTTCTTCAACTGAGAAACGTGGAACACATCATGAACTCCTGACAATCCTTCGGGTAATTCCAATTTGTATGCCACTTCTCCCATACGCTCCAAAACTCGATATGGTCCTACAAATCGTGGCGCTAATTTTCCTTTGACCCCAAAACGCTTTGTTCCCCGAAGTGGAGATACTCGAAGATAAACTCGGTCTCCGACTTCGTAAACTGTCTCCTTGTGTTTAGAATCTGCATAACTCTTCTGTCTGGACTGAGCTACCGTGAGCCTATCGCGAATCAATTTCACTTTCTGTTCAGACTCCTTAATCAAATCAGGTCCAAACAACTGGCGGTCTCCAACTTCGTCCCATGACAATGGTGTCCTGCACCTCCTTCCGTACAAAGCTTCGAAAGGGGCCATCTTTAAACTGGTTTGGTAACTGTTGTTGTAAGAGAACTCTGCATATGGCAAATTGACGTCCCAACTAGATCTGTAATCTAGCGCACAAGCTCTCAGCATGTCCTCCAAAATTTGATTAACTCTCTCAGTCTTTCCATCTATCTGTGGATGAAAAGCTGTACTGAATTCTAGCCTAGTTCCCAAAGTTGCGTGCAACTGCTTCCAGAACTTTGAGGTAAACTGCGTTCCTCTATCTGATACGATACTCCTCGGAACTCCATGCAGACATATGATCCTGGTCATGTATATCTTGCCAACTTAGCACTGGTGTAAGTGGTCTTTACTGGGATGAAATGAGCTACCTTCGTCAATCGATCAACTACAACCCAAATCGAGTCATAGCCTGAACGAGTCCTGGGTAATCCCGTGATAAAATCCATACCTAACTTATCCCACTTCCATTCGGGTATCGGCAATGGTTGTAGCAACCCTGCTGGCTTCTGATGCTCTGCCTTTACTCTCTGACATACATCACAAACTGCTACATACTCCGCAATATCTTTCTTCATTCTGGTCCACCAGAAAATATCCTTCAAATCCAAATACATCTTGGTATTTCCTGGGTCAATCGAATATGGTGAATCGTGTGCCTCTTGCAGTATCAACTTCCTGATCTCCGGGTCATTGGGCACGTAAACACGGTCTTCAAACCATAGGGTATCGTGCTCATCCTCACGAAATCCCTTAGCCTTTCCCTTGCTAAGTTTCTCCTTAATAGAAGCAATCTCCTTGTCAGTCCTTTGGGCTTCTCTGATTTTATCCATCAATGTAGACTGAATCTCCAATGCTTCTACATAGCCTCTCGGAACTATTTCCAAACATAGTTCACGAAGATTTTCTGCTAACTCCCTTGGTATTTCTCCCGTCATTAGGGTGTTGACATGACTCTTATGGCTCGTCAGCTACTACATTAGCCTTTCCGGGGTGATAATGCAATTTCATATCATAATCCTGATGAGCTCCAACCATCTCCTTTGTCTGAGGTTTAACTCTTTCTGTGTGAAGATGTATTTCAAACTCTTATGATCCGTATACACCTCGCAATGGTTTCCAATGAGAAAATGTCTCCATGTTTTCAATGCATGCACTACGGCTGCTAACTCCAAATCATGCGTAGCATAATTTAACTCATGAGGTTTAATCTGTCGTGAGGCATATGAAACAACTCTCCCTTCCTGCATAAGCACTGCTCCAAGTCCTCGACGTGAAGCGTCGCAATACACCTCATAATCCTTGGTCTGCTCTGGCAAAATCAACACTGGTGAGGTAACCAAACGTTTCTTCAGCTCCTGGAAACTAGCCTCACATTCCTCCGTCCATTTGAACTTGGTATCTTTCCTCAACAACTTAGTCATAGGCTTCGCAATCTTTGAGAAATTCTCAATAAATCTCCGGTAGTATCCTGCGAGTCCAAGAAAACTCCGGATCTCTCCCACGGTGGTTGGTGCTTCCCACTTGGTCACGGTATCAACTTTAGTGGGATCAACTGCTATACCTTCTCCGGATATAACGTGTCCGAGAAATCCTACTTCCTTCAGCCAAAACTCACATTTGCTGAACTTGGCATACAACTGATGTTCTCTGAGCTTTCCAAGAACCAAACGCAAATGTTCCTTATGTTCCTCTTCATTCTTCGAGTAAACCAGGATATCATCAATGAACACCACGGCGAACTTATCCAAGAACTCCATAAACACTTTGTTCATCATGTTCATAAAATAAGCAGGTGCATTAGTCAGACCAAATGACATAGCGGTATACTCGTACAGCCCATACCTGGTGGTAAAAGCTGTCTTAGGAATATCTTGTTCTTGAATCTTCAACTGGTGCTATCCTGATCGCAGATTGATTTTGGAAAATACCTTAGCTCCTTGCAATCGATCAAACAGATCATTGATCATTGGTAGTGGGTACTTGTTCTTAATCGTTACTTCATTCAATCCTCGATAATCAACAACCATACTTAATGATCCATCCTTCTTCTCCACTAGGATTACTGGCGATCCCCAAGGCGAAGAACTTGGGCGAATATATCCCTTATCCAGTAACTCCTTAATATGCTTCTTAATTTCCACCAAATCCTTTGCAGGCATCCTGTATGGTCTCTTCGATATTGACCCTGTGCCTGGCAATAGCTCAATCAAAAACTCAATGTATCTATCTGGTGGCATGCCTGGCAACTCCTCTGGAAATACATCAGGGAAATCCTTCACTACTGGTACTTCCTCCTGCACAACTCCTGTTAAGCAATTTACTTGGGTCCTCTTTGGCACATGTCGGGATACATACTTGATCCTTCTCCCTTCTGGGGTGGTAAGCAAAATTGACTTACTAGCACATTCATTATTCCCTTCATACTTTGATAACCAATCCATGCCTAATATCACATCCAATCCTTGGGATTCCAATACTATTAGGTCTGAGGGAAAAACATAGTTACCAATCCTTAATGGTAACCGATCACACCATAGACTAGCCATATATTCTGCTCCAGGTGAGGTTACTAACATGGGTGCCCTAAGGGCTTGGGTTGGCAGTTTATACTTATCCACAAATCCCCTTGATATGTATGAACGCGATGCACCAGTATCGAAAAGAACGAGTGCAGTAAATGACTTAACCAAAAACTTACCGATTACTGCATCCGGCTGCTCTTCAACCTCCTCCACGTTAACGTGGCTCACCTGTCCCTTGTTGAAAGGGTTCGGCTTCTTCCTAGAGCTTCCATTGCTATTTCCATTTTGTCATTCAGGACATTCATTAGCATAATGTCCGGTCTTTGAACACTTAAAGCAAGTGACTTGGCTCAGGTCTTTCTTGGCTGGGGTTGATGGGTTGGTGCGATTCTGGCCGTTGCTTCCTCCATTCCCATTACCATTCTTGGTGCCATTGTGGTTGTGCGAGCTACCTCCTCCATGAGTATGCTGAAAATGTCCTCCCGATCTAGGGGTAAAACGTGGCTTCTGCTGAGCTCCAGAATTGTACTTCCCTTGTCCATACTTCCTCTTGCGATTCTCAATTTGCTGTTGCTTGCCTTCAATCATAAGAGCACGATCTACCAACTCCTGGTAGTTGTTGAAGGTTGCTACCATCAACTGCATGCTCAACTCATCATTCAATCCTTCTAGAAACTTCTCCTGCTTAGCTGCATCCGTAGCAACGTCATCTGGGGCATAACGTGCTAACTTACTAAAGTCCTCCACATATTGGCCAACTGTCCGTCCTCCCTGGCGCAAGTTGCGAAACTCACACTTCTTCATGGCCATAGCTCCTGTTGAAACATGGGCAGTGTGAAAAGCATGCTAAAACTCGTCCCATGTGACAGTGTCGACAGGGAAAGTGGCTGTGAAATTCTCCCACCATGATGCGGCGGGTCCTTCAAGCTGATGGGCGGCAAACTTCACCTTCTCCGCATCCGTGCATCCTGCTGTGGTTAACTCTCTAGCTGTCTTGTGGAGCCAATCATCTGCTACTATTGGCTCGGTGCTACTGGAAAACACCGGCGGATTCAGCCTAAGAAAACGGGCTAAGTGATCAACAGGTGGTGGTGGTGGTGGTGGGTTGTTGCTGTTGTTCCCCTGATTCTGATTCTGGACTAGCAACTGCATCAATGTGTTTTGTTGCTGGATCAACTGGGTGAGCTCCGGTGGAAAGGTGAATCCGGGGTCACGTCTCGGAGGCATCTGAGGGTTTAGAAAAGATGAGAGTTAAGAATAGAGAGGTCTAAAGAGAAAATACTACCCATATGCACATGAGGCAAAAAGCAAACAATTCACTTCATTCAATCAAACAAACAAGGGCATACAATCGATCTAACTATCGCAAAAGTGCTCGGACTACTATATTTACATGGTGGACTACTACTACTGATGAGGTGGTCTACTAGAAATATTCTTCGGTTGCAGACTCCATGATATCTGCTCCAGCTTCATCAACATAGTCATCATCGCTACTACCTGGATCCGAATCAGTGTCGTCGATGATGATGTAGTCTTCCGGGCTAATCTCCTTGGGTTCTTCGTCTTCATCTACTGGTGTAGGGCCTCCCATAAATATCCCGATCTTCTTTGTTAGGTCGGCATTCTTATCCACCAATACTTCAATTTCTTCTTCATAATCTTCACGTGTAGCCTTGAGTTCTTCCTCCAGTTCCTTGATTCTTGTCCTTGCCTTCTTCAGATCTATCATGTCGGCGCACATCTAGTTCTCCTGTCATCGAATGTGCTGGTTTAACTCCTGGATAAAAGCTGCAATTGATCTATCCTTCCTAGTACTGATCATCTCCCAGTGCTCATCTCGGTGCCCACAAATCTAGTAGATAGTATCCTTGAGATCCTTGCGGTAGACTTCTCCAATGCGTCCCATGGTGATGTGAACTGCCATGCTCTTTCCTAGATTCCAAGTTGGTGCATCAAAAGAAAACTCTATGGGCTCAATGACTGGCATGAACGTCCTTCCTAGAACTTGAACTTGAATCATCCAGCGCTCTTCTTCAGGTAAAGTGGCGTTGTAGATTCCGGTGAAGCTTGGTACTCCTATGTTCAGGTATCTAGTGACTTCCTTCAAGTGACGTCCAAAAGGTGTATCTTCATCCGGTTGTGTGAACTTGTTCCTTGCATCCGCCATCCTAAAAGAGTAGAAAAGATGAGTCAGAATAGAAGAGAGTGAATAGTGATCTAGGTCTTTAGCTTAGTGGTCGTGTCCTACAGTCAGCGTGTGCTCTGATACCATCTCTGTAGCAACCAGACCTCAACCAGTCTGATCTATGTGCTCCGGTGTCATCCCTGGATCAGTAATGCTGACACCACACAGTACTCGGAGGATTTACAACAGAGTAGAAATCACACACTTATTACATCGAGTGTCTCAAAAGAGAACTTATTACAATAAATATGGCTTAAGGCCATCTAATAACGATAACAGCGGAAGGCTGGGAAGATAAATGAGTCCATCAACTCCAACGGCATCACTGAGTATAGAACCATGACCTAAAAACTCCTTAATCGTCGTCTGAAAAGCCTGCAACATTAACGTTGCAGCCTGAAACGGGTCAGCACATGAAATATTCTGGCAAGGTAACACATAGAGAGTAATGGAATGAACTGCTATACTACATGCATATTTGGTTGGTCGAAAGCTCTATGGTTACAGTTTTGCATAAAGCCAATTTTTCCCTACTGCAAAGGAATAAATTTATTTAACTATCATGGTAGTTGTTAAACATTGAGAATGGTTGACAGCATTCTCAATCCCATTTAATCATCAACATTAACAAAGCCCAACAAAATTAATTTAGAGTAACATGCTGAGATTCACATGATAATACAGGTACTAGATACTCACGATGTCCATAACTGGGGACACGGCTAATCATGATTAGTTTAATACACTCTGTAGAGGTTTGCGCACTTTTCCCCACAAGACTCGATCGCCTCCGTTTGGTTTCTCGCAATACATGGTGTTTGAGAAAACAGATGACCGAGACATAGTCTTTCAGAAGCGCTCGCACCTTACGATCGGGTAGACTGTACCACCTACATCCCCTACATCTGCTAGTCTACCACTATAAGAGTTCGCACGACTTAGTCAACTATGCTAGAGCCCATAATAGCTTGTGGCGGCACACGGAAGTTTCTAGCATGAATAATCTCATGATCCCTTTGAGCCTGGGTGGCGGTCCAAAAGAAAACAGGCAAGTCCTGGATTACCCAGGTGCCTCAATCCACCCAGATGTGTGTTTATGTTGCCACCTTAGATAAACCATTAATTAACAATACTCACATCTGTCATGGATATCACTCACCCAATCCACGTCTACTAGCATAGCATGGCAATAAGCAAACGTAGAAGTAACTCCCAAAGGTTTGATATAACAGGTGATAGGTACTACCTCAACTACTTCCCATCCCACAATTTAATTAGACCCTAATCATGCAATGTTTGAGGATTGATCTAATGCAATAAAAGTGGGTAGTAGAAAAGGTATGATCAAGTGTTACTTGCCTTGCTGATGATCCGGGAAACCTAGTGATTCGAAGTAACAGGCGGCGCACTCCGGGTATTCTATCGCAGATAAACAAACAAGCATACAATAAGTACTCATCTAATGCACAGGTAAAAGTCAAATTAGAGATCTAACCAGAAAATTCAACTTAAGAACTCCGGTTTGTAAAAAGAATCAAATCTAACGAAGCAAAGAAAGTCAAACGGCGAAAGAAAACAACTTCGTTCTACTAATCTGGATCTAGGGTAATTTTTATAGTGGCAAAAGCTTGTTTGAGTTGGTTAAACGGATAGAGGGTTTCGAGATGAAACTCCAGGCGCTTGAATCGCCTGATTCCGATAAACGAGCGAAAAGATATACTAAAAAGAAAATCGGATCAGGAATCGCGATCAGAAAAATCGCGGATTTAATCCGAGAAAAAGAAAAAACGACGAACGTTCGCTAGAACGAACGAACGGACGAACGCTCACTATTTAAATAAACCGGAAAAACCGATCTATTTAAAAAAACCGAACCTAAGAAAAACCGACGAAAAACCGACGGTTTTTCAAGAGAGAGAAAACGGTGGCATGGAAATCAAGGCGGCGGCGAACCTCGGGCGGCGTGCGGCGACGGCGGCATCCGGCGGCGGCAGCGGCTGGCGGCGGCGCCGGCGGGGCTGGGGCTGGGGCTAGGGTTCGGCCCGGGGTGGGCTGGCTTATAAAGGCTAGTCGGGCCGGAGTCCTAGTCGGACACGGCCCGTAGGTCGGTTCGTTTTTTTTAAATAATTACGCGCAGAAGAAAAATAAAAAGAAATACTAATCTTACTCCAAAAATCCCGAAATAAATTTTCCCGGGCTTCTAAAATCAAGCCGCACAAGGTGAACATTTATTTGGGGCCTAAATGCAATTTTGAAAAACGCACATTTTTCTAAATTCAAAGAAAATAACGAAAAACTCCGAAATAAAATCTTATTTTATTTTATTATTAAATCCTCAGTATTTCTTTATTTTGGGAAAGTCATTTTATTCCCTCTCTCATATTTTTGTAATAGAAATAATTGATGATAAAATAAATAAAATCAAATGATGCTATTCTCAAAATTTGAGAAAACTCAAATATGAAAATAACGAAATCCCCAACTCTCTCCGTGGGTCCTTGAGTTGCGTAGAATTTCTAGGATCAAAACCAAAAGCAAATAAAATATGATATGCAGTGATGATCTAATGTATAACATTCCAAATTGAAAATTTGGGATGTTACATTGCATTTTAAAGACGATGATGATATTTCAAACATCAAAACAAGACATGGCATAGTTTAAAATCACCCAAACAAGTTCATGACCTAAAATTTCACATTCATGCCCACAACATCATCCAACAAAGTTCAAAATCTGAACCAAGTTCATGACATAAAAGTTCACACAAATGAATGGCTCATCAACAATCATGCATCATCCGCCGGCTCAACAAGTGAGCTTGCCGGCGCTTCGATCGCCGCCGCGTCCGTCGCATGCCCTGCAAGCTTCTTCCTCGACGGCCTAGAGGAGCCGTCCGCCGCCTTGTTCTTCTTCGCGGATGCCTTACTGAGGGAGTCCTAGATTAGGGGGTCTCCGGACAGCCGGACTATATCCTTTGGCTGGACTGTTGGACTATCAAGATACAAGATTGAAGACTTCGTCACGTGTCCGGATGGGACTCTTCTTGGCGTGGAAGGAAAGCTTGGCAATACGGATATGTAGATCTCCTCCCTTGTAACCGACTTTGTGTAACCCTAGCCCCCTCCGGTGTCTATATAAACCGGAGGGTTTAGTCCGCAGGACAACAACAATCATTCCATATGCTAGCTTCTAGGGTTTAGCCTCTACGATCTCGTGGTAGATCAACTCTTGTAATACTCATATCATCAACATCAATCAAGCAGGACGCAGGGTATTACCTCCATCAAGAGGGCCCGAACCTGGGTAAACATCGTGTCCCCTGCCTCCTGTTACCATCCACCTTAGACGCACAGTTCGGGACCCCCTACCCGAGATCCGCCGGTTTTGACACCGACATTGGTGCTTTCATTGAGAGTTCCACTATGTGGCCATCATAAGGAGGGATGGCTTGTCTTGTTGTCAAGGACAACATCACCTCTGGGGGAGCCCTGTCTGTAGGCCAAACTCTCCGACTAGGCGGTTTTGTCATGACCGCCCGCTCGGCCGCGGCGCCGATGATGACTTCTCGGGTCATCGAAAATAGCCTCCACATCGGCTCAGAATTCACCAAGCAGATGGATCCAATGGAGCTCTCCTCTTTGAACGAGCTCTTGGATCGCATCGCTGCTTTGGGAGTCGCTATGGACTATGATTGGATTGGGCTTAAACCCGACCAAAGGGAGATTAACTCTCCGTCGGTCACTCGTCAGATAGCGGTGGTGGAGGAGCAATGCGGCGATTATTCCTCTATCCTGAGGACGAACTATGTCTGGATTTCCGATCTCTCCGAGCCGGATACCCGTCCACGGGAGGACATCGCCCTAGCCCTGAACCTAGAATCAGGCAACATCCTGCGGGGCAACATCCCGGAGCCCGAACTTCCAAGATCGGAAACTCCCCTGCCCCTGGGTCTCAGATTGGGTCAAGGTCTGGACTTAAATCCACCCACCCACCCAGATATAAACGATCTTTCCCACATTAAGCAAGAGCCCCAAGAGACAGTACATCACTATTGGGCCAGATTCCTCCTTGTAATGAACAAGGTCAAGGACTATCGCGAGGAAGACGCAATTTCGTTCTTTTGCAACAATTTCACGGACAGGGGAATCCTTAACGCCATAAGTCACTGTGACATAGCACACTTCGCTGACTTGGCGGCCATAGTACGGAAGTACTGTGCGATGGAAAGCGCCTGGAAAACCCAAACAAAATTTTGGGATAATTCGGCTCTGACAAAACCCCCAGTCCGAACTAAAAGGGTGCACTCTCATAAGTCGCCCGATTCAATTGCAAAGAAGCAAAAGCCCACTACAGGGCGTGGAACCGTATTGGAGGGATGGCTTAACGGGCCCTGCAAAATTCATAGTACAGCGGATACCATACCAACACACAGCCTTAGAGCATGTTGGGTACTCCGTCAGGTGGCCAAGAGCAGTGAGGATCTCCTCATTCAAAACACCGCAGAGCACCATCCCGTGGATAACAATACAGTATTGACAGTCTTCGAGACCTTCGCCTCAAATAATAGGCGTAAGCGAGCACTCCGCAGCCTTGCCGAAGTCTGCCAAGTGGCAGCAATAAATCCATGGAGTAACACAGCTATCACCTTCAATGCCAGTGACGAACCAAAATTCCGAACAGCCCGAGCACCAGCCGCCTTGGTCCTCAGTCCAATTGTGGACGACTTTTGGCTTACTAAAGTACTCATGGACGGCGGCAGCGAATTAAACCTCATTTATGAGGAGACTCTTCAAAAAATGGAAATAGACAGAAACCGTATTGAGCAAAGCAGCACGACCTTCCGAGGAATTATCCCCAGTCGGAAGGCACGTTGCGCTGGGAAAATCACACTAGATGTGGTATTCGTCACTCCAGAGAATTACAGGTCCGAAGAAATCACATTCCAAGTGGCCCCGTTCAGTAGCGGATACCACGCCCTTCTAGGGAGGGAGGCGTTCACGATCTTCCAAGCCATACCCCATTACGGGTACATGAAGCTCAAAATGCCCGGGCCCAATGGAATTATCACTCTAGCTAGTGATCCAGACATAGCACTCCGCGCCGAAAACAAAATAGCCGCACTGGCCCTCGAGGCATTATCCGAAGCCCTTGCGGCGGAGGAATTAACTGTGCTGTGCTCCAAAGTGGACAGGGACGACGTGATACTCGACAAAAGATCCAAGTCCACCTCTTTTAAACCAGCGGATGAAATAGTCAAATTCCAAGTCCATCCAACGGACCCTACAAAAACAGCATCCATCGAGGCACAGTTAAACCCCGCTGTAGACGCCGCACTACGGGAGTTCCTACACGAGAATTGGGACATATTCGCCTGGCATCCTTCAGACATGCCAGGAATCCCACGCAGGTTGGCCGAGCATAGCCTTAACATTCTAAAAGGATTCAAGCCGGTCAAGCAGACTCTTCGGCGTTTCTCTAAACCTAAGCGACAAGCCATGGGAGAGGAGCTAGCCAAGTTATTGGAGGCCGGATTCATTAAAGAAATAAAACACCCGGACTGGCTAGCAAACTTGGTGATGGTACCAAAAAAGGACAAATCCTGGCACCTATGTGTTGACTTCAAGGACCTTAATAAGGCTTGCCCAAAGGATCCCTTCCCCCTCCCTCGCATCGATCAAATCATCGACGCTACCGAAGGACACAACTCATTGTGCTTCCTCGATTCATACTCCGATTACCACCAAATTAAGATGGTGGAGTCCGATCAAGCCGCAACGGCATTTATCACTCCATACGACCCCTTCTGTTTTAACACAATGCCCTTCGGGCTCAAAAACGCAGGCGCGACGTATCAGAGCATGATTCAGACATGCCTGGAAAAGCAGATCGACAGAACAGTGGAGGCATACGTAGATGATGTGGTCGTTAAAACCAGACACGTCGACTCCTTAATAGACGATTTAAGGCTCATGTTCGACAATCTCCGAACATATGACATTAAGCTCAATCCGGAAAAATGCGTTTTCGGCGTGCCCGCCGGAAAGCTCCTGGGCTTCATCGTCTCCAGTAGAGGAATTGAAGCAAATCCGGCTAAAATCCGAGCTCTGTCACAGTTGGCTATCCCAACTGACCTCAAGAAAATCCAGAAGTTAACTGGATTTGTGGCGGCCTTAAGACGATTTATCTCCCGATTAGCAGAAAAGGCACTCCCCCTTTATCGCCTTCTTCGGCGCATCGAACACTTTGAGTGGACGGACGTAGCCATGGCCGGATTGGAAGAAATAAAAGCCATCCTGGCCACCAACCCAATCTTGGCCGCGCCAAATGTCGGCGAACCAATGCTGTTATATATAGCGGCAACTCACCAAGTTGTAAGCACAGTGCTCGTCATCGAACGAGAGACGGGCGGACATAAATTCCCACTTCAAAAGCCGGTATATTATGTATCCACTGTCCTCACTCCATGCAAATCACGGTACCCACATTATCAAAAGATAGCATACGCGGTGTTTATGGCATCCTGGAAGTTACGACACTACTTTCAAGAGTGTTCAATTACGGTGGCCTCTGAAGTACCACTCAACGACATAATAAACAACCGCGATGAAACGGGCCGGATTGCCAAATGGGCTATCGAGCTCCTCCCGTTCGACATAACATATAGTCCATGGCGAGCCATTAAGTCGCAAGTACTGGCCGATTTCGTCGCCGAGTGGACAGAAGCCGAACTCCCTAAAGAGTACGGCGCGTACTCCAATTGGATCATGCAGTTTGACGGCTCTAAAATGTTGGCTGGTCTGGGGGCTGGCATCATCCTGACGTCCCCCACCGGAGATACAGTCCAATACGTACTCCAAATACTATACACAGACTCCAACAACGCAGCCGAATACGAGGCCCTATTACATGGTCTCCGGATGGCATTTTCCATGGGCATTCAACGCCTAGAGGTGCGCGGGGATTCGGACCTCGCAATATCTCAAATAAATGGAGACTTCAATGCCAAGGATCCGAAAATGGCGGCATATCGCAACGCCATCCTCAAAAAGTCAGCTCGGTTCGAGGGGCTTGAATTCCACCATGTGGCTCGGGAAAACAATCAGGCGACGGATATCCTCGCCCGTATCGGCGCTAAGCGCGACCCTGTCCCACCTAACATCTTCCTGGAAAAGTTGTTTAAGCCATCCTTGGTATGGGAAGGGGACACCGGTAACAATAATCCGGACCCGGCCACAACACCAGATACCGAACACTCTGACACAGTCGGAGGCTCTGCCACCGAAATAACACCTTCAGCCCACGTGATAATGGTCGTCATCACCCCGTGGATAGAACCATTCCTGGCCTACCTAACCAGGCAGGAACTACCCGAGGACCAAAATGAGGCACGCTGCATAGTACGGCGATCTAAGGCCTACAAGGTCCACGAGGGAGAGCTTTATAATAAAAGCACTACCGGAGTCCTTCAAAGGTGCATCTCCGAAGAGGAAGGGCGGAAACTTTTGTAAGAAATCCATGCCGGACTTGGCGGCCACCACACCGCAGCCCGGGCCCTTGTAAGCAAGGCCTTCCGTACAAGTTTCTATTGGCCGACGGCTCGAGCAGATGCACAGGATCTGGTCCAACGTTGCATCGGTTGCCAGCTTTTTACAAACCAAATCCATATGCCGCCTACCGCTGTCCAAACAATCCCCATTACTTGGCCCTTTGTGGTCTGGGGGATTGATATGGTCGGACCCCTTAAAGGGGAACCCATAAGAAAAAATACTTACTAGTCACGGTGGATAAATTCACCAAATGGATAGAAGCCAAACCCGTTAAAATGGCTGAATCTGGACCGGTGATAGACTTCATATCTGGGGTTGTACACCGTTACGGCATCCCCCACACATCATCACTGACAACGGCACAAACTTTACGGCCGACGAGGTAAAACTTTGTTGCAGCAACATGGGCATCAAGCTCGATTATGCTTCTGTCTATCACCCGCAAACTAACGGTCAAGTCGAACGAGCAAATGGTCTTATCATGAGCGGCATCAAACCCAGATTAGTGTGGTCCTTAAAGGAATCAAACACGCACTGGGTAGAGGAGCTCGACTCCGTATTATGGGGGCTGCGGACCACGCCGAATCGCACTACCGGATACACACTGTTTTTATGGTGTATGGTGCAGAGGCGGTTCTGCCTTGCAACATAATTCATGACTCACCTCGAGTGCGCATGTACGAAGAAAAAGAGGCCGAGCACAATCGGCGGGACATTTTGGACGCCCTGGAGGAGGAGTGCGACGTTGCAAAAGCCCGTTCCGCATTCTATCAGCAACAGGCTCGAAGGTATCAAAGCAGAGAAGTATGGGCCAAAACCTATAACGTTGGTGAACTAGTTCTACACCTGCCGGAGAAGAAAAAGAACAAGCTCAAGCCCAAATAGGAAGGTCCCTTCATTATTGACCAGGTTCTGACCGGTGGAGCGTACCGTCTGCGGGATGCATCGGAAAATCGACTCGAGCCAAACCCATGGAATGCGGCCAGACTCCGAAGATTCTACGCCTAAGTGTCGGACTCTATGTTCGTCTCCTTACCCCCCTCAATTTTTTGCATATCCATTATTTGTCTTTTCTCTCTTCTTTTTTCCTCTTCTCAAGGCCTTAAAAGGCTAACTTGTGTCTTCACTACACAATCTTGACGCGCTAACCGCGCTCATTATACCTGGGGTCTTCTTATACAGAAGCTTAATATAACTATTCTTCTGGGCTTTATGCCCCACACATGTGTTATTCTTCTGCATGTACCTTTTTTCGCCATTATATGCATCGATATGACTTAAGTTTTGGCCAAGCTGGGTTGCCTGGCTCTTGTATTTATGCCCTACATTCCCATTAATTCGGCTAGGGCATAAGGGGAGCACCTCTGCGATTGTTACTGCTGGGTCAGCCGGATGTGTACCTCAGACTAGGTGAAGCCGAAAACTAGCATTCTTAAGGGAATATTCAGTCAGTGAACAAAAGATGACTTCTATTTATTTTGATACATGCCCCTAGATGTTTATAGCCTGCGTCTCTTTTCCCAGTTCGGACATGCACATTAGGGCATGCGTACCCAGGGAAAGGAACCCTTAACGGAACTATTTTCCCGGGAAGATGTTGCTTACTATCCATGTGATATAACATAGCTAGTTGGGTACTTGTCTGTTCAAGCACTTATGACCCCTACGCCTGGTTTCCACGCATACCCCGGTTTTTACATAACCGAGCGGTATTCGGATACACTCCGGACTATGGGGTCCAGAGGTCGAAGCGAAAAGGTCCGCCATGACAAATGATTTACAATCCGGCTAGAGACATTATATATGTCATTTCAAGTACATAGTCATTAAGACTGACTAAATTCATCTTCTATACAATCCAACAGACTGTCTAGCCTACAATTCTGTTGGGAATACTTTGCGGCTAATTCTACTTGGTCATACAGTAAACTGACGGGGATCTCTTTCCCATCTGGCCCCACAGGTGTAAGTGCATCTAATGCCACCCCTAGTTGGTTTTGGAGTATTGACGACAAACCTAGTTGAGGGACTAATGTGTTTGTGAGAATTGCAGGATAACACAGGTAGAAGTCCCTCATTGATTTGGTTTTCCTACCAGAGATGACCCCTAAAAATGTATGAAGACATTGAAGTCAAAGGTGGTATATGAAGACATTCACATTGAAGACTATCACAAGAGAAGACATCGCATGAAGCTTATGGAGCTCGAAGACTTAGATCTTTCGTAGTTCTTTTTCTTCTTTGTTGAGTCATAGGAACCACCGTACTGTTAAGTGGGGTCCAAGAGAACCACTCAGAATGACTGAAGTGATGCTTAAACAAAACCTATGTCTTCGAATGAAGACTATGAGAGCGAATCTTGTCCAGAGTCGGACAAGTCAGCTTTGCTTGTAGCCCAAGTAAAGTTGCCGTGTGAGTTTGAAATCTAACCATTGGAACACGTGTCAGTTCCTTAGTGACCCAGGGTCATTTCGGACAAATCAGGTCGGGTTGCCTAGTGGCTATAAATAGCCCACCCCCTACAACCATAAATGGTTGGCTGCTCAGAGTTAGTGTACGGCTTTTGTCGTTTGAGAGCAACCCACCTCGAAGCATTTGAGAGAGAATTCCTTGCGAGGATAAAGCCCTAACCACCCAGAGCCAAAGAGAATTAGGCATCACTTAAGTCTTCTTGTCTGTGTGATCTGAAGACTTATTACACTTGAGGACTGTGCATCCTCCAACCGGTTAGGCGTCGCGTTCTGAGCATCCAAGAGACATTGTGGATCACCGGTGAACGAAGTCTGTGAAGGTTTGGGAGTCTACCTTGAAGACTTACCAGAGTGATTGGGCGAGGTCTGTGTGACCTTAGCTCAAGGGGAATACGGTGAGGACTGGGTGTCCTGAGCTGCGTGTTCAGGACTGGGTGTCCGGGACTGGGTGTCCTCAGGTTTAAATACCTAGCCGCCCTAACCAGATGTACAGTTGTCACAGCAACTGGAACTGATCCAACACATCGTTGTCTTCAACAAGTCACTGGTTTCATCCTTCCCTTCTCTTTACGTACTGTTACTCCTTGTGAAGACTTTGTATGATTCCACTATCTTTTATCTTCACTGAGTAACTGTGTGTTCTGTTTGGCTTCATAATTTCTTCCTACCTGATCCTTACTACATTGCTGCTCTTAGTCATTGTGCTTTCACTCTATTGAATACTTGACTATGGCTTGCCTACTGTAGTCTACCTTTCGCTGCAGGGTAATAGGTTTATTTCTATCGTTTGTCTTCATAACTTCCACGTTTTAGACTTACATAAAAATCGCCTATTCACCCCCCTGTAGTCGATATAACGCACTTTCAATTGGTATCAGAGCAAGGTACTCCCTTGTTCTGTGTGATTCGGTTTAACCACCTGGAGTTTTAGCTATGTCGACTGCAGGGATAATCAAAGTCTCCGCTGCGTGCCCCGTCTTCGATGGAACTGAATATCCCTACTGGAAGAATAAGATGTGCATGCATCTTCAAGCCATTGACGTCGACCTATGGTATGTCGTCAAGAACAGCGTTCCCAAGGCTGGAGAAGGTGTCACTGCTGCTGACGTCAAGAAGTTCGTTCAACTGGACTCTACTGCCAAGAATATCATCTGTGGTCATCTGACCAAAGGACAGTATGGCCGCGTGAGTGCTTTGGAAACATCTAAGCTAGTCTGGGACTGGCTCTCCAAGGTCAACGAAGGCGTCTCAACCCAGAGAGATCAGAGAATCAGTGTCCTTCGCAACCTATTCAACCGCTTCAAGAGAAATGACAATGAGAATGTCCAGCTCACATTTGATCGACTCACTGACATCACGAATGAACTTCAAGCCCTTGGCGCTACTGAGATCACCAAGCATGAAGTCGTCAAGACACTATGAGATCACTTGACAGTTTGTTTGACACCCTAGCCCTGATGATTCAAGAATGTCCTGATTTCAAGACACTCGAGCCGTCTGACATACTTGAGAGGCTCAACACACATGAGTTTCAGCTTTCTGAGAAAAGAGATATCTACGGTCCAAACTATGGGCGAACTCGTGCCTTGAAGGCAAAAGCTGTCTCCTCATCTAAAGAAGAATCTGACAGCAGTTCTAATGATCCTGAAGACATTGGAAGGGAACTTGCTATGCTTGTTAAGAAGTTACAAAAATTCACCAAGAAGAAAGGCTTCAGAAAGTCTTCCCGATCAAGCTCAAGGAATGATGAAGCTTCTGCTCATGACTACAAGAAGAAAACATGTCACAAGTGCAAGAAACCTGACCACTTCATCTCTGAGTGTCCACAGTGGGACAATGAGAACAAAAAGAAGAAGAAGAGCAAGGAATATGACTCTGACGACAAGAAGAAGAAGAAGAAATACTCAAAGTCTTCTTCCAAGTATTCTTCAATGTCTTCATCACACAAGAAGAGCTCATCTGGGAAGGCACGTGCGTTTGTTGGCAAGGAAATGGATTCAGAGGAGGAGTCCGTTTCTGAGGAGGTGGAGGTGGAGTCTGAGGAGGAGTCCGATTCTGGCGTCGCAAGTCTGGCTACAGCATACGTTGCCAAGTCCATCTTCAACACTGAAGACAATGACCTCATCACCGACACCGATGCAAATGACAAGGACTACTCCGCTCCTACCTACTGCTTCATGGCACGCGGTGCCAAGGCAAACACATGCACTACTCACTATCAAACATCTAGTGACGATGACTCTGATTATGGTTCAAAACCCAGCTACAAAACACTTGCTAAAATTGCAACTGAACAACAGAAAGCCATGGAACATATTCAAAAACTGTTAGACAAAAGCGATGATCTGTTAGGCGCTGAAATGACTCGATCTGAGTCCTTAATTGAAGACATAAAAAATCTTCACGTTAAGTATGAGGGACTTGAAATTCTTCATGAAACGCTCTCAACAACTCATGAAAAGCTTTCCTATGATTATCTTCAAAGGAAGCAAGATCTTGAGAAATTGAGAGCGGCTCATGAAGATCTTCAAAAGGAAAATGAGTCACTTCACGCCAAACAGATCAGTTCCGCTCAGGAAGGATTTGAACCACCATGTCTTAAATGCATTGAGCGTGATAATGCTATTACTGTTGCTAAATGTTCTACTGCTTCTACTGTTGCAATATCTTCAACTGTTGATGTGGGAACTAACCCCTCTGCTGAGGATTCCACTGCTATTGCTGATGAGAATGCTAGGTTGAAGACATTGCTTGAAACAGGGATGTACAAAAGTCTTAAAGGGCATCAGACACTATGTGATGTCCTCAAAAAGCAGATCTTGAACCGAAACCCGAGGAAAGAGGGTGTTGGGTTCGTAAGGAAAATGAATGCTGATGGCTCTTACTGGAAACCTGAGTAGTACCCCAAAACCACATGGGTTGCTGCAAAGGAATCTTCAGCAGATATATCCAATCTATCTGGCTTCTCTTGTGCAAACCCCATTGTCATTGATGAATCCTTTGATGCAAACTATAAATTGTTTAAGAATCAGAATGGTGAAGTGTTTGCCAGGTACATTGGTACTAACTGCAGGAATGGACTGCCTATGAAGAAGATCTGGGTTCCGAAAAAGTGTCTGGAGAATCTTCCTATGAATGTCATCATGACACCACACGTGAAGAAGACAAACCTCGGACCACAGGCTTCATACGGTCCAAAGGCTTCATACAAACAGAGGACTCACTTCATACAAACAGAGGACTCACTTGAGTCGCACTAACGCAAATGCTTTGCAGGGAAACCATACTCAGGCCTATGAATATGAGCGCGGTTCATCAAACCGCCATGTTCATAAGACCAAGAACTATTCTGCGTATTCTTATGAGTACTATTGTCCGCCTGCAAGACTTTCTGCTAGGGCTCCAAAGCCAAAATTCTCAGACGCTGAACTTAGACTTATTGCTTCTAAGCCACCCTTGAAGATGTGGGTGGCTAAGAAAGCTTAACTCTCTTTTGCAGGGAAAGGTCTCCAGCAGAAAACCAAAATCGTCTGACGCTATTGCTGGGGACCTTAAACATCTTGTAGGGCGCAAGATCAAATGCCCGAATGGTCTTACTATGTACTTCATTCCTGAATCGCTTGCTACTCTCCCTATCAGTCCTAATCTGGATCTAAGCTTTCATAACCCACTAGTTCATCAAATGTTTTTGCTTCACAATTCTCTTAGTGAAGCCTATCCCCCTAACTACACTGTAGGGTACGACACCAGCGTCTTCAGAATGGATTATTGATAGTGGGTGTACCAATCACATGACTGGAAAAAGAAGCCTTCTTATGGACTCAACCTTACATCCATCCGACAAGAGTCACATCACATTTGCTGACACTGGTAAAAGTAAGGTATTGGGTCTAGGTAGAGTTGCAATCTCAAAGGATCAACACATGGATAAAGTCAGGCTTGTTGAATCCCTTGGCTTCAGCTTAATGTCTGTCTCAATGCTTTGCGATTTGAACATGATCGTAATATTTGGAAAATATCGCTGCCTTGTTCTAATGGAATCTGACAAGTCTCTAGTGTTTGAAGGGTATCGGAAAGATGACTTGTACGTGGTAGATTTCTCAGCAGGACCACAACTTGTTGTATGTCTTCTAGCAAAGGCTTTAGAATGCTGGCTCTGGCATCGGAGGCTAGGGCATGCCGGCATGAGGAACCTCCACACCCTTGGAAAGAAGAAGCATGTCATAGGCATCGAGGGCGTCAAGTTCAAGAAAGATCACTTATGCAGTGCCTGTGAAGCAGGGAAGATGACAAGGGCCAAACATCCCTCGAAGACAATCATGACAACCACTCGACCCTTCGAACTGCTCCACATGGATCTTTTCGGTCCCACTCATTACTCAACTCTTACTACTACTGCTTGCCTCTATGGCTTTGTTATTGTTGATGATTATTCTAGATATACTTGGGTGCACATAATCCTCTACAAGACTAAAGTGCAGGATGTCTTCCGACGCTTTGCCAATTGAGCTATGAACAATTATGGCGCCAAGATAAAGCACATCAGAAGTGACAATGGCACTGAATTCAAGAACACTGGCCTTGATACATATCTTGATATCTTGGGCATCACACATGAATTCTCAGCCCCGTACACGCCACAGAAGAATGGCGTCGTCGAACGCAAGAACAGAACACTCACTGAGATGGCCAGAACGATGCTAGATGAATACAAGACCCCAAGAAAATTCTAGCCTGAAGCCATTGATACTGCATGCCATACAATCAATCGTGTTTATCTTCACAATCTTCTGAACAAGACATCTTATGAGCTCCTTACTGGCAAGAAGCCAAATGTCAGTTACTTCAGAGTATTTGGTGCCAGGTGCTGGATCAAGGATCCACATCACACTTCAAAATTTGCACCAAAAGCACATGAGGGTTTTATGCTTAGATATGGAAAGGATTCGCACTCCTACAGAGTCTTCAATCTCTTTCTCTATAAAGTGGTTGAAACAGTGGATGTGCGATTTGATGAGACTAACGGTTCACAAAGAGAGCACCTGCCAAATATGCTAGATGAAGTTCCATCCAGCGAATCAATCAAGCTAATGGGAACTGGAGAAATCATACCCTCTGAAGCTCAACCTGAAGAGGAACTTATCATCTCCGCACCTGATCAACCTGAAGACAATCCCACTAACAATGACAATGATCAACAAGAGCAAAATCTTCGCCCTGTACATCCTCGTGTTGCCAATGAAGTGCAGATTGAGAGAATAATTGATAGCATCAGTGCACCTGGTCCGCTTACTCGCTCAAGGGCGACTCAGCTGGCAAATTTCTGTGGGCACTTCACATTCGTCTCAATAACAGAACCCAAGAAAGTTGAAGAAGCCTTCATGGAACCTGAATGGATTCAAGCTATGCAAGAAGAGCTTCAACAGTTTGAGTTGAATAATGTATGGGAACTGGTTAAGCGTCCTGATCCTCGGAAGCACAACATAATTGGCACCAAATGGATATACCGCAACAAGCAAGATGAGCGTGGTCAAGTTGTCAGAAACAAAGCTCGCCTCGTTGCTCAAGGATATACTCAAGTGGAAGGCATTGACTTCGATGAAACATTTGCTCCTGTGGCTCGACTTGAAGCCATACGCATACTGCTGGCCTATGCAAATCATCATAACATACTTCTATATCAAATGGATGTGAAGAGTGCTTTTCTCAATGGCAAGATTGAAGAAGAAGTGTATGTTGCACAACCGCCTGGCTTTGAAGATCCAAAACATCCTAACATGGTATACAAGCTCAACAAGGCACTGTATGGCCTCAAACAAGCCCCTCGGGCTTGGTATGACACACTCAAATACTTCCTGAAGAGCAAAGGCTTCATACCTGGTTCCCTCGACCCCACTCTCTTCACGAAGACATATGATGGTGAACTGTTTGTGTGCCAAATATATGTGGATGACATTATCTTCGGCTGCACCAATCAGAAGTACAGTGAAGAGTTTGGATATATGATGCAAGAGCAATATCAGATGTCCATGATGGGAGAGCTGAAGTTCTTCCTCGGTCTCCAAATACGACAACAACGCAACGGCATCTTCATATCTCAAGAGAAGTATCTCAAAGATTGCCTAAAGAAGTTTGGTATGCAAGACTGCAAAGGCTTCACGACGCCAATGCCAGCCAAACGTCATCTGGGTCCCGACGACAATGGTAAAGAGTTCGATCAAAAGGTATACCGCTCCATGATTGGTTCTTTACTTTATATATGTGCATCTAGGCCAGATATTATGCTTAGTGTTTGCATGTGTGCTCGATTCCAGGCGGCACCAAAGGAGTCGCATCACTTAGCTGTGAAGCGAATTCTTCGATATATGGCTCACACCCCAACTCTAGGGTTATGGTATCCAAAGGGCTCAGAGTTTGATCTGGTTGGATTCTCGGATGCTGATTATGCTGGTGACAAGGTGGATCGCAAGTCTACATCAGGCACATGTCATTTTCTGGGACGATCACTTGTATGTTGGTCTTCAAAGAAGCAGAACTGTGTATCTCTCTCCACTGCTGAATCTGAATACATTGCTGCTGGATCTTGCTGCGCTCAGCTTCTGTGGATGAAGCAAACACTCAAGGACTATGGCATTCATCTGAAGCAAGTGCCACTCTACTGCGACAACGAAAGCGCCATCAAGATTGCCAACAACCCAGTTCAGCCCTCGAAGACAAAGCACATTGAAATTCGTCATCACTTTCTCAGAGATCATGTTGTGAAGGAAGATATTGATATCATACACGTCAACACTGAAGAGCAATTGGCAGATATCTTCACCAAGCCCTTGGATGAGAAGAGATTTTGCAAGTTACGGTGTGAGCTAAATATCTTGGAATCCTCAAATGTCCTGTGATTAGGCACACATCCTAACACTTATGCATATTGATGACTTAGATGTGCAACACACGAAGAAAAGTATATCTTCAATCAATGAAGACATACATTCTAAGTGTGAATACATTAATGTGGAATTTGACTTCGGAGCGCCACGATAATTGTGCGTCGTGTCTGGGTCTAATACTTCCTATACGGTGGGTAACGCCACCACCAAACTTTCTGTTTGAAGTGCTTCACTCATGGTGTTACATTAGCTATGTCTTCACATTTGGTTTGGCTTCAATCTCAAAATGTCTTCATGATTATCTTCACTATGTTGATTATATATATATATACATATACTAGTGTTATGTCCTCTACAGCATTCACTTATAGCTATGTCTTCTTGTTGAATCTTTTGAACTAAGTGAATGTGATCGGACCCTAACCTCTCTATGCTTTCTATCTCAAACTCTATCTCTCCAAATCATATGCATTCTATTGAAACTGTCGAATGTCTTCTATGCGTCCTTGTCAGCAGAAGATACAGAGACAACCATTAAGTCCGTTTTCAATGCTCATTTCTTCACCTGAAACCCGGAGAAGTGGGAACGACCACCCGACAATCCAGGCGTGCATGGGACGTGGAACAACCCCCGATATGCTGCATGACGGCCACGTGCCCATCAGATGTGAATCGCCAGGGGCACCTGTGTAATAACGCAGTGCCGCCCCTGTACCTATAAATACACGCCTCACCACAGTCATTTTCTCTTCTTCCACTCTCACACGAACCCTAGCGCCACCGCTAGCACTCGACGACACCGGCGACGAAGTGCTTCGCTGCCGCAACCTCTCTGACGCCGTCTTCTGTTGGGGAACGTTGCAGAAAACAAAAAAATTTCCTACGTTTTCACCAAGATCCATCTACGAGTTCATCTAGCAACGAGTGATCGGATGCATATACATACCTTTGTAGATCGCGAGCGGAAGCGTTCAAAGAACGGGGATGAGGGAGTCATACTCGTCGTGATCCAAATCACCGGAGATCCTAGCGCCGAACGGACGGCACCTCCGTGTTCAACACACGTACGGTTAGCGTGACGTCTCCTCCTTCTTGATCCAGCAAGGGGGAAGGAGAGGCTGATGATGATCCAGCAGCACGACGGCGTGGTGGTGGATGCAGCAGTCACCGCAGCAGGGCTTCGCCGTTCTTCTGCGAGAGGGAGAGGTGTAGCAGGGGAGAGGGAGGCGCCAAGACTTCAGGGTGCGGCTGCCCTCCCTCCCCCCCTTTTATATAGGCCCCCTAGGGGGGTGCGCCGGCCCTAGGAGATGGCATCTCCTAGGGGGGCGGCGGCCAAGGGGGAGGAGTGCCCCCCAAGGCAAGTGGAGGCGCCCCCTCCCCTAGGGTTCCCAACCCTAGGCGCATGGGGGGACCAAGGGGGGGCGCAACAGCCCACTATGGGCTGGTTCCCTCCCCACTTCAGCCCATGGGGCCCTCCGGGATGGGTGGCCCCACCCGGTGGACCCCCGGGACCCTTCCGGTGGTCCCGGTACAATACCGTTGACCCCCGAAACTCTCCCGATGGCCGAAACTGCACTTCCTATATATAATTCTTCACCTCCGGACCATTCCGGAACTCCTCGTGACGTCCGGGATCTCATCTGGGACTCCGAACAACTTTCGAATTACTGCATACTCATATCCATACAACCCTAGCGTCACCGAACCTTAAGTGTGTAGACCCTACGGGTTCGGGAGACATGTAGACATGACCGAGACGGCTCTCCGGTCAATAACCAACAGCGGGATCTGGATACCCATGTTGGTTCCCACATGCTCCTCGATGATCTCATCAGATGAGCCACGATGTCGAGGATTCAAGCAACCCCGTATACAATTCCCTTTGTCAATCGGTACGTTACTTGCCCGAGACTCGATCGTCGGTATCCCAATACCTTGTTCAGTCTCGTTACCGGCAAGTCACTTTACTCGTACCGTAATGCATGATCCCGTGACCAGACACTTGGTCACTTTGAGCTCATTATGATGATGCATTACCGAGTGGGCCCAGAGATACCTCTCCGTCATATGGAGTGACAAATCCCAGTCTTGATCCGTGTCAACCCAACAGATACTTTCGGAGATACCCGTAGTATACCTTTATAGTCACCCAGTTATGTTGTGACGTTTGGTACACCCAAAGCACTCCTACGGTATCTGGGAGTTGCACGATCTCATGGTCTAAGGAAAAGATACTTGACATTGGAAAAACTCTAGCAAACGAACTATACGATCTTGTGCTATGTTTAGGATTGGGTTTTGTCCATCACATCATTCTCCTAATAATGTGATCCCGTTATCAATGACATCCAATGTCCATAGTCAGGAAACCATGACTATCTGTTGATCAACGAGCTAGTAAACTAGAGGCTTACTAGGGACATGTTTGGTGTCTATGTATTCACACATGTATTACGATTTCCGGATAACACAATTATAGCATGAATAAAAGACAATTATCATGAACAAGGAAATATAATAATAATCCTTTTATTATTGCCTCTAGGGCATATTTCCAACATCTTCACGCCGGCCGCGGACATCGTCCTCTCCGCCGTCGCCGTAGGTGTCCTCCGTCGCCAAGTTAGGGCACGGAAGATCGAACTGCTCGGCCTCCTCTTCCACTCCGTCTAGGAGTTCTTCGTGTGGTAAATAAAACCTCCTTTTTACGGCCCCCTTTGATCTTATAGCTTTATCACTTTCTACCACAAGCAGTTTCTATTCACACAAGTTGGATCTCTTTCATACTGCATCTCATAACATTCCTAGTATATTCACTTATGCTTCACAAAGTAGTTAGATTCCTCACTTGTACGGATCCGTGGATTCGTACAAATCTGGAACCAACTCCTTATCTATGAGTGAATGTCTTCGCACGATGAGGTCAATGTCTTCTAAACTGATTTATCTTCAAAATCTTCTGAGAATGCATATGACCTCTTCCCCTTCCCTCGCACCTTAATGCTGTCACAGGTACATGTCCGTGGGAGAATCCTTTGGTTCTCATAGTCTGCATTCATTTGCAGAATTCTTACAGCATCACATAAATTCTCCCGAAGCCAGTTCCTGTTTGTCCAGCAAGCGAAAACCTTTGAAGCCTCTGAACGTATTGAAGCTTTTCAGATTAAGGTTCATGGCTTCAGAAAAATCAGCAAGGAAGGGTGGCAGAAAGCATCGAGGGGAAACATCAAGAGATCTGCCCGATGACCTCTCAGAACTGTACAAGACAGATCCTGAAGAGGATTACAATTAGTGCAAGACGCGAATCCAATGGATTCGACGCTATTGGGCAGAACAGTGGTTCAAGTACAAATTTGTGACCAAGGAATATGCTGAAAAGAATGCCATCAAGCGACCATGGGGAGACATCCTCTACAAAAATCTTCAACCCAGGACCAGAGATGAAGCCATTGAACAAGGCTTCTATCCCTGCATGGCTCATGGACCACAACCTGCGGATGCTTACCCATCGTCCCTGCTATGGTGTCGTGACGACATTCTGTTCAAGCGCAACTTCCAGTTTGCCCAGAAGTCAGCAAAGCAGAATAAGAAGACATTGGGACTAGACTTCAACCCTGGTCCTTCTGCTCCAAGGGCTGACGGCACATGTGATGCAGAACCCAATGTCGTCGGTCCTTTCTACAAGCTTGAAGGTCTCATCACCCATATCTTGGTTTAGGGACAGCCGTGGATGAGCCTGCAGATGACGCTGAATCAGATGAAGCGCCTGCAGCGCCGAAGCCAAAGAAGCAGCCAAAAGCTTCAAAGCCTTCCTCTGCTCCAAAACTCTCACGGGCGAAGCCACTGGCAACTGCACCTCCTGAAGACAGTGTGCAGTCTGAAGATTTGTCACGCATCTCCAAGCCCCAGAAGGTCAAGATGCCTCTGCCACACACCGGTCAAGAGCTAACAGCTGCTGCCATTCTGCGCAATGATGCCATTGATCTGTCAAGTGATGAAGATCTTGCAGATGACGCTCTTGAGCAACTCATCAAGAGCAAAGAAGAAGCAGAAATCTTCAATGATCTGCCTCTCTTTGATGTAACAATCATCCACACCTTCATTGATGAATGGTTTGACATGCCAAACATCAGCTTCGAAGATCTGCAACTACCCATTGGCCTTAGTGTCACCTTCCATGGTGCCATTGCTTCAGAGTTAGCTATCGCCCAGCGCATTGTTGAACTGAAGCAAAAGATTGACTATGAAAAGGCTCAGTTCAAGAAGCATATGGCCAAGCTCAGCGTGCAAGAGGTGAAGAACTTCAAGATTATGCTACATGAGCTCAAGGAAGCCTTTCTCAAGAAACATGCAGAAGCTCAGGGTTCTCGTGAGCGCATGAAGGTTCTGGCTGACAGATGTGTGCAAGCCTACAATGAGGCTGAGAAGCGCAAGGCCCTTGGGCGTCCTGGCATCGACCCCAGGATGGCCGCAAAGAAGATGAAGAAGCCCGCTACGGCTGAACCTGATGCACCAAGGCAGGAAGCAGATCCCATTGTCTTCCCAACTAGAATGACTGGAGGATCGAAGCCAAAAAGCCAGTTAACCGCTTCAGAGCTCAAGAAGACGAGGACTGCTGAGGCTGAAGCCAGGAAAAGGAAACATCATGAAGCCTATCCTACTGCCCCCTCCAAGAAGAAGAGGAAGACCAAGAAAGAACGGGCTGCTCCCACAGAGACTTTGATTGTTGAACCCATTTGCATGGTTCGTCCTGACGCTGAACGCCAACTGACAATCCATGAGCCTGCTTTCACAGAGGCTCATGAAGCTGAAGACTTTCCAGCAGCTGATCCCATCGCTGCTGAAGACATTGGTCACCATGACCATGTAGAAGATGGTGCAGTCCTTCCTCAGCTCGAGCATAGCAAACTCATCAGCATTGGTCGTCCTCTGACGCCAATCGCTCAGGATGCTTCATGGGCTGATCGCCCACAAGAGGAAGAAGACTTTGAGGTCTAGCCAACTCCAACTACACAGGCGTCGCCTGCGTTGCGCAGGCTTCGCAAAGGACCTAGGCCTCCAGTCTCTGCATCTGAAGCTGAAACTGCTGAAGACATTTCGGTTACATCAGCCGATGAAGAAGAAGTCCCACAAGCTACTACTCCCCTGTCCCACCAAGAAGCGGTTCTCGAGGAGAACGTGATTGTGACCGACCCTCCAGCTCGTCAAGTGGAGGTTGAAAATCTTGAGACTGCCACCACCACCACCAATGAAGCTGTCATGGCTGAAGCTAATGTGGAGCCCTCCCCAACAAAAGCATCAGAAGTCAGCGAAGCCACTGATCCCACTGCTTCTGTTCCTGCACCTACTGTCGGTCCCCAGTTCGACTATCATGTTAAGCACAGACCTCAGGTACAGAAGCCAATCCCAAGATTAACCAGGTTCCCAGGTCCTGCATCAGCACCTGGATCCTTCAATATCAATGGCTTCAGAGCATACAACACATTCTTCAATAGCTCCAGGAACCCCTACTCAAGGGAAAGAATATCATCTGATCGGTTCTGGAGCTATCCGCAGCGAAGCTATTACTCATGCATTCTATACAATCAAGGTCGCATCTTCCCACACAAGCGTCTTGACATTGAAGCTATAGCTGGTCTGCCCTGTCTGGAAGAAGCTCTGGATGCTTCGAAGAAGTTGGATTGCTGCCATTCGTCACTGACCAAGAGCATTAGAATGAAGAGTTGCTGCTCCAATTCTATGCCACACTTCACATCCGCGGGTATAACAGAGATCCGAAGACTTGGGTCCTGGAGTGGATGATAGGAAACGTTCATCACGAAGCCAAAGCCTTTGACATCATTGAGCTCACTGGTCTGCCACTCCCGGCGATCTCTACGAATCTGGCTGTCAACTTCACAGTGAAGCTGTGGAGAGCATCTTTCAGAAGCCTGAACCTAACATGAGTCAGATGCTCAGTATGATGAAGCCATTACCCCAAGATGCTGCATATCCCAAAGAGTTCTTTGTTGAAGACCTAGAGTATCTGCCAAGGACTATTTATCACATCATAAGGCGAACTCCCTGGCCCATCAAAGGGCACTCTCCACATGCTAAGCTTGAAGGTGCAATGAAGACTTTGGTCTTCTATATTCTTCATGGAAAATGCTTCAATGCACAGGACTTCTTCATTCGCCAACTTGCTGCATCAGGCTCTGATCAGTTTGGCTTGAAGTTCTATGCCCCATGGGTCATGCGGCTGATCAAACTTCACTCCACTATCTCATATCAGCCATCTGCTCGCAATCATCGGATTTTTCTGCCTGATGTGGATATGTCTATTGAAGCCATCTATCCTGAGCCTTCCAAGGAACCTCTAAGTCTTCAGAATGCAGAGCATCAGAGTTTTTCTCAGAACATTGAAGGAGTTGAAGCAGTCGCTTCTGTGTATCCTTTGGCTGGCACTACACGTGCACCGCATCCTGCTCTCACTGAAGCCACTGATAGTACAACTGCTCCACGACCCAAGAAGCGCACTCGTGTTCTCAATGACTGAGAGCTTCTTGTGGCTCTTCATCAGAAACAGGATAGGCATCATGACTGGCTGAAGCGTCAAATGCAAAGCCTCTTGGTGGATGTTAATCGCATTCGCAATCTTGCCACCAAGAATGCTTTTGTTGCCCATGAAACCTCTCGCCGCACATGGAAAGGGCTGACACTGATGTGTTCTGAAGATGATCTTCAAGAGGATGGCTTCTCTGAGCGCTTCAAGTTTGACTCCACACCTCCTCGAAGGGCAGTGCTGCGACGAACTCCTTCTCTTGAAGACTCTGAGTTCTCTTCCTCTGTTGCAACTGTGAATGCCAGAGTGATCGAGGATGAAGACGATGCTACTTCACCGCCACCTCCTTCAGCACGCTTCGACTCTGCTCCAAGCTCTTCTGCACCGCCAAACACCACCAATGACCCTGCTGCTTCACCTACTCTTCATGGGAACGAGTAGATGCTCTATGTCTTCAAACCTTTTTGGTCCTTACTGACAAAAGGGGGAGAAGCATATGAGTTTGATAGTCTTCAAGCGGGTCCATATGGGCAGGTGCTTTATATTTTCCTTCGTGTTTACAACTCTCATTTTGATACATTTGGTTCTTTGAGTTGTAATACTTAAAACTCGATGGTCGTCTGCTACTTATTTGCCACCTTGTGATGCGATGATAAATTCCGCATGTGCGACGATAAATTCCGCACTTAGATCATTTTACAAACTTCCATTTTCCATTATGCATGTCATTATCTTCACATACCCTTTACATGCATAGTGGATTGTCAACATAAGTTGAAGAGGATCTCCACAAGCACAACCTGCCATGTGCATTTGCATTCCAAAAGCAAACTACTTATATGCACATCTTCAGGGGGAGCACTTGCAACTTATGAAGACAATTCCTTATCCTTTACAATTTCACATGTTATATTCCCTGTTAAAAAATTCAACTAGTTTGTCATCAATCACCAAAAAGGGGGAGATTGTAAGTGCATCTAGTGCCACCCCTAGTTGGTTTTGGAGTATTGACGACAAACCTAGTTGAGGGACTAATGTGTTTGTGAGAATTGCAGGATAACACAGGTAGAAGTCCCTCATTGATTCGGTTTTCCTACCAAAGATGACCCCTAAAAATGTATGAAGACATTGAAGTCAAAGGTGGTGTATGAAGACATTCACATTGAAGACTATGACAAGAGAAGACATCGCATGAAGCCTATGGAGCTCGAAGACTTAGATCTTTCGTAGTTCTTTTTCTTCTTTGTTGAGTCATAGGAACCACCGTACTATTAAGTGGGGTCCAAGAGAACCATTCAGAATGACTGAAGTGATGCTTAAACAAAACCTATGTCTTCGAATGAAGACTATGAGAGCGAATCTTGTCCAGAGCCGGACAAGTCAGCTTTGCTTGTAGCCCAAGTAAAGTTGCCGTGTGAGTTTGAAATCTAACCATTGGAACACGTGTCAGTTCCTTAGTGACCCAGGGTCATTTCGGACAAATCAGGTCGGGTTGCCTAGTGGCTATAAATAGCCCACCCCCTACAACCATAAACGGTTGGCTGCTCAGAGTTAGTGTACGGCTTTTGTCGTTTGACAGCAACCCACCTCGAAGCATTTGAGAGAGAATTCCTTGCGAGGATAAAGCCCTAACCACCCAGAGCCAAAGAGAATTAGGCATCACTTAAGTATTCTTGTCTGTGTGATCTGAAGACTTATTACACTTGAGGACTATGCATCCTCCAGCCGGTTAGGCGTCGCGTTCTGAGCATCCAAGAGACATTGTGGATCGCCGGTGAACGAAGTCTGTGAAGGTTTGGGAGTCTACCTTGAAGACTTACCAGAGTGATTGGGCAAGGTCTGTGTGACCTTAGCTCAAGGGGAATACGGTGAGGACTGGGTGTCCTGAGCTGCGTGTTCAGGACTGGGTGTCCGGGACTGTGTGTCCTCAGGTTTAAATACCTAGCCGCCCTAACCAGACATATAGTTGTCATAGCAACTAGAACTGGTCCAACACATCATTGTCTTCAACAAGTCACTGGTTTCATCCTTCCCTTCCCTTTACGTACTGTTACTCCTTGTGAAGACTTTGTATGATTGCACTATCTTTTATCTTCACTGAGTAACTGCATGTTCTGTTTGGCTTCATAATTTTTCCTACCTGATCCTTACTACATTGCTGCTCTTAGTCATTGTGCTTTCACTCTATTGAATACTTGACTATGGCTTGCCTAGTGTAGTCTACCTTTCGCTGCAGGGTAATAGGTTTATTTCTATCGTTTGTCTTCATAACTTCCATGTTTTGAAGACTTTCATAAAAATCGCCTATTCACCCTCCCTCTAGTCGATATAACGCACTTCCAATAGGTCCGACCTCGGCCATGTGGTTTGGGTCAGCTTTGGTATATCACGTCTTCACCATGGCCCAGGCTTCCCTTGCACCTTGTCGGCAAGCTGATATCTTCCATAATCAGAAGCGCCGCCGCGCTCCCTTGAGCTTCTCTATAAGCTCCCCCATGCCTCTTGGCAGGGAGCCGGATGGCCACAAGGCTCGGGCAATACCCTGCATCACCTGCCGAACTTGTTCGTGCAGTTCTGAGAGCTCTAGTAGAAGATCACCCGCAGACCCGGGCATCTCCTCCTCGGGACGACCCATCAGCATACCTGCAAACATAACTCTGTTAGTCGGCTTCTTCGCCGAACTCTTTCAAAAGTTCGCTCAAGCACTTACTGAAAATGCCGCGTCGAAGCCGCTTATTCTCCTTCCCGGAGTCCGCAACCTGGGCTCGGACATCTTTCAGTTCCACGCCCAGCCGGATATTGGCGCCCTGGAGATTATTTTTCTCCTGCCTGACCCGCATAAGCACGCACTCGCCAGCATTTAGCTGTCAGTTAGCATGTTGCGCATTCTCCGGCACGGCCTCCGGATTCACTCCGGAGTCATCTGCAACATCCATTGTTAGATTTGCATGCCTGCCGCATACTATCTGGTACCTGTCATTCTTTGCAATGGAAACAAGTGTTACCAGAGGGGCCCTTCTCGGACTCCTTCAATGCGGCAACCGCGGCCCGTAGCTGGGCTTTGCACTCTTCCAACTCTTGAGACAATTGGGTATTCTTCTCTGTAAGAGCCTGCACAAATAATGATCCTTAAATCTGTTGTGTCAACTATTTCAAGTCTCAGGGGCTACTGATATATATAATCGTCAGATTTTCTTACCTGTATATCCTTTACATACTGGTCCGTGGCTCTGACGAGACCATTTTGAGCGGCACGGATGTAGGCGTCTCCTGAGTTGAAGGCATCGAACGCCTCTTGGGAGAAACAAGCGTCACGGAGTACGGCCCAGCGACGCATGTGATTCATGGCGCTCTCCACTTTGGAATTTGTAGCGGATAGTCTATCTGCATCCTCTGTAGGAGGAGCATCCGGCGTTCGCCCCGTGTTAGCCTCCGCCTCTATGTCCGGCCCTGGAGCCCGACTGGTGGAAGCGTGATCGGCAACCTCTCTGGATATAGTTCAGCGAGCGTTTTTCCTACTAGGAAACATGGGCGTCATTATATTTCAAGCAAGACGACAACCATAGAGCGAGGTTCTGTATCATACCTCTGCGCCGGCGTCTCAGTCCTGACCGCCTTCCTTTTTAGCCTACCCGGCTTCGGTGCCCCTTGTTGGCGAGTGACCGCGGGTGCGGCATGGCGTCTCGAGGGCCTTCCCTGTAAAACACCATATGTGTACGGTAGGTGAAGTGCATAGAAGGAGATCCTTCTCGGAAGTTGGGACTCCGGTTTTTCCTACATGCGATGCAGGGAGTAGCCTAGGATAGTCGGATATGATGGACACCAGGGCATCATCATGGCTAAATTGATAGAATGTCCTGTCGATCAACTCCACAAATATGTCCGGACCCTCTTTGAGTCCGGGGTCGAGGGCCCGGTCAGGGTCCTCCGATTGTGGAGGCGGGTTGTTGACCTCCCTTATAGCTTTTCGTAGTTCCTGCCATGAAACAGCAAGGTGAGTATTTATGACGAAGAATGCGGGAAGGTGGGGAGTAAAAAATGACAGCTTGCTACGTCTTGAGCTTGCGTTGGTTTTTCCCCGAAGAGGAAGGGATGATGCAGCAGAGTAGCGTAAGTATTTCCCTCAGTTCTTGAGAACCAAGGTATCAATCCAGTAGGAGGCCACGCTCAAGTCCCTCGTACCTGCACAAAACGATAGCTACTCGCAACCAACGCGATTAGGGGTTGTCAATCCCTTCACGGTCACTTACGAGAGTGAGATCTGATAGATATAATATTTTTGGTATTTTTGGTATAAATATGCAAAGTAAAAAGTAAAAGTAAAGTAAAAAAGCAAAGCAAGATTAAAGTGATGGATATTGATATGATGAGAATAGACCCCGGGGCCATAGGTTTCACTAGTGGCTTCTCTCAAGAGCATAAGTATTCTACGGTGGGTGAACAAATTACTGTTGAGCAATTGACAGAATTGAGCATAGTTATGAGAATATCTAGGCATGATCATGTATATAGGCATCACGTCCGTGACAAGTAGACCGAAACGATTCTGCATCTACTACTATTACTCCACTCATCGACCACTATCCAGCATGCATCTAGAGTATTAAGTTAAAAACAGAGTAACGCCTTAAGCAAGATGACATGATGTAGAGAGATAAATTCATGCAATATGAAATAAACCCCATCTTGTTATCCTCGATGGCAATGATACAATACGTGCCTTTCTGCCCCTTCTGTCACTGGGTAAGGACACCGCAAGATCGAACCCAAAGCTAAGAACTTCTCCCATGGCAAGAACTACCAATCTAGTTGGCCAAACCAAACGGATAATTCGAAGAGACTTACAAAGATAACCAATCATACATAAAAGAATTCAGAGAAGATTCAAATATTATTCATAGATAGACTTGATCATAAACCCACAATTCATCGGTCTCAACAAACACACCGCAAAAAGAATATTACATCGAATGGATCTCCACAAGAGAGGGGGAGAACTTTGTATTGAGATTCAAAGAGAGAGAAGAAGCCATCTAGCTACTAACTATGGACCCGAAGGTCTGAGGTAAACTACTCACACTTCATCGGAGAGGCTATGATGATGTAGAAGCCCTCCGTGATGACGGCCCTCTTCCGGCGGAGCTCCGGAACAGGCCCCAAGATGGGATCTCGTGGATACAGAAAGTTGCGGCGGTGGAATTAGGTTTTTGGCTCCTGTTCTGATCATTTGGGGGTACGTGTGTATATATAGGAGGAAGAAGTACGCCGGAGGAGCACCGAGGGGCCCATGAGGCAGGGGGCGCGCCCTAGGGGGGGCGCCCCCCACCCTCGTGACCACCTCTTTTGTTCCTTGGAGCAGGGTCCAAGTCTCCTGGATCACATTCGGTGAGAAAATCATGTTCCCGAAGATTTTATTCCGTTTGGACTCCGTTTGATATTCCGTTTCTTCGAAACACTGAAATAGGCAAAAAAACAGCAATTCTGGGCTGGGCCTCCGGTTAATAGGTTAGTCCCAAAAATAATATAAAAGTGGAAAATAAAGCCCAATATAGTCCAAAACAGTAGATAATAGAGCATGAAGCAATCAAAAATTATATATACGTTGAAGACGTATCAGGCATCCCCAAGCTTAATTCATGCTCGTCCTCGAGTAGGTAAATGATAAAAAGAGAATTTTTTATGCGGAGTGCTACTTGGCATAATTTCAATGGAAATCTTATTAATTGTGGTATGAATATTCAGATTCAAAAGATTCAAGACAAAAGTTTATATTGACTTAAATGATCAAAGCAAAGTATTACGCGCATGCTCCTAGGGGGGTAGATTGGTAGGAAAAGACCATCGCTCGTCCCCGACCGCCACTCATAAGGAAGACAATCAATAAATAAATCATGCTCCGACTTCATCACATAACGGTTCACCATCCGTGCATGCTACGAGAATCACAAACTTTAACACAAGTATTCTTTAAATTCACAACTACTCAACTAGCATGACTTTAATATTATCACCTCCATATCTCAAAACAATTATCATGTTTCAATCTTTTCTTAGTATTCAACACACTCAAAAGAAAGTTTCACAAATCTTGAATACCAAGCATATTATTATTAAGCAAATTACCATGCTATTAAGAGACTCTCAAAATAATTTAAGTGAATCATGAGAGATCAATAGTTTCTTTAAAACAAATCCACCACCGTGCTCTAAAATATCTAAGTGAAGCACGTAGAGCAAAATTATAACGCTCAAAAGATATAAGTGAAGCACATAGAGTATTCTATCAAATTTTAATTCATGTATGGCTCTCTCAAAAGGTGTGTACAGCAAGGATGATTGTGGCATACTAAGACACAAATACACAAATAATAAAAGACGCTCCAAGCAAAACACATATCATGTTGGTGAATAAAAATATAGTTCCAAATAAATTACCGATGGAAGTGGACGAAAGAGGGGATGCCTTCCGGGGCATCCCCAAGCTTTGACTTTTTGGTGTCCTTGGATTATCTTGGGGGTGGCATGTGCATCCCCAAGCTTAGGATCTTGCCACTCCTTGTTCCATGATCCATCAAAAGAATTCACCCAAAACTTGAAAACTTCACAACACAAAACTCAAAATAGAAAACTCGTGAGCTCCGTTGGCGAAAGAAAACAAAAGACCACTTAAAGGTACTGTAATGAACTCATTCTTTATTTATATTGGTGTTAAACCTACTGTATTCCAACTTCTATATGGATTATAAACTATTTTACTAGCCATAGATTCATCAAAATAAGCAAACAACACACGAAAAACAGAATCTGTCAAAAACAGAACAGTCTGTAGTAATCTGTAGCTAGCGCAAGATCTGGAACCCCAAAAATCTAAAATAAATTTCTGGACGAGAGGAATTTATCTATTAATCATCTGCAAAAACAATTAACTAAATAGCACTCTTCAAATAAAAATGGCAGCAGTTCTCGTGAGCGCTAAAGTTTCTGTTTTTTACAGCAAGTTCAACAAGACTTTCCCCAAGTCTTCCCAACGGTTCTACTTGGCAAAAACACTAATTAAACAAGAAAACACAACCAGAAAAGAGGCTAAATAATTTATTTATTACTAAGCAGGAGCAAAAAGTAAGGAATAAAAATAAAATTGGGTTGCCTCCCAACAAGCGCTATTGTTTAACGCCCCTAGCTAGGCATAAAAGCGAGGATAGATCTAGGTTGTGCCGTAGTAATAAGATAGATGGGTGAAGCTCATTTCATATTCTCTATGTTCAGCAGCAAGTTTTCTTTGAGGCAAGCAAAAGTAATCAAAAGGGCTAAATTTAATAGGACAGAAGTCCCCAAGATCAATTTTAGGAGGTATAGGTTCCTCTTTCGGCCCTTCGTATTGTACAACCAATTCATCATTATAAGCATTCTTTATGGAATAAAAAGTGGTTCCCAAGTTTGTAATGATACCCTCAAGTTTATCAATTCTAGTAGAATCTAAGTTTATCTTCTCATTAACTATGGGTTCATTTTCCTTAATAATTTTCAGAGTCATTCCTACCTTAGATCCATATTGAGTAATTTGATTGTGGATCTTTTTATCTAGATTTTCAATTAATTCAATAGTAGCAACTTTATTTTCAATAATTTCAAGTCTTTGCATAACATGCTCCAAAGTTAACATGGTTCCATTAACCAAAATAGGTGGTGAGCCAAATAAATTTAGCATAGCATTATAGGAATCAAAAGTATGGCTACCCAAGAAGTTCCCTCCGGTAATGGTATCGAGGATATATCTATACCAAGGATTAACACCTACATAAAAATTGCGGAGAAGAACTAAGGTAGATTGCTTCCAGGTAGATCTATTTTGAGCATTGCAAATTCTATACCAATCATCTTTTAGATTTTCTCCCTCCCTTTGTTTAAAATTTAGAACTTCACTCTCGGGAGACAACGGAGAAGATATGAGACTAGCCATGGCGACAAGCAAACAAACTAGCACACAAGCAAACAAGAGGCAAGCGGAAACGAGAGCCAAATAGAGAGGGAGGATAGAGAGAGAGAGAGGGCAAATAAACCGGCAAGGGTGAAGTGGGGAAGAGGAAAATGAGAGGCAAATGGCAAATAATGTAATGCGAGAGATAGGGATTGTGATGGGTACTTGGTATGTTGACTTTTTGCGTAGACTCCCCGGCAACGGCGCCAGAAATCCTTCTTGCTATGTCTTGAGCTTGCGTTAGTTTTTCCCCGAAGAGGAAGGGATGATGCAGCCGAGTAGCGTAAGTATTTCCCTCAGTTTTTGAGAACCAAGGTATCAATCCAGTAGGAGGCCACGCTCAAGTCCCTCGTACCTGCATGAAACAATAGCTACTCGCAACCAATGCGATTAGGGGTTGTCAATCCCTTCACGGTCACTTACGAGAGTGAGATCTGATAGATATAATATTTTTGGAATTTTGGTATAAAGATGCAAAGTAAAAAGTAAAAGCAAAGTAAAAAAGCAAAGCAAGATTAAAGTGATGGAGATTGATATGATGAGAATAGACCCGGGTGCCATAGGTTTCACTAGTGGCTTCTCTCAAGAGCATAAGTATTCTACGGTGGGTGAAAAAATTACTATTGAGCAATTGACAGAATTGAGCACAGTTATGAGAATATCTAGGCATGATCATGTATATAGGCATCACATCCGTGACAAGTAGACCTAAACGATTCTGCATCTACTACTATTACTCCACTCATCGACCGCTATCCAGCATGCATCTAGAGTATTAAGATAAAAACAGAGTAACACCTTAAGCAAGATGACATGATGTAGAGAGATAAATTCATGCAATATGAAATAAACCCCATCTTGTTATCCTCGATGGCAACGATACAATACATGCGTTGCTGCCCCTTCTGTCACTGGGTAAGGACACCGCAAGATCGAACCCAAAGCTAAGCACTTCTCCCATGGCAAGAACTACCAATCTAGTTGGCCAAACCAAACGGATAATTCGAAGAGACTTGCAAAGATAACCAATCATACATAAAATAATTCAGAGAAGATTTAAATATTATTCATAGATAGACTTGATCATAAACCCACAATTCATCGGTATCAACAAACACGCCGCAAAAAGAAGATTACATTGAATAGATCTCCACAAGAGAGGGGGAGAACTTTGTATTGAGATTGAAAGAGAGAGAAGAAGCCATCTAGATACTAACTATGGACCCGAAGGTGTGAGGTAAACTACTCACACTTCATCGGAGAGGCTATGATGATGTAGAAGCCCTCCGTGATGACGGCCCTCTTCCGGCGGAGCTCTGGAACAGGCCCCAAGATGGGATCTCGTGGATACAGAAAGTTGCGGCGGTGGAATTAGGTTTTTGGCTCCTGTTCTGATCGTTTGGGGGTACGTGTGTATATATAGGAGGAAGAAGTACGCCGGAGGAGCACCGAGGGGCCCATGAGGCAGGGGGCGCGCCCCCCACCCTCGTGACCGCCTCTTTTGTTCCTTGGAGCAGGGTCCAAGTCTCCTGGATCACGTTCGGTGAGAAAATCACGTTCCTGAAGATTTTATTCCGTTTGTACTCCGTTTGATATTCCGTTTCTTCGAAACACTGAAATAGGCAAAAAAAACAGCAATTCTGGGCTGGGCCTCCGGTTAATAGGTTAGTCCCAAAAATAATATATAAGTGGAAAATAAAGCCCAATATAGTCCAAAACAGTAGATAATATAGCATGGAGCAATCAAAAATTATAGATACGTTGGAGACGTATCACAGCTCACCCAGCTTGGAGGGTTGTACATGGAGAATCCATCTCGTGGCTTAATACGGAGGAACCCCTCTTCCTCTTCCTTGTACAAATCGGACAGAATTTTTGCTAGAGCAGCAACTGAGTCCGGTTCCTTACGCCCGCGGCGGGTGGCATCATCTTCCCCGTTAAAGTGCCACATGGGGTGCCCTTGATATTGAAGTGGTTGCACCCCCCGCATTATACATACTGACATAACCTCGATTATTGCCAGTCCTGATTGAGCCAGCGCTTTTATCCGGCCCATCAGGTAAAGAACTTCTCCGTTATCTTCCTCCTGAGGGATCCGTGGATGCCAGCTTCGGCGTTTCTTCAAAGGGGCATTGTCGAACTCGGGAAGACCCATCCGAATAGGATCTAGAAGGGGGATGTCCTCCATGTAAAACCACTCCAAAGGCCAGTCTTTGGACGTCTTCTTCGGGGTACCGGACAGGTATCCGGTCTCGGCGATGCGCCATATTTCGGCTCCGCCCACTTGATACATTGACCCCTTCTGTGTACGGGGCACAAGGCGGAATAGCCTCTTCCACATCTCAAAATGAGCTTTGCAGCCCAGAAACAGCTCACAAAGGGCGACATAACCAGCGATGTGTAATATGGAAGCAGGGGTGAAATTACGCAGCTGGAGGCCATAAAACTCCAGGAGCCCGCGGAGGAACGGATGGATTGGAAATCCAAGTCCCCTTAGTAAATAAGGGACAAGGCATACCCGCTCCCCCTTGGAGGGATTGGGGAAGCTCTACGCTTGCTCCCCACCATTGTAAGTGGCGAGCCCGGCTCGAACGGGGATCATATACGCTGGAGGGAGAAATCCCTGGGTTTGTAACCCTACTAATTGGTTGTGCGGGACAGAACACTTCTCCCAATCACCGGGCTTAGGGCTACGGGAGCGAGAGGAGGAGCCGCGACGGTCGGCCATGTTGGAATGGATTTTTCCGAGCGTGCTCCGATGGATTCTCGCTGTGGGAGGATGGTGTGGTTTGGATCTAAGAATCCTCGTCTCTTTAAATAGAGAGTTTACTTACATGGCTAGGGTGGCAAATGTAAAAATTCCCTGGCTCCTCACCTTCGCTCGACACGTGGAGGATAGCCCTTATTGGGCGCAGAAGCCAAGAAGCGCAAACATTTATGGGGAGCCGGACACTACTCAGCAGATATTCAGAGTTTGGAGAAGAACCCGCCTTGCAATGCCGAAGACAATTTGCGCGCCGGACTCATCGTCATTGAAGCCTGGTTCGGGGGCTACTGAGGGAGTCCTGGATTAGGGGGTCTCCGGACAGCCAGACTATATCCTTTGGCCGGACTGTTGGACTATCAAGATACAAGATTGAAGACTTCGTCACGTGTCCGGATGGGACTCTTCTTGGCATGGAAGGCAAGCTTGGCAATACGGATATGTAGATCTCCTCCCTTGTAACCGACTCTGTGTAACCCTAGCCCCCTCCGGTGTCTATATAAATCGAAGGGTTTAGTCCGTAGGACAACAACAATCATACCATAGGCTAGCTTCTAGGGTTTAGCCTCTACGATCTCGTGGTAGATCAACTCTTGTAATACTCATATCATCAATATCAATCAAGTAGGACATAGGGTATTACCTCCATCAAGAGGGCCTGAACCTGGGTAAACATCGTGTCCCCTGCCTCCTGTTACCATCCGCCTTAGACGCACAGTTCGGGACCCCCTACCCGAGATCCGCCGGTTTTGACACCGACACTTACCCTTCTTTGCCCACGCCACATTTGGAAGCTTCGAGAGGGGGGCACGTGGCTTCACGACGGGCACCGGCACGACGCCACCCACCGCCGAGGTCGTCTATGGCGGCATGAAAAGGCCGCGCGCGATGCCGGTGCTTGGAGGAGCACCAGCGGAGGCGAAGCGAAAGCTCCCCGTGCTAGGGTTTGCGGCGGCGGTGGCGGAGGGGTAGAGCATTTGTGGTCGATTTCTCAAAATTTAGCCCCTAAAAAACCTTCTCAAATCGAATCTCTAAAACTTAACTCCCTGAAAGTTATTAACACAGATTCATACTTTTTGGTCATGGAGTTAAGCTTCACTACTCAACTAGTTCATTAAACGACATTTTAGGAAAATAGTTCATCAATTACTCATTAGGAGAACTAATCCAATCAGGATGACAACAAAATTACACACTTCAATAAAAGCACACTTCCTTGAGTGCTCCGACAAGTCTAATCAATAGTTTTTCCATTTCCCTATGTTCATTGCCAACACTTTTTCCCTTCTCCGTTGATTTATCAGGCATGCACACTTGTTTATTCTCTACCTCCTCATGAAGAAACATGGGCATTGTTTCCTTTGCAATCTCATCTCTAGCAACTAGTGCACCAACATCCAATGGACATCTCTTGTCAATAGATCAATATATTCTTCTCAAAATTGCTTGAAACCGAAGGAAAACTGCACAATATTGCACTCACTTTGTCCATTTCACACTTGTAGAAGACCCTTCTGAGGTGTTCTACAGTCTTGGAGACCTGGCGCGGCACCAGCCGCCAGCAGTCGTCACACTTGATGAGCGGCAGAGGCGGGCCGACGAGTTATTGGGCGACAGCCGAGCCTGGCTGACCGGCAGACGAGGATCTGCTGACAGTCGAAGGAGAGGCGATATGCGTGCATAGAGAGGAAGAAGACATCCCGCGAGGAGCTCCTGAGACGAAGTAGAGTGCTTTGGGTGGTTGCGCAGTTTTGTTCCAGATGAAACACGACGGCGCCTAGTTGTGTCCAATCCGGCGACGGGCATAAATGTGTTGATTCCGGCGTCCACAATGACCGATAACCGAATCGAAGTGGGGCCAAGGGGCGGCGGGTGCTACGTGACACCAACATTGGTGTGTGGTGGCCGATGGAGGCAAGGAGGACGGCGCGAGCATGGATGCGAGCAAGCAGGAAGAAAGACGAGCACTAAGGAAGATCCTAGATTTTTTTTCTTCCTAAGAAGTGGCCGGCTTAGCTGACGCGCCGTTTGTAACTTTTTAGGAGTTAATGATAAGGGTTTGACAAGGTCGAGTTTTACTCCTCGTAAGAACTTATTTGAGTAGTTAAACACTTTTGAGGATCGTACGAATGGCTCTGGATGCAGTTAAGGGCATGTCCAACGCCGACCCTCAAAATGCCCGCAACCGTCCGGACGTGTTTTGCCATCCAATGCAGTACATCATTAGTCTGTTCAGCGGTTTGGATGTGCTTTTTCCCAGAAACCGGGGACAAAGGAAGGGGAGTTGCGGGTGTCTAGACCACTACCACGATTGCCTCTGACTAACCTGGCCCACCCCAAAACACTCTCCCTTGCTCATGCTTTTTCTCGCCATAGCCTCCCGCGAACAGGAGGAGTTCTTAGGCATTGCAGCTCCCTAGGTTGCCGGCGAACTGGGCCGATACAGGTTGGCTTGCCCGCCAACCCTTTGGATGCGGCACCACACCATCACCATCGTCATCGCCATCCCCTCCTCGCTCGTCCAAGCTGGACAACGTCATCTCCCGACAAAGCCGTCGCGAGCCATGCCGGCAACGCGTCAGAAAGGTGGGGAAAGAAGCCATGTCGGTAGAGGCCGACACATCAGATGCCACCGCGGACATCGAGAAAAAGTAGATCAGGGGAGGCCGCCGCTGCTTGGGTCCCAGGAAGGCCACCGCGTCACCGGGTTACACAAGTGGTTTCTTGCCCGGTGAGTGGGGGCGTAGACCACGGCGACCGTCTTCCCCGCCCCAAAACCAACTCTGGTCCGTGCTTCATGGAGGCGAATGGAGGCTATTCTTCACCTCCCGTTGAAGCATATCCTTTCAGGGCTCCCGACACTTTGATGAGCAGTCCGCCAGGCATGGGGAAATGTGTCGTGGGAATGGAGATCCACCGCGGGCGGCCGTAGACTAGTTTTACCGTAATACGGTATAGTTTAGTGAAAAAATGCCGGAAATGTAAAGTTTTTGTCCGGTTTGAATGAAAATCATCCGGTTTGCATGTAATTCGTCCGGTTTGTTTAAACCTGACTTGAAACGTATGCGGCTAACATCGAATGGCCGGCCTCTGCATCCGTGTGTGCAGACATATGCGGTTTTTGATTTTCCTGTGAGCTTGCCTAACCAAAACAGAGCGGTCGCCTCCCTCATCCTCATCCTGCCATACAAGTCGTCGTGCATCACGTGGCCATGCCAACAAATTCTCCATTACCAATTCACCGTGCTTTAATCTTCAATACACTTTTAATTGTTTTGTTTAGTACACTGACATGGTCCGCGTGAAGCTGCTTGCACATCGTCCTCACTTCTCGTCACAGCCCCCGGCTCCCCGCCAAAGCACCTGCAGTTGGCTCACTCACACTCACATTCCACTTGAGTGGCTCTGAGTCAGCTACTAGTGCCTCCCCTGTCCTTGTCTTTCGCTGTGCACCTTCTTCCCCAAGTCCGGTGACCACCGTCCTCTGCAAGCCTCTCACCGGCAGTGACCGTGAGCATTCTCGCCGGGCCCGTATTTCCCCTGTTGCCGACAGCCTTCTGAACTCCGATCAGGTAAGTTCCCTCCGCGCTCACAGTCTCGCTCTGGCGGAAGCTTTGCCGCCGCCGTGGGAGAGAGAGCCGGTGACAGAGTCCAGTTCCTTTCACCATCCGCAGAGCGCCACCGCCTAGAGCCCACAGCCCATTATTTCCTTATTACTAGAACAATTACCAGTCTTCCCTTTATTTCCCCAATTTGGTTCATTCTGGGCGGGGTAGTAATTTCCCAAAGTTGGATCCCGCGCATAGCCTCTTCCCCTAAAATTTCCGCGCCCTTTTCACTCTCTTCCCACCAAAATTCCCCCGCCAAAACTCCCTCCCATCAAAATTTCTGGTTCCGCTCGCCAAAATTCCCCGCCGTTCTCGCGCCCGCAAGGAGAGGTGGATCCGCGGATGCATATCCACCGCTCTTCCGTCCAGCAATCAACGGTGATGAAGATGCATCACGCGGATCGACCTCTCCTTCGGCGGACGGGACCTCCTATAAATTCCCCACTCCCCCTTCCCCTCCTCTTGCAACTCCCTAACCATGGTATCCTTCAATCCCAAGAGCGCAGCTGAGTTAGAAGAACTGATCAAGGCTCACGGCGAGAAGAGTGATGTCACCATCCATGTCCCCAAGAAGATCGCCATTCTGCTTGAAGGCAAGCAGATGCTTGACCTCCTCGAGGACAAGATGGAGACAAACGGATGGGTCGTGAGCCGCTACGACAAGCTGAAGAAGGTTGTCCACATCCACAACGCCTTGCTCAAGACGGACGGCCTCCTTAGCGAGGCAACCTCCCTCACCGACACCGCCAAGATCAAGCCCGCCCGCTACGCTCGCCATCACGTTGGGTCGCCCGTTCGAGTCGGCAAGTTCTCCCCGACCGGCCGCCACCACCGTCGCCGTACTCGACGTCGCCACAAGCTTCCTCGGATCATGCCCGCCAAGATCGCGGGCGACCTCGTCGACACCGGCAACGTCCTGCAGCGGTTCCCTCTTCTACAAGTGCAACATCTGTGTCACAACCCAAACACAGGGAGGTGATGAACAACCGGATCAGTACCAATATTAGGATACAATTTGAGGGATACAAGGGAAGTTGGGATGAGGAATCAGCAAAAGCAAGGAGGTGAGATGCAGTAGCAGTAGACGGAGAACTGGAGCAGGGGAGAGAGACCTGGAGACGATTCAATCATTCGATGCCTTCCCCTCTGCCGCTCTCTTCGTTTATAACCATTGACGCCGACTCCTGTAGTTGGGCCAAGCCCAAGCACCACAGCCCGTTCCGAAGTAAGGCCCAATGAGAGCATAGTGGCATAACCACTCGGGCATGACAATCTGGGCAGATCGGTCGCCGCAGCCGGGATGGGGCTGCTTCGCCAGAAGGAGGACATGTCCGTGCTCCATGCCCAACTCCTGAAGGTGGAGGAGGAACTCGGTGATGTGTGGGTCAGTGAGTTCAAGCCTGATGAGCTGTAGAATACCGCTAGGAGGCATCGTATAATTTAGAGAGTTTTTACGGTACCCTATACTGCTAACAGGGAAGGGAGCGGTATATTTTGTGAGGGTAGGATAGCAATAGAGATAGATTTCTGAATGAACTTTAGCGACGTCGTGGATCGGCAGATAATGGTGACGGAGAACCAAGACGGGAAGCCCCGCCGCCATGTCCCACGACTCCTCCACGGTCTCCTTCAACCTCCTGCTCCGGTATTTGGACGGAGGCACCCCCGAGCCGTCGTTCTCGACCACGACCTCCGCCTTGAGCTCGTCTTATTCGACGCACCCGAGGATCACCACCGGCACCAACGCGCTCCCTCGCCGTCTTCACTGCGTCCCTGGCCATCACGTCGCGTCCATCGAGCCTGTGCTGACCTGCCGCTCCTCCGCGCCTCTTTCCCGTCGTTTTCATCTATCGTAGCATCGTCTTGCTGAAGCCGGTGCCCTCTGTCCGCCATTGATGAGCCCCTGGAGCTTGTCCCGCATGCACACACCCAGCCACGCGTGCCCGTTCGCCTCCACAGTCCACACCCGCGTCAACAGCTGCCGTGCACACGCCGCAGCACAGCAGTTGCTACTCGTCCGCTCCCGCCTCCGCAGTCAGCGCGATCCGAGAGGGCAGGTCGGGGCAGCCCGCAGCCAGCAGCCAGTCGCCATCGCGGGCGAGCAGCGTGCGCCAGTCCGGAAGGCATAGACGTCGGTTCGAAGGTGCTGCACCTTGCCGGCCCAGCCGGCATCGCCGCGGAGGTCGAGTCCCCGGCCGTAGGTCGAGACGGGCGGGCTGTTACTTCCCAAAATGCCATCAGGATTTGATACTGGAGGACCTGAGCGAAGGAGCGCAAGCTATACCGCTTGCCATTCTTTTGGCAAATTGAAGCAGTACTGAACGATCGCCATCATTAGATTTCATGATTGGACGGCCAATAGTTGACGCAGGGTACCATAAAAGAGCTCATAATTTAAGCATGTGTTGCGTGAACCGTTTCCAGTATCTAGGACGTACTATGATATACGTGTAATTTATTTTATATATCCAAGTACTATTCATCAGTGGAATATATGAAATATAAAGTTACTAGCTAGATCGTGTGGCTTTGGAAGTTGCTATTTCCTCTGTCAGTATTGTATCATTCAATATAAATCTTCACTGCTTAAGTTACAATGCTACCCTTCTTTCAAAAGTTCTTGTGATGAAATAGTCTTCAATTCCAAGCTGTTTTGCCGATTAGCCGAGCACGTTCGCCTCTGTGCACTGATGCCGAATATCTTTTTTTTTTTGCGGGTCTGATGCCGAATATCAAGTTTGAGAAGCAACCCTTTACTTTTATGTGCTGCGCTCACAATAGTATCCGTCCAAGGCAACAATGAGATGCTAAGAACTCATTGACAAGGCGTCAGGGAGGGTGAACTAGTGTGAGTACAAATAACTGCAACTAAAACACACACACATTATTGAGGAGCAGAATGAATGCGCAGTCGCACTAGGATCGGCCACACCATTTGCGTCGTGAAGGTTCTTTCCAAGATAAAATACTTTCACGCTCTGCAATCTAGTACAACGTGCACATTAAATGCCAAGGTCCTCATTAATTCACATAGGAAAAGTGGAGGGATTTTTTTCCTTCAATGGCACTATTCATCCATTTTATTCAAAAGATTGGGCCAACTTTTTTTCTTCATATTTTCCTATGTTTACAAAATCCCGCAATTCAATGAAGACGTAAAGGTAATGCACTACAAAATAAAGTTACTTAGTGCTAAAGTGCTTATCTTTATCTACTAATAAAGCGGCTACCGCTTCTGATTGTCCGTCATTAAAATTACTCTCTAAGTTAGTAAAAATTACCCACCTATGCCACCCGTAAGTAGAAAACGATTCGTTTTTTTTTTCTTTCTTAACCCGCCACCAATAGAGCTTGGTTCCCTTATAAAACACAACCGAACAAACCAGCCTACTGGCCTAGGTGTTTCTCCACAATCCAGGAGACCTTGGTTCGAAACTTGGTCATCCCCATTTTTGCACCCTTTTTTTCGCGAATTTCAATTGCCGTAGTATAGAGCTACCTCGCCAAGTGTCGCTTAACAGTGTGTCTACACAGTACAATACGGCCAAAATATTCTCTTTTAATTTTTTTTTGCAGATTCAAGTATTTTTTAAAATCATATCTTTCAAACTCCAACTTTAAATTTAGCATGCTAAATATGAAAATCGCCCAGAAAATTTTGTACATTCTAAATATAATGTTATCTTCCATGTTAATTATTTTTAAAATTATTTTTATGTTGCACCCTTAATTAGTACTTTCATTTTTCTATTAAAGACATGGATGTTTCTTACTCCTTTTTTTTATATGTTGCTTATTACCAGATTTTCATCCATCATTTGGTTCGTCCATTTGCACATAAAATAAAAAATGTTCACAATTTTAAAAAATGTTTGCAAGTATAAAATGTTCATGAATTCAAAAAATATTCTTGATTTTGGAAAATGTTAAAAACTTTGAAAAAGTATTCACAATTTTAAAAATGTTCATGATTTCAAATATGTGCACGAGTTTTAAAAAATGATCATGATTTTAAAAATTGTTCATGGTTCCACGAAATTGAGAGTGATAGTGTATCTCGATGATGTAACAAAGCGTGGCCATGGCCATTGAAGATTATGAAAAAAATCTCCCGTTGCAACGCACGGACTCTTTTGCTAGTATGATAAAATATAGTTTGCAATCAATGAGGCCGTAATGCACTAAACAAACAGTTGCAGTGCTAAATGGCATATATTGACAAATCTAGTCTTCTTCGGCGCAAAATCCGTTGATGTTGTCCACCTTCTTCTTCCTCAGTGCATCTACTCCTTTCCTCCGATGTCACCTTTCACTAATCTTCTCTTTCATGTGATCTGGATTCTTCCCTTCACTCGCTTGACCGTCTTCTTTCTCAGTTCATTTTATGTTCGTCCAATTATCTTCATCTTCCCGTTTTGTCCAATCGCAAATTCATGCCATGCTTTTTTGCATTGCAAATTCATCGATGCTTTACTCAATGTCCTTATCATGGTACGACACATTATGCCATCTTGGAATATTCCTCGTTGCTTAAAAAAAATTATAGATGCCTCTATGACTTCATTCTCTCAACCGCAATGATTCTTCTCCCATTTGATTTTATTCCTACTCCTAACCTTGAAGATCTTGTTTCATGAAGTTACGTTCTATGAAACTTGCCTTTCATTTCTTTTCTATCTTACGCTTTAACTTCTAAGTCATGTCCTCCAAAACTTGCATTACATAAACATATGTATGTACCGAGTTTCGCTCTCTGAAACTTACCAGACAACACGGTCTCTGCGTGTTTCGTTATTCCATACTTAATAAACTTATATTTTTTTCATGCCCACATTGTGCACTTCGTTACTTCGAGTTACGAGACATTTATTTCTGTGGAGCCAATTCCACTTGCTCCTTAGAAGCATGAACTTCTTCATCACTCTTGTCTTCCGCTCATGGTCTTGGTTTCTAGGGTCATCCTTTGGATTTACTCTCTAGTCATTGGTACTGGATGGTGTTGCTGCCCCTTCGATGCCATAAGCATTCCTTACCGAGGGAAAAAGTATCGGAACTACTTTACCTGCCCTTATTAGCAACCTTATCTGTGGGGAGTGAGCGTAGCTCAACTGGTTGGGGGAGTGGGTGTACAACCCAACACATGGGTTCAAATCCTCGTGGAGGCGAATTTAGGTTCCTATTTATTCTTCAGGACCAGTATAGAGGCCGGAGAAATGAAATTCTCCCCCAACTTAAAGGGGGGCATGACACGTCTACTCATGAGGCTACTGAGGAAAAACTGACCCCGCGTCGCCCACGTCCAGGGCGACATGGGGGCGATCGACACAACTCCCTCCGCTCCTCCCATCCCCATTCCCCGGCCGCGTTGCCGCCGGAGGACGCCGGCGGGTGAAGCCCGCATGGCAGACGGCGGCTGTCGGTGTCAAAACCGGCGGATCTCGGGTAGGGGGTCCCGAACTGTGCGTCTAGGCTGGATGGTAACAGGAGGCAGGGGACACAATGTTTTACCCAGGTTCGGGCCCTCTTGATGGAGGTAAAACCCTACGTCCTGCTTGATTAATATTGATGATATGGGTAGTACAAGAGTAGATCTACCACGAGATCAGAGAGGCTAAACCCTAGAAGCTAGCCTATGGTATGGTTGTTGTTCGTCCTATGGACTAAAACCCTCCAGTTTATATAGACACCGGAGAGGGCTAGGGTTACACAGAGTCGGTTACAATGGGAGGAGATCTACATATCCGTATTGCCAAGCTTGCCTTCCACGCCAAGGAAAGTCCCATCCGGACACAGGACGAAGTCTTCAATCTTGTATCTTCATAGTCCAAGAGTCCGGCCAAAGGTTATAGTCCGGCTATCCGGACACCCCCTAATCCAGGACTCCCTCAGTAGCCCCTGAACCAGGCTTCAATGACGACGAGTCTGGCGCGCAGATTGTCTACGGCATTGCAAGGCGGGTTCCTCCTCCGAATACTTCATGGAAGATTTTGAACACAAGGATAGTGTACGGCTCTGCAAAATAAGTTCCACATACTGTCGTAGAGAGAATAATATTTACACAAATCTAATCTGCTGACACGTTTTGGCAACATGACATTATGCCATGGCCCGGTGCTTATTCGAACCGTTTTTATTCAACCAGCTCCACACATAATGCGAGGCGGTTTCTTGACACGTCTTGTCAAAGCAGAGATCGTTTCCCCCAATTACGGGATTCTCATTAATACGGTCGTGGGTAACCCAATCATGTCTAGGACTCCTAGATTATAGGCAAGTCCAAACGGCCACGGTGAGGACGCTTGATATTCACCCTCTTTATAAAGGGACAAGGTTTTCGCTTTTTCCCTCTCGTGCTCAATCGAATCCTTCCCCCACCTCGAGTTCTAACACCCAAAGCCCAGGTCAGGTGCTTCGGACCTTCAATCATGTCCGGATCTAGCCTTCAAGGCCGGTGGATGCCCTCCGTTACGGAAGAGGATATCAAGAAGTTGAGGGAGGCCAGATACCTGACCGCCGAGGTTTCGCATCGGCTGCCTGCCCGAGGGCAGGTCGTCCCTACTCCTGAACCCAACGAGAATGTTGTGTTCATCTCCCACTTCCTCTGAGGTCTAGGCCTCACTCTAGATCCCTTCATTTGGGGTTTGATGTTCTATTACGGGCTAGATTTCCACGATCTAGCCCCGGACTCCTTTCTCCACATCTCGGCATTTATTGTCGTGTGTGAGGCCTTCCTCCGCATTACCCCTCACTTCGGCCTGTGGCTCAAGACCTTTGACGTGAAGCCGAACATGGTCGAGGGGCAGTATGCAGCGTGTGGAGGCGCATTAATAAGCAAGATAGCAGGAGCTCCGTGGCCAAAAGGTTCCTTTCTAGAGGTGTCCGGATTATGGCAACGGGAGTGGTTTTACATCACAACTCCCAGAAGTGCCAAGTGGGTGGCTGCCCCCACTTTCCGCTCGGGCCCTCCACCACAACCGATGTTATGGATTAGCAAAGGACTGAGCTGGGGTCTAGCCAAGGACGTGCCAATACTGCAGAGCCGCATTCAGGATCTCTTTGAAGGAGATTTCAATCTGGTTACGGTGGTGCAAGTCATGCTGGTTCGTCGAGTCCAGCCTTGCAAACGCCGGCCCCTCCGCATGTGGGAGTTCAACCCAGAAGGGCCGCGCACTATCCAGAATTTCCTCGGCCTGACACACGAGGAGATGTACAAATCATTCTTCGGACCCCAAATAGAGTGTCCGGATACTACCGAGGACGTGGGCTTGAGTAGCAACCGTACCGCCGACCAGGTAAGTAATCCTTTAGCCGAACACACCGTCTTTCATTTACCATGACGTCATTCTGAGAAATCGCTCTTTGACCAGGACTGGCTAACAAGGGCGAAGATGATTCAGTGTTCGGCCCCCCTTCCTGAGGGTTTGGAGAATCCGATACCGGAAAAGATGCTCGAGCTAGCACCTTGCCCGGAGCCCTCAAAGGAAGATAAAGGGGGGAATAATGAGGTCAAAAGCAGGCCCCCATCGCTACCAATTCCAACCGAGGGAGTGAGTGCCTCCGTGAAGGAGGATAACCAAGGGGAAGAATCTGACCTTCTCTCGCTTCGAGAAAGGAAGAGGGCTACCTTTGAAGATCCGGAAACCGAGGCTTCCAAACGGGAGAAGAAGTCTCCACCAGAGGGCCCTGCCTTGGAGGGTGCTTTTGCCGCACAAAGTCCGCGCGAGGATCAGCCCTCCAACGAGCTGTAAGTAATCAAAAAGTACTTTAATAGTGGAGATATGCTACCTTACCTCTGAGGAAAATAACCGAAGCGTTTATCTTGAAGTTCGGATCTTAGCCCTTCTCAGCAGAGCTCGTCTTCGGGGGATCTTCTTCCGGAGATGATGGAGAGCGAAACGCCTCCCCCGGACTCCCCCGCTCAAGAAGCGGGCGACCTTGAAGTGTCGTCGTGGAGGGCCTCTCCAGATCCGGTGAGGCCAGAAGATAATCCTATAGTCACCCAATGTCCCCAGCGTCCGGCCCTTGAAGAGAGCAAACAAAAGAGTCCGACACCGTCTGGTATGCGGTCGGACGTACTGAGGGAGCTGTTGGAGCGAGCGGCCATCTCAGAAGAACACCGTACGTTGATGGGTACAGTGATGGAAAGGATTTCGTCTGCCGAAAGCGGATTGCATGACACATTTATGAGTCTACTGACGGGCTTTGAGGTACGTGAAATGATATACTTTTTGATAGTACCGCACATTTTTAGGTGTGCCCTGTGTAGATAGTAGCCCCTGAGACTCTGGTCGTCGTCGGGAACGGCGGTGAACAGAGGATCGTAGTCCCAGGTAATAACCATACCGCTTTATGTGCAGGTGATGGGAGCTCCGGTGGCTGGCCGGACTAATGAGTTTGCCGAGCTAAAGCGGCAATTGGATGCGGCAGATGCCGACATCGAGCTTGTTAACAAGCGGCTTGACGAGGCACAGGGTAAGTAATGTTTTCTGGTGAATGTTACATAGTAAGAGCAGCGTAACGCCAGTATCTTTAATATGTTGTGACTGCTGATGGAGCTGCCACCGTGGAGACCCTTCGGGCGGAACTTGCCCGAGCCAAGGAACAAGCAAGAATTAGTAATGTGGCCGCTTTAAAGGCGGCCGAAGAGTTAAGAGCTGAAAAGGCTGCACATTGCGAGAGCAAAGATAAAATGGCCAAGATGGTTGTAAAGTTAAAAGACACTGCCGACCGCTACCGGCTCCTTGAAGAAGAAAACCGAGCGAAGGCGACGGACCTTGAAAAGGCCACGGTGGCGACCAAAGACACCCGCTCTGCTATGAGGGCAAAGAAGGAAGAGCTGCGTGAAGCCGGGGATATTGCGGCTGGGAAGCCCTTTTTGCTACGGAGGAAGTTCGAAGATCCGCGGTATGCCCCTCTAGATCGGCTGTGGAGTTCGGCAGACGCATATATGGACTTGGCGGCGAGCGCTGTCGATGCGGCCGAATACTTCCGAGATCAAACAGATCGTGAAGTGGACAAGCTGTTCTGGTCGCAGTTTAACATTCCAGAGCATCCGCTTCCATTGACTGATCAGCTAGCCGAATGGGCCGAACTCAACAGGTTGTCCGGACTCGCCATGAGGTCCGTCGTAGATCATCCGTGGCCGGAAAAACCGAAGCCGAATAGCTATTTCAGCTTAGTGTAGCAGTTCCTTGGAGCGGTGCCGCGCATTAATGCGATGAAGAGGTCGGCGTGTATAGAGGGCTCGCGGATGGCCCTTGCCCGTGTCAAAGCATACTGGGCGGAGATGGATGCCACCACTGTTGCGGCGCAGGGTTCGGCCATAGGCCGAGTGGCTGCCGAGCACTATTTCGAAGAAGTTCTCAAGGGCGCTCGTTTGATAGAGGCCCAGTGCTTGAAGAATATTATGTTTGAGTGACATGTATTCCCATTCTAAACACAATGTTTTTATGAAATTTATTAAGGCTGTATTTATACTTTTGCCCGAAAGTAATATGATGCCTCATGTGCGGCCGTTTATGTATACATGTGTATAACCTGAAAGATTGCAGTCGCCGGCTTCAGCCCCCACGCATATAATGCGGGGGTGTTCGTAGAAAACGCGTATTCACACTTAACCCAATGTCTTGATCCTAATAAGGAGGTGATGGCGCAGGGAACTAGGCAACCAGACTATAATGCTTTAACACTTTCACTTAGCCATAGGAGTTTGAAAGTGGGGCTACTATATAGCCCCTGGTGGCTCCACACTCTCCCGAATTCGGGGTGCGTACATGCCTGGCCGGGAAACGGCCCTTCGTTAAGGCGGAGGAATTCTAACATTCCGATAGGTCATCGAGTGGTTGACCAGTCTCACGCTATATCATGACAGTCAGTTTTCGGCTTTCTCTACTGAGGTGCTCGTCCGGATGAACCGCGGCACAATCGCAGTAGTTCTCCTGGTGCCACCTTAGCCGATAGAGCGGAACGTAAGGCAGCAAAACACAGGAGCCGGGCAAACCCAACATTTGACCAAAGACAATGATTCAGAGCTGATGCATATAAGGCCAAACTCGTGACGCCGAACACTCCCTAAGGTATTCGGTCTTTATGGTATAAACCGGGCCTAAATAGTGCCCTTTGTAAGAAGCCCCTTGTGTCCAGGTACGTGCATTATTTTGACGTGGCCACATGCCAAGACGTCAGCATCCTTCTCAATTGTGCTGAGAATTCGAGGGATGTGTATAAACAAGAGACAGTAAAAAAGGTTTACGCAGGGTCTTAATCTAAAAAGAATCCTTGGAGCGGGTCCCTGCTGCACGTCTGCGCCTGTGTCTCCGTTGTGCCGTATCCTGGACGAGTGTAGCATGATGGTCATCTATAAAAGAGAGGAACTTAGGTAAAAAAAGTTGTCATGCAAAAAGGTGGTTTTTTAAAGAAACCATGTATAATTAAAAATGATTAAAAAATTGCCACTTGCCTGCGCGCGTTGAGCCCCTTGTATTTGTAATAGGGGTGTGGCCCTCAATCCGGTATGAATTACATATAGCTGCACCGGACTCGTCTAACCGTGTCCGTGGTCTTGACGACCTATCGAATGCTTTTGTTTGTGAGGCCGTTTTTAGTGTGCGGCTGCTAAGGCAATCGCATTCTTTTCGGCGCGCAAAGATCGCTCAATATTTCCTTCACTGTAATGATGCCACGTGGACCAGGCATCTTGAGCGTGAGGGAAGCGTAATGCGGTATTGCATTAAAGCGAGCAAAAGCTTCGCGTCCAAGTAGTGCTTGATAACCACTTTGGAACGGAGCAATGTGGAAGGTTAAATGTTCGCTACGGAAGTTATCGGGGAAGCCGAATATAACTTTTAGTAGCAGGGAGCCCGTGCAGTGAGCCCCTGGGCCTGGCGTTACTCCTTTGAAGGTAGTGTTGCTATGTCGGATTTTCGTTGGGTCTATCCCCATTTCGCGGATTGTATCCTAGTATATCAGGTTTAAACTGATGCCACCGTCCATCAGGACTCGCGTAAAGTGGTATCCGTTAATTATTGGGTCTAATACCAGGGCAGCCCATCCTGCACACCGGATACTTGCTGAGTAATCAGGATGGTCGAAAGTGATCGTTTGAGACGACCAGTGGTAGGACTTCGTTGTGATAGGCCCTTGGGCATGTCTCTTTGGGAGTGCCGCTTTGTTTCCCTTGATCACGTGTAACACGTTGACTATTTTGACTTCTAGTGGAAACTTCTTTTGTTCCCTATTGTCTTGCTTGAGAGGCTCATCCTCGTCTTCGCTTGGTGTATCCTCCCCCTTGTGTACGGCGTTGAGCTTGCCGGACTGCTTGAAGACCCAACATTCTCTGTGGGTATGATTAGCGGGTTTACCAGGGGTGCTATGGATCTGACATACTTGGTCTAGAATTTTGTTTAGGCTGGACAGTTCGTCTCTGGCGCCTTTAGAGGGCGGCTTTTGCTGACTTGGCCGAGAGCTTTTGAATCCGGCATTTACTGCCGTGCTCTTCGTGCTGTCTTCTTTATTCCGGCGTTTGTTATTGTTGTTGCGCCGTGATTTCCTGTTTCCATCTCTAGCTTCGGATGTACTGGGGTCACTGGTGCTCCATCTGGCTAGCTAGCTATCCTCACTCGCGCAAAAGTGGGTCATGAGGCTTGTTAATGCTGCCATTGTTCTCGGCCTTTCTTGGCCGAGGTGTCTGGCAAGCCATTCGTCACGGACGCTATGCTTAAAAGCTGCCAAGGCTTCGGCGTCCGGACAGTCGACTATTTGGTTCTTTTTAGTAAGAAACCTGTTCCGAAGCTTTCGGGCTGACTCTCCGGGCTGTTGAGTTATATGACTCAAATCGTCCGCGTCCGGAGGTCGGACATAAGTCCCTTGAAAATTTGCCCGAAAAGCGTCTTCGAGCTCTTCCCAGCTTCCAATGGAGTTTTCGGGGAGGCTTTTAAGCCAGTGCCGAGCTGGCCCTTTGAGTTTGAGGGGTAAGTATTTAATGGCGTGGAGATCGTCTCCTCGAGCCATATGGATGTGGAGGATATAGTCCTCAATCCAGACCCCAGGGTCTATTGTTCCGCCGTATGCCTCTATGTTTACGGGTTTGAATCCCTTTGGAAATTCATGGTCGAGCACCTCATCGGTGAAACATAGGGGGTGTGTGGCGCCCCTGTATCTGGGCGTGTCGTGGTGTTCGGATGTTTGGTGTGTTGCATCGTGTGCTGGAGTGCGCTTGCGCGGTCCATAGATGGATCTAGTTGCTCCGTCCTTTTGATGCGAGCAGTTGCGTGGATCGCGTATTGGCTTTTGTGCAGCGTTGCTTGCCGCTCCATGTTGGCCGTGAGGTTGTCTATCCGGCCGGGTAGCCGTTTTAATTTTTGGTTGTGGGGGATCTAAGGCCTCCTCATTGAATTCAGGTAGCAACTTCCGCTTCGGGTAGCTCTTGGTGAGGCGATTACCGCCATACTTCGCTGATGTGTTGAGTACTTTACTCCATCTGATTTGGAGTGTGTCTTGCGCCGCCTTGAGCCTTTGCTTCTGCCTTTTTAGACTCCTCGCAGTGGCAACAAGCCTTTGATGGGCATTTTGTTGCTCCGGGCCTCTGTCCGGTGTTATGTCCTCCGGACTATTATCCTTGACAGAGTTGGTTTGTTCGGTTTGATTCTCCGCGTTATCGTGGTCCAGCAGTGGCTCGCCCTGCTCTAACGCTGGGTCTATATGATCATTATTTCTGTCAAGGAGGGATTTGGGGCGGCGCTTACGCCGTCGCTTTGACTGCTTCTCGAGGGGACAGCCCTTCGTTGCGTCATTCCGTTCCTCGTCGTCGTTTTCCTTTGGTGTGTCCACCATGTATACGTCATGTGATGAGGTGGACGTACAGTGCCCTATGGGCAGTGGTTCCTCTTTGTCTCTCGCATCATCGTCCATACCATCGATGTTTTCGGAGTCGAAGTCGAGCATGTCGGTTAAGTCATCGACAGTGGCTACTAAGTGGGTGGTGGGTGGGTCGCGAATTTCTTTGTCGTCCGCATCCCAGTCCTGCCGAACATAGTTCGGACAGGATCCTCCTGATAAGGAGAGAGACCTTAATGAGTTCAGTATGTCGCCAAAGGGCGAGTGCTGAAAAATATCCACGGAGGTAAATTCCATGATCGGCGCCCAATCAGATTCGATAGGAACGGGCATAGGCGGTTCGGAGTCCATGGCCGGAGAAGGATCCGACAGTTTAACAACACAGCTCTCGTGCAAGGTAAGGTCGATGTTCGGCTCGATCGCCGCTGAGGGTAAGGCCTCCGTGGCGGGGTCCATCCACCCGTCCACGGAAGGCGCAACTGGCTTCGAATTGAGGGTCGGAGCGGCTGTCGGTGCGATCTCCTTAACACTGTCCGATGGGAGAGCTAAGTCATACTCATCGTGACCGCATGGCGCACAAGGAAGAGGCTCGAATCCGTCGAAGATCAAATCTCCACGGATTTCGGTCATGTAGTTTAAGCTTCCAAACCTTACCTGGTGGCCAGGGGCGTAACTTTCAATCTGCTCCAGATGGCCAAGCGAATTGGCCCGCAGTGCAAAGCCGCCGAACACGAAGGTCTGTCCGGGGAGAAAAGTCTCACCCTGGACTGCATCGCTATTGATGATAGTAGGAGCCATCAAGCCTAATGGTGACGACACAGAGGAACTCTCAATGAAAGCACCAATGTCGGTGTCAAAACCGGCGGATCTCGGGTAGGGGGTCCCGAACTATGCGTCTAGGCCGGATGGTAACAGGAGGCAGGGGACACAATGTTTTACCAAGGTTCGGGCCCTCTTGATGGAGGTAAAACCCTACGTCCTGCTTGATTAATATTGATGATATGTGTAGTACAAGAGTAGATCTACCAGGAGATCAGAGAGGCTAAACCCTAGAAGCTAGCCTATGGTATGATTGTTGTTCGTCCTATGGACTAAAACCCTCCGGTTTATATAGACACCGGAGAGGGCTAGGGTTACACAGAGTCGGTTACAATGGGAGGAGATCTACATATCCGTATTGCCAAGCTTGCCTTCCACGCCAAGGAAAGTCCCATCCGGACACGGGACGAAGTCTTCAATCTTGTGTCTTCATAGTCCAAGAGTCCGACCAAAGGTTATAGTCCGGCTATCCGGACACCCCCTAATCCAGGACTCCCTCAGCGGCGGCGAGGCGCTTCCTCGTATCTGCTTTGATATTGGGGCGGCAGATCCTGGTGGCGCGACGTCTTGGGCAAGGTTGGCCGCGGATCTGCTTACAGTGGCGCTCGGATGGCGGCCAACAGTGCGGCGACTCAGTGCACTGGTTATGCGGGGCCAGCCACTCTCCTGTGATGCCTTCGGTGGCCGTCCCAATGTGGCCGTCGGGCGGCTACAAGGTCAGCGATTGAATCTGATGTCTGGCAGCTACAGTCTTGTGTCGGCCATGGTTGACCCGGACATGGTTTCCGAATTCAGATCTGAATGGCCTGGTGGGTGTGATCCAGATTCGATCGACCCGGATGGTGGTGGCTGCAGATTGTGCTGCAGTGACCTACTGTGGCTCCACCACGGGTATGATCAAGGAAAGATCTACTGGAGGGTTCATCTCTTCAGATCCGCTGATGGACTTCAACAATGAGATGCAAACTATGGACAAAGACTTGACGAGAGGGATGGTTGTGCTGCGGCGGTGATCACTCATCGCATGTAGCTGCCGATATCGTGAAAAAGTGGTGCTGCCAACACGAGTGACTTCGATGGTGTGCTACGGGCACCTAGTCTCGAGATCCGGGGTGAAATCCTAGGTCTGCCCAAGTTGGTTATGCCTAGCAATGGCGACATTGTTTTGCGTCGTTACCTTGTTGAAAGCATAACCTACATTCTCACTTAGTGGTTGGATCCGGTGAGGGCGATGTCTGAATGTCGCTCCCTTCCTGAAGTTGTTGCTGTTGAAAAACTTTGTCGTCCGCGTGGTTTCATGAAATAGTTGGTGTGGATATGGTCATTTCTATAGTTTGTCGATCACAGATTTGATTGCTTTGGGATTTTTTTTCATGTTCTCGCCTACACAGAGTTTCGGTCTTATATGACTTTGTTAGTTGTCAGCGTGTTTTTGTGTGTGGTGGTGTTGGCTGTGTGCATCCTAGCTATGAAGAGGCCGGGTGTGTGATCATAGTGTTTGTATCCTCTTGATGCTTTATTTTGGGACAATAAAATCCACCCTTTATTGAAAAATTAGCAACCTTATCTTAAAATTTGACGCAACTTCACAACTCCAACTATCGCACCCACGACAACTATGGTTGGTGTTCGTCTTGTGTTGTTGTCCCCACTCGACCTAGGCGACAAAACTCTAATGCAACTGAATGCAACACATGAATCTCCTTCAAATCAGGGTCCTATGCTTCTTTTGTGCTAAATCAACTCTTCATATCTGTAGTGTGCAATCCTTCATAAAACTCAGTTCACATGTCGCTAGTAATCCCTCCACCGAAATGATGTTGCATGCATTTTTCATTGGTCTGATTCTAGGATTTTCATTTGTAGTGCCCAAAGTGCAAGGACACAACTGGTTTGTGTGGCCTCGCCTACCAAATCCTTCAATCTCATTCTACTATTGGACTTCAAATATCACACGACATGTTCGTACAACCCCCTTTGTCTCACTCATATGGTTAGGGTATTTGAACTAGTTGTCAACTAATTTTTCTTATGTGATGCAATTGATGTGAAATTTAACATTTGATGATTGCTTCGAAACTGCATAATTCTACTTTAGGACAAAATTGAAATATTGCTTGCTTTCCGAACATATTTTTCCTACATTTTAGTGTTCGTACCATGCACATCATTGACGTCAAACAAAAAATTCTTCCTATATAAGGCAAATTATTGTTGTACTATTCTTTCAAACACGCTCATATTTGCTTGACAACATAAAGGCACAGAGTGTTCCTACATTTCCATTCACAAGATGATACTATTTCCATGGAAATAAAGCTCATATTTGGATACCAAATTATCTCTTAGTATCAACGTAACACATTTATTGGATACCAAATAAATCATGTTTTTATATTTCTGTTCTTTCAACAATAGTTTATCTCCTAATAGTTAGATAAAAATAATTGTGTCTTACTATTTGTTTTCTTTCAATAAGATATTATCTTCCCCAAATTAGGTTTTGGTATTATTTCTGGTTGTACATTCCTTGCTTTCCCAGATTAGCGGTACTAAAAAACTTGGGCTTTGCCATAAATGAAAACATCAGTATTGAGGCCACATTGTAGAAAGGTCATGGATTTACATTCCAAGTTTGTCTGAATAACTAAGAAAAGGTCGCGCCTATATTGATGGGGACAATTGGAGAGATTTTACCGCTCACAGGGGCGGACCTAGAACAAAATGAAGGAAATATGCCCTAGAGGCAATAAGAAAGTTGTTATTTTATATTTCCTTATATCATGATAAATGTTTATTGTTCATGCTAGAATTGTATTAACCGAAAACTTGATAAATGTGTGGATACCTAGAGAAAACACTGTGTCCCTAGTAAGCCTCCACTAGACTAGCTCGTTAATCAAAGATGGTTAAGTTTCCTAAACATAGACATGTGTTGCATTTGATGAACGGGATCACATCATTAGGAGAATGATGTGATGGACAAGACCCATCCGTTAGCTTAGCATAATGATTGTTAAGTTTCATTGCTATTGCTTTCTTCATGACTTATACATATTCCTTTGACTACGAGATTATGCAACTCCCGGATACTGGAGGAATACCTTGTGTGCTATCAAACGTCACAACGTAACTGGGTGATTATAAAGATGCTCTACAGGTATCTCCGAAGGTGTTTGTTGGGTTGGCATAGATCAAGATTAGGATTTGTCACTCTGAGTATCGGAGAGGTATCTCTGGGCCCTCTCGGTAATGCACATCATGATAAGCCCTGCAAGCAATGTGACTAATGAGTTAGTTGCAGGATGATGCATTACAGAACGAGTAAAGAGACTTGCCGGTAACAAGATTGAACTAGGTATGAAGATACCGATGATACAATCTCGGGCAAGTAACATACTGATGACAAAGGGAATAACGTATGTTGTCATTACGGTTTGACCGATAAAGATCTTCGTAGAATATGTAGGAAGCAATATGAGCATCCAGGTTTCACTGTTGGTTATTGAACAGAGAAGTGTCTTGGTCATGTCTACATAGTTCTCTAACCCGTAGGGTCCGCACGCTTAACGTTTGATGACGATTTTGTATTATATGAGTTATGTGATTTGGTGACCGAATGTTGTTCGGAGTCCCGGATGAGATCACGGACATGAAGAGGAGTCTCGAAATGGTCGAGAGGCAAAGATTCATATATAGGACGATAGTATTCGAACACCGGAAGTGTTCTGGGGGTACCGGGTACGTATCAGGTCACCAGAAGGGGTTCCGGGCAACCCCCGGCAAGCTATATGGGCCTAATGGGCCAAGAGGGGAAACACACCAGCCACTAAGGGGCTGGTGCGCCCCCCCCCCATATGGGCTGGCCAAATTGGAGAAAGAAAGGGGAAGAAGGAAAGGAAAAAGGGAATAGGATTCCCCCTTCCCCCTCTTCCTTTCCTACTCCGAATAGGAATAGGAAAGGGGGGAGGCCCAATTGTGATGACCCCAAGTAGGATTCCTCCTACTTGGGGCGCCCCCTTGGCTGCCTCTCCTCCCCTCCAACCTATATAAATATATATGGGGGGCACCGCTAGAACACACAATAAACATTGTTAGCCGTGTGCGGCGCCCCCCTCCACGGTTTACGCTTTCGGTCATATTCACGTAGTGCTTAGGCGAAGTCCTGCGTGGATCACTTCACCATCACCGTCACCACGCCATCGTGCTGACGGAACTCTCCCTCGACACTTTGCTGGATCAAAAGTTCGGGAGGCGTCATTGAGCTGAACGTGTGCAGAACTCGGAGGTGTCGTACGTTCGGTGCTTGATTAGTCAGAACGAGAACAAGTTCGACTACATCAACCTTGTTGTCAAACGCTTCCGCTTTCGGTCTACGAGGGTACGTGGACACACTCTCTCCCTCTAGTTGCTATACATCTCCTAGATAGGTCTTGCATGAGCGTAGGAATTGTACGCAAGTGTCACTCCGAGGCTTATGGTGGACAGCACGCTGGAGATAGAATTGCACATAAGGTATTGTAATCCAGTTTTTATTGGCCTACTCTTTTCAAAGATGCCCGTAAGTTTGTCTTGTCTTGTGATGAATGTCAAAGAATTGGTAATATTAGTAGACGTCAAGAAATGCCTATGAACTATTCACTTATTATTGAACCATTTGATGTTTGGGGCTTTGATTATATGGGACCGTTTCCTGCCTCTAATGGGTATACACATATTTTAGTTGCTGTTGATTACATTACTAAGTGGGTAGAAGCTATTCCAACTAGTAGTGTTGATCATAACATCTCTATTAATATGCTTAAAGAAGTTATTTTTCCGAGGTTTGGAGTCCCTAGATACTTAATGACTGATGGTGGTTCACATTTTATTCATGGTGCTTTTCGTAAAATGCTTGCTAAGTATGATGTTAATCATAGAATTGCATCTCCATACCACCCACAGTCTAGTGGTCAAGTAGAACTTAGTAATAGAGAGATAAAATTAATTTTGCAAAAGACTGTTAATAGATCTAGAAAGAGTTGGTCCAAGAAACTTGATGATGCATTATGGGCCTATAGAACTGCATATAAAAATTCTATGGGTATGTCTCTGTATAAAATGGTTTACAGAAAAGCATGTCACTTACCTCTCGAACTAGAACATAAGGCATATTGGGCCATTAAATAGCTCAATTATGATTTCAAACTTGCCAGTGAGAAGAGACTATTTGACATTAGCTCATTTGATGAGTGGAGAACCCAGGCCTATGAGAATACCAAACTGTTTAAAGAAAAGGTTAAAAGATGGCATGAGAAAAGGATACAAAAGCGTGAGGGATTCCCACTGTAGGGTGTTGCAATACGTTCATGATTCGCTTATAGTGGGGTTACTCGAGTGAAAGAAGCATAAACCCGAGTAAGGGGGTTGTTGCGTATGGGATAAAGGGGACTTGATGCTTTAATGCTATGGTTGGGTTTTACCTTAATGATCTTTAGTAGTTGCGGATGCTTGCTAGAGTTCCAACCATAAGTGCATATGATCCAAGAAGAGAAAGTATGTTAGCATATGCTTCTCCCTCATATGAAATTGCAATGACGACTATCGGTCTTGTTAACAATTGCCTAGGACAATTCCGCACACCGATCCACCATTATTCCACACTCGCTATTTATAATATTTAGTATTATATTCTAACTTTATGATAACAGCACCTACTTTATATTTTAGCTCTGCGATATCATGCAAAGTTATCCTCTTCATACCCACAACGTAGTTTTATTTCTCATTTCTAGTTGGAAGCAAACGTTCGGTGTACGTAGAGTCGTATCAGTGGAAGATAGGGCGAACATAGAGTCGTATCAGTGGCAGATAGGGCTTGAGAGAATATTGATCTTACCATTAGCTCCTTGTGGGTTCGACACTCCATACTTATCACTTCCACCTTTGGGAATTGCTACGATGATTCCCTGCACTTGGGGATTATCAGCGGCCTCGGCCTCGAGGCGCTCCCACGCCTCGCGGTCCTCCCGCACCATAGCCGAGCTCACCACCCCTGGCTCCGGCGGAACGAGGTCGACCGGACGTGTGCTGAAGGGGAAATTGAGCCTAGCCGCCGCGCCGTGGTAGCGGACCTGCCAACGGCCGTACTCCATGGCCGCAAGCTCGGCCGTGTGGAAGGTACCGAGCCACCGGCGGGTGTGGGTCTCCCGATCTATATTCTTGGCAACCCATGTCCTCCACCACTGCTGCCGGACCCCGAGGTAGGACCTCGTCGGCTGTCGGGTCCGAGGGAGGACGGGGAAGTCCTCGAACCGGTGCAGGGGCGCGGCGGCGGGCGGATCAGGGGACCGGTGACGGCGGATCGAGCCCGCGGAGGATGACGGGGCCACCTCGCTGGCGTCGGGTGAAAAGGCCGCGATGAACCTCTTTTTTTCCATTGGCTCCTCGAGCTCCCCGGCACACAGGCAGAGGTTTAGGATGGAGGCGCCGGTGATGGTGGCGACCTACCAATGGTTTCAAGGGTTGTGTGTGTCTGTGTGAGCGGAGGTTTTGGGGAGTGTGTTGTGTGTGTGGAGGGGGGCGAGGGGGGGGGCAAGGTGGTGTTTGAGGAAATACTGCGGAAACTGAAAATTTTACTAGGCGGGAGTAACAAGGCGGGGCTACTGAAAATTTGGATCAAGGGCGAGCAGATATTTATGAGATTGCGAGGGATGCAGATGCGTGAGTAAAATGCCGGGGCTATTGAAAATTTGAATCAAGGCACTGAAGCAGAGCGGGAGTAACAAACATCGCACATGGTCCGCACATACTAATCATGTGCTATCAAACATTAAAACCTTCCAGGCGGTAGATGATACGTCCATTTTGCATCATGCTTTTATATCAATATTTATTGCATTATGGGTTGTTACTACACATTATGTCACCATACATATGTCTTTTCTCTCTTATTTTACAAGGTTTACATGAAGAGGGAGAATGCCGACAGTTGGAATCTTAGGCTGGAAAAGGAGCAAATATTAGAGACGTATTCTGCATAACTCCAAAAGCCCTGAAACTCCACGAAAGTCAGTTTTGGAATATATTAAAAATATTGGGCGAAGAAAGCACCACAAGGGGGTCACCCACCGTCCACGAGGGTGGGGGCGCGCCCTACCCCCCTGGGTGCGCCTCCTGCCTCGTGGGCCACCTGGAAGCTCCCCGATGCCCATCTTCTGGTATAAGGTGTCTTTCACCCTGGAAAAATCAGAAGGAAGCTTTCGGGACGAAGCGCCGCCGTCTCGAGGAGGAACCTGGGCAGAACCAATCTAGAGCTTTGTCGGAGCTGTTCTGTCAGGGAAACATCCCTCCGGGAGGGGGAAATTGTCACCATCGTCATCACCATCGATCCTCTCATCGGCAGGGGGTCAATATCCATCAACATCTTCACCAGCACCATCTCCTCTCAAACACTATTTCATGTCTTGTATTTGATCTTTGTCTCAAAACCTTAGATTGGTACCTGTGGGTTGCTAGTAGCGTTGATTACTCCTTGTAGTTGATGCTAGTTGGTTTATTTGGTGGAAGATTATATGTTAAGATCCTTTATGCATATTAATACCCTCTGATTATGAACATGAATATGATTTGTGAGTAGTTACATTTGTTCCTGAGGACATGGGAGAAGTCTTGTTATAAGTAGTCATGTGAATTTGGTATTCGTTCGATATTTTGATGAGATGTATGTTGTCTTTCCTCTAGTGGTGTTATGTGAACGTCGACTACATGACACTTCACCATTGTTTGGGCCTAGGGGAAGGCATTGGGAAGTAATAAGTAGATGATGGGTTGTTAGAGTGACATAAGCTTAAACCCTAGTTTATGCGTTGCTTCATAAGGGGCTGATTTGGATCCATATGTTTCATGCTATGGTTAGGTTTACCTTAATTCTTCTTTCGTAGTTGCGGATGCTTGCGAGGGGGGTTAATCATAGGTGGGATTCTTGTCCAAGGAAGGGCAGTACCCAAGCACCGGTCCACCCACATATCAGATTATCAAAGTAACGAACGCGAATCATATGAGCATGATGAAAACTAGCTTGACGATAATTCCCATGTGTCCTCGGGAGCGCTTTCCTTTATATAAGAGTTTGTACAGGCTTGTCCTTTGCTACAAAAAGGATTGGGCCACCTTGCTGCACCTTGTTTACTTTTGTGACTTGTCACCCGTTACGAATTACTTTATCACAAAACTATTTGTTACCGATAATTTCAGTGCTTGCAGAGAATTCCTTATTGAAAACTGCTTATCATTTCCTTCCGCTCCTCGTTGGGTTCGACACTCTTACTTATCGAAAGGATTAAGAAAGATCCCCTATACTTGTGGGTAATCAAGAAACTTTTATGGTGCCGTTGCTGGGGAGTGAAGCGCCTTTGGTAAGGAAAAATTTATATAGTGTGCTGAAATTTACTGTCACCTGTTACTATGGAAAATAATCCTTTGAGGGGCTTGTTCGGGGTATCTTCACCCCGACCACTAGAGCAAAGAGTTTCTCCTCAACCTACTGAACCTACTGAAAATGTTTACTGTGAAATTCCTTCGGGTATGATAGAGAAACTGCTAGCTAATCCTTTTACAGGAGATGGAACATTACATCCCGATATGCACCTAATCTTTGTGGATGAATTTTGTGGATTATTTAAGCTTGTAGGTATGCCCGAGGATGTTATCAAGAAGAAGGTATTCCCTTTATCTTTGAAGGGAAAGGCATTGACATGGTTTAGGCTATGTGATGATATTGGATCATGGAACTACAACCGATTGAAATTAGAATTTCAACAGAAGTTCTATCCTATGCATCTGGTTCATCATGATCGTAACTATATATATAATTTTTGGCCTCGCGAAGGAGAAAGTATCGCCCAAGCTTGGGGAGGCTTAAGTCAATGTTACATTCATGCCCCAATCATGATCACTCAACAGAAATTATTATTCAAAACTTTTATGCTCGGCTTTCTCTCAGTAATTGCTCCATGCTCGATACTTCTTGCACGGGTTCTTTTATGATGAAGACTATTGATTCAAATGGAATTTATTGGAAAGAATTAAACGTAACTCTGAAGATTGGGAACTCGATGAAGGTAAGGAGTCAGGTATAACACCTAAGTTTGATTGTGTTAAATCTTTTATGGATACCGATGTTTTTCGTGAATTTAGCACTAAATATGGACTTGACTCTGAGATAGTAGCTTCTTTCTGTGAATCATTTGCTACTCATGTTGATCTCCCCAAGGAGAAGTGGTTTAAGTATCATCCTCCCATTGAAGTAAAAGTAGTTGAACCAATTAAAATTGAAGAAAAGACTATCACTTATAATGTTGATCCTATTCTTCCTACCACTTATATTGAGAAACCACCTTTCCCTGTTAGAATAAAGGATCATGCTAAAGCTTCAACTATGGTTTGTAAGAGTAATGCTAAAACACCTACACCCTTTGAGAAAATTAAAGTTGAACCTAGTATTGCTATGGTTCAAGATCTCTTGGTCTATAATATTGATGGGCATGTTATTTACTTCTGTAATGAAGCCGCTAGAATTGCTAGACCCGATACTAAAAATAAACATAGACCTGTTGTAGGCATGCCTGTTGTTTCTGCTAAAATAGGAGATCATTGCTATCATGGCTTATGTGATATGGGTACTAGTGCGAGTGCAATACCTCATTCCTTATATGAAGAAATTATGCATGATATTGCACCTGCTGAGATAGAAGATATTGATGTTACAATTAAGCTTGCCAATAGAGATACTATTTCACCAGTTGGGATTGTTAGAGATGTTGAAGTCTTGTGTGGGAAGGTTAAATATCCTACTGATTTTCTTGTTATTGGTTCCCCACAAGATGACTTTTGTCCCATTATATTTGGTAGACCTTTCTTGAATACTTTAGTGCTAAGATAGACTGCAAAAAGGATATTGCTACTGTTGGTTTAGGGGATATGTCTCATGATTTTAATTTGCTAAATTTCGTAGACAACCCCATGATAAAGAATTGCCAAGTAAAGATGAAATTAATGGTCTTGCTTCTGTTGCCGTGCCTCCAAATGATCCTTTAGAACAATATTTTCTAGACCATGAAAATGATATGTTTATGAATGAAAGAAGGGAAATAGACGAAGTAATCTTTAAACAGGGACCTATTTTGAAACACAACTTGCATGTTGATATCTTAGGGGATCCTCCTCCACCCAATGGTGGTCCTGTGTTTGAGCTTAAACCATTACCTGATACTCTTAAATATGTTTATATTGATGAAAAGAAGATATATCCTGTTATTATTAGTGCTAACCTTTTAGAGCAAGAAGAAGATAAATTATTGAAAACTCTGAAGAAGCACAGTGCTGCTATTGGATATACTCTTGATGATCTCAAGGGCGTTAGTCCCACTCTATGCCAGCACAAAATAAAATTGGAGAAAGACGCTAAACTGGTTGTTGATCACCAACCACGGTTAAATCCTAAGATGAAAGAAGTGGTAAGAAAAGAAATACTAAAGCTTCTTGAGACAGGTATAATTTATCCTGTTGCTGATAGTTAGTGGGCAAGTCCTATACATTGTGTCCCTAAGAATGGAGTTATTACTGTTGTTCCTAATAATAAAGATGAATTGATCCCATAAAGAATTGTTACAGGTTATAGAACGGTAATTGACTTCCTCAAATTAAATAAAGCTACTAAAAAGGATCATTGCCCTTTACCTTTTATTGACCAAATGCTAGAAAGATTATCCAAACATACACATTTTTGCTTTCTAGACGGTTATTCTAGTTTCTCTCAAATACCTGAGTCGAAAGAGGATCAGGAAAAGACCAGTTTTACTTGCCCTTTCGGTACCTTTGCTTATAGACATATGCCTTTTGGTTTATGTAATGCACCTGGTACCTTTGAAAGATGTATGACTACTATATTCCCTGACTTTTGTGAAAAGATTGTTGATGTTTTCATGGATGATTTCTCCGTGTATGGAACTTCTTTTGATGATTGCTTAACCAACCTTGATCGAGTTTTGCAGAGATGTGAAGAAACTAATCTTGTCTTGAATTGGGAGAAGTGCCACTTTATGGTTAATGAAGGTATTGTCTTGGGGCATAAAATTTCTAAAAGAGGTATTGAAGTTGATAAAGCTAAAGTTGATGCTATTGAAAAGATGTCGTGTCCTAAGGACATTAAAGGTATAAGAAGTTTCCTTGGTCATGCCGGTTTTTATAGGAGGTTCATTAAAGACTTCTCAAAAATTTCTAGGCCTCTCACTAATCTCTTACAAAAAGATGTTCCTTTTGTCTTTGATGATGATTGTGTAGAAGCATTTGAAATACTTAAGAAAGCCTTGATTTCTGCACCTATTGTTCAGCCACCTGATTGGAATTTACCCTTTGAAATTATGTGTGATGCTAGTGATTATGCTGTAGGTGCTGTTTTAGGACAAAGAGTTGATAAGAAATTAAATGTTATCCAATATGCTAGTAAAACTCTAGACAGTGCCCAAAGAAATTATGCTACTACTGAAAAAGAATTTTTAGCAGTTGTATTTTCTTGTGATAAGTTCAGACCTTATATTGTTAATTCTAAAGTAACTGTTCACACTGATCATGCTGCTATTAAATATCTTATGGAAAAGAAAGATGCTAAACCTAGACTTATTAGATGGGTTCTCTTGCTACAAGAATTTGATTTGCACATTATTGATAGAAAGGGAGCTAAGAACCCCGTTGCAGACAACTTATCTAGGTTAGAGAATGTTCTTGACGACCCACTACCTATTGATGATAGCTTTCCTGATGAACAATTAGCTGTCATAAATGCTTATCGTACTACTCCATGGTATGCTGATGATGCTAATTACATTGTTGCTAAATTTATACCACCTAGTTTCACATACCAGCAAAAGAAAAGGTTTTTCTATGATTTAAGACATTACTTCTGGGATGAACCACACCTTTATAAAGGAGTAGATGGTGTTATTAGATGTTGTGTACCTGAGCATGAACAAGAACAGATCCTACGCAAGTGTCACTCCGAGGCTTATGGTGGACACCATGCTGGAGATAGAATTGCACATAAGGTATTGCAATCCAGTTTTTATTGGCCTACTCTTTTCAAAGATGCCCGCAAGTTTGTCTTGTCTTGTGATGAATGTCAAAGAATTGGTAATATTAGTAGACGTCAAGAAATTCCTATGAACTATTCACTTATTATTGAACCATTTGATGTTTGGGGCTTTGATTATATGGGACCGTTTCCTGCCTCTAATGGGTATACACATATTTTAGTTGCTGTTGATTACATTACTAAGTGGGTAGAAGCTATTCCAACTACTAGTGTTGATCATAACATCTCTATTAATATGCTTAAAGAAGTTATTTTTCCGAGGTTTGGAGTCCCTAGATACTTAATGACTGATGGTGGTTCACATTTTATTCATGGTGCTTTTCGTAAAATGCTTGCTAAGTATGGTGTTAATCATAGAATTGCATCTCCATACCACCCACAGTCTAGTGGTCAAGTAGAACTTAGTAATAGAGAGATAAAATTAATTTTGCAAAAGACTGTTAATAGATCTAGAAAGAGTTGGTCCAAGAAACTTGATGATGCATTATGGGCCTATAGAACTGCTTATAAAAATTCTATGGTTATGTCTCTGTATAAAATGGTTTATGGAAAAGCATGTCACTTACCTCTCGAACTAGAACATAAGGCATATTGGGACATTAAAGAGCTCAATTATGATTTCAAACTTGCCAGTGAGAAGAGACTATTTGACATTATCTCATTTGATGAGTGGAGAACCCAGGCCTATGAGAATGCCAAACTGTTTAAAGAAAAAGTTAAAAGATGGCATGACAAAACGATACAGAAGCGTGAGTTTAATGTAGGTGATTATATTCTGCTATACAACTCTCGTTTAAGATTATTTGCAGGAAAACTACTCTCTAAATGGAAAGGTCCTTACGTTATCGAGGAGGTCTATCGTTCCGGTGCCATAAAAATCAACAACTTTGAAGGCACAAATCTGAAGGTGGTGAACGGTTAAAGAATCAAACATTATATCTCAGGTAATCCCATAAATGTTGAAACCAATGTTATTAATACCGTAACCCCGGAGGAGCACATAAGGGACACTTTCCAGAATGTTTCCGACTCCGAAAAGGAATATGTATGTGGTACGGTAAGTAAACAGACTCCAAAACAGTTCTAATAGCAAATTTTCTCTGTTTTCGAATATTTAAGAAAATGCAAAAAATAAGAAGTAGTCCGAAAGGGACACGAGGCATCCACGAGGGTGGAGGGTGTGCCCTACCCCCTGGGCGCGCCCCCTGCCTTATGGGCACCTCGTGTGCCCTCCGGACTTTGTTTTCTTGCATGGTACTTCTTTTGGTCGGTAAAAATTCATTATATAATCTCCTGAAGGTTTTGACCACTGTACCATGACACAATCCTCTGTTTTTGTTTTGAGTTGTTTCTATAGCAGATTTAGAGCAAGATGTCATCTCAAGACTCCGATGGAGAGAGCTATGTCTCACATCTCATTGCTGACCCAAAGACCTACGGGGACCTATCTCCTTATGGTCGAACTATGGATGATGAGGAGGATGCTCATTTGATGAGGATCGATGATTCAAGTTCGGAGGAGGAGGAGGATTCCTCTACCTCAACCTGGGGATATGCACGTGAAGTTCAAGAAGTCTAGTCCCCCTAAGAGGGCTAACCAGTCTAATAACCGATCTATTCCTTCTCGTTTTTGGCAGAAAAGCAAAGGGGATTTATGTGACAAGATCTTGAAGCTGGAGTTGGAGGTCGATGATTTAAAGGAGGAAATTGCCATCCTCAACCACAATATGAAAAAGCTGAAGGCACAATTGTCATCACCAACTCCAACATCACCACCTCCGAAGAAAGATACATAAATACATGGGTATGGGCACTCCCCTTGGCAACTGCCAAGCATGGCAGAGGTGCCCCGGTATCGTATCACCATCCCACTTCTATCTTTACCGTTTTCCTAGTTCGATCCTTTTGGTTATATCTTGATCTAGTAGAATAAAGTTTAGTATGATCTAGCTTTGATTTTCAATTTGTGTTGATCCTTATCTATGTAATCGAGTCCATGAGATATATATAATAAAGATTTGTGTTGGGTCGAGGGCTTGGTTATCTTGCTATGATCTTGAGGGAATAAAATAAAAAGAAAGAATAAAAAGAAATAAAGAGATCATATTGATCTTATGGAGAGTAATGACTTCAAATATAAAGAGCATGATGAATGAAAGTTGTTGAGAGTTGTCAAACATAGTTTTGGTCATCGTTGCAATTAATAGGAAGTAATAAAGAAAGAGAGGTTTTCACATATAAATATACTATCTTGGACATCTTTTATGATTGTGAGCACTCATTAAAATATGACATGCTAAAAAGTTGATGTTGGACAAGGAAGACACCGTAATGGGTTATGTTTTCTTATATCCGAAATAAATTATATTGTCATGGATCATCCAACATGTTGATCTTGCCTTTCCCACTTATGCTAGCCAAATTCTTTGCACCAAGTAGAGATAATACTTGTGCTTCCAAATATCCTTGAACCCAGTTTTGCCATGAGAGTCCACCATATCTACCTATGGATTGAGTAAGATCCTTCAAGTAAGTTGTCATTGTTGCAAGCAATAAAAATTGCTCTCTAAATATGTATGATCTATTAGTGTGGAGAAAATAAGCTTTATACGAGCTTGTGATAAGGAAGAAATAAAAGCGACAGACTGCATAATAAAGGTCCCTATCACAAGTGGCAATATAAAGTGACATTCTTTTGCATTAAGATTTTGTGCATCCAACCATAAAAGCATATGACAACCTATGCTTCCCTCTACGAAGGGCCTATCTTTTATTTTTTGTCTTATACCTTATACAAGAGTCATGGTGATCTTCACCTTTCCTTTTTTACACTTTATCCTTTGGCAAGCACTATGTGTTGGAAAGATCTTGATATATATATATATATATATAATTGGATGTGGGTTTTCATAAAGCATTATTGTTGACGTTACCCTTGAGGTAAATGGTTGGGAGGCAAAACTATAAGCCCCTATCTTTCTCGGTGTCCGATTAAAACTTCATACCCATAAGTATTGCGTGACTGTTAGCAATTGTGAAAGACTAAATGATAGTTCAGTTTGTGGACTTGCTGAAAAGCTCTTATATTGACTCTTTCCGATGTTATGATAAATTGCAATTGCTTCAATGACTGAGATTATAGTTTGCTAGTTTCAACGAAGTTTCTGATTCATACTTGACATTGTGGATAGATTGTTAATTTAGCATAAGAAATCATATGACAATATATATATTTGTTGCTATTCTAAGAATGATCATGATTCCCTCATGTCCGTACTTTATTTTATCGATACCTCTATCTCTAAACATGTGGACATATTTTTCGATATCGGCTTCTGCTTGAGGACAAGCGAGGTCTAAGCTTTGGGGAGTTGATACGTCCATTTTGCATCATGCTTTTATATCGATATTTATTGCATTATGGGCTGTTACTACACATTATGCCATAATACTTATGCCTTTTCTCTCTTATTTTACAAGGTTTACATGAAGAGGGAGAATGCCGGCAGCTAGAATCCTGGGCTGGAAAAGGAGCAAATATTAGAGACCTACCTATTCTACATAACTCCAAAAGCCCTGAAACTACACGAAAGTCAGTTTTAGAATATGTTAAAAATATTGGGCGAAGAAAGCACCAGAGGGGGGCCACCCACCGTCCACGAGAGTGGGGGCGCGCCCTACCCCCCTGGGCGCGCCCCCTGCCTCGTGGGCCACCTGGAAGCCCCCCGATGCCCATCTTCTGGTATAAGGTGTCTTTCGCCCTGAAAAAATCAGAAGGAAGCTTTCGGGACGAAGTGCCGCCGTCTCGAGGCGGAACCTGGGCAGAACCAATATAGGGCTCTGTCAGAGCTGTTCAGCCGGGGAAACATTCCTCTGGGAGGGGGAAATCGTCACCATCGTCATCACCATTGATCTTCTCATCAGGAGGGGGTCAATCTCCATCAACATCTTCACCAGCACCATCTCCCCTCAAACCCTAGTTCATCTCTTGTATCCGATCTTTGTCTCAAAACCTCAAATTGGTACCTGTGGGTTGCTAGTAGTGTTGATTACTCCTTGTAGTTGATGGTAGTTGGTTTATTCGGTGGAAGATTATATGTTCAGATCCTTTATGCATATTAATATCCCTCTGATTATGAACATGAATATGATTTATGAGTAGTTACGTTCCTGAGGACATGGGAGAAGTCTTGTTATAAGTAGTCATGTGAATTTGGTATTCGTTTGATATTTTGATGAGATGTATGTTGTCTTTCCTCTAGTGGTGTTATGTGAACGTCGACTACATGACACTTCACCATTGTTTGGGCCTAGGGGAAGGCATTGGGAAGTAATAAGTAGATGATGGGTTGCTAGAGTGACAGAAGCTTAAACCCTAGTTTATGTGTTGCTTCGTAAGGGGCTGATTTGGATCCATATGTTTCATGCTATGGTTAGATTTACCTTAATTCTTCTTTCGTAGCTACGGATGCTTGTGAGGGGGGTTAATCATAAGTGGGATGCTTGTCCAAGGAAGGGTAGTACCCAAGCACCGGTCCACCCACATATCAAATTATCAAAGTAACGAACGTGAATCATATGAGCATGATGAAAACTAGCTTGACGATAATTCCCATGTGTCCACGGGAGCACTTTCCTTTATATAAGAGTTTGTCTAGGCTTGTCCTTTGCTACAAAAAGGATTGGGCCACCTTGCTTCACCTTGTTTACTTTTGTTACTTGTTACCCATTACGAATTACTTTATCACAAAAATATTTGTTACCGAGAATTTCAGTGCTTGCAGAGAATACCTTACTGAAAATTGCTTATCATTTCCTTCTGCTCCTCGTTGGGTTCGACACTCTTACTTATTGAAAGGACTACGATATATCCCCTATACTTGTGGGTCATCAGTAGATATTTTCGAGATTATGAGGTAGTAATATTTTCGAGATTGCGAGGGATGCAGAGGCAGGAGTATTTGGGGAGCGAGCTAGTGTGCTTGACACACCGGTTGTGAACTATAACCGACGCACCTTCTCACGTAAGCCATAGGCGTACTATACACCGATGGTCCTCCAAGATACTTTGTACTACATCTCACATGGTTGGTGATAATAAACTGAGTGGGATCTACTTGATTTTTCATATTGATTTGAATTCCATAATGTGGTCACAATTGCAATGGATGGTGTTTGAATTGCTAAACCTTTTATCTGCAGTGAACATGCAACTATATGTGTGTCATAAAAGAATTGAAATTATTCAGGGTTTGTTTGGATATTTTATACATTAAACTGGTTTTCTAGCCATTTCAGGTGCACAATTCAAAATTAAACTACATGCACATGCTCCGGTGCATATAAATTGGTTGAAAAGTCAAATATGTGTCCTTGGGTGGATGCTTAGGACCCATGCAAGAAATGGGAATGAATTTCAAACACCAGGGCACTGTTGATTGCTGGCAAAACATTGAGATACCTGTTTTTAAATTCTAGTACATCCAGAACTCGTCTAAAATTCATGAAACTTGGCATGGAATCATGGAGCGGCATCAACATGTCGTGGTAAAAAAATTTGTCTCATTTGGGGCAGGTTTGGGTATAAGCTTCTCACAAACCAGAGCTTCTCACAACAAGCCTGATGGTTTCGGTACAGAACATGTCACCTTTGGGAACGATACGATATTTGTTGCCTCTTATTGCTATCAAAAAAATTCTAGTGCCAACATAGAACAACAGGAGTGTTGTGTTAAGTTTTGGAATTTTTCGGGGTTTGTTTGGGCATTTTTATACATTAACTCAGTTTTCTAGGAATTTTATATGCATAATTCAAATTTGAAATACATGCACATGCTTTAGTGCATATAAATTGGTTGAAAAATCAAATCCGTGTCCTTGGTGCATGCTTAGGTACCATGCAAGAAATGGGAATGAATTGCAAACATCAGGGCACTATTGATTGCCGGCAAAACGTTGAGATACCTGGTTTTTAAATTCTAGTAAATCCACAACTCGTCTAAAATTCATGAAACTTGGCATGGTATCATGGAGCAGCATCAACATATCATGGTAAAAAATTTGTCCCATTTGGGGTAGGTTTGGGTATATGCTTCTCACAAACCAGAGCTTCTCACAACAAGCCTGATGGTTTCATTACGGAACGTGCCACCTTTGGGGACGAAATGATATCCGTTGCCTCTTATTAATTTCAAAAAATTATAGTGCCAACATAGAGCAACAATAGTGTTGTGTTAAGTTTTGGAATCTTTCATGGTTCGTTTGGGCATTTTTATACATTAACTGGGTTTTGTAGGCATTTTATGTGCATAATTCGAATTTGAAATACATGCACATGCTCCAGTGCATATAAATTGGTTGAAAAATCAAATATGTGTCCTTGGGTGCATGCTTAGGTCCCATGCAAGAAATGTGAATGAATTTCAAACACCAGGGCATTGTTGATTGCCGACAAAACGTTGAGATACCTGATTTTTAAATTCTAGTAAATCCACAACTCGTCTGAAATTCATGAAACTTGGCATGGTATCATGAAGAGGCATCAACATGCCGTGGTAAGAAATTTCCCCATTTGGGGCAGGTTTGGGTATAAGCTTCTCACAATACAGAGCTTCTCACACCAAGCCTGATGGTTTCGGTACGGAACGTGCCACCTTTGGGGATGAAATGATATCCGTTGCCTCTTATTGATTTCAAAAAAATTCTAGTGCCAACATAGAACAACAGGAGTGTTGTGTTAAGTTTTGGAATTTTTCGGGGTTAGTTTGGGCATTTTTATACATTAACTGGGGTTTCTAGGAATTTTATGTGCATAATTCAAATTTGAAATACATGCACATGCTTTAGTGCATATAAATTGGTTGAAAAATCAAATCTGTGTCCTTGGGTGCATGCTTAGGTCCCATGCAAGAAATGTGAATGAATTTTAAACACCAGGGCATTGTTGATTACCGACAAAACATTGAGATACCTCGTTTTTAAATTCTAGTAAATCCACAACTCGTCAGAAATTCATGAAACTTGGCATGGTATCATGGAGCAGCATCAACATGTTGTGGTTAAAAAATTGACCCATTTGGGGCAGGTTTGGTTATAAGCTTCTCACAAACCAGAGCTTCTCACAACAAGCCTGATGGTTTCAATACGGAACGTGCCACCTTTGGGGACGAAATGATATCCGTTGCCTCTTATTCCTTTCAAAAAAATTCTAGTGCCAACATAGAACAACATGAGTGTTGTGTTAAGATTTGGAAATTTTTAGGGTTCGTTTGGGCATTTTTATATATTAACTGACTTTTCTAGGCATTTTATGTGCATAATTCAAATTTGAAATACATGCACATGCTCCAATGCATATAAGTTGGTTGAAAAGTCAAATCTGTGTCCTTGGGTGCATGCTTAGATCCCATGCAAGAAATGTGAATGAATTTCAAACATCAGGGCATTGTTGATTATCGGCAAAACGTTGAGATACCTAGTTTTTTAATTCTAGAAAATCCACAACTCGTCTGAAATTCATGAAAATTGGCATGGTATCATGGAGCGGCATCAACATGTCGTGGTAAAAAAATTGTCCCATTTGGGGCAGGTTTGGGTATAAGCTTCTCACAAACCAGAGCTTCTCACAACAAGCCTGATGGTTTCGGTATGGAACGTGCCACCTTTGGGGACGAAATGATATCCGTTGCCTCTTATTGATTTCAAAAAAAATCTAATGCCAACATAGAACAACATGAGTGTTGTGTTAAGTTTTGGAATTTTTCGGGGTTCGTTTGGGCATTTTTATACATTAAGTTGGTTTTCTAGGAATTTTATGTGCATAATTCAAATTTTAAATAGATGCACATGGTCCAGTGCATATAAATTGGTTGAAAAATCAAATATGTGTCCTTGGGTGCATGCTTAGGTCCCATGCAAGAAATGGGAATGAATTTCAAACACCAGGGCATTGTTGATTGCTGGCAAAATGTTGAGATACCTGGTTTTTAAATTCTAGTAAATCCACAACTCATCTAAAATTCATGAAACCTGGCAATGCTATCATGGAATGGCACCCGACATGCCGTGGTAAAAAGATTGTCGCATTTTGGGCAGGTTTGGGTATAAGATTCTCACAAACCAGAGCTTCTCACAACAAGCCTGATGGTTTCAATACGGAACGTGCCACCTTTGGGGACGAAACGGTATCCGTTGCCTCTAATTGTTTTCAAAAAAAATATAGTGCCAACATAGAACAACATGAGTGTTGTGTTAAGTTTTGGAATTTTTCGAGGTTCGTTTGGGCATTTTTATACGTTAACTGGGTTTTCTAGGCATTTAATGTGCATAATTCAAATTTGAAATACATGCACATGCTCCAGTGCATATAAATTGGTTGAAAAATAAAATCTCTATCCTTGGGTGCATGCTTAGGTCCCATGCAAGAAATGGGAATGAATTTCAAACACGAGGGACTATTGATTGTCGGCAAAACATTGAGATACCTGCCTTTTAAATTCTGGTAAATCCAAAACTCGTCTGAAATTCATGAAACTTGGCATGCTATCATGGAATGGCACCCGACATGTCGTGGCAAAAAAATTGTCCCATTTGGTGCAAGTTTGGGTATAAGCTTCTCACAAACCAGAGCTTCTCACAACAAGCCTGATGGTTTCAATACGGAACGTGCCACCTTTGGGGACGAAACGATATCCATTGCCTCTTATTGCTTTCGAAAAAATTCTAGTGCCAACATAGAACAACAGGAGTGTTGTGTTAAGTTTTGGAATTTTTCGGGGTTCGTTTGGGCATTTTTACACATCAACTGGGTTTTCTAGGCATTTTATGTGTATAATTCAAATGTGAAATACATGCACATGCTCCACTGCATATAAATTAGTTGAAATCAAATATGTGTCCTTGGGTGCATGCTTAGGTCCCATGCAAAAAATGGGAATGAATTTCAAACACCAGGGGACTGTTGATTGCCGGCAAAACGTTGAGATACCTGGCTTTTAAATTCTAGTAAATCGAAAACTCTTCTGAAATTCATGAAACTTTGCATGGTATCATGGAATGGCACCCAACATGCTGTGGTATTTTTTGAGTCCTTTTTGAGAGAAGGCGCACTCGAATAATAGCCAACAAAGGCATTTTGAAAAAATAGATGCCACTTTAATATCTCAAACATTTGTATAATTCAAATCGTGTGAGTTTTATTAACCATTCACGTGACCCCATGTGTCTTGGTTTTAATGGCTATAGGAGGTGCCGTGCAGACAGCTGCTTAACTGAACGGGAGGCCTGCGAGCGCAGTCCGGTGCGCAGGCTCACCAGGAAGCGTGCAAGTTGTTCAACGCAGGATTTGTTCATCTCTTCAACGCAAACGGTTTAGATTACAGTATGCAAATTAAAGCCAGACTTCGGCGCTAAGCCAAGAGACACTGCGATTTTTCAAAATATGCAGCTAAAAATCAATAGCACTATCTATTTTTTGCAACTAAAATTCAGTAATTAAGCATAGATTTCATTCATAGAGATTAAGCAGTCATTCTCACCGGGAAGCGAGACAGCCTCTGACCGTCGCCCGCCTCGCTCCCACTTGTATGTATTAATGGCGCCGCCGAGCGGACGCACCCCCCATCCTCGCCACACACACAATCCTCTCTCTCCGCTCGCATCCTCGACACTGCTCTGAGTCCTCAAAGTCGTCAGTGTATGAGGATGCCACCGAAGCGCCCCGTCAGAGGGAGTGGCGACGCCGGGGCTGCTGAAGCACCGGAGCACGACGTGAATATGGAGACAGAGGTTTCCGTCGCCGCTGACGAGGTGGAGAAGGAGGCTGCCAACAAGCGGAGGCGGGTCGAGAAAGAACCGCAAGCGACTCTAGTAGGCCTAGACTTCATCCACAACCTCCCCGATGATAGGTTGATAGTCATCATATCCCTTCTCCCAATCAAATATCGGGTGAGGAGAGCCGCCCTTTCCCGGCGGTGGTGCCCCCTATGGCTCCTCACCCATATCGACCTTCTCGACGCCCATGAGATCTTCCATGGCTATCGCCAAGGCTTGGATGCATTCTCCCAGATCCTCGGTAGTCACCATGGCCCAATCAAAGGCCTTATCACGGGCAAGTTCCATTCCAGTGGCAAGGACCCAGCCAAGCTTGACGAGTGGTTCTGATCCCCCGCCATAGATCATCTCGAGAAGATCAGTTTTAATGATGGGCATGTGTGTTTGCTACCAATGTCCGCGCTCTGCTTCGCGCCCACGCTGCGGCTCGCTGAGTTCATGAACTGCCATCCCCCCTTAATGACGCGCCCGCTCTTTTTCTACCATGACTGAAGCACCTCGATCTCGTTGTCGTCTGCATCCCAAAGGATGACATGGAGCGCCTGCTCCGCGGCTGTACTACACTCGAGTTCCTTCGTCTTCAGGCGATGAATTGGTCGAGTACCTTGCACATCACCACCAGGACTCTCCGGACTATTTATGTGTGTTGGTGGTGCTGCAACAAGAGATCACAAAAGGTGGACCACAATATGGTCACCGAGGACACACCTTCACTTGAGAGATTACTTGTAGTTGATCAACAAGGTCCAACAAAAATCAATGTCATTTCTACGCCGAAATTGACAGTGGTGGGCTACTGGTCTGTCAAATACTACAACTTTCAGCTACAACAGTCGCCTTGTACCTCTCCTTCTTGATATCAATGTTATTTCTAGTTTTCAATATGTATGTTCGTCTGTCATCCAGCAAAGCTTCACCCAGATTCTGGGCACAGTGAAGGTCTTGGCACTAGAATCTGTCGGCCCCAACCTGGACCAAGTTCTCAGTTGCCTGAGATGTTTTCCGTGCCTGAAGAAGTTGTATATCAAGGTGATGTTCCTTTCCTGTTAAATGTTAACCATAAGGGAGTTCATTTTTTTGCACCTTTTCCCAAGTTTACAATGACAATGTACTGCGATTTCTGAAGGAATTTTGGAGAATTTTAGGACATACACCCCCACCCCATATTGGTTGCTTCATTCATATGGTTACAATCGACCATAAGCATTTCTCCTTTGGATTCATCTGTACTAGTTTTCTTAGGGATTTTTTCATCCAATCCAACCTCTTGTGAAGAAGGCTACATGTTTCTAGATTGTAATCAAATGCCCATGTTAATCATGTCAAATCGAAGATGGCACATTGGTGCATTTTACAAATCCTGCAAACCAAATGGGCGTGTAGTAGTGTTCAAAATTGCATGTAGGCACTAACACGTTCTCTTCTTTTGCAGATAATAATAGGCCCAGACGTGGATAATGTTTATAACGACAATCACATCGAATGCCTGGATCTGCATCTCTCAAATATTACTTTGAACTCCTACCGAGGGACCTTACCGAAGATTACACTCGCGAGGTTCTTTCTTGCCAGAGCAAAGGTGCTGAGGGTACTGAGGTTGAACACGTATTTAATTAGGAAAGATGAATGGTATGTTGATCAGAGCCTGCAGGTACTGCAGAATGGAAGAGGATCCAAAAAAGCTAAACTTCGTATTGGAAGAGCATATGGCAAAGCAATTGGAAGTCATTGTGTCAAACCCATACATGACTTGTCAGCGGCTGATCCTTTTTCATAAATGACAAAGTTTGCAATGTTTGAATTTGGGGGTTGTAATCTTTGAATTTGAACCTTGCAATATTTATGGTATTTGTTATATTGAACCGTTTCTGTTCTCTTGTCTCAACGCAAACAGTTCATCTGAGTGAACCGCATGTCGTATATCGCACACACCTTGATCTGGCTGACCGTTTCTTTTGTGTTGCCTAATCACAAACAGTTCATCCGAGTGAATTGTATGTTGTACATCGCACACACCTTGATCTGGCTGACCGTTTCATTTGTATTGCCTAATCACAAACTGTTCATCCAAGTGAACCGTATACTGTACATCGCACACACCTTCATCTGGCTGCTCGTTTTTTGGTTCCTCCTCATCGAAAATGGTTAATTGAAATGAACTGTATGCCCTGCATCGCACACGCAACTAAAATCTGAATCGTGTTTGATGCATCCTCCATCTCAAATGTTTTGCACCTTTTTTGATGGTTTTTACACCACCGTTTGCGATTATTACATCGCACACAGTTTCATAGAAGGGTCTCTAATCGTAATGTCGCGTTAGCAGCATCCTGCAGTAGTGCACACTCAGCAACTTAAATGTCCAATGGTAAAAATTCTTGCCAAAATGAGGCATTCCACTTGAAATGCTATGTAAAGTTGAATAATAAATCATGAACTCCCCTGAAAAGAAACTCATAAGAACTCCAAACAATGAAAACAAATATGATCAGGGACAACAAGATAAATTCCCTTGTGATTCAATGATCAATATATATTATCGCAAGTGCACAATGAATTACATTATTTTGGTTTGTAAATGCATGAACATAAACAATAAATGAAGCATATTGGTTGAATTGTATGCTTACGAAGTTAAACCTACTCGACATTGTGTGCCCTTACCGCCACACACGGTCGAGTAATTTTAAATTCCAATCCTCTATAACACTAAGCTCTCTAGTTTTAAAGAGCCCACATTCAATTGAGGTTTGCAATAGGGATTGGGTTATCCAATTTTGACCGGGTCAATAATTTCTCAAAGCTATCTCATTCAATTCTTCTATACTATGCACTATGCTTCCTAATTGTTAAGGCCTCACAACAAATTGAGGTCTTCAATTTAGAATTTGGTATGCCTAATTTTGATAGTGATAACAATTTCTCAACGGCTCTCCCAATCAATTATTTAATTCTCAATGTTCCCATTTTGAAACTCTTTCATCCAATTAAGATATTTAATTTTGAATTTGATTTACGATTTTGACCAAGCTAACGATTTTAAAATCAATCAGCACCAACCGGCCTATAAAAACATATCAATCCTGCGCACTCCCACCACCTAAAAAAAGAAGCGTCACCATGTGATTTTGTAGCTCCAATATAGTACATGCAGCCACCGATGCAGAACCCCCCCCCCCACATAAATATACGTTGGTTAGCGGATAACACAGAATCACAACACAAAAGGCCCATCAAATCACCGCCTTATAAATAAAAATAAAACACAATCCATCATCTTCCCGAACCACCAAACTAAATATTCCATCAATTCCAAAATATACGAGGTATTAGTTTTTGAAAAGTCAACTTTTTAACTTTGACCAAGTCCAGAGCAAAAAATATCGACATCCATAATATTAAACAAAAAACTATGGAAATTCCTTTCATGGTGAATCTAATCATACCAATTTGATATTATAATTTTGATATATTTTTCTACAAATTTGATCGAATGTAAAATGTTTGACTTCTCAAAAAAGTAACACACCTTATATTTTGAAATAGAATGGGTATTGTTTTTTAAGAAACCCAACAACACCAACGACACAACAAAGCACGCCCAACCCTTCTAGTGAGATGTGAATCACAAGGGAAATTGTCCAACTGTAGCAGTCTGATTCTTAATTGTAACACCCTTAAATTTCATAACTTTGAACATATAATTTAGACAACAGATAAACAAATTCGAGATCTGTACATGTGCTTGAGCGAGATTGGTGACCTTACTGAGAGCCCTACCTATTTCCTTCTATTATTTGATGATCTACAACAGCCAACAGGTTAAGGGTAGGTGGCTGGCGGCGGCTCCTGAGCGAGCGACGACGTGAGTACATGGGAGGCGAGCAGGCAGCAACCCAATAGGCACATTTCAAGTTGTATGGTACATCATAGTACTACGATCCAATCGATCATGGTATTAAGGCATCTCCAACGCCAACCTCAAACCGTTTGCATATGTCTGGACCGCGCGGTTCGGACCGCGAAAGCCATCCAACATACGTCTATATCGGTCCGCTCAGCGGTTCGAACGCACTTTCTCCCGCAAAGTGAAGACAAAGTGTGGTTGGTTTGCGGGGCCACCCAGGCTCACTAAATCCGCCCTCCTGCTCCCATTTTCTTCCACCCCGCCATTTCTCTCCCTTACTTTGCATCCGCAACCTCCACCTCAGTTGTCACCGTTGTACCTCTCTGGACGCCGCACAGGCCTTGCCGGACGTTCGCAACCAGCATCGATGTGCTCGCTCGCCTTTTACGACGGTGTTGTCCATCCTAGAGCCGTTTGTACCGGGTAAAATCTGCCACCCTGTCGATGACCTCCGTGGCGGCCATCAAGCCCGATAGGTGTTCGGTCAAATGCCATTGATCTTATTTTGGTACGCCATGTCGTTTATTCAGAGTAAGAAGAATGGCAGGACTCGACAATGGAGGATGAGTTGTTGTGCGACGCGTGGTGTCCATATCCATGGATTTCGTAGGCAGGAGCAAAGGGGGGACCTTCTGGCAGCAAGTGCATGAATCCTTTCACGCATGAAAGCACATTATGCCCTATGAAATGCATATCATCCATGCTTGCAATATAAGGTCGATATCGTATTGATGGTACGCTATCCAAACCATCACCACCAAGTTTTGTCACATAGTTGCTCAACTGGAGGAAAGATGGCCATTGCACGCGGAAGAGGATGAGATCGTAAGTTTTGCTTCTTCTTGCTCATCTTGTTGATTGAATTATTCATTCACTTAATGTTGCTCTACAGATTGTGTAGCTCGTACGCGTTGTTGTGATGTACCACAGGATAAAAGGGATGGCCATTTACGTACATACACTGTTGGATGAAGCTGAAAGGGCAGTATGTGTAGGATGACATGTTCCGTTAGAAAACTTGTTGGACATCAAATTTAAGACATTGTTGTACTAGAATTATTTGCATGCTATGTATGGATGGTTTGTGTTATTTTATTTTCAAACTTTGATGAATATCAGCCGGTTTGCATGAATTTCACCCGCTAAGTCAGAACCCGGCTTCAAATGTATGCGAGCAGCATTGGATGGCGGCCTCCCGCATATTTATCCACGGACTTATCCCCCCTGTGCGCGAGCGGATGCGGGTGGAAATTTGCGCGTCGTCATTGGATATGCCCTTATCATCTATGTTGTCTTACCCAACAACATCCATCCATGGATTAATCACAGTTAGTTTTCTATCAACTTCTTGCATGTTGACCTATCACTTACCAACCTATCTCTTTTGACTAACCGATCAGTGTTTGTACTTACAAGTAGCAACATGTTTTGATTTCTTTTTCTGACTACATTGCTACTTGTCATGGTTATTTCACTCACAATACATATAAGGGTGTGCATGGACACTACTATAGATTAGGTCAATAACGACTAATGATTGACAACTCTTGGTTATTATTGGTGCGATCAGTTCAGTCCCACCACTAGAAGAAATAGAAGAAGCTAGAGCTATAGAAGTTGGTAGGCTTGCCCGCATAGCATGTCCAAGCCGCTTGACATGCCAGCCTAAAATTCAATTCAAGCATCCAAGTAGATAACACCTAGCCTCCCGATCTCCAGCCGCCGCTTCCCCTCTCCTTGACCCCGTCCCTCCCGACCTCCTCCCTCCCAATCCGATCTAGGGCTTCGGGCAACTGTCGTCGAAGCTTCGTGGGGCAAAGCCCAAGTGGGGGATGATGGCGGTGGCGAGGCCTTCATCCACCGATGCTCCAGGATGCGGTTGAGATGGAGATACATGCGGTTGTCCTGGAATTGCGCATCGTCAGACGTCAGCGGTACAGCGATGGGGCCTCTCCGCTGCCGATGGCTCACCCAGGCAGGGCGGCAGTTCCGGGAATTGGTGCGGCTTCGGACGTGTGGTTTCCTGGCGAAATACATCACCCATGGGCATGTTGGGTGATGGGGGAGGTCGATCTGGTGCTCCAGCTGGGGATGGGCACGAATTTAAGAGCAAAATATTGTTTCAGCCTCGGCCACCGTCAACGGCGGCACTCGCGGGCATTGTTGCCTTGTTGGAGGCTTTGTGGGGTAATCCGCGTTCTCTATGTGCCTAGGGTGAAACCCCATATCCGGGCTTCCCGAATCGGATAATAGCGAGGTTCATGCGTCATCAACCCCATGTGGGCATCATATTTGAGGTCATACATCGGCCGAAGGGACAAGTGTTTGGCTTGATGGCTAGGCACAGGTCCGTGTATGCTTCTTGTGCGGTGACCAAGGTGGAGTGGCGTGCTATCTACGGTATGGACAACGGCGAGTCTTGGTGGCAAGGTGCAGCGGGGTCTCAGTGTTGGATACCATTTGATGGGCACGCGTAGGAGGCTGGCGCTATTTGGCATCGCGGTGGCGTCTATGGCAGAAGGGTCTGGCAAGATCAGTGCATTAGTTGCTCCTGAAGATGGGACTGCAGAAGAAGGCGGCGACAGATTCTATAGTGTGTGCATGCGGTGCACGCTGAGGGTCTACTAGACCGATTGGTGCTCCTGCCAGCCGGCGGGCAGCTTCATGAGACCATCGGATTTCTTGGTGTGCATGGCACGAGGTCAAGGAACATTATCAATCTTGTAGGTAGGGCGATAGTTTTTGTGAGTAACGTGGCTTTGGGTTGATCTATATATTTATTTTATAAGGCCTTATTGAACAATGCAATAAAGATGACTGTGTGCATCGCTCGATGCATAGGCCGATGGTAATCCTCCTATTCGAAGAAAAAAATAGCTCTAGAAGTTGGAATGATGTTTTCAATAGTACAACAAGCTCAGAGGTTCGTTAATATCTACGACTGGATCAAAGGAATTATAGTTTTGAAAGGCATAAACTTAACAAAGAAAGTTACTTTCAAGTGCAACAAAAGCGGGAAATATGTTAGCAAAGTACCTATTAATCAAAGGAAGAGGAGGAGGACATTTGTGGAGGAAACAAGTTGCGACATGGGCGTTGTGGTAAAACTTGAAGAAGGTCAATGGAAAAACATTTATGTTAGCTTGGAACACAACCATGAGTGACCACGCTTAATCTGACCAAGTTCTTTGTTAGTCACAAGTTCATGACAGAAGAGGGAGTTCTTTTATCTAAGTTTTTGGAGGAGAATAGGATGAAGCCTAACGTGATAATGAGAATTTTCAGGAAGCTATCAGGCAATGCCAGGAATGTGCCATTAAGGAAGAAGGTTTTATCGAACTTGAACCAATAAGAAGAAAAAAGGAGAAATAAGAACAGAGACATAAAATGCAACCTAAAGTTTATTGATAAGCTCCAGATTAAACATCCTGGCTTGTGCTACAGAATGGAAACTGATGCAACTAACACATTATTTAGCTTGATTAGGACATATGCAAAATCATGATTGGATTACAAGATATATGGGCAAGTGATCTCGTTCGACACAACATACAATACAAACCAATACAACATGCCATTTTATCCTATTATTACTCCTATAGCCTCCCTGGGGGCTTCGCGGGCAGAGATCCCCCCTAGCCATCCGTTTTCGATTCTCACACCGCTAGGAAGTGTTCATGCCATCGGATCTGACCGCGGGGCGTGCCCAGGGCCTCTTCATTGGGAAGCGCTGGGAGCGGCCGCGAGCTATGCCTCACGCGCCCGCTCGCTCGCGATGGTGTGGTCAGACATGCCTTCCTATGTGTCTGGACCCCGATGAGCTGGTCCGGTCGTGCCACCATGAGGTGCACCACGGTCACAGCGCCCGCTCATGTGTGGGGCCCATTTCACGGGCGAAAGGGACCTCTGCAACATCCGTTTTTGGGTGGTGTGCCGTGGGGCCTCTAAAGGAAATATGTCCTAGAGGCAATAATAAAGTTGTTATTTATATTTCCTTATATCATGATAAATGTTTATTATTCATGCTAGAATTGTACTAACCAGAAATTAGTACATGTGTGAATACATAGACAAACAGAGTGTCCCTAGTATGCCTCTACTTGACTAGCTCGTTAATCAAAGATGGTTAAGTTTCCTAGCCATGGACATGTGTTGTCATTTGATGAACGGGATCACATCATTAGAGAATGATGTGATGGACAAGACCCATCCGTTAGCTTAGCATAATGATCGTTCAGTTTTATTGCTACTGCTTTCTTCATGACTTATACATGTACCTCTCACTATGAGATTATGCAACTCCCAAATACCGGAGGAACACCTTGTGTGCTATCAAACGTCACAACGTAAATGGTGATTATAAAGATGCTCTACAGGTGTCTCCGATGGTGTTTGTTGGGTTGGCATAGATCAAGATTAGGATTTGTCACTCCGTCTATCGGAGAGGTATCTTTGGGCCCTCTCCGTAATGTACATCACTATGAGCCTTGCAAGCAATGTGACTAATGAGTTAGTTGCGGGATGATACATTACGGAACGAGTAAAGAGACTTTCCGGTAACGAGATTGAACTAGGTATGATGACACCGACGATTCTCGGGCAAGTAACATACCGATGACAAAGGGAATGATGAATGTTGCTATGCGGTTTGACCGATAGAGATCTTCGTAGAATATGTAGGAGCCAATATGAGCATCCAGGTTCCGCTATTGGTTATTGGCCGGAGATGTGTCTCGGTCATGTCTACATAGTTCTCGAACCCGTAGGGTCCGCACGCTTAACGTTCGATGACAATTTGTATTATGAGTTATGTGATTTGATGTACCGAAGGTTGTTCGGAGTCCCGGATGAGATCACGGACATGACGAGGAGTATCAAAATGGTCGAGATGTAAAGATCGATATATTGGAAGGTTATTCGGACATCGGAAAGGTTCCGAGTGATTCGGCTATTTTTCGGAGTACCGGAGAGTTACGGGAATTCGTCAGGGAAGTAATGGGCCTTAATGGGCCATACGGGAAAGGAGAGAAGGGCCTCAATGGGTGGCTGCGCCCCCCCCCCATGGGCTGGTCCGAATTGGACTAGGGAGGGGGTGGCGCCCCCCTCTTTCCTTCTCTCCATCTTCCCCTTCCTTCTTCTCCTACTCCAACTAGGGAAGGGGGAAACCTACTCCTACTAGGAGTAGGAATCCCCCTTGGGGCGCACCATAGAGAGGGTCGTCCCGCCCCTCCTCCACTCCTTTATATACGGGGGAGGGGGCACCCCATATAGACACACAAGTTGACAGTTGTCTTAGCCATGTGCGGTGCCCCCCTCCACAGATTTCCACCTTGATCATATCGTTGCAGTGCTTAGGCGAAGCCCTGCATCGATAGCTTCATCATCACCGTCACCACGCCGTCGTGCTGAGCAACTCTCCCTCGACCTCAGCTGGATCTAGAGTTCGTGGGATGTCACCGAGCTGAACGTGTGCAAATCGCGGAGGTGCCGTATCTTCGGTGCTAGGATCGGTCGGATCGTGAAGATGTACGACTGCATCAACCGCGTTGTCATAATGCTTCCGCTTACGGTCTACGAGGGTACGTGGACAACACTCTCCCCTCTCGTTGCTATGCATCACCTAGATGGATCTTGCGTGTGCATAGGAATTTGTTTGAAATTACTACATTCCCCAACAGTGGCATCCGAGCCAGGTCTATGCATAGATGTTATATGCATGAGTAGAACACAAACGAGTTGTGGGCGTGGGTATATACATATTGCTTGCCTTCACTAGTTGATTCTTGATTCAGCGGTATTGTTGGATGAAGCGGCTCAGACCGACATTACGCGTACGCTTACGTGAGACTGGTTCTATCGACGTGCTTCGCACACAGGTGGCTGGTGGGTGTCGGTTTCTCCAACTTTAGTTGAATCGGATTCAATGAACAGGGTTCTTTCTGAAGATCAAAAAGCAATCACTATACCGAGTTGTGGTTTTTGATGCGTAGGTAAGAACGGTTTTTGCTAAGCCCGTAGCAGCCACGTAAAACTTGCAACAATAAAGTAGAGGACGTCTAACTTGTTTTTGCAGGGCATGTTGTGATGTGATATGGTCTGTTAGGGAACGTAGTAATTTCAAAAAAATCCTACGCACACGCAAGATCAGGGTGATGCATAGCGACGAGAGGGGAGAGTGTCGTCTATGTACCCTCGTAGACCGTTAAGCGGAAGCGTTATGACAACGCGGTTGATGTAGTCGTATGTCTTCACGATCGACTGATCCTCAGTACTAAACGTACGGCACCTCCGCGTTCAACATACATTCAGCTCGGTGACGTCCCGCGAACTCATGATCCAATAGAGCTCGAAGGAGAGTTTCGTCAGCACGACGGCGTGGTGACGATATTGATGAAGCTACCATCGCAGGGCTTCGCCTAAGCACCACTATAGTATGACCGAGGTGGATTATGGTGGAGGGGGGCACCGCACACGGCTGGGAAGATCAATGATCAACTTGTGTGTCCTAGGGTGCCCCCCTGCCCCCGTATATAAAGGATAAAGGGGGAGGCCGGCTGGCCCTGTAGGGCGCGCCAGGAGGAGGAGTCCTCCTAGTAGGAGTAGGACTCCCCTCTTTCCTACTCCTACTAGGAGGAGGAAAGGAAGGGGAAGAAGGAGAGGGAAAGGGGGGCGCCGCCCCCCTTCCCAGTCCAATTCGGACTAGGGGGGAGGGGGGCGCGGCCTTCCCTGGCCGGCCCCTCTCTCTCCACTAGGGCCCAACAAGGCCCATTAACCCCCGGGGGTTCTGGTAACCCCTCCGGCACTCCGGTAAAATCCCGATTTTACCCGGAACTCTTCCGATGTCCAAATGCAGGCTTCTAATGTATCAATATTCATGTCTCGACCATTTCGAGACTCCTCGTCATGTCTGTGATCATATCCGGGACTCCGAACTACCTTCGGTACATCAAAACATATAAACTCATAATACCGATCGTCACAGAACTTTAAGCGTGCGGACCCTACGGGTTTGAGAACTATGTAGACATGACCGAGACACGTTTCCGGTTAATAACCAATAGCGGAACCTGGATGCTCATATTGGTTCCTACATATTCTATGAAGATCTTTATCGGTCAAACTGCATAACAACATACATTGTTCCCTTTGTCATCGGTATGTTACTTGCTCAATCTCGTTACTGACAAGTCTCTTTACTCGTTCCATAATACATCATCCCGCAACTAAATCATTAGTTGCATTGCTTGCAAGGCTTAAAGTGATGTGCATTACCAAGAGGGCCCAGAGATATCTCTCCGACAACCGGAGTGAAAAATCCTAATCTTGATCCATGCCAACCCAACAAACACCATCGGAGATACCTGTAGAGCACCTTTATAATCACCCAGTTATGTTGTGACGTTTGGTAGCACACATAGTGTTCCTCCGGTATTCGGGAGTTGCATGATCTCATAGTCATAGGAACATGTATACTTATGGAGAAAGCAATAGCAACAAACTAAATGATCATCATGCTAAGCTAACGGATGGGTCAAGTCAATCACATCATTCTCTAATGATGTGATCCCGTTAATCAAATGACAACTCATGTCTATGGCTAGGAAACTTAACCATCTTTGATTCAACGAGCTAGTCAAGTAGAGGCATACTAATGACACTCTGTTTGTCTATGTATTCACACATGTACTAAGTTTCCGGTTAATACAATTCTAGCATGAATAATAAACATTTATCATGATATAAGGAAATAAATAATAACTTTATTATTGCCTCTAGGGCATATTTCCTTCATGGTCAAGACGTGATGAGTTATCATTTGTTGTATGAGATGATCATGTTTTGTTGAAGTTATCGGCAACTGGCAGGAGCCTTATGGTTGTCTCTTTATTGCATAAGATGCAAGTGCCATATAATTGCTTTACTTTATCGCTATGCGATAGCAATAGTTGAAAAATAAATAGTTGGCGAGACAACCATGTGACGACACATTGATAGAGATCAAGATGATGGAGATCATGGTGTCATGCCAGTGACGATGGAGATCATGACGGTACTTTGGAGATGGAGATCAAAGGCACAAGATGATGATGGCCATATCATGTCACATATTTTGATTGCATGTGATGTTTATCTTTTATGCATCTTATTTTGCTTAGTACATCGGCAGCATTATAAGATGATCCCTCACTAAATTTCAAGGTATAAGTGTTCTCCCTGAGTATGCACCATTGCGACAGTTCTTCGTGCTGAGACACCACGTGATGATCGGGTGTGATAAGTGAAGGAAATATGCCCTAGAGGCAATAATAAAGTTGTAATTTATATTTCCTTATATCATGATAAATGTTTATTATTCATGCTAGAATTGTATTAACCGGAAACTTAGTACATGTGTGAATACATAGACAAACAGAGTGTCACTAGTTTGCCTCTACTTGACTAGCTCGTTGAATCAAAGATGGTTAAGTTTCCTAGCCATAGACATGAGTTGTCATTTGATTAACGGGACCACGTCATTAGAGAATGATGTGATTGACTTGACCCATCCGTTACCTTAGCACGATGATCGTTTAGTTTGTTGTTATTGCTTTCTTCATGACTTATACATGTTCCTATGACTATGAGATTATGCAACTCCCGAATACCGGAGGAACACTTTGTGTGCTACCAAATGTCACAACGTAACTGGCTGATTATAAAGGTGCTCTACAGGTGTCTCCGATGGTACTTGTTGAGTTGGCATAGATCAAGATTAGGATTTGTCACTCCGATTGTCGGAGAGGTATCTCTGGGCCCTCTCAGTAATGCACATCACAATAAGCCTTGCAAGCAATGTAACTAATGAGTTAGTTACGGGATGATGCATAACGGAACGAGTAAAGAGACTTGCCGGTAACGAGATTGAACTAAGTATTGAGATACCTACGATCGAATCTCGGGCAAGTAACATACCGATGACAAAGGGAACAACGTATGTTGTTATGCGGTTTGACCAATAAAGATCTTCGTAGAATATGTAGGAACCAATATGAGTATCCAGGTTCCGCTATTGGTTATTGACCGGAGATGAGTCTCGGTCATGTCTACATAGTTCTCGAACTCGTAGGGTCCGCGTGCTTAACGTTCGGTGATGATCGATATTATGAGTTTATGTGTTTTGATGTACCAAAGGTTGTTCGGAGTCCCGGATGAGATCAGGGACATGACGAGGAGTCTCAAAATGTTCGAGACGTAAAGATCGATATATTGGAAGGCTATATTCGGACATCGGAAAGGTTCTGAGTGGTTCGGATATTTATCGGCGTAGCGGAGAGTTACGGGAATTCGCCGGGGAGTATATGGGCCTTATTGGGCTCTAGGGGAGAGAGAGGGGCTGCCTAGGGCAGGGCCCCCCCCAAGGCCTAGTCCGAATTGGACTAGGGGAGGGGCGGCGCCCCTTCCTTCCTTCTCTTCTCTCTTCCCCTTCCTTCTCTCCTACTCCTACTACTTGGAAAGGGGGGAATCCTACTCCCGATGGGAGTAGGACTCCGCAGGGCGCGCCATAGTAGAGGGCCGGCCCTCCGCCTCCTCCACTCCTTTATATACGGGGGAGGGGGCACCCCATAGACACAGAAGTTGATCATTGGTCTTTAGCCGTGTGCGGTGCCCTCCTCCACCATAATCCACCTCGGTAATATCGTAGCGGTGCTTAGGCGAAGCCCTGTTCCGGTAGTAACATCATCACCATCATCACGTCGTCGTGCTGACGAAGCTCTCCCTCGAAGCTCTACTGGATCGTGAGTTCACGGGATGTCACCGAGCTGAACGTGTGCAGATCATGGAGGTGCCATATCTTCGGTACTAGATCGGTCGATCGTGAAGAGGTACGACTACATCAACCGCGTTTTCATAACGCTCCCGCTTACGTTCTATGAGGGTACGTAGACGATACTATCCCCTCTCGTTGCTATGAATCACCATGATCTTGCGTGTGCGTAGGAAAATTTGGAATTACTGCGTTCCCCAACAGTGGTATTAGAGCCAGGTTTATGCGTAGATGTTATATGCACGAGTAGAACACAAAGGGGTTGTGGGCGTGGGTATATACATATTGCTTGCCATCACTAGTTGATTCTTGATTCAGCGACATTGTTGGATGAAGCGGCCCAGACCGACATTACGCATACACTTACGCGAGACTGCTTCTACCGACGTGCTTCGCACACAAGTGGCTAGTGGGTGTCTGTTTCTCCAACTTTAGTTGAATCGGATTCAATGAACAGGGTTCTTTCTAAAGATCAAAAAGCAATCACTATACCGCATTGTGGTTTTTGATGCGTAGGTAAGAACAGTTCTTGTTCAGCCCATAGCAGCCACGTAAAACTTGCAGCAACAAAGTAGAGGACGTCTAACTTGTTTTTGCATGGCATGTTGTGGTGTGATATGGTCAAGACATGATGCTAAATTTTATTGTATGAGATGATCATGTTTCGTAACACAGTTATCGGCAACTGGCAGGAGCCATATGGCTGTCACTTTATTGTACGAAATGCAGTTGCCATGTAATTGCTTTACTTTATCACTAAGCGGTAGCGATAGTCGTAGAAGCAATAGTTGGCGAGACGACAACGATGCTTCGATGGAGATCAAGGTGTCAAGCCGGTGACGATGGTGATCATGACGGTGCTTTGGAGATGGAGATAAAAGGCACAAGATGATGATGGCCATACCATATCACTTATATTGATTGCATGTGATGTTTATCCTTTATGCATCTTATTTTGTTAGTACGGTGGTAGCATTATAAGATGATCTCTCACTAAATTTCAAGGTATAAGTGTTCTCCCTGAGTATGCACCGTTGATACAGTTCGTCGTGCTGAGATACCACGTGATGATCGGGTGTGATAAGCTCTACATTCACATACAACAGGTCCAAGCTAGTTTTGCACACGCAGAATACTCGGGTTAAACTTGACGAGCCTACCATATGCAGATATGGCCTCGGAACACTGGAGACCGAAAGGTCGAGTGTGAATCATATAGTAGATATGATCAACATAGTGATGTTCACCATTGAAAACTACTCCATCTCACGTGATGATCGGACATGGTTTAGTTGATTTGGATCACGTGATCATTTAGATGACTAGAGGGGTGTCTATCTAAGTGGAAGTTCTTAAGTAATATGATTAATTGAACTTTAATTTATCATGAACTTAGTCCTGATAGTATTTGCATATCTATGTTGTAGATCAATAGCTTGCGATGTTGCTCCCTGTTTATTTTTTGATATGTTCCTACAGAAAAATAAGTTGAAATATGATAGTAGCAATGATGCGTACTGGGTCTGTGATCTAAGGATTATCCACATTGCTGCACAGAAGTATTATGTCCTTGAGGCACCGCTAGGTGACAGACCTATTGCAGGAGCAGATACAGACGTTATGAACATTTGACAAAGCTCGGTATGATGACTACTTGATAGTTTAGTGCACCATGCTTTACGGCTTAGAACCGGGACATCAAAAATGTTTTGAACGCCACGGAGCATATAAGATGTTCCAAGAGCTGAAATTGGTATTTCAGACTCATGCCCATGTCGAGAGGTATGAGACCTCTGACAGTACTTTGCCTACAAGGTGGAGGAGAATAGCTCAACCAGTGAGCATGTGCTCAGGTTGTCTGGGTACTACAATTGCTTGAATCAAGTGGGAGTTAATCTTCCAGATAAGATACTAATTGATAAAGTTCTTTAGTCACTATCACCAAGTTACTAGAACTTAGTGATGAACTATAATATGCAAGGGATGACGAAAGTAATTCCCAAGCTCTTCACGATGATGAAATCGGTGAAGGTAGAAATCAAGAAATAGCATCAAGTGTCGATGGTTAACAAGACCACTAGTTTCAAGAAAAGGGCAAAGGGAAAGAAAGAGGAACTTCAAAGAAGAAAGGCAAGCAAGTTGCCACTCCCATGAAGAAGCTCAAAGTAGACCCAAGCCTGGAACTGAGTGCTTCTACTGCAAAGGAAATGGTCACTGGAAGTGGAGCTGCCCTAGATACTTGGCGGATAGGAAGGATGGCAAAGTGAACAAAAGTATATATTTGATATACATGTTATTGATGTGTACTTTACTAATGTTTGTAACAACACCTCGGTATTTGATACTGGTTTAGTTACTAAAAGTAGTAACTCAAAACGGGAGTTGCAAAATAAACAAAACTAGTTGAGGGTGAGGTGACGATGCGTGTTGAAAGTAATTCCAAGGTTGATAAGATCACCATCGCACACTCCCTTTACCTTCAGGATTAGTGTTGAACCTAAAATAAATGTTATTTGGTGTTTGCATTGAGCATAATACGATTGGATCATGTTTATTGCAATACAGTTATTCATTTAAGTCGAAGAATAATTGTTATTCTGTTTACATGAATAAAACCTTCTGAGGTCATACACCCAAGCTGAATGGTTTATTGAATCTCGATCGTAGTAATACACATATTCATAATATTGAAACCAAAAGATGCAAAGTTAATAATGATAGTGCAACTTATATGTGGCACTGCCGTTTAGGTCATATTGGTGTAAAGCGCATGAAGAAACTCCATGCCGATGGGCTTTTGGAATCACTTGATTATGAATCACTTGATGCTTGCGGACCATGCCTCATGGGCAAGATGACTAAGACTCCGTTCTCCGGAACAATGGAGCGAGCAACTGACTTATTGGAAATAATACATACTGATGTATGGGGTCCAATGAGTGTTGAGGCTCGCGGTGGGTATCGTTATTTTCTGACCTTCATAGATGATTTGAGCAGATATGGGTATATCTACTTGATGAAACCTAAGTCTGAAACATTTGAAAAGTTCAAAGGATTTTAGAGTGAAGTGGAAAATCATCGTAACAAGAAAAAAAGTTTCTATGATCTGATCGTGCAGGAGAATATTTGAGTTACGAGTTTGGTGTTCATTTGAAACAATGCGGAATAGTTTCGCAACTCACGCCACCAGGAACACCACAGTGTAATGGTGTGTCCGAACGTCGTAGTCACACTTTACTAGATATGGTGCGATCTATGATGTCTCTTACTGATTTACCGCTATCGTTTTGGGGTTATGCATTAGAGACAGCTACATTCATGTTAAATAGGGCACCTTCTAAATCCGTTGAGATGACACCGTATGAACTATGGTTTGGCAAGAAACCAAAGCTGTCATTTCTTAAAGTTTGGGGTTGCGATGCTTATGTGAAAAAGTTTCAAACTGATAAGCTCGAACCCCAATTGGAGTAGTGCGTCTTCATAGGATACCCAAAAGAAACTGTTGGGTACACCTTCTATCACAGATCCGAAGGCAAGATATTTTGTTGCTAAGAATGGATCCTTTCTAGAGAAGGAGTTTCTCTCAAAAGAAGTGAGTGGGAGGAAAGTAGATCTTGATAAGGTAATTGTACCTTCTCCCGAATTGGACAGCAGTACATCACAGAAATCAGTTCCAGTGATTCCTACACCAATTAGTGAGGAAGCTAATGATGATGACCATGAAACTTTAGATCAAGTTACTACCAAACCTTGTAGATCAACCAGAGTACGGTCCGCACCAGAGTGGAACGGTAATCCTATTCTGGAAGTCATGTTACTAGACCATGACGAACCTACAAACTATGAGGAAGCGATGATGAGCCCAGATTCCGCAAAATGGCTTGAGGCCATGAAATCTGAGATGGGATCCATGTATGAGAACAAAGTATGGACTTTGATTGACTTGCCTGTTGATTGGTGAGTCATTGAGAATAAATGGATCTTCAAGAGGAAGACGGACGCTGATAGTAGTGTTACTATCTACAAAGCTCGAATTGTCACAAAATGTTTTTGACAAGTTCAAGGTGTTGACTACGATGAGATTTTCTCACTCGTATCAATGCTTAAAAGTCTATCCGAATCATGTTAGCAGTTGCTGCATTTTATGAAATCTGGTAAATGGATGTCAAAACTGCATTCCTTAATGGATTTCTCAAAGAAGAGTTGTATATGATGCAACCAGAAGGTTTTGTCGATCCTAAATGTGCTAACAAAGTGAGCAAGCTCCAGCGATCCATCTATGGATTGGTGCAAGCATCTCGGAGTTGGAATATATGCTTTGATAAAGTGATCAAAGCATCTGGTTTTATACAGACTTGTGGTGAAACCTGTATTTACAAGAAAGTGAGTGGGAGCCCTACAACATTTCTGATAAGTATATGTGAATGACATATTGTTGATCGGAAATAATGTAGAATTTTCTGGAAAACATAAAGGAGTGTTTGAAAGGAGTTTTTCAAAGAAAGACCTCGGTGAAGCTACTTACATATTGAGCATCAAGATCTATAGAGATAGATCAAGACGCTTGATATATTTTCAATGAGTACATACCTTGACAAGATTTTGAAGTAGTTCAAAATGGAACAGTCAAAGAAGGAGTTCTTGCTTGTGTTGCAAGGTGTGAAGTTGAGTAAAGACTCAAAACCCGACCATGGTAGAAAATAGAAAGAGAATGAAAAGTCATTCCCTATGCCTCAGTCATATGTTCTATAAAGTATGCCATCTTGTGTACCAGACCTATTGTGTACCTCACCATAAGTTTGGCAAGAGGGTACAATAGTGATCCAGGAGTGGATCACTGGACAGCGGTCAAAAATATCCTTAGTGGAATAAGGAAATGTTTCTCGGTTATGGAGGTGACAAAGAGTTCGTTGTAAAGAGTTACATCGATGCAAGCTTTGACACCGATCCGGATGACTCTAAGTCTCGATCTAGATACATATTGAAAATGGGAGCAATTAGCTAGAGTAGCTCCGTGCAAAGCATTGTAGACATAGAAAATTTGCAAAATACATACGGCTCTGAATGTGGCAGACCCGTTGACTAAATTTCTCTCACACTACTGGAATCAGGTACTTTGCCATCTGCCAGCTCTTTGCCGTCTGCTAGCAGACGGAAAAGAAGCTCTTTGCCATCAGCTACCCAAAAGCAGACGGCAAAGAACTGGCTGATGGCAAAGACCTTCTTTGCCATCAGCCAGTTCTTTGCTGTCCACTAGCAGACGGCAAAGATTCTTTGCCGTCGGCTAGCAGACGGCAAAGAGGGAGGGGGCCCCACTGACGAGCTGCTTAAAAAAACTTAACGGCCCCCCTCTTTGCCGTCTGCTAGCAGACGGCAAAGAGCAAATAAGCGGACGGCAAAGTGGGGCGGACGGCAAAGATTTAACATATCTAACGTTAACGGCCATGCCCCACCCCGCCCCTCTCTCTCTGTTTCTCTCCCTGCTCTTCACACGCGCGCCGCCGCCCCCACCACTCGTCGCCGCCCCGTCGCCCCACCACCCCGCCGCCCCACTGGCCCCCCGCCCCGTCGCCACTGCCGCCCGGCGCCGTCGCCCCACCACCCGGCGCCCCACCGGTCCCCCGCCCCGTCGCCCCCGCCGCCCTGCCGTCTCGGGGCCGCCTCACCCCGGCGCCCCGGCCCCCCCGCGCCCCACCGCCCCGGCCGGGCCCGGCCCCGTCGCCACTGTAGCCCGGCGCCGCCGCCCCAGGCCGCCTCGCCCCCCTCCTCCACCGGCCACCTCCTCCACCGGCCCTGGCCCAGGTGAGCTCTCCTCCTCTTTTTTTTTCTTTTTTCTGTTTTTTTAATTTTAGGTTTATGTTTAGTTTAGATTTAGTTTTAGTTTTAGGTTTAGGTTTAGTTTTAGGTTTAGGTTTAGTTTTAGTTTAGTTTTAGGTTTAGATTTAGTTTTTTCCTTTTTTCTATTTTTTAGTTTTAGGTTTATGTTTAGTTTAGATTTAGTTTTAGTTTTAGGTTTAGGTTTAGGTTTAGTTTAGTTTTAGGAAAGAAGAAGAAGAAAAAAAGAGGAGAGGAGGAGAAGAAGAAGAGGAAAAAGGAAAGGAAGAAGAAGAAGAGGAGGAGGAGAAGAAAAAAGAAGAAGAGGAAGAAGAAGAAGAAGAAAAAAAAAGAGGAGAGGAGGAGAAGAAGAAGAGGAAAAAGGAAAGGAGGGGGAAGAAGAAGAAGAAGAAGAAGAAGAAGAAGGAAGAAAAGGAAGAAGAGGAAGAAGAAGAAAAGGAAAAAAGAGGGGAGAAAACCCGACCCGACCCGGCACCCCGACACGACACCCCGACCCCGAGACCCCGACCCCGACACCCCGACCCCGACCCCGACCCCGACACCCCGACCCCGAGCCTGACCCGAATCCCCGACCCCGACACTGACACGGCACCCCGACCCTGTCCCGGCACCCCGACCCCGACCCGGCACCCCAACCCCGAGACCCCGACCCCGACACCCCGACCCCGAGCCTGACCCGACACCCCGACCCCGACAACCGACCCCCTGACCCCCTGACCCCGACACGACACCCCGACCCCGAAACAGCACCCCGACCCCGACACGGCACCCCGACACCGACACGACACCCCGACCCCCCGACCCCGAAACAGCACCCCGACCCCGACACGGCACCCCGACACCGACACGACACCCGACACCTCCCGAAAAGGTGTTCTTTGGCCTTCCAGAGGCCGACGGGGTCATATATTTGTGAATTATTAGTTAGGTCATATATTTTTCGATTTTGTTATGAAAAACATCATATATAATTGTGTTGATCGGGTAGTTTTAAATGTGTAGTTGTTTCATCGTTGTGAGGTTTGGTGTTCGACAACCTCGCCGTGCGTTTGACGAGCTCTGCCCCTTCGTTCGTGGGTGAGCACAAATGACATGTCCTCCTCCCCCATTAATTATTTGATCTCTTCCGATGAAACTTGATAGCTAGCTATATATGTGTCTTGAATCATCAGTATGCGTAACCAATATGTGTCTCCTGTTCGAAAGCATCATAGTTATAAATATGCATGCATTTGCATATTTATAACCTTGATTCTTTCGAATTGTCCAACGCTATCCATGGACAGCCCGAGTATGTGTAGATTGGGTTCGTTTTCCCATATGCTTTGCTCCGGATCCGACGCATAAATTTCGTCAGTGCCTCCCCTGTTGTTCTCCGGGTACACATCCTCTCTGTTTATTGCAGAGACATCAGGAGAACAGTGGGGAGGTGCTGTCGAAATTTTGCGTCGGATCCGGAGCATAGCATGGGAAAATGAACCCAATCTACACATACACGGGTGGGATTAGGACCTATCATTACCTATTAGAGTGTAGGTTGCTTGGACATAATAAAATTGACAAAGTAGATCAACTGATGAATATATACATGGTGAATTACATATATAATTGTTGTGTGTCCAGTAGCTCTGAAAGTCAAGATGAGTGATCGTGCCTGGATGTATACCGGTCACACTGGTCAGAACAAATGGAGCGCTGAATGGTTCACAAAAACCAAGGGGTTTGTGCAAGCCGCATTTGCAAATGGCCAGAAGAAAACCTGGTGCCCCTGTTTCCGGTGCGGCAATTGGGAAAAGAGGACAGAGGCTGAAATGGGAAAACACCTGCAGAAGAGTGGTTTTACGCCTGATTATACGGTGTGGACATTTCATGGTGAGTCTGCCCAACGTGACCGAGCTGAGGTGGATCGTCGTCGCACCGACGAGCATGGTACCAGGATGGAAAACATGGTGCAAGACTATGATGATGCTCGGGTTTCGGACGAGGAGATGGAGGAATCTGCAAAGGCCTTCAATGAAATGTTGGAGTCTTCAAAACGTCCGCTCCACGAGCACACTGAGCTTTGTCAGTTGGATGCCATCTCACAAGTAATGGCTCTGAAGGCTCAGTTCAACTTGGGCAGAGAATGCTATGACGCAATTATGACAGTATTTGGACGCTTTCTACCCAAAGGCCATGTAATGCCTGCAAACCTATACCAGTCGGACAAAATCCTCCGTGCACTTAAGATGCCCTATGAGAAGATACATGCTTGTGAGAAAGGATGTGCCTTATTTAGGCTTGACTATGCGGACTTGAACTATTGTCCCATTTGCAAGTCTTCCAGGTATATTGTGGTAGACAACGGTATGGGTGAGAAGACACAGACCAAAATCCTCGTTAGTGTTCTTCGGTATATGCCAATCGTACCAAGACTTCAACGTCTTTTCATGGTCGAAGAGACGGCCAGACAGATGACATGGCACAAAACAGGCAAAAGAACCGAACTAGATGCAGACGGGAATCTGATGATGGTACACACATCAGATGGTGTTGCGTGGAAAAAGTTTGATGAATTACATGCTGACAAAGCGGCAAATCCGAGGCATCCTCGAGTCGGCATCAGCACGGATGGGTTCAGTATGTTTGGTATGACGGCAGCCCAATACAGTTGTTGGCCCGTATTTGTCTTTCCACTCAATCTCCCCCCCCCCCCGGACAGATTATGCAAAGAAAGAACATTTTCCTGACGTTGATAATTCCAGGGCCCAACTATCCGGGGAAAAATATGAATGTGTACATGCAGCCGCTTAAGGACGAATTGCAAGAAGCCTGGGATAATGGGTTCAAGAAATACGACGCCTATAGCAAACGGAACTTCATAATGCGTGTATGGTACATGTACTCGATGCATGACTTGCCGGCGTATGCGCTATTCGTTGGCTGGTGTGTGCATGGAAGGTTCCCGTGCCCCACATGCAAGGGAGCTCTTGAGTTTCGTTGGCTTCAGGCCGGTCGCAAGTTTTCTTGCTTCGACATGCATAGACAGTTCCTGGATCCTCGCCATAAGTTCAGGAAAGACAAGAAGAACTTCATCAGAGGTAGAGTTTTCAAAAACTCTGCACCACCTGCATTGACAGGCCAACAGACCCTGGATCAGTTAAACGCTCTCGAGCCAGATCCACACCGTCCAAGGTACTTCAAGGGGTATAATACTAAGCACGCGTGGACTCACAAAACATGCTTATGGGATCTGCCTTACTTCAAAGACCTCCTTTGCCCACACAACATCGACGTGATGCACACTGAGAAGAATATCGCCGAGGCACTTTTTGGTACATTGTTCGGCATAGATGGGAAGTCAAAGGATAATACTAAGGCTAGAGTCGATCTGGAGGCGCTATGTGATAGGCCGTTACAAAACATGAAAGAACCGAAAGGAAAGCAGAACTGGACGAAGCCAAAGGCATGGTTCAATCTTGGAAGGCCAGCTATGAGGGAAATTATCTTGTGGGTGCAACAGGAGTTGATATTCCCCAATGGGTATGCAGCGAATCTAAAGAGGGGAGCGAATCTTGATAAACTGAAGATATTTGGTCTCAAGAGTCATGATTGGCACATATGGATTGAGCGGGTAATGGCGGTGATGTTGCGTGGCTTCATCCCTGAGGATGAATGGCTAGTACTGGCAGAACTCAGCTATTTCTTCCGTGTTCTTTGTGCGAAAGAACTATCGCCTAGCGTGCTAGAAGAAATGGAAGAGTTGGCGCCGGAGTTGATCTGCAAGTTAGAGAAGATCTTTCCATCGGGCTTCTTTAATCCAATGCAGCATTTGATTTTGCATCTCCCAACCGAGGCAAGATTGGGGGGCACGTGCAAAATCGTTGGTGCTACCCAACTGAGAGGATGCAGAAGACGCTTCGAGAAAAATGTAAAAATAAACGTAGAATTTAAGCATCGATGGCTGAGTCATTCATCACAGAGGAGGCGACAAACTTCGTAACAGCACACTACGAAGCCAAAAATCATCATTTGCATAATCCGAAGCCTCGGTACAATGCTGACGACCCTAAAAAGGGTGGATCCAACCTCAGCCTATTCAAAGGGAATCTCGCACCAGCTAGTGTTTCACATCTAGTATCTTTGGATAACGAAGAATGGCGGACCATTTCGTTGTATATCTTCAACAACCTGATAGAAGTGCGGCCGTACATCGAGTAAGTTCTCGGTACATTGTTTCGCAACTTCTATTTCCTTTGAACTACTCTTATTCCTGGATATGTCATACAGTCGATACGTCGCCATATTCTCGTATGGAGCGGAGATCCAAAAGGATTCCGTTGAAGAGTATGAGCTTCTCGCAAAGCAAGGAGGCGGCTATCCCGGTTTCATCTCTTGGTTCAAACAAACGGTAATTTCTATTAGACAATTTCATTTCATTCGCTAATTTGTGCGTAATGCAACAATCCTTTCATATTAAACTTGTAGGCTAATTCAGAGTCTATGGATGCCGCATTGAGACAAGTCGCTAATGGTTTTGACTATAAGGTCCGTTCATTTGACAAGTACAACATCAACGGGTATCACTTTCGTACCTATGGCAAAGAGCTATCTATGGCCGACCGAAAGTCTACAAATTGTTGTGTATATGCTATCGGCGAAGGAGGTACCGAGTATTATGGGAGAGTTGAAGCAATTTATGAACTTCTGTTCTATGGTGAAAACCCACCGAATGTCGTAGTCTTCAAATGTTATTGGTTTCAGCCGAAGGAGACTAGAAGGACTCATGAACATATAGGGCTAGTTGAAATCAACCAAAGCACCCATTTAGATGTTCCTGATGTCTATATTACGGCTCAACAGGCGACCCAAGTATTCTATCTACCGTGGGCCTGCCAAACTAATCCAAATCTAAAAGGTTGGGATGTCGTTTATGAAGTGCCGCCACGTGCTAGACTTTCTCCCCCAAAGGAAGAGGATTATGAACCTCACATTAACCCAGACACATATGAAGGAGAATTCTTCCAAGAGACACGTCTTTCCAAAAAGCGTTTCAAGAACCGCTATACTTCACCCCAGAACATTGAAGTAGACAGCGACAATTAATCCGACATCACCCCAGAGGAGGAACAAGAAGAGCCGGAACAAGAAGAGGTTACTACTGCGGATGACCTGTCAATGCTTGACCGATTACGTCAAGGTGGCCTTGAACATGTTGATGCCAATGAACCCTATGAGCCCATCATTGATTATAGTGATGATGATGATTATGCATTTATTGATGATACTGATCGAGATTATTAGTAGTGTCAGGTATTCAATTTTTTTATGTTGTACTTGATGATGATACACTTAAGTGATATACATATTATTATTCATGTCAGTACTTTTTTTATGTTGTACTAATTTCGTTTATTCTTTGTCATGGTAGGTGTTGAAAGATGGTGGGCGCTGGTCGGGAGCATGCCGAGGCCCCTTCTTCGTCGGTGCGTGGTGCGAGGTCTTCCATTCCACACGCACCTCTCCGCCGAGCGTTGCTGGACAGTATGGCGACACCGACGGGCCCTTCTTCGTCGACCGTGGTGCCCAGCAGGGGACGAGGTAAGAAGAAGAGAGGAGGTGGAGCACGTGGTCATGGGAGAGGAGGTAGGGTGACTCTTACGGTGCCTTCCTCGCCGCCGCCCCCAGCTGTTTCACCCGAGCTCGTGACTGCTAGGGTGGACTCGTCTGAGGAGGAGGCTGCACGGACTCCGGTCCACGAGCCTCTGGTCCACGGGTCTTCGGCCCACGAGCCTCGGGTCGACGGGCCTTTGGCCCACGAGAGTTGGGCCCATGAGACCCCGGAGGAGCACACGTCTGGATGGGGTACCTGGTCGGGTCAACCTAAGGAGCCGAGTGGCCATGCTGATGATGGCGGGGAGCCGAGTGGCCATGCTGATGATGGCGGGGAGCCGACTGATTTTGAGGAGGGGGGCAACGTCTACCAGCGTGGTGCTACACGGCTCCCGTCCGTGTCGGTGACCCGCGAGAAGAGGTGGTTGATTTTCCCTGATGGGGAGAGGTAAGTGCATTTAATCTTTTTGTACCTTCTACATTCACGTTTCTTCAAATAACTAATGTGTTGGCCTTGTCATGCTGCAGGGGTTGGGACCACCATGAAAGTGTCCGCCGGCCCAACTCCGTCCTTGGAGTTCTGATTCGGCAAAACTTCCTGGGGTTTGTCACGTTGCCTGGTGAGGCTCGGCTTCCAGAGGTTGGATTGAGTTGGGAGCACTCTTGGCTGCCCCGGCCCCGCCGGGTGAGATTATCGACGGTGTATTGTGCAAGACGAGGGCAGACGTGGTGATCAAAAAGTTCTGGGTAATTTCTCCTTTACACAATTAAAAATCTTCAACTAGCTAGTTATTAATTGTACTAATCAATATTGTCTCATTTGATTGCAGACATTCTACAGGTGTGAGGAGGGATACGAGGAGGAGGCGGCAGATGTTATCCACAAGGAGTGCAAGCGCCTACTTCAGAACATACGGCATGAGGTTCGGGTGCAGGCTGTTCGAGACTACTACGCTGGGCGTGGTATCAAGAAGCCCAACCAGGAGTGCCGCGATAAGTTCTTGAGTAAGGAGCAGTACATGAAGGTAATTCTTAAGGCCTTGTACTTACTTCCTTCATTTAGTAATTCATAGTCGTACCGCTCAAGTTTATATTTGCTAACTTAGGCCCCTCCGAGATGGTGTGCGGATCGGATGGATTGTTGGGAGGTGTTGGTCAATGCATGGTGCTCAAAAGAATGGCTGGCCACCCACAAAGAGGCCAAGGAAAAACGTGCCCAAATGGAAGGTGTGCCACACCACCAAGGCAGCTCCAACTTATTTCAGTACGGGCGGAACTGGGTATGTGGTTTGCTTCATGATTCATGCAATTCATTCATCATGCTAGCTTTAGCCCTTTAATTACTAATTTACTTTGTTTCTGTCTTTCAGGCACGCTACAATAAGGCGGATAAGGTGCCAGAGGTGTACAACCTGTATGCCATGGCCCACACTGGCCCTTATAAGAAAGTCAAGGCATTCTCTGTGTCTGACCTCGATGATCCAAAGAACTTCACCAACATCTCCGCCCATGACAAGCTCGTGCAATATAGAGATCAGGGGAAGGCGAGGAAAGGGGAGGACTTTAACCCGAGCCAGGGTCCCATTGATACAGAGCTGCTGATGATATCTGGTGGCGGGAGGTCCCATGGCTCCATAGCCATGGGAGATGGACTTATCCGTTGTCCTAGCACTCTCCCGGAGATCAAGGCGTGCTAGTCGAGCTCCGCTCCTGAGATAAGGCCTCGTGAACGGCCAGTCCAACTCGCCTTCAAGGTTAGTTATACGTACTCAGCTATCTTTCTCCATTACATTGTGTGCGCTTCCATCAATGATTACAAATGGTCATGTGAGTGGTGTTGCAGGATGCTATACAGAGTGAGAGAGATAGAACGGAGAAACTTCTGGCGGAGGCGGCGGAGAGGCAGCGGGAGTTGGAGGAGAGGACGACAAAGATGTTGGAGGAGGAGAGGGCACGGAATGACATGCAGGCAAGGGCCATGTACGAGCTCCTTGTGGTAAGTTTCTTCTGCAGATTACTTGCTAGTCTTAACATTTGAGTCTCATTACTAACTAGTATGACTCTGTTGTGAAAACCAAATGTGCAGTCTATGTGCGAGAAGTCCGGTCAGACCGCTCCGCCGATGCCAGTGATTGCTCCTGGGAGCACGGTGAGTTTAATTTGAATGGACATTACTTGCTAGTCTTAACATTTGAGTGTCATAATGCTAATGAGACATTGGAAATGATCTTTGGTGCAGCTTAACTCCAGAAACGCATCGCACGATCCTTCTCCAGCTATCGGCGCGAGCCAGCCCGCTCCTACACCTCCCTGATCACGGTAAGTTTCTCTAGTGTTTTGCTTAACAAATGCATAAATACCTAGACTTAGCTTTATTTCCTCCAATATGCTTACCATAATGACCTAGAGTTAGCTTCTTTTCCTCCAAAATGACTTAATAAGCTTACTGACCTCATAAACCATCCATTTTACCTAAGTTAGCTCTAAAACGATATGTACTTAGCTTACTTATGTCAAAATTGCATAATTAGCTTAGTTAGCTCATAAACGATCCATTTTACCTAAGTTAGCTCTAAAATGACTCATTTTACCTTAGTTAGCTTACAAGTGATCCAATTTATCCAAGTTAGCTCTAAAATGACCCATTTTACGTAGATTAGCTCCTAAATGATCCATTTTACCTACGTTAGCTTTAAAATGACCCATTTCACCTAGGTTAGCTCCAAAATGACCCATTTCACCTAGGTTAGCTCCAAAATGACCCATTTCACCTAAGTTAGCTCAAAAACGATCCATTTCACCTTAGTTAGCTCAAAAACGTGGCATTTCACCTTAGTTAGCTCATAAACGACCCATTTCAACTAAGTTAGCTCCAAAATGATCAATTTCACCTAGGTTAGCTCATAAACGACCCATTTCACCTAGGCTAGCTCATAAACAACCCATTTCACCTAAGATAGCTCATAAACGATCCATTTCACCTAGGTTAGCTAATAAACGATCCATTTCACCTAAGTTAGCTCATAAACGATCCATTTCAACTAATTTAGCTCATAAATGATCCCGTTCACCTAAGTTAGCTAATAAATGGCATATACTTCTTCTTCTAGTCTTCTTCTTCTTCTATTCTTTTTCTTCTAGTCTAATTCTTCTTCTAGTCTTCTTTTTCTAACTTTCTTATTTGTCATTTTGCAGGTTTCATGCAACTATGTGCAACCAACTATGGATCGATGGAACTATGTGCAACCTACTATGTATGTATGGATGGATATATATATATGTGCTGGATATTTATTATGTTGGATATATATGTGCTGGATATTTATGTGATGGATATATATGTGTTGTGATATATTTGCTGTGATAATTGTTGGATATAAGAAAAACAGAATAAAAAAGAGGCAGTGCAGGCTCTTTGCCGTCCGCGGTAGACGGCAAAGACGCCTTTGCCGTCGGTGGCAGACGGCAAAGGGGGCATGTGGCGCCCACCTGTGCTTCCTGAGGGATGGGCCATTTGGCAAATTTGCCTACCGTGGCGGACGACAAAGCTAAGCTGATGGCAAAGACTTTGCCTTTGCCGTCCGCCGTGGCAGACGGCAAAACACAGCGGGCACTGACGCATTGCTGACGTCAACTGGCGGACGGCAAAGAGGCGCTCAAATTTGCCGTCCGCTGGCGGACGGCAAAGGCCGCCGTTAGCCGCCTAATGGACTAACGCTAGAGGACGTCTAGTTTTTTGCCGTCCCTCCTCTTTGCCGTCTGCCGCTGTAGGCAAAGGGCTCTTTGCCGTCCGCCATAAAAAGCAGACGGCAAAGGACCTGTTTGCCGACCCTATCTTTGTCGTCACTGTTTGTCGTCCGCCGCTCCCGCTGTCCGTGCCTTTGCTGTCCACCGTGGCAGACGGCAAAATACTGGATTCCTGTAGTGTCACAAGCAAAACATGATCACTCTTTAGGTGTTAATCACATAGTGATGTGAACTAGATTATCGACTCTAGTAAACCCTTTGGGTGTTAGTCACATGGAGATGTTAACTAAACACATAAAGATGTGAACTATTGGTGTTAAATCACATAACGACCTGAACTAGATTACTGACTCTAGTGCAAGTGGGAGACTAAAGGAAATATGCCCTAGAGGCAATAATAAAGTTGTTATTTATATTTCCTTATATCATGATAAATGTTTATTATTCATGCTAGAATTGTATTAACCGGAAACTTAGTACATGTGTGAATACATAGACAAACAGAGTGTCACTAGTATGCCTCTACTTGACTAGCTCGTTGAATCAAAGATGGTTAAGTTTCCTAGCCATAGACATGAGTTGTCATTTGATTAACGGGATCACATCATTAGAGAATTATGTGATTTACCTGACCCATCTGTTAGCTTAGCACGATGATCGTTTAGTTTGTTGCTATTGCTTTCTTCATGACTTATACATGTTCCTATGACTATGAGATTATGCAACTCCCGAATACCGGAGGAACACTTTGTGTGCTACCAAACATCACAACGTAACTGGGTGATTATAAAGATGCTCTACAGGTGTCTCCGATGGTACTTGTTGAGTTGGCATAGATCAAGATTAGGATTTGTCACTCCGATTGTCGGAGAGGTATCTTTGGGCCCTCTCGGTAATGCAAAACACAATAAGCCTTGCAAGAAATGTAACTAATGAGTTAGTTACAGGATGATGCATTACGGAACGAGTAAAGAGACTTGCCGGTAACGAGATTGAACTAGATATTGAGATACCTACGACCGAATCTCGGGCAAGTAACATACCGATGACAAAGGGAACACCGTATGTTGTTATGCGGTTTGACCGATAAAGATCTTTGTAGAATATGTAGGAACCAATATGAGCATCCAAGTTCCGCTATTGGTTATTGACCGGAGATGAGTCTCGGTCATGTCTACATAGTTCTCGAACCCGTAGGGTCCGCATGCTTAACATTCGGTGACGATCGATATTATGATTTTATGTGTTTTGATGTACCAAAGGTTGTTCGGAGTCCCTAATGAGATCAGGGACATGACGAGGAGTCTCGAAATGTTCGAGACGTAAAGATCGATATATTGGAAGGCTATATTCGGACATCGTAAAGGTTCTGAGTGGTTCGGGTATTTATCGGAGTACCGGAGAGTTACGAGAATTCGCCGGGGAGTATATGGGCCTTATTGGGCTTTAGGGGAGAGAGAGGGGCTGCCTAGGGCAGGCCCCCCCCCCAAGGCCTAGTCCGAATTGGACTAGGGGGAGGGGTGGCGCCCCTTCCTTCCTTCCTACTCTTCTCTCCTTGCCCTTACTTCTCTCCTACTCCTACTACTTGGAAAGGGGGAATCCTACTCCCGGTGGGAGTAGGACTTCCCAGGGCGCGCCATAGTAGAGGGCCAGCCCTCCCCCTCCTCCACTACTTTATATACGGGGGAGGGGGCACCCCATAGACACACAAGTTGATCACTGGTCTTTAGCCGTGTGCGGTGCCCCCCTCCACCATAATCCACCTCGGTAATATCGTAGAGCTGCTTAGGCAAAGCCCTGTTCCGGTAGCAACATCATCACCATCATCATGCCGTCATGCCGACGAAGCTCTCCCTCGAAGCTCTATTGGATCATGAGTTTGCGGGACGTCACCGAGCCGAACTTGTGCAAATTGCGGAGGTGTCGTATCTTCGGTACTAGATCGGTCGATCGTGAAGACGTACGACTACATCAACTGCGTTGTCATAACACTTCCGCCTATGGTCTACGAGGGTACGTAGACGATACTCTCCCCTCTCGTTGCTATGCATCACCATGATCTTGCATGTGCGTAGGAAATTTTCGAAATTACTGCGTTCCCCAACAATAAGCTCTGCGTTCACATACAATGGGTGCAAGCCAGTTTTGCACACGCAGAATACTCGGGTTAAACTTGACGAGCCTAGCATATGCAGATATGGCCTCGAAACACTGAGACCGAAAGGTCGAGCGTGGATCATATAGTATATATGATCAACATAGTGATGTTCACCATTGAAAACTACTCCATCTCACGTCCTGATAGTATTTGCATAACTATGTTGTAGATCAATAGCTCGCGATGTAGCTCCCCATTTATTTTTGATATGTTCCTAGAGAAAAACTATGTTTAAAGATGATAGTAGCAATGATGCGGACTAGGTCCGTGATCTGAGGATTATCCTCGTTGCTGCACAGAAGAATTATGTCCTTTACGCACCGCTAGGTGACAGACCTATTGCAGGAGCAGATGCACACGTTATGATCGTTTGACAAAGCTCGGTATGATGACTACTTAATAGTTTAGTGCACCATGCTTTACGGCTTAGAACCGGGACTTCAAAAACGTTTTGAACGCCACAGAGCATATAAGATGTTCTAAGAGTTGAAGTTGGTATTTCATACTCATGCCCATGTCGAGAGGTATGAGACCTTTGACAATACTTTGCCTACAAGATGGAGGAGAATAGCTCAACCAGTGAGCATGTGCTCAGATTGTCTGAGTACTACAATCCCTTGAATCAAGTGGGAGTTAATCTTCCAGATAAAATAGTGATTGACAGAGTTCTCTAGTCACTATCACCAAGTTACTGGACTTCGTGATGAACTATAATATGCAAGGGATGACGAAAACGATTCCCGAGCTCTTCATGATGCTGAAATCAACGAAAGTAGAAATCAAGAAAAGCATCAAATGTTGATGGTTGACAAAAGCACTAGTGAAAGAACATGCGGTGCCCCCATGTTTGGTTTTGGTAATTGATGACAATCTCTATGGACTAATGGTTGCCTTGAGTTATATTTGAAGGTTTTGTCCATAGGCTTTTCTTGGAGTACATGTGTTGGTTTCAAGGAGAGTTTGTGTCGACCAAGGTGCTATTCAAGGAATTACCTAAAGATTGTTCTTGTGAGAGGTTGATCAAGACTAAGTCAAAGAGTGGATCAAGTTGATCAACCCACAAAGCATAGAAGATGTACCGAGAGGGATCAAGTGATCCCATGGTATGGTAAGCATTGTCAATTACGCTTTGTGTACTAACCCATGGTCTTTGTGAGGGTTCTTTGTGGGGTTAGGTTGCGGTGTGCAAGTTCAAGTGGAGCATCACGAAGAGATCAAATTCTTGAAGCTTGTCGTCCTTTGTGGTGACAATGGACTTGTGAAGATGTGCGGAAGAGTGGCTCACCCATAGTGGAGTATGGGGGAGCAATCAACTAGTCTTCATCGAGTCAACACAATCAAGAAAGGTTGCGGTGTGCAAGTTCAAGTGGAGCATCACGAAGAGATCAAATGCTTGAAGCTTGCCGTCCATTGTGGTGACAATGGACATGTGAAGATGTGTGGAAGAGTGGCTCACCCATAGTGGAGTATGGGGGAGCAATCAACTAGTCTTCATCGAGCCAACACAATCCAGAAAAGTGGTCCAACTTGAGGAAGTCAAGATCATCATCATCTAGCTCAAGTGGACCATGTGCAAGGCAAAGGTTTGCCATTTATAGGTTTTCTATTTTACCGGTCTCATGATGGTAGTTGGGAGACTGGGTTATAGGATCGATTGTCGTACTATCAAGGGGGGCTCTCGATGAGTAGCTTGATCGTATCGTTTGTTGAGAGCTCAAACCATTGCATCCTTGCATCATCTTTCTTGGTTCTTGTTTGGTTCTCTTTGTGAATCTTAGAGCTTATGGTCATCTTGATGACAAGCTTGAGTTCATCGAAAACGGAGTTCGCATGCATCTTCTATGATGTTTTCGATGTTGGAGATTTTGCCGATACTTCTCGGTTGGGGGTTTCACTCCTCTTTTTGTTAGGCATACCTCCCTTGTCCCACGGCGGTAGTACCGCCCATGGACATAAGCGGTAGTACGGCTCCGGTTCCGCGCTGGTACTGCCTCGACTCGAGACGTGGTTTTCTCGTGTCGGGTTCAGCGGCAGTAGGAGCGGTAGTACCGCGGCTACCACCACCCCTAGTGCCGCTCAATGGCCCTCCTCTCTGTTCCTTCTCCCTGTGCTCGTGGTAGGCACTGTGCGCGGTCCCAGAGGTAGTACCGCCGGGCCGGGGCGGCAGTACCGCTTATCGCCACAAGCGGTAGTACCGCTGTCCCAAGAGGCAGTACCGTTGCGGCCAACGGTAGTACCGCTGGCTCCAGCGGTAGTGCCGCTCATACGGCTCTGCCTCGCACTTTGTTTCGCTCCGCTCTCCTTGTTCTACCGCCCGAGCGGTAGTACTGCTCCCCGGAGCGGTAGTACAGCTCGTGCGCGGACTGAGCACATAACGGTTGGATTCGGGAGCTCCTATAAAAGGGGGTCTTCTTCCCCATTCAAACTTATCCTTTGAGCTCGTGTTCTTCCCCCATTGTTGACCTTATTCGAGCTTGCTAACTCTCAATCCCTCCATGGATTCTTGCTAGTTTTTGAGGGAAAAGAGAGAGGAGATCTAGATCCACATTTCCACCAATCACTTTCTCCTCTATGTGAGGGGAACACCTTGGATCTAGATCTTGGAGTTCTTGGTGTTCTCTTTCTTGTTCTTCCTCTCATTTTCCTCCCTAGCATTAGTTGCTTCGGTGGGATTTGAGAGAGAAGGACTTGGGCACTCAGTGTGCCCTTGCCATTGCATTTGGTGCATCGGTTTGAGTTCTCCACGTGATACGTGGAAGTTACAAGTTGAGAAGCTTATTACTCTTGGGTGATTGGTACCCTTGAGCTTGTTCCTCTTGGGTGCTTGGGCGCCCTAGATGGTTGTTGGTGTTTGGAGCTCAATCATTGTGGTGCAAAGCTCCGGGCAAGCGTCGGGGTCTCCAATTAGGTTGTGGAGATCGCCCCGAGCAATTTGACGGGTTCGGTGACCGCCCCCAAGGGTTGCCAAAGTGTACGGGTTCAGTGACCGCCCCCAAGGGTTGCCATTTGTACGGGTTTGGTGACCGCCCTCAAGGGCCCCTTAGTGGAATCACGGCATCTTGCATTGTGCGAGAGCGTGAGGAGATTACGGTGGCCCTAGTGGCTTCTTGGGGAGCATTGTGCCTCCACACCGGTCCAAACGGAGATTAGCATCCGCAAGGGTGTGAACTTCGGGATACATCGTCGTCTCCTCGTGCCTCGGTTATCTCTTACCCGAGCCCTTTACCTATGCACTTTACTTTGTGATAGCCATATTGTTTCTTGTCATATATCTTGCTATCACATAGTTGCTTATCTTGCTTAGCATAAGTTGTTGGTGCACGGAGGTGAGCCTAGTTGTTTTAGGTTTTGTGCTTGGAAAATTAACCGCTAGGTTTATTCCGCATTTGTTCAAGCCTAAACCGTAATTATTTTAAAACGCCTATTCACCCCCGCTCTAGGCGACATCCACGATCTTTCAACTAGTTTCAAGTAAAAGGGCAAGGGAAAGAAAGGAAACTTCAAGAAGAATGGCAAGCAAGTTGCCACTCCCATGAAGAAGCCCAAAGATAGACCCAAGCTTGAAACTGAGTGCTTCTACTGCAAAGGAAATGGTCACTGGAAGTGGAACTACCTTAGATACTTGGCGGATAAGAAGGATGGTAAAGTGAACAAAGGTATATTTGATATACATGTTATTGATGTGTACTTTACTAGTGTTTATAGCAACCCATTAGTGTTTAATATTGGTTCAATTGCTAAGAGTAGTAATTTGAAACGGGAGTTGCAAAATAAACAGAGACTAGTTAAGGGCGAGGTGATGATGAGAGTTGGAAGTGATTCCAAGGTTGATAAGATCACCATCGCCCACTCCCTTTACCTTCGGGATTAGTGTTGAACCTAAAATAAATGTTATTTGGTGTTTGTGTTGAGCATAAATATGATTGGATCATGTTTGTTGCAATACAGTTATTCATTTAAGTCAAAGAATAATTGTTGTTCTATTTACATGAATAAAATCTTCTATGGTCATACACTCAAAATAAATGGTTTAGTGAATCTCGATTGTAGTGATACACATATTCATAATATTGATGCCAAAAGATGCAAAGTTGATAATGATAGTGCAACATATTTGTGGCATTGCCGTTTAGGTCATATTGGCGTAAAGCGCATGAAGAAACTCCATGCTGATGGGCTTTTGGAATCACTTGATGCTTGCGAACCATGCCTCATGGGCAGGATGACTAAGACTCCATTCTCCAGAACAATGGAGCGAGCAACTGACTTATTGGAAATAATACATACTGATGTATGTGATCCGATGAGTGTTGAGGCTCGCGGCGGGTATCATTATTTTTTGACCTTCACAGATGATTTGAGCAGATATGAGTATATCTACTTGATGAAACATAAGTCTGAAACATTTGAAAAGTTCAAAGAATTTCATAGTGAAGTGGAAAATCATCGTAACAAGAAAATAAAGTTTCTATGATCTGATCACGGAGACAAATATTTGAGTTACGAGTTTGGCCTTCATTTGAAACAATGAGGAATAGTTTCGCAACTCATGCCACCTGGAACACCATAGCATAATGGTGTGTCCGAACATCGTAACCGTACTTTATTAGATATGGTGTGATTTATGATGTCTCCTACCAAATTACCACTATCGTTTTGGGGTTATGCATTAGAGACAACTGCATTCACGTTAAATAGGGCACCGTCTAAAATCCGTTGAGATGACACCGTATGAACTGTGGTTTATCAAGAAACCTAAGCTGTCGTTTCTTAAAGTTTGGGGTTGCGATGCTTATGTGAAAAGGTTTCAGCCTGATAAGCTCAAACCCAAATCGGAGAAGTGTGTCTTCATAGGATACCCAAAAGAAACTGTTGGGTGCACCTTCTATCACAGATCTGAAGGCAAGATCTTTGTTGCTAAGAGTGGATCTTTCTAGAGAAGGAGTTTCTCTCGAAAGAAGTGAGTGGGAGGAAAGTAGAATTTGATGAGGTAATTGTACCTTCTCCCGAATTGGAAAGTAGTTAATCACAGAAATCAGTTCCGGTGATGCCTACACCAATTAGTGAGGAAGTTAATGATGTTGATCATGAAACTTTAGATCAAGTTACTACCGAACCTCGTAGGTCAACTAGAGTACATTCTGCACCAGAGTGGTACGGTAATCCTGTTCTGGAAGTCATGTTACTAGACCATGATGAACCTACTAACTATGAGGAAGCGATGATGAGCCCAGATTCCGTGAAATGGCTTAAGGCCATGAAATCTGAGATGGGATCCATGAATGAGAAGAAAGTATGGACTTTGATTGACTTGCCCGATGATCGGTGAGCCATTCAGAATAAATGGATCTTCAAGAGGGAGATGGACGCTGATAGTAGTGTTACTATCTACAAAGCTCGATTTATTGCAAAAGGTTTTCGACAAGTTCAAGGTGTTGACTACGATGAGATTTTCTCACTCGTATCGATGCTTAAAAGTCTGTCCGAATCATGTTAGCAGTTGCCGCATTTTATGAAATCTGGCAAATAGGATATCAAAACTACATTCCTTAATGGATTTATTAAAAAAGAGTTTTATATGATGCAACCAGAAGGTTTCGTCAATCCTAAAGATGCTAACAAAGTGTGCAAGCTCCAGCGATCCATCTATGGATTGGTGCAAGCATCTCGGAGTTGGAATATACGCTTTGATAAGATGATCAAAGCATATAGTTTTATACAGACTTGTGATGAAGCCTGTATTTACAAGAAAGTGAGTGGGAGCACTACAGCCTTTCTGATAAGTATATGTGAATGACATATTGTTGATCGGAAATGATGTAGAATTTTCTGAAAAGCATAAAGGAGTGTTTGAAAGGAATTTTTCAAAGAAAGACCTCGGTGAAGCTACTTACATATTGAGCATCAAGATCTATAGAGATAGATCAAGACGCTTGATATATTTTCAATGAGTACATACCTTGACAAGATTTTGAAGTAGTTCAAAATGGAACAGTCAAAGAAAGAGTTCTTTCCTGTGTTGCAAGGTGTGAAGTTGAGTAAAGACTCAAAACCCGACCACGGCATAAAATAGAAAGAGAATGAAAAGTCATTCCCTATGCCTCGGTCATAGGTTCTATAAAGTATGCTATGTTGTGTACCAGACCTATTGTGTACTTCACCATAAGTTTGGATCCAGGAGTGGATCACTAGACAACGGTCATAAATATCCTTAGTGGAATAAGGAAATGTTTCTGGGTTATGGAGGTGACAAAGAGTTCGTCGTAAAGAGTTACGTCGATGCAAGCTTTGACACCGATCTGGATGACTCTAAGTCTCGATCTAGATACATATTTAAAGTGGGAGCAATTAGCTAGAGTAGCTCTGTGTAAAGCATTGTAGACATAGTAAATTTGCAAAACACATACGGCTCTGAATGTGGCAGACCCATTGACTAAATTTCTCTCACAAGCAAAACATGATCACTCTTTGGGTGTTAATCACATAGCGATGTGAACTAGATTATTGACTCTAGTAAACCCTTTGGGTGTTAGTCACATGGAGATGTGAACTAATCACATAAAGATGTGAACTATTGGTGTTAAATCACATGACAATCTGAACTAGATTATTGACTCTAGTGCAACTGGGAGACTAAAGGAAATATGCCCTAGAGGCAATAATAAAGTTGTTATTTATATTTCCTTATATCATGATAAATGTTTATTATTCATGCTAGAATTGTATTAACCGGAAATGTAGTACATGTGTGAATACATAGACAAACAGAGTGTCCCTAGTATGCCTCTACTTGACTAGCTCGTTAATCAAAGATGGTTAAGTTTCCTAGCCATGGACATGTGTTGTCATTTTATGAATGTGATCACATCATTAGAGAATGATGTGATGGACAAGACCCATCTATTAGCTTAGCATAATGATTATTCAGTTTTATTGTTATTGCTTTCTTCATGACTTATACATGTCTGACTATGAGATTATGCAACTCCCGAATACCGGAGGAACACCTTGTGTGCTATCAAACATCACAACGTAACTGAGTGATTATGAAGATGCTCTATAGGTGTCTTCGATGGTTTTTGTTGGGTTGGCATAGATCGAGATTAGAATTTGTCACTTCGTCTATCGGAGAGGTATGTTTGGGCCCTCTCGGTAATGTGCATCAGTATGAGCCTTGCAAGCAATGTGACTAATGAGTTAGTTGCAGGATGATACATTACGGAATGAGTAAAGAGACTTGCCGGTAACGAGATTGAACTAGGTATGATGATACCGACGATCGAATCTCGGGCAAGTAACATACCGATGACAAAGGGAACGACGTATGTTGTTATGCGGTTTGACCGATAAAGATCTTCGTAGAATATGTAAGAGCCAATATGAGCATCCAGGTTCCGCTATTGGTTATTGACCGTAGATGTGTCTCGGTCATGTCTACATAGTTCAAGAACCCGTAGGGTCTGCACACTTAACGTTCGATGACGATTTGTATTATGAGTTATGTGATTTGTTGTACCGAAGGTTGTTCGGAGTCCCGGATGAGATCATGGACATGACGAGGAGTCTCAAAATGGTCGAGACGTAAAGATCGATATATTGGAAGGCTATATTCGGACATCGGAAAGGTTTCGAGTGATTCGGGTATTTTTCAGAGTACCGAAGAGTTAGGGAATTCGTCGGGGAAGTAATGGGCCATACGGGAAAGGAGAGAAGGGCCTCAAGGGGTGGCTGCGGGGCCCCCCATGGGCTGGTCCGTATTGGACTAGGGAGAGGGCGGCGCCCCCCTCTTTCCTTCTCTCCCTCTTCCCCTTCCTTCTCCTACTCCAACTAGGGAAGGGGGAAAACCTACTCCTACTAGGAGTAGGAATCCCCTTTGGGGCGCGCCATAGAGAGGGCCGGCCCTCCCCTCCTCCACTCCTTTATATACGGGGGAGGGGGCACCCCATAGACACACAAGTTGACAGTTGTCTTAGCCGTGTGCGGTGCCCCCTCCACAGATTTCCACCTCGGTCATATCGTTGCAGTGCTTAGGCAAATCCCTGCGCCGGTAGTGAAGGAAATATGCCCTAGAGGCAATAATAAAGTTATTACTTATTTCCTTATATCATGATAAATGTTTATTATTCATGCTAGAATTGTATTAACCGGAAACATAATACATGTGTGAATACATGGACAAACAGAGTGTCACTAGTATGCCTCTACTAGACTAGCCCGTTGATCAAAGATGGTTATGTTTCCTAACGATAGACAAAGAGTTGTTATTTGATTAACGGGATCACATCATTAGGTGAATGATCTGATTGACATGACTCATTCCATTAGCTTAGCACTCGATCGTTTAGTATGTTGCTATTGCTTTCTTCATGACTTATACATGTTCCTGTGACTATGAGATTATGCAACTCCCGTTTGCTGGAGGAACACTTTGTGTGCTACCAAACGTAACAATGTAAATGGGTGATTATAAAGGTGCTCTACAGGTGTCTCCAAAGGTACATGTTGGGTTGGCGTATTTCGAGATTAGGATTTGTCACTCCGATTGTCGGAGAGGTATCTCTGGGCCCTCTCGGTAATGCACATCACATAAGCCTTGCAAGCATTGCAACTAATGAGTTAGTTGTGAGATGATGTATTATGGAACGAGTAAAGAGACTTGCCGGTAACGAGATTGAACTAGGTATTAAGATACCGACGATCGAATCTCGGGCAAGTAACATACCGATGACAAAAGGAACAACGTATGTTGTTATGCGGTCTGACCGATAAAAGATCTTCGTAGAATATGTAGGAGCCAATATGATCATCCAGGTTCCGCTATTGGTTATTGACCGGAGACGTGTCTCGGTCATGTCTACATTGTTCTCGAACCCGTAGGGTCCGCACGCTTAAGGTTTCGATGACAGTTATATTATGAGTTTATGAGTTTTGATGTACCGAAGTTTGTTTGGAGTCCCTGATGTGATCACGGACATGACGAAGAGTCTCGAAATGGTCGAGACATAAAGATTGATATATTGGAAGCCTATATTTGGATATCGGAAGTGTTCCGGGTGAAATCGGGATTTTACCGGAGTACCAGGAGGTTACCGGAACCCCCCGGGAGGTATATGGGCCTTAGTGGGATTTAGTGGAAGAGAGGAGAGGTGGCCAGGGCTGGGCCGCGCGCCCCTCCCCCCCCCTAGTCCGAATAGGACAAGGAGAGGGGGCTGGCGCCCCCTTCCTTCTCTCTCCTCTTTCCCCCCTCCCGAATCCTATTCCAACTAGGAAAGGGGGGAATCCTACTCCCGGAGGGAGTAGGACTCCTCCTGGCGCACCCTCCCTGGCCGGCCGCACCCCCCCTTTTGATCCTTTATATACGGAAGCAGGGGCACCCCTAGAGACACAAGTTGATCCACGTGATCATATTCTTAGCCGTGTGCAGTGCCCCCTTCCACCATAGTCCTCGATAATATTGTAGCGGTGCTTAGGCGAAGCCCTGCGACGGTAGTACATCAAGATCGTCACCACGCCGTCGTGCTAACGGAACTCTTCCCCGACACTTTTCTGGATCGGAGTCCGGGGATCGTCATCGACCTGAACGTGTGCTAGAACTCAGAGGTGTCGTAGTTTCGGTGCTTAATCGGTCGGACCGTGAAGATGTACGACTACATCAACCACGTTGTGCTAACGCTTCCGTTGTCGATCTACAAGGGTACGTAGATCACACTCTCCCCTCTCGTTGCTATGCATCACCATGATCTTGCGTGTGCGTAGGAAATTTTTTGAAATTACTACGAAACCCAACAGTGGCATCCGAGCCTAGGTTTTATGTGTTGATATTATATGCACGAGTAGAACACAAGTGAGTTGTGGGCGATATAAGTCATACTGCTTACCAGCATGTCATACTTTGGTTCGGCGGTATTGTTGGACGAAGCGGCTCGGACCGACATTACGCGTATGCTTACGCGAGACCGGTTCTCCCGACGTGCTTTGCACAAAGGTGGCTAGCGGGTGACAGTTTCTCCAACTTTAGTTGAACCAAGTGTGGCTACGCCCGGTCCTTGTGAAGGTTAAAACAGCACCAACTTGACAAACTATCATTGTGGTTGTGATGCGTAGGTAAGATTGGTTCTTGCTTAAGCCCGTAGCAGCCACGTAAAACATGCAACAACAAAGTAGAGGACGTCTAACTTGTTTTTGCAGGGTATGTTGTGATGTGATATGGTCAAGACATGATGCTAAATTTTATTGTATGAGATGATCATGTTTTGTAACCGAGTTATCGGCAACTGGCAGGAGCCATATGGTTGTCGCTTTATTGTATGCAATGCAATCGCGCTGTAATGCTTTACTTTATCACTAAGCGGTAGCGATAGTCGTGGAGGCATAAGATTGGCGAGACGACAACGATGTTACGATGGAGATCAAGGTGTCGCGCCGGTGACGATGGTGATCACGACGATGCTTCAAAGATGGAGATCACAAGCACAAGATGATGATGGCCATATCATATCACTTATATTGATTGCATGTGATGTTTATCTTTTATGCATCTTATCTTGCTTTGATTGACGGTAGCATTATAAGATGATCTCTCACTAATTATCAAGAAGTGTTCTCCCTGAGTATGCACCGTTGCGAAAGTTCTTCGTGCTGAGACACCACGTGATGATCGGGTGTGATAGGCTCTACGTTCAAATACAACGGGTGCAAAACAGTTGCACACGCGGAATACTCAGGTTATACTTGACGAGCCAAGCATATACAGATATGGCCTCGGAACACAGAGACCGAAAGGTCGAGCGTGAATCATATAGCAGATATGATCAACATAGCGATGTTCACCAATGAAATTACTCCATCTCACGTGATGATCGGACATGGTTTAGTTGATTTGGATCACGTAATCACTTAGAGGATTAGAGGGATGTCTATCTAAGTGGGAGTTCTTAAGTAATATGATTAATTGAACCTAAATTTATCATGAACTTAGTACCTGATAGTATCTTGCTTATTTATGTTTGATTGTAGATAGATGGCCCGTGCTGTTGTTCCGTTGAATTTTAATGCGTTCCTTGAGAAATCAAAGTTGAAATATGATGGTAGCAATTACACGGACTGGGTCCGTAACTTGAGGATTATCCTCATTGCTGCACAGAAGAATTACGTCCTGGAAGCACCGCTGGGTGCCAGGCCTGCTGCTGGAGTAACACCAGATGTTATGAACGTCTGGCAGAGCAAAGCTGATGACTACTCGATAGTTCAGTGTGCCATGCTTTACGGCTTAGAATCGGGACTTCAACGATGTTTTGAATGTCATGGAGCATATGAGATGTTCCAGGAGTTGAAGTTAATATTTCAAGCAAATGCCCGTATTGAGAGATATGAAGTCTCCAATAAGTTCTATAGCTGCAAGATGGAGGAGAACAGTTCTGTCAGTGAGCATATACTCAAAATGTCTGGGTATAATAATCACTTGATTCAATTAGGAGTTAATCTTCCAGATGATTGCGTCATTGACAGAATTCTCCAATCACTGCCACCAAGCTACAAGAGCTTCGTGATGAACTATAATATGCAAGGGATGAATAAGACTATTCCAGAGCTCTTCGCAATGCTGAAAGCTGCGGAGGTAGAAATCAAGAAGGAGCATCAAGTGTTGATGGTCAACAAGACCACTAGTTTCAAGAAAAAGGGCAAAGGGAAGAAGAAGGGGAACTTCAAAAAGAACAGCAAGCAAGTTGCTGCTCAAGAGAAGAAACCCAAACCTGGACCTAAGCCTGAAACTGACTGCTTCTACTGCAAGCAGACTGGTCACTGGAAGCGGAACTGCCTCAAATATTTGGCGGATAAGAAGGATGGCAAGGTGAACAAAGGTATATGTGATATACATGTTATTGATGTGTACCTTACTAATGCTCGCAGTAGCACCTGGGTATTTGATACTGGTTCTGTTGCTAATATTTGCAACTCGAAACAGGGACTATGGATTAAGCGAAGATTGGCTAAGGACGAGGTGACGATGCGCGTGGGAAACGGTTCCAAAGTCGATGTGATCGCAGTCGGCACGCTACCTCTACATCTACCTTCGGGATTAATATTAGACCTAAATAATTGTTATTTGGTGCCAGCGTTAAGCATGAACATTATATCTGGATCTTGTTTGATGCGAGATGGTTATTCATTTAAATCAGAGAATAATGGTTGTTCTATTTACATGAGTAATATCTTTTATGGTCATGCACCCTTAAAGAGTGGTCTATTCTTATTAAATCTCGATAGTAGTGACACACATATTCATAGTGTTGAAACCAAAAGATGCAGAGTTGATAATGATAGTGCAACTTATTTGTGGCACTGCCGTTTAGGTCATATCGGTATAAACCGCATGAAGAAACTCCATACTGATGGGCTTTTGGAACCGCTTGATTATGAATCACTTGGTACTTGCGAACCGTGCCTTATGGGTAAGATGACAAAAACACCGTTCTCCGGTACTATGGAGAGAGCAACAGATTTGTTAGAAATCATACATACAGATGTATGTGGTCCGATGAATGTTGAGGCTCGTGGCAGATATCATTATTTTCTCACCTTCATAGATGACTTAAGCAGATATGGGTATATCTACTTAATGAAACACAAGTCTAAAACGTTTGAAAAGTTCAAAGAATTTCAGAGTGAAGTTGAAAATCATCGTAACAAGAAAATAAAATTCCTACGATCTGATCATGGAGGAGAATATTTGAGTTACGAGTTTGGTGTACATTTGAAACAATGTGGAATAGTTTCACAACTCACGCCACCCGGAACACCACAGCGTAATGGTGTGTCCGAACGTCGTAATCGTACTTTACTAGATATGGTACGATCTATGATGTCTCTTACTGATTTACCGCTATCGTTTTGGGGATACGCTCTAGGGACGGCTGCATTCACGTTAAATAGGGCACCATCAAAATCCGTTGAGACGACGCCTTATGAACTGTGGTTTGGAAAGAAACCAAAGTTCTCGTTTCTGAAAGTTTGGGGCTGCGATGCTTATGTGAAAAAGCTTCAACCTGATAAGCTCGAACCCAAATCGGAGAAATGTGTCTTCATAGGATATCCAAAGGAAACTATTGGGTACACCTTCTATCACAGATCCGAAGGCAAGACTTTTGTTGCTAAATTCAGAAACTTTCTGGAGAAGGAGTTTCTCTCGAAAGAAGTGAGTGGGAGGAAAGTAGAACTTGACGAGGTAACTGTACCTAGTCCCTTATTGGAAAGTAGTACATCACAGAAACCTGTTTCTGTGACACCTACACCAATTAGTGAGGAAGCTAATGATGATGATCATGAAACTTCAGAACAAGATACTACTGAACCTCGTAGATCAACCAGAGTGAGATCCGCGCCAGAGTGGTACGGTAATCCTGTTCTAGAAGTCATGCTACTAGATCATGATGAACCTACGAACTATGAAGAAGCGATGGTGAGCCCAGATTCCGCAAAATGGCTTGAAGCCATGAAATCTGAGATGGGATCCATGTATGAGAACAAAGTATGGACTTTGGTTGACTTGCCCAATGATCGGCAAGCAATTGAGAATAAATGGATCTTCAAGAAGAAGACTGACGCTGACGGTAATATTACTGTCTACAAAGCTCTACTTGTCGCAAAAGGTTTTCGACAAGTTCAAGGGGTTGACTACGATGAGACCTTCTCACCCGTAGCGATGCTTAAGTCTGTCCAAATCATGTTAGCAATTGCCGCATTTTATGATTATGAAATTTGGCAGATGGATGTCAAAACTGCATTCCTGAATGGATTTCTGGAAGAAGAGTTGTATATGATGCAACCAGAAGGTTTTGTCGATCCAAAGGGAGCTAACAAAGTGTGCAAGCTCCAGCGATCCATTTATGGACTGGTGCAAGCCTCTCGGAGTTGGAATAAACGCTTTGATAGTGTGATCAAGGCATTTGGTTTTATACAGACTTTTGGAGAAGCCTGTATTTACAAGAAAGTGAGTGGGAGCTCTGTAGCATTTCTGATATTATATGTGGATGACATATTACTAATTGGAAATGATATAGAATTTCTGGATAGCATAAAGGGATACTTGAATAAGAGTTTTTCAATGAAAGACCTCGGTGAAGCTGCTTACATATTAGGCATAAAGATCTATAGAGATAGATCAAGACGCTTAATTGGACTTTCACAAAGCACATACCTTGACAAAGTTTTGAAGAAGTTCAAAATGGATCAAGCAAAGAAAGGGTTCTTGCCTGTGTTACAAGGTGTGAAGTTGAGTCAGACTCAATGCCCGACCACTGCAGAAGATAGAGAGAAAATGAAAGCTGTTCCCTATGCTTCAGCCATAGGCTCTATCATGTATGCAATGCTGTGTACCAGACCTGATGTGTGCCTTGCTATAAGTCTAGTAGGGAGGTATCAAAGTAATCCAGGAGTGGATCACTGGACAGCGGTCAAGAACATCCTGAAATACCTGAAAAGGACTAAGGATATGTTTCTCGTTTATGGAGGTGACAAAGAGCTAATCGTAAATGGTTACGTCGATGCAAGCTTTGACACTGATCTGGATGATTCTAAATCGCAAACCGGATACGTGTTTACATTAAACGGTGGAGCTGTCAGTTGGTGCAGTTCTAAACAAAGCGTCGTGGCGGGATCTACGTGTGAAGCGGAATACATAGCTACTTCGGAAGCAGCAAATGAAGGAGTCTGGATGAAGGAGTTCATATCCGATCTACGTGTCATACCTAGTGCATCGGGTCCAATGAAAATCTTTTGTGACAATACTGGTGCAATTGCCTTGACAAAGGAATCCAGATTTCACAAGAGAACCAAGCACATCAAGAGACGCTTCAATTCCATCCGGGATCTAGTCCAGGTGGGAGACATAGAGATTTGCAAGATACACACGGATCTGAATGTAGCAGACCCGTTGACTAAGCCTCTTCCACGAGCAAAACATGATCAGCACCAAGGCTCCATGGGTGTTAGAATCATTACTGTGTAATCTAGATTATTGACTCTAGTGCAAGTGGGAGACTCAAGGAAATATGACCTAGAGGCAATAATAAAGTTATTACTTATTTCCTTATATCATGATAAATGTTTATTATTCATGCTAGAATTGTATTAACCGGAAACATAATACATGTGTGAATACATAGACAAATAGAGTGTCACTAGTATGCCTCTACTAGACTAGCCCGTTGATCAAAGATGGTTATGTTTCCTAACCATAGACAAAGAGTTGTTATTTGATTAACGGGATCACATCATTAGGTAAATGATCTGATTGACATGACCCATTCCATTAGCTTAGCACCCGATCATTTAGTATGTTGCTATTGCTTTCTTCATGACTTAAACATGTTCCTATCACTATGAGATTATGCAACTCCCGTTTGCCGGAGGAACACTTTGTGTGCTACCAAACGTCACAACGTAAATGGATGATTATAAAGGTGCTCTACAGGTGTCTCCAAAGGTACATGTTGGGTTGGCGTATTTCGAGATTAGGATTTGTCACTCCGATTGTCAGAGAGGTATCTCTGGGCCCTCTCGGTAATGCACATCACATAAGCCTTGCAAGCATTGCAACTAATGAGTTAGTTGTGAGATGATGTATTATGGAACGAGTAAAGAGACTTGCCGGTAACGAGATTGAACTAGGTATTAAGATACCGACGATCGAATCTCAAGCAAGTAACATACCGATGAGAAAAGGAACAACGTATGTTGTTATGCGGTCTGACCGATAAAAGATCTTCGTAGAATATGTAGGAGCCAATATGAGCATCCAGGTTCCGCTATTGGTTATTGACTGGAAACATGTCTCGGTCATGTCTACATTGTTCTCGAACCCGTAGGGTCCGCACGCTTAAGGTTTTGATGACAGTTATATTATGAGTTTATGAGTTTTGATGTACCGAAGTTTGTTCGGAGTCCTGGATGTGATCACGGACATGACGAGGAGTCTCGAAATGGTCGAGACATAAAGATTGATATATTGGAAGCCTATATTTGGATATCGGAAGTGTTCCGGGTGAAATCAGGATTTTACCGGAGTACCGGGAGGTTACCGGAACCCCCCGGGAGGTATATGGGCCTTAGTGGGCTTTAGTGGAAGAGAGGAGAGGTGGCCAGGGCTGGGCCGCGCGCCCCTCCCCCCTAGTCCGAATAGGACAAGGAGAGGGGGCCGGCGCCCCCCTTCCTTCTCTCTCTCCTCTTTCCCCCCTCCCGAATCCTATTCCAACTAGGAAAGGGGGGAATCGTACTCCCGGAGGGAGTAGGAATCCTCCTGGCGCACCCTCCCTGGCCGGCTGCACCCCCCGTTTTGATCCTTTATATACGGAGGTAGGGGGCACCCCTAGAGACACAAGTTGATCCACGTGATCATATTCTTAGCCGTGTGCGGTGCCCCCTTCCACCATAGTCCTTGATAATATTGTAGCGGTGCTTAGGCGAAGCCCTGTGACGGTAGTACATCAAGATCATCACCACGCCGTCATGCTGACGGAACTCTTCCCCGACACTTTGCTGGATCGGAGTCCGGGGATCGTCATCGAGCTGAACGTGTGCTAGAACTCGGAGGTGTCGTAGTTTCGGTGCGTGATCGGTCGGACCGTGAAGATGTACGACTACATCAACCACGTTGTGCTAACGCTTCCGTTGTCGATCTACAAGGGTACGTAGATCACACTCTCCCCTCTCGTTGCTATGCATCACCATGATCTTGCGTGTGCATAGGAAATTTTTTGAAATTACTACGAAACCCAATAGGTAGCTTCATTATCATCGTCGCCACGTCGTCTTGCTGACGCAACTCTCCCTCGACCGCAGCTGGATCTAGAGTTCGTGGGACGTCACCAAGTTGAACGTGTGCAGATCGCAGAGGTGCCATATCTTCGGTGCTAGGATCGGTCGGATCGTGAAGACATACGACTACATCAACCGCGTTGTCATAACGCTTCCGCTTACGGTCTATGAGGGTACATGGACAACACTCTCCCCTCTCGTTGCTATGCATCACCTAGATGGATCTTGCATGTGCATAGGATTTTCTTTAAAATTACTGCGTTCCCCAACAGCCTCTTGAGGCATCTCTGCATCGTCTGATCGAGTGGTTGACGATGTCATCCATCAAGTGGTCAATGCACAGGGGAAGGAAAATCATATGACCTTATCTTATCACTGTCATGAAGACCATATAGAAATTTCCAATTGGCATAATGTACTCTTTGGGCACATCACAACTGTTAAGATCAAGAACAATAACAAAGCCTCGGATGAAACCCTCTTCACTCCCATCACTAGCCATCAAAGATACGATGTTATTCACATAAATGCCCTTCTAACCACGTTGGTAATAAGTATGAAGCTCCTGCATTTTATCTTCAACTACATGATCATCAGTCTTCATAGGAAATTGTACACGCCCAAAATGAATCCCGAACACTTGAGTAACCATCTCTCTTATCAGATGAATGATCTTCTTCTCACAGAAGATACCAACACCAGCATAATCCATATGATCAAGGACCCATTGTAGTAAAGCAGGAGGAATCATCAGGTGATCAGGGATGAGCAAGAGATTTTGGTGATCATAACTGTGAGCATGGGCTATTTTTCAGGCAGTCAAATTCTTGAATCCCTTGATGAACATCAATGTAGAAAACTTGATCTTAAGAGGCACATGAACACCATGAGCTTTAAACCTCCCTACCATGGTTGACCTCTTTAAACCAACCCTACAACAGAAGAAAACAATGCATAATCAGTTCATGAACTAACTAGTAAAATAACGATTTAGAACTAACTACTAAAGAAAACAACAACCAAACATAATGACAAAGAACAAGCTTACACAAATGCAGCAATTGAATGTGATCATCCCTAGCAAACTAAACTTGACTATTAGACGACCTTCAATTCTCATTTACTAAAGAGTTCAGATATTGGAATGCATAGTTAATGACCATTTAGCTATGCACTAAGACAAAATGGTCACCCTAAATACCGAGAGAGAAAAGTGACAAAGCAGCAATAAAGTTGTCAAAAAGTAGCTGCAACATGTTGATCTTTGAATTTTGCGTAGGCAATGACATCTTAAAGGCATACACTCAATGTAACAGGCACACACTCTATCAGTACAAATTAATATCCATACGATGCAGAGAAATCACGCAAAAGGAGTTTCTTACAGTGCCAAATCGGAGAGAACCAAGAATACACTTGTTTACTGGTTTAAAAACACTTGTTCAGAGATTAGTATTCAAGGTATTCTCACAGTTTGTTAATTACTGAATGGGTATCAATGTTTGGAAAACAAAAACAGAAGCATGTAAAGAAAACACTATACCAAACAAAATAACCCAGTGGCGATAACAATGATAAAGAACACATGAAACATCACTATACTTACTCGATGGGTTTAAAAAATGAAACACTTGTTTGTTCAGTGATGTGTAACCTATGCTTCCAAATCAAACATCACAAACTAAATTCCAATTTAGCTTTGTACTATTCTGAATTGTATGCACCAAACAAGCTAAATCAAAATGAGAGTTTCTAAAACAGAAAATAAGAAATAGTAATAAATAGTAAACTACAATTATTAAATGCAAGCAAGGCAATAATAAATAGTAGTATAACAAACCATGAACACATCAATATAAAAAGTGTGCCAATTACTAAATAATTAAGTATCGTACTTATCCAAAAGAAATCAGCAATCTCGAAAATGACACAAGAACAAAACCAAACACTCAGATACTATTAGTTACTAGTCATGAACAATATTTGCACATAACATGTCTAAACAACCAAGCACTGGAGTATAGTTGCTACACTAGGTGAAACCAAGTAAGCTACCAACCTGTAACCTTAATATATGGTATCCAATCACTAGATTATAGTAGTAACCATGCATTGTCTCAACAGTATTTAATTACTAGACAGATAGTGTAGCAAAACACCTACCATTTCAAAGGTAAAACCTAGTGAAAGGTTACTACCATTTCTACACTTTCCACTACTTATTGATAGCTAAAACCAAGTGAAAGACAAAATACCTACCATTTCAAAGGACTTAAACCTATCACTAGATAGATCGGGATAAAAAACCACACACAAGTCCACCATACAGACATTCACACTGTAGATCAAGGGAAAAGAACATAGAACAGTACTTGAAAGAACAATACCTTACACACCGGTCGACTTCCACTTTGCATCCTTCCTTCTCAATCCATCCATGCCAAACAAAAGAAAGAATAAAAACATCAACACCGAAAAGATGGGGGATTAGAAGCCTATCAAAACAACAAAGAAGTGGCGAGAATACTAAACAAACCAGCACCTAGCATCAACAAACCCTTGAATCTAGACTATAGCTCCTGGTGAGAGGCCGTCAAGAGGCGTAGGAGCACGCGGAGAAAGAAATGAGGAGGAGAAAATGAAAGGAAAAGAAGGAGAAGAAATGAGGAGGGGGAAACGAAACAAAAGTAAACACAAGAGAAGAAAACAGGCTGAGCCCAGTCACAACCCTCCTTGAGGTGATTCCTATTAGGATTAAGCACGAGCAATACATAGCCGATGCGGACAAAGAGCCACCAATTGTGCACCCCCATGCGCCCCCGCGTGCATCTTAGACCGACCCATATGCAGGTTGGGCCCCCTAGTTTTTTTTGTTTTCTTCTTTTATTTGTTTTTTATTCAAGAATTATTCATTAAAATCAAAATTTTGAAAAACAATGTCGGTTTTTTTTAATTTCAAAAAATATTCACGAATTTGAATATTTTGGGGACTTCATCAAATGTTCATGCTTTTGAAAAAAAATCACAATTTTTAAAAAATGATCACGAGTTAAAAAATGTTCATTAACTAAAAATAAGCTCACAATATGAAAAATTATTTGTGAAGCCGAGAAAATGTTTTCAATTTCAAAAATTATTCATGAATACCGAATTTGTTCATGGATTTTCAAAATGAATAAGAATTAAAAAAATATTGTGAATTTAAAGAATGTTCATGATTTCGGGAAAAAGTTCATGATTTCAGAAAACTGTTCCCGAATTCTAAAAATGTCCGAAAAAAGAAAACAAAAGTGCGAAGAAAAATGAAAAAAAAGAAAAAGAAATAATGCAGGAAAAAATCGGTCTAGAAAGGTTCTAGAACCTTTCGAAAACCATAATAGACAGTCTTTAAAAAATCTACATGGGCCGCCCCAGTGTGTGTGGAAGCGAATCAACAGGGTGTGCGTTTGCTCGCTACCCAGCTATGGGAGCTCCTAACCGGCGGCTCCAGACCCCCGGCCCCCGCGTCGTCCGCCTGGGCGACTCGGATGGCGATTAGGTTTTCCCCCGCACTGCCACCCCCTTCCCTTGCTTTCCCCTCGCCGCCACCTGAGGATCTCGTCGGGCCTTATCCCGCGGATGCCCGGGAAGGTGGCGGCGAGGCCTCTGGCGCTCCGTTCCTGGCGGAGGTCCCCGGATCTGCGGCGGCGGCCCTTCTTGGCGAGGCAGCGGCATCCTCCTCGGCTGGAGCCGGTTGCGGGTGATTCTGGTCGGCGTGCTCGACCACGCGGGTGGTGAGCCGCAGACGGGGGTTGGCTACGGCGCGGAGTCCCCCCTCCTCGTTGGATCTGAGGTTTGGTTCCTTCCTCTTTGACTCCCTCTGCACCCTGTATCCAGTCTCTAGTGCCATGCACGCCGGATCTAGAGCTGGTGTGTGCTCGGTGGCGAGGTCTAGGACTGCGGGAAACCATTGGTTGGCTTGTCCGGCCCGGCGGCAGCGACGCCATAGGCGCCGTTCTTCCTCCTTGGAGGTGCAGCTGAAGGTCCTCCCTCCCCACCCTCGTTCCCCCTCCCGGGTGAAAGCCCAAAATCTGGCTAGGATTGGGCGGCAACGGCGCATCTCGTGTCGTGCTCCTCCTTGGAGGTGCCGCTTGGGGAGGGATCGTGTTCGGGTGAGGTGGGTCAAAGGTTGGAGCTTTGGGCGGCTATGGTTGTCTGGTGGCGGCGGTTCCGTCGGGATTTGCATGGATGGCATTGTCTCCGTTCCCCTCATGGGTGGATCACACTGGTTGCGGCGTGTTTGTCACAAGGCTGGTGGTGCGGTGCCTTCGATCCGGCGGTAGGGGATAGGGTTCCCCTTCCCAGCAACTGCAACACGTCCCGGCTGTGGGCTCCCGGTTCTCTTCTTCAACGGCCAACGGGCCTTGCTCCTCGACGTTCTGCGGTCCTCCTTGATGTCCTTGCTGGCCTTTCTTCAGCAGCTACTCCTGGTGGCTTTCCTGCAGCTTACTGGTGTCCTAAGTTGCGGCAGTATGGCGGATGTTGTGTGCTCATTGGCTTTGGGATGGTGCTTTGCGGTTGCTCCAGGTCTCGAGGTCGGCACCTCTTCTGCTCTAGGGTGAGCGCTTCTCAGGTTTGCTGGGTCGACACATTTCGATCCAAGGCGAGAGGGAAGGGTCCCTCTGCGGCACGAGAGGAGGAAGATGCTTCAATCTCTTCATCCTGGGCATCAGCCCAGTTCATGCCCTCACTCTGTTTTAGCAGATCATCATCCTGCTTGATGGTCGCTTCCCTCGGTACCTGTTTGTTGCGGTCTTCTGCTAGTGCAACCAATGGGCTTTGTTTATCTTTCAAGCTTGTGCGCTGCGTTGAGTTGTAACCTCCCTAGAATGCTCCCTTGTATCGTTGGGCCGATGTGATCTGTTGTGTGTCTGTAATTCCTGGCCGGTTGATGGCTTTGTTAATTCAAAGTCGGGCTCTTCGCGAGCCTTCCTCCTAAAAAAAAGCTCCTAACCGGCGCCTTCAGCACCAGTTGGAGTTTCTGGCGCCCATGTAGCACCTGGTATGGGCCAACCCATCACGAGGCAATTCAGTGAATCGCTCGCCAGCTCACGCTTGCATACGCTTTGTTCTCTTTAAAAAAACTATTCTTCATTCTTTCACTCAAAAAAACGTACGCTTCGTCCTCCACTCAAAAAAATGTACGAAAAAAAAGTTCATCCGTTTCCAAAAATAAGTTCATTGGTTTTTATAATAGTTCATCAAATTTGAAAAAAGTTCATCGATTTTGAAAAAAAGTTCACCAATTTTGAAAAAAGTTCATCGATTTCCAAAAAAACGTTCACAAGTAAAAAAATCATCGGTTTTCTAAAATAGTTCATCAAATTTGAAAAAAAAATCATCGATTTTGAAAAAAAGTTCACCGATTTTGAAAAAAGTTCATTGATTTTCATAAAACGTTCACGAGTAAAAAAATCATCGGTTTTCTAAAATAGTTCATCAAATTTGGAAAAAGTTCACCAATTTTGAAAAAAAGTTCACTGATTTTGAAAAAAGTTCATCGATTTTCAAAAAACTTTCACAAGTAAAAAAATCATCGGTTTTCTAAAATAGTTCATCAAATTTGAAAAAAGTTCATCGATTTTGAAAAAAAGTTCACCGATTTTGAAAAAAGTTCATCGATTTTTAGAAAACGTTCACAACTAAAAAATGGTTCACCAAATTTAAAAAAAAAAAGAGTTCACCGATATCGGGTTTGAAAAAAGTGCATCGAAAATGAAAAGGTTCATCGATTTTTGAAAAAGTTTAACAGATTTGAAAAAAGGATCATCAAATTCGATGAACTTTTTCCGTTGAATTAGAAAAAGGAAAGAGAAAAAAAAAGGAAGAAAGAACAAAATGATAAAAAGGTTACAGATCAGCACATCGGTGGGATTGGTGTGGTTGGCTATCGAAGCTAGCTTGCATGAGGACGTGGGGGGTTCGAATCCTGCCGATCGCTTTTTTTTGCGCCAGTTTAAAACAGAAAAGGAAGGAAGTATGGGCCAACCCAGCTCGGCGTGGGGGGTGTGCGCCCGTTTGCATAGATCGAAGGAACGGGCGCAGAGGGCGCCGTTTAGGGTTTGCCCCCAGCTATGTGCCGCGTGTTAGGGCGCGACTATGTCTCGTCTTCAGCGAATGCTTAGGTGGTACTCGCTGAAGGGCCAGCGAGCTGGCCCGGCCCATGAGCGCGGGAGGCCACAACCTCTTTTTCCTAGTGTTATGTTTTCACGTTTTTTGTTTTCTGTTTTAATTTTTTTGTACTTTTGTTTATATGTTATATTTTTTAAAATATATATATATATATATTACAAAAAATATTTGAAAAAAATTAATCATGCATATAAAAATGTTGAACAAGTATTTGAAGAAATGCTGAACAAGCACTTGAAGAAATGCTGGAAGACCATGGTTCATGGATTTATTCAATTTCAATTTCAATTTCTAAAATGAAGACCATGGTTCGACGAAATGTTTGAAAAAATTGGAAAACTATTTGAACTTTTTTTGAATTTGTGAACGAATATTGAAACATGAACATTTTTTAAATATGTGAACAAATATTCGAAAATAAAATATTTTTTTGATTTTTTGAACAAATTTGCAACAACGAAAGAATTTTTTAAATTCAAGAATATTTTAGAATTTGTGAACAAATTTGCAACAACGAAAGAATTTTTTAAATTCAAGAATATTTTTGAAATTCTCATACAATATTTAGTTTATGAAAAAAAATTAAACATGTGGACATTTTTTGAAGTTGCAATTTTTTATAGAAAAAATGGTGTTTTGAAATCAAATATTTTCGTGTTTGTGAACAAAAATTTAAAAAGGTGAATTTTTTTAATTACCGAATATTTTCTGCAAAGAAGGGAACAAATATTGATATTCTGTTTTTTGGAATTTATGAAAAAATTAAAAAATGAAACATTTTTTGTACAAATAAAAAAATTTATAAAATGCGAACATTTTCTGAAAAATAAAAGGAATGAGAAATACAAATGAAAATGAAAAAAAAAGAAAAAGGGAAAAGTTGTGAGTCCGCCGACCGAAAACAACAACACGTCCGCCGCCTTGCACGCGTGCCACACATCCCGTGGGCCACACGCAGCCACGTCTAGAAACCTCCTCACGTTATACACACGTTGATGCTTATCTTATCCTCCCAAGCAATGATCTCCATGATTTATCTCTACTCCTTCCAGGTTTTTTTAGTCCCACCTCTCCTGATTTTTTTTGGTACCTCCTCCCACCTTTGACTTATCCACCAGAAACCGGAAAAACCTCCTTCTGAGGCCTCAACCCACACCCATCCACGTATCAAAAAAATAGACCTGCGAAAGTTAACCAACGAAAAAAGACCTACGAAGGTTAACCAGAGCTACGAGTACGAGAACCACGCCCAGCCGCCATAGTGGAGTCCTACGCCGCCACCGAGATCCGAGAGGAGCCGCCGCCGCCGAGATCCGAGATGAGCTGGCCACCGGACACCATGACCTCCCTCCCCAGCCGGCCGCCACCACCCCCTCCCCCAGCAGCCATGTACAGCGGGGCAGCGATGGGTATCGGCCTCCCTCCTCCCTTCGCCCAAGGCTAGGAACTCCCCTCCCCTACCCGATCTCCTCCCTTCGTGCAAGGCCACGAGCTCCCCTCCCCTACCCGATCTGACGGAGAGAGGGCCAGGTCTTGCCACTCCGGTGTTTGATGTGGCCAGATCCGGCCGGGGGATTCGCCGCAGAGCCTCCATGTCGGTGGAGCAGCAGCAGCCCGACAGAAGGTGGATGCCCAATCCATTTTTTGGTGATTTGTCTATAGTTAGATTAGCACAGGGAGGGAGCAGTGCAGCGCGGATTAGAAGAACGGACATCAAACTCTCCATTAGATTAGTTCACATTATATTCCTACTATCATAGTTCATATCATAATGCTGATGCCTCTTTAGATCCAGCGCTCAAATAAGATTATGAGGAAGGGCATCACACTCTCCGGGAGCAAATAAGATACCACATACCGATCCTGTCAGTGCATGTAATATCACTATGTTGTATTAACAAATCTGCCTAATGTTGTATTAACAAATCTGTCTTTTCTTTTTTCACATTGTGTAGGATTCGGAATTATGACAGGGAGTCAGGGACACAATCAAATTTATACCATCCGTTGTGATTCAATTTGACCATTTCATTAAATTTTCCGAATTGATCTTAATTCCTCGGGAATGATGTGGTTCTGGAGTCTATTGTTAATCTCTTCTGTCGCAGATGTTTCACAAATCCAACTACCATGTTGATTTTCTGATCATTCTTTGGTCTGGAGTCTGGACTATACATGATATATGTATTATATCATCATCACAATATGATTATTTTTCTTCTCCTCACAAGGCGCTTCCGATGCACAGATGGCGGCAATGAAGCAGCAGGCTCCGGAGAGCGTGCAGTGGAGGGAGTTCCTGGTGGAGGTGCTGATGCTGACGGTGCTCAGCCAACCTAACTTCGTCAGCCTGGTCGGCTTCTGCGCGCAGGGGGACAAGCGCCTGCTATTGTACGAGTACATGCCTTTCGGCAACCTAGAGAGCCATCTCTTTGGAATACTTCGTCTCAACTTGCTCTCTGTTTGGTCCAGTTCATCTCTGCAATGCAGTTAATATGTATCTATCTCTGCTCTTAACATGTTATAACTAAGCATCCCTATTGAAATGCATTGGCTTTTCTTCATGATGCATGTGTTGTGGTAGTAGTTCTGTTTGTGTGGTAAACCTTCACACTACTGGTGTGTGTTCTAGAAAGTTGTTCGTGTGGATTTGGGAAATCAAAGGGGAAAAGAAATGGGTCATAGAAGAATCATCTATGGTTCTCCTTTCTCAGTTCTGGGAAAGAGTTCACTTCAAGAATTTGCTTTTCTTTTTGTTCACTTTCAATTCCCCTTTGTCAATCCCTCTCTCATTTGATTGCAGGATACAGGCTTTCAAAGGTGGGGCATGGGCTCAGAGGTGAGGCCACTAGCGGTTCAACTTTGCACATACAAGAAAATAAAATCAAGGTTCTGCTGCTGAATAGATATTGTGTTGTAAACTTTAATATACACACACATGGATAAGTCAGTTAACGATTGCCTTCTGTGATCAAATTGGCTTGCTATTGTGAAGGAAATGAGTTGTTTGCTTCTGCTTCTGTGATCATGGGTTAGTTGGAAATCAGAATGTACGATTAATTATTAGAGAATGTCGCTCACAGTTAATTTCTATAAATCTACACTACAAGCTAAATGTGTGCAATTTCTGTTGGGTTCGATCCAATATAGAAATTTGGACAATATATAAGGATCAATACAAATCCTGCTGCCTTCCTATGAATAAATCTTTCAAAGGACATCTTCTAATACAGCAGCCACACATTGTTCTTACATATAAATCATATAAATGGATTCATTCAGATTTATTTTGTTTCATGTCCCTGAAAGTTCTCTCATCTTTTGATGTGTGTTTATTGTAGGGACTTACTTGGTGTGAAAATTATGCTCCTGCTTTAATAGCTGATATCAGGAACTATGTTTTAGTGTTTATTCCTTACCACTTCCAATATACTAATGTGCCTACTTTTGTACAATGTTCTTAACTGAAGTCGATTGTTCATGTAGGCACAAATTGGACGGACAAATGTTGATAGAGGAGGAGAACACCATGCAAGTACGTATGTGCCAAAATTGATAGATTTACCTCTAGGCATTGCATTATTTGCCGCAGTTTAGGTGTACTCTTTAAAGAATTTGTAGAAGATAGCAAAGGACTAGATGAAGGATCCATTCCTTTTAGAAACAAGTGGAAAGTATTCAGTTTAGTAAATATTGTATATACCCTTCTCCTGAAAAGTTAAATGTTGTTGCTTGGGAAAAAGGAAAATGCTCACAGATCAAATCCTTTGGTACAATGATTACTTTTTAGGGATGCAAATTTTAAACTTCAGTCATGCTTTATTGGTCGTTTTTCTCTAATAATTATCTTCCATGTAGTATAAACATCTGGAGGTATTATTAGTTTTTATTTTATTTTGTACTATAAGATAATAACAATGCATACAGGAGACTGAATTAGCTTAGGACATCAAAGGAAGTTCCTTTTGTAACTTGAAGAGTGTTCTTTCATATGTGTTGCTAACAGTGTGCCTCCAATTAGTTTCTAGACATCCTTTCCAAGTCTCATAACTTTTATATTCCTCTGTTTTCTCCTTTTAGTCCAATTTTTTCTTGAGAACTAAAATAATCATATACTCCCTCCGTCCAGAATTACTTGATGCTGAAATGCACGTCTAGATACATCCGTTTCAGTGTCAAGTAACTCTGGACGGTCATTTCTCTTGATTTTTGAACCAAGTGTTATCTTGTTTTCTCGATAGGCAAGAAAGGTCCAACTGGCAAAAGCATAAGAGGATGTTTCTGCACTTCTCTTCCTCTATTGAGTTTATAATGCATATAAAAAAATGTATATCTGTTTCTGTTCTTGCACCTACATTATTCATTTATGCTCCTTCGACTCCTTTTGAATGTCTTATACTCTCTGCAATCACCAAACTGGAAGACATGCGCTTTTTAGGACATCTTCAATGCAAGACTCTTATACACGCACTTAAGAGAACTAATTTTTTTGTAAATTACAGTAAAAAGAAACACCCAAGCGCAGATCTATTTCAACGCAGACGGTACCTGATGCTAATATAATTTGCCGGCGTAGCAGCGATCCATCCAACACGCCAAGAGATACCTAGGCACCCGGTGCTATTTCTCATGTCAATGCACCCCCTATGCCGGGAATCGATGGCTCAACCGGCAATCGAGCAGGATGGATATCCTAGCGCCTCTATATTAGCACCCACAAGGAAAGTAAACATAGGCGCATATTGTGTTCAACGTGATGATACAAGCGAGAGTTGGCCTACGCCGCCAACTGATCTGCAGCAGCGTGGAAGGAGTGTTCAAAAGCAGCATGAGCAGTTGTTCTACTGCTGGTCGGAGGGAGAGCTTGGCAAGGGAGATAGAGGGAGCTCTACAACCACGATCTTGGCATACAACCCGATGGCATCGTGCCCACGTAAGCTTCTTCCATGTTCCAATTCTTGCACTTGTTGGTCTTTTACTGTCAAAGCTTACGAAATCTTAGATGTTGCTGACAAAAGATCGAGATACAATATTTCAATTATAGGCTATATATTATTCAGCAAGTACGTTTGCAAAAAAATTGATCTCAGCAGGTTGGTGTTCATGTACAGGTTGCCATATGAGAATATACTGCGTATTGGTCAAATCTCAAAACAAATGGCCCATTCTGACCATAACTATTCCAAAAGCATTGATAGGCTTTTTAAAACATCAAGCTATCTGTATATTGATCTCAGCAGTGTCCAAAATCCAAATGGTTATGTTTGTTCAGATTTTCCTCATTTTACGTTCTTTGAATTAAAGTAGTGCTTGAGGTTAATAATAAATGATTGTTGGTAACTTAACTAGCTCATGAGAATAATTTGTGATATAGCTTGCTCCTATATGTGTCATTGACAATGTTCTAATGTCACAACTTTTTTTATCATGCACTCTTACAAGGTCATTTCTTCTTGTTTGTTTTTGTGAGCAGAGCAACCTCCTTTCTGGATGACAAAAGAATTAGGTCCAGATAATTTGTTCTTTGAGCAAAGCAACTTTGTTGGGGATGCCAAAAGAAGTTTCAGTTTTCTTACTAATTAATGCGACAATTGGTAAGGATAGAACAATGTCAGTTTCCTTATGTTGGTTTTGTACTAAACATAATCATTTATGAAAGACCTTGAAAGAACTCTATACAGTATGTTAATCAGGAAAACCATGTACTCCCTCCATTCCTAAATATTTGTCTTTCTAAAGATCTCAAATGGACTATCACATACGGATGTATATAGACATATTTTAGAGTGTAGATTCACTCATTTCGCTCTGTATGTAGTCACTTGTTGAAATATCTAGAAAGACAAATATTTAGGAACGGAGGGAGTAGCTTTTTGGGCGTTTTCTCTTAGTATTACAACCTTAATCCTTGTTAGGTTTGAAAGAAATTGTGTTAAACATGGTTGTGAGCTTATTGGATCTTAAACAAACTACTCCCTCCATTCCTAAATATAAGTCTTTTTAGAGATTCCACTACGAACTACATAGGATGTATATAGACATACTTTAGAGTGTACATTCACTCATTTTGCTCCGTATGTAGTCCGTAGTGGAATCTCTAAAAAGACTTATATTTTGGAACGGAGGGAGTACATTACATGTGTAGTAATTTTAGTAGCTAGACATGCATACTCTGCTATGTTAGATTTAGGAGAAAGAGTTGTTTTATTCATTCATCTGGAATTTTTTGTCTATAATGCTGATCTATTTTTTCATCTTTTGATCTTCTTTGCTTCAGTTGTGCTCTTGTTACATTAACTCATCATGACGGAATGTTTCGTGCTAACATGGTTCATGGTTGCAGGCTGCCGCGACAGAAAACTGGGAGCCCCCTAGGAACAAAATAAAAAAATGTCCCAACCTCCTGTCGATGCTTGTCTTAATAACTTGGCATGAATTTTGTTTCTTACATATATTTGTCCATGGTTACCTTTTTCAAACAAGCTTTAGCTTCTACAATGGGATAAGGCCTCACATGAGTGACTGAAAAATCGTCCCTTTTTAAAATTTACCTGATAGTGTTGGGATTTAAATATTTCCTTTTCGGTAACACATTCATGATTCATGTGACATTCTAAAGTAATGCAAATTTGTAATGAATGAATTACACTTTTGTGCAGTACAGAAAGATCCTGCCTTTGCCCTTAATACACCTGATGGGCAATGTCATCACCAGCATGAGTTTGGTCTCCTTAACGCACCCGATCGAGGCCATGGAGTCCATCTTCCCTATTCTACTATCTGTCTTGTTCCTCGGGCAAGTATTTGGTTTCATACTTTATCAAGTGGTCTGTCCTGACAAATGAAATGTGATGAACACCCAGGGAATAATGTACCTATATAGGATTAGGAATCTTTTTGTATCAATGAAATTGTTGTGCATGCTCGTAGGTATATGTTCTCCTATCTTGACAAATGAAATGAGTGATTACAAAACTATTTTTGATCGATGAAATGGATGGATGTATGGACATCTTGTTATGCAGATGTCATGTGTGAAACTCTTTTCAGTTGTATTGTCTTGACCCGTTTAGGATGGCACAACCAGTTTCTACCACAACTATTGTGGTATCAAGTATCAAGGCGAGGCACTTATATGTGATTATCAGTCAACATGAGCTATAACAAGTTGAAGGTCCAGCTATCTCCAGGGGTTCACTACCACAGACCGATGGGTTTGAATTTTGATGTGTGTGTGATTGGGGTGTAAGAGGAAATTTGAGCTGACTGCATCATGCACAACTGCCAGAGGTGGCAAGTTTGGATAGATGGTGGAGAGACGAAAATAGTGGATGAAATAAGAAAAAGAAAAGAAGATGAAGAGTTATTTAATGGTCAAAGAATTGTCGATAACACCACCCTATTTGCACGAGTGTCCTAAAGGTTTATATTAAACTACAAAAATATGTATGCTCTGTAGCAACGGATGGGCAATTAACTTGTGATGGATTCAGGGAAAGACCATCCAGTTAACGTCTAGCGGGGGCAAGGAGCCAAGAACGTGGTTGCACAAGACACCAATTTACCCGGAGATCACCCTCGGCACTGAAAATCGACCTGGGAGGGCCAGGTCGATGACACGGATCGCCCGAGGTAGAAATCGTATAGTATGAAGCCCATGGCACCAGAAATCGCCATGGGATGGCCATATTGATGTCGTCGCTGAATCCGGCTACTCACCGTGACATATATGTGCTCACCGCAGCTCATCAGATCTGACCAAAACATATAACCGGGGAGGGGATGGGCGACATAGCGATTGATGGAGGGGAGGGGATGGTGAGCGTGGATGGGAAGGTGGCAGCGACATGCCACGATTGGGAGATATGGTGGCAGCAACGCCGTGGCAGAGAGAACGAGTGAGAGGGGTGGTTGCGGTGAGAGAATCGGTTGCGAGGGGGACACGAGGTCCATTATGCTAGAGTCAACACGAGGTTAGAAGTTTTGCGACAAGGAAACTATCCAAACGTTGGCAACATTATTTGATAGCTGGCTTGGGATAGACAACGACATCTCATCGTGCAACATGATAAGTAAAGTATTTTGTCTATTGTTATCGTGGTTTATTGTTGTTTCTAATAGCTCCACTTGTAGATTTATCTTCCCTATGCATCCATCGGCCGATACATTTTATACGTCATCGACAAAGAGGCACGTCGTCTATATATTATGGAGCCTATTCAAACATCATGATCTTTAGAGGATAAAAATTTAAGGCATGCACTGAAATTAAAAAAAATTGCAAGGGATTTCAAAGAAGCACTCGAAATAAAGCTGTCTGGTTGAAATTCTGATATATCTAAATGGCAACATTTATTTCCGTTTGGTATTTCAACGAGTATAGATGGGTAATGAATTCATAATAAAAACATTTTTTTTTGTTATCACCATATTCTTTATATTATTAATTTAAAAAATTGCAGGAATGTGTCTAACTATTTTGTTTTTAATTTTATGCTCTGGTGGAAAGGTAAAGAATTGGTAAGTCGGTGTGCGGGGTGAGTATTGTCCGTTACATGTTTTAAGACCTTCGGCGTGAAAATTTCATACCAACTACATATAATATTTGTGCAAAATGGGTATAAGTTGAGGAAACAGTTTTTATTATACTTGCTAAAACATCGTGGGAATGAAGCTAAAGGCAACTTTTCTGATATTGTGAAAGAATTTTTTAAACGCATCATCTAGATATTGATAGTTTTGTAGTAGATGTTAAGGTCGAACATCGCTCAGTTTGTTACATGCACATGTCGTTAATCTTTTTTTTGTTATCAATTTACATTGCAAAATTGGACTTCAATTATTCAATAATTGTGTTTGTGTTATATTGTTTGTATGTGTGAAATTTAACATGTAAATCTTGCAAATTATTTCAAAAGCCCGTGGCAACGCACGGGCACTCTACTAGTTTATCTAGCAACACATCCCCTAATGCGTCTTGCACAATCAAACCAACTGAATCATGCCAGCCGAGGCCCCGGTGCCGGCGAGCAAGTGCTCGGCCATCCGTGTCCCTCCTCATTTCCTTCCTCATCCATACTCTCTCTCACACACACCAATTTAATCAACGCCGCCTTTGACTTGAGCAACACCGATGCACGAATTACACTGCCCTGCCGTCGCCCGCCTCCGCGAGACACACCGCCGTTGGAGCCTCGTCCGCCGTCTCCCATCGTTCCACGTCGCGGTGTTCCGGAGGAGCACGGCGTCCATGGTTGTCTCCTCCTCGAGCTTAGTTGCAACCGACAGTGCCGCCGCAGTACAGCTCCTGCAAAATTATCTCTGTTGCATAAATTTTCTGCAGCAAGGCCTCTGTTGCAGAAAAAATTATAAATATTTCTACAACATGATCTCTGCTGCAAAAAAAAACTGCAACACAACCTTCATTGCAAATGTTTCTGTAACATGATTTCTATTGCAAAAAAAACTACAAACGTTTTTGCAACATGATTTATGTTATAAAAGGTTCCGCAACAAGGTTTTTGTTGCAAAAGTAAAGGATGACACACGGTCGCTAGACTGTCTCACATCTGACAGCTCGCAAGGCGACGGATCTTTTAAAAGGATCCACCGGCCAATGCGTAGCATCTCCCAAAGAAAAAAGAAAAGAAAAAGCAAAAACTAAAAAAAGGAAATAGGAAAAAAAGAGAGAAAAGGAAAAAAGAAACAGGAAATAAAGAAAAATGAAAAGATAAACAGAACAGAAAAAATTCTGGTTCAGGAACCTTCAAGATGTTTCCCAAAACCGTAAAAAAACCGGCTGGGAACCTCTGGAAGGTTCCCAATACCGGAACCCTGAAAACGCTTAAATGGACCAGCCCAATCCCACCTATCGCTCGATCCCTGTGCGCAACAGCGACATCTTGCCGCAGCGTGCGGTGAATAGGGAATTCAATCAGGCCTTGCCTACAGGGAGGCTGTTGTGGCTCGTCATATTGATCCAACTCATGTTTTCCCTTGTATATATATTTTGTAAATGCATGTATTTTAAAAACATAAATTTACTTAAGAAATTTAAAACCATAAATTTGAAAAAAAGTTAATATTGTATAAATGTTTTGTTGGCGCAGCTTTAAATTTTTTTGATAACATAAAAAAATGTTGGAGACAAATAACAAATATTGTGTTTCAGAAAAAAATGTATGAATTTTTAGAAAATATAAATATAATGTGTAGATTGTTTTTATGACATGAACAAATGTTTTGTACTATTAAAAATCATTGCCTTACATTGTATGGAAATATTCCCCCGTTTCAAAATATGATGGTGACATTTTTTAAATAAAAATATATGTAAGTTAATAAAATGTACAAAAATGTCCTAGTAGGTTAATAAAATGTTTATTTCCATTAAAATAAATGTATGTCACATTTCAAAATGTAGTCAAGTTTTCCAAATACAAATATCAGCGATTTTTTTTAAATGTTTATATTTTTTTTAAAGTTTGCGCAGTTTAGAAAAAATTCAAACATGTAAAAGAAACTTTGGGCAGTTTAGAACGGGCGACATATAAATGTCCTGTCGGAAAGTTTATCTCGTTAACAGAAATCTCAAACATGGGCCTTTATGTTTCCGTACAACAGCATATGGCCACAAGAACGGACCCATTAATTTTCTCAAAAGCCGTCAAAAACCCCGTCTCAAAATAAGTGTCTTAACCTTAGTATAACTTTGTATTAAATCTAGTATATATTTGATACACTTATTTTAGGATAGAGGGAATATTATTTTTCTTAAAAAAAAGAGAGATAGAAAGCACCCATTCAATGGGAAGAAACCAAATCCGAATCCTCTGAAGCACTCTACAAAAAGGAGAGAAAACAATAAGCACAAAAGCTGGCCTAATCACCACTTCGCCAGCCAGAAAGTACGCAGAACAATCCATGCACATGCGGCCACACAGGAGCTGAGCAGCGCCAGCCAGCCTACACCCTGTGCGACCGCACTTACGCACCGCCGACCCTTCCACGTGAAGCGATGCCTCTGCACACTGCAGTGCACATCGGCCGCGCTGTGCAATCCATCTCTTAAACCGACCTCATGGCGAAACTCCCTTTTTAGCCGGACGCACGTAGCAATCGTTCATAAACCACGCACACCGGTGGTACGGATACGTCGCGAGGCGTGAACCGCAAGTGTGCGCGCATGCACGTACGCTCTCGCTGCTTGCGACGTACGCGGCCGGCCGGAATATACTACTCACACGACGGCAGACGTGAGACGGGGCCGGCACGACCGGCCGGTTCGACAAAAAGGCGCGGGTGCATGCACCTGAGATAATAATGATAGGTTGTAATCCAAGTCTAATCGAGGATTCCGGCCGTGGACCCCCGGCGACGTGCCGGCGAAAGGCTAATCAACGTCGCACCGCGCGCGCGCGCGCACATGGCTGGTACGTGCGTTGGAACCGAGCCGCGCGGTGGCCCGGCACCGCCGTGGCCGAGCGCGACAGGTGTTCCTTGCGCCTCCGCCGGCACGTCGGGGCACATGCGTGACGGGGGAGGAAATTGCTTGAAAGTGTTGTATCGGCGATCAGTGCTGATTGAAGGAAGTAGTTAGCCCCGGACCAGAACAAATTGCGCCGATGCGGCCGGCAGGCTGCCTTGCGGGTGCAGCTTTTTTTCTAGGGGTGAAGACCTGGTTTTATTCTTCAAAAATCACATATTGTGGGAAACAAATAGGATCATGGAGTTGAGTAAGCCTAGCTTTATTCGTCGAAAAACACAGAAGGTGGGATACAAATAGGATCATGGAATGGGATACAAATAGGATCATGGAGTTGAGTAAGCCACACATGACGGGACGGGAACTTGGTGCTCTCGGGTACCCGCGCATCCTATATGCGCAAAAAAATTAGTAATTCAAAAAAAGTTCAAAAAATTCCAAATCTTGTTTGGAATCAAAGATGATCAGGTATTGTACTCGTATAAAAAGTTTGGACAAGAAATGATTCATATTGACTTCAGGGCAAAAAAGACTAGTTTATGACGACAATATAGCGTGTATAGCATTTTTTGCTAAATCTTCGACCCAGGATGCAATAAAAGTCATTCTCCGACGAATCTTTTTATACGACTAAAAATGTTTGATATCAAAAAAGATTTAGATTTTTTTTAACTTTTTTTGAATTACTATTTTTTTTTTGCATATAGGGTGCGTTGGAACCAAGGTTCTCCTTCGTATTTTCCACACATGACGTCCTTAATTGAGAGAATAGGAGATTTTAGGTAGAATATGCACTTCGCAGGTACTTGAGTATTCCAGAGTAATTTCCATGAACTCCCCTTCTCTGTTTCGTTGACACCAACATTTTATATGCTAAACAAATCAAGAAAACGTCCTTCTTTTCATAATTCCCTGCCCAAAAATTAGGAATATTTCTCATGCATGATGAGATCTCCAACATCGCCGATGCGTCCATGGCAGAAATACCTCCTCTATCCGATAAGTGCTCCATGTTGCCGAGGTATGATCAATGAGGTCACAGACAAAACTGATGATGGTCACTGTGTATAGAACCATATGGTCTCAACATCTCATCATGAGGGATCCAATTGTCAGTCTAGATGTTGGTTGCCAAACCAGCTTGATCAACCCTTGCTTCATAACATCTCCTCCATCTATGATCGCTCGCTAAATTTGGCTTGGGTGGCCCCCGAGGCTTGCATGCAATATAGATGTAGTGGGAAAATAGACACTTTTCAAAATACATTAGCTTAAGGGCTCCAGGTATTGCAAGATGCGCCACACATGTAGCGCAAGTAAATATAAATTGAACGATTCAAATTCCTTAAAACCAACTCCCCCCATACATTTTGGTTGTGTTATGACTTCCTATTAAACCTAGTTTGGCTTCCGCTGACCATCTTTGTTGCCCAACCATAATAACCTAATCAACATATTTAGATGCTCGCAATTACCCCTTGGAATCTTGAAGCAAGACATAGAGTACACTGACACTACTTGAGCCACCGCCTTTACCAGCACTTCCTTTTGTGACATGTATAAAATTTTCTCAATCCATCCTTGAACCTTGCTCCACAACCTATATTTAAGATATTTGAAAGCCCCATTTTTTGAAGACCCCACATCTGATGGCATGCCCAAATATTTCTAATCCAGGGTTTCATTTGGGACTTGCGGTAGAGCCATTATTTCATAACCAATTCAGGTACTCCCTTACTGAAGAAAATTGATGACATGTCATAATTAATTCATTGCTTGTATGCTTAACAATATATATCAAAAACCTGGTTCACCTCGGTTACTCCCACACCATTAGCCCTGAAAAATGTTAGGTGTTCATCTGCAAATAATAAATGTTTTACCGGTGGCACCGTGGGGGGCGCTTGTACTCCACGAAGATCGGATGACTCATCTATTGATTTTAGGCGGCACAAAAGTGTTGGGAAACGTAGTAGAAAACAAAAAAAGTGCCCTATGATCACCTAGGAACAATATGAAGATGCATATAGGGTTTGGATCAACGATCGTTGCCGACTTCGAAGTGCAGCAGAAGCAGACGAGTCGGTGTAGATCGTACTTGGAGTCCCTTTGATCCGTTGATGACGATCCCGCAAACTGCCCTCAAACGATCCCTCGAGCGAAAGACCGAAAGCACAGCCTCTCTACTTGGTTGCAAGCGTACAGTCTTCAGGATCCGACAGTGCTTCGCCGTCCAGAGCTAATCGTCGCCGGGAGATTAGAACCACATTGGGCTTCTAATTATGAGGATTAGAGGAACTAGGCCTAGCTCTAACTAGTCAACTAGGACTAACTAGAACGAGATGAACTAGAAGAGGCTCCAAAACTTATATCTTTAAATGGTCCAAATCCTCTAGTATATATAAGTTGGAGACGGGAGAGGAGGCACCACACAAGGGGGAAAGAGCCCCCCCCCTGGCCGGCCAAGAGTAGGGGGGAACCCCCTCCAATTCGGCATCCTTCCCTCCTTACCATGAGGAGAAGGGAGCGCCTCCCTATCGGGCCCTTGTGACCCAATACTCCTTCCACCGTTTGGCCTTTTAAGGCCAGTTGATATTTAATTAAATATAAAAGCCTTCTAATAATTACTAGAGCCATTTATATATAACTTAACATGATTGGCTAAAAGCGGGCGATCAAAACACTAAATATTTTCAGAACAAAGCCTCTCATAGGAAAAGGAAGAACACGGTGAAAGCTCTGAAGCTGGATGATGGGTCTTTGTGCAGGGTTGATGAGGAGATGCGCAACATGGCTGCTCACTTCTACGAATAGCTATTCACATTGGAAGGTGCATGGGGGGCGGCTGACTTGTTACAGAACATTGATAGCTTGGTGACGGAGGATATGAACAAGCTGCTGCTCGAGCCGATCAAGGATGAGGAAATTGAGTCGGCGCTCTTCCAGATGGGACCCACGGAGGCACCGGGGCCGGCTGGATTACCGGCTCTCTTTTACCAACGACACTGGTCCCTGGTTTGACACGATGTGTGCCGGGCATTAAAGGACTTTTTGAATGGGGTAGCTGCTCCGGAGGCTTTCAATGATATGATTATCGTCATGATCCCGAAATGTAGCTCACCGGAGTTACTTTCACAGTTCCGTCCGATCAGCCTCTGTAATGTTCTCTACAAGATCGCGACGAAGGTCTTGGCTAACCGGCTTAAGGGTATTCTACCTGTGCTTATCTCTGAGGAGCAAAGTGCCTTCATACCGGGGCGGTTGATTACTGATAATGTGATTGTTGCGTATGAATGCGTGCACGCTATACGTAAACGGAAGCGGAAGAAACCTTTTTGTGCAGTCAAGCTCGATATGATGAAGGCGTACGACCGAGTTGAATGGATTTTCCTCCGGCAGATGATGGAACGACTTGGTTTCGCACAAGGATGGATTGCCATGATCATGCGGTGCGTAACGTCGGCCACTTTTTCGGTGAAGCTCAATGGTGGTTTATCGAGGGGGTTTTCCCCTTCCAGAGGGCTCCGACAGGGTGATCCATTATCCCCTTATCTGTTTCTGTTCTGTGTGGAAGGATTCTCTGCGATGCTCAAAAAAGCCCAAGAGGAGGGGAAGGTGAAGGGTGTGAAATTTGGGCGCACTGGCCCCCATGTTACTCACCTTCTTTTTGCAGATGACAGTAATGTGTTTTTGGAAGGATCACATGACAACATGGTAACGTTGAGGGAAATACTAAGGAGATATGAAGAGGCATCAGGCCAACGAGTCAACTTACAGAAGTCTTCAATCTTCTTTGGGAAAGGCCATCAGGAGGATGACGAGGAAATAAAGAATTTATTGGGAGTTCATTCAGAAGATCTTAGTGAGCGATACCTCGGGCTACCAACACTGGTTGGGAAGTCTAAGGAGGGTACTTTCAGGTATGTGACGGAAAGCTCGAAAGGCAAGGTTGGCGGATGGAAGAGGCAAGGACTACCGAAAGCTGTGAGAGAAGTGTTGATAAAATCTGGGTTACAAGCTGTACCCACTTTCACCATGAGTTGTTTTCAGCTCACGAAGAAGACGTGTCAGAACCTGACCTCAATCTCTTCAAAATTCTGGTGGGCGGCAACGAATGGTGAACGTAAGGTACACTGGATATCATGGAAAAAAATGTGTGCAGGAAAACGAGATGGTGGTATGGGGTTTCGTGACCCTGGGGCTTTCAACCAAGCTTTGTTGGCTAAGCAAGCATGGAGGATCCTACAGGTACCAACATCTCTTTGCGCGAGGGTACTAAAAGCTCGTTATTTTGAGGATGGATCGGTATTATCTGCAACAGCACCTCCTTCTGCATCGTTCACTTTTAAGAGTATTCTCCATGGGAGGGATTTACTGAATGAGGGGATTGTATGGCGCATTGGGGATGGCAGTTCGGTGCAAATCCATCACGCAAACTGGATTCCAAGGGCTGGTAGTATGCGGCCACTGGGTCAGCTATACATCCCAGGTATTACCAAGGTTGCAGACTTGCTTGCCCATGATGGACGGAGCTGGGACATGGCTAAGCTACATGCAATGTTCTCTGACGAGGATGCACATGACATCAAGCAAATAGCGGTTGGGGGCCCTGGAACGGATGACTTTCATGCGTGGAATTTCACAAAGAATGGAGAGTTCACCGTCAAGTCGGCGTATCACTTGCGAATGGCCATGAGCAGATCGGGGACCGGACAGCCGGGTCCCTCGAGCACGGTGGCGCAACACAAGGGATATATGGTATTGTGGGACACAAACATGCCGGCCAAGACAAAGACCCATATATGGAGGATGATAAGGAATGGGCTTGCGGTAGGAGCTGAACTTCACCGACGTCGCATCAAACCCGGTGTTTTTTGTGTTGTGTGTGGTCGGGAAGAGACGGTGCTACACCGTTTCTGGTCATGCCAACATTCTGCGCTGTTCTGGCAGCTTCTTCACTAGGAAAAGGGAGTTAGGATGGCGATCCCACCTTGTCAGATCGACTCCCAGGGTGCTTTAGCTAGCTGGCTACTTGGGTGGTTTGTCGATGCTGACAATGAGGAGCGAGCTGCTATGGTTCAAGCTACATACGGTCTTTGGTTGGCAAGAAACGAAGCGAGGGATGGTAAGGCAATTGCTGCCCCACATGAAATCATGAGCACTGTTGTGTCATATATCAATGAGTGGACAACAGTTCATGCCAAAGAAAGGCGAACGACAACGGCGCCGGTCAAGGAGAAATGGCGGCCGCCTGAGGAGGGTTGGTTCAACATCAACTCCGATGGAGCAGTGCATAGAGGAGGTGACAAGGGCGGAGCGGGAGCGGTTAATCGAGATCATGGTGGCGCGTTCCGTGCAGGGCTCTGTCATGTGTATCACGGCATTGTAGAACCGGAAGCTCTTGAAATCCTGGCTTGCAAGCAGGGACTGGAGGTGGCGAAGGAGATCAATGCACACAGGGACCACGTCGAGCTCGATTCTCTTGGTGTTGTCTAAAGGCTGCAAAGCCCACACAAGGATCGTGCCAACGTTGGGGCGTGGATTCAAGAGATTAAGTCCATTCTTGCATCTTTCTCTGAATTTAAAGTTTCGTGGATTCGTCGTTCGGGTAATGTTGTCGCGCACAAGCTTGCTAAAGTTGGTGTAGGTGATGATTTGTGTAAGGTGTGGTTGGGTGACACCCCAGACTGTGTTCTAGATGTAATCTCGGACGAAATTCCGAATGCTTTTGATTAAATAAAGCGGCAACATTAAGCTCAAAAAAACATCACTGAAAACATTTTTCACCTATATATTAATTATCGGGAATACCCGGTATTGCTCGATAAATTTTGAAACCCTTCCGCCGACCTTGAAATGCTTTTGGTTTCCTCTTGAAACTATTCCGAATATTAATGAAAAAAATAAAAAGTAAATCCTCAATACTCTTGTCCTACTAACACTCAATATATTGTGATTACCTTAAGCTTGTGATCCCGTAGGTTCGCTAAATCATAGACATGAACAAAACTCCTTCGTTCAATGACCAATAGCGGAACCGTGGACATCCATATCGATCCCAATGATTACACAAAATAATGACATTTGAGTGAACCTTTGGCAATCATGTGATGTTCCCTTTGCTTCGCGATACTATATAAAACCCGGGGAGCGTCGGTATCCTTCTGAGTCCCACATGCTCGTTATACCGTCGTCCTCGTCTCCTAGTTACCTGTTTTGTTCTTCTTTCTCGTTGAAGTGTTCCAGCATCCCCGTGACATAGTCACCTATGTCTGGCTAGACGATGATGGATGCCATCACACCGAGAGGGCCCTAAGAATACGTCTCCATCATCGGAGGAGCAAATCTCACTTCTAGCTATCTAGTCCCTTGCCAAACTTTATGATGAACCTGTAAGTTGTCATTAGGATCATCTTGTTATAGATGACGTTTGAGAAACCCCAAAGTCCATCGTATGGTAGGAAATGACTACGAGACTCTCATGGTCTGAGGAACTAAAACACATGCTAACATTCTATGTTATAACAATTGATTTTAGAAGATATCATATCGGAGTATAACAAACAAGTTTGGGTCAACTCAATATGATCGTTCTTCTAATGTCATACCCTCAATGTTGTTTTATGACTATCGTTATACTTAACGATTTCCTAAGATCCGGAAGACATGATCACCAACGACACTTGAGCCAGTCTTAGAGGCAAGATTAGGACCCTATTCTTTACCGTTTATCATTCCACACGTCCATATGAGTTTTCCATTGAATCGCATATTCCAGGATCAGAGCCGTTTTAGCATGAAATATAAACTCTTAATTATGAAGATGGAAATATAATAATAAAATATTATTGCCTCTAGGGCATATTCCAACAGAAAGCTCCTCTGTTGCTAACGAGAAAAGTTATGAAGAAATCGGGTCCCCTTTGTTGGGGTTGAATCCGGTGGTTCTTGGGTAGGGGGTCCTGAGTTGTGGATCTTAGATGAATTTTAACATGATAGAAGAGGGACACGATGTTTACCCAGGTTCGGGCCCTCTCGAAGAGGTAAAACCCTACGCCCTGCTTAAATTGTATTGATGTGATGGGCTTCAATGTATAGGATGATCGAGATCGTATGTGTATGTCTCTAACCTAACCCTATGAACTAAACCCTCGGCTTATATAGGCAGCAGTGGTACCTAGGGTTACATGTAGGTCGGTTACATCTAGGGATAAACACGCTAATGATTCGGACGTGCCTTGAACTGCGCACCAAGTCTTTGGAGGATTCTGTCTTGAGTACGTAGTGGGTTATGGCAAACATGACCTATTCTTCAGTTGTATGGGGGGTCCTCTGATGGGGAACGAAGCATGAAAATAAAAAAATCATACGTACACCCAAGAGCTAATCTAGGAGATGCAAGGCAATGAGAGGGGACTGTGTCCATACCCTTGTAGACCAAAAGCGTTAGTGTATGTAACACGGTTGATGTACTCGTACTCTTCACGATCCAATCTGATCTATTGTCGAATGGAGGGCACCTCCGAGATTAGCACACTTTCATCTCGATGGCATCCTCTCCTTCTTGATCAAGGAAGCGAGTAAGAGGAGGTAGATGAGATCGGAACTAGCATGGTGGTATGGTGGTGGTGGTGCCAGCGGAATTCCGGCAGGGCTTCGCCAAGCACGTATCGGAGAAACGTGGGAGGAGTTGGGAGAGGCAATGTGCAAGGGTGAAGGGGTAGCTGCCCCCATGCGCATCCCCCTTCTACCTACTCCTTGCTGGAGATCTCAGCGATCTCCGTGCCCGGCTCCAGCAGCATGGGCGGCAGCTGCAGCTCCAGCTCCTCTGGCTGCTCCGCTCCGACCTCCTCCTTCTCTATCTCCATGTCGAGTTCGGCAAAGAGCGTGTCAGACGTCGCTTGCTCCTGTCGGAGGAACTGCTGGTTGGCCTCCACATAGGCCTCATCGTGGATGGACTCCAGGATGGCATGCTGCTCCTGATGGAAATAAGCCATAGAGGCAATAATAAAATGGTTATTATTATATTTTCTTAATCATGATAAATTTTTATTATTCATGCTAGAATTATATTGACCGGAAACTTAAATACATGTGTGGATACATAAACAAACACTGTGTCCCTAGTAAGCCTTTATTAGACTAGCTCGTTGATCAAAGATGGTTAAGGTTTCCTAACCATAGACATGTGTTGTCATTTGATAATGGGATCAAATCATTAGGAGAATGATGTGATGGACAAGACCCATTCGTTAGCTTAGCATAATGATCGTTCAGTTTTATTGCTATTGCTTTCTTCATGTCAAATACATATTCCTTCGACTATGAGACTATGCAATTCCCAGATACTGGAGGAATACCTTGTGTGCTATCAAACATCACAACGTAACTGGGTGATCATAAAGATTCTCTACAGGTATCTCTCGAGGTATTTGTTGAGTTGTCATAGATCGAGATTAGGATTTGTCACTCCGAGTATCAGAGAGGTGTCTCCGGGTCCTCTCGGTAATACACATCATAAGCTTGCAAGCAAACGACTAAGGAGTTAGTCACGAGGTGATGTATTATGGAACGAGTAAAGAGACTTACCCGTAACAAGATTGAACTAGGTATAGAGATACCGACGATCGAATCTCGGGCAAGTAAGATACCGATGGACAAAGGGAATTACGTATATTGTCATAACGGTTCGACCAATAAAGATCTTCATAGAATATGTAGGAGCCAATATGGGCATCCAGGTTCCGCTATTGGTTATTGACCGAAGAGGTGTCTCGGTCATGTCTACATAGTTCTCGAACCCATAGGGTCCGCACGCTTGACGTTCATTGATGATATAGTATTATATGAGTTATGTGATTTGTTGATCGAATGTTGTTCGGAGTCCCGAATGAGATAAAGGACATGATGAGGAGTCCCAAGATGGTCGAGAGGTAAAGATTGACATATAGGACGATGGTATTCGGACACTGGAAGTGTTTCGGAGGGTACCGGGTACTTATCGGGTCACCGGAAAGGAGTTTCGAGCACCCCCGTCAAAGATATGGGCCTTATGGGCCAAGAGCCCAAGAGAGGGAACACACCAGCCCACAGGGGGCTGGTGCGCCCCTATACAGGCCGGCCCTATGAGGAGGAGAAGGAAAGAGGGGAGGGAAAGGAAAGTGTGGAGTAGGACTCCCCCTTCCTTCCCTCCCCCCTCTTTCCTTCCCCCTACTTCTTACAAGGGGCGCAGGGTAAGGTAGCATCCCTACGGCTGCCGCCAGGTCTCTTGGGGTGCCCTTGGGGCTGTCTGCTCCCTTCCCACCTATATATACATGGGTAGGGGCACCACACAAAGGCACACAACATTGTCTTAGCCGTGTGCGGCGCCCCCGTCAACCGTTTACTCCCTCGGTCATATTTTCGTAGAGCTTGGGAGAAGCCCTGTGGAGATCGCATCACCATCACCGCCACCACGCCATCGTACTGTCGAAACTCATCTACTACCTCGAAGTCTTGCTCGATCAAGAAGGTGAGGGACATCATCGAGCTGAACGTGTGCAGAACACGGAGGTGCCGTACGTTCGGTACTCGATCGTTTAGATCTCGAAGAAAGTTCGACTACATCAACCACGTTGTGAAACGCTTCCGCTTATGGTCTACAAGGGTATGTAGACACACTCTCCCCCTCGTTGCTATGCATCTCCATGGATAGATCATTGCGTGTGCGTAGAAAATTTTTGTTTTCCATGCAACGATTCTCAACAGTGGCATCATGAGCCAGGTCTATGCGTAGATGATATGCACGAGTAGAACACAAAGAGTTGTGGGTGATGATAGTCATATTACTTACCACCAACGTCTTATTTTGATTCGGCGGTATTGTAATATGAAGCGGCCCAGACAACCCTTACATGTCCACGCACATGAGACTAGTTCCACCGACAGACATGCAACTAGTTTTGCATAAAGGTGTCTCGCGGGTGTCTGTTTCTCCTACATTAGTTGAATCGAATTTAACTGCAGCCAGTCCTTGAAGAAGGTTAAAACAGCAAACTTGACGAAACACCATTGTGGTTTTATGCATATCTAAGAACGGTTCTTGATAGAAGCATGTAGCAGCCACGTAAAACTTGCAACAACAAAGTAAAGGACGACTAACTTGTTTTTGCAGGGCATGTTGTGATGTGATATGGTCAAGACATGATGTGATATACGTTATTGTATGAGATGATCATGTTTTGTAAAGTTATCAGCAACCGACAGGAGCCTTATGGTTGTCTCTTTATTGTATGAAATGCAAACACCATGTAATTCCTTTACTTTATCACTATGTGTTAGCGATAGTTGTACAAGCAATAGTTGGCAAGACGACCACGACGCAACGATGGAGATCAAGGTGTCGAGCCGGTGACGATGGAGATCATGACGATGCTTTGGATATGGAGATCAAAAGCACGAGATGATGATGGCCATATCATGTCACATATTTTGATTGCATGTCATGTTTATCTTTTATGCATCTTATTTTGCTTATGTACGGCGGTAGCATTATAAGATGATCCCTTAACTAAATTTCAAGGTAAAAGTGTTCTCCCTGAGTATGCACCGTTGCTACAGTTCATTGTGTTGAGACACCGCGTGATGATCGGGTGTGATAGACTCTACGTTCACATACAACGGGTGCAAGATAGTTTTGCACATGCGGAATACATAGGCTAAACTTGACGAGCTTAGCATGTACAGACATGGCCTCAGAACACTGGAGACCGAAAGGTCGAACGTGAATCATATAGTAGATCAACATAGAGATGTTCACCATTTATGACTACCCCATCTCACGTGATGATCGGACATGGGTTAGTTGATTTGGATCACGTATCACTTAGATGACTTGAGGGATGTCTATTTAAGTGAGAGTTCTTAAGTAATTTCATTAATTGAACTTAATTTATCATGAACTTAGTCCTGATAGTATTTTCATATCTATGTTGTAGATCAATAGCTCGTGATGTAGCTCCCCTATTTTTGATATGTTCCTAGAGAAAACTAAGTTGAAAGATGATAGTAGCAATGATGCGGACTGGGTCCGTGATCTGAGGATTATCCTCATTGCTGCACAGAAGAATTATGCCCTTGATTCACCGCTAGGTGACAGACCTAATGCAGGAGCAGTGTAGCGACCCGACCTCAGACGGTCAAGCCTCTGTGTATCTGTGCCATCCCTAGATCGGTATGCTGGCACACACAGTACATCAATGTATATATCAAAGTGCAATCACATGTATAAATAACGTAAAATGGATATATACCTCATAAGTCTCAGCGGAAACAAACAATCAGGTGTGAAGTCCCATCAACGCCATCGGTAGGTTGAGTGTAGACCGTAACCCTGTACCGTACTCTTACTCGTCGGAAGGAACATATCTGCAACATGAGACGTTGCAGCCGTGTAGGTCAGTACATTGAATGTACCGGCAAGATCACAATATGAGGAAAATAGATGATAAAACCATTCTATATGCAATATGGCTTTGTGGCTCTGTGTCTGATGTTTTGCGTAAAAGCTGGTTTTATTTACCCTACAACAAAGGAATATCAGGAGTCTGTACTACGGAGTTTTCTATCATGACAAGGTTCCGCCAACCGATGTCTCATAGCCCAAATCATCATAAGTTGCCCACAATTAAGTTATCAATCCGGTGTTGAGAGTTCCGAGATAGATCCAAGTCCAGAGGCTCAAATTGTCCGTAACCGGGGACACGGCTAATCGATTAGGTTTTAACCCTCTGCAGAGGTTTGTACACTTTACCCGCAAGATTCGATCCCTCTCTTTTCATTCTCGCACTTCAGGGTGTTTGAGAACAAGATGACCGAAACATGGTCTTCCGAAGAGTTCCTCTGACCATTGTCCGGTGCTCATCCAATCCTACCATAGTTCTACATCTGCTAGCACCGTCCCAGCCAGTGTCACCACTAAGGTCAACCAAGCCAGAGCCCATAGTGACTTGCGGTTGCACAGGTAAGCTTCCGGGGATGAAGTATCCTCCCGTCTCTTTGAGTCTGGGTGAAGCTTTCCGCAAGATGTCATGGCGCTTCTCCATGCATCCCGGCCAACCACTGGTTTCTCCAGGGTGCCCGTCAACCGTCCTTCACCCAGTAGTGTGTATTGAATTCTTGTCTCGAGTCTCGAAATCTTGAGGAGTCCTGAAGATGCAGTCCTTGCAGATGCCATCATGAAGTTGTCGTCTTTGACGTAAAGTCCTTCATTCTCACACCACTCCCGAGCACTCATACCAACCCCGTCTACTACAGCGTAGCATTAAAACTATATACGTCCCGGGCTTGGTAACAGGGAGGTGGGTTCCTACCTCATGCATTCTACTCAACTACAAGAATCAATATCACTGCTGGAGAAGTTGTTGCAAGGATGACACTAAATGCAATAAAAATATAGGTATGAAAAACATGGTCAAAGTGAACTTGCCTGGTATGTTGATGAAGATATAAACGCTCTCGGAAACTTGATAAAACTATTCGTCACTCCGATGTAAATCTATATAGTCAAACATGGTAATCATATAAACAATACTAGCACTCGAAATAACAATAAAAACAAGAAGAAAACCAAAGGAAACCAAAGGAAAACTTCGAAAGAAAACTTCAAGGAAAACTAGTGCAGACCAAATTCACACAAATCTTACATAACATCACTAAATTACTCTAATAACTTTTCTACAGTAAAGAAAATAAAATTCTAATAAAACAACAACGAAAAATTTACTAAAGCATTTACTAGCAAAAGGAACTAGTATGAAAACTATTGTAACTGACTAGTTAACACCAGAACAACTATAACAACTAGCAAAAGACAAAAGTAAACAATACTAAAATAATTATCAAACTAATTTACTCCTAAATAACAGAATCAATGACAACATATAATGAAGTGGCAAAAAGAGTTAGTTTTGAAACTAATGGAACTACTTTTATCAACTATCACTATGAACTAAACAAACAAATACTAAAATAGTAGCTAAACACTAGTAAATAACTACAAAAATTTATCTACTGCAGTCTAACATAAACATACGACAACATGTAAAAATTTACAAAAGGAATTAACTAAAAATAATTAAAAACACCAATTATATGACCAAAACAACTACATAAGCAAAACAGTACTGTTTTCGCAATAAACCTAATTAAATTAAACTAAAAAAATGAATAACTATAAGCTACTGGATAGACAAAACAGTAACAAAACAGTAGCAAAAAGAATCAATCAAAAATATTTCATAAAATTCAAGATACGGCCAAAATAGCGATTTGGATAAATTTCATCAAATTCAGTTTTAAACTACTCACATTTGAAATCCAATGGTACAAGCAGAAACTTCAACAAATTTTGAATCTAATTCAAAAAGAATCAATCAATTTGGATCTAAAACATAAAAGTTATAAGCAATATAAAATCAGAACTATTCTGTTTTTAAAACAGAAACGAAAAAAAACTAACGGGCGCTACGGGGTGTGCGAGCTGAAACTAAACAGCGCTCGGGCGGAAAATAGTAGAAACGTGTACGGGCTAAAATAGAAAGACCGATCGGCTAAACCGACTCGACCTGAACCGATCTAAACCGAATAAAACTGAAACGAACCGGAACTAAACTGATCTATAAACAGAAAAACCTAACCGTTCGTTAGATCTAATCTAGCGCGTCAATAACAGATCGGACGAAGGGGAATGGCTCACCGCGGTGGGGCGAGCTCCGGCGAGGTCATCGGCGGCGGTGGCGGCTCGGGGACGATGCAGTGAGGTCTCCAGTGGTCCTCGACGACGGTGAAGACGCCCAGGCGATGCGGAAGACAACGGCGATGCCGATGGTGGTCGGCGGTGAGCTCGGGGACGTCAGAGGAGGACGGCGGTGAGGTTGAGGCGGCGATGGCGTTCGGGCGTCGGCGGATGACGGCGCTCCGGTGGGTTTCGGGCTCGGGCGAAGGCATGGGGAGATGCGGACGAGCGATGGGGTTGTGGTGGTGATCTTAGGTGGCGGCAAGGTGGCGGGGTCGAGTGCTGCGGCGGCAATGGTGTGGCGGCGGAGCTCGGGCTCCGGCGAGGGATTGCAGGCGATGGAGAGGGGTTCGGGGGTCAGGAAGGGGTAGAACGGGGTGAGGGGAGGGGTATATATATAGGGGGAGGGGTTTCCTTGGTGGAGGGGGCGAATCAGGGGAGGATCCCGCGATCTCCGGGATACGCCGGCGGCGGCGGTGGTTCTGGCGTGGGGAGGAAGAAGAGGAAGATGCGGGCGGGGCGATCGGGCAGTGGGCCCCAGCGGTCAGCGGCAGAGGGCGAGCGAGGAGAGAGCGGGCGACCGAGGCGAAGGGGCTCCGGGCGTGCGCGTGGCTGCTGGGCCAGCCTAGCGCGTAGATGGGCCGAGGGAGAGCGAGAGAGAGAAAATTAGGTGGGCCCTTGGTCCGTTGGCTTCGGCTAATTTTTTTTATAAAGCACAGACAAGAAAACTAAATAAAGGAAAAACAATAATACTTTTATATAGACATATTATATATCAAAATGACAGGAAGAATAAATCCTACAACATGAACATTTTTACATGGTGAAATAAAATTCACATAAATTCTAATAAATCAAAAAGTGCTACTGATGCAATTAAAATTCAAATAAAATTACATTAAGATACCAAAATTATTTCAAACTAAATTTTCTCCATTTTTATAATGTAGGGAATCATTTTACCCTATTTTCCATATAGTTTAATTTTGGAGAAAAATAATTCGAAATAAACCAAATAACTCCAAATGGTTTTGAATTTAAAAAAATTCAAACCATCTTCAAACCTTTCTTCATACTTCCAACTCATATTTCATATACTTTGAAGAAGTCATTTTATCTTCCCTCATGAAAATCATTGAGTTGCATAAAGTTTATGAATTTGAAATACTTTCAGATGGAATTCAAATATTCTCTTTTTTTCAAAAACCCTTTTCATTTCAAATGGAAGAAGTCATGTCATCTTCACACTAGTGTTATGATGATAAATGAATTTGAATCCCCAGAGATCAAAAGTCAAAAAGAAAGCCTGGGAAAGTCATTTCATTCCCTCTCATTAAACTTTCAAAAAGTTTCAAATTCCACTCAATTTCACACAATCAATCACTCAACAATCAAACAAACAAATCAGAATTATTTATTTAATATAACATTCCAAAATTTAGAATTTTGGGATGTTACAAGCAGATGCAGACATTATGAACGTTTGACAAACTCGATATGATGACTACTTGATAGTTTAGTGTGCCATTCTTTACGTCTTAGATCCGGAACTTCAAAAACGTTTTGAATGCCATGGAGCATATGAGATGTTCCAAGACCTAAAAATTGGTATTTCAGACTGATGCCCGTGTTGAAAGGTATGAGACCTCTGACAAGTACTTTGCCAACAAGATGGAGGAGAATAGCTCAACCAGTGAGCATGTGCTCAGAATGTTTGGCTACTACAATCGCTTGAATCAAATGGGAGTTAATCTTCCAGATAAGATAGTGAATGACAAAGTTCTCTAGTCACTATCACCAAGCTACTAGAACTTCGTGATGAACTATAATATACAAGGGATGACAAAAATGATTCCCGAGCTCTTCACGATACTGAAAATCAGCAATGGTAGAAATCAAGAAAGAGCATCAAGTGTTGATGGTTGACAAGACCACTAGTTTCAAGAAAAAAGGCAAGGGAAGAAAAGGGAACTTCAAGAAGAATGGCAAGCAAGTTGCCACTCCCGTGAAGAAGCCAAAAGCTGGACCCAAGCCTGTAACTGAGTGCTTCTACTCCAAAGGAAATGGTCACTAGAAGTGGAACTGCCCCAAAAACTTGGCAGATAAGAAGGATGGCAAAGTGAACAAAGGTATATTTGATATACATATTATTGATATGTATTATACTAATGTTTGAAGTAATCACTGGGTATTTGATACCAGTTTAGTTGCTAAGATTAGTAACTCGAAACATGAGTTGTTGAGACTAGTTAAAAGCAAGGTGACGATGTGTGTTGAAAATGATTCCAAGGTTGATATGATCACCATCGCACACTCCCTCTACCTTCGGGATTAGTGTTGAACCTAAATAAATGTTATTTGGTGTTTGCGTTAAGCATGAATATGATTAGATCATGTTTATTGCAATACGGTTATTCATTTAAATTAGAGAATAAGTATTATTCTGTTTACATGAATAAAACCTTCTATGGTCATACACCCAATGTAAATGGTTGATTTAATCTCGATCGTAGTAATATAAATATTCATTATATTGATGCCAAAAGATGCAAAGTTGATAATGATAGTGCAACATATTTGTGGCACTACCGTTTAGGTCATATTGGTGTAAAAAGCATGAAGAAACTCCATGCAGATGGACTTTTGGAATCACTTGATTATGAATCATTTGATACTTGCGAGTCATGCCTCATGGGCAAGATGACTAAAACTCCGTTCTCCAGAACAATGGAGCGAGCTAATGACATATTGAAAATAATACATACCGATGTATGCGGTCCGATGAGTGTTGAAACACGCGGCGGGTATCGTTATTTTCTGACCCTCACAGATGATTTGAGTAAGTATGGGTATATCTACTTAATGAAACACAAGTCTGAAATATTTGAAAACTTCAAAGAATTTCAGAGTGAAGTGAAGAATCATCGTAATAAGAAAATAAAGTTCTTACGGTCTGATCATAGAGGTAAATATTTGAGTTACGAGTTTGGCCTTTTTTTAAAACAATGTGGAACTATTTCATGATGTCTACTACACAACCTTCTTCTTGTAGACGTTGTTGGGCCTCCAAGTGCGGAGGTTTGTAGGACAGTAGCAAATTTCCCTCAAGTGGATGACCTAAGGTTTATCAATCCGTAGGAGGCGTAGGATAAAGATGATCTCTCTCAAGCAACCCTGCAACCAAATAACAAAGAGTCTCTTGTGTCCCCAACACACCCAATACAATGGTAAATTGTATAGGTGCACTAGTTCGGCGAAGAGATGGTGATACAAGTGCAATGTGGATAGTAGATAATAGTATTTGTAATCTGAAATTATGAAAACAGCAAGGTAACTAATGATAAAAGTGAGCGTAAACGGTATTGCAATGCTAGGAAACAAGGCCTGGGGTTCATACTTTCACTAGTGTAAGTTCCCTCAACAATACTAACATAATTGGATCACATAACTATCCCTCAACATGCAAAAAAGAGTCACTCCAAAGTCACTAATAGCGGAGAACGAACGAAGAGATTATGGTAGGGTACGAAACCACCTCAAAGTTATTCTTTCGAATCAATCTGTTGGGCTATTCCTATAAGTGTCACAAACAGCCCTAGAGTTCGTAGTAGAATAACACCTTAAGACACAAATCAACCAAAACCCTAATGTCACCTAGATACTCCAATGTCACCTCAAGTATCCGTGGGTATGATTATACGATATGCATCACACAATCTCAGATTCATCTATTCAACCAACACATAGAACCTCAAAGAGTGCCCCAAAGTTTCTACCGGAGAATCACGACGAAAACGTGTGCCAACCCCTATGCATAAGTTCATGGGCGGAACTCGCAAGTTGATCACCAAAACATACATCAAGTGAATCACGTGGTATCCCATTATCACCACACATACGCACGGCAAGACATACGTCAAGACATACGTCAAGTGTTCTCAAATCTTTAAAGACTCAATCCGATAAAATAACTTCAAAGGGAAAACTCAATTCATTACAAGAGAGTAGAGGGGGAAAGAAACATCATAGGATCCAAATATAATAGCAAAGCTTGCGATATATCAAGATCGTATCACCTCAAGAACATGAGAGAGAGAGAGAGATCAAACACATAGCTACTGGTACATACCCTCAGCCCCGAGGGAGAACTACTCCCTCCTCTTCATGGAGAGAACCGGGATGATGAAGATGGCCACCGGAGAAGGATTGCCCCCTCCGGCAGGGTGCCTGAATGGGTCTAGATTGGCTTTCAGTGGCTACGGAGGCTTCTGGCGGCGGAACTCCCGATCTATTGTGCTCACGGATGTTTTTAGGGTATATTAAGATATATAGGCGGAAGAAGTATGTCAGGGGGGCCATGAGGGGCTCACGAGGGTGGAGGGCGCGCCCTGGGGGGTGGGCGCGCCCCCCTGCCTCGTGACCTCCTCGCAGATCCCCTGACGTGCACTCCAAGTCTTTTGGGCTTCTTTCCTTCCAAAAATGAGTTCCGTGAAGTTTCACGTCAATTGGACTCCGTTTGATTTTCCTTTTCTTCGAAACCCTAAAACAAGGTAAAAACAGAAACTGGCACTGGGCTCTGGGTTAATAGGTTAGTCCCAAAAATGTTATAGAAGTGTATAATAAAGCCCATAAACATCCAAAATAGCAGATAATATAGCATGGAGCAATCAAAAATTATAGATACGTTGGAGACGTATCAGCATCCCCAAGCTTAATTCCTGCTCGTCCTCGAGTAGGTAAATGATAAAAATAGAATTTTTGATGCGGAGTGCTACTTGGCATAATTTCAATGTGATTCTTCTTAATTGTGGTATGAATATTCAGATCCAAAAGATTCAAGACAAAAGTCATATTGACATAAAAATGATAATACTTTAAGCATACTAACTAAGCAATTATGTCTTCTCAAAATAACATGGCCAAAGAAAGTTCATCCCTACAAAATCATATAGTTTAGTCATGTTTCATTTTTGTCACACAAGAATGCTCTCATCATGCACAACCCCTATGACAAGCCAAGCAATTGTTTCATACTTTAGTAATCTCAAACCTATAAACTTTCACGCAATACATGAGCGCGAGCCATGGATATAGCACTATGGGTGGAATAGAATAATGAGGGGGTTATGTGGAGAAGACAAAAAAGGAGAAAGTCCCAAATCAACGAGGCTAATCAATGGGCTATGGAGATGCCCGCCGATTGATGTTAATGCAAGGAGTAGGGATTGCCATGCAACAGATGCACTAGAGCTATAAATGTATGAAAGCTCAACAAAAGAAACTAGTTGGTGTGCATCCAACTTGCTTGCTCACGAAGACCTAGGGCACTTGAGGAGGCCCATTGTTGGAATATACAAGCCAAGTTCTATAATGAAAAATTCCCACTAGTATATGAAAGTGATAACATGAGAGACTCTCTATCATGAAGATTATGGTGCTGCTTTGAAGCACAAGTGTGGTAAAAGGATAGTAGCATTGTCCCTTCTCTCTTTTTCTCTCATTTTTTGGGCCTTCTCTTTTTTATGGACTTTCTTTTTTGGGGGGCCTGCTCTCCTTTTTTATGGCCTTTCTTTTATTCCTCACTTGGGACAATGCTCTAATAATGATGATCATCACACTTCTATTTATTTACAACTCAATGATTACAACTCGATACTAGAGCAAAGATGACTCTATATGAATGCCTCCGGTGGTGTACCGGGATATGCAATGAACCAAGAGTGACATGTATGAAAGAATTATGAACGGTGGCTTTGCCACAAATACTATGTCAACTACATGATCATGCTAAGCAATATGACAATGATGAATGTGTCATGATGAACGGAATGATGGAAAGTTGCATGGCAATATATCTCGGAATGGCTATGGAAATGCCATAATAGGTAGGTATGGTGGCTATTTTGAGGAAGATATAAGGAGGTTTATGTGTGACAGAGCGTATCATATCACGGGGTTTGGATGCACCGGCGAAGTTTGCGCCAACTCTCAATGTGAGAAAGGGCAATGCATGGTACCGAAGAGGCTAGCAAGGATGGAAGGGTGAGAGTGTGTATAATCCATGGACTCAACATTAGTCATAAAGAACTCGCATACTTATTGCAAAAATCTACAAGTCATCAAAACCTCGGCACTACGCGCATGCTCCTAGGGGGATAGATTGGTAGGAAAAGACCATCGCTCGTCCCCAACCGCCACTCATAAGGAGGACAATCAAATAACACCTCATGTTTTAAATTTGTTACACAACATTTACCATACGTGCATGCTACGGGACTTGCAAACTTCAGCACAAGCATTTCTCAATTTCACAACTACTCAACTAGCACGACTTTGATATTATTACCTACATATCTCAAAACAATCATCAAACATCAAACTTCTCTTAGTATTCAATACTCTATATGAAAGTTTTTCTAATCTTGTATACCTTAGCATATTAGGATTTTAAGCAAATTACCATGCTAATTAAGACTCTCAAAATAATATAAGTGAAGCATGAGATATCAATAGTTTCTATAAAACAAATCCACCACCGTGCTCTAAAAGATATAAGTGAAGCACTAGAGCAACAACAAACTACTCCGAAAGATATAAGTGAAGATCAATGAGTAGTCGAATAATTATGCAACTATGTGAAGACTCTCTAACATTTAATAATTTCAGATCTTGGTATTCTATTCAAACAACAAGCAAATCAAAATAAAATGACATCTAAGAATAGCAAACATCATGTGAAGAAGTAAAAACTTAGGATCAACCGAAACTAACCGATAATTGTTGAAGAAGAAAGGTGGGATGCCAACCGGGGCATCCGCAAGCTTAGATGCTTGAGACTTCTTGAAATATTATCTTGGGGTGCCTTGGGCATCCCCAAGCTTGAGCTTTTGTGTCTCCTTAATTCCTCTCATATCAAGGTCTCCCTAAATATCAAAAGCTTCATCCACACAAAACTCAACAAGGACTCGTGAGATAAGTTAGTATAAACCATTGCCAAAATCTTATCATACTCTACTGTAGCAAATCACTAAAATTATTATTCAACATTGCATACTAAATGCCTCTGCATATTTAATAGCCCTATCCTCAAATAGAATCATTAAAGAAGCAAACATATGCAAACAATGCAAACATAACAGCAATCTGCCTAAACAGGATAGTCTGTAAAGAATGCTGCAACATCCATATTTCCCTAGCTCCAAAAATTATGAAAGAAAATTCCCACTGTAGTAAATTTATCAGAGCTTAATATGAAAAAGGTTTCAACATTTTCTCACATTCTGAATTTTCTAGGGAATTATTGCAACAGCGGTAAACTTTCTGTTTTCAAACAGCAACATGTGGACTTCTAAAATAGGCATAGTAAAGACTATCAATGCCACTTTTATTAAAATAAAAGATGCAAAACATTGTTCTAAATAACAGCAAGAAAATCATAACAAAATAAATTGACACTCCAAGCAAAACACATATCATGTGGCGAATAAAAATATAGCTCCAAGTAAAGTTACCGATGAACGAAGACGAAAGAGGGGATGCCTTCCGGGGCATCCCCAAGCTTAGGATCTTGGCTATCCTTGAATATTACCTTGAGGTGCCTTGGGCATCCCCAATCTTAGGCTCTTGCCACTCCTTATTCCATAGTCCATCGAATTCTTACCCAAAACTTGAAAACTTCACAACAGAAAACTTAACAGAAAACTCGTAAGCTCCGTTAGTATAAGAAAATAAATCACCACTTCAAGGTACTGTAAAGAACTCATTATTTATTTATATTGGTGTTAAACCTACTGTATTCCAACTTATCTATGGTTTATAAACTATTTTACTAGCCATTGATTCATCAAAATAAGTAAACAACATAATGAAAACAGAATCTGTCAAAAACAGAACAGTCTGTAGTAATCTGAATCAAACGTATACTTATGGAACTCATAAAATTCTCAAATAAATTGCTGGACCTGAGGAATTTATATATTAATAATCCGCAAAAATAATTAACTAAATATCACTTTCTAAATAAAAATGGCATCAATTCTCGTGCGCGCTAAAGTTTCTGTTTTTTTACAGCAAGATCAACAAGACTTTCCCCAAGTCTTCCCAACGGTTCTACTTGGCACAAATACTAATTAAAATATAAAAACTCAATCATAACAGAGGCTAAATAAATTATTTATTACTAAACAGGAACAAAAAGCAATGAACTAAAATAAAATTGGGTTGCCTCCCAACAAGCGCTATCGTTTAATGCCCCTAGCTAGGCATGATGATTTCAATGATGCTCACATAAAAGATAAGAATTGAAACATAAAGAGAGCATCATGAAGAATATGACTAGCACATTTAAGTCTAACACACTTCCTATGCATAGGGATTTTGTGAGCAAACAATTTATGAGAACAATAATCAACTAGCATAGGAAAGCAAAACAAGCATAACTTCAAGATTTTAAGCACATAGAGAGGAAACTTGATATTATTGCAATTCCTACAAGCATATGTTCCTCCCACATAATAATTTTCAGTAGCGTCATGAATGAATTCAACAATATAACCAGAACCTAAAGCATTGTTTTCATGATGCATAAGCATAGAAATTTTACTACTCTCCACACAAGCAAAATTCTTCTCATGAATAATAGTGGAAGCAAACAAAACAAAATAACTATCATGTGATTGAAAATTAAGATCAAGATGACAAGTTTCATGGTTATCATTATTCTTTAAAGCATACGTGTCATCACAATAATCATCATAAATAGGAGGCATGCTTTCATCATAATAAATTTGCTCATCAAAACTTGGGGGACAAAAAATATCATCTTCATCAAACATAGCTTCCCCAAGCTTGTGGCTTTGCATATCATTAGCATCATGGATATTCAAGGAATTCATACTAAGAACATTGCAATCATGGTCATCATTCAAATATTTAATGCCAAACATTCTAATGCATTCTTCCTCTAGCACTTGAGCACAATTATCGGAATCCTTATTCTCACGAAAGACATTAAAAAGATGAAGCATATGAGGTAACCTTAATTCCATTTTTTGTAAGTTTCTTTTATAAACTAAACTAGTGATAAAACAAGAAATTAAAAGACTCGATTGCAAGATCTAAAGATATACCTTCAAGCGCTAACCTCCCCGGCAACGGTGCCAGAAAAGAGCTTGATGTCTACTACACAACCTTCTTCTTGTAGACGTTGTTGGCCCTCCAAGTGCAGAGCTTTGTAGGACAGTAGCAAATTTCCCTCAAGTGGATGACCTAAGGTTTATCAATCCGTAGGAGGCGTAGGATGTAGATGGCCTCTCTTAAGCAACCCTGCAAGCAAATAACAAAGAGTCTCTTGTGTCCCCAACACACCCAATACAATGGTAAATTGTATAGGTGCATTAGTTCGGCGAAGAGATGGTGATACAGGTGCAATATGGATAGTAGATAATAGTATTTGTAATCTGAAATTATAAAAACAGCAACGTAACTAATGATAAAAGTGAGCGTAAACGGTATTGCAATGCTAGGAAACAAGGCCTAGGGTTCATACTTTCACTAGTGTAAGTTCCCTCAACAATACTAATATAATTGGATCACATAACTATCCCTCAACATGCAACAAAGAGTCACTCCAAAGTCACTAATAGCGGAGAACGAACGAAGAGATTATGGTAGCGTACGAAACCATCTCAAAGTTATTCTTTCCAATCAATCCGTTGGGCTATTCCTATAAGTGTCACAAACAGCCTAGAGTCCATACTAGAATAACACCTTAAGACACAAATCAACCAAAACCCTAATGTCACCTAGATACTCCAATGTCACCTCAAGTATCTGTGGGTATGATTATACGATATGCATCACACAATCTCAGATTCATCTATTCAACCAACACATAGAACCTCATAGAGTGCCCCAAAGTTTCTACCGGAGAATCACGACGAAAACGCGTGCCAACCCCTATGCATAGGTTCATGGGCGGAACCCGCAAATTGATCACCAAAACATACATCAAGTGAATCACGTGGTATCCCATTGTCACCACAGATACGCACGGCAAGACATACATCAAATGTTCTCAAATCTTTAAAGACTCAATCCGATAAGATAACTTCAAAGGGAAAACTCAATTCATTACAAGAGAGTAGAGGGGGAAAGAAACATCATAGGATCCAAATATAATAGCAAAGCTCGCGATACATCAAGATCGTATCACCTCAAGAACACGAGAGAGAGAGAGAGAGAGAGATCAAACACATAGCTACTGGTACATACCCTCAGCCCCGAGGAAGAACAACTCCCTCCTCATCATGGAGAGCACCGGGATGATGAAGATGGCCACCGGAGAAGGATTGCCCCCTCCCGCAGGGTGCCGGAACGGGTCTAGATTGGCTTTCGGTGGCTATGGAGGCTTATGGCGGCGGAACTCCCGATCTATTATGCTCACGGATGTTTTTAGGGTATATGGAGATATATAGGCGGAAGAAGTACGTCAGGGGGGCCACGAGGGGCTCACGAGGGTGGAGGGCGCGCCCCCCTGCCTCGTGACCTCCTCGCAGATCCCCCGACGTGCACTCCGAGTCTTCTGGGCTTATTTCCTTCCAAAAATGAGTTCCGTGAAGTTTCAGGTCAATTGGACTCCATTTGATTTTCCTTTTCTTCGAAACCCTAAAACAAGGTAAAAACAGAAACTGGCACTGGGCTCTGGGTTAATAGGTTAGTCCCGAAAATGATATAAAAGTGTATAATAAAGCCCATAAACATCCAAAACAGTAGATAATATAGCATGGAGCAATCAAAAATTATAGATACGTTGGAGACGTATCATTTCACAACTAGCGCCACCTAGAACACCACAGCGTAATGGTGTGTTCGAACATCGTAACCGTACTTTATTAGATATGGTGCGATCTATGATGTCTCTTACCGATTTACCACTATCGTTTTGGGGTTAGGCATTAGAGACAATTGCATTCACGTTAAATAGGGCACCGTCTAAATCCGTTGAGACGACACTGTATGAACTGTAGTTTGGCAAGAAACCTAAGCTGTCGTTTATTAAAGTTTGGGGTTGCGACACTTATGTCAAAAGGCTTCAGCCTGATAAGCCTGAACCAAAATCGGAGAAGTGTGTCTTCATAGGATACCCTAAATAAACAATTGGGTACACCTTCTACCACAAATCCGAAGGCAAGATCTTTGTTGCCAAGAATGGAAACATTTTAGAGAAGGAGTTTTTCTCAAAAGAAGTGAGTGAGAGGAAAGTAGAACTTAACAAGGTAATTATACCTTCTCTCGAATTGGAAAGTAGCTAATTAGAGAAATCCATTCTTGTGGTGCCTACACCAACTAGAGAGGAAGCTAATGATGATGATCATGAAACTTCAGATCAAGTTACTACTGGACCTCGTAGGTCGAACAGAGCACGTTCTGCACCAGAGTGGTACGGTAATCTTGTTCTGGAAGTCATGTTACTAGACCATGACGAACCTACGAACTATGACGAAGCCATGATGAGCCCAGATTCCGATAAATGGCTTGAGGCCATGAAATTTGAGATAAGATCCATGTATGAGAACAAAGTGTGGACTTTGGTGGACTTGCCCAATGATCGGCGAGCCATAGAGAATAAATAGATCTTCAAGAAGAAGACTGACGCTGATGGTAATGTTGTTGTCTACAAAGCTCGACTTGTCACAAAAGGTTTTTGACAAGTTCAAGGAGTTGACTACGATGAGACTTTCTCACCCGTAGCGATGCTTAAGTCTGTCCGAATCATGTTAGCAATTGCCGCATTTTATGATTACGAAATCTCACAAATGGACGTCAAAACTGCATTCCTTAATGGATTTCTTAAAGAAGAGTTGTATATGATGCAACCAGAAGGTTTTGTCGATACCGAAGGTGCTAACAAAGTGTGCAAGCTTCAGCGATCCATGTATGGGCTGGTGCAAGCATCTCGGAGTTGGAAGATACACTTTGATGAGGTGATCAAAGCATATGGTTTTATACAGACTTATGATGAAGCCTGTATTTACAAGAAAGTGAGTGGGAGCTCTGTAGCATTTCTGATATTATATGTGGATGGCATATTGTTGATTGGAAATGATATAGAATTTCTGGATAGCATAAAAGGATACTCAAATAAGAATTTTTCAATGAAAGACCTCGGTGAAGCTGCTTACATATTGGGCATCAAGATCTATAGAGATAAATCAAGACTCTTGATAAGAATTTCAATGAGTACATACCTTGACAAGATTTTGAAGAAGTTCAAAAATGGATCAGTCAAAGAAGGAGTTCTAGCCTGTATTGTAAGGTGTGAAGTTGAGTAAGACTCAAAACCCGACCACGGCAAAAGATAGAGAGAGAATGAAAGTCATCCCCCATGCCTCAGCCATAGATTCTATAAAGTATGTCATGTTGTGTACCAAACCTGCTGTGCACCTTGCCACGAGTTTGGCAAGGGGATACAATAGTGATCCAGGAGTAGATCACTAGACAACGGTTAAAATTATCCTTAGAGGACTAAGAAAATATTTCTCGGTTATGAGGTGATAAAGAATTCGTCGTAAAGAGTTACGTCGATGCAAACTTTTACACCGATGCAGATGACTCTGAGTCTCAATCTGGATACGTATTGAAAGTGGGAGCAATTAGTTAGAGTAGCTCCATGCGAAGCATTGTAGACATAGAAATTGACAAAGTACATACGGATCTGAATGTGACAGACCCGTTGACTAAACTTCTCTTGGAAAAGGGGGCGCAGGGCAAGGCAGCCCACAAGGGGCTGGTGCGCCCTTATACAGGCCGGCCCTATGAGTAGGAGAAGGAAAGAGGGGAGGAAAAGGAAAGTGTGGAGTAGGACTCCCCCTTCCTTCCCTCTCCCCCCTCTTTCCTTCCCCCTTCTTCTTACAAGGAAAGGGGGCGCAGGGCAAGGCGGCAGCCCTGGTCTCTTGGGGCGCCCTAGGGGCTGCCTCCTTGCCCTCCCACTTATATAAACATGGGTAGGGGGCGCCACACAAAGACACACAACATTGTCTTAGCCGTGTGCGGCGTCCCCGTCCATCGTTTACTCCCTCGGTCATATTTTCGTAGAGCTTAGGCGAAGTCCTACGGAGATCGCATCACCAACACCGTCACCACGTCGTCGTATTGTTGGAACTCATTTACTACCTTGACGTCTTGCTGGATCAAGAAGGCGAGGGACGTCACTGAGCTGAACGTGTGCAGAACGTGGAGGTTTTGTACGTTTGGTACTCAATCGTTTGGATCGCGAAGGAAGTTCGACTACATCAACCGCGTTGTGAAACGCTTCCGCTTGCGGTCTACGAGGGTATGTAGACACACTCTCCCCCTCGTTGTTATGCATCTCCATAGATAGATCATTGCGTGTGCGTAGAAATTTTTTGTTTTCCATGCAACGATTGCCAACAGCTCCACCATCTCCGCGGCTTGGGTGACGGCGAACTCCACCTCCGCCATGGTGAACCCCAGAGCAGACTGCTCCGCCTCCTCATTTGGGTCCGACAGTTGCTCTTCATCCTCCTCTTCCGGCTGCTCCTCCTCCTCCTCCTCCTTCGGCTCCGGCGAGTCCGATGGCAGCCCGACAGCTATGCGGGAGGCGCGCCTCGCCAGGATCTCCTCCGCGATCTGCCTCCGGCGATCCGGCGTCAGTATAGCGTACATCATGATATAGCGTCGGACCATGGCGATGGCGGAGAGCGGGAGAGAGGAGGCGGACGGGCTCGGGTGGCGGCGTAGAGAGGGAGAAGGTGGATGGACCAGGGTTGGGGGACGCCGGCTGGCTTAAATAGTTGGATTTGGCCTTGGGCGGCGAGCCGGAGCGGCGCCACGCGGTGTTCACACCATGGCAACAAAGGAGGTGTCCATCGGACCGCAGGGTTTCCGATCTTTTCCGCCTGGGACCTTGCAGCCAGTCCTACGTGGTGGGCGCGCCCTAGCGCACCATATTTGACTGGATATGAGGTGTTCCGGTTAGCCCAAACGTTCAAGACTCGTTTGAGGCGCCCGTCTGAGTTAGATTTTCGTGACCGATCACTGACCGGGTGAGCCGTCCGGGCCTTCATGACCGGTTTGAGACGTCTGGCTGTACATGCTCCAAGGACCAGTCCCTCATCCCACCCCGCTGTAAACTATGAAGAAAACGACCGGTAGCTGTTCCCACAAGGAGCTAAGGTACTGTAAGCGATACTCCTACAGCCAGAACTTGGTGGTCCTAGAGAGAAACAGTCACAGTAACAAGGATCACAAAATTAATTTCTTTCTGTACACTATAAAAAGAGTTCTGATCGCCGTACTTCGCTGCTTACTGTAAAACATCGGTCCCCTCATAGGCCGTAGCCCTGTCCGGTGAAGCACTCGGAGCCAGTACAGGACCAGCTTGAATGGCCCAAGCCAAAAAACTGCTGGTGAAACACTAGTGGGATGCCAAACCTCAGCCTCTTCAGGTTCAAGGATACTCCTACCTAGGATAGGATAGGACCCCGCCTCTTCCTCCTTGTCTCTGCCTGCCGCCGCGCCGTTGGAGGGAAATTCCAACCGCGCCAAAAAATTCACAAGCTTGGGGTCAGGTACCGTACCAACAAATGGAAGCCAGCATTTGACCAGGGATTCAAACGCACACTTTGTGCTTGTGTGGCTCTGCTGCCATTTGACTTGGAGCGCCAATTTTATACTACTCTCAACTTAATACCACTACCGTGACTCTGACATGCAGCAGCAATACAATTATACAGTACAACAAATGTCACCGCAAGCCTCCATTTGCCTTGCATACGTACGTACGTACACTTCAGTCCACCTAATTATAAGTATTAGCACTCCTCTTGTGAGTCGCCCACGTCTCCAACCATGTGGGTGCATGACATAAGCAAGGAACAAATCACGCTTAAAAAATCTACTACTCATAATTTGCTCGAGGAGGTTGACCACTCCACATGTCAGAGAATGCGCATTAAAGCCCGGCCCTGCCAGTTCAAATCTCTAGGCACATGCTACTGGCCTGCCACTGCCGCTGCCATGGTCATCTTCCATCTCTGTTCCAGTATAGCCCAGCAGGCCACGCGAGGAAGCGCGCCACAGCATTTTGAATTCCCTCGTACTGCCACCCACAGGCCCGCCCATCCTCCCCGTTGGCTCGCCTCGTATTCCGTAGATTCCAACAACACACGGCCATGATGGTAGTAGAACATACGGTACGGTACACATTTTTTAAGCAACGCCAGTGGGTGGTTTTGAGTTGATAAAGGAAAGGAACGGGCGAGCAATCAGAGGCGACACGCTCGCACAACCAGCGTGACAACGAGCGGAGACCAATCAACCCGACGGGGGCCGTGCCACTGGTGCACCGCCCGGCCGGTGTGTCTCGGCAACGTGAGAGCCACATGGGCGCCGGCTGCGCCAGCTCGGACGCACCCACCTTTCCACCGATGCAGACAGCAGACCACCGAACCGGACCGGACGGACGGCCAGGTTCCTAGCAGCAGCAGCAGCAGCAGCAATGATGGTAGGTACGGTACGTGGAGTAGAGCCGTTCCGAGCGAGAAAGCAAAATACAAAAAACCGTACTACTCCTACTTGGGAAGAATTCGGTCTCCCATGAGACTCGACACCCGCGGTCGCTAGCTAGTACTCCCTCCGTTCTAAATTATTGTTCGCAGAAATGGATGTATCTAGAACTAAAATACATTTAGATCGACAAGTAATTCAGAACGAAGAGAGTAACTCGTACGAATCGTCTCAAATTTTTTGGCACGACCTGCAGTGGAATGAGCTCGATCGCCAGAGGATTTTTGCCTAATTTCTGCGTTACAGTACAAGTTAGACCCGAATCTCACCAATAAGCTACTGCTAGGACCGAACATTCCGAAAGTGTTTTAGCACATATCCGTCGCCCCAAGAAGTACGACAAGAATCCAGGAAAAGGCGTTCCGGAAAGAAACATTTGGGAACGCGGCAATCCGCTTTGTCCGATCGTGCCATTGCAGGCAGTACCCTTCAAAGAGATACGCATCGGATTGCCGTCCTCTCCAATTCGCTGCGGAAGGCATCCCAAATGTGCCCTCGACATGTGGCGCGGCCACTTTCGATCCGGGCCGAGCCGGTGGAGAAAGCGGGAGACGGCGCCCAGAACAAAGCCGGACGCCTTGACCGGGTCAGAGCGGCACGGCAGGGCGCAACGGGACGACAGGATGGAGCCATGCGAGGCCGTAACGGAATCTGCACTCGCCTGCCAACGCACGGACGGAGCGCCGGACAGGGACCGACGATGGAAGAAGATTCAGAAGAGGTCGGTCGTTCGTCCGTCCCGGCCCCGACCTCTTGATTTTAAACGGAGTCTCGCAAATAATTGAGGCGTGGAATTACGGGGATCCAGACACAGCACAGGCGTCGCCGTCAGGCCATGACACGAGCCGTGAAGATGCAAGATACCGGGGGGCCCGGCCCGGCCGGGGAAGAAGATTCTTTGGAGGCGGATGGCCCGTTAACTCCAGTCGGAACCATCAGCTATACAATTAACAAAGAACCGAGCACCCCCCCTTGTTAAGCAACTATACGTCACATGATTAGACTTTTGCGCCCAAGTGGAGTGCACCCACCACCTCTGTCGAACCTACTCCCTCCCAAGTGTAATTAATCACTGAGCTACGACACTCGATCAATTTCACATGCAAAAATAATTCCAAAACAGAAATGTAACAAGGAGGAAAAGCCCAAGCACCGAACAAAAAACAGCACTATATCTTTCCTTATTATAGAAGATGGGGGTTCCTTATTCACGAAGCAACCGAGCGATGCCAAAAGGGATGATGATGGTACGTGCGTACACATGACTGACCGAAGTGGAATTGCAACAACGCAAATCCAATCCAAGCCTTAAGCACAAATGGAAACATGGAGCTCTTATTTCTTTCCTCCTTGCTTATATCTTACAGCGACGCCTTTCCGAACCGCCGACGATATTTTCCCAATCATCGTCAGTTCATCACCTTAACACAGCTAGAAGAACTACTTGGCAGGCAGCGCCATAGCTCCGAAACTTCTTCCTTCGTCGGATCCACGACGACACTTATTATTCCTCCCGGCAACAACCTACGGAGGCCATGCCATGGATTTTGTTTCTCCTCCGTTGTTTGCTCGTCGGCGTCCATCCATCCATCCATCCAGCACCAACCGTCCCCCAAAATAACCAATATATCACCCACACGCACCCACGCACGCACGCACAAAAGAACACCTAACGCTGATGCTACCGCCACCGCCTCCTACCTCTAGCTAACTTCTACCTAGCGCTAACCATCGATGATGATAGTAATACGTAGTAATACTTAAATATGGCAGTGATCCATGGAAACGCGGGGAGACGGAGACGGACGGACGATGCATCTCAGTACGTCCACTCCGGCGGGAGATTGACCTCGCACGCCACGGCGAGCGGCGGGGAGTGCGCGGCGGCGGCATTGGCGTTGGCGTTGTGCTCGCGCTTCTGGCTCGCCTGCATCGCGTTGCTCCGGCTCACCAGCGCGTCTGTGAGGACACAAAGAAACGAGTTCGAAATGTCAGTCATTGACGGATCTTCATAACCCAAAATAAAGATGCGATTATCATTGGCGTTGCTAGTGCGTGCGTAATGAGAAGGGATTGATTGCTCACCGTGATCAAGAACGAAGGCTCCGGGGTAGCACGGGCGGGCGCCGAGGTCCTCGACGTTGAGGTTGAGCGCCTGCACGACGCGCGCCGGGAGGAGGACCGTGGAGCAGCCTGAGGCCGAGCAGAGCCACAGGATTTTTAGCTAAGAATACTTTTGGGGGACATGACAGGGGCAGGCAAAGGAAGTGGGGGCGAGAAAGGGGGCGCACTTGGTTTCTTCTTGGGCTCGGCGGGCGCGCCGGCTTGCCGGGGGATGAACACGCCGGTGCCGGTGCACTCGCGCTTGGCCCCCGGAGGGGTGAGGAACACGGCGCGCATGCCGGCCGCGGACGGTGGGGCGTGGTGCGGGGACTTCTGCAGCGGCGGCCAGGCCGAGGGGTTCAGCCCGAGCGGCCCGACGTCGGCGGAACCCCACGCCATGGCCGCCGCCATCGCCAGCTGCTGCTCCCGCTGGTGCTTCATCAGCTGCTGCTGCTTCAGGAGATGGAACTGAAACCCGAAATCATACAAAACGTCAGAGAATAATCACTCCGGCGAGAAACGAAGCGCAAGAGTTGGCCGGCACGGTGCATGAGAAGACAGAGGAACTCACACGAGCGACTTGGGCCTGGCGCTGTGCGAGCGAGTTGTTCGGCGGGTACTGGTAAGGGCCGACGGGCTTTGGGGAGGGAAGCAGCGGCGGAGAGGGCTTCCTCGCCGGCGGCGCGACGCCGGCGCCGTGGATGGGAGGAGGGTTGACAACAGGCACGGGGATGCTGTCCACGCCGAGGCGGGCCACCTGCCCGGCGGCCTCGTGCAGGAGGTCCCATGGGTCGGCCGGCCGCTGCTCCAGCGGCGAGGACGGCGGCGAGCTGACCTGCGAGGCGCCGCCGGTGGGGCTGTCCTCCCCGGAGGCCTGCAGCACGCAGAGCGTGGACTGCGGAGACCCAGACATCACCTCCGCCTGGAGCGCGAGACACGCAGAGACAGATAGAAACAACAACCAATCAGATGCTTCCAAAGACAACAAACAGGGATGCCAACCCAAACCAGGCCAAGAAGCGACGAGACGAGGAGACGAGAGTCCGGCAACCGAAAACCAACCTTGGGAATGGCGCGGTCGCCGGCGTCGCAGTCGAGGCCGGCCACGCGGCGCGAGAGCCCTTCGAGCCCGTCCTCGTCGTCGCTGTCGCTCCTGGCCGCCGCCGCCGCCGCGGCGGCCGCCGCCTTCTCGTCGGAGAAGAAGTCGTCGTCGAGGAACTCGTCCGGCAGCCAGAAGCCGGCGCCGGCGCCGTGGTGCTCCTCCGCCATTTCCGCCCAAGGAAGAAGGAACCAACTCCTCTGCGTGAAGCGTGGACGGAACGACCCCCTACCCGAATATTATAGGCGCGCGCGAGGGCGGGGGACGGAGGCCAGAAATCGCCGCTCGGGGAAGAGATAATTACGCCCAACACGTACCGGGTGATGGCTCCCTCTGCCTCTCCTGCCGCTAATGCTTCTCACTCCTCACAAAGCGTATTTATCTCACCGGACGGACGGACGGACGGCGGAGAAAAGCGGCGGGGTGGGGGAGGGGGAATGTCAAGGACGGACGGCGAGCCGATGTGGAGGTCAAAGGGGCGGATGTGCGGGTGGTTTATAAAGAAAGGGTAGGGGGGGGGGGGGCAAAATTTACCGGGCGATTTGTTCAAAAGTGTAAAAAGTTACCATTGCGTTTGCGGTGGTGGTGGCGCCGGCGTGTTTTTTGTGCGCCTCCTCGGGGCCGCGTTTCTAACCGGCCGGGTTAAGTATGGTAACCTGGCCAAAATAACCAGCTCTTTTCGCGCTGCGCTTTACGGCTCCCCCCTCATGCGCAACGTCTGGCGGAGAGGTTTCAGTTTCACCTCACCTCGCCGCGTCGTGTCTGTCATCCCTTCTGGCTGAGCCTCAGCTCAACTCATGTGACTTTTGCCTCTGGAAATGGCACCCAATAATTGTCTGGCGTCGCGTTCGCAATGTCGTGATTTTGGTTGCAGTGTTGGGTGTGCGACGAAACAACATCGTATGGACAGCGGAAAGTTGCATGGGGTTCACACCAAGGCACCGGACCGAATCGAACGTGCGATCTATAGGCAGATCAGCGCGTTATTAAGAGGGACCATTCACGGAAGTGGTTTCACGCGGAAACCAGCGTGCCCCCACCGAAATGCCACCATTCGGGTGATACTTATTTGTGGTGGTGATTAAATTACTGCCGCGTTGGCGTGCGCGACGAAGAAGCTTGTGCGTCACGAGACCCGCGTCGGGCCCCAGGAGTTTGTACTCGTCTCATGTCACCGCGCTGTCCAGCGGCCACATTGAATTCGTGTCCGGCTCGCCTCTCGGGCCGCGGCCAGGTGTACTGCGTGTGGTAAACCGGTAACGGAGTGCCCGTTCGTGCGTCGCGTTCGTGCCGTGCCATGCCATGCCAGTCCAGACGTGAATGTACGTGCGTGCCGTGCGCCGACGAGAGTGAGTGAGCCCGAGAGTGGCATGCAGATACAGATGCAACAATTCGTCCGGTCGCCCAGATGCGCTGGCGTACGAGGGATGGGAACCTTTTCTCCTCGGATTCTTGCGGACCGCCGCTGCATGGGTCGATAGATTCCGCAACGACCGCGCAAAGAACAGGCCGGCCACGCCCGTCGCCAATGGCGGCGCGCTTGTCGCGCCGGTTCGGCCGACGGCGCCCTCGTACGCACGTAGGAGTACTACGTACGTAGCCCCGCGAAACCAGCCAGCGCCTCGGGCTCACGGGCGCCACGATCTTAATTTACCACGTTCTGTTTGGCAAATTGTTTTCACGGCCGCGCGCTTCTTTTGGCGGCAGCGGTCGCGTTTTGGGCGGGGCGACGGAAATGGCGTGGGATGAGGTGAGGTGAGGCGCCGTCGTTCCCGGGACCGGGAGAAAGAAACGTGGAAGCGAGCGGGCGCGGGGCGCCCCATGCCATGGCTTTCGAGGGATCGTGCTCCGGTTTGGCGGGACGGGGGCGCGGCGAAGCAAACGTGCGGACGTGCGTGCCAAACTTCAGGCGCCCAGCCCAGGTTTGTCGCAGGTTCTTAGTTTTGTTTTAACAGCATTGTTTCCAGGCCAAATATTCAGACTTCCAACAGAACCAGGTTAATTAGCACGTACTCCACTTGATTAGTGAATCATTATCTTCCGTCGGGTGAAAGATCCGTGCGCATTGGCCGTTGCGTTCCGTTCTGGTATGCGAGGGAGGCACGTCCTTTGGACGGACGGACACTGTCGCCGGTCCGGCACGCCTCGATCGCGGCACGTCGGCCCGTGTCGTGTGGCGGCCCGTGCGATTCCCGCGCCGCTGCTCAACAAAGTGGCGACACAGCACGAACTTGAGGCGTTTGGGGAACACCCAAGGATTATATAAAACAAAACTAGTGGAGCTTAATCTGGAGAAGGTGGATCAAAGGTGCTGCTGGATCGTGGCGTCTGTCTCCACCAAGCCCGCAGGCTAGCTCCCGCTGCTAGCGGCAAGGCTGGCCGAGCAGGGAGCATAGATAGCCCGTGCATTGTTTGTTCTTCCCAACCACATGCCCACGCCCAGTTCTGCGTAACATTGTCGCGTCTACTGTATGTTTTTTTAGACCATTGTATTAATTTACGTGTGTGCAACGGTGGTGGTGGTCGAGTAGTGACGGAGGACCCCGACGAGTCGCTCACCAAAATAGGAAATGTTCTTGCTGTGGATCAAGCCGGCAATTTTGAACTTTTTCCTAGGAAAAAATACATTTAAAACTTTGACCTCTTTATGTTTGCTGTATATAGTTGAAAATATGCTTGTTGAATATTTATATTGGACACGTCAAATGTAGGTTTAGATTTTGTTTGGGAAACGAATTCCGGAAGCCCATGCAAAAATATTTAACAAGGTACGGCATGGTTTGGAGTTTAAAAAAAATTCACGATGATTAATGAGAGGGATTTTATGAATAGCAGAGGTCTTCTATAGTACTTGGCTAAACGGAGGGTTTTAGCGGAAACTTGTAGAGAACAAAAGTTAGATTCCTTCCTTCTCGAAGACTGGGAGACCCAACTTTAATTTCAAGTTTTTTGGTTCTATTTTAGGGGGTTTAGATTTCATATGGTATTGCCTTCTACCCCAAGGAAGGTCCGGCGAGGGTTTTACCTGGTGTTAACAAGGCATTAATTGAAGTGAGGAAATTAAGATGTGGGTGATTTTGCTTCAAATTTCACGTGCAAATTAAGATGTGGCGTCACTGCTAACGGCAAGGCTGGCCAAGCGGGCAGCATATATAGCCCGTGCATTGTTTGTTCTTCCCAACCACACGTCCACGCCCAGTTCTGTGTAAAATTGTCGCGCCTACTTTTTTTAAGACCGTTGTATTAATTTACGTGTATGCAACGGTGGCGGTGGTGGTCGAGTGGTGACAGAGGACCCCGACAACTCACTCGCCCAAAAAGAAGATGTTCTTGATGTGGATCAAGCCAGCAATTTTGAACTTTTCCTAAGAAAAAATACATTTAAAACTTTGACCTATTTTGTGTTTGCTATAATTAAAAAAATGCTTGTAGAATATTTATGTTGTACATATCAAATATATGTTTAGATTTGGTTTGGGAACAAATTTTGTAAGCACTTGCAAAAATATTTAACAAGGTACGGCGTAGTTCGAGTTTGAAAAGAAATTTCACGATGATTAATGAGAGGGCTTTTTTGAATAACAGAGGTCTTCTATACTTGGCTAAACTGGGAGTTTTAGAGGAAACTTGTAGAGAACACAAGTTAGATTCCTTGCTTTCTCGAAGACCGGGAGACCCAACTTTAATTTTAAGTTTTTTGGTACTATTTTAGGGGGGTTAGATTTCATATGGTATTGCCTTCTACCCCAAGGAAGGTCCGGCGAGGGTTTTACCTGGTGTTAATAAGGCATTAATTAAAGTGAGGAAATTAAGATGTGGGTGATTTTGCTTCAAATTTCATGTGCAAACGAAAGTTGACAACTCTGATTGGGATCTTGCTACGGTGTATGGTGCGGCGCAACATATGCACAAACCCTATCTAAATTAGTACGTATTTTGGGGATGAGAAACTCCATATTCTCGTGGGGGTGACTTCAACATCATCGGTACTTCCTCCGTCTCAGTCTACATGTCATGCGCGTCATTCTAGGTTGAGAATTTAACTAGCTATATATGTATTATATATGATGAAAAATATATGTTTAAAAACTACATCAGCTTAAGAATCCAATAATATACTTTTGGTGACATATAACTCATATTTAGTTAGTCAAATGAATGACCTAAAACTACGCGCACGCCCTGTAAACTGAGACGGGGGAGTAGAGAAGATAAAAACAATAATGACTACTTTGATGGTAGATGGACATTCATTTTAATGCTATTATTAACAATCTTGATTTGAGAAAGATCGCTCTTTCAGGTTGTAAATATACATAGGCTAATGATCTTCCAATTCCAATTTATGAGAAGCTAGACCGTGTTTTTGCTTCTATGGATTGGGAGCAAAAGTTTCCTCTACAATGCGAGCGTTACAAAGGGGACTCTCGGGTCATAACCATCTACTTGTGGGTTCGGGTGAGGCAGACCACTTAGGGAACATATTGACCTTCTAATTTGAACTTTCGTGGTTTGAGGAAAAGGTTTTTCAGAGATGGTACATGCGGGATGGGCAGAAGGGGCTGGGGGTAATACAAATATTGATAGATGGCAATTCAAAATCCGACAACTTAGACAATTCCTGCGAGGTCGGGTTAAGAATCCCGGTGAATTATAGGTCGAAAGATATAGGCTACTACATGTTATAGATGATCATGGTATTAAAGCGGAGGTGGCTCCTCTCGGTTTAGTAGGATATGCTCCTAAATGCAAGGCTGAGGGTGAAGATTGCTAAATTGCTGAGAGAGGAAGAGATTCACTAGGCACAACGTGCTAAAGTGAGGGAGGGGGTAGTAATACCAATTCTTCCATTTGATTGCAAATGGCAAGCATGTGAAGAATAAGATTATTATGCTTGAACAAGATGAAGGGACCATTGTTGGTTAAGAGAACTTGGTATCATACATCACAAATTTATATTAAGAGATTATTTGAGGCCCCCTATATAATTTTATGTCTTTAAAGGAAGACATAAGGGGTGAGATTCTGCAATTATGTCCGGGAGAGAATGCGGTGTTGACTGCCCCCTTCACGGAGAAGACGGTGTGTGATGCAATTCTTCAAATGAAGAATAATAAAGCACTGGGACCAAATGAGTTCCTCGCAGAATTTTATCATAGATGTTGGGGTGATTAGGGGGATTTGCTTCCCATGTTTCATGATCTTTTTAATGATGAGACGCAATTGTTCAAGTTAAATTTTGGGACTATGCTTACTTAACAATAAGGAAGGGGCGATGAGAATTGAGCAATTTACACCGAATTTATAATTAAATGTTAATTATAAGATTTTTATCAAAGTGGCAACGAAATAGACTTATATTGATTGCTCATTGTGTGGTCCAACCTATGCAAGCTGCCTTTATGCCTGACCGACACGTCCTAAAGGTATTGGTGGTTCTGCATGAGACAATGTATGAAAAACACTCGAAGAAACTTGACGGAGCTATTTTCAAAGTAGATTTTGTAAAGGCTTGTGATAAAGTCAAATGGCTTTTCTTGCAACAGTCATTGAGGATGAATGGTTTTATGAGGCTTGGAGGAACTAGGTTGAATCTTTTGTTCAAATAGGTAGCATGGGGTTTGATAACCCACAAGTATAGGGGATCGCAACAGTTTTCGAGGATAGAGTATTCAACGCAAATTTATAGATTCGACACAAGGGGAGCCAAAGAATATTTGTAAGTATTAGCTGCTGAGTTGTCAATTCAACCACACCTGGAGATTAATTATCCGCAACAAAGTTATCAGTAGCAAAGTAGTATGATAGTTTTGATAATAGTAGCGGCAACAATAGTAACGGTGACAGTGATAGCAGTAATTTTGTAGCAAGTGCAACAACAATGATAGCAGTGGTGAAAGATCGTGGATGTCGCCTAGAGGGGGGTGAATAGGCGTTTTAAAATAATTACGGTTTAGGCTTGAACAAATGCGGAATAAACTTAGCGGTTAATTTTCCAAGCACAAAACCTAAAACAATGAGGCTCACCTATGTGCACCAACAACTTATGCTAAGCAAGATAAACAACTATGTGATAGCAAGAAATATGACAAAGAACAATATGGCTATCACAAAGTACAGTGCATAAGAAAAGGGCTCGGGTAAGAGATAACCGAGGCACGCGGAGACGACGATGTTTCCCGAAGTTCACACCCTTGCGGATGCTAATCTCCGTTTGGAGAGGTGTGGATGCACAATGCTCCCCAAGAAGCCACTAGGGTCATCGTAATCTCCTCACGCCCTCGCACAATGCAAGATGCCATGATTCCGCTAAGGAACCATTGAGGGCTGTCACCGAACCCATACAAATGGCAACCCTTGGGGGCGGTCACCGAACCCGTACACTTTGACAACCCTTGGGGGCGGTCACCGAAACCCGTCAAATTGCTCGGGGCGATCTCCACAACCTAATTGGAGACCCCGACGCTTGTCCGGAGCTTTACACCACAATGATCGAGCTCCGAACACCACCAACTTTCTAGGGCGCCCAAGCACCCAAGAGGAACAAGCTCAAGGGCACCAAGCACCCAAGACTAATAAGCTTCTCAACTTGTAACTTCCACGTATCACCGTGAAGAACTCAAACCGATGCACCAAATGCAATGGCAAGGGCACACGGAGTGCCAAGTCCTTCTCTCCCAAATCCCACCAAAGCAACTAATGCTAGGGAGGAAAATGAGAGGAAGAACAAGAAGGAGAACACCAAGAACTCCAAGATCTACATCCAAGGGGTTCCCCTCACATAGAGGAGAAATTGATTGGTGGAAATGTGGATCTAGATCTCCTCTCTCTTTTCCCTCAAAAACTAGCAAGAATCCATGGAGGGATTGAGAGTTAGCAAGCTCGAAGAAGGTTAACAATGGGGGAAGAACACGAGCTCAAAGGATAAGGTTGAATGGGGAAGAAGACCCCCTTTTAAAAGAGCTCCCGAATCCAACCGTTATGTGATCAGTCCGCGCACGAGCGGTACTACCGTCCAGGGGAGCGGTACTACCGCCCGGATGGTAGAACACGGAGAGCGGAGCAAAACAGAGGGCGAGGCAGAGCCGTATGAGCGGCACTACTGCTGGAGCCAGCGGTACTACCATAGGTCACGGCGGTACTGCCGCTTGGCACAGCGGTACTACCGCTGGGACCGCGCACAGCGCCTACCACGAGCACATGGAGAAGGAACAGGGAGGAGGGCCATTGAGCGGCACCAGGGGCGGTGGTAGCCGCGGTACTACCGCACACGAGCGGTACTACCGCTCCTACTGCCGCTGAACCCGACACGAGAAAACCACGTCTTGAGTCGAGGCGGTACCAGCGCGAAACCGGAGTCGTACTACCTCCAAGCTGCAGCTCGTCAGGCAGTAGCTGCTGCATCTCAGTACGACCCCAGCTACAACTTTAGATATCCACCAGGCCATTAGTGACCATAGACCAACTTAGGCCAAAAGCCTAAGCTTGGGGGAGTACATATTTCTCATCGACATTACATTCATGTTCACACATTCATTCCAGTTGTTGGTGCTCATACTTTTTTATTGTATTATCCATGCTAGTTTATTTTCTTTTCCAGCATTCTGCTTGTGTGTTTAAAAAACCTTAATAAAAACAAAAAAAATAGTTGTAGCTTTTAGCTAGTTTACTTTCCATGCTTGTAGTAGTAATAATTAAAATAAAACCCAAAAAGATTTCTCGTTTTCTTTTGCTTGTTGGGAGCTTTCTTGTGTAAATGGTTTTATTTCTTTTTCTTTGGGGGTCGACGGGAGAAGACCGTGATGAAAATGTTGAGTGACTCTCATATGCATTATTGTTGATCTAACCAAGAGCCCATATTACCTTGTCTTCCCCCTTGTATTAAATGCTCGCAGATTCCAGCTTAGTCTAATGCACGTGCATTATTATTATTATCACACCGTTTGGTCGTGCAATTGAAAGGCAATAATGACGATATATGATGAACTGATTGAGATGAGAGAAGCTGGTTTGAACTCGACCTATCTTGTTTTTGTAAATATGATTAGTTCATCGTCCCTGATTCAGCCTATTATGAATGATACATGTTTGCAATGACAATTAGAGATTATAATTGATCATGCCATGCTTAATTAGCTAGGAGTTTATAATGGTTTACCTTGCGTGCCAAAATGATATTAAAATGGTTGTGATGTGGTATGATAAGGTGGTATCCTTTTTTGAATGATTCAAGTGGCTTGACTTGGCACATGTTCACGCATGTAGTTAAAACAAAATAAACATAGCCTTCATGATATTTATGTTCATGGTGAATTATATCCTACTCATGCTTACACTCAGTGTTGATTAATTTTAATGCATGTTTATGACTATTGTCGCTCTCTGGTTGGTCGCTTCGTAATCTCTTTCTAGCCTTCACTTGTACTAAGTGGGAATATTGTTTGTGCATCCACTCCCATAAACCCCAAAGTTATTCCATATGAGTCCACCATACCTTTCTATAAACGGTATCTACCTGCCGTTCCAAGTAAATTTGTATGTGTCAAACTCTAAACCTTTAAATAAAATTCTGTTTTGTATGCTCGAATAGCTCATGTATCAACTAGGGCCGTCAATATCTTCCATGCTAGGTGGGTTATTCTCACGAGGAGTGGAATCCGCTCCTCATTCACGAGAAAATGGTTGGTAACCGGGATGCCCAGTCCCATGCTTAAATTAAAATAATTGCAAACAAAACTCCCCCAGGGTTGTTGTTAGTTGGAGGCACCCGTTGTTTCGGACAAGCCATAGATTGATGTTTGTTGGTGGTGGGGGAGTATAAACTTTATCATTCTCTCTGAGAACCGCCTATAATGTCTGTAGCATGGAGGATATCGAGATCTCTTGGTTGTTATGTTGACAACGAAAGTATGTCACTTAAAATATTATTCATCTCTATTTTAAAACTCGAGCTCTGGCACCTCTACAGATCCCTGCTTTTCTCTGAGAATGGCCTATCTATTTACTTTTATGTTTAGTCATCATCCCCTTATTAAAAAGCACTCGTTGGAGAGCACCGCAGTCATTTGCATGCATTACTATTAGTTTACATTGAGTATGACGGTGACCGGATCTCTTTTACCATGAATTTCAATGTTTAGTCAGTCCTTGATCTTCAGAGGTGCTCTGCATTTATGTTTTGCGGTATCAGAAAGGGCTAGCGAGATACCATCTTGTTATATCATATTATGATTATTTTGAGAAAGTGTTGTCATCCGAGATTTATTATTATTGCTCGCTAGTTGATTATGCCATTGATATGAGTAAATATGAGACCTAAGTGTTATTGTTAATATGGTTAGTTCATAATCTTTGCTGAAAACCTAAATGCTGGCTTTACATATTTACAACAATAAGAACAAACAGAGTTTGTAAAAGTTTTTTCTTTTATCACTTTTAGTTTATCAACTGAATTGCTTGAGGACAAGAAAAGGTTTAAGCTTGGGGGAGTTGATACATCTTCAACGTATCTACTTTTCCAAACACTTTTGCCCTTGTTTGGACTCTAACTTGCATGATTTGAATGGAACTAACCCGGTCTCACGCTGTTTTCAGCAGAATTATCATGGTGTTATTTTTGTGCAGAAATAAAAGTTTTCGGAATGACCTGAAACTTTACGGAGAATATTTTTGGAATTAATAAAAAATACTGGCGAAAGAACCGACACCAGGGGGGTCACACCCTGTCCACGAGGGTGGAGGACGTGCCCACTCGCCTGGGGCGCGCCCCTTGCCTCGTGGGTCCCTTGAGACTCCACCGACTTCAACTCCAACTCTATATATTCACATTCGACGGAGAAAAAAAAATCAGGGAGAAGGATTCATCGCGTTTTACGATACGAAGCCGCCGCCAAGCCCTAATCTCTCCCGGGAGGGCTGATCTGGAGTCCGTTCGGGGCTCCAGAGAGGGGAATCCGTCACCGTCGTCATCATCAACCATCCTCCATCACCAATTTCATGATGCGCACCACCCTGCATGAGTAATTCCATCATAGGCTTGCTGGACGGTGATGGGTTGGATGAGATTTATCATGTCATCGAGTTAGTTTTGTTAGGGTTTGATCCCTAGTATCCATTATGCTCTGAGATTGATGTTGCTATGACTTTGCTATGCTTAATGCTTGTCACTAGGGCCCGAGTGCCATGATTTCAGATCTGAAACTATTATGTTTTCATGAATATATGTGAGTTCTTGATCCTATTTTGCAAGTCAATAGTAACCTACTATGTGTTATGATCCGGTAACCCCGAAGTGACAATAATCGGGACCACTCCTGGTGATGACTGTAGTTTGAGGAGTTCATGCATTCACTAAGTGTTAATTCTTTGTTCCGGTACTCTATGAAAAGAAGGCCTTAATATCCCTTAGTTTCCAATGGGACCCCGCTGCCACGGGAGGGTAGGACAAAAGATGTCATGCAAGTTCTTTTCCCTAAGCACGTATAGCTATATTCGGAATACATGCCTACATTACATTAATGAACTGGAACTAGTTCTATGTCACCCTGTGTCATAACTGTTTCATGAGGAATCGCATCTGACATAATTATCCATCACTGATCCATTGCCTACGAGCTTTTCACATATTGATATTTGCATAGTTACTTTTCCGTTGCCACTGTTACAATTACTACAAAACTGCTACTGTTACTTTTGCCACCGTTACCGTTACTTCCATACTACTTTGCTACTAAATACTTTGCTGCAGATATTAAGTCTTTCAGGTGTGGTTGAATTGACAATTCAACTGCTAATACTTGAGAATATTTTTTGGCTCCCCTTGTGTCGAATCAATAAATTTGGGTTGAATACTCTACCCTCGAAAACTGTTGCGATCCCATATACTTGTGGGTTATCAGGCCCCCTAGCAGGCCTCCAGTGTCCATCTTCTGCTATGTGAAGGGTTTTGACCTGGAAAAAATCAAGAAGGAGCTTTCGGGACGAAGCGTTGTTGTCTCGAGGCGGAACCTGGGCAGAAGCAATCTAGGGCTTTGGCGGAGCTGTTTTGCCGGGGAAACTTTCCTTCGAGAGGGGGAAATCATTGTTATCGTCATCACCAACGATCCTCTTATCGAGAGGGGGTCAATCTCCATCAACATCTTCACGAGCACCATCTCCTCTCAATACCTAGTTCATCTCTTGTATCCGATCTTTGTCTCAAAACCTTAGATTGGTACATGTGGGTTGCTAGTAGTGTTGATTACTCCTTATAGTTGATGCTAGTTGGTTTATTTGGTGGAAGATCATATGTTCAGATCCTTAATGATAATTATTACTCCTCTGATTATGAACATGAATATGCTTTGTGAGTAGTTACATTTGCTCCAGGGAACATGGGAGAAGTCTTGTTATAAGTAATCATGTGAATTTGGTATTCGTTCGATATTTTGATGAGATGTATGTTGTCTTTCCTCTTATGGTGTTACGTGAACGTCGACTACATGACACTTCACCATTGTTTGGGCGTAGGGGAGGTAGTCTTTTGAATATGAACGGATAAAGAGTTTTATCTAATTAGGTTCAACCTCTTGAAGAACATAATATGCCCACTCTACCTCATAAACAATAACTTCGAGATGGTAAATAATCCAGACAAAAACCTAGAGACACCTCCGTAGAGGTCATTAAATTATTATTTGTTTCTAGGATGTGGACACAATATGCGTATTAATTAAACCTAGGGGAGGTAGTATTTTGAATATGAACGGATAAAGAGTTTTATCTAATTAGGTTCAACCTCTTGAAGACCATAATATGCCCACTCTACCTCATAAACAATAACTTCGAGATGGTAAATAATCCAGACCAAAACCTAGAGACACCTCCGTAGAGGTCATTAAATTATTATTTGTTTCTAGGATGTGGACACAATATGCACGAGCCATGTCATAACATTTCAACTCAAAGAAAGAGGCTTGTCACAATAGCTAATGGGTCGATCAACAACTTGATTTGATACTACTATTCACACCATGTTTTTTGTAATGTTGAATTTAGTGTCATGGCAAATGTATGACATGTTTATATGTGCTCAGTTCAATTATTTTCATATATTTGTACAACTTTGAGCATGTGTTCTTAGCCTTGAGGCGCACTAGGTGCATTGCAATATGGGGTGCACTGAATACATTCTCTACCTTTTGCTACAAATCCTATGAAATTTAGGTTTTTAAACCAGTTTGCAGGGATTCTATATATAACCACATTCCTTCAACTAAATATGTTTTGATTTGAAATCTCCAATTTGGTGTGGAAGTACTTTCAATGCAAAATGTTTTGCTCTGTTGATTCTATAAATGTTTAGATGTATTAGAATGTGGATTCTTGAAGGTGATCTCCAAAAGAATATACATATAGGTGAATCATAATTGATAGGAAGATAAAAAGGTGCCTCCATAATATAAATTGCCAATAGTCATGAATATATCCTTCTTCCTCTACCCAAGACTCGAGAAAACTATATAAGGAGCTTAGCATATCGAATGTTGTCCTACTAATCCATTGGCCGTTTATAATAGTTTCACGGCAAAAATCCACACTCTTACTCTTTCTAGTTGCTTACGAGATTCTTCTATGGATGAATTGTTTGGGTTGTTTTGATCCTTGGTGAACATATCACATGCCACCGACACAAGGCTACACCAATGATTTATGTGTTGTAAAAAACGTGAAAACACATTGAGATGAACATAGTAGATATAAAAAGAGATGAGATGCATAAATGTGGAGATGGTGTTTGCACCATGATCGTTGAATCAAACAGTTAGTCGCGTCCATACAACCATTGTTTCAAGTAATACTACATATTTTTAGATTGTCATACATTTTTAATAGAATTTGAAACAAATATTATGTGTGTCTGTGCGCGCACACACGTGTATGAGAAAGAGGATGGTGCGTCACATAAGCTTAGCTATTTAGTAAGGAAACAAATTGGATCACACCAACTCTTATATGTGCTGAGATAACCTTCACGAAATCGTTGCATGCCAAAAAGATCGGAAAAAGATCTGTGCCGGAGAAAAAAATTTGCCAGAGAGAGATAGAGAGAAGAGGGAATTCGTCACATAAGCTTAGCCGTTTAACAGGCAAACAAATTGGATTACGACAACTTTTGTCGGTGCTGACGTAACCTTTGTGAAATCATGGCTTACCAGAAAATACCTACTTATATGCTAAAATTTCTCGCCAAATTGGGCAACTAAGAATATGTTTGGTTTGATGCATGCCAACATTTGGCAAATGCCAGCATTGGATAGGTTGAGTATCAAATTTTCTTGCCAACCTTACAAAAAGTTGTCAAATTTGTTAGTAACTTTTTATTTGTCAAATGTTTTCCTATCTTAATTTGACAAATGTTTTTTTTTGAGTGTTTGCTTGCCAAATGCTGGCATCAAACTGATCGTGCTCTTAAATTCTTGTGGGATATTTTTAATTTCTGCCAAGTGCTTTGGGTGCTGACTTCTGCAGTAGAACGCCACTTGGCAGTTGGTGGTCATGGAGATGCAGGCGACGCAATCTACCTGCTCGGCCGACTTTTAAATTTTGAAACGCGCCGGCGCCAACTTTGGACAGGGACCGTGCTGAAATCATTGCCAGTTGCCACGCTATCCGCCGGACCGGCTACGCCTCCCGTGCGCTGATGCACTGAGATGGATAATCTGATGTGATCTGCGCTGAGTCTTCGTCCGCCGCCTGCAGCAGCTCCGCAGTTTGCTATGCGGCGTGTGACGGTTCAGTGGCCGGCCGGTCACGGACCTTGATACACGGCCGAGGTTGCTTGCTACAGACACGCAAGGATCACGGTTTTCGTAGGTTCATTTTGGAGTTCAGCTGCGATGAACCGTTCGACCAGCAATCATGACCAAACGGCCACCGTTGCCTGTTATCTCCGGCGGCACGGCAGCAGGCACGGGCGCGCGCATGGCGAAGCTGGGCTTTCACCTGCCTACTCGAGATCAGAGACTGCCGTGACCGCTGTCACTTCGTGCACGGTGTCAGGTCATGGCGCGTGACTGATGGGACGGGACGGTTGCCCTGGTCCGAGCGCTGACACGGCCAGGCGCGCCGCCCGGCCGCTCGCACGAAACCGGGGTGGTCGCAGGCCCAGGCAGAGCGTCAGCGTGCACTGTTCCGTCCGTCCCTCGGAACTTTTCTGGGCGTCGCGACTCTCTTGTCCGGCCGGGATAGGAGAAAAATAGTTCCGGGCCAGACAAGACAATGCGGGGTGTAGCTCCGGGTCAACTTCGGAGTGTGCGCACGCTGGCATACAAAGCGGAGACGCGGTCACTGTGCGGACGCACGGGAGTACTGGTGGGTTTTAAAATGTCGTGGACTTCAACTTGGAGCGAGCAAGGTCGCATCAGTGTCAACGAGGCCCTTCACGAAATACTATACGAGTACGTGATGGATGAGAGCGGTGACGAAGGCCACGCCGGAAGAACTGTTTGCACATCGTCTGCCCGCAAGTACAGTACCTACGACTACGAGGAGCAAGGATCGCCCGGATCCCGGTCGGTCGGCAGTACACACGCACGTTCAAATGCCCGAGCAGTACAATCGGGAGTGTGCAGCGGACTACCAAAGTTTGTACAGCGAACTGTGGGTCTTTGCAATAAACCACTCCTTCGGTTGCATTGCGGGCATTTTCTAGCCTTGCTTCTAGCGCGCGGCCGATGGAGCAGTGAGGAGCCCATCACGGCGAAAGACCCCTGGAAGAGGGAGGGAGAGAGTGTATGTGTGATGATTTGATGATAAAAAAGATCGTCAATGTCACCTGATATGTATAAAAATATTAAATGTAATATTAATATAATTAATATTGAACTCTTAAAGTTAATATGACTTTGTTGCAACGCACTGGCGTTCTTCTAGTCAAATTAGGACCCTAATGTGTGGCGACTAAACACCATGGAGCTGCTCCCATCTAACGATTCCATCCCATTCGCTAGGGGCAGGCCAAGGCAAAGGCCCAGTTAACTCTTTTTTTATTGGAAAAATATCATGAACAAAAAATAATAAACATTTCTTACAAAAAAACAGAAAACCTAAATTTAGAAATGAAACGCTCTAAATTATGAAAAGTTCAATGCTACTTTTAATTTTTTTTTACAATTTACAGATTTACAGTTAGTATGATAAAAAATGATGTGTGATCTTGAAAAATAAAATTGGCATGCTAAACTTTGAAACTTCCATCCTCTAGATAAAAAAAGGCCATGAAAAAAATATACATTTTCTTATAAAAATAGAGAAACATAAATTTATAAATGCCATGCTCTCGCATATAAAATTGACATGTTATAGAAGTGACATTTCTCTATTTATAAATTTACTATGATAAAAAATACCATGCCAATAAAAATGAAATTGCCATCCATTTAATAATAAAACTTTTGCTCCCGATAATACAAATTTCATGCCAACATTAATAAAAATGCCATGCTCTCAATAATAAAATTGATATCATGTTAATAATAAAACTGCCATCCTCCTAATAATAAATATGCCATGTTATTAATAATGAAAATGCCATGCTCTTAATCATAAAATTGGCATCTTCTTGATGGAAAAAATATGCCATGCTCTTAATAATAAAGCCGACATCCTTTTAATAATAAAAATGCTATGTTATTAATTATAATAGTGCCATACTCCAAACAAATAGAACTTCCAAGTGAGAAACTAAAAAAAATCCAAAATTCTGCTATGAGTAAGTGATAAAATTTCCAAAAGCTTGCCACGGAGGCATTACAAAAGGACATAGAAAATGCCATGCCACCTATGATAAAACTGCACATGGCAAGTTTAGAAGAAAAAAATCCCCTCTAAATATAGGGGGTTTTGTTCTTTTAATAATGGAAAAAAAATCTATATTTCCATTTTTTTCAAATGGAATTATAAAAAGGAATTTAGCTTCAAAAAAATACATAAACATGTTTTAGTACACATTTACACAAACCTGCTTTAGTCCAAGTGGTAAAGTGTGTGCCCTCTTTGTAGGAGGTCTCAAGTTCGAATCCACCCATGTGCACATCGTACAATTTTTTGGGAGAGAAAAAGGCGAGCATTTGCTAGTAAATGCTTTACAGTGAATGCCTCTTGCTGATCTACATGGCATTGACCTTGCGCCAATATCCATGCGATGGGCTCCTGGTGAACGTAGCAAAACTGGGAGACATGCATCGTGATCATGGGATGCCGACATATCTCACCTTGATTTTTGTGTAAAGTATCATGAGGCAAAAAGGAATAGCACAAGGTAATCACACGTTGACTTGATAATCATTCATGAAGTATAGGGTCAATATCGATGCCCACAATTTCGCTATTGACCATTGAATGAAAAGTGTTTTGGTCATGTCCATATTTCATTGAGCCCGCAGGGTCACACACTTAAGGGTTTATGACCTGTTGAGTTCTATTGGAGTTAGGAATTTTAGAAAATATCATCGGAAAAGTTTCAGATACAATAAAATTGTTTCAGGAGAAAACTCAATTAAACTGGGAAGGTGGAAAAGTTCCCGATGACCTAATAATAATATAGGACGGCTCTGGTATTTCCGGAGACACCCCCCCCCCCCCCCCCCCGCGCGCGTGCAGAATTATTCTAGGCACCTTGGGCTGCCGGCAGCCAAATGGGCCTAGAGGGCCAATAAGGGTGCCCCCTTTAGCTTGCCCCACAAGCCAAGGGGGCGGCTAGGAGTTGGCGGAGGACTCCTCCTCCTTGGTCGGCGTGCCAAGGGAGGGCCCCCCTCCTACAAGTCAATTAGCCTACCTCCTTCACCTATATATATGTGAGGGGGCGCCCCTATTGAGACACAAGTTCTCTTCCGTTCCGGGAGCCCCCTTTAGTTTTCTCTAGTCCTCTAGTTCTTCAGGAAATAGTAGAGAGACGCCCTGAGGTTCTTCCTCCCTTCTTTAGTTCTCCAACGATGCCTAGCTCTGGTAGGCGAAGCACTATCGGACCATCGACCTCGTACACGTCCAATCCATAGAGAGATTGTGCTTTTGACTTCCGTTCGAGGGACAGTTCATGGGACGGTTCGAGGGATTTCAAGAACGATCTACACCAACCTTTCTTTCGCCACAACTCGAATTTGGTAACGATATGACATAACCTTGCATGCATCTTCATAGTGATCCTAGTTCTTGATTCGTAAGGCATATTTTTTGTTTTCTACTACGATTCCCAACAATATAGGTGTGTTTTTGAGTAAATATTTAACTCTTCTTGCAACTCGTTGTTTCGTCCTTGGAAACTTCTGCATGTGCAAATAAACTTCCTTATGGATTATATTCATAGGTCACCAGAGAGTGAGAGAAAATGTTACCAAGGGTAAACCTGATATGCATGAAGCAATTGATGTAAGTTCACCTCTGTCCCAAAATTTCTTGTCATGCTTGTTTAAGTTGTTTTGTTTTTTTAGCTAAACCATTAGAACAAAAATTGCAGTGCTACATGCTTATCAAACCGGGCAGGTATGGTGATCCTGCTAAACCAATGGAAGGATCTATTTTGTGGTGTTTTTCCAACTTCCATTCTCTTTTCTTTGTCTATAGGTATATCTTAGAGTACCACATTTATTGCATTTTCGAGAAAAGGATTCAATACCTTCTTTTCTTGTGCATTAGAAATTGAGAAATATGTGGCAGGAAGTTCTTGCAGTATGCATGTATTATTGCTTAACTGCTCCAGTAAAATTACTATACACCTTTAGGCCCAGTTTGTTTGTGCTTTTGCTTCTGCTTTTGCAGCTTTTCCACTTTGGCAAAAAAGCCAAAATAAATTTCTAAATAGGTGCTTTTTGCTTCGGCTTTTGGCTTATACCATCACATAACAATATTGATTTGTAAGCAAAAAGCCCCTATTTACGAGCTTTTGTGGCTTTTTTGCCAAAGCGTAAAGCTTGAAAAGTAGAAGCAAAAGCCCAAACAAACGGGGCATTAGTAATGTAAAGAATGCTCCTTTAGTACTTACTATGATTTTTAGAACTAAATAGTTCTATCTTCCATGCAGGCCAGATTATCCATCAAGTTTTGACACGTTGCTGGAAAACTATATAAGCCTTCTATGAGATCCACTTATCTAAACCACTTTGCTTTCTTTATGCTCGTCAATTGTCCATAACAGTGTTTTTATTAACTTTGCCTCTGGCAGTCTATATAATACATTTTTTGTTTCAGATCTTTCAAGGAAGATCATGAGAGGCATAGCCTTGGCACTGGAAGCGCCATTGGATGCTTTTGAAGGCGGAATGGCGGGAGACGCTTTCTGGGTTCTAAGGTTGATTGGCTATCCAGTCTCAGCTGACATCCCTAGGAACACATTGATATTGGGTGGTAAGCACACATACTCACACAAAAACATTGTTGTCTTGTGGTATGTATAGCAAAATACCCCCTCCTACCGAATTACTTGTCGCAGAAATGGATAGAAATGCATGTATCAGAACCAAAAATACGTCTAGATACATTCATTTCTGTGATAAATAAGAGTATTATGCTTATTGGGGGATACATCTGACCAAGGTTGTCAGAATCGCGATTCTGTTATACGATTCTACGACTTTACGATCCAAACTAATCCCTCTGATTCTACGATTTTAGTTAATAGAATCTACGTTTTTACGATCCTGATAGTGAAGATTCCACGATTTGCGATCCTACCATCAGGGCTCCGATCCGATTCAAAATCGCGATTCTGACAACCTTGCATCTGACTGCTTTTCTTCTAAACTCATGCGTCCTATGATCAATTCAGGGCAGTTCACACATGTTATAGTTACTTGGTTAGTACACCTCTCTTGATTCTGCATCATTTCTTGTGTTCTTCAAGAGTCAATACAATGGTTGTTCATGTGTACCTGTTATTCTAGGTTGTATTTTTGACATACATAGGTCATCCGAGCAAACAAGGCGGGATATTATCTAGCTGCTGCTGTACCACGCGTTGAAAAGCATATCTCTGCCATAAGGCCAACATCCTTTATAGCTATTCATATGGTTCCTTTATAGCGATACATATGACCAACTAATAACGATTTATATTTTCCTTGTTTTTGCTCCTTGGGAGAATTGATTTGTTGCCCCAACGAAGAATAACAGCCCGAGGATTTGTGCGGTTTGGGGTCAAGAAGGTATGATGATAAATGTTAACTATTCCCATAATGCTCATGAACTCTTATCCCATTATTTTTACATTTTGTGTTGTAATCTTTGTTATTGTCCCAATGTTTTTTCTTTCAAATTATGTAATTAATGTCGAATCGGATGTTTCAGTAAATATATTACCCACTAAGAGTGTTGGAATTTTGCTAGTAGGCCTTTGGCCCAAAGCCCAACTAAAAATTCTGAAATTCTCTTGGCCCATTCATGCACACATGTGAGTGGAGTGAGTGAGACTAAAGTTTAGTCCCACCCCGGAAGTTGAGAGAGAGTTGCACCTCTTTATAAGGTGAGCTCTTCTACCACTTATATGAGCATGAGAAGAGGAGACCTACACGCGCGCTCCTCCTCCTCGCTCGCCTCGCCTCGACGTGGGTTGCGGGATTGAGCCGAGTCGAGGACAGAGCTATGCACGTTGCCTATATTTTTGCTGCTCGGGAAAAATTAATGAGTCATTAATTAATAATTAACAGACGCGTTAATTACTGAACCGTTTCCGATTCTTTTGGATCGTGACGACTCGGACGTGGGGTTTACTCCCACGACCTACCCGGCCCGCACTATATAGTCAGGCAGACGTCTACCCTAGCCGCCGCCGCTTCGTATGGTTTCTCACTGCCGTTCCAGATCATTGCGCCGCCAAGCAAGTCTTCTCCATCCCTCCTTTCGGCGTGCACCGGAAGAAGGGACAGCAGGCCTCCGGAACCCCGCCTCTCGTGATCCTGTACGGGAGAGGGGCGATCAGGTTTTTGGGGAGCGCACTCGCGCGACTGCTGGCAGCGACGACTTCTTCCCCGACCTCGGCAACCTCATCCTCGACGACATGGGCGACAACGTCAACGCCGGCGGTGCTGCTCCCGCTGCACCGTATGTGATTCTATCCTTCCTGTTCGAGATCGTGGTAGAATTCATGTTTCTAGTATGTGCCCTAGATGTGATCTGTTCATCTACTATGCTAGTTCGCATGATTAGTTTAATCTCTGCTATTGCTGTCATGATCTATTTCGTATTTATTCGGATTAAATCTCGTAGTAATTTGCTCATATTTTCAACAAAGAGTCTAAAAATCTGATATGGTAGCAGATTAGAGAGAAGATATGTGTGTATGTACACAACATATACTGAGTTAAACCCATTAGTGGAAACATTTAGGGCTCCTTTGATTCAAAGGAATTTCATGGGCTTTTGGGAGGGTTAGAATCCATAGAATTTTTTCCTATGTTGGTCGTTTGATTCACATGATTGAATCCTATATGATTTTCCCCCTATGGATTCAAGTGTACTTCATTTCATTGGAAATTAAGCATCCACTTCAACCTTCTTTTACAATTCCTTGTTTTTCCTATGGCATCAAACACTCTATGCTAACCCTAGAGGATTCAAGTGGACATGCCACTCAAATCCTTTATTTTTCTGATTCCTATGTTTTAAAAATCATGCAAATCAAAGAGGGCCTTAAAGAAGATGTGCAAGTTTCAAACCTGGTAGACAAAAAAAAGGTGATTATCTATTGCACAAAGTAACATAAAACTAGCCTTAAGTAGGTGGAGTATATATACTTGGGGGTCATCGATCAATAAAGAAGCTTTTGAACCTGGGAAGTCACAGCCTCGTAGTTATGCTTACTTCATTTAATGGGCTGCTACGCTTACGAAGATACAATCATTTGTAACTTTGTTTCTAAATCATATATAGGCTACCAATAACTCATCTCAATATGCATTCGCTCTTTAGATGAACCAAATTTCTATTTTTGGTGAGACCGTTGGAATTTCTGATCAGTTCCGCGTACTCCAACCAATAATTGATTGTTTTATGTGACTGGTTTCATCTATATTTGTCAGGTAATCACGTTGGTCTAACCATCCAACCATGCCGCAAACAAGCCCCAAACACCCGCGTGGTTTTCATTGAGCAGGATACACAAGTTTGTCGTGACATGCCATTTCTAGATACACGTATGCTATCTTAATTCTAAATATTGATCATCTTTGTTCCTTCCCCAATATGTATGTGTTACATACAGGAGTACAAGTTTTGACGAAGCTATTTTTTCATCAAATATGCCAGGTCTATACTAAAGCAGTGTAATTCATTTTTTTTCTCATGTTTGTACCATCTCAATTAATTTGGAATGGAGGGAATAGTTATTATAGACGGTCGCGGCAACACGTGTCATCAACGATCTAGTGACGATGAAAATGAGACGACAAATCATATAGAGTAGCGCCCGTTGTAGGCTCGTCAGGCATTTGCTTTGTCATTTGGTAAAATTATCTGCCGGCAGAATTCAATCACAGTGGATTTTGTTAGCAGAATTGCAGTTGATTTTCTCGAGGAAAGAACCTCGGCTTACTTGCACGAAATATGCACCCAATGGCAATGGTAGAAGTGTGGTTCCTCCCTGATATCAAGACGATTTTGAATACTGGAAAAGAGTGGCTGTTTCAGGTCATTGCCCCCATGGATGATACAGCCCGATGTATGTTCATCTTGACCTTATGGAGATGCTGGTTCATACGCAATGGAATGGTACATAATAAGCCAGTGCCGCTGGTGGGGGTATCCTGTAGGTTTCTCCAGAGTTTTCTTGACTCGCTGAACTCTAATTTTGATCCGGCAAAAGGGAAGCAAAGCATATCTTATGCGCCTCCTATATCTCATGCTCCCTTGGGGAATATACAGTTGCCCTGGTCTCCACCCCAGCCAGATTGGATGAAGTTAAATTCGGATGGATCTTTTGGTACTGATGGGAGAGCGGGCGCTGGTATGATAGTACGTGATGGTTCGGGCAAAATCATTTTTTCTGCTTGTAGACACTTACATATGTGCCGCGATGCACCGGAGGCGGAGCTAAGTGCGTGTATGGAAGGGCTGTCTTTTGCTCTACAATGGTGTGAGTCCCTGATTGTCATTGAGATGGATTCCCTTGAGGCGATTGCGCTAGTAAAAGATCCTGGAATAGACCGATCTGTCTATGCAGCTATGTGATGGAAATAAAGCACCTGAGGAGTCTCAGGGAAACTAGCATTACCTATGTTTTTCATAGTCAAAACAAGGCTAGTGATTGTTTAGCGAATTTCTCAAGAGTAGAAGGTAGAACAGTTACTTGGATTGGCTCGGGCCCTTCGAGGGTCCTTGATTTGGTGTCCGAGGATTGTAAGAACAGTTTGTCTAATTCACATTTAGATGTTTTTTTAAGGATATCACATCTAAGCTCCCACAAATATATAATGCATCAATAAGAAAATAAAAAAAATAGAATAAAAAAATAGACCACAAATAAAGTGGACATCAGTTTAGATGTGGCATAACTATGTCATATCTAGATGTGTCTTAAACAGACCCTTGTAAGTACTCTGAGTAATACAAGTGTTTTAAACCCCCCCCCCCCCCCCCAAAAAAAAGCACCCAATGGCTCCCAGGTTCTCCGCACGTATGCTGAACACAGCAGTTGAGAAAGAAACGAATTCCTCGTTAACAAACGTCAAGCTGAAGTGCGACTCAAGTCTTACATTACTCTAAACCACCACTCGTGCAATGACAATAAGTTAAGCCGCACTAATACGACAGAAACACCGGAAGGTGGGGAGACCAGCACCCTCAGAGCTGTTGCACCCGCAGAGACCGCGCGCCCGTCGTGCGCATCACGCTCCACAATTTGGTTACGAAAACACGTTGTCCTGTCCTGTCCAGCACCATACGGACGCCACCAACACCGACCCGTCCCACGATCAGCCACGCAACTCATCAACAATCAGCAGGGGAGAGATCACGACGTGATAACCGATCCAAGATGGCTCGTCGTACAACAAATCATTGGTCGCATTCGGTCGTTCAAATTTCATGACCATCCGTAGGCATACATCACGTCACGCGTTTCGAGAAGGCACGGCCACGGCCCGTTGCGTGGGCGACCCAGCAAGCTTAACCGCGGTGGGTGCGAGCTTACCCATCCGGCAACCTAACTCACCGGTGACTAGCCGGCGAGGACGAGCTCGGATGATTGGCCACCGGTTTTCCGCCGACAGCGACGCCGGAGACCGGCGGTGCGCGTCAAGCATTAACTATCTTCAGCCGGAGCAGCTCGCCGGATCCAAATGCCGCGACGTTGACCTGAGTGAGGATGACGGCCGTTGAAGCCCACACGCACGATGATGGCCAAGTTGAACCGGTGAGCGACCGTCGTACCTCGACGGAGACGGAGACGCATGATGCGACGGCTCGCGGCTCGTCCGTCTCGCCTACCACACACGACGCTTTTCTTGTAGGCAGATTTAGCGTCTTATCTCCAACTATCACTACAACCACAAGTAGAAGGTTTGTGCATGGTCTATGGAAGACACTTCTTCACACGTCCTCCGATGACCGGATAGAATCTTATTTCATCTTTAGTGAACCCTCATCGCCATCTCGCCTTCCTAAATAAAACATAAACCCTAACCAAACTAAAACATTACTTGAAAAATGAAGCAGGAGCCTTCCTGCTAGCAAGGGATGAGGTCCATTGCGTCTCTGTAACCCTAAGGTCAACGAAGACGAAGTAGACCGGCGGCGCCGACGGGAGGCAGGGAACCCTAGTTGCCTCTTGTGTGCCTCGTGTAAGACGAAAGGGTACGGGCAACAAATGTAACGATTTTTGTAGTATTAGCTCTCAATTCCATTTCAGTCAAAATGGAACTGATAATCACTCTTGCAAAAAAAATAAAAAAAATAAACCAATAACATGATTCACCTTGAGCTTCCGTGAGCCGAAGAAAACTTACCAACTTTATGCTGCTCGTGAGCGCACTCAAGTGTTTGTGCTCAGAAAATCCATCTCCCGGGCTAGGTGCGTTTGCGGGCCTTTAGCTACGTCCTTTTTGATAGTTTATATAATTTTTATTTCTTTTTTAGTTTTCACGGATTAGACGAGATTATTAAGGTATCTGTTTGGTTCTTTCTTCTTTTTGCACGGAATTTTCTTTCCTTTTTGTATTCTATTTTTTGCTTTTTATTTTATATTTTAGTGCAAATGTATTTTCTTGAGTGCATGCAATCCCCACCCACACATCCTCCGCCACCAAATAAACAATGAACATTTTTTTAAAATACAGAGTGAACAATTTTTAAATATGATATTAACTCATCGATAAATCAGGTATTTGTTTAGAAATCTATCTATTATTTCTTTAAAAAACAATACAGTTTCAATAAAGAATTCACAAAGTTTCATAAAAGTGTCTCATGTAAATTTGAAAGTGTTTAACTATTATTCGATTTTCTTAAAATGCCCATTTAATTTCAAATAGTCCAACACATTTTTAAGAAATGTTTATGGAAAATATATAATGGTACCTGGGTCTAGGCGAACCCGAATAAAAAATGGTTAAAAAGTGAATCTTTTTTGGAGAAAGCATTGTTTAGTGTATTACTCACATGTAAAGTTTCGCCGCAAAATGACTTCGTTGTATTTTGAACAAATAAAAACAAAACCAATACTATATTAAGCTTACTATTCACAAAAATTGTACTTGCAAAAGTTTTTTTGCCTACAATACCATAGCAGTCAATTTATCCTAAAATATCAAACATGAGTAATGCACTAGAGAATGTTTGTTTAAATATCACATTTTTTATATTTTTAATATTTTTGAAAAACTGACTAATCAGGTGGGCCTAGACCCAAGTTCCAAAAATCCACACCAAATGTTTATGTTGTTTTAGAAAAATGTTCTTTCATTAATAAATGATAATTTGACATTTTCATAAAAAGTATCATGTTTTTTATGAAAAGCAAAATACCATTTAAAAAACCTAAAAAATGGCTAGAAAAGAAGGTCTGCTAGGCTCTGTTACTTTGTGTGAGACCCGACAGGGCTGGCCTAGTGCCCCACATGTGCACGCCCGATACTATGGCAGATTGTCACATGGGAGGACTCGTTGTGCCTAGTGTCACATAGGAGGACTCGTTGTGCTTAGCGGTGAAGTTGCCAAATCCTATTTGCCGCATTCTATGTCAGATTGTCGTTGTTTCGCTCAACGCTTGAGACAGATCGTATTGTGTTGGGCCGGCCCACTTGAAGATAGAAAACAGTTACCGGGTTTTGGGAAGCTTTCTGTTGGTTTTCAGAACCTTCTAGAAGATTTCTGAACCGGGTTTTTCTATTTTTTTCTTCTAACAGTTACCATTTTTTCCTACTTCTTTTTAAATTGAAAATTTTGAGAAAATGTTCCTCTGTTTTTTAAGTATTTATTTAATAATTATGTTATTTCTTGCAGCTTTTAACAAAAAATTCAAGATTTGACAAAAAATTCTCATTTCCAAAAAATGTTTGCTAATTTGAAAGAATGTTCATATTTTAAAAATATCACAAACTTTCAAACAGGTTTGGGTTTCAACAAAATTATTTATAATTTAATGATGTGATCACATTTCAAATACATTTCAAAAATTTGGAAAATATTGAGTATTAAGAAATGTTCTGAATTTCTAATTTTTTGACAACTTAAAAAATGTTCCCACACACAAATTCAAAACAGTTCAGTTTCCAAAAAAAGGAATTTTTCAGTGAATGTTAATATTTCTGAAATTGTTCGGAATTTCAACAAATGTTCATGTTTCCAAAAAAATATCATAAAATTCTATATTTTTTTGTGTTTTCAATAAATATTCCTTGTTAAAAAAATGCGTGATAAAAATAAAAAAAGTTCAGTATAGGAAACCGGGTTGCTACAATACCGTCAACCTATAGTTCGTCGTTTGATGCGGGCACAGCGGCTGCAGTGGGTTGGCCTAGAAGGGGACTGCGGCTGTGGTGGGTCTTTTGGATGCAACGGGCATCCTATTGTTGACCCAATCCTATTTGCCACCCGTAAAAGTTCATCTGTTTTTCTGGATTTTTTTTCACAAATTATTAGATAATTTATGCAATACAACTTAATTTTTGTCTAATATTTGCCACCGTGTGTTTGTCTAATATTCGATCAACATTTTTCGAATTCATACTAAACATTTTTAGTAAAGGTGAACATTTTTAAATACAAATGAATTTTTAATTAATACGATCAACATTTCTTAATACATACTGAACATTTTTTAAATACAACTGAATTTTCTAAATAACACAATCAACATTTCTTAATACAGACTGAACATTTTTTAATAAACGATGAACTTTTTCTTAATATGCACTGGACTATTCATAAAATACATTACGGATTTTCTAAAAATATATTTCTGTTGCTTTTTTTATTGTAATCCTGAAAAACCATAGCAAAATTTTTGGGTGAAAACCAATAAAAACGATTAAATCACTCGTGGGCAGAGCGGGCTTGCAAACTATACCTGGCTTCGGCTAAGCCTGCACACAGGCGGCAAATAGGAGCTTTCCCATAGGTTCTCCTCTCGGCCTATAGGCAAGCTCCTATTTGGCGAACAAGGTAAAGCGCACCCGCTCCCTTCCCGCACGCCTTATGGGGCCGACCCATAAGCGGGGCTAGACTCTCACGTTTTTATTTCTTTTTCTGCCTTTTTGTTTCTGTTTTAGCTTCTTCTTTCAAATAATTTCAAGTAAATTTTCTATGTTTTAGGAAATAATAAATGCTTCGTGGATTAAAAAATATTCTTTATTTAAAAAATGATCGCATCTTCAGAAAAATTGTTTGGGAAATCAAAATATGTTTATTATTTTGAAAACAATGTTAATATATTCTATAAAAATATATATTCTAATAAAATGTTCATAAATTCAAAAAATATTCATGAATTTCTAAAAAATGTTCATAAAAATCAACTAAATGTTCGTGAATTACAAAAAGAAGGTAATTTATTCGAAAACTGTTGACTGATTTAAAAAATGTCCATGAATTCCAAAAATTCCAATGAAATTCAAACAATGTTCATCAAAACAAAAACATGTTCGTGAATTTCAACAATTATTCACAGTTTAAAAAAATATTTGCTGATTTAGAAAATATTCCGAGTTTAAAAAATGATCATAATTTTAGAAAGTTAAAGAATTTATGAAAAAATACATGAATTCTGAAAATGTTCACAATTTATGAAAATGTTCGCAAATCTGTAATAAATGTTCTAGAATTTAAAAAAAACCGCAAATGTATATAAAAATGTTCATGAATTTGAAAAATATTCGCAAATTTCATAAAATATTATGAAAATTGGAAAAATGATCACAAACTTGAAAGTTGTTTGTAAATACAAAAAAAATGAAAAAATAAAAGTAAGAAAGAAAAATATAAAATAAGAAACCCAAAGTAAAACAAAAAACCGGTTCAGGGAAGGTTCTAGAACCTCACGGAACCGGCTGGGGTCAAACACCATATGACCCGGGCCAAACACTTGATCTGGCGCCATAGGGGGTACGCGATGTCGCTAGCGGGTGACCTATACGCCAAATAGAGATCGCCCTTCTCTCGGCCTCAACAAAGAAAATATCATTGGTTAGGTATACGCGGGTCCAGCTAAACCCTAAAGGAAGAGTAGATTACCGGCCCAGCGCAATAGCATGAAAAAAAGAGACGAGTGTCCAGATCGTGATCGCGTCCTCCGTTTGGGAGATAATTGCATCTATCGTCCTCGTAGTCGATGGCGAGGTCCAACTTGGTCCTGATAGTTGGAAAGTGCTCCAATGCGTTCCTTGTACATGAAAATGCGTGCTCTATACGGTCCTGGAGGTTCAAACGGTTTGTAGCACAAGGGGTTACACAAAGACCTGTCATCGATTATGATGAAGCATATTCTCCTGTGATCAGTGGAATGACGTGACGCTACTTGATATGACTAGCAGTGCAAATGAATTTGTATATCCAATTGATGGATCTGGTGACATCATATTTATGTGGGTCGCTCAAGAAGGATATCTACATGAAAGTTCCCGTGGGACTGAAGATTCCGGATCCGAAAGCTAGTCGCAACATGTATTGAGTAAAGCTACAAAAGTTGTTATACGGCTTGAGACAGTCGGGTAGAATGTGGTATAACTGACTAAGTGAGTTCCGTCTGAAGAAGGGATACTCGAATAACAATGATTGCCCATGTGTGTTCATCAAGAAATATGGATTTTGTATAATTTTCATGTATGTTCATGGCTTGAACATCATTGGGACTACATAGAATACATGAGGCAAGTAATCATTTGAAGACGGAATTCGAGATGAAAGATTTGGCTAAAACCAAATTTTGTCTTGGTTTGCAACTTGAACATTTTTCTTGAGGAATACTTGTTCATGAGTCTGCTTACATCCAAAAGATACTGGAAAAGTTCAATATGGATAAAGCATACCCGTCAAAAACAAATATGGTCGTCAGGTTTCTTGGTAGAGATAAGGACCCATTTAGGCCTAAGGGTGATGATGAGGAGATATTGGGACCAGAGTTTCCATATCTCAGTGCCATTGGTGCACTAATGTATCTAGCAAACTTCACTAGACCTGATATAGCATTTACAATTAATTTACTGGCTAGATATAACGCATCACCAACGAGAAGTCATTGGGTTGGTGTGAAGAATATTTGTAGATATCTTTAAGGCACCAAATATCTTGGTTTATTATATCTGAAAAATCAAGAGAGAACCATGGTGGGGTAGTGCAATGCTGGATACTTGTCAGATCCCCATGATGCCAGATCGCAGACTTGTTTTGTCTTCTTACATGGTGGTACAACCTTCTCTAGGAAGTCAACAAAGCAAACATTAGTGGCAACGCCTACCAATCATTCTGAGATAGTTCCTTTGTTCGAAGCATCACGTGAATGTGTATGGCTTCGCGGAATGATGAACTTTGTCCAAAGTTCAAGTGGGATTGGTGTTGGGGAACGTAGCATGCAATTTCAAAAAAATTCCTACGATCACGCAAGATCTATCTAGGAGATGCATAGCAACCAGCGGGGGAGAGTGTGTCTACGTACCCTCGTAGACCGAAAGCGGAAGCGTTAGCTTAACACGGTTGATGTAGTCGAACGTCTTCGCGATCCAACCGATCAAGCACCGAACGTGCGACACCTTCGAGTTCTACACAAGTTCAGCTCGATGACATCCCTCAAACTCTTGATCCAGCAAAGTGTCAAGGGAGAGTTTCGTCAGCACAATGGCGTGGTGACGGTGATGGTGATGTGATCCGTGCAGGGCTTCACCTAAGTACTACGACAATATGATCGGAGGAGTAAACTGTGGAGGGGGGCACCGCACATGGCTAAGAGAACAATTGATGTGATTTGGGGTGCCCCCATGCCCCCGTATATGAAGGAGGAGAGTGGAGGAGGCCGGCCCTAGGGGCGGGCCAAGTGGGGGGAAACCGACTTGGACTCCTAGTCCTAGTCGCCCCCTCCTTCTTTCAGAGGGGGAAAGGGGGAAGAAGAGGGAGAGGGAGAAGGAAAGGGGGGCCGCGCCCCCTCCCCTTGTCCAATTCGGAATTCCCATGTGGGGTGGGAGCCACCCCTTGTGGGTTGCCCTCTCTCCCCTATGGCCCATGTTGGCCCATTACTTTCCCCGGGGGGTTCCGGTAACCCCTAGGTACTCCGATAAATATCTGAAACACTCTGAAACCATTCCGGTGCCCGAATACTATCATCCAATATATCAATCTTTACCTCTCAACCATTTCGAGACTCTTCGTCATGTCCGTGATCTCATCCGGGGCTCTCAACAATCTTCGGTCACAAAAACACATAACTCATAATACAAATCGTCATCAAACGTTAAGCGTGCGGACCCTACGGGTTTGAGAAATATGTAGATATGACCGAGACACATCTCTGATCAATGACCAACAGCGGAACTTGGATGCTCATATTGGTTCCTGCATATTCTACGAAGATACTTATCGGTCAAACCGTAATGACAACATACGTTATTGTCATCGGTATGTTACTTGCCCGAGATTCGATCATCGTGTTGGGGAACGTAGCATGCAATTTCTAAAAAAATCTACGATCATGCAAGATCTATCTAGGAGATGCATACCAACGAGAGGGTGAGAGTGTGTCCACGTACCCTCGTATACCGAAAGCGGAAGCGTTAGGTTAACGCGGTTGATATAGTCAAACGTCTTCACGATCCAACCGATCTAGTACCGAACGTACGACACCTCCGAGTTCAGCACATGTTCAGCTCGATGACGTCCCTTGAACTCTTGATCTAGCAGAGGGTCGAGCGAGAGTTCCATCAGCATGATGGCGTGTTGATGGTGAAGTGATCCGCGCAGGGCTTCGCTTAAGCACTACGACGCTATGACCGGAGGAGTAAACTGTGGAGGGGGCACCGCACACGACTAAGAGAACAATTGATCTGCCTTTGGGGTGCCCTCCGCCCCCGTATACAAAGGAGGGGAGGAGGAGGAGGCCAACCTAGAGTGGGTGTGCCAAGGGGGGAGTCCTACTAGGACTCCTAGTCCTAGTAGGATTCACCTCCCCCCTTTCCTTTCTTCACCGGAGGGAAAAATGAAGGAGAGGGACAAGGAGAGGAAAGGGGGGGCGCGCCCCCTCCTCCTTGTCCTATTCGGACTCCCTAGGAGGGTGGCGCGCGCCACCCCCCATGCGGGCTTCCATCTCTCTCCCCTAGGCCCATGTAGGCCCAAAACTTCCCCCCGGGGGGTCCGTTAACCCCTCGGTACTCCAGTAAAATACCAGAATCACTCGGAACCTTTCCGATGTCCGAATACTACCTTCCAATATATGAATCTTTACCTCTTGACCATTTTGAGACTCCTCGTCATGTTCGTGATATCATCCGGGACTCCGAACAAACTTCGGTCACCAAAACACATAACTCATAGTACAAATCATCATCGAACGTTAAGCGTGCAGACCCTATGGGTTCGACAACTATATAGACATGAACGAGACTCATCTCTGGTCAATAACCAACAGCGGAACCTGGATGCTCATATTGGTTCCTACATATTCTACGAAGATCTTTATCGGTTAAACCGCAATAATGACATATGTTATTCCCTTTGTCATCGATATGTTACTTGCCCGAGATTCGATCGTCGGTATCATCATACCTAGTTCAATCTCGTCACCGGCAAGTCTCTTTACTTGTTCCATAATGCATCATCCTGTAACTAACTCATTAGTCACATTGCTTGCAAGGCTTATAGTGATGTGCATCACCGATAGGGCCCAGAGATACCTCTCGGATACTCGAAGTGACAAATCCTAATCTTCATCTATGCCAACCAGATACGTCTCCAATGTATCTACTTTTCCTAATGCTTTTCCTCTTGTTTTGGACTCTAATTTGCATGATTTGAATGAAACTAATCCTGGACTAATGATGTTTTCAGCAGAACTACCATGGTGTTGTTTTTGTGCAGAAATAAAAGTTCTCGGAATGGAACGAAACTTTGCGAGGATTTTTTTATATCAATAGTAAGAATTTCTGGAGCCAATACCTGCCAGAGAGGGGCACTGATATGTCTCCAACGTATCTATAATTTTTGATTGCTCCATGCTATTATATTATCTATTTTGGATGTTAATGGGCTTTATTTTACACTTTTATATCATTTTTGGGACTAACCTATTAACCGGAGGCCCAACCCAAATTGTTTTTTGCCTATTTTAGAGTTTTGTCGAAAAGGAATATCAAACGGAGTCCAAACGGAATGAAACCTTCGGGAACATGATTTTCTCAACAAACGTGATCCAGGAGACTTGGAGTGCGCATCAAGAAACAATCGAGGAAGCCACGAGGCAGGGGGCACGCCTACCCCCTAGCCGCTAAGCCGTATTTTTTTTATGAAAATAAAGATGAAGATCTAAAAGTTATTAATGTGTCTCCTATTAAATCTTTGTTTTACAATATGAATCTTGATAATGATGGGACTGAAGATGAGCCACCTTTACCTAGAAGGCGCTCCAAAAATTCAGAGTTTTTTTATAAAAAATGTTAAAAGTGGGATTGAAGAGATCAAAACTTTAGATATCAATGAACCCACTATTTGGATTTCAAGGAATTTAATTATGATAATTTATCTTTGATAGATTGTATTTCCTTGTTGCAATCCGTGCTAAATTCTCCTCATGCTTATAGTCAAAATAAAGCTTTTACTAAACATATCGTTGATGCTTTGATGCAATCTTATGAAGAAAAACTTGACTTGGAAGTTTCTATCCCTAGAAAACTTTATGATGAGTGGGTACCTACTATTAAAATTAAAATTGAAGATCATGAATGCTATGCTTTGTGTGATTTGGGTGCTAGTGTTTCCACTATTCCAAAAACTTTGTGTGATTTGTTAGGTTTCCGTGATTTTGATGATTGTTCTTTAAACTTGCACCTTGTGGATTCCACTATTAAGAAACCTATGGGAAGAATTAATGATGTTCTTATTGTTGCAAATAGGAACTATGTGCCCATAGATTTCATTGTTCTTGATATAGATTGCAATCCTTCATGTCCTATTATTCTTGGTAGACCTTTCCTTAGAACGATTGGTGCAATTATTGATATGAAGGAAGGGAATATTAGATTCCAATTTCCGTTAAGGAAAGGCATGGAACACTTCCCTAGAAAGAAAACTAAATTACCATATGAATCTATTATGAGAGCCACTTATGGATTGCCTACCAAAGATGGCAATACCTAGATCTATCCTTGCTTTTATGCCTAGCTAGGGGCGTTAAACGATAGCGCTTGTTGGGAGGCAACCCAATTTTATTTTTATTCCTTGCTTTTTGCTACTGTTTAGTAATAAATAATTTATCTAGCTTCTGTTTTGGTTGTGTTTTTTGTGTTTAATTAGTGTTTGTGCCAAGTAGAACCGTTGGGAAGACTTGGGGAAAGTCTTTTTGATCTTGCTGTAAAAAAGAGAAACTTTAGCGCTCACGAGAATTACTGCCATTTTATTTGGAGAGTGCTATTTAGTTAATTCTTTTTACAGATGATTAATAGATAAATTACTCACGTCCAGCAATTTATTTTAGAATTTTTGGGGTTCCAGAAGTTTGCGTTAGCTACAGATTACTACAGACTGTTCTGCTTTGACAGATTCTGTTTTTCGTGTGTTGTTTGCTTATTTTGATGAATCTATGGCTAGTAAAAGAGTTTGTAAACCATAGATAAGTTGGAATACAGTAGTATTAACACCAAATAAATAAATAATGAGTTCATTACAGTACCTTGAAGTGGTGTTTTGTTTTCTTTCGCTAACGGAGCTCACGAGATTTTCTATTTTGAGTTTTGTGTTGTGAAGTTTTCAAGTTTTGGGTAAAGATTTGATGGATTATGGAACAAGGAGTGGCAAGAGACTAAGCTTGGGGATGCCCATGGCACCCCAAGGTAAAATTCAAGGACACCAAAAATCCCAAGCTTGGGGATGCCCCGGAAGGCATCCCCTCTTTTGTCTTCGTCTATCGGTAACTTTACTTGGAGCTATATTTTTATTCACCACATGATATGTGTTTTGCTTGGAGCGTATTGTATGATTTGAGTCTTTGCTTTTTAGTTTACCACAATAATCCTTGATGTACACACCTTTTGAGAGAGACTCATATGATTTGAAATTTATTAGAATACTCTATGTGCTTCACTTATATCTTTTGAGCTATATAGTTTTTGCTCTAGTGCTTCACTTATATCTTTTAGAGCACGGCGGTGGTTTTATTTTATAGAAATAATTGATCTCTCATGCTTTGCTTATATTATTTTGAGAGTCCTTTAGTACAACATGGAAATTTGCTTTTAGGAATAATATAAAAACTTTCATAGAAGTGCATTGAATACTATGAGAAGTTTGATACTTGATAATTGTTTTGAGATATGGAGATGGTGATATTAGAGTCATGCTAGTTGAGTAGTTGTGAATTTGAGGAATACTTTTGTTGAAGTTTGTGATTCCCGTAGCATGCACGTATGGTGAACCGTTATGTGATGAAGTCAGAGCATGATTTCTTTATTGATTGTCTTCCTTATGAGTGGCGATCGGGGACGAGCGATGGTATTTTCCTACCAATCTATCCCCTAGGAGCATGTGTGTAATAGTTTGTTTCGATAACTAATAGATTTTTGCAATAAGTATGTGAGTTCTTTATGACTAATGTTGAGTCTATGGATTATACGCACTCTCATCCTTCCATCATTGCTAGCCTCTCTAGTATCGCGCAACTTTCGCCGGTACCATAAACCCACCATATACCTTCCTCAAAACAGCCACCATACCTACCTATTATGGCATTTCCATAGCCATCCTGAGATATATTGCCGTGCAACTTTCCACCGTTTCGTTATTATGACACGCTTCATCATTGTCATATTGCTTGCATGATCATGTAGTTGACATCGTATTTGTGGCAAATCCACCGTTCATAATTCTTCATACATGTCACTCATGCATCATTGCACATCTCGGTACACTGCCGGAGGCATTCACATAGAGTCATATTTTGTTCTAAGTATTGAGTTGTAATTCTTGAGTTGTAAGTAAATACAGTGTGATGATCATCATTATTAGAGCATTGTCCAAAGTGAGAAAAGGATGATGGAGACTATGATTCCCCCACAAGTCGAGATGAGACTCCGGACGAAAAAAGGAGAAAAGAGGCCAAAAAGGAAAAAAAGAAAAAGAAAAAAGGCCCAAATAAAAAAATGAGAGAAAAAGAGAGAAGGGACAATGCTACTATCCTTTTTCCACACTTGTGCTTCAAAGTAGCACCATGATCTTCATGACAGAGAGTCTCATATGATATCACTTTCATATACTAGTGGGAATTTTTCATTATAGAACTTGGCTTGTATATTCCAATGATGGGCTTCCTCAAAATGCCCTAGGTCTTCATGAGCAAGCAAGTTGGATGCACACCCACTCAGTTTCTTTTGTTGAGCTTTCATATACTTATAGCTCTAGTGCATCTGTTGCATGCCAATCCCTACTCACTCACATTGATATCTATTAATGGGCATCTCCATAGCCCATTGATACACCTAGTTGATGTGAGACTATCTTCTCCTTTTTGTCTTCTCCAAAACCACCATTCTATTTCACATACAGTGCTATATCCATGGCTCACGCTCATATATTGCGTGAAGATTGAAAAAGTTTGAGAACATCAAAAGTATGAAACAATTGCTTGGCTTGTCATCGGGGTTGTGCATGATTTAAATATTTTGTGTAGTGAAGATAGAGCATAGCCAGACTATATGATTTTGTAGGGATAACTTTCTTTGGCCATGTTATTTTGAGAAGACATAATTGCTTAGTTAGTATGCTTGAAGTATTATTATTTCTATGTCAATATTAAACTTTTATCTTGAATCTTTCGGATCTGAACATTCATGCCACAGTAAAGAAAAAATTACATTGAGAAATATGTTAGAAAGCATTCCACATCAAAAATTCTTCTTTTATAATTTACCTACTCAAGGACGAGCAGGAATTAAGCTTGGGGATGCTTGATACGTCTCCAACGTATCTATAATTTTTTATTGTTCCATGCTATTATATTATCTGTTTTGGATGTTAATGGGCTTTATTTTACACTTTTATATCATTTTTGGGACTAACCTATTAACCGGAGGCCCAACCCAAATTGCTATTTTTTTGCCTATTTTAGAGTTTCACCGAAAAGGAATATCAAACGGAGTCCAAACGGAATGAAACCTTCGGGAATGTGATTTTCTCAACAAACGTGATCCAGGAGACTTGGAGTGGGCGTCAAGAAACAATCGAGGAAGCCACGAGGTAGGGGGCGCGCCTACCCCCTGGGCGCGCCCTCCACCCTTGTGGGCCCCTCGTTGCTCCACCGACGTACTTCTTCATCCTATATGTATCCACGTACCCCCAAACATCCAGGAGCACCACGAAAACCTAATTCCACCGCCGCAACCTTCTGTACTCGAGAGATCCCATCTTGGGGCCTTTTCTGGAGCTCCGCCGGAGGGGGCATTAATCACGGAGGGCCTCTACATCAACTCCATGGCCTCTCCGGTGATGTGTGAGTAGTTTACTTTAGACCTACGGGTCCATAGTTATTAGCTAGATGGCTTCTTCTCTCTCTTTGGATCTCAATACAAAGTTCTCCTCGATCCTCTTGGAGATCTATTCGATGTAATCTTCTTTTGCGGTGTGTTTGTCGAGATCCGATGAATTGTGGGTTTATAATCAAGTTTGTAAGGGCATATTTATCCCTAAGTGTTTTGGTGATTGATGACAACACATTTGCAGACTAATCATGTGCCTTGAGTATTCCAGACACTTCATTGCTAGGCACAAGACGGTTGGGTGTCCCTCGAAGACTGATCAAGACGGCGTCTTTTCTACGTTTCTTTTTGGTGGATTTGAGTCGTAGGAAAGCCGTACTATTAAGAGGGGGTCCGCGTTGGAAAGGTTTGGGTGGAATCATCACGTACACGTCTCCTTCTTGTCCCCTCCTTTTTCCTTGGAGCTTCCTCCGTTTTCTTGCCTCCCTTGTCTGGCTACTGTGGTTGGTCGCGATAGTACTGCTCCCAGGAAAGCGGTAGTACCGTAGGCATCCGCGGTAGTACCGCGCAGTGGCGCGGTAGTACCGCAGGTGCCCACGGTAGTACCACTCCCCTGGAGCCGCACTACCGCTGCCCACCAGGCTAGTGTCACCCCTTCGCGGTAGTAGGGGCGGATGTAATTTTTTACATCTGCACCTACCGCGGTAGTACTGTTTTCGCCGCGCGGTAGTACCGCGCTATGCGGTCAGGCAGTAGTACCGCCCCTCGGCGGTACTACTGTGTCGGGTTTTTGCTACTTCCATTTCTTTGCGTAAGTGTTGGAAATATGCCCTAGAGGCAATAATAAAAGCATTATTATTATATTTCCTTGTTCATGATAATTGTCTTTATTCATGCTATAATTGTGTTATCCGGAAATCGTAATACATGTGTGAATAAAAGACACCAACATGTCCCTAGTAAGCCTCTAGTTGACTAGCTCGTTGATCAACAGATAGTCATGGTTTCCTGACTATGGACACTGGATGTCATTGATAACGAGATCACATCATTAGGAGAATGATGTGATGGACAAGACCCAATCCTAAACATAGCATATGATCGTATAGTTCGTTTGCTAGAGTTTTCCAATGTCAAGTATCCTTTCCTTAGACCATGAGATCGTGTAACTCCCGGATACCGTAGGAGTGCTTTGGGTGTACCAAACGTCACAACGTAACTGGGTGACTATAAAGGTATACTACGGGTATCTCCGAAAGTGTCTGTTGGGTTGACACGGATCAAGACTGGGATTTGTCACTCCGTATGACGGAGAGGTATCACTGGGCCCACTCGGTAATGCATCATCATAATGAGCTCAATGTGACCAAGTGTCTGGTCATGGGATCATGCATTACGGTACGAGTAAAGTGACTTGTCGGTAACGAGATTGAATGAGGTATTGGGATACCGACGATCGAATCTCGGGCAAGTAACATACCGATTGACGAAGGGAATTGTATACGGGGTTGCTTGAATCCTCGACATAGTGGTTCATCCGATGAGATCATCGAGGAGCATGTGGGAGCCAACATGGGTATCCAGATCCCGCTGTTGGTTATTGACCAGAGAGCGATCTCGGTCATGTCTACATGTCTCCCGAACCCGTAGGGTCTACACACTTAAGGTTCGGTGACGCTAGGGTTGTAGGGATATGTATATGGAGTAACCCGAATGTTGTTCGGAGTCCCGGATGAGATCCCGGACGTCACGAGGAGTTCTGGAATGGTCCGGAGGTAAAGAATTATATATAGGAAGTGCTATTTCGGCCATCGGGACAAGTTTCGGGGTCACCGGTATTGTACCGGGACCACCGGAAGGGTCCCGGGGGTCCACCAGGTGGGGCCACCTATCCCGGAGGGCCCCATGGGCTGAAGTGGGAAGGGATCCAGCCCAAAGTGGGCTGGGGCGCCACTTTCCCCTAGGGCCCATGCGCCTAGGGTGGGGGAAACCCTAAAGGAAGAGTCCTAAGAGGGGAAGGCACATCAAGTGTTGATGGTGAATAAAACCACTAAGTTCAAGAAAGGCAAGGGTAAGAAAACCTTCAAGAAGGACGACAAGGGAGTTGCCGCGCCCGGCAAGCAAGCTGCCGGGAAGAAGCCAAAGAATGGACCCAAGCCCGAGACTGAGTGCTTTTATTGCAAGGAAAGTGGTCACTGGAAGCGGAACTGCCCCAAATACTTAGCGGACAAGAAGGCCGGCAAAACGAAAGGTATATGTGATATACATGTAATTGATGTGTACCTTACCACTACTCGTAGTAGCTCCTGGGTATTTGATACCGGTGCGGTTGCTCACATTTGTAACTCAAAATAGGAGCTGCGGAATAAGCGGAGACTGGCGAAGGACGAGGTGACGATGCGCGTCGGGAATGGTTCCAAGGTCAATGTGATCGCCGTCGGCACGCTACCTCTACATTTACCTTCGGGATTAATTTTAAACCTTAATAATTGTTATTTAGTGCCAAGTTTGAGCATGAACATTGTACCAGGATCTCGTTTAATTCGAGATGGCTACTCATTTAAATCCGAGAATAATGGTTGTTCTATTTTTTTGAGAGATATGTTTTATGGTCATGCTCCGATGGTGAATGGTTTATTTCTAATGAATCTCGAGCATAATGCTACACATGTTCATAGTGTGAGTACCAAAAGATGTAAGATTGATAATGATAGTCCCACATACTTGTGGCACTACCGCCTTGGTCACATAGGTGTCAAACGCATGAAGAAGCTCCATGCTGTTGGACTTTTAGAGTCTCTTGATTACGAATCATTTGACACGTGCGAACCATGCCTCATGGGTAAAATGACCAAGACTCCGTTCTCAGGAACAATGGAGCGAGCAATCAACTTATTGGAAATCATACATACTGATGTGTGCGGTCCAATGAGTGTTGAGGCTCGCGGTGGCTATCGTTATGTTCTCACCCTCACTGATGACTTGAGTAGATATGGGTATGTCTACTTAATGAAACAAAAGTCTGAGACCTTTGAAAAGTTCAAGGAATTTCAGAGTGAGGTTGAGAATCAACGTGACAGAAAAATCAAGTTCCTACGATCAGATCGTGGAGGAGAATACTTGAGTCACGAGTTTGGCACACACTTAAGAAAATGTGGAATAGTTTCACAACTCACGCCGCCTGGAACACCTCAGCGTAATGGTGTGTCCAAATGTCGTAATCGCACTCTATTAGACATGGTGCGACCTATGATGTCTCTTACCGATTTACCGCTATCTTTTTGGGGCTATGCTTTAGAGACTGCCGCATTCACTTTAAATAGGGCTCCGTCGAAATCTGAGACGACACCGTATGAATTATGGTTTGGGAAGAAACCTAAGCTGTTGTTTCTAAAAGTTTGGGGATGCAATGCTTATGTCAAGAAACTTCAACCTGAAAAGCTCGAACCCAAATCGGAAAAATGCGTCTTCATAGGATACCCTAAAGAAACTATTGGGTATACCTTCTACCTCAGATCCGAAGGCAAGATCTTTGTTGCCAAGAATGGGTCCTTTCTAGAGAAAGAGTTTCTCTCGAAAGAAGTAAGTGGGAGGAAAGTAGAACTTGATGAAGTATTACCTCTTGAACCGGAAAATGGCGCAACTCAAGAAAATGTTCCTGAGGTGCCTGCACCGACTAGAGAGGAAGTTAATGATGATGATCATGAAACTTCAGATCAAGTTGCTACTGAAATTCGAAGGTCCACAAGGACATGTTCCGCACCAGAGTGGTACGGTAGCCCTATCTTGGAAATCATGTTGTTAGACAACGGTGAACCTTCGAACTATGAAGAAGCGATGGCGGGCCCGGATTCCGACAAATGGCTAGAAGCCATGAAATCCGAGATAGGATCCATGTATTAAAACGAAGTATGGACTTTGACTGACTTGCCCGTTGAGCAGCGAGCCATAGAAAATAAATGGATCTTTAAGAAGAAGACAGACGCGGATGGTAACGTGACCATCTATAAAGCTCGGCTTCTCGCTAAGGGTTATCGACAAGTTCAAGGTGTTGACTACAATGAGACTTTCTCACCGGTAGCGAAGCTGAAGTCTGTCCGAATCATGTTAGCAATTGCCGCATTCTATGATTATGAGATATGGCAAATGGACGTCAAAACAACATTCCTTAATGGTTTCCTTAAGGAAGAATTGTATATGATGCAGCCAGAAGGTTTTGTCGATCCTAAGAATGCTAACAAGGTGTGCAAGCTCTAACGCTCGATTTATGGGCTGGTGCAAGCATCTCGGAGTTGGAACATTCGCTTTGATGAGATGATCAAAGCGTTTGGGTTTACGCAGACTTATGGAGAAGCCTGCGTTTACAAGAAAGTGAGTGGGAGCTCTGTAGCATTTCTCATATTATATGTAGATGACATACTTTTGATGGGAAATGATATAGAACTCTTGGACAGCATTAAGGCCTACTTGAATAAGAGTTTTTCAATGACGGACCTTGGAGAAGCTGCTTATATATTAGGCATCAAGATCTATAGAGATAGATCAAGACGCCTCATAGGTCTTTCACAAAGCACATACCTTGATAAGATATTGAAGAAGTTCAATATGGACCAGTCTAAGAAGGGGTTCTTGCCTGTGTTGCAAGGTGTGAAATTGAGCTCAGCTCAATGTCCGACCACGGCAGAAGATATAGAAGAGATGAGTGTCATACCCTATGCCTCAGCCATAGGTTCTATTATGTATGCCATGCTGTGTACCAGACCTGATGTAAACCTAGCCGTAAGTTTGGTAGGAAGGTACCAAAGTAATCCCGGCAAGGAACACTAGACAGCGGTCAAGAATATCCTGAAGTACCTGAAAAGGACTAAGGAAATGTTTCTCGTTTATGGAGGTGACGAAGAGCTCGTCGTAAAGGGTTACGTCGACGCTAGCTCCGACACAGATCTGGACGACTCAAAGTCACAAACCGGATACGTGTATATTTTGAATGGTGGGGCAGTAAGCTGGTGCAGTTGCAAGCAGAGCGTCGTGGCGGGATCTACATGTGAAGCGGAGTACATGGCAGCCTCGGAGGCAGCGCATGAAGCAATTTGGGTGAAGGAGTTCATCACCGACCTAGGAGTCATACCCAATGCGTCGGGGCCAATCAAACTCTTCTGTGACAACACTGGAGCTATTGCACTTGCCAAGGAGCCCAGGTTTCACAAGAAGACCAGGCACATCAAGCGTCGCTTCAACTCCATTCTTGAAAATGTTCAAGATGGAGACATAGATATTTGTAAAGTACATACGGACCTGAATGTAGCAGATCCGTTGACTAAACCTCTCCCTAGAGCAAAACATGATCAACACCAGAATTCCATGGGTGTTCGATTCATCACAATGTAACTAGATTATTGACTCTAGTGCAAGTGGGAGACTGTTGGAAATATGCCCTAGAGGCAATAATAAAAGCATTATTATTATATTTCCTTGTTCATGATAATTGTCTTTATTCATGCTATAATTGTGTTATCCGGAAATCGTAATACATGTGTGAATAAAAGACACCAACATGTCCCTAGTAAGCCTCTAGTTGACTAGCTCGTTGATCAACAGATAGTCATGGTTTCCTGACTATGGACACTGGATGTCATTGATAACGAGATCACATCATTAGGAGAATGATGTGATGGACAAGACCCAATTCTAAACATAGCATATGATCGTATAGTTCGTTTGCTAGAGTTTTCCAATGTCAAGTATCCTTTCCTTAGACCATGAGATCGTGTAACTCCCGGATACCGTAGGAGTGCTTTGGGTGTACCAAACGTCACAACGTAACTGGGTGACTATAAAGGTATACTACGGGTATCTCCGAAAGTGTCTGTTGGGTTGACACGGATCAAGACTGGGATTTGTCACTCCGTATGACGGAGAGGTATCACTGGGCCCACTCGGTAATGCATCATCATAATGAGCTCAATGTGACCAAGTGTCTGGTCACGGGATCATGCATTACGGTACGAGTAAAGTTACTTGCCGGTAACGAGATTGAACGAGGTATTGGGATACCGACGATCGAATCTCGGGCAAGTAACATACCGATTGACGAAGGGAATTGTATACGGGGTTGCTTGAATCCTCGACATAGTGGTTCATCCGATGAGATCATCGAGGAGCATGTGGGAGCCAACATGGGTATCCAGATCCCGCTGTTGGTTATTGACCAGAGAGTGATCTCGGTCATGTCTACATGTCTCCCGAACCCGTAGGGTCTACACACCTAAGGTTCGGTGACGCTAGGGTTGTAGGGATATGTATATGCAGTAACCCGAATGTTGTTCGGAGTCTCAGATGAGATCCCGGACGTCACGAGGAGTTCTGGAATGGTCCGGAGGTAAAGAATTATATATAGGAAGTGCTATTTCGGCCATCGGGACAAGTTTCGGGGTCACCGGTATTGTACCGGGACCACCGGAAGGGTCCCGGGGGTCCACCGGGTGGGGCCACCTATCCCGGAGGGCCCCATGGGCTGAAGTGGGAAGGGATCCAGCCCAAAGTGGGCTGGGGCGCCACTTTCCCCTAGGGCCCATGCGCCTAGGGTGGGGGAAACCCTAAAGGAAGAGTCCTAGGAGGGGAAGGCACCTCCTAGGTGCCTTGGGGAGGAGGGATTCCTCCCTTGGCCGCCGCCCCCCCTAGGAGATTGCATCTCCTAGGGCCGGCGCCCCCCTAGGCCCCCTATATATAGTGGGGGGGGGGAAGGGAGGACCTCTCACCCTTGCCTTTGGTGCCTCCCTCTCCCTCTCCAACACCTCCTCCTCCTCCATAGTGCTTGGCGAAGCCCTGCCGGAGTACTGCAGCTCCATCACCACCACGCCGTCGTGCTGCTGCTGGAGCCATCTTCCTCAACCTCTCCTTCCCCCTTGCTGGATCAAGAAGGAGGAGACGTTACGCTGACCATACGTGTGTTGAACGCGGAGGTGCCGTCCGTTCGGTGCTAGGATCTCCGGTGATTTGGATCACGTCGAGTACACCTTCCTCATCCCCGTTCTTTGAACGCTTCCGCGCGTGATCTACAAAGGTATGTAGATGCAATCCGATCACTCATTGCTAGATGAACTCCCAGATGGATCTTGGTGAAACCGTAGGAAAATTTTTGTTTTCTGCAACGTTCCCCAATAGGAAGTAGGCACGGAAGTTCCCCCCCTGGCTGGGGGTTTTTGCCTTGCGGTACTACCGCATGGGGGGCGCGGTAGTACCGCGCTTGCTGAAGTAGCGCCCCTAGTTCCTGCGCGTTTGTTTATCTTTACTGTCGCTGGGGTTGCGGCAGTATCGTGGGTCAGTACGGTAGTACCGCACAGCCGTGCGGTAGTACCGCTTGGTTGCAAGCAGTAGTACCGCGCGGCCTTGCGGTAGTACCGCTGGCCGCGGGCTGGTTGGTGGGTAACGGTTGGATCTTTGTCCCACACTATATAAGGGGTCCCCTTCTTCCCCGTTGACTTACCTCTTCCACCCCCAAGCTCCATTATTGCTCTAAGCTCCATTTTCGCCCGATCTCACTCCCTAGCCGACCAAACTTGTTGATTTGCTCAGGAGTGGTTGAGAAGGCCTCGATCTACACTTCCACCAAGAGATATTTGATTTCCCCCACTAATCCCTTGCGGATCTTGTTACTCTTGGGTGTTTGAGCATCCTAGACGGTTGAGGTCACCGCGAAGCCATAGTCCATTGTGGTGAAGCTTCGTGGTGTCATTGGGAGCCTCCAATTGAGTTGTGGAGATTGCCCCAACCTAGTTTGTAAAGGTTCGGTCGCCGCCTCCAAGGGCACCAATAGTGGAATCACAGCATCTCGCATTGTGTGAGGGCGTGAGGAGAATACGGTGGCCCTAGTGGCTTCTTGGGGAGCATTGTGCCTCCACACCGCTCCAACGGAGACGTACTTCCTCTCAAAGGGAAGGAACTTCAGCAACACATCCTCGTCTCCACCGTCTCCACTCTTGGTTATCTCGTGCCTTTACTTGTGCAAGCTTATTTGTTTCATATATCTTGCTTGCTTGTGTTCCTATCCTTGTTGCATCAAATAGGTTGCTCACCTAGTTGCATATCTAGACAACCTACTTTGATGCAAAGTTTAAAGTGTTAAAGAAAAGCTAACATTGTTAGTTGCCTATTCACCCCCCTCTAGTCAACCATATCGATCCTTTCAATTGGTATCAGAGCCTCATCTCTTTATTAAGGACTTTACCGTCTGAAGAGTATGGTTGATACCGTAGACGGTGTGGAGGAACACTCCGGTGCGAATCCGACCTCATCTACGGGCAATGGGGGAACCTCGGTCTCTCGTGAGGAGTTCAATGTGGCCTTGGAGACATTGAAAACCTCCATGACAACCGAGGTTGAAAGCATGTTTACTAAATTCCTTGAGGGGCTTAAACTATCCACCGCACCGTTGAAAGTGGATGATCCCACCGACAAGGTGACGGATGCTATCTCCGATAAGGGGGAAGCTAGTAGTGAGAAGGCTCCTTCTTCTAGTGGTAAAAATGGCACCGACATCTTTGCTCATGTGGAACCACCGCTTATTTATGGTGGACCGGTTCTTTCCACTCATTTGAATCATGCTGGTCCTCCCCCTAAGATTGTGAAAAATGAGGACTTTGATTCTTGGGTTTACCGCTTTAAATGTCATTTAAATCATGTGAACACTAACCTTTGGAGAATCATTGAAGAAGGTTTCTATCCGCATGATCGAAGCAACTTCACTCCTCGAGAAGCCGCTGATAATCAATTAAATGAGAATGCTCTCTTCATCATTCAAGATGCAATTCCACCCGAAGACCTACCTCATCTTCGTCCCTTCGCCTTGGCCAAAGATGCATGGCATTGTGTTGTCTCTCTCTACCGGGGAATCGCAAGCATTCAACGCTCCAACTATGAAGTGGTGCAAGATGAGGCCGATGAGTTTGCAATGAAAGAAGATGAAGAACCTCCTGAGCTTTATCGGAGAGTAACCAAACTCGCGGTCTCACTACGAGATCACAGGAGCAAGGACACGGATGACAATTGGATCAAGCGCAAATTCCTCAAGGCAATGATGCCCTACCACAAGGCCATGTCCTCCGTCATTCGTCAAAGACCGGACTTCCACACTTTGACCTCAAGCGAAGTGTTGGATGAGTTTTTGGCCATGAACATTTTGGACAAGACCGCCGACAATGCGGTGCTTCGTTCTCAAAGGGCAAAGAAGCCTAACCTTGCATTGAAGGCCAAGCTCACCGTTGAAGAAGAAGAAGAGGAAGAAGAGGAGAGCAACCACGAAGATACGAAGTATGCGTATCATGAACACATGGCACTTGCTTCAAGGAAATTTTGGAGCAAGAAAAACTCGAGGCCAAACTTTAGCAAACACAACTCAAGTGGCACAAAGAGCAAGCAACGTGTAAGGAATTGCTACAATTGTGGCAACGTGAGTCATTTTGTTGCGGAGTGCCCGTATGAGAAGAGGGAAGACAATGGTGGCAAGCTCATCCGAAAGGACAAGGCCAAGTCGTTCCCCAACAAGAGCAACTTCACCAAGAAGACTCCTCCCAAGGCATTGGTGGTACAAGAAGAGTACAATGAGGATGATGAAGATTATGAAGGTGACGAGTCGGTTGCCATGGCCTCTGTTGCCATTGCGACGACTCCACGGGTGTCTCTCTTCGACTCACCCAATGAGAGCATCACCGCCAAGTGCCTCATGGCTAAAGCCACCAACAAGGTAACCCCCAACATCAAAACTACCATCATTAATCATCCTTCTCCGACAGATAGCATTAATTAACTTGAGGGAGCTAATGTGGAGGCAAATGAGTTTGAGGGCTTTATGGGCAAACTCAAGGGAAAATCCAAGAAGCACTTTGTTGCTCTCTTGGAACAACTTGGTGAAGCCAATGACATGATCGAGGCTCACGAAGATACCATCACTAAGATGGAAGGGCATAGTCGTGACTATGCCGATGATATTTCAGATCTTTCCAATGCTCTTGAGGAAGAGCGTGGTCTTCGTTTGGCTCTTGAGGAATCACACAACGTTGATCATGCTAAGTTAAAGAAATATTATGATCATGTCCTCATTGTTTCTCATGGGCTAAACTCCGAGAAGGCCAAACTTGAGGTTGATCTTGCTAAACTCAAAGAGGAGTTTGATCTACTTGACAAGGCTCACAAGGTCTTGAAGGGTGCTCATGCTAGCCTCAAAGAGTCTCATGATCAACTTCAAGTAAAGCTAACCAAGGAAAAAGCCACTTTTCCTCGTATGATGTTAATTGATAATGCAAATGCTAGTAACCCGTGTTGTGAGCATGTGCATCTCGTTGAGGAGAACGCTAAGCTAAAGGGGCAAATTGAGAGAGGTCTTGCGACTTGCATACAAGGCAAGAAGAACCTCAACGATCTTTTGATCAACCAAAAGGGAGTTGTAGCCAAGGAAGGGGTTGGGTACGTGCCCGGCTCCAAGAACAAGAAGAAGAATGACAAGACCAAACGACCTCCTCCTCTCATGCAAACCTTTGTGAAGGAGGGAGAAAGTGCCTCCGAGGAGAAGAAGAAGAACAACGCGAAGGGTGGCGTTGTCAAAAGGGACAATGTCACTCCTCGCATCAAAGCCGGCGACTTTAATCCTTCTTATGTGTTATGCCGTGCTAGTGATGGGCATGTCTATGCCAAATTCGTTGGTTCTCTTCATGAATATATTGAATGGTCTATTTGGGTTCCAAAGACCCTTGTTACTAACATCAAAGGACCCATTACAAAATGGGTACCTAAAACCAAGCATTAATCTCTTGTAGGTGTTTGCTTCCGGTGGGCGATCATGGTTGCTCGATAGCGGAGCTACGAATCATATGACCGGAAGCAAGGACTTGGTGGTGGACGTGCACAAGATTCCATCTATGCCCACCAATGTCGAGTGGGGTGACGCCTCATCCTCCAAGGTATTGGGACTTGGCAAGGTGGTCATCTCTCATGATCTCATGATCGAGAAGGTCATGCTTGTTGAGTCCCTTGCATACAATTTACTTTCCGTTCGTCAACTTGCAATCATGGGCTTTGCCACTTTCTTTGATATCGATACCGTGGCCCTCTTGTGGAGCAAGACTCTTAAAGTAGCCTTTGTTGGGCATGTCGAGAACGGTCTATATGTGATTAACTTTTCGGAGTGACCCACTAAGACCGCGACATGCCTAATGGCTAAAGTTGATGTGGGATGGCTTTGGCATCGCCGTTTAGCCCATGTCAATATGAGATCTTTGCAAAGTCTCCTCAAGGGGGACCATGTCCGTGGACTAACGAATGCTAGTTTTGCTAAAGATCGTGCTTGCAGTGCTTGTATCGAAGGAAAGCTACATGAGAAGGCTCACCCTCCCACGACTATCATTTACTCAAAGAGGCCTTTGGAGCTCCTTCACATGGATCTCTTTGGGCCTCCATCCTTCGATAGTCTTGGGGGTAGGAAGTATTGCTTGGTGATTGTGGATGACTACTCAAGGTACACTTGGGTGTATTTCTTCAAGAGGAAGAGCGAGACCCAACAAACTGTCATTGACTTTGCAAATGAAGCACAATGTCAACACAATGCAAAGATCTTGACAATAAGAAGTGACAATGGCACCGAGTTCAAGAACTACACCTTGGATGAGTTTCTTAGTGATGAGGGGATCAAGCATCAATACTCCGCACCTTACACCCCTCAACAAAATGGTGTTGCGGAGAGGAAGAACCGGACGTTGATGGATGCGGCAAGGACCATGATGGCGGAGTTCAAGTCTCCGTACAACTTTTGGGCCGAAGCCATCAACACCGCGTGTCATGCATCCAATCAGTTCTACCTCCGCAAGGGCTTGAACAAGACTCCATATGAGATACTCACCAGTAACAAGCCCAAACTCAAGTACTTCCGGGTGTTCGGGTGTAAGTGTTTCATTCTCAAGAAAGGTGTTCAGTTGTCTAAACTTGAGGCTAGAGCTTATGAGGGCATATTTGTTGGTTATGCTACAAACTCTCATGCTTACCGTGTCCTCAATAAATCCACGGGACTTATTGAGGAGACGCGTAACGTGGAGTTTGATGAGAATAACGGCTCCCAAGTGGAGCAAAGTGGCACTTGTGATGTAGGTGATGAAATTCCTCCCCAAGCCATAAGAAGAATGGGTGTTGGCTTTATCCTACCCATTGAGGAACCCCTTGTGGCCGAAGGAGAAGGACAAAGCTCCACTCAAGCCGAGCCATCACCAACCCAAGGCCTACATGCTTCTGAAGAACAACATGAAGGCCCTCATCCTCAAGAACATGAACAAGGGCAAGATCACGCTCAAGACGGTGTTGACACATCAAGTGATGCCCAAGGTCAAGTTCTCTCCTCCGAGCAAGTTCAAGAACAAGAACAAGCTCAAGACGACACTCAAGATGATCAAGTGACCACTCCTCGTCTCACCCCCGAGGAGGAATTAGAGCGTCGTGCCGCCAAGGTTTCTTCCAAGCTCAACACCAAGGATCATCTCATGACGAATGTGCTTGGAAGCTTAAGAAAGGGGGTAAGCACTCGTAGACAATTAGCAAATTATTGTGAGCATCACGCGTTTGTCTCTTGTGTGGAACCCCACAAGGTCTATGAGGCGCTAGAAGATCCGGATTGGCTCAATGCCATGCATGAAGAACTCAACAACTTCGAGCACAACAAAGTGTGGAGATTGGTGCCAAGACCGATGGGGAACCACAATGTCATCGGAACCAAGTGGATATTTAAGAACAAGCAAGATGCCCACGGGATTATCATTCGCAACAAGGCTCGTTTGGTAGCACAAGGCTACTCCCAAGTCGAGGGTATCGGCTACGGTGAAACCTTTGCTCTCGTTGCTCGTCTTGAATCTATTCGCATGTTGATTGCTTATGCTTCTCATCATAACTTTAAGTTACAACAAATGGATGTGAAGAGTGCTTTTCTTAATGGTCCCATTAATGAATTGCTTTTATGTCAAGCAACCCCCCGGGTTCGAGGATCCCTACTTTCCCGATCATGTGTATCAACTCGATAAGGCACTCTATGGCCTTAAACAAGCCCCACGTGCGTGGTATGACCACCTTACCGAGTTGTTACAAGACCATGGTTTTGAAGTTGGGCTAATCGACCCCACTCTTTTTACTAAGAATGTCAAAGGGGAGTTGTTTGTGTGCCAATTATATGTTGATGATATTATCTTTGGTTCCCCTAACAAAGCTTTCAATGAGGAATTTGCCGCTCTCATGACCTCAAAGTTCGAGATGTCTTCCATGGGAGAGTTGAAGTTCTTTCTAGGGTTCAAAGTGAAGCAAAGAAGAGAAGGAACCTTCATTAATCAAGCCAAATATACTCAAGGCATGCTCAAAAGATTCAAGCTAAGTGATGTCAAGCCGGCTTCCACTCCCATGCCCACCAAGTGCCAACTTGACATAGATCCCAATGGTAAAGCGGTGGATCAAAAGGTATATCGCTCCATGATAGGTTCCTTGCTTTACCTTTGTGCATCTAGACCGGATATCATGTTGAGTGTGGGAATTTGTGCACGGTTTCAAGCCGCACCTAAGGAAAGTCACTATGTGGCAGTCAAACGAATCTTTCGATATTTGGCTCATACCCCAAACTTTGGCCTATGGTACCCAAGAGGAGCTAACTTCAAGCTTGTAGGGTATTCGTATTCTGATTGGGCGGGAGACAAAGTGGATAGGAAGTCCACTTCCGGAGGGTGCCAATTCCTTGGTTGCTCTTTGGTAAGTTGGTCTTCCAAAAAGCAAAGTTGTGTGTCTCTCTCGTCCACCGAAGCGGAGTATGTGGCGGCCGGTAGTTGTTGTGCACAACTCTTATGGATGAGGCAAACTTTAAAGGATTATGGTGTCATTTGTGACAAAGTGCCTCTTTGGTGTGACAATGAAAGTGCCATCAAGATCTCTCTCAACCCGGTGCAACACTTCAAGACGAAGCATATTGAGATCCGGAATCACTTCATCCGGGATCACATTAGGCGAGGAGAGGTCGAGCTCAACTATGTCAACACTCATGATAACCTTGCAGATATCTTCACGAAGCCCTTGGATGAACCAAGATTTCGCGAGTTAAGGCATGAGCTAAATATCATTGATTCGAGCAATGTTGCTTGAACCCTTGCACACCCCACCATACTCAACGTGTTGTCCTGTTTAGATGTAGGCATGGACATAGGGGGAGTGATGTTCTCTCATTGAACTCTCCCTCCCCCCATTATGCATAAATTGATCAAGTCTTTCACATTAGCCATGTTTGATGGTACTTGTGCTTCAAAGACGAGTTATGGTCATGGACCCAAGGATAATTCTTCGTGGTGCCATACCAATTGACTCAAACATAGGTGATACGGCCACCGCCCTCTCTTTGGATAGGTGGTGTATCGTGGTTGTTTCATTTGTCGTGTGCCTTTCTGGCTTTGTGTGTAGCGTGGTCTTGTGGTGTCGTGTTGGCTTGGAGTGTTTGTGCAAAGACCCCGTTTTTCGTGTGCTCGAAACATGCATCTTCTTGAGCCCACGGTACTACCGCGACTGGCCGCGGTACTACCGCTTTGGGAGGCACGGTACTACCGCGCCACAGCACGGTACTACCGCTCAGGTGCGGTACTTCGGAAGTACCATGCCGGGCGGTACTATCGCGCCGGGCAGTACTACCGCGTTGGGGCACGGTACTACCGCGCCATCGAGGGAGCGTGGGGGTTATGACTCGGGCAGGGGAGTTCCAACTCCCCATACCCATTCATTTGTCTCTCTCCCCACGTCTCTCTCTCTCTCTCTCGCTCAAGAACGGCGCCGGAGGCCCTCGCCGGATCTCCGTCTCCGGCCACTCTCCTTGGATTTCGACCGGTGGGATCGTTCCCCACCACTTCCTCTTGCCATGGACCAATGTTTTTCCCCAAATCCCTCTTTTTCTTGGTTGTTCTCTTGCTTCTAGGTTTTTGGGGAGAAACTTGTTGTTCTTGAGATTTTAGGCCAAATCTATGCAAGAGTTGGATGTAGGAGAGTCGTGATGCGTAGGAATCATACTTGATATGCTGTCTTGTGGTAGCTTTGTCCAACTGTAGTACCACCGCAGTTTCGCGGGCTTTTCTCAGATTTGAACTTGTTCAGATCTGATGCGGTGCGGTACTACCCTGTCTGATGTGCGGTACTACCGCTCTGGCGGTACTACCGCCCGTCATGCGCAGTACTACCGTGCTAGCTTGTACGGTACTACCGCTCAGCAGACGCGGTACTACCGCGCTAGCTGAGGCGCTAAGGTCGTACTACCGCTCCTAGACCCGGTACTACCATGACCTTGCACGGTACTACCGTGTCTAAGAGCAGTACTACTATCTTAGCTTCGTAGCACTTGGCAGTACTACCGTAGGGATCAAATCATGTGTGTTTTCTGCTTGTTTCTCTTGCTTTGTTGTGGTCTTTGCATTAATCCCTCTTGGTTGTTGTGGGTGTTTTGCATTTTTGTGTCTCAGGTGGTGGCTCTCGCCGTTCCAATCCCAGTCGTGACATTGACTCCAAGCATCTGCGCAACCCCCAAGATGAAGCCCCAGAGGGCTCCAATGCCCCCAAGCGCAATGTCAAGACCACTGCCAGCAAGCAAAAGGAAGCTGCTAAGGGCATGGACGAGATTTCTGTCTCTGAGTATGTCGAACGCCGGAGGTTCAATCCCTATGTGACTCCTCGGGCTGTGCTCAGAGGCACCGAGATGTTCTGGAACAAGCAACAGGTTCTCATCTATCTGGATGTGATCAAGAGCAAACAAAATACCTTCGTGGATGTCAAGTGGATAGACATGCATCACATGCGGAAGGACAAGTTTCGTGACTATTTTGGAGAGGCTCTGGACTTGGTGGAGCAGTTTGCTATTGAGCCGGTGATCTCCTTTCACCTTGACTATGACCATGAGCTCATCTGTCAGTTCTTTGCCTTAGTGTACTTTCATCCCGGGGAGGAGCGGAGGATGACCTGGATGACCAATGGCCATCAGTTGTCTGCTACATGGAAAGAGTTCATGGATCTGCTGCACATTCCTGATGACGGGCTTCACACCCCCGTTGGTGTTCGCCCTCGTGCCAACTCTGAGTCTGCCAACAAGAACCTGCTTCAGCCTTTCCTTGTTGAGAAGGTGCTCCCCAATGGCAAGTCAACTTGGGTGTTGAACTCCTTTCTAAATATCATGTATCCCATCTTCCGCAACACTCTGTTCCCACGCATTGGCGACAAGGACAAGGTCCATGCATATCTAGTGGACATGTTGCTCTTGTGTGCAGAGGCACGTTCTTCTCAGACTCAGCCACTTGATGTCTCAACATCATGTGGTGTGAGCTTCGGTTTGCGGTGTTCACTTGCAAGGTACCTATCTATGGACCATACCTGTTTCTGCTGCTCTCCACCACTTGGGAGAAGATGTACCCTGGTGATGAGTTCCTTGCTCCAGACTGGATTCTCCATGAGTCCAACAGCCTCCGTGTCAAGCCCAACTGGGCCAACACCACTACCAGTGATGAGGCCTCTTCTACTAGGAGGGCTGCTGGTGAGGAGGAGGCTGCTGCTGAGAATGTTGCTGAGGACCGTGCTGCTAGGTCCACCACTCCTTCCTCTGAGCCGTCATGGGCCAAGAAGCTAAAGGACAAGATGAAGACTCTCTTCTGCATGCAGGCAAAGGGACAGTACAGGGCTCACGTGGTGGACAAGGAGAGTCGCCGCCGTGACAAGAAGGTTATGAGGCTCTTTGGAGAGGATGTGTCTGGCGGGTCTGAGGACGTCATCACACCTGAGGCTGCCTGGATGTCAAAGCAGGGATACAACTGGACCAGTTCAGAGGATGACTTCGAGGAGACTATCCCCGCCGCTGAGTCTGATGAGGAGCACGAGGAGCAGTGGGACGACTTCTCTGCCTGAGCCACCCCGTGTGTGTAGGTGTCCTCTCTACCTTTTTGGCGTCTCGATGCCAAAGGGGGAGAGAGTGTAGGGATTTGTGTTGTGTCGTGCTTGGTGCATTTATTTGCTTTGTCTTTTGGACCTCGTTTGTGCTTGTTTGCTCTTGTTTGGTTTGTGCTTTCGAGACCTTTCCTCATATGGTGTAAGACATATGCACTTTATCTATCGTAGTTTACTTATGTTTGTGCTATCTTGTCTAGTGATAGATATGCCTTGTCTCTATAATATAGGGGGAGCTTTGATCCTAGTATTCGTGTGCCGTGCAGTCCAAAGCACTCATCTAGGTGGCACACATCTAGGGGGAGCCCGTCTATATTCTAGAGAGGAGGGGTTTGCATTTCCTTAATATTATTTTCCTTGTGCAAATCCCGTATTGTCATCAATCCACCAAAAAGGGGGAGATTGCAAGGGCATATTTATCCCTAAGTGTTTTGGTGATTGATGACAACACATTTGCGGACTAATCTTGTGCCTTGAGTATTCCAGACACTTCATTGCTAGGCACAAGACGGTTGGGTGCCCCTCGAAGACTGATGAAGACGACATCTTTTCTACGTTTCTTTTTGGTGGATTTGAGTCGTAGGAAAGCCGTACTATTAAGAGGGGGTCCGCGTTGGAAAGGTTTGGGTGGAATCATCACGTACACGTCTCCTTCTTGTCCCCTCCTTTTTCGTTGGAGCTTCCTCCGTTTTCTTGCCTCCCTTGTCTGGCTGCTGTGGTTGGTCGCGGTAGTACTGCTCCCAGGAAAGCGGTAGTACCGTAGGCATCCGCAGTAGTACCGCGCGGTGGCGCGGTAGAAGCGCAGGTGCCCATGGTAGTACCGCTCCCCTGGAGCCGCACTACCACTGCCCACCAGGCTAGTGCCGCCCCTTCGCGGTAGTAGGGGCAGATATAATTTTTTACATCCGCACCTACCGCGGTAGTACCGTTTTCGCCGCGCGGTAGTACCACGCTATGCGGTCAGGCAGTAGTACCGCCCCTCGGCGGTACTACTGTGTCGGGTTTTTGCTACTTCTGTTTCTTTGTAGAAGTAGGCACGGAAGTTTCCTCCCCCCTGGCTGGGGTTTTTTGCCTTGCGGTACTACCGCATGGGGGGCGCGGTAGTACCGCGCTTGCGGAAGTACCGCCCCCAGTTCCTGCACGTCTGTTTATCTTTACTGTCGCTGGGGTTGCGGCAGTACCATGGGTCGGTACGGTAGTACCGCACAGCCGTGCGGTAGTACCGCTTGGTTGCAAGCAGTAGTACCGCACGGCCTTGTGGTAGTACCGCTGGCCAGGCGCGGTAGTACCGCTGGCCGCGGGCTGGTTGGTGGGTAACGGTTGGATCTTTGTCCCACAGTATATAAGGGATCCCCTTCTTCCCCGTTGACTTACCTCTTCCACCCCCAAGCTCCATTATTGCTCTAAGCTCCATTTTCATCCGATCTCACTCCCTAGCCGACCAAACTTGTTGATTTGCTCGGGAGTGGTTGAGAAGGCCTCGATCTACACTTCCACCAAGAGATATTTGATTCCCCCCACTAATCCCTTGCGGATCTTGTTACTCTTGGGTGTTTGAGAATCCTAGACGGTTGAGGTCACCACGAAGCCATAGTCCATTGTGGTGAAGCTTCGTGGTGTCGTTGGGAGCTTCCAATTGAGTTGTGGAGATTGCCCCAACCTAGTTTGTAAAGGTTCGGTCGCCGCCTCCAAGGGCACCAATAGTGGAATCACGGCATCTCGCATTGTGTGAGGGCGTGAGGAGAATACGGTGGCCCTAGTGGCTTCTTGGGGAGCATTGTGCCTCCACACCGCTCCAACGGAGACGTACTTCCTCTCAAAGGGAAGGAACTTCGGCAACACATCCTCGTCTCCACCGTCTCCACTCTTGGTTATCTCGTGCCTTTACTTGTGCAAGCTTATTTGTTTCATATATCTTGCTTGCTTGTGTTCCTATCCTTGTTGCATCATATAGGTTGCTCACCTAGTTGCATATCTAGACAACCTACTTTGATGCAAAGTTTAAAGTGTTAAAGAAAAGCTAAAATTGTTAGCTGCCTATTCACCCCCCCTCTAGTCAACCATATCGATCCTTTCAAAGTTTATCTATGAACAATATTTGAATCTTCTCTGAATTCTTTTATGTATGATTGGTTTATCTTTGCAAGTCTCTTTGAATTATCAGTTTGGTTTGGCCTACTAGACTGATCTTTCTTGCAATGGGAGAAGTGCTTAGCTTTGGGTTCAATCTTGCGGTGCTCGATCACAGTGACAGAAAGGGAAACGACACGTATTGTATTGTTGCCATCGAGGATAAAAAGATGGGGTTTATATCATATTGCATGATTTTATCCCTCTACATCATGTCATCTTACTTAAAGCATTACTCTGTTCTTATGAACTTAATACTCTAGATGCATGTTGGATAGCGGTCGATGCGTGGAGTAATAGTAGTAGATGCAGAATCGTTTCGGTCTACTTGTCGCGGACGTGATGCCTATATACATGATCACACCTAGATATTCTCATAACTATGCTCAATTCTATCAATTGCTCAACAGTAATTCGTTTACCCACCGTAATACTTATGCTCTTGAGAGAAGCCACTAGTGAAACCTATGGCCCCCGGGTCTATCTTCCATCATATTAATCTTCCAACACTTAGTTATTTCTATTGCCGTTTATTTTACTTTGCATCTTTATTCCTCTTTATCATAAAAATACCAAAAATATTATCTTATCATATCTATCAGATCTCACTCTCGTAAGTGACCATGAAGGGATTGACAACCCCTTTATCACGTTGGTTGCGAGGTTCTTATTTGTTTGTGTAGGTGCGTGGGACTCGAGCGTGATCTCCTACTGGATTGATACCTTGGTTCTCAAAAATTAAGGGAAATACTTACGCTATTTACTGCATCACCCTTTCCTCTTCAAGGGAAAACCAACGCAGTGCTCAAGAGGTAGCAGGCACCTGGGTGGGCACAACCCACCAGGGCGCGCCCCTCTCTCCTGGCGCGCCCAGGTGGGTTGTCCCCACCTAGTGGCCCCGCAGACCCTAATTCCAATGCTATAAAATCCTAATTTTTGGAGAGAAAAATCAGGGCGAAAGAATTATTGGGATCTACGAGATGGAGCCGCCGCCAAGCCCTGTTCTTCCTCGGGAGGGCAGATCTAGAGTCCGTTTGGGTCTCCGGAGAGGGGGATCTTCGTTCTTCGTCATCACCAACCCTTCTCCATCGCAATTCCATGATGCTCCCCACTGGGAGTGAGTAATTCCTTCCTAGGCTCGCTAGTCGGTGAGGAGTTGGATGAGATTCATCATGTAATCGAGTTAGTTTTGTTAGGGCTTGATCCCTAGTATCCACTACGTTCTTAGATTGTTGTTGCTATGACTTTGCCATGCTTAATGCTTGTCACTTTGGGCCTGGGTGCCATGACTTCAGATCTGAACCGTTTATGTTATCATCATTATATCCATGTTCTAGATCCGATCTTGCAAGTTATAGTCACCTACTACGTGTTATGATCCGGTAACCCCGGAGTGACAATAACAGGGACTTCTTCCGGTGATTACCGTAGTTTGAGGAGTTCATGTATTCACTGTGTTAATGCTTTGTTCCGGTTCTCTATTAAAAGGAGGCCTTAATATCCCTTAGTTTCCAATATGGACCCCGCTACTATGGGAGGGTAGGACAAAGGATGTCATGCAAGTTCTTTTAATAAATCACGTATGACCATTTATGAAATACATGCCTACATTATATCGATGAACTGGAGCTAGTACCGAGTAGCCCTAGGTTATAACTATACATGATGAATATCATTCAACAAATCACCGATCCAATGCCTACAACTTTTCCTTATTGTTTTTGCTAAGGTACTACTGCTATCATCATTGTTACACTTGCTACAAAATTACTGCTATCACTATTACTGTTATATTGCTGTTGTCACTACTATCAAAACTATGAAACTACTTTGCTACTGATCACTTTGCTGCAGATAATTAATCTCCAGGTGTTGTTGAATTGAAAACTCAGCTGCTAATACCTTCAAATATTCTTTGGCTCCCCTTGTGTCGAATCAATAAATTTGGGTTGAATACTCTACCCTCGAAACTGTTGCGATCCCCTATACTTGTGGGTTATCAAGACCTTTTTCTGGCGCCGTTGCCGGGGAGCATAGCTATATTTGTTGACTCACTTGGGATTATTATCATATTATCACTATGAAGAATCTGAAGGATCCTAAGACTAAGATATTTCCCACAAGGACGAGGGGAGGTAAGGAACTGCCATCCAGTTCTGCTTTAGATTCACCTTCTGTTATGAATAAACTTGCAACATCACCACATGCTATTAATTATGATATGTCACAAGTTATTGACGATGGTACTTCTACTATGAATGATGCTTATGATGATGCTAGTACCTTGCTTAATAATGATGATGCGCCACTTGGTGAATTTCTTGATAAACAAATTGCTAGAGTAATACAACATGATGTTGTTGAATCTGATGATGAGCTTGAAACTGAATCTCCTGAAACACCTTCTAAAATTAGTCTTCCTAGATATGAATTGCCTAAGGTACCGGAAGGTTATGTTATGAGTGAAGAAACAACTAGAGATATTCTTGCTTGCAAAGATAGAGATGATCTAGAGAAATTACTACACAAGTATAAAGAAAAATATCTGAATGCTAGAATGAAGTGTGATCCTAAGTTTGCAACTTCACCTATCTTTATTGATGATAAGGATTATGAATTCTCTGTCGACCCAGAGTTAATTACTTTGGTTGAATCTGATCCTTTCCATGGTTATGAAACTGAAACTGGTGTGGCACATCTTACTAAGTTGAATGACATCGCCTCCCTTTTTACTCATGATGAGAAAACTCACTACTACTTTATTCTCAAATTATTTCCTTTCTCACTAAAGGGTGATGCTAAAGCTTGGTACAATACCTTTGCTCCTGGTTGTGTGCGTAGTCCTGAGGATATGATTTATTACTTCTCTGGAAAATATTTTCCTGCTCATAAGAAACAAGCTGCCTTACAGGAAATATATAACTTTGCACAAACTAAAGAAGAGAGTCTCCCACAAGCTTGGGGGGGGGGCTTTGCCAGTTACTTAATGCTTTGCCTGATCATCCTCTTAAGAAAAATGAAATACTTGATATCTTCTATAATGGACTAATCGATGCTTCTAGGGACTTCCTAGATAGGTGTGCTGGTTGTGTTTTCAGGGAACAAACTGTTGGACAAGCTGAGGAATTATTGAATAACATATTGAAACTATGATGATTGGACTATTCCCGAACCACCGGCTAAGCCCACTCCGAAGAAGAGGGGTATATTATATCTCAGTCCTGAAGATATGCAAGAGGCAAAGAAATCTATGAAGTAAAAAGATATTAAGGCTGAGGATGTTAAAAATTTATCTCCTATTGAAGAAATACATGGGCTTAATACACCACCACTGCCTAAGGTGGTAGAGGTAAATTCTCTTATGAAGTTCAATGATAATGACAATCCTCACAATATGCATCATAGTCAATGCCTTTATGAGTTTGAAAACTATATTAGAAAACAATATCACTTCAATGCAAATGTTATGAAACAATTGAAATACAATTCTGATATGATTGCTTGCTTGAGTGACTTGTTATTTAGAATATCAAATGATGTTAGAGGTGTTGGAAAACATGCTTCTATGGTTCAAACTCAATTAGAACAAGTTGCTAAATCTCAAAGAGAATTGCTTGATGAAATGAATAATAATGTGCATGACTTTGCTGTTAGAGTTGCAACTAGAGGAGGTAAAATGACTCAGGAACCACTTTATCCTAGGGACACCCAAAAAGAATTGAACAAGATTCACAAAGAGCTAACACTAGTGCACCTAGTTCTTCTATAAAGAAAAAGAAAAATGATAGGACTTTGCATGCTCCTAGTGAACCTGAAATAGAGAAACTCAATGTGGTAATGAACACTCACCTAACAATAATGAAAAAGATAATGATGAGGTTCATGAATACTCTCAACCAACCAATGATGAAGAACCAGACAATGATCTTGAGATAGAACCACCTGTTGATCTTGATAACCCACAACCTAAAAATAAAAGATATGACAAAATATACTTTGTTGCTAGAAAACACAGTAAAGAAAGAGAACTGTGGGTTCAAAAACCTATGCCTTTTCCACCCAAGTAAACTAAAAAGAATGATGATGAAGAATTTGAACGCTTTGCTGAAATGCTGAGGCCAGTCTTTTTGCGTACTCGCTTGACTGATATCTTGAAAATGCCTCCATATGCAAAGTATGTGAAAGACATGATCACAAATAAGATAAAAATACCGGAAGCTGAAATCTGCTTGCTAACTACACTTTTAAGATAGAGTACCTAAAAAACTTGGAGATTCGGGAATACCAACTATACCTTGCTCTATTAAAAAGAATTATGTGAAAACTGCTTTGTGTGATTTAGGAGCTGGTGTTAGTGTTATGCCTTTCTCTTTATATAAAAGACTTGACTTGAATAAACTCACACGTACTGAAATATCTTTGCAAATGGCTGACAAATCAACTGCCATACTTATCGGTATCTGTGAGGATGTGCCCGATGTTGTTGCTAATGTTACTATTTTAACTGACTTTGTTATACTTGAGATACCCGAGGACGACAACATGTCGATTATCTTTGGTAGACCCTTCTTGAATACTGAAGGGGATGTTATTGATTGCAATAAAAGTAAGGTCACTTTTCATATTAATGGCAATGAGCATACTGTGCACTTTCTGAAGAAACAATTCAAAGTGAATGGTATTAATGTTATCAAAAAATCTCCGACAATCACTATTGGAAATTTCAAATACCTTTATGTACTGTCAAAAAGAAATATTAAATGCTTATTGTTGGAGAAATGTATATCCACATTGAGGTAACTTAGTGATTTACGAAAGTTCTTCGGTTTCATGTTAATCGAAAGTGATTGTTAATAAGACTTGATCAACCTTATTAATGGATCATTTTTGAACGGTATGGAGTTGATAAATTTAGTAAGCACTACCTTCTGTCCCTACTTTTTATTCTCTGTTTTTATTAGTTAAATAAAATAAAATGCCATGTTTGGTCTATTTTCTAAATTTCCCGTGCAATAAAAAATGACCAAAAAATAAAAGTTCTCAGAATGCCCTAAAAAATTTACATGATTTTTTCCGAATATTTGAGAATTTTTGGTGCAATAAACATCAGAGGGAGGTGCACTAGGTGGGCACAACCCACCTAGGCGCGCTCTATTGGGTTGTGGTCCCCATGTGGGCCCCCTCACTTACCTCTTCATCCCACATCATCACTTACCTCCAGAAAAAATCTCCATTGCTCTCTCTCCCGTGTTCTTGAGGTCATACCCGCGGATTTCAATCTCTTTGCTCGAAGCTCCGTTTCCGAAACTGTTTCAGGGGATTCTTGCTTGGTATGTGACTCCAACGTTTGTCCAATTAGTTTTTGCTTTACTGGTTTATATTTTGAATAATTAGCTACTCTTGGTGCTGTTGTAGATGTGCTTGCATGTTAAATTCTTAGTGTTCTAAGTAGTTTGAATGCTTGTTTTGGCCTCTATGTATCCCTATGAGTAGTTGATATCAATCTTATAAAGTTTTGTTGACAAATTTTTGTCACCCCAAAATTTTTATTTTCAGAAAATTGTACGCGGACATGAATATCTTCAGGAAGTTTGGCTCTAGGAAGAACTCCAAGGGTGTCATTGGAGAGTCTTCTAACAATGATCTCCACCCTCGGAGGTTGGCGAAGGTACGGCCGTGCGAATGGCCGCACACCCCATTCCTGGAAGAAGCTGGAATTCTTGAGGAGTTCATGCAATATGTTGCAAACGCCGGCCTCACCGACTTTATCGCAGATGAGTGTGACCAGCACCAAATCCTCACAAATATCTTTGTTCAGAGTTTTACTTTCCTGCCTAGGAATAATCCTCTTGAAGTGAGTTTCGATTTATATGGTGAAAACTATCAGATACCACTTACTGAATTTTGTGATATATGCTTGATCCCCTCTGATGGGAGCTTAGCCGAGCCTAGGCCAGCTGGGTTTGAGGATTTTTATTGCACTTTGATAGTGGGAGATGAGAGAAGGGTGTCAGGCTGTCAGCCACCACGGCTGCTAGCATACACTTTCCTGCCATACATTATTTTTGCTTTATTTGTTGCCAAGTGCTTGCTTCCTAGAAAGAAATTAGGTGCGCTCAGTGCACCAGACTTTGATGTTTTGCGCCGAGCATTAGAGGGCAACAACACTCATAGCTTGGGAGCTATTGTGGCTCGTCGCCTCCATCTTAATAAATCACAGGGTGAAATACATGGTGGGATTTTTGCTATTCATTTGGCGGCTCACTTAGAGGTCAAGATATGCCCTCATGATTACCCTCTGACCAAGGTTTACCTAGACCGGGCAGCCATGGAACACCATCGTTTTCTTGCACGAGATTATCCTAACATTACCATTCCTTATAACCTGGTTTGTAGTGTTAAAACTCATGATATTATTCCACTACCTGCACCTGCTTTGTTTGATTCTGCTGCCAGGGGCAGATATAGGATCATGTCTGCGGACATCATTGTTGGGGAACGTTGCAGAAAACAAAAAATTTCCTACGGTTTCACCAAGATCCATCTAGGAGTTCATCTAGCAACGAGTGATCAGATTGCATCTACATACCTTTGTAGATCACGCGCGGAAGCATTCAAAGAACGGGGATGAGGAAGGTGTACTCGACGTGATCCAAATCACCGGAGATCCTAGCGCCGAACGGACGGCACCTCCGCGTTCAACACACATACGGTCAGCGTAACGTCTCCTCCTTCTTGATCCAGCAAGGGGGAAGGAGAGGTTGAGGAAGATGGCTCCAGCAGCAGCACGATGGCGTGGTGGTGATGGAGCTGCAGTACTCCGGCAGGGCTTCGCCAAGCACTATGGAGGAGGAGGAGGTGTTGGAGAGGGAGAGGGAGGCACCAAAGGCAAGGGTGAGAGGTCCTCCCTTCCCCCCACTATATATAGGGGGCCTAGGGGGGGGGGGCGCCAGCCCTAGGAGATGCAATCTCCTAGGGGGGCGGCGGCCAAGGGAAGAATCCCTCCTCCCCAAGGCACCTAGGAGGTGCCTTCCCCTCCTAGGACTCTTCCTTTAGGGTTTCCCCCACCCTAGGCGCATGGGACCTAGGGGAAAGTGGCGCCCCAGCCCACTTTGGGCTTGATCCCTTCCCACTTCAGCCCATGGGGCCCTCCGGGATAGGTGGCCCCACCCGGTGGACCCCCGGGACCCTTCCGGTGGTCCCGGTACAATACCGGTGACCCCGAAACTTGTCCCGATGGCCGAAATAGCACTTCCTATATATAATTCTTTACCTCCGGACCATTCAGGAACTCCTCGTGACGTTCGAGATCTCATCCGGGACTCCAAACAACATTCGGGTTACTGCATATACATATCCCTACAACCCTAGCGTCACCGAACCTTAAGTGTGTAGACCCTACGGGTTCGGGAGACATGTAGACATGACCGAGATCGCTCTCTGGTCAATAACCAATAGTGGGATCTGGATACCCATGTTGGCTCCCACATGCTCCTCGATGATCTCATCGGATGAACCACTATGTCGAGGATTCAAGCAACCCCGTATACAATTCCCTTCGTCAATCGGTATGTTACTTGCCCGAGATTCGATCGTCGGTATCCCAATACCTCGTTCAATCTCGTTACCGGCAAGTCACTTTACTCGTACCGTAATGCATGATCCCGTGACTAGACACTTGGTCACATTGAGCTCATTATGTTGATGCATTACCGAGTGGGCCCAGTGATACCTCTCCGTCATACGGAGTGACAAATCCCAGTCTTGATCCGTGTCAACCCAACAGACACTTTCGGAGATACCCATAGTATACCTTTATAGTCACCCAGTTACATTGTGACGTTTGGTACACCCAAAGCACTCCTACGGTATCCGGGAGTTACACGATCTCATGGTCTAAGGAAAGGATACTTGACATTGGAAAACTCTAGCAAACGAACTATACGATCATATGCTATGTTTAGGATTGGGTCTTGTCCATCACATCATTCTCCTAATGATGTGATCTCATTATCAATGACATCCAGTGTCCATAGTCAGGAAACCATGACTATCTGTTGATCAACGAGCTAGTCAACTAGAGGCTTACTAGGGACATGTTGGTGTCTTTTATTCACACATGTATTACGATTTCCGGATAACACAATTATAGCATGAATAAAGACAATTATCATGAACAAGGAAATATAATAATAATAATGCTTTTATTATTGCCTCTAGGGCATATTTCCAACAGTCTCCCACTTGCACTAGAGTCAATAATCTAGTTACATTGTGATGAATCGAACACCCATGGAATTCTGGTGTTGATCATGTTTTGCTCTAGGGAGAGGTTTAGTCAACGGATCTGCTACATTCAGGTCCGTATGTACTTTACAAATATCTATGTCTCCATCTTGAACATTTTCACGAATGGAGTTGAAGCGACGCTTGATGTGCCTGGTCTTCTTGTGAAACCTGGGCTCCTTGGCAAGTGCAATAGCTCCAGTGTTGTCACAGAAGAGTTTGATTGGCCCCGACGCATTGGGTATGACTCCTAGGTCGGTGATGAACTCCTTCACCCAAATTGCTTCATGCGCTGCCTTCGAGGCTGCCATGTACTCCGCTTCACATGTAGATCCTGCCACGACGCTCTGCTTGCAACTGCACCAGCTTACTGCCCCACCATTCAAAATATACACGTATCCGGTTTGTGACTTTGAGTCATCCAGATCTGTGTCAAAGCTAGCGTCGACGTAACCCTTTACGACGAGCTCTTCGTCACCTCCATAAACGAGAAACATTTCCTTAGTCCTTTTCAGGTACTTCAGGATATTCTTGACCGCAGTCTAGTGTTCCTTGCCGGGATTACTTTGGTACCTTCCTACCAAACTTACGGCTAGGTTTACATCAGGTCTGGTACACAGCATGGCATACATAATAGAACCTATGGCTGAGGCATAGGGTATGACACTCATCTCTTCTATATCTTCTGCCGTGGTCGGACATTGAGCTGAGCTCAATTTCACACCTTGCAACACAGGCAAGAACCCCTTCTTAGACTGGTCCATATTGAACTTCTTCAATATCTTATCAAGGTATGTGCTTTGTGAAAGACCTATGAGGCGTCTTGATCTATCTCTATAGATCTTGATGCCTAATATATAAGCAGCTTCTCCAAGGTCCGTCATTGAAAAACTCTTATTCAAGTAGGCCTTAATGCTGTCCAAGAGTTCTATATCATTTCCCATCAAAAGTATGTCATCTACATATAATATGAGAAATGCTACAGAGCTCCCACTCACTTTCTTGTAAACGCAGGCTTCTCCATAAGTCTGCGTAAACCGAAATGCTTTGATCATCTCATCAAAGCGAATGTTCCAACTCCGAGATGCTTGCACCAGCGTATAAATCGAGCGTTGGAGCTTGCACACCTTGTTAGCATTCTTAGGATCGACAAAACCTTCTGGCTGCATCATATACAATTCTTCCTTAAGGAAACCATTAAGGAATGCCGTTTTGACGTCCATTTGCCATATCTCATAATCATAGAATGCGGCAATTGCTAACATGATTCGGACGGACTTCAGCTTCGCTACCGGTGAGAAAGTCTCATCGTAGTCAACACCTTGAACTTGTCGATAACCCTTAGCGACAAGCCGAGCTTTATAGATGGTCACGTTACCATCCGCGTCTGTCTTCTTCTTAAAGATCCACTTATTTTCTATGGCTCGCCGCTCAACGGGCAAGTCAGTCAAAGTCCATACTTCGTTTTCATACATGGATCCTATCTCGGATTTCATGGCTTCTAGCCATTTGTCGGAATCCGGGCCCGCCATCGCTTCTTCATAGTTCGAAGGTTCACCGTTGTCTAACAACATGATTTCATAGATAGGGTTGCCGTACCACTCTGGTGCGGAACGTGTCCTTGTGGACCTTCGAATTTCAGTAGCAACTTGATCTAAATTTTCATGATCATCATCATTAACTTCCTCTTTAGTCGGTGCAGGCACCTCAGGAACATTTTCTTGAGTTGCGCCATTTCCGGTTCAAGAGGTAATACTTCATCAAGTTCTACTTTCCTCCCACTTACTTCTTTCGAGAGAAACTCTATCTCTAGAAAGGACCCATTCTTGGCAACAAAGTTCTTGCCTTCGGATCTGAGGTAGAAGGTATACCCAATAGTTTCTTTAGGGTATCCTATGAAGACGCATTTTTCCGATTTGGGTTCGAGCTTTTCAGGTTGAAGTTTCTTGACATAAGCATCGCATCCCCAAACTTTTAGAAACGACAGCTTAGGTTTCTTCCCAAACCATAATTCATACGGTGTCGTCTCAACGGATTTCGACGGAGCCCTATTTAAAGTGAATGCGGCAGTCTCTAAAGCATAGCCCCAAAAAGATAGTGGTAAATCGGTAAGAGACATCATAGATCGCACCTTGTCTAATAGAGTGCGATTACGACGTTCGGACACACCATTACGCTGAGGTGTTCCAGGCGGCGTGAGTTGTGAAACTATTCCACATTTTCTTAAGTGTGTGCCAAACTCGTGACTCAAGTATTCTCCTCCACGATCTGATCGTAGGAACTTGATTTTTCTGTCACGTTGATTCTCAACCTCACTCTGAAATTCCTTGAACTTTTCAAAGGTCTCAGACTTGTGTTTCATTAAGTAGACATACCCATATCTACTCAAGTCATCAGTGAGGGTGAGAATATAACGATAGCCATCGCGAGCCTCAACACTCATTGGACCGCACACATCAGTATGTATGATTTCCAATAAGTTGGTTGCTCGCTCCATTGTTCCTGAGAACGGAGTCTTGGTCATTTTACCCATGAGGCATGGTTCGCACGTGTCAAATGATTCACAATCAAGAGACTCTAAAAGTCCATCAGCATGGAGCTTCTTCATGCGTTTGACACCTATGTGACCAAGGCGGCAGTGCCACAAGTATGTGGGACTATCATTATCAATCTTACATCTTTTGGTAATCACACTATGAACATGTGTAGCATTACGCTTGAGATTCATTAGAAATAAACCATTCACCATCGGAGCATGACCATAAAACATATCTCTCATAAAAATAGAACAACCATTATTCTCGGATTTAAATGAGTAGCCATCTCGAATTAAACGAGATCCTGATACAATGTTCATGCTCAAACTTGGCACTAAATAACAATTATTAATTTTTAAAACTAATCCCGAAGGTAAATGTAGAGGTAGCTTGCCGACGGCGATCACATTGACCTTGGAACCATTCCCGACGCGCATCGTCACCTCGTCCTTCGCCAGTCTCCGCTTATTCCGCAGCTCCTGTTTTGAGTTACAAATGTGAGCAACCGCACCGGTATCAAATACCCAGGATCTACTACGAGTACTGGTAAGGTACACATCAATTACATGTATATCACATATACCTTTTGTTTTGCCGGCCTTCTTGTCCGCTAAGTATTTGGGGCAGTTCCGCTTCCAGTGACCACTTTCCTTGCAATAAAAGCACTCAGTCTCGGGCTTGGGTCCATTCTTTGGCTTCTTCCCGGCAGCTTGCTTGCCGGGCGCGGCAACTCCCTTGCCGTCCTTCTTGAAGGTTTTCTTACCCTTGCCTTTCTTGAACTTAGTGGTTTTATTCACCATCAACACTTGATGTTCCTTTTTGACTTCTACCTCTGCTGATTTCAGCATTGCAAATACTTCAGGAATGGTCTTTTCCATCCCCTGCATATTGAAGTTCATCACAAAGCTCTTGTAGCTTGGTGGAAGCGACTGAAGGATTCTGTCAATGACCGCGTCATCCGGGAGATTAACTCCCAGCTGAGTCAAGCGGTTATGTAACCTAGACATAGTGAGTATGTGCTCACTGACAGAACTGTTTTCCTCCATCTTACAGCTGAAGAACTTGTCGGAGACTTGATATCTCTCGACCCGGGCATGAGCTTGGAAAACCATTTTCAGCTCTTCGAACATCTCATATGCTCCGTGTCTCTCAAAACGCTTTTGGAGCCCCGGCTCTAAGCTGTAAAGCATGCCGCACTGAACGAGGGAGTAGTCATCGGTACGTGCCTGCCAAGCGTTCATAACGTCTTGTTCTGCAGGGAGAATAGGTGCGTCACCTAGCGGTGCTTGTAGGACATAATCTTTCTTGGCAGCTATGAGGATGATCCTCAGGTTCCGGACCCAGTCCGTGTAGTTGCTGCCATCGTCTTTCAGCTTGGTTTTCTCTAGGAACGCGTTGAAGTTGAGGACTACGTTGGCCATTTGATCTACAAGACATATTGTAAAATATTTAGACTAAGTTCATGATAATTAAGTTCATCTAATCAAATTATTCAATGAACTCCCACTTAGATTGACATCCCTCCTGTAATCTAAGTATAACATGATCCGAGTTAACTAGGCCATGTCCGATCATCACGTGAGACAGACTAGTCAACATCGGTGAACATCTTCATGTTGATCGTATCTTCTATACGACTCATGCTCGACCTTTCGGTCTTCTGTGTTCCGAGGCCATGTCTGTACATGCTAGGCTCGTCAAGTCAACCTAAGTGTTTGCATGTGTAAATCTGTCTTACACCCGTTGTATGTGAACGTTAGAATCTAACACCCGATCATCACGTGGTGCTTCGAAACAACGAACTGTCGCAACGGTGCACAGTTAGGGGGAACACTTTTTTGAAATTATTATGAGGGATCATCTTATTTACTACCGTGGTTCTAAGTAAACAAGATGCAGAAACATGATAAACATCACATGCAATCAAATAATAATAGTGACATGATATGGCCAATATCACATAGCTCCTTTGATCTCCATCTTGGGGCTCCATGATCATCTTGTCACTGGCATGACACCATGATCTCCATCATCATGATCTCCATCACCGTGTCTCCATGAAGTTGCTCGCCAACTATTACTTCTACTACTATGGCTAACGCGTTTAGCAATAAAGTAAAGTAATTTACATGGCGTTTCTCAATGACACGCAGGTCATACAAAAAATAAAGACAACTCCTATGGCTCCTGCCGGTTGTCATACTGATCGACATGCAAGTCGTGATTCCTATTACAATAGCATGAACATCTCATACATCACATATATATCATTCATCATTCATCACGACTTTGGCCATATCATATCACAAAGCACTTGCTGCAAAAACAAGTTAGACGTCCTCTAATAGTCGTTTGCAAGTTTTATGTGGCTGAAACAGGGTTCTAGCAAGAACGTTTTCTTACCTACGTGAAAGCCACAACGTGATTTGTCAACTTCTATTTACCCTTCATAAGGACCCTTTTCATCGAATCTGCTCCAACTAAAGTGGGAGAGACAGACACCCGCCAGCCACCTTATGCAACTTGTGCATGTTAGTCGGTGGAACCGGTCTCACGTAAGCGTACGTGTAAGGTTGGTCCGGGCCACTTCATCCCACAATACCGTTGAAGCAAGATAAGACTAGTAGCGGCAAGAAAGTTGACAACATCAACGCCCACAACAAATTGTGTTCTACTCGTGCAAGAGAACTACGCATAGACCTAGCTCATGATGCCACTGTTGGGGAACGTTGCAGAAAACAAAAATTTTCCTACGGTTTCACCAAGATCCATCTAGGAGTTCATCTAGCAACGAGTGATCGGATTGCATCTACATACCTTTGTAGATCACGCGCGGAAGCGTTCAAAGAACGGGGATGAGGAAGGTGTACTCGACGTGATCCAAATCATCGGAGATCCTAGCGCCGAACGGACGGCACCTACGCGTTCAACACACGTACGGTCAGCGTAACGTCTCCTCCTTCTTGATCCAGCAAGGGGGAAGGAGAGGTTGAGGAAGATGGCTCCAGCAGCAGCACGACGGCGTGGTGGTGATGGAGCTGCAGTACTCCGGCAGGGCTTCGCCAAGCACTATGGAGGAGGAGGAGGTGTTGGAGAGGGAGAGGGAGGCACCAAAGGCAAGGGTGAGAGGTCCTCCCTTCCCCCCCACTATATATAGGGGGCCTAGGGGGGGCGCCGGCCCTAGGAGATGCAATCTCCTAGGGGGGCGGCGGCCAAGGGAGGAATCCCTCCTCCCCAAGGCACCTAGGAGGTGCCTTCCCCTCCTAGGACTCTTCCTTTAGGGTTTCCCCCACCCTAGGCGCATGGGCCCTAGGGGAAAGTGGCGCCCCAGCCCACTTTGGGCTGGATCCCTTCCCACTTCAGCCCATGGGGCCCTCCGGGATAGGTGGCCCCACCCGGTGGACCCCCGGGACCCTTCCGGTGGTCCCGGTACAATACCGGTGACCCCGAAACTTGTCCCGATGGCCGAAATGGCACTTCCTATATATAATTCTTTACCTCCAGACCATTCCGGAACTCCTCGTGACGTCCGGGATCTCATCCGGGACTCCGAACAACATTCGGGTTACTGCATATACATATCCCTACAACCCTAGCGTCACCGAACCTTAAGTGTGTAGACCCTACGGGTTCGGGAGACATGTAGACATGAACGAGATCGCTCTCTGGTCAATAACCAACAACGGGATCTGGATACCCATGTTGGCTCCCACATGCTCCTCGATGATCTCATCGGATGAACCACTATGTCGAGGATTCAAGCAACCCCGTATACAATTCCCTTCGTCAATCGGTATGTTACTTGCCCGAGATTCGATCGTCGGTATCCCAATACCTCATTCAATCTCGTTACCGGCAAGTCACTTTACTCGTACCGTAATGCATGATCCCGTGACCAGACACTTGGTCACATTGAGCTCATTATGATGATGCATTACCGAGTGGGCCCAGTGATACCTCTCCATCATATGGAGTGACAAATCCCAGTCTTGATCCGTGTCAACCCAACAGACACTTTCGGAGATACCTGTAGTATACCTTTATAGTCACCCAGTTACGTTGTGACGTTTGGTACACCCAAAGCACTCCTACGGTATCCGGGAGTTACACGATCTCATGGTCTAAGGAAAGGATACTTGACATTGGAAAACTCTAGCAAACGAACTATACGATCATATGCTATGTTTAGGATTGGGTCTTGTCCATCACATCATTCTCCTAATGATGTGATCTCGTTATCAATGACATCCAGTGTCCATAGTCAGGAAACCATGACTATCTGTTGATCAACGAGCTAGTCAACTAGAGGCTTACTAGGGACATGTTGGTGTCTTTTATTCACACATGTATTACGATTTCCGGATAACACAATTATAGCATGAATAAAGACAATTATCATGAACAAGGAAATATAATAATAATGCTTTTATTATTGCCTCTAGGGCATATTTCCAATAATCATTGCCTACCTGAACGCTTGGGCTGTTGGGGAACGTAGCAGAAATTCAAAATTTTCTACGCATCACCAAGATCAATCTATGGAGTAATCTAGCAACGAGGGGAAGGAGAGTGCATCTACATACCCTTGTAGATCGCTAAGCGGAAGCGTTCAAGTGAACGGGGTTGATGGAGTCGTACTCGTCGTGATCCAAATCACCGATGATCCTACTGCCGAACGAACGGCACCTCCGCGTTCAACACATGTACAGCCCGGTGACGTCTCCAACGCCTTGATCCAGCAAGGGGAGAAGGAGAGGTTGGGGAAGACTCCATCCAGCAGCAGCACGACAGCGTGGTGGTGGTGGAGAAGCGTGGTACTCCAGCAGTGCTTCGCCAAGCACCGCAAGAGACGAGGAGGGAGAGGGGTAGGGCTGCGCCAAGAAGGAGATGTTCTCGTGTGTATGGCAGCCCAAAACACCCACTATATATAGGGGAAAGGGAGGGGCTGCGCCCCCACCTAGGTTTCCACCCCTAGGGGTGGCGGCCAGCCCTAGATCCCATCTAGGGGCGGCCAAGGGGGGAGAGAGGGGGGCGCACCACTAGGTGGGCCTTAGGCCCATCTGAGCCTAGGGTTTCCCCCTTTTCCCTTCTCTCTTCGCCTTGGGCCCTGGTGGGGGGGCGCACCAGCCCACCTAGGGCTGGTCCCCTTTCACACTTGGCCCACGCAGCTCTCTGGGGCAGGTGGCCCCACCTGGTGGACCCCCGGGACCCTCCCGGTGGTCCCGGTACGTTACCGATAGCACCCGAAACTTTTCCGATGACCAAAACAGGACTTCCCATATATAAATCTTTACCTACGAACCATTCCGGAACTCCTCGTGATGTCCGGGATCTCATCCGGGACTCTGAACAACATTCGGTAACCACGTATATCTATTCCCTATAACCCTAGCGTCATCGAACCTTAAGTGTGTAGACCCTACGGGTTCGGGAACCATGCAGACATGACCGAGACAACTCTCCGGTCAATAACCAACAGCGGGATCTGGATACCCATGTTGGCCCCCACATGTTCCACGATGATCTCATCGGATGAACCACGATGTCAAGGACTTAATCAATCCCGTATTCAATTCCCTTTGTCCAGCGGTATTGTACTTGCCCGAGATTCGATCGTCGGTATCCCGATACCTTGTTCAATCTCGTTACCAGCAAGTCTCTTTACTCGTTCTGTAACACATCATCCCATGATCAACTCCTTGGTCACATTGTGCACATTATGATGATGTCCTACCGAGTGGGCCCAGAGATACCTCTCCGTTTACACGGAGTGACAAATCCCAGTCTCGATTCGTGCCAACCCAACAGACACTTTCGGAGATACCTGTAGTGTACCTTTATAGCCACCCAGTTACGTTGTGACGGACACACCCAAAGCACTCCTACGGTATCCGGGAGTTGCACAATCTCATGGTCTAAGGAAATGATACTTGACATTAGAAAAGCTTTAGCATACGAACTACATGATCTTTGTGCTAGGCTTAGGATTGGGTCTTGTCCATCACATCATTCTCCTAATGATGTGATCCCGTTATCAACGACATCCAATGTCCATGGTTAGGAAACCGTAACCATCCAATGTCCATGGTCAGGAAACCGTAACCATCTATTGATCAACGAGCTAGTCAACTAGAGGCTTACTAGGGACATGGTGTTGTCTATGTATCCACACATGTATCTGAGTTTCCTATCAATACAATTCTAGCATGGATAATAAATGATTATCATGAACAAGGAAATATAATAATAACCAATTTATTATTGCCTCTAGGGCATATTTCCAACAGTCTCCCACTTGCACTAGAGTCAATAATCTAGTTCACATCGCCATGTGATTAACACTTACAGGTCACATCGCCATGTGACCAACATCCAAGAGTCTACTAGACTCAATGATCTAGTTCACATCACTATGTGATAAACACTCAAAGAGTTCTGGGTTTGATCATGTTATGCTTGTGAGAGAGGTTGTAGTCAACGGGTCTTGCCATATTCAGATCCCTATGTATTTTGCAAAACTTTATGTCGTATCGTAGATGCTGCTACCACGTTCCACTTGGAGCTATTCCAAATTGTTGCTCCATTATACGTATCAGGTATCTCTACTCAGAGCTATCCGGATAGGTGTTAAGCTTGCATCGACGTAACTCTTTACGTCGAACTCTTTATCACCTCCATAACCGAGAAACATTTCCTTATTCCTCTAAGGATAATTTTGACCGCTATCTGGTGATCTACTCCTAGATCACCTTTGTACCCTCTTGCCAGACATGTGGCAAGGCACACATCAGGTGCGGTACTTCAGCATGGCATACCGTATAGAGCCTATGACAAAAGCATAGGGGACGACCTTCGTCCTTCCTCTTTCTTCTGCCGTGGTCAAGCTTTGAGTCTTACTCAACTTCACACCTTACAACTCAGGTAAGAACCCCTTCTTTGACTGATCTATTTTGAACTCCTTCAAAAACATGTCAAGGTGTGTGTTCTTTGAAAGTATCATCAGGCGTCTTGATCTATCTCTATAGATCTTGATGCCCAATATGTAAGCAGCTTTATCCAGGTCTTCCTTTGAAAAACACTCTTCAAACAACCGTTTATACTTTCCAGAAATTCTACATCATTTCGAATCAACAATATGTCATCCACATATACTTATCAGAAATGTTGTAGTGCTCCCACTCACTTTCTTGTAAATATAAGTTTCTAGCAAACATTGTATAAACCTAAAAGCTTTGATCACTCCATCAAAGCATATATTCCGATTCCGAGATGCTTGCTCTAGTCCATAGAAGGATCGCTGGAGCCAGCATACCTTTTAGCATCCTTAGGATCGACAAAACCCTTTATTGTATCACATACAACTTTTCTTACGAAAAACTGGTAAGAAAACTTGTTTTGACATCCATCTATAAGATTTCATAATCGAAAAATACAGCTAATGCTATCATAATTCCGACGGACTCAAGCATCGCTACGGGTGAGAAATTCTCATCGTAGTCAACTCCTTGAACTTGTGAAAAGACTCTTTCCCACACGTCGAGCTTCATAGACGGTAACATTACCGCCCACGTCCGTCTTCTTCTTGAAGATCCATTTATCTCAATGGCTTGCCGATCATCGGGCAAGTCCACCAAAGTCCATACTTTGTTCTGATATATGAATCCTATCTCGGATTTCATGGCTTCTAACCATTTGTCGGAATATAGGCCCACCATCGCTTCTCCATAGATCATAGGTTCATTGTTGTCTAACAACATGATGTCTAAGACAGGATTACCGTACCACTTAGGAGTAGTACATATCCTTGTCGACCTACGAGGTTCGATAGCAACTTGATCCGAAGCTTCATGATCACTATCATTAACTTCCTATTCAACAGACGTAGGTTCCACAGAAAACATCTTTCTGTGTTGCATCATTCTCTGGTTGAAATAAAGGTTCGACAACCTCATCAAGTTCTATCTTCCTCCCACTCAATTCTTTCGAGAGAAACTCCTTCTCGAGAAAGGACCCATTCTTAGTGACAAACAATTTGCCCTCGGATCTGAGATAGAAGGTATACCCAACTGTCACCTTTGGGTATCCTATGAAGATGTGTTTGTCCGCTTTGGGTTCGAGCTTCTCCGGCTGAAGCCTTAAGCATCGCAGCCCCAAACATTAAGAAATGACAACTTTGGTTTCTTGCCAAACCAATGTTCATACGACGTCGTCTCAACGGACTTAGATGGTGTCCTATCTAAAGTGAATGCAGTTGTCTCTAACGCATAACCTCAAAATGAAAATGGTAGATTGGTATGAGACATCATAGATCGCACCATATCTCATAGGGTTCGATTACGACGTCCGGACACACCATTACCTTGTGGTGTTCCAGGTGGCTTCAACTGTGAAACAATTCCACAATGTCTTAAGTGATTGCCAAACTCATAACTCAGAAAATCCCCTTTTGATCAGATCGTAGGAACATGATCCTTTTTGTTATGATGATTCTTAACTTCACTCTGAAATCGCTTGAACTTTTCAAACATTTCAAACTTGTGCTTCATTAAGTAAATATACCTATATCTACTCAAATCGTCAGTGAAGATGAGAAAATAGCGATATCCACCACACGCTTCAATTCTCATTGGATCACACGCATTAACATGTATGATTTCCAACAAGTCAATTGCCCATTTCATTGTACCTGAAAACGGGGTCTTAGTCATCCTGCCCATGAGGCATGGCTCGCATGTGTCAAGCAATTCAAAATCAAGTGACTCCAAACATCCATCGACATGGAGTTTCTTCATGCTTCTTTATGCCAATATGACCTAAGCGGCAGTGCCACAAGAAAGTGGTACTATCATTATTAACTCTACATCTTTTGGCGTGAACATGTGTATTACCACGATCAAGATTCAATGAACCATTCACATAGGGTGCATGACCATGAAAGGTATTATTCATGTAAACAGAATAACCATTATTCTCTAACTTAAATGAATAACCGTATTGCAATGAACATGATCTAATCATATTCATGCTCAACATAGACACCTGATAACATTTATCTAGGTTCAATACTAATCCCGAAGGCAGATGGAGCGTGCGATGGTGATCTCATCAACTTTGGAAACACTTCCAACACACATCATCACCTCGCCCTCAGCCAGTCTCCGTTTAGTCCATAACCTTTGCTTCAAGTCACCAATAATAGTAACTGAACTGGTATCCAATACCCAAGTGCTACCAGGAGTACTAGTGAGGTACACATTAATGACACATATAAACTTTGAAGTTTCCAGCCTTATTATCTACCATGCATTTGGGGTAATTCCGCTACCAGTGACCGTTCCCCTTACAATAGAAGCACTTAGTCTCGGGTTTGGGTTCATCCTTGGGTTCCTTCACTGGAGCGGCAACTGGCTTACCATCCATGAAGTTTCCTTCTAGCCCTTGCCCTTCTTGAAACCAGTGGTCTTGTTAAACCATCAACACTTGATGCTCCTTCTTGATTTCTACCCTTTACGGTCTTAAGCACCGCGAACAGCTCCGGGATCAACTCCATCCCTTGCATGTCATAGTTCATCACAAAGATCTAGTAGCTTAGTGATAGTGGCTAGAGAACTCTATCAATCACTATCTTATCTGGAAGTTTAACTCCCACTTGATTTAAGTGATTGTAGCACCCAGACATTCTGAGCACATGCTCACTAGCTGAGCTATTCTCCTCCATCTTGTTGGCAAAAGAACTTGTCAGAGGTCTCACACCTCTCAATCACGGGCATGAGCCTGAAATCCCAATTTCAGCTCTTGGAACATCTCATATGTTCTATGGCGTTCAAAACGTCATTGGAATCCCGATTCTAAGCCGTAAAGTATGGTGCACTAAACTATCATGTAGTCATCAGGATGTATCTGTCAGGTGTTCACAACATCCATAGACGACGTTGTAGGGGTTTGCACATTGAGCGATGCATCAAAGACGTAAGCCTTCTGTGTAGCAGTGAGGACACTCCTCGGACTACGGACCTAGTCCGCATCATTGCTTACAATATCTTTCAACTTAATCTTTCTCTAGGAACGTATTGAAACAGGGAGCTACAGCGTGAGCTATTTATCTACAACATATTTGCAAAGACAATTTAGACTATGTTCATGATAATTGAGTTCATCTAATGAACTCCCACTCAGATAGACATCCCTCTAGTCATCTAAGTGAAACATGATCCGAGTCAACTAGGCCGTGTCCGATCATCACGTGAGACGGACTAGTCAACATCGGTGAACATCTTCATGTTGATCGTATCTTCTATACGACTCATGCTCGACCTTTCGGTCTTCCGTGTTCCGAGGCCATGTCTGTACATGCTAGGCTCGTCAAGTCAACCTAAGTGTTTTTGCTGTGTAAATCTGGCTTACACCCATTGTATTCGAATGTTAGAATCTATCACACCTAATCATCACATGGTGCTTCGAAACAACGAACCTTCGCAACGGTGCACAGTTAGGGGGAACACTTTTCTTGAAATTTTAGTGAGGGATCATCTTATTTAAGCGACCGTTGTTCTAAGCAAATAAGATGTAAAACATGATAAACATCACATGCAATCAAATAGTGACATGATATGGCCAATATCATTTTGCTCCTTTTGATCTCCATCTTCGGGGCTCCATGATCATCGTTGTCACCGGCATGACACCATGATCTCCATCATCATGATCTCCATCATCGTGTCTTCTTGAAGTTGTCCCATCATCCATTACTTCTACTACTATGGCTAACGCTTTAGTAATAAAGTAAAGTATTTACATGACGTTTATGTTGACACGCAGGTCATAAATAAATAAAGACAACTCTTATGGCTCCTGCCGGTTGTCATACTCATCGACATGCAAGTCGTGATTCCTATTACAAGAACATGATCAATCTCATACATCACATATATCATTCATCACATCCTTTTGGCCATATCACATCACAAGGCATATGCTGCAAAAACAAGTTAGACGTCCTCTAATTGTTGTTGCAAGTTTTTACGTGGCTGCTATAGGTTTCTAGCAAGAACATTTCTTACCTATGCCAAAACCACAACGTGATATGCCAATTTCTATTTACCCTTCATAAGGACCCTTTTCATCAAATCCGATCCGACTAAAGTGGGAGAGACAGACACCCGCTAGCCACCTTATGCAACTAGTGCATGTCAGTCGGTGGAACCGGTCTCACGTAAGCGTATGTGTAAGGTTGGTCCAGGCCGCTTCATCCCACAATGCCGCCGAATCAAGATAAGACTAGTAACGGCAAGTAAATTGACAAAATCGACGCCCACAACTGCTTTGTGTTCTACTCGTGCATAGAAACTACGCATAGACCTAGCTCATGATGCCACTATTGGGGAACGTAGCAGAAATTCAAAATTTTCTACGCATCACCAAGATCAATCTATGGAGTAATCTAGCAACGAGGGGAAGGAGAGTGCATCTACATACCCTTGTAGATCGCTAAGCGGAAGCGTTCAAGTGAACGGGGTTGATGGAGTCGTACTCGTCGTGATCCAAATCACCGATGATCCTAGTGCCGAACGAACGGCACCTCCGCGTTCAACACATGTACAGCCCGGTAACGTCTCCTACGCCTTGATCCAGCAAGGGGAGAAGGAGAGCTTGGGAAAGACTCCATCCAGCAGCAGCACGACAGTGTGGTGGTGGTGGAGGAGCGTGGTACTCCAGCAGGGCTTCGCCAAGCACCGCAAGAGACGAGGAGGGAGAGGGGTAGGGCTGCGCCAAGAAGGAGATGTTCTCGTGTGTATGGCAGCCCAAAACCCCCACTATATATAGGGGAAAGGGAGGGGCTGCACCCCACCTAGGTTTCCACCCCTAGGGGTGGCGGCCAGCCCTAGATCCCATCTAGGGGCAGCCAAGGGGGGAGAGAGGGGGGGCGCACCACTAGGTGAGCCTTAGGCCCATCTGAGCCTAGGGTTTCCCCCTTTTCCCTTCTCTCTTCGCCTTGGGCCCTGGTGGGGGGGCGCACCAGCCCACCTGGGGCTGGTCCCGTTTCACACTTGCCCCATGCAGCCCTCTGGGGCAGGTGGCCCCACCTGGTGGACCCCCGGGACCCTCCCGGTGGTCCCGGTACGTTACCGATAGCACCCGAAACTTTTCCGGTGACCAAAACAGGACTTCCCATATATAAATCTTTACCTACGGACCATTCCGGAACTCCTCGTGATGTCCGGGATCTCATCCGGGACTCCTAACAACATTCGGTAACCACGTATATCTATTCCCTATAACCCTAGCGTCATCGAACCTTAAGTGTGTAGACCCTACGGGTTCGGGAACCATGCAGACATGACCGAGACAACTCTCCGGTCAATAACCAACAGCGGGATCTGGATACCCATGTTGGCTCCCACATGTTCCACGATGATCTCATCGGATGAACCACGATGTCAAGGACTTAATCAATCCCGTATTCAATTCCCTTTGTCCAGCGGTATTGTACTTGCCCGAGATTCGATCGTCGGTATCCCGATACCTTGTTCAATCTCGTTACCGGCAAGTCTCTTTACTCGTTTCGTAACACATCATCCCGTGATCAACTCCTTGGTCACATTGTGCACATTATGATGATGTCCTACCGAGTGGGCCCAGAGATACCTCTCCGTTTACACAGAGTGACAAATCCCAGTCTCGATTCGTGCCAACCCAACAGACACTTTCGGAGATACCTGTAGTGTACCTTTATAGCCACCCAGTTACATTGTGACGTTTGACACACCCAAAGCACTCCTACGGTATCCGGGAGTTGCACAATCTCATGGTCTAAGGAAATGATACTTGACATTAGAAAAGATTTAGCATACGAACTACACGATCTTTGTGCTAGGCTTAGCATTGGGTCTTGTCCATCACATCATTCTCCTAATGATGTGATCCCGTTATCAACGACATCCAATGTCCATGGTCAGGAAACCGTAACCATCTATTGATCAACGAGCTAGTCAACTAGAGGCTTACTAGGGACATGGTGTTGTCTATGTATCCACACATGTATCTGAGTTTCCTATCAATACAATTCTAGCATGGATAATAAATGATTATCATGAACAAGGAAATATAATAATAACCAATTTATTATTGCCTCCAGGGCATATTTCCAACACGGGCTGCTGCGGAAGCAGCACAGCAGGAGCCCCAGTAGTGGGACGAGTGGATGCCCGCTCCTCAGCACCCCTACTACCCTCCGAGTTACTGATCGACTACCAAGTTAGGCCAAAAGCCTAAGCTTGGGGGAGTATGTGTTTCCACCGACTTTACATTCATGTCCACTTATTCCATTTGTTGGTGCTCACACTTTTTCATTGTATTATCGATGCTTAGATTTATTTTCTTGCTTTCTTCTTGCGTGTTTGAAAAACTTTAGAAAAACCAAAAAAATTAGTTGTAGCTAGTTTACTTTCTATGCGTGCTTAGCTGTAGTATTAAAAAGAAAAAACCCAAAAATATTTCTTTGTTCTTGCTTTCTCGTGTAAATAGTTTTTCTTGTTTTTGCTTTTCCCTTATTTGCTTGTTAAAGAAAACCCAAAACTCCAAAAATATTTCAGTGTGTTTCTCTGAATTTCTTTTCTTTTTATTCGAGTTGTACCAAGGAGAAGACCATGATGAAAATGTTGAGTGGCTCTCATATGAATAACTGTTGAACTAATAAAGAGCACATTTTACCTTGTCTTCTCCTGTTAAATAAAATGTTTGCAGATTCCAGCTTAGTCCACGGCACTCTTGCACTATTATTATTTTCATATCATTTGGTCATGCAAGTGAAAGGCAATAATGACGATATTCGATGAATTGACCATGGCAGAGAGAAACTGGTATGAACTCGACTTGTTCTGTCTGTGTAAATATGTTTAACCTAGTATCCATGCTTCAGCCCATTATGATTAAACATATTTGCAATGACAATTAGAGATTATAGTTTCTCATGCCATGCATAAGTAGATGGGAGTTGATAATGATTTATCTTGGATATCAACATAGCATTAAAATGATTGTGATTTAGTATGATGATATGGTATCCTCCTCCGAATGTTCAAGTGGCTTGACTTGGTACATGTTCATGCATGTAGTTGAATCAAAACCAACATAGCATCTATAATATTTATGTTCATGGTGTCCATATCCTACTCATGCTAGTCTCCAATGTTACTTATGGATAATGCATGGTTATGATCGTTGTTGCTCTCTAGCTGGCTGCTTCTCAATCTAAATTACTAGCCTTCGCCTGTACTAAGTGGGGATTCTGCTTCTACATCAAAAACCTTGAACCCAAAGTTATTCTATATGAGTCCACCATACCCACCTATATACGGTATTACCCTGCCGTCCTAAGTAAATTTGCATGTGCCACCTCTAAAAACTTCTAAAAAATTATCCATTTTGTGTGCCTGGATCATTCATGGAACGATAGGAGGTGGTCGGTATCTTCCATGCTACGCAGGTTATTCTCAGGTCGAGTGTTTATTCACTCGCCATAGCACGAGAAAAGGGCGGTAATAGGGATGCCTAGTCCCAAACTGAAAAATACAAAAAGAGTTAGTCACTCGAATAATCAAACAAAAACTCCCAATGGAGTCAAAACCTTTACTTTTATCGCTTCGAAATCGCCACTAGCCTGTTTAGCATGGGAGATATTGATAACTGATGGTCATGAAGTAAGTGATAAGGGTGCATGTCTCAAAATTTCATTTGCCCCTGTTTTAAAAATTGAGATTTGACACCTCTGCAAATCACCGCTTCCCTCTATGAAGGGACTATCTATTTATTTTTATATTGTGTCATCGCCTTCCACATCAAAAATTATCTTTTTTATCATTTACCTACTCGAGGGCGACCAGGAATTAAGCTTGGGGATGCTGATACGTCTCCGTCGTATCTATAATTTTTGATTGTTCCATGCCAATATTATTCAACTTTCATATACTTTTGGCAACTTTTTACACTATTTTTTGGGACTAACATATTGATCCAGTGCCTAGTGCCCAGTGCCAGTTCTTGTTTGTTGCATGTTTTTTGTTTCGCAGAATATCCATATCAAACGGAGTCCAAACGGGATAAGAACTGATGGAGATTTTTTTTGGAATATATATGATTTTTGGGAAGAAAAATCCACGCGAGACGGTGCCCAACGTGGCCACGAGGCAGGGGGGCGTGCCTGGCCCCCCTGGGCGCGCCCCCGACCCTCGTGGGCCACCCGTAAGGCGGTTGATACGTCCATTTTGCATCATGCTTTTATATCAATATTTATTGCATTATGGGCTGTTATTTCAAATTAACTCACAATACTTATGGCTATTCTCTCTTATTTTACAAGGTTTACATAAGGAGGGAGAATGCCGGCAGGTGGAATTCTGGGCTGGAAAAGGAGCAAATATTAGAGACCTATTCTGCACAACTCCAAAAGTCCTGAAACTCCACGGAATACTTTATAATAAATACTGAAAAATCCTCGCCAAAGATGAAGACCAGGGGGCCCACACCCTTTCCACGAGGGTGGGGGCGCGCCCACTAATACGTCTCCGTCGTATCTATAATTTTTGATTGTTCCATGCCAATATTCTACAACTTTCATATACTTTTGGCAACTTTTTATACTATTTTTGGGACTAACATATTGATCCAGTGCCCAGTGCCAGTTCCTGTTTGTTGCATGTTTTTTGTTTCGCAGAAAACCCATACCAAACGGAGTCCAAACGGAATAAAAACTGACGGAGATTTATTTTGGCATATTTATGAATTTTGGGAAGTGGAATCATCGCGAGACGGTGCCCAAGGGGGGCACGAGGTAGGGGGGCGCGCCCCAGGGTGTCAGGCGCACCCCTGACCCTCGTGGCCACCCCGTAAGGCAGTTGGAGCCCTTCTTTCGCCGCAAGAAAGCTAATATCCGGATAGAGATCGTGTTAAAATTTCAGCCCAATCGCAGTTATGGATCTCCGGGAATATAAGAAACAGTGAAAGGGAAGAATCTGAGAACGCAGAAACAGAGAGAGACAGAGAGACAGATCCAATCTCGGAGGGGCTCTCGCCCCTCCCGTGCCATGGAGGCCATGGACCAGAGGGGAAACCCTTCTCCCATCTAGGGAGGAGTTCAAGGAAGAAGAAGAAGGAGGGGGGCTCTCTCCCCCTTGCTTCCAGTGGCACCGGAGTGCCACCGGGGGCCATCATCATCACCGCGATCTACAACAACACCTACCCTTGAACATGGTGCTTTATGCTTCATATTATTATCCAATGATGTGTTGCCATCCTATGATGTCTGAGTAGATTTTCGTTGTCCTATCAGTGGTTGATGAATTGCTATGATTGATTTAATTTGCTTGTGGTTATGTTGCTGTCCTTTGGTGCCCATCATATGATTGCGCGCGTGGATCACACCATAGGGTTAGTTATATGTTGATATGACTATGTATTGGAGGGCAAGAGTGACAGAAGCTTTAACCTAGCATAGAAATTGATGCATACGGGATTGAAGGGGGACCAATATATCTTAATGCTATGGTTGGGTTTTACCTTAATGAACATTAGTAGTTGCGGATGCTTGCTAATAGTTCCAATCATAAGTGCATAGAATTCCAAGTCAGGGATGACATGCTAGCAGTGGCCTCTCCCACATAATACTTGCTATCGGTCTAGTAAAGTAGTCAATTGCTTAGGGACAATTTCGCAACTCCTACCACCACTTTTCCACACTCGCTATATTTACTTTAGTTGCTTCTTTACCTTAACAGCCCCTAGTTTTATTTTCGTGTTCTTTATTATGTTGCAAACCTATCCAACAACACCTACAAAGTACTTCTAGTTTCATACTTGTTCTAGGTAAAGCGAACGTCAAGCGTGCCTAGAGTTGTATCAGTGGTCGATAGAACTTGAGGGAATATTTGTTCTACATTTAGCTCCTCGTTGGGTTTGACACTCTTACTTATCGAAAACTGTTGTGATCCCCTATACTTGTGGGTTATCAAGACCTTTTTCTGGCGCCATTGCCGGGGAAGGAATAGCGTGGGGTGAATATTCTCGTGTGTGCTTGTTTGCTTTATCACTAAGTAATTTTTATTTGCTGTTCTTAATTGTTCTCTATCTTTAGTTATGGATATGGAACAAAAAATACCAAAAAAATTAGGTGTACTTGCTACTCATGGAGATGGGGAACCTCCTAAAACCCTCGATGCTGGTTATGTGAAAGATATTATGTACTACTTTAATAATCCTAAGAAAACCCCATTCAATTATGTAATGGGAGTAACGTTCGATCAACGTGAATACTTCAGGGATTACCGCTTGACACAAAAAGGGAAACTATTATGGGATCAAATTCATATATTGAAGTGGTATGCTCGGCAAGTATGCTTGAGTTATGATTATACTTGTTGCTCTAGGATGAAGGCTCCACACCTTCCCCTTTTATGCAAATTTAATGATAATAAAACCTTAGCTTCTTATGCTAATGTTATATATGATTACTATGATGTGGAACAGATAGAAGAATTTGTTGCTTTTATGGGTGCTTATGAAATTGAATCTATGTTTAAAGAGTTTGAAGATTTTGATGATGCTGTTTATAGACCTAAAAATTTAGCTATCCTGAAATATTGTTATGAGAATTATGAATAAAATTATGAAATTAATGCGCTTATTAAGAAAGTCTCCGCTGTCCAAGAAGAGACTAATATTTTGCAGGAATCTATGGAAGAAGAAGTTGATGAAACTTTGAGCTCATTGGATGAAAAAGATGAGGAGGAGAGCGAAGAACAAAAGGAGGAAGAGCGGATTAGCTACCCATGCCCACCATCTAATGAGAGTAACTCTTCAACTCATACATTATTTAATTTCCCTTCGTGCTTACCGAAGGATGATTTCTATGGTGATTGTTATGATTCCGTTGATTCTCTTGAAATATCCCTTTTTGATGATGCTTGTGGCCAAGATGCCAATATGAATTATGCTTATGGAGATGAACTTGCTATAGTTCCTTATGTTAAAAATGAAATTGTTGCTATTGCACCCACACATGATAGTCCTATTATCTTTTTGAATTCTCCCGACTACACTATATCGGAGAAGTTTGCCTAATTAAGGATTATATTGATGGGTTGCCTTTTACCATTGCACATGATGATTTTGATGAATATAATATGCATGTGCTTTCTGCTTCTACTTGCAATTATTATGAGAGAGGAACTATATCTCCACCTCTCTATGTTTCCAATACATTAAAATTGCAAGAAACTGTTTATACTATGCATTGGCCTTTACTTTCTGTGCATGAATTGTTCTTTTATGACATGCCGATGCATAGGAAGAGAGTTAGACTTCGTCATTACATGATATATGTTACCTTGTGCTCACCACTAAATTACAAATCATTGTTAATTAAAATTGGCTTTGATATACCTTGGGATCCGGGTGGATCCATTACTTGAGCACTATATGCCTAGCTTAATGGCTTTAAAGAAAGCGCTGCCAGGGAGACAACCCAGAAGTTTTAGAGAGTCATTTATTTCTGTTGAGTGCTTTTATATAGTTAAAAAACAACAAAAATAAAGAGGGGAACCCAAAACTTTTTCAAAAAGGAAAGCGAAAGTGAGAAAGACAAGCATTGTTGAAGTGGGAGCTAGCCTTGAACTTTGTTCATGCTCACGGAAACTTTGTGAATCTTGATTACAGAAACTTTTAAACAAAAATAATTATCCCCTTGTAAAATTCCATTGTATTATAAAAATAATGTGCCAAGGTTTGCCTTTAGGATGTTTACATTTGCTTGATTTTTTGTACGGTGCAGGACAGAAACTTTGGCTGTAGTGCGCGATTTTACATTTTTTGCTGGAATGTCAAATGGTTCTGATTCTTTTTGCATTGTATTCCCATAGAAAGTTTTTATTTTTACTAATTTTTGTAGAATTTTTCAAGTATCATAAGTATGGTGAATGTTCAGATTGTTACAGACTGTTCTGTTTTAGACAGATTCTGTTTTTGATGCATAGTTTGCTTGTTTTGATGAAACTATCAATTTATATCAGTGGATTAAGCCATGGAAAAGTTATATTAAAGTAGAAACAATGAAAAAACAAAATATGAATTGGTTTTCAACAGTACTTAGAGTAGTGATTTGCTTTATTATACTAACGGATCTTACCGAGTTTTCTGTTGAAGTTTTGTGTGGATGAAGTGCTCGATGATCGAGAAGGTCTCGATGTGAGAAGAAGGAAGAGAGGCAAGAGCTCAAGCTTGGGGATTCCCAACGCACCCCAAGTAAAAATTCAAGGAGACTCAAGAGTCTAAGCTTGGGGATGCCCCGGAAGGCATCCCATCTTTCTTCAACAAGTATCGGTATGTTTTCAGATTCGTTTCGTTCATGCGATATGTGCAATCTTGGAGCGTCTTTTGCATTTAGTTTTCATTTTCTTTTTATGCACCATGCTGGTATGAGATAGTCCTTGGTTGATTTATAGAATGCTCTTTGCACTTCACTTATATCTTTTGAGTATGGCTTTATAGAATGCTTCATGTGCTTCACTTATATCATTTGAAGTTTGGATTGCCTGTTTCTCTTTACATAGACACCCGCCATTTATAGAATGATCTTTTGCTTCACTTAGATTTGTTAGAGCATGGGCATATCTTTTGTAGAAAGAATTAAACTCTCTCGCTTCACTTATATCTATTTAGAGAGATGACAGGAACTGGTCATTCACATGGTTAGTCATAAAATCCTACATAAAACTTGTAGATCACTGAATATGATATGTTTGATTCCTTGCAATAGTTTTGCGATATAAAGATGGTGATATTAGAGTCATGCTAGCGGGTAGTTGTGGATTGTAGAAATACTTGTATTGAGGTTTGTGATTCCCGTAGCATGCACGTATGGTGAACCGTTATGTAACGAAGTCGGAGCATGATTTATTTACTGATTGTCTTCCTTATGAGTGGCGGTCGGGGACTAGCGATGGTCTTTTCCTACCAATCTACCCCCCTAGGAGCATGCACGTAGTACTTTGTTTCGATGACTAATAGATTTTTGCAATAAGTATGTGAGTTCTTTATGACTAATGTTGAGTCCATGGATTATACACACTCCCACCCTTCCATCATTGCTAGCCTCTCTAGTACCGTGCAACTTTCGCCGGTACCATAAACCCACCATATACCTTCCTCAAAACAGCCACCATACCTACCTATTATGGCATTTCCATAGCCATTACGAGATATATTGCCATGCAACTTCCATCATCATCATATACATGACTTGAGCATTCATTGTCATATTGCTTTGCATGATCGTAAGATAGCTAGCATGATGTTTTCATGGCTTGTCCGTTTTTTGATGTCATTGCTACGCTAGATCATTGCACATCCCGGTACACGGCCGGAGGCATCCATATAGAGTCATACTTTGTTCTAGACATTGAGTTGTAATATTGATTTGTAAGTAAATAAAAGTGTGATGATCATCATTATTAGAGCATTGCCCCAGTGAGGAAAGGATGATGGAGACTATGATTCCCCCATAAGTCGGGATGAGACTCCGGACTTTACAAAAAAATAAAAGAGGCCAAAGAAGCCCAAATAAAAAAAAGAGGCCAAAGAAGCCCACAAAAAAAATAATGAGAGAAAAAGAGAGAAGGGGCAGTGCTACTATCCTTTTTCCACACTTGTGCTTCAAAGTAGCACCATGTTCTTCATATAGAGAGTCTCTTGAGTTATCACTTTCATATACTAGTGGGAATTTTCATTATAGAACTTGTCTTGTATATTCCGATGATGGGCTTTCTCAAATGCCCGAGGTCTTCATGAGCAAGCAAGTTGGATGCACACCCACTTAGTTTCAGTTAGAGCTTTCATACACTTATAGCTCTAGTGCATACGTTGCATGGCAATCCCTACTCACTCACATTGATATCTATTGATGGGCATCTCCATAGCCCATTGATACGCCTAGTTGATGTGAGACTATCTTTTCCTTTTTGTCTCTCCACCATCATATTCTATTCCACCTATAGTGCTATGTCCATGGCTCACGCTCATGTATTGCGTGAAAGTTGAAAAGGTTTGAGAACGTCAAAAGTACGAAACAATTGCTTGGCTTGTCATCGGGGTTGTGCATGATGTGAATATTTTGTGTGGTGAAGATGGAGCATAGCCAGACTATATGATTTTGTAGGGATAACTTTCTTTGGCCATGTTATTTTGAAAAGACATGATTGCTTTATTAGTAGGCTTGAAGTATTATTGTTTTTATGTCAAATGAATAGACTATTGCTTTGAATCACTCGTGTCTTAATATTCATGCCATGATTAGATTACATGATCAAGATTATGCTAGGTAGCATTCCACATCAGAAATTATATTTTTTATCATTTACCTACCCGAGGACGAGCAGGAATTAAGCTTGGGGATGCTGATACGTCTCCGTCGTATCTACAATTTTTGATTGTTCCATGCCAATATTCTACAACTTTCATATACTTTTGGCAACTTTTTATACTATTTTTGGGACTAATATATTGATCCAGTGCCCAGTGCCAGTTCCTGTTTATTGCATGTTTTTTGTTTCGCAGAAAACCCATACCAAACGGAGTCCAAACGGAATAAAAACTGATAGAGATTTATGTTGGAATATTTATGAATTTTTGGAAGTGGAATCATCGCGAGACGGTGCCCGAGGGGGGCACGAGGTAGGGGGCGCGCCCTAGGGTGTCAGGCGCGCCCCTAAACCTCGTGGCTACCCCGTAAGGCGTTTGGAGCCCTTCTTTCACCGCAAGAAAGCTAATATCCGGATAGAGACCGTGTTAAAATTTCAGCCCAATCGGAGTTACGGATCTCCGGGAATATAAGAAACAGTGAAAGGGATGAATCTGAGAACGCAGAAACAGAGAGAGACAGAGAGACAGATCCAATCTTGGAGGGGATCTCGCCCCTCCCGTGCCATGGAGGCCATGGACCAGAGGGGAAACCCTTCTCCCATCTAGGGAGGAGGTCAAGGAAGATGAAGAAGGAGGGGGCCTCTCTCCCCCTTGCTTCCGGTGGCACCGCAGTGCCACCGGGGGCCATCATCATCACCGCGATCTACACCAACACCTCCGCCATCTTCACCAACATCTCCATCACCTTCCCCCCTCTATCTACAGCGGTCCACTCTCCCGCAACCCGCTGTACCCTCTACTTGAACATGGTGCTTTATGCTTCATATTATTATCCAATGATGTGTTGCCATCCTATGATGTCTGAGTAGATTTTCGTTGTCCTATCGGTGGTTGATGAATTGCTATGATTGATTTAATTTGCTTGTGGTTATGTTGCTATTCTTTGGTGCCCATCATATGATTGCGCACGTGGATCACACCATAGGGTTAGTTATATGTTGATAGGACTATGTATTGGAGGGCAAGAGTGACAGAAGCTTCAACCTAGCATAGAAATTGATGCATATGGGATTGAAGGGGGACCAATATATCTTAATGCTATGGTTGGGTTTTACCTTAATGAACATTAGTAGTTGCGGATGCTTGCTAATAGTTCCAATCATAAGTGCATAGAATTCCAAGTCAGGGATGACATGCTAGCAGTGGCCTCTCCCACATAATACTTGCTATCGGTCTAGTAAAGTAGTCAATTGCTTAGGGACAATTTCGCAACTCCTACCACCACTTTTCCACACTCGCCATATTTACTTTAGTTGCTTCTTTACCTTAACAGCCCCTAGTTTTATTTTCGTGTTCTTTATTATCTTGCAAACCTATCCAACAACACCTACAAAGTACTTCTAGTTTCATACTTGTTCTAGGTAAAGCGAATGTCAAGCGTGCGTAGAGTTGTATCGGTGGTTGATAGAACTTTAGGGAATATTTGTTCTACCTTTAGCTCCTCGTTGGGTTCGACACTCTTACTTATCAAAAACTGATGCGATCCCCTATACTTGTGGGTTATCACCCACCCCCCTAGGGCGCACCCCCTACCTCATGGGCCCCATGGTGACTCTCCGATGACCATCTTCTGCTATATGAAGTCTTTCGTCGAGAAAAAAAATCAAAAGCAACCTTTCGGGACGAAACTCCGCCGCCACGAGGCGGAACCTTGGCGGAACCAATCTAGGGCTCCGGCAGAGCTGTTCTGCCGGGGAAACTTCCCCCCTGGAGGGGGAAATCATCGCCATCGTCATCACCAACGCTCCTCTCATCGGGTGAGGGAAATCTCCATCAACATCTTCATCAGCACCATCTCATCTCAATACCCTAGTTCATCTCTTGTATCCAATTCTTGTCTCCAAGTCCGGGATTGGTGCTAGTAGGTTGCTAGTAGTGTTAATTACTCCTTGTAGTTGATGCTAGTTGGTTTAATTGGTGGAAGATCATATGTTCAGATCCTTTATGCATATTATTACCCCTCTGATTATGAACATGAATATGCTTTGTGAGTAGTTATGTTTGTTCCTGAGGACAAGGGAGAAGTCTTGCTATTAGTAGTCATGTGAATTTGGTATTTGTTCGATATTTTGATGAGATGTATGTTGTCTAGCCTCTAGTGGTGTTATGTGAACGTCGACTACATAACACTTCACCATTATTTGGGCCTAGAGGAAGGCATTGGGAAGTAATAAGTAGATGATGGGTTGCTAGAGTGACAGAAGCTTAAACCATAGTTTATGCGTTGCTTCGTAAGGGGCTGATTTGGATCCATATGTTTCATGCTATGGTTAGGTTTACCTTAATACTTTTGTTGTAGTTGCGGATGCTTGCAATAGAGGTTAATCATAAGTGGGATGCTTGTTCAAGTAATAATAGCACCCAAGCACCGGTCCACCCACATGTCAAATTATCAAAGTACCGAACGCGAGTCATATGAACGTGATGAAAACTAGCTTGACGATATTCCCATGTGTCCTCGGGAGCGCTTTTCCTTATATAAGAGTTTTTCCAGGCTTGTCCTTTGCTACAAAAAGGATTGGGCCACCTTGCTGCACTTTATTTACTTTTGTTACTTGTTGCTCGTTACAAATTATCTTATCACAAAACTATCTGTTACCACTTATTTCAGTACTTGCAAAGAATACCTTGCTGAAAACCGTTTATCATTTCCTTCTGCTCCTCGTTGGGTTCGACACTCTTACTTATCGAAAGGACTACGATAGATCCCCTATACTTGTGGGTCATCAAGACTCTTTTCTGGCGCCGTTGCCGGGGAGTGAAGCGCCTTTGGTAGGTGGAATTTGGTACGGAAAAATTTATATAGTGTGCTGAAATTTACTGTCACTTATTACTATGGAAAGTAATCCTCTGAGGGGCTTGTTCGGGGTATCTTCACCCCGACCAGTAGAGCAAAGAGTTTCTGCTCAACCTACTGAACCTATTGAAAATGAAATTCCTTATGAGTATCCTTCGGGTATGATAGAAAAACTGCTAGCTAATCCTTTTACAGGAGATGGAACAAAGCATCCTGATGGACACCTAATATATGTGGATGGAGTTTGTGGATTATTTAAGCTTGCAGATATACCCGATGATGTTGCTAAGAAGAAGTTCTTCCCTTTATCTTTGAAGGGAGACACATTGACATGGTATAGGCTATGTGATGATACGAGATCATGGAACTATAGAAGATTGAAATTGGAATTTCATCAAAAGTATTACCCTATGCATCTTGTTCATCGTGACCGCAATTATATATATAATTGTTGGCCTTGCGAAGGATAAATCATCGCTCAAGCTTGAGGGAGGCTTAAATCAATGTTATATTCATGCCCCAATCATGAGCTCCCAAGATAAACAATTCTTCAAAAAATTTATGCTCGGCTTTCTGAAAATAATCGCACCATGCTCGATACTTCTTGTGCTGGCTCTTTTATGATGAAGACTATTGGATTTAGATGGGATTTATTGGATAAAATTAAACGCAAATCTGAAGATTGGGATCTCGACAAAGGTAAGGAGTCAGGTATGACACCTAAGTTTGATTGTGTTAAATCTTTTATGGATACCGATATTTCCCGTAAGTTTAGCACTAAATATGGACTTGATTATGAGATAGTAGCTTCTTTCTGTGAATCTTTTGCTACTTATGTTGATCTCCCTAAGGAGAAGTGGTTTAAATATCATCCTCCCATAGAAGTAAAAGTAGCCGCACCAATTAAAGTTGAAGAAAAGACTATCACTTATAATGATCCTATTGTTCCTACTTGTTATGTTGAGAAACCACCTTTCCCTGTTAGGATAAAGGATCATGCTAAAGCTTCAACTGTGGTTCGTAAAAGCAATATTAAAACATATACACCTCCTGAGCAAGTTAAAGTAGAACCTAATATTGCTATTGTTAAAGATCTCTTGTCTGATAATATTGATGGGCATGTTATTCAGTTCTGCGGTGAACTGCTAGAATTGCTAAACCTTGTGCTAAAGATAAACATAGACCTGTGGTAGGCGTGCCTGTTATTTCTGTTAAAATAGGAGAACATTGTTATCATGGCTTATGTGATATGGGTGCTAGTGCTAGTGTTATACCTTATGACTTGTATAAAGAAATCAAGCATGAAATTGCACCTGCTGAGTTAGAAGATATTGATGTCACAATTAAACTTGCTAATAGAGATACTATTTCAGCAGTGGGAATTGTTAGAGATGTTGAAGTCTTGTGCGGGAAAACTAAATATCCTGCTGATTTTCTTGTTCTTAGTTCCCCACAAGATAGCTTTTGTCCCATTATATTTGGTAGACCCTTCTTGAACACTGTTAATGCTAAGGTAGACTGTGAAAAGAATGTTGTTACTATTGGCTTAGATGATATGACTCATGAATTTAATTTCTCTAAATTTAGTAAACAACACTGTGAAGAAGAATTTCCTAGTAAGGATGAAATTATTGGTCTTGCTTCTATTGCCGTACCTCCTAGTGATCCTTTAGAACAATATTTGCTAGACCATGAGAATGATATGTTTATGAATGAAAGAAGGGAAATAGATGAAGTATTCTTTAAACAGGAACCTATTCTGAAGCACAATTTGCCTGTTGAAATCCTAGGGGATCCCCCTCCACCTAAGGGTGATCCCGTGTTTGAGCTTAAACCATTGCCTGATAATCTTAAATATGCTTATCTTGATGAAAAGAAGATATATCCTGTTATTATTAGTGCTAACCTTTCAGAGCATGAAGAAGAAAGATTATTGAAAACTCTGAAGAAGCACCATGCTGCTATTGCATATACTCTTGATGATCTTAAGGGCATTAGTCCCACTCTATGTCAACATAAAATAAATTTGGAAGCAGATGCCAAACCAGTTCGTGATCCTCAACAACGTCTGAATCCTAAAATGAAAGAAGTGGTAAGAAAAGAAATACTAAAGCTTTTGGAGGCAGGTATAATTTATCTCGTTGCTGATAGTCAGTGGGTAAGTCCTGTTCATTGTGCCCCTAAGAAGGGAGGTATTACTGTTGTTCCTAATGATAAAGATGAATTGATTCCACAAAGAATTATTACAGGTTATAGGATGGTAATTGATTTCCACAAATTAAATAAGGCTACTAGGAAAGATCATTACCCCTTACCTTTTATCGATCAAATGCTAGAAAGATTATGCAAACATACACATTACTGCTTTCTAGATGGTTATTCTGGTTTCTCTCAAATACCTGTGTCGGCTAAAGATCAATCAAAGACTACTTTTACATGCCCTTTTGGTACTTTTGCTTATAGACGTATGCCTTTTGGTTTATGTAATGCACATGCTACCTTTCAAAGATGCATGATGGCTATATTCTCTGACTTTTTTGAAAAGATTTGTGAGGTTTTCATGGACAACTTTTCCGTCTATGGATCTTCTTTTGATGATTGCTTGAGCAATCTTGATCGAGTTTTGCAGAGATGTGAAGAAACTAATCTTGTCTTGAATTGGGAGAAGTGCCACTTTATGGTTAATGAGGGTATTGTCTTGGGGCATAAAGTTTCTGAAAGAGGTATTGAAGTTGATAAAGCCAAGGTTGATGCTATTGGAAAGATGCCATGTCCCAAGGACATCAAAGGTATAAGAAGTTTCCTTGGTCACGCCGGATTTTATAGGAGGTTCATTAAGGACTTCTCAAAAATTTCTCGGCCTCTGACTAATTTATTACAAAAATATATACCATTTGTCTTTGATGATGATTGTGTAGAAGCATTTGAAATTAAGAAAGCATTAGTCTCTGCACCTGTTGTTCAGCCACCTGATTGGAATTTACCCTTTGAAATTATGTGTGATGCTAGCAATTATGCTGTAGGTGCTGTTTTAGGGCAACGAGTTGATAAGAAATTAAATGTTATCCATTATGCTAGTAAGACCCTAGACAATGCTCAAAGAAATTATGCTAATACTAAAAAAGAACTTTTAGCAGGTATATTTGCTTGTGATAAGTTCAGACCTTATATTGTTGATTCTAAAGTAACTATCCACACTGATCATGCTGCTATTAAATATCTTATGGAGAAGAAAGATGCTAAACCTAGACTTATTAGATGGGTTCTCTTGCTACAAGAATTTGATTTGCATATTGTTGATAGAAAAGGAGCTGAGAACCCCGTTGCAGAGAACTTATCTAGGTTAGAGAATGTTCTTGATTACCCACTACCTATTGATGATAGCTTTCCTGATGAATAATTAAATGTCATAAGTACTTCTCGTAGTACTCCTTGGTATGCTGATTATGCTAATTACATTGTTGCTAAATTTATACCACCTAGCTTCACATACCAACAAAAGAAAAAGTTCTTCTATGATTTGAGACATTACTTTTGGGATGACCCACATCTTTATAAAGAAGGAGTAGATGGTGTTATTAGATGTTGTGTACGTGAGCATGAACAGGAACAAGAACAGATCCTACGCAAGTGCCACTCCGAAACTTATGGAGGACACCACGCGGGAGATAGAACCGCACATAAGGTATTGCATTCCGTTTTTTATTGGCCTACTCTCTTCAAGGATGCCCATAAGTTTGTCCTATCTTGTGATGAATGTCAAAGAATTGGTAATATTAGTAGACGTCAAGAAATGCCTATGAATTATTCACTTGTTATTGAACCGTTTGATGTTTGGGGCTTTGATTATATGGGACCTTTTCCTGCCTCTAATGGATATACACATATTTTAGTTGCTGTTGATTACGTTACTAAGTGGGTAGAAGCTATTCCAACTAGTAGTGCTGATCATAACACTTCTATTAAAATGCTTAAAGAAGTTATTTTTCCGAGGTTTGGAGTCCCTAGATATTTAATGACTGATGGTGGTTCACATTTTATTCATGGTGCTTTCCGTAAAATGCTTGCTAAATATGACGTCAATCATAGAATTGCATCTCCGTATCACCCACAGTCTAGTGGTCAAGTAGAATTGAATAATAGAGAACTCAAATTAATTTTGCAAAAGACTATCTATAGGTCTAGAAAGAATTGGTCCAAGAAACTTGATGATGCATTATGGGCCTATAGAACTGCATATAAAAATCCTATGGGTATGTCTCCGTATAAAATGGTATATGGAAAAGCATGTCACTTACCTCTCGAACTAGAACATAAGGCATATTGGGCTATTAAAAAGCTCAACTATGATTTCAAACTTGCCGGTGAAAAGAGGTTATTTGATATTAGCTCACTTGATGAATGGAGAACCCAAGCTGATGAAAATGCCAAGTTGTTTAAAGAAAAGGTTAAAAGATGGAATGACAAAAGGATAAAAAAGCGTGAGTTTAATGTAGGTGGTTATGTATTGCTATACAACTCTCGTTTAAGATTTTTTACAGGAAAACTTCTCTCTAAATGGGAAGGCCCCTATGTTATCGAGGAGGTCTATCATTCCGGTGCCATAAAAATCAACAACTTCTAAGGCACAAATCCGAAGGTGGTAAACGGTCAAAGAATCAAACATTATATCTCAGGTAATCCCATAAATGTTGAAACCAATATTATTGAAACCGTAACCCCGGAGGAATACATAAGGGACACTTTCCAGAACGTTTGAGACTCCGAAAAGGAATAGGTATGTGGTACGGTAAGTAAACAGACTCCAAAACAATTTTTAAGGCAATATTTATCCATTTTGGAATATTTAGAAAAATAGGAAATTAAGTAGCAGTCCTGGAAGGACACGGGGGCCCCACGAGGGTGGAGGGCGCGCCCTACCCCCCTGGGTGCGCCCCTACCTCGTGAGCACCTTGTGTGCCTTCCGGACTCCGTTTTCTTGCACGCTACGTATTTTGGTGGGTAAAAATTCACTATATATTCTCCCGTATCACGCAAATATTCTCTGTTCTTGTTTCGAGCTGTTTTTCTGATAGATCTAGATTATCATGACGTCCCCAAGTGCTTCCAAGGACAAGTTCTTCGAGAAGGTCATCAACCCTTACCTTGCGGAGGTGCTGCGACACCCTCAAACCATTGAGATGTGTGATGGGTTGCTGCACATCCGCGATGCTGAGGGACCAAAGGGAACCGGAAGCGTGGAGACGAGGCTCGAAGCAATGGAGCAACAAGTTTTAAAGTGCCAGGGGATGGTGGAGCGTGGAATCAACGCTAGCCACACGATGCTTGCGGAGTTCACTAACAACTACAAGCCGGATGCCAAGAACACCGATGAGGCCATCTTCAAGCTACATGAGAAGATCTAGCACCTCCAAGCCCAAATCTATGACCTACAAAACCAAAACTGTGAGTATGAATATAGATTCAAAAGAATGAGTTTGGCTGCAGATTCGAGGATTCTGGAGACTCGATCATCCTTCTATGATGGTGAACCTATGCCTTGGAAGATGGATGACAAGCCCGGATCATCAACAACACCTCCACCTTCTTCACCAACCAAGGAGACATAATAACATGGGTATGGGCACTCCCCTTGGCAACTGCCAAGCTTGGGGGAGGTGCCCCGGTATCGTATCACAGTCACAACTCCTATCTTTACCGTTTTCCTTAGTTCGATCCTATTAGTAGTATTTTGATCTAGTAGAATAAAGTTTATGGCATGATCTAGTTTTGAGTTTTGCCTTGTGATCTATCTATGTAATAGAGTCCGTGAGCTATATAATAAAGATTAGTATTGAGTCAAGGGCTTGATTTTCTTGCTATGATCTTGGGTGAATAAAAGAAAAGAGAAAAAGAATAAGAAGAAACAAAAGTTCATATTGATCTTATTGATAGTAATGACTTCACATAGAAAGAGTGTGATGATTAAAAGTTGTTGGGAGTTGGCAGACAAAGCTTTGGTCATCGTTGCAATTAATTGGAAGTAATAAGGAAAGAGAGGTTTCGCATATAAATATACTATTATTGACATCTTTTATGATTGGGAGCACTCATCAAAATATGACATGCTAAAGAGTTGATGTTGGACAAGGAAGACAATGTAATGGGTTATGTTTTCTTATATCTGAGATAAAGTATGTTGTCATGGATCATCCAACATGTTGAGCTTGCCTTTCCCCCTCATGCTAGCCAAATTCTCAGCACCAAGTAGAGACACTACTTGTGCTTCCAAATACCCTTAAACCAATTTTGCCATGAGAGTCCACCATATCTACCTATGGATTGAGTAAGATCCTTCAAGTAAGTTTTCATCGGTGCAAAGCAATAAAAATTGCTCTAAATATGTATGATTAGTGTGGGAGAAATAAGCTTTATACGATCTTGTGATGTAGAAGTAATAAAAGCGACAGACTGCATAATAAAGGTTCATATCACTAGGGGCAATATAAAGTGACGTTCTTTCGCATTAAGATTTTGTGCATCCAACCATAAAAGCGCATGGCAACCTCTGCTTCCCTTTGCGAAGGGCCTATCTTTTATTATTATCTTCTACCTTATGCAAGTGTCATGGTGATCTTCACCTCTCCCTTTTTCATTTTATCCTTTGGCAAGCCCAGCATGTTGGAAAGAACCTGGTATATATATCTAATTGGATGTAGGGGGGCATGAGTTATTATTGTTGACATTACCCTTGAGGTAAAAGGTTGCGGGGCAAAACTATAAGCCCCTATCTTTCTCTGTGTCTGATTAAAACTCTGTAACCACAAGTATTGCACGAGTGTTAGCAATTATGAAGGACTAGATGATAGTTGAGTATGTGGACTTGCTTTTTAGCTCTGACATAGACTCTTTCTGATGTTATGATAAATTGCAATTGCTTCAATGACTGAGGTTATAGTTTGTTGGTTCTCAATAAGGTTTCTGATTCATACTTTTGCATTGTGAATAGATCATCACTTGAACATAAGTAATCATATGACAATATCTATGTATGTTGCTGTTATAAGAATAATCATGATGCCCTCATGTCCGTATTTTATTTTTATCGATGCCTCTACCTCTAAACATGGGGACATATTTATTGTTATCGGCTTTCGCTTGAGGACAAGCGAGGTCTAAGCTTGGGGGAGTTGATACGTCCATTTTGCATCATGCTTTTATATCGATATTTATTGCATTATGGGATGTTATTTCACATTAAGTCACAATACTTATGGCTATTCTCTCTTATTTGACAAGGTTTACATAAGGAGGGAGAATGCCGGCAGCTGGAATTCTGGGCTGGAAAAGGAGCAAATATTAGAGACCTATTCTGCACAACTCCAAAAGTCCTGAAACTCCACGGAATACCTTATAATAAATAATGAAAAATCCTCGCCAAAGATGAAGACCAGGGGGCCCACACCCTTTCCACGAGGGTGGGGGGCGCCCCCCCTAGGGCGCGCCCCTACCTCGTGGGCCCCCTGGTGGCTCTCCGATGATCATCTTCTGCTATATGAAGTCTTTCGTCGAGAAAAAATCAGAAGCAACCTTTCGGGAGGAAACTCCGCCGCCACGAGGCGGAACCTTGGCAGAACCAATCTAGGGCTCCGGCAGAGCTGTTCTGACAGGGAAACTTCCCTCCCGGAGGGGGAAATCATCGCCATTGTCATCACCAACGCTCCTCTCATCGGGAGACGGCAATCTCCATCAACATCTTCATCAACACCATCTCATCTCAAAACCCTAGTTCATCTCTTGTATCCAATTCTTGTCTCCAAGTCCGGGATTGGTGCTAGTAGGTTGCTAGTAGTGTTAATTACTCCTTGTAGTTGATGCTAGTTGGTTTAATTGGTGGAAGATCATATGTTCAGATCCTTTATGCATATTATTACCCCTCTGATTATGAACATGAATATGCTTTGTGAGTAGTTATGTTTGTTCCTGAGGACAAGGGATAAGTCTTGCTATTAGTAGTCATGTGAATTTGGTATTCGTTCGATATTTTGATGAGATGTATGTTGTCTAGCCTCTAGTGGTGTTATGTGAACTTCGACTACATAACACTTCACCATTATTTGGACCTAGAGGAAGGCATTGGGAAGTAATAAGTAGATGATGGGTTGCTAGAGTGACAGAAGCTTAAACCCTAGTTTATGCGTTGCTTCGTAAGGGGCTGTTTTGGATCCATATGTTTCATGCTATGGTTAGGTTTACCTTAATACTTTTGTTGTAGTTGCGGATGCTTGCAATAGAGGTTAATCATAAGTGGGATGCTTGTTCAAGTAAGAACAACACCCAAGCACCGGTCCACCCACATGTCAAATTATCAAAGTACCAAACGTGAATCATATGAACGTGATGAAAACTAGCTTGACGATATTCCCATGTGTCCTCGGGAGCGTTTTTCCTTATATAAGAGTTTGTCCAGGCTTGTCCTTTGCTACAAAAAGGATTGGGCCACCTTGCTGCACTTTATTTACTTTTGTTACTTGTTGCTCGTTACAAATTATCTTATCACAAAACTATCTGTTACCACTTATTTTAGTACTTGCAGAGAATACCTTGCTGAAAACCGTTTATCATTTCCTTCTGCTCCTCGTTGGGTTCGACACTCTTACTTATCGAAAGGACTACGATAGATCCCCTATACTTGTGGGTCTTTAGCGGTTGATGCCCTTCTTTTGCCACAAGAAAGCTAATATCCGGATAGAGATCGTGTCAAAATTTCAGCCCAATCGGAGTTACGGATCTCCGGGAATATAAGAAACAGTGAAAGGGAAGAATCTGAGAACGCAAAAATAGAGAGAGAGAGAGAGATCCAATCTCGGAGGGGCTCTCGCCCCTCCCATGCCATGGAGGCCAAGGACCAGAGGGGAAACCCTTCTCCCATCTAGGGAGGAGGTCAAGGAAGAAGAAGACGAAGGGCCCCCCTCTCCCCTTCTCTTCTGGTGGCGCCGGAACGCTGCCGTGGCCATCATCATCATCACCGCGATCTACACCAATACCTCCGCCATCTTCACCAACATCTCCATCACCTTCCCCCCTCTATCTATAGCGGTCCACTCTCCCGCAACCCGCTGTACCCTCTACTTGAACATGGTGCTTTATGCTTCATACTATTATCCAATGATGTGTTGCCATCCTATGATGTCTGAGTAGATTTTCGTTGTCCTATCGGTGGTTGATGAATTGCTATGATTGATTTAATTTGCTTGTGGTTATGTTGCTGTCCTTTGGTGCCCATCATATGATTGCGCGCGTGGATCACACCCTAGGGTTAGTTGTATGTTGATAGGACTATGTATTGGAGGGCAAGAGTAACAGAAGCTTCAACCTAGCATAGAAATTGATGTATACGGGATTGAAGGGGTGTTACGGCATATCTCTCTCAAGGTAGTTTTGGTGATTGATGACAACATGTTTGCGGACTAATCTTGTGCGTTGAATTATTCTCAGATTCTCCCCTGGCACGAGACGCTTTCTTCCCCTCGGAGTGTATTTCAAGACGGTGTAGCTCTTTCGTTTCTTTCTAGGTGGACTAGTTGCGTAAAGGGCACCGTACTATCAAGAGGGGGTCCGCTGGGGTTTTGCTTGGGTGGAATCATCACGTACACATTAGCTTCTCACCCTCCGAGATTTTCCTGTCCATTGAAGAGATCTCTCCTCTCTTCCTTGTTCTGTCTAGGTCTAAGCGGCAGTACCGCGCACCCAGCGGTAGTACCGCTGAGAAGCCACAAGTGGCAGTACCGCTTCGCAGCGGTAGTACCGCCGTGGCTCCACAGCAGTAGTACCGCTGGGGGCCTGGCACCTCCGCTGGTCCTCAGCTTATTTGAGAGATCCCTTCTCTCTCGCGCGCGCCCCAGCAGTAGTACCGCACTGCCTGCGGTACTATGGCTGAAGGGTCACAAGCGGCAGTACCGCTGGGTAGTTTGGTTCCTACCGCCTCGATTCGAGAGGTCTTTTTCTCGTGTCGGGTTTTGCGGCACTAGTCACGGTTGTAGTGGCGGTAGTACCATTCCAGGAGCGGTAGTACCGCCCTACCACCGCGGTAGTACCGCATTTGGGTCCATTCCCTACTAAGTCTCCTCAGCGCGGCAGTACCGCTGGTTGGCGCGACAGTACCGTCGCCTGGCGGTAGTACCGCCCCCTCTCAGCGGTAGTACCGCCCTGTGCGGGGCTGGTTGGTGGGTGCAACGGGATTGTTGCACCCACTATAAAAGGGAGTCCCCTTCCTCCTTCTCACCCACCTCTTCCTCCCCCAAGCTCCATTTATTGCTCAAGCTCCATTAAATACTCCAAGCTTCATTTCTGCCCGATCTATCTCTCTAGCCAATCAAATTTGTTGATTTGCTCAGGAGTGGTTGAGAAGGCCCCGATCTACACTTCCACCAAGGGATTTTCAATTCCCCCACTCATCCGATCTTGTTACTCTTGGGTGTTTGAGCACCCTAGACGGTTGAGGTCACCTCGGAGCCATATTCCATTGTGGTGAAGCTTCATGGTCTTGTTGGGAGCCTCCGATTAAGTTGTGGAGATTGCCCCAACCTTGTTTGTAAAGTTCGGTCGCCGCCTTCAAGGGCACCAATAGTGGAATCACGGCATCTCGCATTGTGTGAGGGCGTGAGGAGAATACGGTGGCCCTAGTGGCTTCTTGGGGAGACATACTTCCCCTCAAAGGAAGGAACTTCGGTAACACATCCTTGTCTCCACCGGATCCACTCTTGGTTATCTCTTACCTTTACTTGTGCAAGCTCTTTATTGTTTCTACCCTTGCTTGCTTGTATGCTTGTTGTTATTGCATCATATAGGTTGCTCACCTAGTTGCACATCTAGACAACCTACTTTGATGCAAAGTTTAATTCGGTAAAGAAAAGCTAAAAATTGGTAGTTGCCTATTCACCCCCCTCAAGTCAACCATATCAATCCTTTCAATTGGTATCAGAGCCTCGTCTCTTTATTAAGGACTTTGCCATCCAAAGAGTATGGTTGATACTGTAGACGGTGTTGGATGAGTTTGTGGCCATGAACATTTTGGACAAGACCGCCGACAATGCGGTGCTCCGTTCTCAACGGGCAAACAAGCCTAACCTTGGATTGAAGGCCAAGCTCACCGTGGAAGAAGAAGAACAGGAAGAAGAGGAGAGCAACCCCGAAGATACGAAGTATGCATATCATGAACACATGGCACTTGCTTCAAGGCAATTTTGGAGCAAGAAAAACTCGAGGCCCAACTTTAGCAAAAACAACTCGAGTGGCACAAGGGGCAAGCAACGTGTAAGAACTTGCTTCAATTGCGGCAACGTGAGTCATTTCGTTGCGGAATGCCCGTATGAGAAGAGGGAAGACAATGGTGGCAAACTCATCCGAAAGGACAAGGCCAAGTCGTTCCCCAACAAGAACAACTTCACCAAGAAGACTCCTCCCAAGGCTTTGGCTGTGTAAGAAGAGTACAATGAGGGTGATGACAATGATGAAGAAGATGAGTCGGTTGCCATGGCCTCCGTTGCCATTGCAACAACGTCACGTGTGTCTCTCTTCGACTCACCCAACGAGAGCATCACCGCCAAGTGCCTCATGGCTAAAGCCACCAACAAGGTAACCTCCAACATCAAAACTACCATCATTAATCATCCTTCCCAAACGAATAGCATTAATGAATATGAGGGAGCTAATGTGGAGGCTAACGAGTTTGAGGCTTTTATGGGCAAACTCAAGGGAAAATCCAAGAAGCACTTTGTTGCTCTCTTGGAACAACTTGGTGAGGCCAATGACATGATCGAGGCTCACGAAGACACCATCTCTAAGATGGAAGGGCATAGTCGTGACTATGCCGATGAGATTTCGGATCTTTCCAATGCTCTTGAGGAAGAGCGTGGTCTTCGTTTGGCTCTTGAGGAGTCAGACAACGTTGATCATGCTAAGTTAAAGAAAGATTATGATCATGCCCTCATTGTTTCTCATGTGCTAAATTTCGAGAAGGCCAAACTCGGGGTTGATCTTGCTAGACTCAAAGAGGAGTTTGATATACTTGACAAGGCCCACAAGGCCTTGAAGGGTATTCACGCTAGTCTCAAGGAGTCTCATGATCAACTCCAAGTGAAGCTAACTAAGGAGAAAGCAACTTTTCCTCATATGGTTTTAATTGATAATGCAAATGCTACTAACCCGTGTTGTGAGCATATACATCTTGTTGAGGAAAATTCTAAGTTGAAGGAGCAACTTGAGAGAGGTCTTGCGACTTGCATACAAGGCAAGAAGAACCTCAACGATCTCTTAATCAACCAAAAGGGAGGTGTGGCCAAGGAAGGGGTTGGGTACGTGCCCGACTCCAAGAACAAGAAGAAGAATGACAAGACCAAACGACCTCCTCCCCTCATGCAAACCTTTGTGAGGGAGGAAGAGAGTGCCCCCGAGGAGAAGAAGAAGAACAATGTCAAGAAGGGCAATGTCATCCCTCCCAACAAAGCCGGCGATTTTAATCCTTCTTATGTGTTATGCCGTGCTAGTGATGGGCATGTTTATGCCAAATTTGTTGGTTCTCTTCATGAGTACATTGAATGGTCTATTTGGGTTCCTAAGACCCTTGTTACTAACATCAAAGGACCCATTACAAAATGGGTACCTAAAACCAAGCATTGATCTCTTGTAGGTGTTTGCTTCCGGTGGTGGATCATGGTTGCTCGATAGCGGAGCTACAAATCATATGACCAGAAGCAAGGACTTGGTAGTGGATGTGCACAAAGTTCCATCTATGCCCACCAATGTCGAGTGGGGTGATGCCTCATCCTCTAAGGTATTGGGACTTGGCAAGGTGGTCATCTCTCATGATCTCACGATCGAGAAGGTCATGCTTGTTGAGTCCCTTGCATACAATTTACTTTCCTTCGTCAACTTGCAATCATGGGCTTTGCCACTTTCTTTTATATCGATACCGTGGCCCTCTTGTGGAGCAAGACTCTTAAAGTAGCTTTTGTTGGGCATGTCGAGAATGGTCTATATGTGATTAACTTTTCGGAGCGACCCACTAAGACCGCGACATGCCTAATGGCTAAAGTTGATGTGGGATGGATTTGGCATCGCCGTTTAGCCCATGTCAATATGAGATCTTTGCAAAGTCTTCTCAAGGGGGACCATGTCCGTGGACTAACGAATGTTAGCTTTGTTAAAGATCGTGCTTGCAGTGCCTGTATCGAAGGAAAGCTACATGAGAAGGCTCACCCTCCCACGACTATCATTTATTCAAAGAGGCCCTTGGAGCTCCTTCACATGGATCTCTTTGGGCCCCCATCCTTCGATAGTCTTGGAGGTAGGAAGTATTGCTTGGTGATTGTGGATGACTACTCAAGGTACACATGGGTGTATTTCTTCAAGAGGAAGAGCGAGACCCAACAAACCGTCATTGACTTTGCAAATGAAGCACAACGTCAACACAATGCAAAGATCTTGACAATAAGAAGTGACAACGGCACCGAGTTCAAGAACTACACCTTGGATGAGTTTCTTAGTGATGAGGGGATCAAGCATCAATATTCTGCACCTTACACCCCTCAACAAAACGGTGTTGCGGAGAGGAAGAACTGGACGTTGATGGATGCGGCAAGGACCATGATGGCGGAGTTCAAGTGTCCATACAACTTTTGGGCTGAAGCCATCAACACCGCGTGTCATGCATCCAATCGGCTCTACCTCCGCAAGGGGTTGAACAAGACCCCATATGAGATACTCACCGGTAACAAGCCCAACCTCAAGTACTTCCGGGTATTCGGGTGTAAGTGTTTCATTCTCAAGAAAGGTGTTCGGTTGTCTAAATTTGAGGCTAGAGCTTATGAGGGCATATTTGTTGGTTATGCTACAAACTCTCATGCTTACCATGTCCTCAATAAATCCACGGGACTTATTGAGGAGACGTGTAACGTGGAGTTTGATGAGAATAACGGCTCCCAAGTGGAGCAAAGTGGCACTTGTGATGTAGGTGATGAGATTCCTCCTCAAGCCATAAGAAGAATGGGTGTTGGTTTCATCCTACCCATTGAGGAACCCCTTGTGGCCGAAGGAGAAGGACAATGCTCCACTCAAGTGGAGCCATCACCAACCCAAGGCCCACACGCTTCCGAAGAACAAAGTGAAGGCCCTCAACCTCATGAACAAGACCAAGGGAAAGATCATACTCAAGACAGTGTTGACACACCAAGTGATGCCCAAGGTCAAGTTCTCTCCCCCAAGCAAGTTCAAGATCAAGAACAAGTTCATGACGGCGCTCAAGATGATCAAGTAACCGCTCCTCAACTCACCACCGAGGAGGAATTAGAGCGTCGTGCCGCCAAGGTTGCTTACAAGCTCTCCACCAAGGATCATCTCATGACGAATGTGCTTGGAAGCTTAAGAAAGGGGGTAAGCACTCGTAGACAATTAGCAAATTATTGTGAGCATCACACGTTTGTCTCTTGTGTGGAGCCCCACAAGGTCTATGAGGCGCTAGAAGATCCTGATTGGCTCAATGCCATGCACGAAGAACTCAACAACTTCGAGCTCAACAAAGTGTGGAGATTGGTGCCAAGGCCAACGGGGAACTATAATGTCATTGGAACCAAGTGGATATTCAAGAACAAGCAAGATGCCCATGGGATTATCATTCGCAACAAGGCTCGTTTGGTAGCACAAGGCTACTCCCAAGTCGAGGGTATCGACTACGGTGAAACCTTTGCTCCCGTTGCTCGTCTTGTATCCATTCGCATGTTGATTGCATATGCTTCTCATCATAACTTTAAGTTACAACAAATGGATGTGAAGAGTGCTTTTCTTAATGGTCCCATTAATGAATTGGTTTACGTCAAGCAACCCCCCGGGTTCGAGGATCCCTACTTTCCCGATCATGTGTATCAACTCGATAAGGCACTCTATGGCCTTAAACAAGCACCACGTGCATGGTATGACCACCTTACCGAGTTGTTACAAGACCGTGGTTTTGAAGTTGGGCTAATCGACCCCACTCTTTTTACTAAGAAGGTCAAAGGGGAGTTGTTTGTGTGCCAATTATATGTTGATGATATTATCTTTGGTTCTCCTAACAAAGCTTTCAATGAGGAATTTGCTGCCCTCATGACCTCAAAGTTCGAGATGTCCTCCATGGGAGAGTTAAAGTTCTTTCTAGGGTTCGAAGTGAAGCAAAGAAGAGAAGGAACTTTCATCAATCAATCCAAATACACTCAATACATGCTCAAGAGATTCAAGCTAAGTGACGTCAAGCCGGCTTCCACTCCAATGCCCACCAAGTGCCAACTTGACTTAGATCCCAATGGTAAAGTGGTGGATCAAAAGGTATATCGTTCCATGATTGGATCCTTGCTTTACCTTTGTGCATCTAGACCAGACATCATGTTGAGTGTGGGAATTTGTGCACGGTTTCAAGCCGCACCTAAGGAAAGTCACTATGTGGCGGTCAAACGAATCTTTCAATATTTGGCTCATACCCCAAACTTTGGCTTATGGTACCCAAGAGGATCAAACTTCAAGCTTGTAGGGTACTCGGATTCCGATTGGGCGGGAGACAAAGTGGATAGGAAGTCCACTTCCGGAGGGTGCCAACTCCTTGGTTGCTCTTTGGTAAGTTGGTCTTCCAAAAAGCAAAGTTGTGTGTCTCTCTCGTCCACCGAAGGGGGGTATGTGGCGGCCGGTAGTTGTTGTGCACAACTCTTATGGATGAGGCAAACTTTAAAGGATTACGGTGTCACTTGTGACAAAGTGCCTCTTTGGTGTGACAATGAAAGTGCCATCAAGATCTCTCTCAACCCGGTGCAACAGTTCAAGACGAAGCATATTGAGATCCGGTATCACTTCATCCGGGATCACATTAGGCAAGGAGAGATCGAGCTCAACTACGTCAACACTCATGATAACCTTGCAGATATCTTCACGAATTCCCTGGATGAAGCAAGATTTCACGAGTTAAGGCATGAGCTAAATATCATTGATTCGAGCAATGTTGCTTGAACTCACGCACACCCTATCACGCTCAACTTGTTGTCTAGTTTAGGTGTAGGCATGGACATAGGGGGAGTGTTGTTCTCTCAATGAACTCTCCCTCCCCCCCATTATGCAAAAATTGATCAAGTCTTTCACCTTAGCCATTCTTGATGGCACTTGTGCTTCAAAGACGAGTTTTGGTCATGGGCCCAAGGTTAAAATCTTCGCGGTGCCATACCTTTTGACTCAAACATAGGTGGCCTCGGCCACCGCCCTCTTTTGAAGAGGTGTGTCTTGGTCGTTTGCTTTTGTGCTTTGTTGTTTATCTCTTGCCGTTTTTGTCGTTTCGTCGAGCTAAAGCCGTGTCTGTTTAGTTGCCGTGGCGTGCTGGGCGGTACTACCGGTGGTGCGCGGTACTACCGCTTATAAGCGGTACTACCGCCCCCAGCGCGGTACTACCGCTGAGGGACGGGACCTGAGGGTTAAGTCGAGGCAGGGGGAGGTTTCTTCTCCCCCATACCCATTCACTTCGCCCCTCTTGTCTCTTCCTCTCTCCAGCCTCCTCTTGCCGTGGGAGGGCTCCGGCGGATCTCCGTCTCCGGGGCGTCCCTCTCCATTTCCTTTGGTGGAGTCGATCCCCACCTCGTCCTCTTGCCATGGATGCCGGTATTGCCCCCGTCCCTTCTTTCATTTTGTCTCCTTTTAGTTCTTGTTTCTTAGGGCAATGGTGGTTGCATCTCTAGATTTTTGGCGAAATCTAGGCATGAGTTGGTTGGAGAAGGCAACTAGACTTTCTAGATTAGAGTTTGGTAGGATTATTTTTGAATTTGGTAGGCCGGTAGTGCCGGATCTGACCATGGTAGTAGGAAACCACTGTTTCACCGCCTCGTGTTATGAAACTGCTGTTTATCCGCCTCAAGCCGTACTACCGCTCCCTTTGGAGCGGTACTACCGCTTGACCTAGAGCGGTACTACCGCTCCCTTTGGGGCGGTACTACCACGGGCAGGTCACGGTACTACCGCTGCATGCCAATTTCCATCATTCTCCTGCCTTACCTTGATCTTTTTGTTGTGTTTGTTGGCTTATGCTCGTTCTTTCTGGTTGTTTCGCATTGTTCTTGTGTTTGGCTCCAGGTGATGACCGTTCCGAGCAGCAAGGTCGCCGTATCAACCCCGGGCGTGCCACATCAAAACGCTACCGCACCTCAGAGCTTGTCGGTGGTTCCTCGAGCACCCAACCGCCTCCAGCAAGTGCTTCTGCAAGTGTTCCTCCACCTCCTCAGCAATCGAAGTGAGCCGCCAACAAGCCAAAAGGGAAGACTGTGACTGAGATGACAAACAAGGAGTTTTGGGAGAAGCATCGCTGCAACCCCTATGCGGTGGACCAAGAACCCACTTTGGTCAACCGCCCATTTTGGAACCGTTTTCAGTTTGCCATCTACTTTGATGTGATCAAGGCCAAGAAGAATCTTTTTGTTGATGTTCGCTCCATTGACACTGATGCTATGGAGAAGGATCCGGAGTACTTTGGCGAAGCTCTTCAGATGTGCACTCAGCTAAACATTCTCAGGATCATGCAATTCAATAAGGATTTCGATGCGGATTTGGTGGCTCAATTCTATGCCACCGTCCACCTTGGGACGGATGTCGACAGGACTCTGACATGGATGACCAATGGCAAGCTGCTTTCTGTCAAGTGGAAGGCTTTCATTGAGTTACTTGATGTGGTGGATACCTGGCTTCAGACTCCTGTCGGTTTCCGTCCTCACCACAATGCTACATCCACCCACAAGCAAGCCCTTTGGCCCTACTGCACTGTGAAGGTTCACCCAGTCACTCAAAAGAAGACCTATGAGCTATCTCCGTATCTGGACATTCTTCATCGCATATTCCGTGAGACTCTCTTCCCTCGGATCGGGAATCTGGATATGGTCCACTCTTACCTCGTGGACATGCTCCTTTTCTGTCAGCATGAGAAGGAAGCAAGCACTGGAGAGAGCCTGGATATCTCTCATGTCATGTGGTCTGAACTTCTATCTGCTGTGTCTGAGCGCAAGTGTCCTATCTATGGTCCATTCATCATGAGGCTCATTGAGAGGGCCTGGGCACAGACTTATCCCAGAGTGCTGCTAGATACTGGAGACTTGGTGTCTCATGAGATCAAGCGTCTGAGGAAGAAGGACAACTGGACAGCGCCTCACACAGGGGGTCCATCTGCTACTGCTGCCACAGGGGGTCCGTCTGCTGATGCTGCTGCTGCTGCTACTGCTGCCATGGGGACCGAGGGTGAGGCTGCTACTGATGATCATGAGGAGAACTTTGGCCCCTCTAGTACAGAACCGTCGTGGGCACAGAAGCTTAAGCGCAAGATGAAGAAGCTTTTCTGCATGGAGTCTCATGGTCAGTACATGACTCATGTGGCGGAGAAGCATGCCAGGACGCGCCACAAGGAGCTCATGCGTCAGATGGGAGCAACTGTTGTCAGTGGGTCTAAGGGTCAGATCACTAAAGAGGAGGACTGGATTCATCAGAATTGCCATTGGACTGACTCCGATGTTGAGCAGTTTTCGACCCACGATGAAGATGCAAAGATGTGATGTTCGAGACCTTCCCCTCCCATCACCTGGAGTCGTAGTGTCACTCTATGCCCTTTTTGGTGTCTTGCTGCCAAAGGGGGAGAGAGTGTAGGGATTTGCTTCGTGTGTCATGCTTTGAGTCGTCTTGTGTTTTCTTGTGTGTTCCTTCTTTGGTTTGGTTTGGTGTGATACCTAAGTCCTAATCATATGGTGTAAGACATATGCTCCCTATCGGTACCTTATTACTTATGTCACTTCAGAGTACTGTAGTTTATATTGAGATGCATGCTTGTCCTGTTTATTCTCTTCTCTCATATATCTTGTGCTTAGTGTTGTTGGACTATAAAATATAGGGGGAGTGTTGATCCGAGTGTGTGTGTCATGCCTTATCTTGGTGCACACATTTTGGGGGAGCCCGTCTATATTTTCTAGTTCTTAGTTTTATTCGTTTTAATTCTTTTCCTTGCGCAAATCCCTTGTTGTCATCAGTTCACCAAAAAGGGAGAGATTGTTACGGCATATCTCTCTCAAGGTAGTTTTGGTGATTGATGATAACATGTTTGCGGACTAATCTTGTGCGTTGAATTATTCTCAGATTCTCCCCTGGCACGAGACGCTTTCTTTCCCTCAGAGTGTATTTCAAGACGGTGTAGCTCTTCCGTTTCTTTCTAGGTGGACTAGTTGCGTAAAGGGCACCGTACTATCAAGAGGGGGTCCGCTGGGGTTTTGCTTGGGTGGAATCATCACGTACACATCAGCTTCTCACCCTCCGAGCTTTTCCTATCCATTGAAGAGATCTCTCCTCTCTTCCTTGTTCTGTCTAGGTCTAAGCGGCAGTACCGCGCACCCAGGGTAGTACCGCTGAGAAGCCACAAGCGGCAGTACCGCTTCGCAGCGGTAGTACCTCCGTGGCTCCACAACAGTAGTACCGCTGGGGGCCTGGCACCTCCGCTGGTCCTCAGCTTATTTGAGAGATCCCTTCTCTCTCGCGCGCGCCCCAGCGGTAGTACCGCACTGCCTGCGGTACTACGGCCGAAGGGTCACAAGCGGCAGTACCGCTGGGTAGTTTGGTTCCTACCGCCTCGATTCGAGAGGTCTTTTTCTCGTGTCGGGTTTTGCGGCACTAGTCACGGTTGTAGTGGCGGTAGTACTGTTCCAGGAGCGGTAGTACCGCCCTACCACCGCGGTAGTACCGCATTTGGGTCTGTTCCCTACTAAGTCTCCTCAGCGCGGCAGTACCGCTGGTTGGCGCGACAGTACCATCGCCTGGCGGTAGTACCGCCCCCTCTCAGCGGTAGTACCGCCCTGTGCGGGGCTGGTTGGTGGGGGGCAACGGGATTGTTGTCCCCACTATAAAAGGGAGTCCCCTTCCTCCTTCTCACCCACCTCTTCCTCCCCCAAGCTCCATTTATTGCTCAAGCTCCATTAAATACTCCAAGCTTCATTTCCGCCCGATCTATCTCTCTAGCCAATCAAATTTGTTGATTTGCTCGGGAGTGGTTGAGAAGGCCCCGATCTACACTTCCACCAAGGGGTTTTCGATTCCCCCACTCATCCCTAGCGGATCTTGTTACTCTTGGGTGTTTGAGCACCCTAGACGGTTGAGGTCACCTCGGAGCCATATTCCATTGTGGTGAAGCTTCGTGGTCTTGTTGGGAGCCTCCGATTAAGTTGTGGAGATTGCCCCAACCTTGTTTGTAAAGGTTCGGTCGCCGCCTTCAAGGGCACCAATAGTGGAATCACGGCATCTCGCATTGTGTGAGGGCGTGAGGAGAATACGGTGGCCCTAGTGGCTTCTTGGGGAGCATTGTGCCTCCACACCGCTCCAACGGAGACGTACTTCCCCTCAAAGGAAGGAACTTCGGTAACACATCCTCGTCTCCACCGGATCCACTCTTGGTTATCTCTTACCTTTACTTGTGCAAGCTCTTTATTGTTTCTACCCTTGCTTGCTTGTATGCTTGTTGTTATTGCATCATATAGGTTGCTCACCTAGTTGCACATCTAGACAACCTACTTTGATGCAAAGTTTAATTCGGTAAAGAAAAGCTAAAAATTGGTAGTTGCCTATTCACCCCCCCTCTAGTCAACCATATCGATCCTTTCAAGGGGGACCAATATACCTTAACGCTATGGTTGGGTTTTACCTTAATGAACATTAGTAGTTGCGGATGCTTGCTAATAGTTCCAATCATAAGTGCATAGAATTCCAAGTCAGGGATGACATGCTAGCAGTGGCCTCTCCCACATAATACTTGCTATCGGTCTAGTAAAGTAGTCAATTGCTTAGGGGAAATTTCATAACTCCTACCACCACTTTTCCACACTCGCTATATTTACTTTATTGTTTCTTTATCTAAACAGCCCCTACTTTTTATTTATGTACTCTTTATCATCTTGCAAACCTATCCAACAACACCTACAAAGTACTTCTAGTTTCATACTTGTTCTAGGTAAAGCGAACGTCAAGCGTGCATAGAGTTGTATCGGTGGTCGATAGAACTTGAGGGAATATTTGTTCTACCTTTAGCTCCTCGTTGGGTTCGACACTCTTACTTATTGAAAACTGTTGCGATCCCCTATACTTATGGGTGATCAAGACCTTTTTCTGGCGCCATTGCCGGGGAGCAATAGCGTGGGGTGAATATTCTCGTGTGTGCTTGTTTGCTTTATCACTAAGTAATTTTTATTTGTTGTTCTTAGTTGTTCTCTATCTTTAGTTATGGATATGGAACACGAAATACCAAAAAAATAGTTGTACTTGCTACTCATGGAGATGGGAAACCTCCTAAAACCCTCGATGCTGGTTATGTGAAAAATATTATGTACTACTTTAATAATCCTGAGAAAACCCCATTCAACTATGTAATGGGAGTAACGTTGGATCAACGTGAATACTTTAGGGATTACAGCTTGACACAAAAATGGAAACTATTATGGGATCAAATTCATATATTGAATTGGTATGCTAGGCAACTATGCTTGAGATATGATTATACTTGTTGCTCTAAGGTGAAGGCTCCACACCTTCCCTTTTCATGTGAATTTAATGATAATGAAACCTTAGCTTCTTATGCTAATGGTATATATGAGTACTATGATGTGGAACAAATAGAAGAATTTGTTGCTTTTAAGGGTGCTTATGAAATTGAATCTTTGTTTGAAAAGCATGAAGCTTATGATGATGATGTTTATAGGCCTGAAAATTTAGCTATCTTAAAATATTGCTATGATAATTATGAATATAATTCCTATATTAATGCGCTTATTGAGAAAGTCTCCGCTGTCCAAGAAGAGACTAATATTTTGCAGGATTCTATGGAAGAAGAAATTGATGAAACTGTGAGCTCATTGGATGAAAAAGATGAGGTGGAGAGCGAAGAACAAAAGGAGGAAGAGCGGATTAGCTACCCGTGCCCACCTTCTAATGAGAGTAACTCTTCAACTCATATATTGTTTAATTTCCCTTCGCGCTTACCGAAGGATGATTGCTATGATGATTGTCATGATCCCGTTGATTATTTTGAAATATCCCTTTTTGATGATGCTTGCTATGCTTGTGGCCAAGATGCCAATACGAATTATGCTTATGGAGATGAACTTGCTATAGTTCCTTATGTTAAACATGAAATTTTTGCTATTGCACCCACACATGACAGTCCTATTATCGTTTTGAATTCTCCAAACTACACTATATCGGAGAAGTTTGCTCTTATTAAGGAATATATTGATGGGTTGCCTTTTACCGTTGCACATGATGATTTTGATGTATATAATATGCATGTGCTTGCTGCTCCTACTTTCAATTATTATGAGAGAGGAACTATATCTCCACCTCTCTATGTTTCCAATATGATAAAATTGCAAGAAACTGTTTATACTATGCATTGGCCTTTACTATGTGTGCATGAATTGTTCTTTTATGACATGCCGATGCATAGGAAGAGAGTTAGACTTCGTCATTACATGATATATGTTACCTTGTGCTCACCACTAAATTACAAATCATTGTTAATTAAAATTGGTTTCGATATACCTTGGGATCCGGGTGGATCCATTACTTGAGCACTATATGCCTAGCTTAATGGCTTTAAAGAAAGCGCTGCCAGGGAGACAACCCGGAAGTTTTAGAGAGTCATTTATTTCTATTGAGTGCTTTTATATATTTTAAAAACAACAAAAATAAAGAGGGGAACCCAAAACTTTTTCAAAAAGGAAAGCGAAAGTGAGAAAGACAAGCATTGTTGAAGTGGGAGCTAGCCTTCATGCTCACGGAAACTTTGTGAATCTTGATTACAGAAACTTCTCAATAAAAATAATTATCCTCTTGTACAATTCCATTGTATTATAAAAATAATGTGCCAAGGTTTGCCTTTAGGATGTTTACATTTGCTTGATTTTTTGTACGGTGCAGGACAGAAACTTTGGCTGTAGTGCGAGATTTTACATTTTTAGCTGGAAAGTCAAATGGTTCTGATTCTTTTTGCAGTGTCTTCCTATACAAATTTTTTATTTTTCCTAATTTTGGTAGAAATTTCAAGTATAAGAAGTATGGTGACTGTTCAGATTATTACAGACTGTTCTGTATTAGACAGATTCTATTTTTGATGCATAGTTTGCTTGTTTTGATGAAACTATCAATTCATATATGTGGATTAAGCCATGAAAAAGTTATATTACAGTAGACACAATGCAAAACAAAATATGAATTGGTTTGTAACAGTACTTAGAGTAGTGATTTGCTTTATTATACTAACGGATCTTACCGAGTTTTCTGTTGAAGTTTTGTGTGGATGAAGTGTTCGATGATCGAGAAGGTCTCGATGTGAGAAGAAGGAAGAGAGGCAAGAGGTCAAGCTTGGGGATGCCTGAGGCACCCCAAGTAAACATTCAAGGAGACTCAAGCGTCTAAGCTTGGGGATGCCCCATAAGGCATCCCTTCTTTCTTCAACAAGTATCGGTATGTTTTCGGATTCGTTTCGTTCATGCGATATGTGCAATCTTGGAGCATCTTTTGCATTTAGTTTTCATTTTTCTTTTGTGCACCATGCTGGTATGAGATAGTCCTTGGTTGATTTATATAATAATCATTGCACTTCACTTATATCTTTTGAGTATGGCTTTATAGAATGCTTCATGTGCTTCGCTTATATCATTTGAAGTTTGGATTGCCTGTTTCACTTTACATAGAAAACCGCCATTTGTAGAATGCTCTTTTTCTTCACTTATATTTGTTAGAGCGTGGGCATATCTTTTGTATAAAGAATTAAACTCTCTTGCTTCACTTATATCTATTTACAGAGATGACAGGAATTGGTCATTCACATGGTTAGTCATAAAATCCTACATAAAACTTGTAGATCACTGAATATGACATGTTTGATTCCTTGCAATAGTTTTGTGATATAAAGATGGTGATATTAGAGTCATGCTAGTGAGTATTTGTGGATTAGTAGAAATACTTGTGTTGAGGTTTGTGATTCCTGTAGCATGCACGTATGGTGAACCGTTATGTAACGAAGTCGAAGCATGAGGTATTTATTGATTGTCTTCCTTATGAGTGGCGGTCGGGGACGAACGATGGTCTTTTCCTACCAATCTATCCCCCTAGGGGCATGCGTAGTAGTACTTTGATTCGAGGGCTAATAAACTATTGCAATAAGTATGCGAGTTCTTTATGACTAATGTTGAGTCCATGGATTATACGCACTCTCACCCTTACACCATTGCTAGCCTCTCTAATATCGAGCAACTTTCATCGGTACCATAAACCCACCATATACCTTCCTCAAAACAGCCACCATACCTACCTATTATGTCATTTCCACAGCCATTCCGAGTATATTACCATGCAACTTTCATCATCATCATATACATGACTTGAGCATTCATTGTCATATTGCTTTGCATGATCGTAAGATAGCTAGCATGATGTTTTCATGGCTTGTCCGTTTTTTGATGTCATTGCTACGCTAGATCATTGCACATCCCGGTACACAGCCGGAGGCATTCATATAGAGTCATATCTTTGATCTAGATATCGAGTTGTAATATTGAGTTGTAAGTAAATAAAAGTGTGACGATCATCATTATTAGAACATTGTCCCATGTGAGGTTAGAAAAATAAAAGTGGTCAAAGAAGCCAAAAAAAGAGAGAGGCAAAAGAAGCCTACAAAAAAGAAGAAGAAAAAAACAAAAAATGAGAGAAAAAGAGAGAAGGGGCAATGTTACTATCCTTTTACCACACTTGTGCTTCAAAGTAGCACCATGTTCTTCATATAGAGAGTCTCTTGAGTTATCACTTTCATATACTAGTGGGAATTTTCATTATAGAACTTGGCTTGTATATTCCAATGATGGGCTTCCTCAAATGCCCTAGGTCTTCATGAGCAGGCAAGTTGGATGCACACCCACTTAGTTTCAGTTTGAGCTTTCATATACTTATAGCTCTAGTGCATCCGTTGCATGGCAATCCCTACTCACTCACATTGATATCTATTGATGGGCATCTCCATAGCCCGTTGATGCGCCTAGTTGATGTGAGACTATCTTCTCCTTTTTGTCTTCTCCACAACCACCATTCTATTCCACCTATAGTGTTATGTCCATGGATCACGCTCATGTATTGCGTGAAGGTTGAAAATGTTGAAGCGCATTAAAAAGTATAAATCAATTGCTCGGTTTGTCATCGGGGTTGTGCATGATGTGAGTATTTTGTGTGGTGAAGATGGAGCATAGCCAGACTATATGATTTTGCAGGGATAACTTTCTTTGGCCATGTTATTTTGAAAAGACATGATTGCTTTATTAGTAGGCTTGACGTATTATTGTTTTTATGTCAAATGATAGACTATTGCTTTGAATCACTCGTGTCTTAATATTCATGCCATGATTAGACATATGATCAAGATTATGCTAGGTAGCATTCCACATCAAAAATTATCTTTTTTATCATTTACCTACTCGAGGACGAGCAGGAATTAAGCTTGGGGATGCTGATATGTCTCTGTCGTATCTATAATTTTTTATTGTTCCATGCCAATATTATTCAACTTTCATATACTTTTGGCAATTTTTTATACTATTTTTTGGGACTAACATATTGATCCAGTGCCCAGTGCCAGTTCCTGTTTGTTGCATGTTTTTTGTTTCGCGGAATATCCATATCAAACACAGTCCAAACGGGATAAAAACTGACAGAGATTTTTTTTTGGAATATATATGATTTTTGGGAAGAAAAATCCACGCGAGACGGTGCCCGAGGTGGCCACGAGGCAGGCGCGCCCTTGACCCTCGTGGGCCACCCGTAAGGTGGTTGATGCCCTTCTTTCGCCACAAGAAAGCTAATATCCGGATAGAGATCATGTCAAAATTTCAGCCCAATCGGAGTTACGGATCTCCGAGAATATAAGAAATGGTGAAAGGGAAGAATCTGAGAACGCAAAAACAGAGAGAGACAGAGAGACAAATCCAATCTCGGAGGGGCTCTCGCCCCTCCCATGCCATGGAGGCCAAGGACCAGAGGGGAAACCCTTCTCCCATCTAGGGAGGAGGTCAAGGAAGAAGAAGACGAAGGGGCCCCCTCTCCCCTTCTCTTCCGGTGGCGCCGGAACATTGCCGTGGCCATCATCATCTTCACCGCGATCTACACCAACACCTCCGCCATCTTCACCAACTTCTCCATGACCTTCCCCCCTCAATCTACAGCGGTCCACTCTCCCACAACCCGCTGTACCCTCTACTTGAACATGGTGCTTTATGCTTCATATTATTATCCAATGATGTGTTGCCATCCTATGATGTCTGAGTAGATTTTCGTTGTCCTATCGGTGGTTGATGAATTGCTATGATTGGTTTAATTTGCTTGTGGTTATGCTGCTGTCCTTTGGTGCCCATCATATGATTGCGCGCGTGGATCACACCCTAGGGTTATTTGTATGTTGATAGGACTATGTATTGGAGGGCAAGAGTGACAGAAGCTTCAACCTAGCATAGAAATTGATGCATACGGGATTGAAGGGGGACCAATATACCTTAATGCTATGGTTGGTTTTACCTTAATGAACATTAGTAGTTGCGGATGCTTGCTAATAGTTCCAATCATAAGTGCATAGAATTCCAAGTCAGGGATGACATGCTAGAAGTGGCCTCTCCCACATAATACTTGCTATCAGTCTAGTAAAGTAGTCAATTGCTTAGGGGCAATTTCACAACTCCTACCACCACTTTTCCACACTCGCTATATTTACTTTATTGTTTCTTTATCTAAACAGCTCCTACTTTTTATTTACGTACTCTTTATTATCTTGCAAACCTATCCAACAACACCTACAAAGTACTTCTAGTTTCATACTTGTTCTAGGTAAAGCGAACGTCAAGCGTGCGTAGAGTTGTATCGGTGGTCGATAGAACTTGAGGGAATATTTGTTCTACCTTTAGCTCCTCGTTGGGTTCGACACTCTTACTTATCGAAAACTATTGCAATCCCCTATACTTGTGGGTTATCACGTATCTACTTTTCCTAACACTTTTCCTCTTGTTTTGGACTCTAATTTGCATGATTTGAATGAAACTAACCCCGGACTGATGCTGTTTTCAGCAGAACTACCATGGTGTTGTTTTTGTGTAGAAATAAAAGTTCTCGAAATGGAACGAAACTTTGCGAGGATTTTTTATATCAATAATAAGAATTTCTATAGCCAAGACCTGCCAGAGAGGGGCACCTGGGTGGGCACAACCCACCAAGGCGCGCCCCCTCTCCTGGCGCACCCAGGTGGGTTGTCCCCACCTGGTGGCCCCGCAGACCCTGTTTCCAATGCTATAAAATCCTATTTTTGGAGAAAAAAATCAGGGAGAAGGAATTATCGTGATCCACAAGACGGAGCCCCCGCCAAGCCCTGTTCTTCCTCGGGAGGGCAGATCTGGAGTCTGTTTGGGGCTTCGGAGAGGGGGATCTTCGGTCTTCGTCATCACCAACCCTTCTCCATCGCCAATTCCATGATGCTCCCCACCGGGAGTGAGTAATTCCTTCGTAGGCTCGCTGGTCGGTGAGGAGTTGGATGAGATTCATCATGTAATCGAGTTAGTTTTCTTAGGGCTTGATCCCTAGTATCCACTATGTTCTTAGATTGATGTTGCTATGACTTTGCCATGCTTAATGCTTGTCACCTTGGGCCCGGGTGCCATGATTTCAGATCTGAACCGTTTATGTTATCATCATTATATCCATGTTCTAGATCTGATCTTGCAAGTTATAGTCACCTACTACGTGTTATGGTCCGGTAACCCCGGAGTGACAATAACCGTGACTTCTTCCAGTGATTACCGTAGTTTGAGGAGTTCATGTATTCACTGTGTGTTAATGCTTTGTTCCGGTTCTCTATTAAAAGGAGGCCATAATATCTCTTAGTTTCCAATATGGACCCCGCTGCCACGGGAGGGTAGGACAAAAGATGTCATGCAAGTTCTTTTAATAAAGCACGTATGACTATTTACAGAATACATGCCTACATTATATCGATGAACTGGAGCTAGTACCGAATAGCCCTAGGTTATAATTGTCACATGAAGAATATCATCCAACAAATCACCGATGCAATGCCTACAAAATTTTCCATATTGTTTTTGCTAAGTTACTACTGCTATCATTACTATTACACTTGCTACAAAATTACTGCTATCATTGTTACTGTTACTATTGCTGCTGTCACTACAATCAAATATATCAAACTACTTTGCTACTGATCACTTTGCTGCAGATAATTAATCTCCAGGTGTGGTTGATTTGACAACTCAGCTGCTAATACCTTCAAATATTATTTGGCTCCTCTTGTGTCGAATCTATAAATTTGGGTTGAATACTCAACCCTAGAAAATTGTTGCCATCCCTTGTACTTGTGGGTTATCACAACCCAACAAACACCTTCGGAGACACCTGTGGAGCATCTTTATAATCACCCAGTTACATTGTGATGTTTGATAGCACACAAGGTGTTCCTCCGGTATTCGGGAGTTGCATAATCTCATAGTTAGAGCAATATGTATAAGTCATGAAGAAAGCAATAGCAATAAAACTTAACGATCATTATGCTAAGCTAACGGATGGGTCTTATCCATCACATCATTCTCTAATGATGTGATCCAGTTCATCAAATGACAACACATGTCTATGGTTAGGAAAATTAACCATCTTTGATTAACGAGCTAGTCAAGTAGAGGCATGTGACGCCCTCAATTCAATCGTACACTAATCATACACACAAATGTGTACGATCAAGATCAAGGACTCACCGGAAGATATCACAACACAACTCTAGACACAAATTAAAATAATACAAGCTTTATATTACAAGCCAGGGGCCTCGAGGGCTCGAATACATAAGCTCGAATACACAAGAGTCAGCGAAAGCAACAATATCTGAGTACGGCATGAGTTAGACAAGTTTGCCTTAAGAAGGCTAGCACAAAAGCAACAACTATCGAAAAGGCAAGGCCTCCTTCCTGGGAGCCTCCTAACTACTCCTGGTCGTCGGTGGCCTCCACGTAGTAGTAGGCATCGGCGGTGGCATCTGGCTCCTGGGCTCCGACATCTGGTTGCACCAACCGGAAAGGAGAAGAAAGGGGGAAAAGGGGGAGCAAAGCAACCATGAGTACTCATCCAAAGTACTCGCAAGCAAGGATCTACACTACATATGAGACATTAACAAAGGAAGGTTGTATATGTGGACTGGGCTGCAGAAATGCCAGAATAGAGAGAAGGCCTAGTACTATCAAAGACTAGCATCTTCAAGCATCTTGCAGCATCAGAAGAGATAAGAGTAGCATAAAGTAAAGTAGTAACAATGTTATCAACCTCGGCCGGAGATCCTTTCTCGACTCCCTGCGAGAAAGCAATCCCAGAGCCATACTATCCAGTTATCATCACAATCCAATTCTCATCACCATCCAGTTCTCATCACAATCCAATTCTCATCACAAGTATCCAGTTCTAGTTGTATCGATCGGGATACAACTCCAAGTGTCCGTTACTGTAGGACAGGCTATCTATAGATATTTTCTTCCCTGCAGGGGTGCACCAACTTACCCACCACGCTCGATTAACTCCGAACGGACACACTTTCCTGGGTCATGCCAGGCCTCGGTCAAACAATACGCCGCAACCCGACCTAGGCTTAATAGAGAGGTCAGCACGCCGGACTAAACCTATGCCCCCAGGGGTCATGGGCCATCTCCCCGAGAACTCCTGCACGTTGCGAGGGCGGCCGGTGAGCAGACCTAGCTACCTCCCTAAAAAGGCAGGAGCTTACCAGTCCAAACCGGCGCGCGCCGCTCAGTCGCTGACGTCTATTAAGCTTCGGCTGATGCATACGACGCAGAACGCCCATACTATGCCCACGTGATGGTTAGTGCTATCAGGCCAGAGGCCCCTCGGATCAAATATCCAAATCGTAGTGGATTAGGAATGCGCGGTAACAAGCAGAGACTCGCGAAAGATGTGACCCCGTTGCCCCGGCTCGAGGACTTGTGGCAAGGGCTAGGAATGCCTGACCACGCCTCGTAACTATCTCGCGGGCACCTTCCAGGTCAACCCGACTCCACATCACTCGCAATTAAGCTCGCGCGGGTACCCCTCAGGGTCGACCCGTCTTTAGTAACATGGTTCAGTGTAAAGTCATAGTAACCATAGTAACCGTGTGTCTAACACCAAGAGGAGGAATCACCCTTGACGGATTCCACTCGATGTAATCATCAAGGTGAACGTAAGAGGAACCACCCCCGAGGTTTACACTTGAGGGGTTGCACGACAGAGTCGTATCGAAAGTGGTTAAGGCGGAATCACCCTCGATGACCACGACCGAATAGCTACACTACAGGGTTAACATCAGAAGTGCTGTAGAGGTCTCACCCTCGGCACTCGATAGTAACCCAGTACTGTCGAGCAACTAAGGGGAAAGTGATGTGCGGTGCCGGGGCCTGGTCTTCGATCCCGTTGATTGGGTCTTCAATGATGAAGCAGGGCAACAAGGACAAGGTGGGGGTCACTGATGGATCACTAACCAACCTATACTAAGCAGTTTAGGATAAGAAGGTAGGTAACAATAAGCAGGTTACAAAAGCAGGCTATGCATCTGAATAGGAGCAAACAATAACAGTAGCAAAATCTAATGCAAGCATGAGAGAATGGAAAGGGAGATATCAGAATGATCAAAGGGGGGTCTTGCCTGGATGCTCCGCTGAAAGGGAAGAAGGGGTCGTCGTCGACGTAGTCGATCACAACAGCATCGGCAGCAGTCTCGTGGTCTACCGGAGAGAAGAGGGGGAAGAAACAGTAAATACAGAGCAAATAGATTCATGACAGGCAATAAGCAGCGCTAGGCGTGTTCTAACGCGGCACTACATGATACCGGCGAAGGGGGAAGTCAACCGGGAATGTTTTCCCGGCTCCGGACCTGTGTCAGACAGATGACCGGTGGGGGAAAGTTCCATGTTCAGCATGCTAGGGGCATGTGACAGATGAACAGACCGCATATTCGGGATTCGTTGGGTTTTTCTGAGCAACTTTCATGTACAAATTATTTTAATCCGAGCTACCGTTATTTTTCTATGAATTATCAAAGTTTTAGCAATTTTCTGAAATTAGTAATAATTCGAGTTGACCAAGTCAACTTGACTGGTCAAAAGGGGAGGGTGTGTCCCACATGTCATAGACAGCAAAGAAACTATACTTGTTAATTAGAGTAACTACCCTGGGTCCACTTGCCATTTGCTAATGAGCTAAATTAGTACTAAACTAATACTACCTAGCCTAATTTAACGAAGGGTCGGCCATTACTGCACACAATCCAGTCGGCCACACACACGGCCATGTACATGGCCTTGGCACCTATGACCAAGAGTGATGGCAGCAGCAGCTAGTAGTAAGCAGAACAAAGCAACAATAGCAAGTGGCAGAATAGCAAACCAGCGGCAAGTAACAGAATAGCAAAGCAGCGGCATGAGCAGTACATATAGTAGCAATAGCAGTAGAACGCAGCACAACACGCGAGCAGCCGAGCGGCAGCAAGCGCGCGCGTGGCCAGGAGGGGCGCGGTCCTAGCCAGAGGCACGCGGCCAAGCGCGGGGGCACGCGCACGACGGCGAGGGCGGGGTGCGCATTGTGCGGCCAAGGCACGACCACCGGCGACAGGGGCGAGCGCGGGGAGCACGGGATGCGAGCACAGCGAGTGCGGCGCCAGGGGGGCAAGGGCATGGCCCAAACGTGCGGCAGAAGCAAGCAGGCGTGGCCATGGGTAGGAGCAGCACGTACGTGTACGTGTACACGGGAGCTCGGACGAGCTCGAGGACGGCGGCTACATGCATGGAAAAGGCAGGGGAGAGAGAGGTTCTGGCAGGAGCTCACCGGGAGGCACACGGTGGCCGTTGGGAGGCTTAGGAGCTGCAGGCTTCGCCGGAATTGACGACGACACCAGCGACCGAAGAGGAAGAAGACGACGGCGATCTCGCGATGCAGAGCTCCCTGGCTCCAACGCCTCGCACTGGACGGGGTAGCGGGCGATGGCGAAGTTCGTGGGCATGAAGACGAGGCGCAGGGACGACGGTGGCCGCGGGATCGATTGGTGCACGGCGACGACGGCGTTGGGTGAAATACAGAGGGAGAGAGCGAGCGAGAGAGAGGGAGTGAGTGGGTACTAGGGTTCGCTGGGGCTTCGGGAATGCTCTTATCTGACTCGGGGCGCTCGCAGATGGTTGACACGGGCAAGATCCGCGCGTGGACGGCCATGCGTGCTCGGCCAGCACCATGGCCTCTGTTTCCTGTGAACGCAGGAAGGGGATAATTTCTCCCATTGGGCTGGGTCCAATGTACTATAGCACTAGAGCCCACTAGCACCGTACTAGTTAGGCCATTTTCCTTTTTTTATGTTTTCAAATTTCTTTTAGCAATAAAACATTTTTGAAGAATATATGTGTGGCTGGTCTCAAAAATCAAAATGCAATATACCTCACTGCCACAAAAAGTTGGGGAGTGATTGGAATTAATTTGGAATTTCCATAAATTAGAAAAGGATTTTAGATGTTGTTTTGGGCACTGTTTAACCAGGTAAAGCATTTAATCACTTTATAAAATGTTGGCTTCTCCATGACAAATACTCAATGAATATTTGCAATGTTGTCAGCTATTTTTCTTGCATGACAAAAGAAGTAAAAATTTGACTTGTATTTTGAATGGAATTTGGATTTGATTTTTATCAAGTGGAAATTTGGCTTAGTTAAACTTGATGAGATGGCACCGTTAGTGTGAGGTCACTATAGCATGACACTTGAGGTGTTACAAAACTCCTCCACTTCAAGAAATCTTGTCCCGAGATTTAAGCGGGGGAGTAAGGGGGAAATACTCAGGAAGGACGGACCTCAACACAAGATAGGTACCCGCGGGCTATCCTGCGAACGTGGCATAGAGGCATCTCTCGAGTTAAAAATCAAGAAAGTCATCGAGAGCAAAGTAAAAAGGTGCAATAAGAAGCTTCAAGCGGATAGACAATTGTTCAATGTGTGAAATAGAGTGTGAAAAGGGGTTCAGAGCAATGTGAATAAGTATTGTGTCTGAAACCAGAATAGACCACTAGGAAGGTGGCTCGTGATTTACATACGAAACCAAGTGCGAGGAACAATTTTCGAAAACAGGGATGTACAAGAGAGTCAGGTTTCGATCCTGTGGAACTGTGGGTTATGGGCCCACCATGTGGGTTAAAAAGTAGGAAGGAAGCTGACATCTTGCACGGTCAAGATACCGAGGCATGTCAGAGGAAAACCTGTTAGTTAGGGTGGCTACAACATTGGTACCAAGGGCGAGGGATGAAGAGAACCATTTTCCTGCTCGTTGAAACGAGGCGGACCAATAGGCAAAGTTCTCATCCATCGGTGGTTACCGGAATGTCATCAACATTAGTAACAGGGTCGTACTGACGGAATTGTACCTTGAGGCATTTTTATGAGCAGGGAATTATTTCTCCTTTTATTATACAGATCAAAAGAAAGACTAACAAACCAATGGAAAGGAAAATGTGATTATCGGGATTAATCAGATCAAAGGAAAGGAAAAATGTGTTTGCACACAAGAATTTAGTGTATATCCTTCCCAAGGAAAGGTGGGGCATGATATACATGATAGGACAGCAAGTTCAAAAGTATTTAGACAAAGGGGCGAGGGAAGAATCATGATATTATCCACACCACGTTGTTGGAATAATAAATCAAGAAACATTGCGCTTCCAATGTTCTTGTTGATATACAGAGTACCATAGTCCTGCTTCGAGGTAGCAATAACATGGTGTTTCAAGAAAGATTGAATCTGCAGGTCACAAGAAGTACAAAGGGACAATTCCAAGAATGTTAAGGAATGTAAGATATAATCAAAACATGACCAAGTCTGTCTTGGCAGGAAGTCAAGGATGGTGTCGATGACAACACGAATCATCGACGGGCAAGGATGGTATTTCTCCTCAAGAATTCGATTGATATCTAGGAACAAGATAGTATATTGATGGTGATCATGACCAATTTTGTCGAGAGGCTCTATGAAGATGCCATCGAGCAGCATCAAGCAAAAGGAATGATGAAGCAAAGGCTATTGGAACCACGTATATGGCACAAGCTCGGATTCAAGCTTGTTGTTCAAGGTGGAATGATAAGATGAGGAAGATCGACGTAAGCTTTGCTCATCGTCGAAAAGTTGTGCTCCAGGAATAAGGACCAGGTAGCACAGTTAAAATTAGCACGATAATGATATAACCGATTAGGCTAGGAAGGACTTGAGGGATTATTAAACTCGTAAGCAACGAAAATTACTTAGAGTTATTGAATCGGAGTGCGGAATCGATTCACTTATCGGTGTTCTCAAGTGACTAACAACTCAAAACCCGAAGGAAATCTAAAATCAGTGAGAAGCAATATTAGAAGAGACTTATAGAAAGAAACACAGTTCTTTGGTATTCTCGAGATACCGGAGGGTAATAATCGAAGGAAGATCAAAACAGAGGTTGCGGAGATGTACTGATCTGCAGAAGGCAAGTACTTTAACTCGTCCGAGAAATGGGATCAAAGGGGAACACTCATGGTCAGAACCACGGTTGCAAAGGATCAAGTCCCAGATATAAGATGATCTTATACCATGGGGACAATTAATTTTAAGAGAAGCTTCCATGATAAGATCTACATCGTGTCCATGGGCATGAACACAAAGTTCAAGGTCGACTCCCACTTCTTCAATGCATATCATTTCATTTACTTCTCGCTTTTGATGAAGTTGTAGTGTTGAAATGTTATCTGGCTAAACACCAGAAGAGTAAGACTCGTTAAAACTCTCAGGTTCAAACGGATTAGGGGAGGCATAGGTTCAACCCATAGGGGCATCTTAGGAACCTATTCCACAAACTTCAGAAGTAAACAACACAAGCTCAAAAGCAGAGCATGGTTGACAAAAGGAGAGGATACAATTTACCAAAGGCATTATGTATGTGGGAAAGGACTTCACGAGGTTCTTTGAATATGAAGGACACTATCGGATGATAATCCAATAATGGATCCGGTGATCCACAACGGAGCTGATGTGAGTATCGATATTCAATCAGAAGAAGAAATAATGCAGAGGTGTCATATTTTGGAAATATCTGATAATTCCAAAGCTTAAATGCAAAGGAATTATGATTTCCAATTCGGGGGATCAGAAGCAGATGCTCTGATCAAGGATGGATAAGTAGAATAGACATAGAGGCACAATCGATGACAAAAAGATTGGTCGAGAACCAGCTCATGTTCAAAATGACGTCTGAGCTGGAAGGATGAATTCTAGGATCTGATTGAGGATTGCGAGCATTCGCAACATATTGTATCAACGGACTCAAAATGATAAAGACAAAGGATGACAATAAGATTACTAGACTTATGGTATTGACCATAATGCATGCAAGCAAGAAATTCAAGAACAAAAGGATGTTGAGGATTTTCACAAGAACGAATGGTATTACGAAGATTTTGTGAAGTACATGAATCAACTGAGGACGAGCGGATACTCGATAGGTGCACAAAGTTATCTGTAGGGGTATTCAGATGACAAGGAACTGCAAGGCAGTAAGCTCAAAGGATTCTCGGAAAAAGGAGAGTAGTTCAGGGCATCTTGTAATAACAAGATCAAGGGGATAGAATGTAAGATTGGCAAGTGCGTGTAGTTATCCATAAGGATATTTCACTGGTAGAGAATTGCAAAGGCAACAGGCACAAAGTCTTGAGATAATATCGTAGAGTATCTTCAGAATCTTCTGCTGCAGCAGGCGATCATCTGAAATAAGGGGGCTCTCCGAGCGAATGTGATCACTAGATCCTAATGTTCGAGTTAGTAAAACCTTCTAACCCGAATAGAAGAGAGATCAGAGTCCCAGAGTATAGACGAGGAGTAAAAGATCCTAACACCACCCATATGGCGACGTGGGCCCGTAAGACGCACAGCCATGTTAGTAAAAGTTTTTGTAGTGACTAGACTCGACTTCGGCAAGGAGTTGGAAAGGGGGGATCCTACAGGCAGTCGGCTCTGATACCAACTTGTGACACCCTCAATTCAATCGTACACTAATCATACACGCAAATGTGTACGATCAAGATCAAGGACTCACGGGAAGATATCACAACACAACTTTAGACACAAATTAAAATAATACAAGCTTTATATTACAAGCCAGGGGCCTCGAGGGCTCGAATACATAAGCTCGAATACACAAGAGTCAGCGGAAGCAACAATATCTGAGTACGGACATGAGTTAGACAAGTTTGCCTTAAGAAGGCTAGCACAAAAGCAACAACGATCGAAAAGGCAAGGCCTCCTGCCTGGGAGCCTCCTAACTACTCCTGGTCGTTGGCGGCCTCCACGTAGTAGTAGGCATCGACGGTGGCATCTGGCTCCTGGACTCTGACATCTGGTTGCACCAACCAGAAAGGAGAAGAAAGGGGGAAAAGGGGGAGCAGAGCAACCGTGAGTACTCATCCAAAGTACTCGCAAGCAAGGATCTACACTACATATGCGACATTAACAAAGGAAGGTTGTATATGTGGACTGGGCTGCAGAAATGCCAGAATAAAGAGAAGGCCTAGTACTATCGAAGACTAGCATCTTCAGCATCTTCAAGCATCTTGCAGCATCAGAAGAGATAAGAGTAGCATAAAGTAAAGTAGTAACAATGTTATCAACCTCGGCCGAAGATCCATTCTCGACTCCCTGTGAGAAAGCAATCCCATAGCCATACTATCCAGTTATCATCACAATCCAATTCTCATCACCATCTAGTTCTCATCACAATCCAATTCTCATCACAAGTATCCAGTTCTAGTTGTATCGATCGAGATACAACTTGAAGTGTCCGTTACCGTAGGACAGGCTATCGATAGGTGGTTTCTTCCCTGCAGGGATGCACCAACTTACCCACCACGCTCGATTAACTCCGGCCGGACACACTTTCCTGGGTCATGCCCGGCCTCGGCCAAACAATACGCCGCAACCCGACCTAGGCTTAATAGAGAGGTCAGCACGCCGAACTAAACGTATGCCCCCAGGGGTCATGGGCCATCTCCCCGGGAACTCCTGCACGTTGCGAGGGCGGCCGGTGAGCAGACCTAGCTACCTCCCTAAAAAGGCAGGAGCTTACCAGTCCAACCCGGCGTGCGCCGCTCAGTCGCTCACGTCTATTAAGCTTCGGCTGATGCATACGACGCAGAACACCCATACTATGCCCACATGATGGTTAGTGCTATCAGGCCAGAGGCCCCTCGGATCAAATATCCAAATAGTGGTGGATTAGGAATGCGCGGTACCAAGCAGAGACTCACGAAAGATGTGACCCTGTTGCCCCGTCTCGAGGACTTGTTGCAAGGGCTAGGAATGCCCGGCCACGCCTCGTAATTATCTCGCGGGCACCTTCCAGGTCAACCCGACTCCACATCACTCGCAATTAAGCTCGCGCGGGTACCCCTCAGGGTCGACCCGTCTTTAGTAACATGGTTCAGTGTAAAGTCATAGTAACCATAGTAACCGTGTGTCTAACACCAAGAGGAAAACCTGAGGAATCACCCTTGACGGATTCCACTCGATGTAATCATCAAGGTGAACGTAAGAGGAACCACCCCCGAGGTTCACACTTGAGGGGTTGCACGACAGAGTCGTATCGAAAGTGGTTAAATCAGAATCACCCTCGATGACCACGACCGAATAGCTACACTAGAGGGTTAACATCAGAAGTGCTATAGAGGTCTCACCCTCGTCACTCGATAGTAAGCCAGTAGTGTCGAGCAACTAAGGGGAAAGTGATGTGCGGTGCCGGGGCCTGGTCTTCGATCCCGTTGATCGGGTCTTCAATGATGAAGCAGGGGCAACAAGGACAAGGTGGGGGTCACTGATGGATCACTAACCAACCTATACTAAGCAGTTTAGGATAAGTAGGTAGGTAACAATAAGAAGGTTACAAAAGCAGGCTATGCATCGGAATAGGAGCAAACAATAACAGTAGCAAAATCTAATGCAAGCATGAGAGAATGGAATGGGAGATATCGGAATGATCAGAGGGGGGCTTGCCTGGAAGCTCCGCTGAAATGGAAGAAGGGGTCGCCGTCGACGTAGTCGATCACAACGGCATCGCCAGCAGTCTCGGGGTCTACCGGAGAGAAGAGGGGGAAGAAACAGTAAATACAGGGCGAATAGATTCATGACAGGCAATAAGCAGCGCTAGGCGTGTTCTAACGCGGCACTAAACGATACCGGCGAAGGGGGAAGTCAACCGGGAATGTTTTCCCGGCTCTGGACCTATGTTAGACAGATGACCGGTGGGGGAAAGTTCCATGTTCAGCATGCTAGGGCATGTGACAGATGAATAGACCGCATATTCGGATTCGTTGGGTTTTTCTGAGCAACTTTCATGTACAAATTATTTTAATCCGAGCTACCGTTATTTTTCTATGAATTATCAAAGTTTTAGCAATTTTCTGAAATTAGTAATAATTCGAGTTGACCAAGTCAACTTGACTGGTCAAAAGGGGAGGATGTCGCCCACATGTCATAGACAGCAAAGAAACTATTCTTGTTAATTAGAGTAACTACTGTGGGTCCACTTGCCATTTGCTAATGAGCTAAATTAGTACTAAACTAATACTACCTAGCCTAATTTATTGAAGGGCCGGCCATTACTAGACACAACCCAGTCGGCCACAGACACGGCCATGTACATGGCCTTGGCACCTATGACCAAGGGCGATGGCAGCAGCAGCTAGTAGTAAGCAGAACAAAGCAACAGTAGCAAGTAGCAGAATAGCAAAGCAGCGGCAAGTAACAGAATAGCAAAGCAGCGGCATGAGCAGTACATATAGCAGCAACAGCAGTAGAACGCAGCACAACACGTGAGCAGCCGAGCGGCGGCAAGCGCGCACGTGGCCAGGAGGGGCGCGGTCCTGGCCAGAGGGGCAAGGGCATGGCCCAAACGTGTGGCAGATGCAAGCAGGGGGGCAAGGGCATGGCCCAAACGTGCGGCAGAAGCAAGCAGGCGTGGCCATGGGTAGGAGCAGCACGTACGCGTACGTGTACACGGGAGCTCGGACGAGCTCGAGGACGGCGGCTACATGCACGAAAAAAGGCAGGGGGAGAGAGAGGTCGAGAACCAGCTCATGTTCAAAATAACGGCAGAGCCGGAAGGATGAATTCTAGGATCTGATTGAGGATTGCGAGCATTCGCAACATATTGTATCAATGGACTCAAAATGATAAAGACAAAGGATGACAATAAGATTACTAGACTTATGGTATTGACCATAATGCAAGCAAGCAAGAAATTCAAGAACAAAAGGATGTTGAGGATTTTCACAAGAACGAATGGTATTACGAAGATTTTGTGAAGTACATGAATCAACTGAGGACGAGCGGATACTCAATAGGTGCACAAAGTTATCTGTAGGGGTATTCAGATGACAAGGAACTGCAAGGCAGTAAGCTCAAAGGATTCTCGGAAAAAGGAGAGTAGTTCAGGGCATCTTGTAATAACAAGATCAAGGGGATAGAATGTAAGATTGGCAAGTGTGTGTAGTTATCCATAAGGATATTTCGCTGGTAGGGAATTGCAAAGGCAACAGGCACAAAGTCTCGAGATAATATCGTAGAGTATCTTCAGAATCTTCTGATGCAGCAGGCGATCATCTGAAATAAGGGGGCTCTCCGGGCGGATGTGATCACGAGATCCTAATGTTCGAGTTAGTAAAACCTTCTAACCCAAATAAAAGAGAGATCAGAGTCCCAGAGTATAGACGAGGAGTAAAAGATCCTATCACCACCCATATGGCGACGTGGGCCCGTAAGACGCACAGCCATGTTAGTAAAAGTTTTTGTAGTGACTAGACTCGACTTCGGCCAAGGAGTTGGAAAGGGGGATCCTACAGGCATTCGTCTCTAATACCAACTTGTGACGCCCTCAGTTCAATCGTACACTAATCATACACGCAAATGTGTATGATCAAGATCAAGGACTCACAGGAAGATATCACAACACAACTCTAGACACAAATTAAAATAATACAAGCTTTATATTACAAGCCAGGGGCCTCGAGGGCTCGAATACATAAGCTCGAATACACAAGAGTCAGCGGAAGCAACAATATCTGAGTACGGACATGAGTTAGACAAGTTTGCCTTAAGAAGGCTAGCACAAAAGCAACAACGATCAAAAAGGCAAGGCCTCCTGCCTGGGAGCCTCCTAACTACTCCTGGTCGTCGGTGGCCTCCATGTAGTAGTAGGCATCGGCGGTGGCATCTGGCTCCTAGGCTCCGACATCTGGTTGCACCAACCGGAAAGGAGAAGAAAGGGGGAAAAGGGGGAGCAAAGCAACCGTGAGTACTCATCCAAAGTACTCGCAAGTAAGGATCTACACTACATATGCGACATCAAGAAAGGAAGGTTGTATATGTGGACTGGGCTGCAGAAATGCCAGAATAGAGAGAAGGCCTAGTACTATCGAAGACTAGCATCTTCAAGCATCTTGCAGCATCAGAAGAGATAAGAGTAGCATAAAGTAAAGTAGTAACAATGTTATCAACCTCGGCCGGAGATCCTTTCTCAACTCCCTGCGAAAAAGCAATCCCAGAGCCATACTATCCAGTTATCATCACAATCCAATTCTCATCACCATCCAGTTCTCATCACAATCCAATTCTCATCACAAGTATCAAGTTCTAGTTGTATCGATCGGGATACAACTCCAAGTGTCCATTACCGTAGGACAGGCTATCGATAGATGTTTTCTTCCCTGCAGGGGTGCACCAACTTACCCACCACGCTTGATTAACTTCGGCCGAACACACTTTCCTGGGTCATGCCCGGCCTCGGCCAAACAATACGCCGCAACCCGGCCTAGGCTTAATAGAGAGGTCAGCACGCCGGACTAAACCTATGCCCCCAGGGGTCATGGGCCATCTCCCCGGGAACTCCTGCATGTTGCGAGGGCGGCCGGTGAGCAGACCTAGCTACCTCCCTAAAAAGGCAGGAGCTTGCCATTCCAACACGGCGCGCGCCGCTCAGTCGCTGACGTCTATTAAGCTTCGGTTGATGCATACGACGCAGAACGCCCATACTATACCCACGTGATGGTTAGTGCTATTAGGCTAGAGGCCCCTCGGATCAAATATCCAAATCGTAGTGGATTAGGAACACGCAGTAACAAGCAGAGACTCACGAAAGATGTGACCCCGTTGCCCCGTCTCGAGGACTTGTGGAAAGGGATAGGAATGCTCGGCCACGCCTCGTAATTATCTCGCGGGCACCTTCCAGGTCAACCCGACTCCACATCACTCGCAATTAAGCTCGCGCGGGTACCCCTCAGGGTCGACCCGTCTTTAGTAACATGGTTCAGTGTAAAGTCATAGTAACCATAGTAACCGTGTGTCTAACACCAAGAGGAAAACCTGAGGAATCACCCTTGACGGATTCCACTCGATGTAATCATCAAGGTGAACGTAAGAGGAACCACCCCCGAGGTTCACACTTGAGGGGTTGCACGACAGAGTCGTATCGAAAGTGGTTAAATCAGAATCACCCTCGATGACCACGACCGAATAGCTACACTAGAGGGTTAACATCAGAAGTGCTATAGAGGTCTCACCCTCGTCACTCGATAGTAAGCCAGTAGTGTCGAGCAACTAAGGGGAAAGTGATGTGCGGTGTCGGGGCCTGGTCTTCGATCCCGTTGATCGGGTCTTCAATGATGAAGCAGGGGCAACAAGGACAAGGTGGGGGTCACTGATGGATCACTAACCAACCTATACTAAGCAGTTTAGGATAAGCAGGTAGGTAACAATAAGCAGGTTACAAAAGCAGGCTATGCATCAGAATAGGAGCAAACAATAACAGTAGAAAAATTGAATGCAAGCATGAGAGAATGGAATGGGAGATATCAGAATGATCAAAGGGGGGCTTGCCTGGAAGCTCCGCTGAAAGGGAAGAAGGGGTCGTTGTCGACGTAGTCGATCACAACGACATCGACAGCAGTCTCGGGGTATACCGAAGAGAAGAGGGGGAAGAAACAGTAAATAGAGGGCGAATAGATTCATGACAGGCAATAAGCAGCGCTAGGCGTGTTCTAACGCGGCACTACACGATACCGGTGACGAGGATAGTCAACCGGGAATGTTTTCCCGGCTCCGGTCCTGTGTTAGAAAAATGACCGGTGGGAGAAAGTTCCATGTTCAGCATGCTAGGGGCATGTGACAGATGAGCAGACCGCATATTCAGATTCGTTGGGTTTTTCTGAGCAACTTTCATCTAAAAATTATTTTAATCCGAGCTACCATTATTTTTCTATGAATTATCAAACTTTTAGCAATTTTCTGAAATTAGTAATAATTCGAATTGACCAAGTCAACTTGACTGGTCAAAAGGGGAGGGTGTGGCCCACATGTCATAGACAACAAAGAAACTATTCTTGTTAATTAGAGTAACTACCCTGGGTCCACTTGCCATTTGCTAATGAGCTAAATTAGTACTAAACTAATACTACCTAGCCTAATTTAACGAAGGGCCAGCCATTACTGGACACAACCCACTCGGCCACACACACGGCCATGTACATGGCCTTGGCACCTATGACAAAGAGCGATGGCGGCAGCAGCTAGTAGTAAGCAGAACAAAGCAACAGTAGCAAGTAGCAGAATAGCAAAGCAGCGGCAAGTAACAGAATAGCAAAGCAGCGGCATGAGCAGTAGATATAGCAGCAACAGCAGTAGAACGCAACACAACACGCGAGCAGCCGAGCGGAGGCAAGCGCGCGCGTGGCCAGGAGAGGCGCGGTCCTAGCCAGAGGCACGCGGCCAAGCGCGGGGGCACGCGCATGACAGCGAGGGCGGGGCACAGTGCGCGGCCAAAGCACGACCACCAGTGACAGGGGCGAGCGCGGGGAGCACGGGATGCGAGCACAGCGAGTGCGGCGCCAGGGGGGCAAGGGCATGGCCCAAACGTGTGGCAGAAGCAAGCAGGCGTGGCCATGGGTAGGAGCAACACGTACGCGTACGTGTACAAGGGAGCTCGGATGAGCTCGAGGACGGCGGCTACATGCACGGAAAAAGGTAGGGGTAGAGAGAGGTTCAGGCAGGAGCTCACCGGGAGGCACACGGTGGCCGTTGGGAGGCTTAGGAGCTGCAGGCTTTGCCGGAATTGACGACGACGCCGGCGACCAAAGAGGAAGAAGACGACAGCGATCTCACGATGGAGAGCTCCCTGGCTCCAACGGCTCGCACTGGACGGGGTAGCGAGCGACGGCGAAGTTCATGGGCATGACGGCGAGGCGCAGGGACGACGGTGGCCGCGGGATCGAGCGGTGCACGGCGACGACGGTGTCGGGCGAAATACAAAGGGAGAGAGCGAGAGAGAGAGAGAGGGAGTGAGTGGGTACTAGGGTTCGCTGGGGGTTCGGGGATGCTCTTATCTGACTCGGGGCGCTGGCAGATGGTTGACACGGGCAAGATCCGCGCGTGGACGGTCGTGCCTGCTCGGCCAGTGCCATGGCCTCTGTTTCCTGTGAACGCGGGAAGGGGATAATTTCTCCCATTGGGCTGGGTCCAATGTACTATAGCACTAGAGCCCACTAGCACTGTACTAGTTAGGCCATTTTCCTTTTTATGTTTTCAAATTTCTTTTAGCAATAAAACATTACTGAAGAATGTGTGGCTGGTCTCAAAAATCAAAATGCAATATACCTCACTGCCACAAAAAGTTTGGGAGTGATTGGAATTAATTTGGAATTTTCATAAATTAGAAAAGGATTTTAGATGTTGTTTTGGGCACTGTTTAACCAGGTAAAGCATTTAATCACTTTATAAAATGTTGGCTTCTCCATGACAAATACTCAATGAATATTTGCAATGTTGTCAGCTATTTTTCTTGCATGACAAAAGAAGTAAAAATTTGACTTGTATTTCAAATGGAATTTGGATTTGATTTTTATCAAGTGGCAATTTGGCTTAGTTAAACTTGATGAGATGGCACCGTTAGTGTGAGGTCACTGTAGCATGACACTCGGGGTGTTACAAAACTCCTCCACTACAAGAAATCTCGTCCCGAGATTTAAGCGGGGGAGTAAGGGGGAAATACTCAGGAAGGACGGAGCTCAACACAAGATAGGTACCTGCGGGCTATCTTGCAAACGTGGCATAGAGGCATGTCTCGAGTTAAAAATCAAGAAAGTCATCGAGAGCAAGGTAAAAAGGTGCAATAAGAAGCTTCAAGCGGATAGACAATTGTCCAATGTGTGAAACAGAGTGTGAAAAGGGGTTCAGAGCAACGTGAATAAGTATTGCGTATGAAAGCAGAATAGACCACTAGGAAGGTGGCTCGTGATTTACATACGAAACCAAGTGCGAGGAACAATTTTCGAAAACAGGGATGTACAAGAGAGTCAAGTTTCGATCCTGTGGAACTGTGGGTTATGGGGCCACCATGTGGGTTAAAAAGTAGGAAGGAAGCTGAGGGGCGAGGGAAGAATCATGATATTATCCACACCACGGTGTTGGAATAATAAATCAAGAAACATTGCGCTTCCAATGTTCTTGTTGACATACAGAGTACCATAGTCCTGCTTCGAGGTAGCAATAACATGGTGTTTCAAGCAAGATTGAATCTGCAGGTCACAAGAAGTACGAAGGGACAATTCCAAGAATGTCAAGGAATGTAAGATATAATCAAAACATGACCAAGTCTGTATTGGCAGGAAGTCAAGGATGGTGTCGATGACAACACGAATCATCGACGGGCAAGGATGGTATTTCTCCTCAAGAATTCGATTGATATCTTGGAACAAGATAGTATATTGATGGTGATCACGACCAATTTTGTCGAGAGGCTCTATGAAGATGCCATCGAGCAGCAACAACATCAAGCAAAAGGAATGATGAAGCAAAGGCTATTGGAACCACGTATATGGCACAAGCTCGGATTCAAGCTTGTTGTTCAAGGTGGAATGATAAGATTAGGAAGATCGACGTAAGCTTTGCTCATCGTCAAAAAGTTGTGCTCCAGGAATAAGGACCAGGTAGCTCAGTTAAAATTAGCACGATAATGATATAACCGATTAGGCTAGGAATGACTTGAGGGATTATTAAACTCGTAAGCAACGAAAATTACTTAGAGTTATTGAATCGGAGTGTGGAATCGATTCACTTATCGGTGTTCTCAAGTGACTAACAACTCAAAACCCGAAGGAAATCTGAAATCAGTGAGAAGCAATATTAGAAGAGACTTATAAAAAGAAACACAGTTCTTTGGTATTCTCGAGATACCGGAGGGTAATAATCGAAGGAAGATCGAAACAGAGGTTGCGGAGATGTACTGATCTGCAGAAGGCAAGTACTTTAACTCGTCCGAGAAATGGGATCAAAGGGGAACACTCATGGTCAGAACCACGGTTGCAAAGGATCAAGTCCCAGATATAAGATGATCTTATCCCATGGGGACAATTAATTTTAAGAGAAGCTTCCATGATAAGATCTACATCGTGTCCATGGGCATGAACACAAAGTTCATGGTCGACTCCCACTTCTTCAATGCATATCATTTCATTTACTTCTCGCTTTTGATGAAGTTGTAGTGTTGAAATGTTATCTGGCTAAACACCAGAAGAGTAAGACTCGTTAAAACTCTCGGGTTCAAACGGATTAGGGGAGGCATAGGTTCAACCCATAGGGGCGTCTTAGGAACCTATTCCACAAACTTCAGAAGTAAACAACACAAGCTCGAAAGCAGAGCATGGTTGACAAAAGGAGAGGATACAATTTACCAAAGGCATTATGTACATGGGAAAGGACTTCACGAGGTTCTTTGAATATGAAGGACACTGTCGGATGATAATCCAATAATGGATTCGGTGATCCACAACGGAGCTGATGTGAGTATCGATATTCAATCAGAAGAAGAAATAATGCAGAGGTGTCGTATTTTGGAAATATCTGATAATTCCAAAGCTTAAATGCAAAGGAATTATGATTTCCAATTTGGGGGATCAGAAGCAGACGCTCTGATCAAGGATGGATAAGTAGAATAGACCTAGAGGCATAATCAATGACAAAAAGATTGGTCGAGAACCAGCTCATGTTCAAAATGACGTCTGAGCCGGAAGGATTAATTCTAGGATCTGATTGAGGATTGCGAGCATTCGCAACATATTGTATCAACGGACTCAAAATGATAAAGACAAAGGATGACAATAAGATTACTTGACTTATGGTATTGACCACAATGCAAGCAAGCAAGAAATTCTAGAACAAAAGGACGTTGAGGATTTTCACAAGAACGAATGGTATTACGAAGATTTTGTGAAGTACATGAATCAACTGAGGACGAGCGGATACTCGATAGGTGCACAAAGTTATCTGTAGGGGTATTCAGATGACAAGGAACTGCAAGGCAGTAAGCTCAAAGGATTCTCGGAAAAAGGAGAGTAGTTCAGGGCATCTTGTAATAACAAGATCAAGGGGATAGAATGTAAGATTGGCAAGTGTGTGTAGTTATCCATAAGGATATTTCACTGGTAGGGAATTGCAAAGGCAACAGGCACAAAGTCTTGAGATAATATCATAGAGTATCTTCAGAATCTTCTGCTGCAGCAGGCGATCATCTGAAATAAGGGGGCTCTCCGAGCGAATGTGATCACTAGATCCTAATGTTCGAGTTAGTAAAACCTTCTAACCCGAATAGAAGAGAGATCAGAGTCCCGGAGTATAGACGAGGAGTAAAAGATCCTAACACCACCCATATGGCGACGTGGGCCCGTAAGACGCACAGCCATGTTAGTAAAAGTTTTTGTAGTGACTAGACTCGACTTCGGCAAGGAGTTGGAAAGGGGGGATCCTACAGGCAGTCGGCTCTGATACCAACTTGTGACACCCTCAATTCAATCGTACACTAATCATACACGCAAATGTGTACGATCAAGATCAAGGACTCACGGGAAGATATCACAACACAACTTTAGACACAAATTAAAATAATACAAGCTTTATATTACAAGCCAGGGGCCTCGAGGGCTCGAATACATAAGCTCGAATACACAAGAGTCAGCGGAAGCAACAATATCTGAGTACGGACATGAGTTAGACAAGTTTGCCTTAAGAAGGCTAGCACAAAAGCAACAACGATCGAAAAGGCAAGGCCTCCTGCCTGGGAGCCTCCTAACTACTCCTGGTCGTTGGCGGCCTCCACGTAGTAGTAGGAATCGACGGTGGCATCTGGCTCCTGGACTCTGACATCTGGTTGCACCAACCAGAAAGGAGAAGAAAGGGGGAAAAGGGGGAGCAGAGCAACCGTGAGTACTCATCCAAAGTACTCGCAAGCAAGGATCTACACTACATATGCGACATTAACAAAGGAAGGTTGTATATGTGGACTGGGCTGCAGAAATGCCAGAATAGAGAGAAGGCCTAGTACTATCGAAGACTAGCATCTTCAGCATCTTCAAGCATCTTGCAGCATCAGAAGAGATAAGAGTAGCATAAAGTAAAGTAGTAACAATGTTATCAACCTCGGCCGGAGATCCATTCTCGACTCCCTGTGAGAAAGCAATCCCATAGCCATACTATCCAGTTATCATCACAATCCAATTCTCATCACCATCCAGTTCTCATCACAATCCAATTCTCATCACAAGTATCCAGTTCTAGTTGTATCGATCGAGATACAACTTGAAGTGTCCGTTACCGTAGGACAGGCTATCGATAGGTGTTTTCTTCCCTGCAGGGATGCACCAACTTACCCACCACACTCGATTAACTCCGACCGGACACACTTTCCTGGGTCATGCCCGGCCTCGGCCAAACAATACGCCGCAACCCGACCTAGGCTTAATAGAGAGGTCAGCACGCCGAACTAAACGTATGCCCCCAGGGGTCATGGGCCATCTCCCCGGGAACTCCTGCACGTTGCGAGGGCGGCCGGTGAGTAGACCTAGCTACCTCCCTAAAAAGGCAGGAGCTTACCAGTCCAACCCGGCGTGCGCCGCTCAGTCGCTCACGTCTATTAAGCTTCGGCTGATGCATACGACGCAGAACGCCCATACTATGCCCACATGATGGTTAGTGCTATCAGGCCAGAGGCCCCTCGGATCAAATATCCAAATAGTGGTGGATTAGGAATGCGCGGTACCAAGCAGAGACTCACGAAAGATGTGACCCTGTTGCCCCGTCTCGAGGACTTGTTGCAAGGGCTAGGAATGCCCGGCCACGCCTCGTAATTATCTCGTGGGCACCTTCCAGGTCAACCCGACTCCACATCACTCGCAATTAAGCTCGCGCGGGTACCCCTCAGGGTCGACCCGTCTTTAGTAACATGGTTCAATGTAAAGTCATAGTAACCATAGTAACCGTGTGTCTAACACCAAGAGGAAAACCTGAGGAATCACCCTTGACGGATTCCACTCGATGTAATCATCAAGGTGAACGTAAGAGGAACCACCCCCGAGGTTCACACTTGAGGGGTTGCACGACAGAGTCGTATCGAAAGTGGTTAAATCAGAATCACCCTCGATGACCACGACTGAATAGCTACACTAGAGGGTTAACATCAGAAGTGCTATAGAGGTCTCACCCTCGTCACTCGATAGTAAGCCAGTAGTGTCGAGCAACTAAGGGGAAAGTGATGTGCGGTGCCGGGGCCTGGTCTTCGATCCCGTTGATCGGGTCTTAAATGATGAAGCAGGGGCAACAAGGACAAGGTGGGGGTCACTGATGGATCACTAACCAACCTATACTAAGCAGTTTAGGATAAGTAGGTAGGTAACAATAAGAAGGTTACAAAAGCAGGCTATGCATCGGAATAGGAGCAAACAATAACAGTAGCAAAATCTAATGCAAGCATGAGAGAATGGAATGGGAGATATCGGAATGATCAGAGGGGGGCTTGCCTGGAAGCTCCGCTGAAATGGAAGAAGGGGTCGCCGTCGACGTAGTCGATCACAACGGCATCGCCAGCAGTCTCGGGGTCTACCGGAGAGAAGAGGGGGAAGAAACAGTAAATACAGTGCGAATAGATTCATGACAAGCAATAAGCAGCGCTAGGCGTGTTCTAACGCGGCACTAAACGATACCGGCGAAGGGGGAAGTCAACCGGGAATGTTTTCCCGGCTCTGGACCTATGTTAGACAGATGACCGGTGGGGGAAAGTTCCATGTTCAGCATGCTAGGGGCATGTGACAGATGAACAGACCGCATATTCGGATTCGTTGGGTTTTTCTGAGCAACTTTCATGTACAAATTATTTTAATCCGAGCTACCGTTATTTTTCTATGAATTATCAAAGTTTTAGCAATTTTCTGAAATTAGTAATAATTCGACTTGACCAAGTCAACTTGACTGGTCAAAAGGGGAGGATGTCGCCCACATGTCATAGACAGCAAAGAAACTATTCTTGTTAATTAGAGTAACTACTATGGGTCCACTTGCCATTTGCTAATGAGCTAAATTAGTACTAAACTAATACTACCTAGCCTAATTTAACGAAGGGCCGGCCATTACTGGACACAACCCAGTCGGCCACAGACACGGCCATGTACATGGCCTTGGCACCTATGACCAAGGGCGATGGCAGCAGCAGCTAGTAGTAAGCAGAACAAAGCAACAGTAGCAAGTAGCAGAATAGCAAAGCAGCGGCAAGTAACAGAATAGCAAAGCAGCGGCATGAGCAGTACATATAGCAGCAACAGCAGTAGAACGCAGCACAACACGTGAGCAGCCGAGCGGCGGCAAGCGCGCACGTGGCCAGGAGGGGCGCGGTCCTGGCCAGAGGGGCAAGGGCATGGCCCAAACGTGTGGCAGATGCAAGCAGGGGGGCAAGGGCATGGCCCAAACGTGCGGCAGAAGCAAGCAGGCGTGGCCATGGGTAGGAGCAGCACGTACGCGTACGTGTACACGGGAGCTCGGACGAGCTCGAGGACGGCGGCTACATGCGCGAAAAAAGGCAGGGGGAGAGAGAGGTTCAGGCAGGAGCTCACCGGGAGGCACACGGTGGTCGTTGGGAGGCTTAGGAGCTGCAGGCTTCGCCGGAATTGACGACGACGCCGGCGACCGAAGAGGAAGAAGACGACGGCGATCTCGCGATGCAGAGCTCCCTGGCTCCAACGGCTCACACTGGACGGGGTAGCGGGCGACGGTGAAGTTCGTGGGCATGACGGCGAGGCGCAGGGACGACGGTGGCCGCGGGATCGAGCGGTGCACGGCGACGACGGCGTCGGGCGAAATACAGAGGGAGAGAGCGAGTGAGAGAGAGGGAGTGAGTGGGTACTAGTGTTCGCTTGGGGTTCGGGGATGCTCTTATCTGACTCGGGGCGCTGGCAGATGGTTGACACGGGCAAGATCCGCGCGTGGACGGCCGTGCGTGCTCGGCCAGTGCCATGGCCTCTGTTTTCTGTGAACGCAGGAAGGGGGTAATTTCTCCCATTGGGCTGGGTCCAATGTACTATAGCACTAGAGCCCACTAGCACGGTACTAGTTAGGCCATTTTCCTTTTTTTATGTTTTCAAATTTCTTTTAGCAATAAAACATTTTTGAAGAATTTGTGGCTGGTCTCAAAAATCAAAATGCAATATACCTCACTGCCACAAAAAGTTTGGGAGTGATTGGAATTAATTTGGAATTTTCATAAATTAGAAAAGGATTTTAGATGTTGTTTTGGGCACTGTTTAACCAGGTAAAGCATTTAATCACTTTATAAAATGTTGGCTTCTCCATGACAAATACTCAATGAATATTTGCAATGTTGTCAGCTATTTTTCTTGCATGACAAAAGAAGTAAAAATTTGACTTGTATTTCGAATGGAATTTGGATTTGATTTTTATCAAGTGGCAATTTGGCTTAGTTAAACTTGATGAGATGGCACCGTTAGTGTGAGGTCACTGTAGCATGACACTCGGGGTGTTACAAAACTCCTCCACTACAAGAAATCTCGTCCCGAGATTTAAGCGGGGGAGTAAGGGGGAAATACTCAGGAAGGACGGAGCTCAACACAAGGTAGATACCTGCGGGCTATCTTGCGAACGTGGCATAGAGGCATCTCTCGAGTTAAAAATCAAGAAAGTCATCGAGAGCAAGGTAAAAAGGTGCAATAAGAAGCTTCAAGCGGATAGACAAGTGTCCAATGTGTGAAACAGAGTGTGAAAAGGGGTTCAGAGCAACGTGAATAAGTATTGCGTCTAAAACCAGAATAGACCACTAGGAAGGTGGCTCGTGATTTACATACGAAACCAAGTGCGAGGAACAATTTTCGAAAACAGGGATGTACAAGAGAGTCAGGTTTCGATCCTGTGGAACTGTGGGTTATGGGCCCACCATGTGGGTTAAAAAGTAGGAAGGAAGCTGACATCTTGCACGGTCATGATACCGAGGCATGTCAGAGGAAAACCTATCAGTTAGGGTGGCAACAACGTTGGTACCAAGGGCGAGGGATGAAGAGAACCATTTTCCTGCTCGTTGAAACGAGGCGGACCAATAGGCAAAGTTCTCGTCCATCGGTGGTTACCGGAATGTCATCAACATTAGAACAGGGTCGTACTGACCGGATTGTACCTTGAGGCATTTTTATGAGCAGGGAATTATTTCTTATTTTATCATATAGATCAAAAGAAAGACTAACAAACCAATGGAAAGGAAAATGTGATTATCGGGATTAATCAGATCAAAGTAAAGGAAAAATGTGTTTGCACACAAGAATTTAGTGTATATCCTTCCCAAGGAAAGGCGGGGCATGATATACATGATAGGACAGCAAGTTCAAAAGTATTTAGACAAAGGGGCGAGGGAAGAATCATGATATTATCCACACCACGGTGTTGGAATAATAAATCAAGAAACATTGCGCTTCCAATGTTCTTGTTGATATACAGAGTACCATAGTCCTGCTTCGAGGTAGCAATAACATGGTGTTTCAAGCAAGATTGAATCTGCAGGTCACAAGAAGTACAAAGGGACAATTCCAAGAATGTCAAGGAATGTAAGATATAATCAAAACATGACCAAGTCTGTATTGGTAGGAAGTCAAGGATGGTGTCGATGACAACACGAATCATCGACGCGCAAGGATGGTATTTCTCCTCAAGAATTCGATTGATATCTTGGAACAAGATAGTATTGTTGGGGAACGTTGCTGAAAACAAAAAATTTCCTACGGTTTCACCAAGATCCATCTATGAGTTCATCTAGCAACGAGTGATCGGATTGCATCTACATACCTTTGTAGTTCACGCGCGGAAGCGTTTAAAGAACGGGGATGAGGAAGGCGTCCTCGACGTGATCCAAATCACCGGCGATCCTAGCGCCGAACGGACGGCACCTCCGCGTTCAACACACGTACGGTCAGCGTGACGTCTCCTTCTTCTTGATCCAGCAAGGAGGAAGGAGAGGTTGAGGAAGATGGCTCCAGCAGCAGCACGACGGCGTGGTGGTGGTGGAGCTGCAGTACTTCGGCAGGGCTTCGCCAAGCACTATGCAGGAGGAGGATGTGTTGGAGAGGGAGAGGGAGGCACCAAAGGCGTGGGGTGAGAAGTCCTCCATCTCCCCACTATATATAGGACGGCCAGGGGGGCGCCGGCCCTAGGAGATCCAATCTCCTAGGGGGCGGCGGACAAGGGAGGAATCCCTCCTCCCCAAGGCACCTAGGAGGTGCCTTCCCCCTTTGGGACTCTTCCCTTCTTGAACCCTAGGCGCATGGGCCTCTTGGGGCTGGTGCCCTTGGCCCATGTAGGCCAAGGCGCACACCCCTACAGCCCATGTGCCCCCCCGGGGCAGGTGGCCCCACCCGGTGGACCCCCGGGACCCTTCCGGTGGTCCCGGTACAATACCGGTGACCCCGAAACTTGTCTCGATGCCCGAAATAGCACTTCCTATATATAATTCTTTACCTCCGGACCATTCCTGAACTCCTCGTGACATCCGGGATCTCATCCGGGACTCTGAACAACATTCGGGTTACTGCATATACATATCCCTACAACCCTAGCGTCACCGAAACTTAAGTGTGTAGACCCTACGGGTTCGGGAGACATGTAGACATGACCGAGAAAGCTCTCTGGTCAATAACCAATAGCGGGATCTGGATACCCATGTTGGCTCCCACATGCTCCTCGATGATCTCATCGGATGAACCACTATGTCGAGGATTCAAGCAACCCCGTATACAATTCCCTTCGTCAATCGGTATGTTACTTGCCCGAGATTCGATCGTCGGTATCCCAATACCTCATTCAATCTTGTTACCGGCAAGTCACTTTACTCGTACCGTAATGCATGATCCCGTGACCAGACACTTGGTCACATTGAGCTCATTATGATGATGCATTACCGAGTGGGCCCAGTGATACCTCTCCGTCATATGGAGTGACAAATCCCAGTCTTGATCCGTGTCAACCCAACAGACACTTTCGGAGATACCTGTAGTATACCTTTATAGTCACCCAGTTACGTTGTGACGTTTGGTACACCCAAAGCACTCCTACGGTATCCGGGAGTTACACGATCTCATGGTCTAAGGAAAGGATACTTGACATTGGAAAACTCTAGCAAACGAACTATACGATCATATGCTATGTTTAGGATTGGGTCTTGTCCATCACATCATTCTCCTAATGATGTGATCTCGTTATCAATGACATCTAATGTCCATAGTCAGGAAACCATGACTATCTGTTGATCAACGAGCTAGTCAACTAGAGGCTTACTAGGGACATGTTGGTGTCTATTATTCACACATGTATTACGATTTCCGGATAACACAATTATAGCATGAATAAAGACAATTATCATGAACAAGGAAATATAATAATAATGCTTTTATTATTGCCTCTAGGGCATATTTCCAATAGTCTCCCACTCGCACTAGAGTCAATAATCTAGTTACATTGTGATGAATCGAACACCCATGGAATTCTGGTGTTGATCATGTTTTGCTCTAGGGAGAGGTTTAGTCAATGGATCTGCTACATTCAGATCTGTATGGACTTTACAAATTTCTATGTCTCCATCTTGAACATTTTCACGAATGGAGTTGAAGCGACGCTTGATGTGCCTTGTCTTCTTGTGAAACCTGGGCTCCTTGGCAAGAGCAATAGCTCCAGTGTTGTCACAGAAAAGCTTGATCGGCCCCGACGCATTGGGTATGACTCCTAGGTCGGTGATGAACTCCTTCACCCAAATTGCTTCATGCGCTGCCTCCGAGGCTGCCATGTACTCCGCTTCACATGTAGATCCCGCCACGACGCTCTGCTTGCAACCGCACCAGCTTACTGCCCCACCATTCAATATATACACGTATCCGATTTGTGACTTAGAGTCATCCAGATCTGTGTTGAAGCTAGCGTCGACGTAACCTTTTACGACGAGCTCTTCGTCACCTCCATAAACAAGAAACATTTCCTTAGTCCTTTTCAGGTACTTCAGGATATTGTTGACCGCTGTCCAGTGTTCCTTGCCGGGATTACTTTGGTACCTTCCTACCAAACTTACGGCAAGGTTTACATCAGGTCTGGTACACAGCATGGCATACATAATAGAACCTATGGCTGAGGCATAGGGGATGACACTCATCTCTTCTATATCTTCTGCCGTGGTCGGACATTGAGCCGAGCTAAATTTCACACCTTGCAACACAGGCAAGAACCCCTTCTTAGACTGATCCATATTGAACTTCTTCAATATCTTATCAAGGTAGGTGCTTTGTGAAAGACCTATGAGGCGTCTTGATCTATCTCTATAGATCTTGATGCCTAATATATATGCAGCTTCTCCAAGGTCCTTCATTGAAAAACTCTTATTCAAGTAGGCCTTAATGCTGTCCAAGAGTTCTATATCATTTCCCATCAAAAGTATGTCATCTACATATAATATGAGAAATGCTACAGAGCTCCCACTCACTTTCTTGTAAATACAGGCTTCTCCATAAGTCTGCGTAAACCCAAACGCTTTGATCATCTCATCAAAGCGAATGTTCCAACTCCGAGATGCTTGCACCAGCCCATAAATCGAGCGTTGGAGCTTGCACACCTTGTCAGCATTCTTAGGATCAACAAAACCTTCTGGCTGCATCATATACAATTCTTCCTTAAGGAAACCATTAAGGAATGCCGTTTTGACGTCCATTTGCCATATCTCATAATCGTAGAATGCGGCAATAGCTAACATGATTCGGACGGACTTTAGCTTCGCTGCCGGTGAGAAAGTCTCATCGTAGTCAACCCCTTGAACTTGTCGATAACCCTTAGCAACAAGCCGAGCTTTATAGATGGTCACATTACCATCCGCGTCTGTCTTCTTCTTAAAGATCCATTTATTTTCTATGGCTCGCCGCTCAACAGGCAAGTCAGTCAAAGTCCATACTTCGTTTTCATACATGGATCCTATCTCGGATTTCATGGCTTCCAGCCATTTGTCGAAATCCGGGCCCGCCATCGCTTCTTCATAGTTCGAAGGTTCACTATTGTCCAACAACATGATTTCCAAGACAGGGTTGCCGTACCACTCTGGTGCGGAACGTGTCCTTGTGGACCTTCGAATTTCAGTAGGAGCTTGATCAGAAGTATCTTGATCATTATCATTAACTTCCTCTCTAGTCGGTGCAGGCACCTCAGGAACATTTTCTTGAGTTGCGCCATTTTCCGGTTCAAGAGGTAATACTTCATCAAGGTCTACTTTCCTCCCACTTACTTCTTTCGAGAGAAACTCCTTCTCTAGAAAGGATCCATTCTTGGCAACAAAGATCTTGCCTTCGGATCTGAGGTAGAAGGTATACCCAATAGTTTCTTTAGGGTATCCTATGAACACGAATTTTTCCGACTTGGGTTCGAGCTTTTCAGGTTGAAGTTTCTTGACATAAGCATCGCATCCCCAAACTTTTAGAAACGACAGCTTAGGTTTCTTCCCAAACCATAATTCATACGGTGTCGTCTCAACGGATTTCGATGGAGCCCTATTTAAAGTGAATGCGGCAGTCTCTAAAGCATAGCCCCAAAAAGAAAGCGGTAAATCGGCAAGAGACATCATAGATCGCACCATATCTAATAGAGTGCGATTACGACGTTCGGACACACCATTACGCTGAGGTGTTCCAGGCGGCGTGAGTTGTGAAACTATTCCACATTTTCTTAAGTGCGTGCCAAACTCGTGACTCAAGTATTCTCCTCCGCGATCTGATCGCAGGAACTTGATTTTCCTGTCACGTTGATTCTCAACCTCACTCTGAAATTCCTTGAACTTTTCAAAGGTTTCAGACTTGTGTTTCATTAAGTAGACATACCCATATCTACTCAAGTCATCAGTGAGGGTGAGAACATAACGATAGCCACCGCGAGCCTCAACACTCATTGGACCGCACACATCAGTATGTATGATTTCCAATAAGTTGGTTGCTCGCTCCATTGTTCCTGAGAACGGAGTCTTGGTCATTTTACCCATGAGGCATGGTTCGCACGTGTCAAATGATTCGTAATCAAGAGACTCTAAAAGTCCATCAGCATGGAGCTTCTTCATGCGTTTGACACCTATGTGACCAAGGCGGCAGTGCCACAAATATGTGGGACTATCATTATCAATCTTACATCTTTTGGTACTCACACTATGAACATGTGTAGTATTACGCTCGAGATTCATTAAGAATAAACCATTCACCATCGGAGCATGACCATAAAACATATCTCTCATATAAATAGAACAACCATTATTCTCGGATTTAAATGAGTAGCCATCTCGAATTAAACGAGATCCTGATACAATGTTCATGCTCAAAGCTGGCACTAAATAACAATTATTAAGGTTTAAAACTAATCCCGAAGGTAAATGTAGAGGTAGCGTGCCGACAGCGATCACATTGACCTTGGAACCATTCCCGACTCGCATCGTCACCTCGTCCTTCGCCAGTCTCCGCTTATTCCGCAGCTCCTGTTTTGAGTTACAAATGTGAGCAACCGCACCGGTATCAAATACCCAGGAGCTACTACGAATACTGGTAAGGTACACATCAATTACATGTATATCACATATACCTTTCGTTTTGCCGGCCTTCTTGTCCGCTAAGTACTTGGGGCAGTTCCGCTTCCAGTGAACACTTCCCTTGCAATAAAAGCACTCAGTCTCGGGCTTGGGTCCATTCTTTGGCTTCTTCCCGGCAGCTTGCTTACCGGGCGCGGCAACTCCCTTGCCGTCCTTCTTGAAGTTCTTCTTACCCTTGCCTTTCTTGAACTTAGTGGTTTTATTCACCATCAACACTTGATGTTCCTTTTTGACTTCTACCTCTGCTGATTTCAGCATTGCAAATAATTCGGGAATGGTCTTTTCTATCCCCTACATATTGAAGTTCATCACAAAGCTCTTGTAGCTCGGTGGAAGCGACTGGAGGATTCTGTCAATGACCGCGTCATCCGGGAGATTAACTCCCAGCTGAGTCAAGCGGTTATGTAACCCAGACATAGTGAGTATGTGCTCACTGACAGAACTGTTTTCCTCCATCTTACAGCTGAAGAACTTGTCGAAGACTTGATATCTCTCGACCCGGGCATGAGCTTGGAAAACCATTTTCAGCTCTTCGAACATCTCATATGCTCCGTGTCTCTCAAAACGCTTTTGGAGCCCCGGCTCTAAGCTGTAAAGCATGACGCACTGAACGAGGGAGTAGTCATCGGTACGTGCCTGCCAAGCGTTCATAACGTCTTGTTCTGCAGGGAGAATAGGTGTGTCACCTAGCGGTGCTTGTAGGACATAATCTTTCTTGGCAGCTATGAGGATGATCCTCAGGTTCCGGACCCAGTCCGTGTAGTTGCTTCCATCGTCTTTCAGCTTGGTTTTCTCTAGGAACGCGTTGAAGTTGAGGACTACGTTGGCCATTTGATCTACAAGACATATTGTAAAATATTTAGACTAAGTTCATGATAATTAAGTTCATCTAATCAAATTATTCAATGAACTCCCACTTAGATAGACATCCCTCCTGTAATCTAAGTATAACATGATCCGAGTTAACTAGGCCGTGTCCGATCATCACGTGAGACGGACTAGTCAACATCGGTGAACATCTTCATGTTGATCGTATCTTCTATACGACTCATGCTCGACCTTTCGGTCTTCTGTGTTCCGAGGCCATGTCTGTACATGCTAGGCTCGTCAAGTCAACCTAAGTGTTTGCATGTGTAAATCTGTCTTACACCCATTGTATGTGAACGTTAGAATCTAACACCCGATCATCACGTGGTGCTTCGAAACAACGAACTGTCGCAACGGTGCACAGTTAGGGGGAACACTTTCTTGAAATTATTATGAGGGATCATCTTATTTACTACCGTGGTTCTAAGTAAACAAGATGCAGAAACATGATAAACATCACATGCAATCAAATAATAATAGTGACATGATATGGCCAATATCACATAGCTCCTTTGATCTCCATCTTGGGGTTCCATGATCATCTTGTCACTGGCATGACACCATGATCTCCATCATCATGATCTCCATCACCGTGTCTCCATGAAGTTGCTCACCAACTATTACTTCTACTACTATGGCTAACGCGTTTAGCAATAAAGTAAAGTAATTTACATGGCGTTTCTCAATGACACGCAGGTCATACAAAAAATAAAGACAACTCCTATGGCTCCTGCCGGTTGTCATACTCATCGACATGCAAGTCGTGATTCCTATTACAATAGCATGAACATCTCATACATCACATATATATCATTCATCATTCATCACGACTTTGGCCATATCATATCACAAAGCACTTGCTGCAAAAACAAGTTAGACGTCCTCTAATAGTTGTTTGCAAGTTTTACGTGGCTGAAACAGGGTTCTAGCAAGAATGTTTTCTTACCTACATGAAAGCCACAACGTGATTTGTCAACTTCTATTTACCCTTCATAAGGACCCTTTTCATCGAATCCGCTCCAACTAAAGTGGGAGAGACAGACACCCGCCAGCCACCTTATGCAACTTGTGCATGTTAGTCGGTGGAACCGGTCTCACATAAGCGTACGTGTAAGGTTGGTCCGGGCCGCTTCATCCCACAATACCGTTGAAGCAAGATAAGACTAGTAAGCGTACGTGTAAGGTGGACCCCCGGAACCCTTCCGGTGGTCCCGGTACAATACCGGTGACCCCGAAACTTGTCCCGATGCCCGAAATAGCACTTCCTATATATAATTCTTTACCTCCGGGCCATTCCGGAACTCCTCGTGACGTCCGGGATCTCATTCGAGACTCTGAACAACATTCGGGTTACTGCATATACATATCCCTACAACCCTAGCGTCACCGAACCTTAAGTGTGTAGACCCTACGGGTTCGGGAGACAAGCAGACATGACCGAGACGACTCTCCAGTCAATAACCAACAGCGGGATCTGGATACCCATGTTGGCTCCCACATGCTCCACGATGATCTCATCGGATGAACCACGATGTCGAGGATTCAATCAACCCCGTACGCAATTCCCTTTGTCAATCGGTATGTTACTTGCCCGAGATTCGATCGTCGGTATCCCAATACCTCGTTCAATCTCGTTACCGGCAAGTCACTTTACTCGTACCGTAATGCATGATCCCGTGACCAGACACTTGGTCACTTTCAGCTCATTATGATGATGCATTACCGAGTGGGTCCAGTGATACCTCTCCGTCATGCGGAGTGACAAATCCCAGTCTTGATCCGTGTCAACCCAACAGACACTTTCGGAGATACCCGTAGTATACCTTTATAGTCACCCAGTTACATTGTGACGTTTGGTACACCCAAAGCACTCCTACGGTATCCGGGAGTTACACGATCTCATGGTCTAAGGAAAAGATACTTGACATTGGAAAACTCTAGCAAACGAACTATACGATCTTGTGCTATGTTTAGGATTGGGTCGTGTCCATCACATCATTCTCCTAATGATGTGATCTCGTTATCAATGACATCCAATGTCCATAGTCAGGAAACCATGACTATCTGTTGATCAACGAGCTAGTCAACTAGAGGCTTACTAGGGACATGTTGGTGTCTATTATTCACACATGTATTACGATTTCCGGATAACACAATTATAGCATGAATAAAGACAATTATCATGAACAAGGAAATATAATAATAATGCTTTTATTATTGCCTCTAGGGCATATTTCCAACAAGTATATTGATGGTGATCATGACCAATTTTGTCGAGAGGCTCTATGAAGATGCCATCGAGCAGCAACGACATCAAGCAAAAGGAATGATGAAGCAAAGGCTATTGGAACCACGTATATGGCATAAGCTCGGATTCAAGCTTGTTGTTCAAGGTGGAATGATAAGATGAGGAAGATCGACGTAAGCTTTGCTCATCGTCAAAAAGTTGTGCTCCAGGAATAAGGACCGGGTAGCACAGTTAAAATTAGCACGATAATGATACAACCGATTAGGCTAGGAATGACTTGAGGGATTATTAAACTCGTAAGCAACGAAAATTACTTAGAGTTATTGAATCGGAGTGCGGAATCGATTCACTTATCGGTGTTCTCAAGTGACTAACAACTCAAAACCCGAAGGAAATCTGAAATTAGTGAGAAGTAATATTAGAAGAGACTTATAGAAAGAAACACAGTTCTTTGGTATTCTCGAGATACCGGAGGGTAATAATCGAAGGAAGATCAAAATAGAGGTTGCGGAGATGTACTGATCTGCAGAAGGCAAGTACTTTAACTCGTCCGAGAAATGGGATCAAAGGGGAACACTCATGGTCAGAACCACGGTTGCAAAGGATCAAGTCCCAGATATAAGATGATCTTATACCATGGGGACAATTAATTTTAAGAGAAGCTTCCATGATAAGATCTACATCATGTCCATGGGCATGAACACAAAGTTCAAGGTCGACTCCCACTTCTTCAATGCATATCATTTCATTTACTTCTCGCTTTTGATGAAGTTGTAGTGTTGAAATGTTATCTTGCTAAACACCAGAAGAGTAAGACTCGTTAAAACTCTCGGGTTCAAACGGATTAGGGGAGGCATAGGTTCAACCCATAGGGGCGTCTTAGGAACCCATTCCACAAACTTCAGAAGTAAACAACACAAGCTCGAAAGCAGAGCATGGTTGAAAAAAGGAGAGGATACAATTTACCAAAGGCATTATGTATGTGGGAAAGGACTTCACGAGGTTCTTTGAATATGAAAGACACTGTCGGATGATAATCCAATACTGGATCCGGTGATCCACAACGGAGCTGATGTGAGTATCGATATTCAATCAGAAGAAGAAATAATGCAGAGGTGTCATATTTTGGAAATATCTGATAATTCCAAAGCTTAAATGCAAAGGAATTATGATTTCCAATTCGGGGGATCAGAAGCAGATGCTCTGATCAAGGATGGATAAGTAGAATAGACCTAGAGGCACAATCGATGACAAAAATATTGGTCGAGAACCAGCTCATGTTCAAAATGATGTCTGAGCCAGAAGGATGAATTCTAGGATCTGATTGAGGATTGCGAGCATTCACAACATATTGTATCAACGGACTCAAAATGATAAAGACAAAGGATGACAATAAGATTACTAGACTTATGGTATTGACCATAATGCAAGCAAGCAAGCAAGAAATTCAAGAACAAAAGGATGTTGAGGATTTTCACAAGAACGAATGGTATTACGAAGATTTTGTGAAGTACATGAATCAACTGAGGACGAGCGGATACTCGATAGGTGCACAAAGTTATCTGTAGGGGTATTCAGATGACAAGGAACTGCAAGGCAGTAAGCTCAAAGGATTCTCGGAAAAAGGAGAGTAGTTCAGGGCATCTTGTAATGACAAGATCAAGGGGATAGAATGTAAGATTGGCAAGTGTGTGTAGTTATCCATAAGGATATTTCGCTGGTAGGGAATTGCAAAGGCAACATGCACAAAGTCTCAAGATAATATCGTAGAGTATCTTCGGAATCTTCTGATGCAGCAGGCGATCATCTGAAATAAGGGGGCTCTCCGGGCGGATGTGATCACGAGATCCTAATGTTCGAGTTAGTAAAACCTTCTAACCCGAATAGAAGAGAGATCAGAGTCCCAGAGTATAGACGAGGAGTAAAAGATCCTAACACCACCCATATGGCGACGTGGGCCCGTAAGACACACAACCATGTTAGTAAAAGTTTTTGTAGTGACTAGACTCGGCTTCGGCCATGGAGTTGGAAAGGGGGGATCCTACAGGCAGTCGGCTCTGATACCAACTTGTGACGCCCTCAATTCAATCGTACACTAATCATACACGCAAATGTGTACGATCAAGATCAAGGACTCACGGGAAGATATCACAACACAACTCTAGACACAAATTAAAATAATACAAGCTTTATATTACAAGCCAGGGGCCTCGAGGGCTCGAATACATAAGATCGAATACACAAGACTCAGAGGAAGCAACAATATCTGAGTACGGACATGAGTTAGACAAGTTTGCCTTAAGAAGGCTAGCACAAAAGCAACAACGATCGAAAAGGCAAGCCCTCCTGCCTGGGAGCCTCCTAACTACTCCTGGTCGTCGGCGGCCTCCACGTAGTAGTAGGCATCGATGGTGGCATCTGGCTCCTGGATTCCGACATCTGGTTGCACCAACCAGAAAGGAGAAGAAAGGGGGAAAAGGGGGAGCAAAGCAACCGTGAGTACTCATCCAAAGTACTCGCAAGCAAGGATCTACACTACATATGCGACATTAACAAAGGAAGGTTGTATATGTGGACTGGGCTGCAGAAATGCCAGAATAGAGAGAAGGCCTAGTACTATCGAAGACTAGCATCTTCAGCATCTTCAAGCATCTTGCAGCATCAGAAGAGATAAGAGTAGCATAAAGTAAAGTAGTAACAATGTTATCAACCTCGGCCGAAGATCCTTTCTCGACTCCCTGCGAGAAAGCAATCCCAGAGCCATACTATCCAATTATCATCACAATCCAATTCTCATCACCATCCAGTTCTCATCACAATCCAATTCTCATCACAAGTATCCAGTTCTAGTTGTATCGATCGAGATACAACTCCAAGTGTCTGTTACCGTAGGACAGGCTATCGATAGGTGTTTTCTTCCCTGCAGGGGTGCACCAACTTACCCACCACGCTCGATTAACTCCGGCCGGACACACTTTCCTGGGTCATGCTCGGCCTCGGCCAAACAAAACGCCGCAACCCGACCTAGGCTAAATAGAGAGGTCAGCATGACGGACTAAACCGATGCCCCCAGGGGTCATGGGCCATCTCCCTGGGAACTCCTGCACGTTGCGAGGGCGGCCGGTGAGCAGACCTAGCTACCTCCCTAAAAAGGCAGGAGCTTACCAGTCCAACCCGACGCGCGCCGCTCAGTCGCTAACGTCTATTAAGCTTCGGCTGATGCATACGACGCAGAACGCCCATACTATGCCCACATGATGGTTAGTGCTATCAGGCCAGAGGCCCCTCGGATCAAATATCCAAATCGTAGTGGATTAGGAATGCGCGGTAACAAGCAGAGACTCACAAAAGATGTGACCCCGTTGCCCCGTCTCGAGGACTTGTGGCAAGGGCTAGGAATGCCCGGCCACACCTTGTAATTATCTCGCGGCACCTTCCAGGTCAACCCGACTCCACATCACTCGCAATTAAGCTCGCGCGGGTACCCCTCAGGGTCAACCCATCTTTAGTAACATGGTTCAGTGTAAATTCATAGTAACCATAGTAACCGTGTGTCTAACACCAAGAGGAAAACCTGAGGAATCACCCTTGACGGATTCCACTCGATGTAATCATCAAGGTGAACGTAAGAGGAACCACCCCCGAGGTTCACACTTGAGGGGTTGCACGACAGAGTCGTATTGGAAGTGGTTAAGGCTGAATCACCCTCGATGACCATGACCGAATAGCTACACTATAGGGTTAACATCAGAAGTGCTGTAGAGGTCTCACCCTCGGCACTCAATAGTAACCCAGTAGTGTCGAGCAACTAAGGGGAAAGTGATGTGCGGTGCCGGGGCCTGGTCTTCGATCCCGTTGATCGGGTCTTCAATGATGAAGCAGGGGCAACAAGGACAAGGTGGGGATCACTGACGGATCACTAACCAACCTATACTAAGCAGTTTAGGATAAGCAGGTAGGTAACAATAAGTAGGTTACAAAAGCAGGCTATGCATCAGAATAGGAGCAAACAATAACAGTAGCAAAATCTAATGCAATCATGAGAGAATGGAATGGGAGATATCGGAATGATCAAAGGGGGGGGCTTGCCTGGAAGCTCCGCTAAAATGGAAGAAGGGGTCGTCATCGACGTAGTCGATCACAACGGCATCGGCAGCAGTCTCGGGGTCTACCGGAGAGAAGAGGGGGAAGAAACAGTAAATACAGAGCAAATAGATTCATGACAGGCAATAAGCAGCGCTAGGCATGTCCTAACTCGGCACTACACGATACCGGCAAAGGGGGAAGTCAACCGGGAATGTTTTCCCGGCTCCGGACCTGTGTCAGACAGATGACCGGTGGGGGAAAGTTCCATGTTTAGCATGCTAGGGGCATGTGACAGATGAACAGACCACGTATTCGGATTCGTTGGGTTTTTCTGAGCAACTTTCATGTACAGATTGTTTTAATCCGAGCTACCGTTATTTTTCTATGAATTATCAAAGTTTTAGCAATTTTCTGAAATTAGTAATAATTCGAGTTGACCAAGTCAACTTGACTGGTCAAAAGGGGAGGATGTGGCCCACATGTCATAGACCGCAAAGAAACTATTCTTGTTAATTAGAGTAACTACTGTGGGTCCACTTGCCATTTGCTAATGAGCTAAATTAGTACTAAACTAATACTACCTAGCCTAATTTAACGAAGGGCCGGCCATTATTGGACACAACCCAGTCGGCCACACACACGGCCATGTACATGGCCTTGGCACCTATGACCAAGAGCGATGGCAGCAGCAGCTAGTAGTAAGCAGAACAAAGCAACAGTAGCAAGTAGCAGAATAGCAAAGCAGCGGCAAGTAACAGAATAGCAAAGCAGCGACATGAGCAGTACATATAGCAGCAACATCAGTAGAACGCAGCACAACACATGAGCAGCCGAGCGGCGGCAAGCGCGCGCGTGGCCAGGAGGGGCGCGGTCCTAGCCAGAGGGGCAAGGGCATGGTCCAAACATGTGGCAGAAGCAAGCAGGGGGGCAAGGGCATGGCCCAAACGTGCGGCAGAAGAAAGCAGGCGTGGCCATGGGTAGGAGCAGCACGTACGCGTACGTGTACACGGGAGCTCGGACGAGCTCGAGGATGGCGGCTACATGCGCGAAAAAAGGCAGGGGGAGAGAGAGGTTCAGGTAGGAGCTCACCGGGAGGCACACGGTGGCCGTTGGGAGGCTTAGGAGCTGCAGGCTTCGCCGGAATTGACAACAACGCCGGCGACCGAAGAGGAAGAAGACGACGGCGATCTCGCGATGCAGAGCTCCCTGGCTCGCACTGGACGGGGTAGCGGGTGACGGCGAAGTTCGTGGGCATGATGGCGAGGCGCAGGGACGACGGTGGCCGCGGGATCGAGCGGTGCACGGCAACGACGGTGTCGGGCGAAATACAGAGGGAGAGAGCGAGTGAGAGAGAGGGAGTGAGTGGGTACTAGGGTTCGCTGGGGGTTCGGGGATGCTCTTATCTGACTCGGGGCGCTGGCAGATGGTTGACACGGGCAAGATCCGCGCGTGGACGGCCGTGCGTGCTCGGCCAGCGCCATGGCCTCTGTTTCCTGTGAACGCAGGAAGGGGATAATTTCTCCCATTGGGCTGGGTCCAATGTACTATAGCACTAGAGCCCACTAGCACCGTACTAGTTAGGCCAATTTCCTTTTTATGTTTTCAAATTTCTTTTAGCAATAAAACATTTTTGAAGAATGTGTGGCTGGTCTCAAAAATCAAAATGCAATATACCTCACTGCCACAAAAAGTTTGGGAGTTATTGGAATTAATTTGGAATTTTCATATATTAGAAAAGGATTTTAGATGTTGTTTTGGGCACTGTTTAACCAGGTAAAGCATTTAATCACTTTATAAAATGTTGGCTTCTCCATGACAAATACTCAATGAATATTTGCAATGTTGTCAGCTATTTTTCTTGCATGACAAAAGAAGTAAAAAGATTGACTTGTATTTCGAATGGAATTTGGATTTGATTTTTATCAAGTAGCAATTTGGCTTAGTTAAACTTGATGAGATGGCACCGTTAGTGTGAGGTCACTGTAGCATGACACTCGGGGTTTTACAAGGCATATTAGGGACACTCCGTTTTCTCTATGTATTCACACATGCACTAAGTTTCCGGTTAATACAATTCTAGCATGAATAATAAACATTTATCATGATATAAGGAAATATAAATAACAACTTTATTATTGCCTCTAGGGCATATTTCCTTTAGTCTCCCACTTGCACTAGAGTCAATAATCTAGATGCATAGTAAGGATTCTAGCACCCATGGAGTCTTTGTGCTGATCATGTGTTGATCGTGGAAGAGGCTTAGTCAACGAGTCTGCAATATTCAGATCTGTATGTATCTTGCAAATCTCTATGTCTCCTTCCTTGACTTGATCGCGGATGGAATTGAAGCATCTCTTGATGTGTTTGGTTCTCTTGTAAAATTTGGATTTCTTCGCTGAGGCAATTGCTCCAGTATTGTCACAAAATATTTTCATTGGACCCGATGCACTAAGTATTACACCTAGATCGGATATGAATGATACGTCTCAAGTGTATCTATAATTTTTGATTGTTCCATGCTATATTATCTACTGTTTTAGGCAATATTGGGCTTTATTTTCCACTTTTATATTATTTTTGGGACTAACCTATTAACCGGAGGCCCAGCCCAGATTTGTTGTTTTATGCCTATTTCAGTGTTCGAAGAAAAGGAATATCAGACGGAGTCGAAACGGAACGAAATCAACTAGAGAAGTTATTTTTGGAACGAAAGCCACCCGATGGACTTGGACCCCACGTCAAGGAAGGAAGGAGGAGCTCACGAGGGTAGGGGGCGCGCCCACTCCCCTGGGGCGCGCCCCCCTGCCTCGTGGGGCCCTCGTGACTCCCCTGACGTGCTTCTTCTGCCTATATAACTCCATATACCTAAAACTTCCAGAACGGACAATAGATCGGGAGTTCCGCCGCCAGAAGCCTCCGTAGCCACCAAAAACCAATCTAGACCCGTTCCGGCACCCTGCCGGAGGGGGCAATCCTTCTCCGGTGACCATCTTCATCATCCCGGTGCTCTCCATGACGAGGAGGGAGTAGTTCTCCCTCGGGGCTGAGGGTATGTACCAGTAGCTATGTGTTTGATCTCTCTCTCTCGTGTTCTTGATTTGGCGCGATCTTGATGTATCGTGAGCTTTGCTATTATATTTGGATCTTATGTTTATCCTCCCCCTCTTCTCTCTTGTAATGAATTGAGTTTCCCCTTTGGAGTTATCTTATCGGATTGAGTCTTTAAAGACTTGAGAACACTTGATGTATGTCTTGCCGTGGATATCTGTGGTGACAATGGGATATCACGTGCCACTTGATGTATGTCTTGGTGATCAACTTGCGGGTTTCGTGACATTGGGAACCTATGCATAGGGGTTGGCACACGTTTTCGTCGTGGTTCTCCGGTAGGAACTTTGGGGCACTCTTTGAGGTTCTATGTGTTGGTTGAATAGATGAATCTGAGATTGTGTGATGCATATCGTATAATCATGCCCACGGATACTTGAGGTGACATTGGAGTATCTAGGTGACATTAGGGTTTTGATTGATTTGTGTCTTAAGGTGTTATTCTAGTATGAACTCTAGGGCTGTTTGTGACACTTATAGGAATAGCCCAACGGATTGATTGGAAAGAATAACTTTGAGGTGGTTTCATACCCTACCATAATCTCTTCGTTCGTTCTCCGCTATTAGTGACTTTGGAGTGACTCTTTGTTGCATGTTGAGGGATAGTTATATGATCCAATTATGTTATTATTGTTGAGAGGACTTACACTAGTGAAAGTATGAACCCTAGGCCTTATTTCCACACATTGCAATACCGTTTACGCTCACTTATATCACTTGCTACCTTGCTGTTTTTATTATTTCAGATTACAAAAACTATTATCTACTATCCATATTGCACTTGTATCACCATCTCTTCGCCGAACTAGTGCACCTATACAATTTACCATTGTATTGGGTGTGTTGGGGACACAAGAGACTCTTTGTTATTTGGTAGCAGGGTTGCTTGAGAGAGACCATCTTCATCCTACGCCTCCTACGGATTGATAAACCTTAGGTCATCCACTTGAGGGAAATTTGCTACTGTCCTACAAACCTCTGCACTTGGAGGCCCAACAACGTCTACAAGAAGAAGGTTGTGTAGTAGACATCAAGCTCTTTTCTGGCGCCGTTGCCGGGGAGGTTAGCGCTTGAAGGTATATCTTTAGATCTTGTAATCGAGTCTTTTAGTTTCTTGTTTTATCACTAGTTTAGTTTATAGAAGAAAACTACAAAAAAATGGAATTGAGTTTGTCTCATACGCTTCACCTTTTTAATATCTTTCGTGAGTATGATGGAAAGGATAATTGTGCTCAAGTGCTACAAGAAGAAATCTATAAAATGTTTGGCACTAAATATTTGAATGATGAGCATGATTGCAATGTTGTTAGTATGAATTCCTTGAGTATCCATGATGCTAATGATATGCAAAGCCACAAGCTTGGGGAAGCTATGTTTGATGAGGATGACATATTTGAGAATATATTTGCTGCAATTAATGTTTGTCCCAATCTTGGGGATGCTATGTTTAATAATGATGATATTTTTAGTCTCCCAAGTTTTGATATGCAAGTTTATAATGATGATAGCATGCCTCCTACTTATGATAATTATTGTGATGATACTTATGCTATAAAAAGTAGTGATTATATTTATAAAAATTGTCATAATTATGGTTACCCCTTCTCTGAACATTACTCTCTTAATGTGGAAACAATTTATAGTATCCAAGTCTCTTGTGATACTCCCACTATTATTCATGAGAAGAATTTTGCTTGTGTGGAGAGTAGTAAATTTTCTATGCTTGTAGATCATGAAAAGAATGCTTTAGGTGCTGGTTATATTGTTGAATTAATTCATGATGCTACTGAAAATTATTATGATGGAGGAACATATGCTTGTAGGAATTGCAATAATATCAAGTTTCCTCTCTATGTGCTTAAAATCTTGAAATTATGCTTGTTTTGCTCTCCTATGCTAGTTGATTATTGTTCCCACAAGTTGTTTTCTCACAAAATCCCTATGCATAGGAAGTATGTTAGACTTAAATATGCTAGTCATATTCTTCATGATGCTCTCTTTATGTTTCAATTCTTATCCTTTATGTGAGCATCATTGAAATCATCATGCCTAGCTAGGGGCGTTAAACGATAGCGCTTGTTGGGAGGCAACCCAACTTTATTTTCGTTCCTTGCTTTTTGTTCCTGTTTAGTAATAAATAATTCATATAACCTCTTTTTAGATGTGGTTTTATGCTTTTAATTAGTGTTTGTGCCAAGTAGAACCTTTAGGAAGACTTGGGGAAAGTCTTGTTGATCATGCTGTAAAAAACAGAAACTTTAGCGCTCACGAGAATTGCTGCCATTTTTATTTGGAGAGTGTTATTTAGTTAATTATTTTTGCAGATGATTAATAGATAAATTCCTCAGGTCCAGCAATTTATTTGAGAATTTTATGAGTTCCAGAAGTATACGTTTGATCCATATTACTACAGACTGTTCTGTTTTTGACAGATTCTGTTTTTCATGTGTTGTTTACTTATTTTGATGAATCTATGGCTAGTAAAATAGTTTATAAACCATAGATAAGTTGGAATACATTAGTTTTAACACCAATTTAAATAAATAATGAGTTAATTACAGTACCTTGAAGTGGTGATTTATTTTCTTATACTAACGGAGCTTACGAGTTTTCTGTTAAGTTTTGTGTTGTGAAGTTTTCAAGTTTTGGGTAAGGATTCGATGGACTATGGAATAAGGAGTGGCAAGAGCCTAAGCTTGGGGATGCCCAAGGCAACTCAAGGTAATATTCAAGGATAGCAAAGGGCCTAAGCTTGGGGGTGCCCCGGAAGGCATCCCCTTTTCGTCTTTGTTCATCGGTAACTTTACTTGGAGCTATATTTTTATTCGCCACATGATATGTGTTTTGCTTGGAGCGTCAATTTATTTTGTTAGGATTTGCTTTCTGTTATTTATAATAATGTTTTGCATCTTTTATTTCAATAAAAGTGGCATTGATAGCCTTTACTATGCCTATTTTAGAAGTCAACATGTTGCTGTTTGAAAACAGAAAGTTTACCACTGTTGCAATAATTCTCTAGAAAAGTCAGAATGTGATAAAATGTTGAAACCTTTTGCATATTAAGCTCTGATAAATTTAGTACAGTGGTAATTTTCTTTCGTAATTTTTGGAGCTAGGGAAGTATGGATGTTGCAGCATTCTTTACAGACTATCCTGTTTAGGCAGATTGCTGTTATGTTTGCATTGTTTGCATATGTTTGCTTCTTTAATGATTCTATTTGAGAATAGAACTATTAAATATGCAGAGGAATTTAGTATGCAATTTTGAATAATAATTTTAGTGATTTGCTACAGTAGAGTATTATAAGGTTTGGCAATGGTTTATACTAATTTATCTCACGAGTCCTTGTTGAGTTTTGTGTGGATGAAACTTTTGAGATTTAGGGAGACCGTGATATGAGAGGAATTAAGGAGACACAAAAGCTCAAGCTTGGGGATGCCCAAGGCACCCCAAGATAATATTTCAAGAAGTCTCAAGCGTCTAAGCTTGGGGATGCCCCGGTTGGCATCCCACCTTTCTTCTTCAACAACTATCGGTTAGTATCGGTTGATCCTAAGTTTTTGCTTCTTCACATGATGTTTGCTATTCTTAGAATGTCATTTTATTTTGCTTTGCTTGCTGTTTGAATATAATACCAAGATCCGAAATTATTAAATGTTAGAGAGTCTTCACATAGCTAAATAATTATTGAACTACTCATTGATCTCCACTTAAATCTTTCGGAGTAGTTTGTCATTTGCTCTAGTGCTTCACTTATATATTTTAGAGCATGGTGATAGTTTTATTTTGAATAAATAGATGAACTCTCATGCTTCACTTATATCATTCTGAGAGTCTTAAATAGCATGGTAATTTGCTTAAAATCCTAATATGCTAGGTATTCAAGAATAATAAAATTCTCTTATGAGTGTGTTGAATACTAAGAGAAGTTTGATACTTGATAATTGTTTTGAGATATGGAGATGGTGATATTAGAGTCATGCTAGCTGAGTAGTTGTGAATATGATAAATACTTGTGTTGAAGTTTGTGATTCCCGCAGCATGCACGTATGGTGAACCGTTATGTGACGAAGTCGGAGCATGATTTATTTATTGATTGTCTTCCTTATGAGTGGCGGTCGGGGACGAGCGATGGTCTTTTCCTACCAATCTATCCCCCTAGGAGCATGCGCGTAATACTTTGCTTTGATAACTTCTAGATTTTTGCAATAAGTACATGAGTTCTTTATGACTAATGTTGAGTCCATGGATTATACGCACTCTCACCCTTCCACCATTGCTAGCCTCTCTAGTATCGCGCAACTTTTGCCGGTACCATAAACCCACCATATACCTCCCTCAAAACAGCCACCATACCTACCTATTATGGCATCTCCATAGCCATTCCGAGATATATTGCCATGCAACTTTCCAACATCCAGTTTATCATGACACATTCATCATTGTCATATTGCTCATGTAGTTGACATTGTATTTGTGGCAAAGCCACGGTTCATAATTCTTTCATACTTGTCACTCTTGATTCATTGCATATCCCGGTACACCGCCGGAGGCATTCATATAGAGTCATATCTTGTTCTAGTATTGAGTTGTATCATTGAGTTGTAAATAAATAGAAGTGTGATGATCATCATTCAATAGAGCATTGTTCCAAAAAAAGTGGAAGGCCAAATAAAAAAACAAAGGCCAAATAAAAAAAGGGAAAGGCCAAAAAAAGAAAGGCCAAATAAAAAAATAAAAGGGACAATGCTACTATCCTTTTACCACACTTGTGCTTCAAAGTAGCACCATGATCTTCATGATAGAGAGTCTCCTATGTTGTCACTTTCATATACTAGTGGGAATCTTTCATTATAAAACTTGGCTTGTATATTCCAATGATGGGCTTCCTCAAAATGCCCTAGGTCTTCGTGAGCAAGCGAGTTGGATGCACACCCACTAGTTTCTTTTGTTGAGCTTTCATACATTTATAGCTCTAGTGCATCCGTTGCATGGCAATCCCTACTCACTCACATTGATATCTATTGATGGGCATCTCCATAGCCCGTTGATACGCCTAGTCGATGTGAGACTATCTTCTCCCTTTTTGTCTTCTCCACAACCACCACTCTATTCCACCTATAGTGCTATATCCATGGCTCACTCTCATGTATTGCGTGAAGATTGAAAAAGTTTGAGAATATCAAAAGTATGAAACAATTGCTTGGCTTGTCATCGGGGTTGTGCATGATTTAAATATGCTGTGTGGTGAAGATGGAGCATAGCTATACTATATGATTTTGTAGGGATAGCTTTCTTTGGCCATGTTATTTTGAGAAGACATGATTGCTTTGTTAGTATGCTTGAAGTATTATTATTTTTATATATGAACTTTTGTCTTGAATCTTATGGATCTGAATATTCATATCACAAGCAAGAAGAATTACATTGAAATTATGCCAACTAGCATTCCACATCAAAAATTATCTTTTTATCATTTACCTACTCGAGGACGAGCAGGAATTAAGCTTGGGGATGCTTGATACGTCTCCAACGTATCAATAATTTTTGATTGCTCCATGCTATATTATCTACTGTTTTAGGCAATATTGGGCTTTATTTTCCACTTTTATATTATTTTTGGGACTAACCTATTAACCGGAGGCCCGACCCAGATTTGCTGTTTTATGCCTATTTCAGTGTTCCGAAGAAAAGGAATATCATACGGAGTCGAAATGGAACGAAATCAACTAGAGAAGTTATTTTTGGAACGAAAGCCACCCGATGGACTTGGACACCACGTCAAGGAAGGAAGGAGGATCTCATGAGGGTAGGGGCGCGCCCACACCCCTGGGGCCCTCGTGACTCCCCTGACGTGCTTCTTCTGCCTATATAACTCCATATACCTAAAACTTCCAGAACGGACAATAGATCGGGAGTTCCGCCGCCAGAAGCCTCCGTAGCCACCAAAAACCAATCTAGACCCGTTCTGGCACCCTGCCGGAGGGGGCAATCCTTCTCCGGTGACCATCTTCATCATCCCGGTGCTCTCCATGACGAGGAGGGAGTAGTTCTCCCTCGGGGCTGAGGGTATGTACCAGTAGCTATGTGTTTGATCTCTCTCTCTCGTGTTCTTGATTTGGTGCGATCTTGATGTATCGTGAGCTTTGCTATTATATTTGGATCTTATGTTTATCCTCCCCCTCTTCTCTCTTGTAATGAATTGAGTTTCCCCTTTGGAGTTATCTTATCGGATTGAGTCTTTAAAGACTTGAGAACACTTGATGTATGTCTTGCCGTGGATATCTGTGGTGACAATGGGATATCACGTGCCACTTGATGTATGTATTGGTGATCAACTTGCGGGTTTCGTGACATTGGGAACCTATGCATAGGGGTTGGCACACGTTTTCGTCGTGATTCTCCGGTAGGAACTTTGGGGCACTCTTTGAGGTTCTATGTGTTGGTTGAATAGATGAATCTGAGATTGTGTGATGCATATCGTATAATCATGCCCACGGATACTTGAGGTGACATTGGAGTATCTAGGTGACATTAGGGTTTTGATTGATTTGTGTCTTAAGGTGTTATTCTAGTATGAACTCTAGGGCTGTTTGTGACACTTATAGGAATAGCCCAACGGATTGATTGGAAAGAATAACTTTGAGGTGGTTTCATACCCTACCATAATCTCTTCGTTCGTTCTCTGCTATTAGTGACTTTGGAGTGACTCTTTGTTGCATGTTGAGGGATAGTTATATGATCCAATTATGTTATTATTGTTGAGAGGACTTACACTAGTGAAAGTATGAACCCTAGGCCTTATTTCCACACATTGCAATACCGTTTACGCTCACTTATATCACTTGCTACCTTGCTGTTTTTATTATTTCAGATTACAAAAACTATTATCTACTATCCATATTGCACTTGTATCACCATCTCTTCGCCGAACTAGTGCACCTATACAATTTACCATTGTATTGGGTGTGTTGGGGACACAAGAGACTCTTTGTTATTTGGTTGCAGGGTTGCTTGAGAGAGACCATCTTCATCCTACGCCTCCTACGGATTGATAAACCTTAGGTCATCCACTTGAGGGAAATTTGCTACTGTCCTACAAACCTCTACACTTGGAGGCCCAACAACGTCTACAAGAAGAAGGTTGTGTAGTAGACATCAAGCTCTTTTCTGGCGCCGTTGCCGGGGAGGTTAGCGCTTGAAGGTATATCTTTAGATCTTGTAATCGAGTCTTTTAGTTTCTTGTTTTATCACTACTTTAGTTTATAGAAGAAAACTAAAAAATGGAATTGAGTTTGTCTCATACGCTTCACCTTTTTAATATCTTTCGTGAGTATGATGGAAAAAGTGAATGGTCGGGCATTTGGTCTGACTCAACTTCACACCTTGTAACACAGGCAAGAACCCTTTTTTGACTGATCCATTTTGAACTTCTTCAAAACTTTATCAAGGTATGTGCTTTGTGAAAGTCCAATTAAGTGTCTTGATCTATCTCAATAGATCTTGATGGCCAATATATAAGCAGCTTCACCGAGGTGTTTCATTGAAAAATTCTTATTCAAGTATCCTTTTATGCTATCCAGAAATTATGTATTATTTCCAATCAACAATATGTCATCCACATATAATATTAGAAATGCTACAGATCTCCCATTCACTTTATTGTAAATACAGGCTTCTCCGAAAGTCTGTATAAAACCATATGCTTTGATCACACTATCAAAGTGTATATTCCAACTCCGAGATGCTTGCACCAGTCCATAAATCGATCGCTGGAGCTTGCACACTTTGTTAGCACCTTTAGGATCGAAAAAACCTTCTGGTTGCATCATATACAACTCTTCTTTAAGAAATCCATTAAGGAATGCAGTTTTGACGTCCATTTACCAAATTTAATAATCATAAAATGTGGTAATTGCTAACATGATTCGGATAGACTTAAGCATCGCTACGGGTGAGAAGGTATCATCGTAGTCAACTCCTTGAACTTGTTGAAAACCTTTCACAACAAGTCGAGCTTTATAGACTATAACATTACCATCAGCGTCAGTCTTCTTCTTGAAGATCCATTTATTCCCTATGGCTTGCTGATCATCGGGCAAGTCAACCAAAGTCCACACTTTGTTCTCATACATGGATCCCATCTCAGATTTCATGGCCTCAAGCCATCTCGCGGAATCTGGGCTCATCATCGCTTCCTCATAGTTCGTAGGTTCGTCATGGTCTAGTAACATGACTTCCAGAACAGGATTACCGTACCACTCTGGTGTGGAACGTACTCTCGTTGACCTAGCAGGTTCGGTAGTAACTTGATCTGAAGTTTCAGGATCATCATCATTAGCTTCCTCACTAATTGATGTAGGCATCACAGGAATAGTTTTCTGTGATGAACTACTTTCCAATTCGAGAGAATGTACAATTACCTCATCAAGTTCTACTTTCCTCCCACTCACTTCTTTCGAGAGAAACTCGTTCTCTAGAAAGGATACATTAGCAACAAATATCTTGCCTTTCGGATCTGTGATAGTGAAGGAAATATGCCCTAGATGCAATAATAAAGTTTTTATTTATATTTCCTTATAACATGATAAATGTTTATTATTCATGCTAAAATTGTATTAACCGGAAACTTAGTACATGTGTGAATACATAGACAAACAGAGTGTCACTAGTATGCCTCTACTTGACTAGCTCGTTAATCAAAGATGGTTAAGTTTCCTAACCATAGACATGAGTTGTCATTTGATGAACGGAGTCACATCATTAGAGAATGATGTGATTGACTTGACCCATCCGTTAGCTTAGCACTATGATCGTTTAGTTTATTGCTATTGCTTTCTCCATAACTTATACATGTTCCTATGACTATGAGGTTATGCAACTCCCGAATGCCGGAGGAACACTTAGTGTGCTATCAAACGTCACAACGTAAATGGGTGACTATAAAGATGCTCTACAGGTGTCTCTGATGGTGTTTGTTGAGTTGGCATATATCGAGATTAGGATTTGTCACTCTGTGTATCGGAGAGGTTTCTCTGGGCCCTCTCGGTAATGCACATCACTATAAGCCTTGCAAGCAATGTGACTAATGAGTTAGTGAAGGAAATATTCCCTAGAGGCAATAATAAAGTTGTTATTTATATTTCCTTATATCATGATAAATGTTTATTATTCATGCTAGAATTGTATTAACCGGAAACTTAGTACATGTGTGAATATATAGACAAACAGAGTGTCGCTAGTATGCCTCTACTTGACTAGCTCGTTAATCAAAGATGGTTTAGTTTCCTAGCCATGGACAAGAGTTGTCATTTGATGAACGGGATCACATTATTAGAGAATGATCTGATTGACTTGACCCATCCGTTAGCTTAGCATGATGATCGTTTAGTTTGTTGCTATTGCTTTCTTCATAACTTATATATGTTCCTATGACTATGAGATTATGCAACTCCCGAATACCAGAGGAACACTCGGTGTGCTATCAAACGTCACAACGTAACTGGGTGACTATAAAGATTCTCTACAGGTGTCTCCGATGGTGTTTGTTGAGTTGGCATAGATCGAGATTAGGATTTGTCACTCCCTGTATCGGAGAGGTATCTTCGAGACCTCTCGGTAATGCACATCACTATAAGCCTTGCAAGCAATGTGACTAATGAGTTAGTTACGGGATGTAGCATTACATAACGAGTAAATAGACTTGTCGGTAACGAGATTGAACTAGGTATTGAGATACTGACGATCGAATCTCGGGCAAGTAATATACCGATGACAAAGGGAACAACGTATGTTGTTATGCGGTTTGACCGATAAAGATCTTCGTAGAATATGTAGGAGCCAATATGAACATCCAGGTTCCACTATTAGTTATTGACCGGAGACGTGTCTCGGTCATGTCTACATAGTTCTCGAACCCGTAGGGTCTGCACGCTTAACGTTCGGTGACGATCGGTATTATGAGTTTATGTGTTTTGATGTACCGAAGATATTTCGGAGTCCTGGATAGGATCACAAATATGACGAGGAGTTTCGAAATGGTCGAGACATAAAGATTGATATATTGGACGGCTATATTCGGACACCGGAAGTGCTCCGGGTGATTTCGGAGAAAACCGGAGTGTCGGAGGGTTAGCGGAAGCCCCCCCCCCCCCGGGGGGGGGGACTAGTGGGCCTAGATGGGCCTTAGTGGAGAGAGAGAGGGGCTGCCAGGGCAGGCAGCACGCCCCCTCCCCCTTGAGTCTGAATTGGACTAGGAGGGGGTGGCGCCCCCCTTTCCTTCCCCTCTCCCACTCCTTCCTTCCCCCTCCTAGTAGGACTAGGAAAGGAGGAATCCTACTCCTACTAGGAGGAGGATTCCTCCCCTCCTTGGCGCGCCCTAGGGCCGGCCGCCCCCCCCCCCTTGCTCCTTTATATACAGGGGCAGGGGGCACCCTAGAACACAACAGACAACTATCTTACCCGTGTGCGGTGCCCCCCTCCACCATAATCCACCTCGGTCATATCGCCGTAGTGCTTAGGTGAAGCCCTGCGCTGGTAACTTCATCATCACCGTCATCACGCCGTCGTGCTGACGGAGCTCTCCCTCGACACTCAGCTGGATCAAGAGTTCATGGGACATCACCGAGCCGGACGTGTGCAAATCACGGAGGTGCCGTACTTTCTGTACTAGGATCGGTCGGATCGTGAAGACGTATGACTACATCAACCGTGTTGTCATAACGCTTCCTTTTAGGGTCTAAGAGGGTATGTGGACAACACTATTCCCCTCTCGTTGCTATGCATCACCATGATAGATCTTGCGTCTATGTAGGAATTTTTTTGAAATTACTGCGTTCCCCAACAGTTAGTTACGGGATGTTGCATTACGGAACGAGTAAAGAGACTTGCCAGTAACGAGATTGAACTAGGTATTGAGATACTGATGATCGAATCTCGGGCAAGTAACATACCGATGACAAAGGGAACAACGTATGTTGTTATGCGGTTTGACCGATAAAGATCTTCGTAGAATATGTTGGAACCAATATGAGCATCCAGGTTCCGCTATTGGTTATTGACCGGAGATGAGTCTCATTCATGTCTACATAGTTCTCGAACCCGTAGGGTTCACATGCTAAATGTTCGGTGACGATCGGTATTATGAGTTTATGAGTTTTGATGTACCTAAGGTAGTTCGCAGTCCCGGATGTGATCACGGACATGACGAGGAGTCTCGGAATGGTCGAGACATAAATATTGATATATTGAACGGCTATGTTCGGACACCGGAAGTGTTCCGGGAGGTTTCGGAAAAAACCGGAGTGCCGGAGGGTTACCGGACCCCCCCCCCGGGGGGGGAGTTATTGGGACCTTAGTGGGCTTTAGGGGAGAGAGAGGGCAGCAGCCAGGAGGTGGCGCCCCCCCCCCCCAAGGGAGTCCGAATTGGACTAGGGGAGGGGGGCGGCCCCTCTTTCCCTCTCCCCCCTCCTTCCTTCCCCTCCTAGTAGGACTAGGAAAGGAGGAATCCTACTCCTACTAGGAGGAGGATTCCTCCCCCCTTGGCGCGCCCTCTAGGACTGGCCGGCCTCCTCCTCCCCTCCTTTATATACGGGGGAGGGGGCACCCCATAGACACACAAGTTGATTGTTTTAGCCGCGTGCGGTGCCCCCGTCCATAGATTTCCACCTCGGTCATATCGTTGTAGAGCTTAGGCGAAGCCCTGCGTCAGTAACTTCATCATCACCGTCATCACGCCGTCGTGCCGATGAAGCTCTCCCTCGACACTCAGCTGGATCTAGAGTTCGTGGGACGTCAGCGAGCTGAACGTGTGCAGATCGCGGAGCTGTCGTACCTTCGGTGCTAGGATCGATCGGATCATAAAGACGTACGACTACATCAACCGCGTTGTCATAACGCTTCCGCTTATGGTCTACGAGGGTACATGGACAACACTCTGTCCCCTCTCGTTGCTATGCATCACCTAGATGGATCTTGCGTGTGCGTAGGATTTTTTTGAAATTACTGCGTTCCCCAACAGATAGAAGGTGTACCCAACAGTTTCTTTTGGGTATCCTATGAAGACGCACTTCTCCGATTTGGGTTCGAGCTTATCAAGCTGAAGCTTTTTCACATAAGCATCGCAACCCCAAAGTTTAAGAAACGACAGCTTAGGTTTCTTCCCAAACCACAGTTCATACTGTGTCGTCTCAACGGATTTAGATGGTGCCCTATTTAACGTGAATGCAGTTGTCTCCAATGCATAACCCCAAAACGATAGTGTTAAATCGGTAAGAGACATCGTAGATCACACCATATCTAATAAAGTACGATTACGACGTTGGGACACACCACTACGCTGTGGTGTTCCAGGTGGCGTGAGTTGCGAAACTATTCCACATTGTTTTAAATGAAGACCAAACTCGTAACTCAAATATTCGCCTCCGTGATCAGATCGTAGAAACTTTATTTTCTTGTTATGATGATTTTCCACTTCACTCTGAAATTCTTTGAACTTTTCAAATGTTTCAGACTTATGTTTCATTAAGTAGATATACACATATCTGCTCAAATCATCTATGAAGGTCAGAAAATAACCATACCCGTCGTGAGCCTCAACACTCATCGAACCGCATACATCAGTATGTATTCTTTCCAATAAGTCAGTGGCTCGCTCCATTGTTCCGGAGAACGGAGTCTTAGTCATCTTGCCCATGAGGCATGGTTCCCAAGCATCAAGTGATTCCAAAAGCCCATCTGCATGGAGTTTCTTCATGCGCTTTACACCAATATGACCTAAATGGCAGTGCCACAAATATGTTGCACTATCATTATTAACTTTGCATCTTTTGGCATCAATATTATGAATATGTGTATCACTACGATCGAGATTCAACAAAAATATACTACTCATCAAGGGTGCATGACCATAAAAGATATTACTCATATAAATAGAACAACCATTATTCTCTGATTTAAATGAATAACCGTCACGCATCAAACAAGATCCAGATATAATGTTCATGCTCAACGCTGGCACCAAATAATTATTATTCGGGTCTAAAACTAACCCCGAAGGTAGATGTAGAGGTAGCGTGCCGACCGCGATCACATCGACCTTGGAACCATTTCCGACGCGCATCGTCACCTCGTCCTTAGCCAACTTCGTTTAATTCGTAGCCCCTGTTTCGAGTTACAAATATGAGCAACCGAACCAGTATCGAATACCAGGAGCTACTACGAGCATTAGTAAGGTACACATCAATAACATGTATATCAAATATACCTTTCACTTTGCCATCCTTCTTATCCGCCAAATACTTGGGGCAGTTCCGCTTCCAGTGACCAGTCCCTTTGCAGTATAAGCACTCAGTTTCAGGCTTAGGTCCAAACTTGGGCTTCTTCCCGAGAGCAGCAACTTGCTTGCTATTCTTCTTGAAGTTCCCCTTCTTTCCTTTGCCCTTTTTCTTGAAACTAGTGGTCTTGTTAACCATCAACACTTGATGCTCCTTCTTGATTTCTACCTCCGCAGTCTTGAGCATTGTGAAGAGCTCGAGAATCGTCTTGTTCATCCCTTGCATACTATAGTTCATCATGAAGCCTTTATAGCTTGGTGGCAGTGATTGAAGAACTCTGTAAATGACACTATCATCCGGAAGATTAACTCCCAGCTAAGTCAAGTGGTTATGGTACCCAGACATTCCGAGTATGTGTTCACTGACAGAACTGTTCTCCTCCATCTTGCAGCTATAGAACTTGTTGGAGACTTCATATCTCTCTACTCGGGCATTTGCTTGAAATATTAACTTCAACTCCTGGAACATCTCATATGCTCCATGACGTTCAAAACGTCTTTGAAGTCCCGATTCTAAGCCGTAAAGCATGGCACACTGAACTATCGAGTAGCCATCAGATTTAGCTTACCAGACGTTCGTAACGTCAGCAGTTGCTCCTGCAGCAAGCCTTGCACCTAGCGGTGCATCAAGGACGTAATTCTTTTGTGCAGCAATGAGGATAATCCTTAAGTTATGGACCCAGCCCGTGTAGTTGCTACCATCATCTTTCAACTTAGCTTTCTCTAGGAACGCATTAAAATTCAAGGGAACGGTATCATAGGCCATTGATCTACAACATAGATATGCAAAAACTATCAGAACTAAGTTTATGATAAATTTAAGTTCAATTAATCATATTACTTAAGAACTCCCACTTAGATAGACATCCCTGGAGTCATCTAAATGATCACGTGATCCATATCAACTAAACCATGTCCTATCATCACGTGAGATGGAGTAGTTTTCAATGGTGAACATCTCTATGTTGATCATATCTACTATATGATTCATGTTCGACCTTTCAGTCTCAGTGTTCCGAGGCCATGTGTGTACATGCTAGGCTCGACAAGTTTAACTCGAGTATTCCGCACGTGCAAAACTGTCTTGCACCTGTTGTATGTGAACGCAGAGCTTATCACACCCGATCATCACGTGGTGTCTCGACACGATGAACTGTCGCAACGGTGCATACTCAGGGATAACACTTATACCTTGAAATTTTAGTGAGGGGTCATCTTATAATGCTACCGTCGTACTAAGCAAAATAAGATGCATAAAAGATAAACATCACATGTAATCAAAATATGTGACATGATATGGCCATCATCATCTTGTGCCTTTGATCTCCATCTCCAAAGCACTGTCATAATCTCCATCGTCACTGGCTTGACACCTTGATCTCCATCGTAGCGTCGTTGTCATCTCGCCAACTATTGCTTATACAACTATTGCTAACGCATAGAGATAAAGTAAAGCAATTGCATTTCATACAATAAAGCGACAACCATAAGGCTCCTGCCAGTTGCCGATAACTTTTACAAAACAAGTTAGCAATATCACATCATATCTTGACCATATCACATCACAACATGCCCTGCAAAAACAAGTTAGACGTTCCTACTTTGTTGTTGCAAGTTTTACGTGGCTGCTACGGACTTCTAGTAAGAACCGTTCTTGCCTATGCATCAAAACCACAATGATGTTTCATCAAGTTTGTTGTTTTAACCTTCAACAAGGACCGGCCGTAGTCAAATTCGATTCAACTAAGTTGGAGAAACAGACACCCGTCAGCCACCTTTATGCAAAACAAGTTGCATGTCTGTCGGTGGAATCGGTCTCATGAACGTGCTCATGTAAGGTTGGTCCGGGCCGCTTCATCCAACAATATCGCCGAATCAAAATAAGAGGTTGGTGGTAAGCAGTATGACTATGATCACCCACAATTCTTTGTGTTCTAATCGTGCATATCATCTACGCATAGACCTGGCTCGGATGCCATTGTTGGGGAACGTAGCATGCAATTTCAAAAAAAAATCTACGATCACGCAAGATCTATCTAGGAGATGCATGGCAATGAGAGGGGGAGGGTGTCTCCACCTACCCTCGTAGACCGAAAGCGGAAGCGTTAGCTTAACGCGGTTGATGTAGTCGAACGTCTTCGCGATCCAACCGATCAAGCACCGAACGTACGGCGCCTCCGAGTTCTGCACATGTTCAGCTCAATCATGTCCCTCGAACTCTTGATCCAGCAAAATGTCAAGGGAGAGTTTCGAAAACACGATGGCGTGGTGACGGTGATGGTGATGTGATCCGCGCAGGGCTTCGCCTAAGCACTACGACAATATGACCGGAGGAGTAAACTATGGAGGGGGGCACCGCACACGACTAAGAGAACAGTTGATGTAATTTGGGGTGCCCCCTGCCCCCGTATATAAAGGAGGAGAGGGGAGGAGGCCGGCCCTAGGGGCGCGCCAAGTGGGGGTGGGGGAAACCGACTTGGACTCCTAGTCCTAGTCGGCCCCCTTCCTTCTTTCGGAGGGGAAAGGGGGAAGGAGAGGGAGAGGGAGAAGGAAAGGGGGCCGCGCCCCCTCCCCTTGTCCAATTCGGACTGCCCATGGGGGGGGCGCCACCCCTTGTGGGCTGCCCTCTATCTTCCCTATGGCCCATGTTGGCCCATTACTTTCCCCGGGGGGTTCCGGTAACCCCTCGGTACTCCGATAAATATCCGAAACACTCTGAAACCATTCCGGTGTCCGAATACTATCATCCAATATATCAATATTTACCTCTCGACCATTTCGAGACTCCTCGTCATGTCCGTGATCTCATCCGGGACTCCGAACAATCTTCGGTCACCAAAACACATAACTCATAATACAAATTGTCATCGAATGTTAAGCGTGCGGACCCTATGGGTTCGAGAACTATGTAGACATGACCGAGACACATCTCCGATCAATAACCAATAGAAGAACTTGGATGCTCATATTGGTTCCTACATATTCTACGAAGATCTTTATCGGTCAAACTGTAATGACAACATACATTATTCCCTTTGTCATCGGTATATTACTTGCCCGAGATTCGATCATCGGTATCCTCATACATAGTTCAATTTCGTTACCGGCAAGTCTCTTTACTCGTTCTATAATGCATCATCCCATAACTAACTCATTAGTCACATTGCTTGCAAGTCTTATCATGATGCGTTTTACCAAGAGGGCCCAGAGATACCTCTCTGATACTCGAAGTGACAAATCCTAATCTCGATGTATGCCAACCCAACAAACACCTTCAGAGACACATGTAGAGCATCTTTATAATCTCCCAGTTATGTTGTGACGCTTGATAGCACACAAGGTGTTCCTCTGGTATTCGGGAGTTACATAATCTCATAGTCAAAGAAATATGTATAACTCATGAATAAAGCAATAGCAATAAAACTTAACGATCATTATGCTAAGCTAACGGATGAGTCTTGTCCATCACATCATTCTCCTAATGATGCGATCCCGTTCATCAAATGACAACACATGCCTATGGTCAGGAAACTTAACCATCTTTGATTAACGAGCTAGTCAAGTAGAGGCATACAAGCGACACTTTGTTTCGTCTATATATTCACACATGTATCAAGTTTCCGGTCAATACAATTCTAGCATGAATAATAAACATTTATCATGATATAAGAAAATATAAATAACAACTTTATTATTGCCTCTAGGGCATATTTCCTTCAATTGGTTCGTTGAAATCACCCATCGTTATCTATGAAGATAATGCTGCTTGTATTGCACACATGCAAACGGGTTATGTTAAGAGCAATATTACAAAGCATATTTCTCCTAAATTATTTTATCCCCATGATCTGCAAGAAAAGGGGGAGATAAATATTTTGCAAACGAAGTCATGCGACAATCTCGCTGATCTATTTACTAAGTCCTTACCAAGTTCTTCTCTCGCAGATATGTAACTGGAATTGGTATGAGACTACTTCGCTTACAAAAGTCAGGGGGAGAAATCTCCTAAGAATAACTTGTTAAGATCATGAGATCTTTAGTATTGCACTCTTTTCCTTTGTGAGTTTTTTCAAATGGTTTCACATGTAAGGTTTTTTTTAACATAGTACAGACGCAAGCGCTCATACACACACACATACACTCACCCCTATAAATGCACACACGCACACCCTACCTCTATGAGCACCTTCGAGATACTGAGCCAACATATCATCTTGAGATTTACGAAGTCACCGTAGGCGCCTCATCATCGACGGGAATGTCTCCTCCCACTGAAAGTGCATCGCCGGAAATCCAGAAATAATGTGAGGCAATATCGGTGCAAGCATGGACGATATATGCCATTTTCTCCTTAATTTCCCATTAAGTTTTAGAAGGAGTTTTTCATGGCATGTTGTATATTTTCTTCTCGATTTTTTCCACAGGATTTTGAAGGAGAATATTTCAGGGATGGTCAGTCTCAAAGACAAGCAAGGATTAGGAGGGAGTGTTAGGGTTTAAACTAATTCTATAATTAGGGGTAATCCTTCCTTTGTGTAAATTGTCGTCGGTTTGGGAACTGCGAAACCCACCTGTGCTTTTTTTTAACTCTCAAACTCTTTCTCGCGCCGACTGACATATGGGCCCTAGAGGACGTGGCCATGCTGACATGTGTCATCCACAGTAATCCGCGATGTGTATACAACCGGTCGAGCTAGGACTGTCGTTCCAGGTATCAGGGCCGTATATAGCACGTATTTTCATGTATCGAAACTGTATTGAAGCACTTTTCAACCATATGAGGATCATGTTGGACCTAGCCTGCGGCTACGAAAATGATAGGTGCAATTATCTCTCCGTGTAGCTCAACCTCGAATCGCTTGTCCTGGGCAGCCGTGGTCTCGGCCAGATTCAGAGGTCTAAATAAGCATTACCGTGCAGTTTATGAACACTTTCGGTTTGTAGTTCTGTTCCCGTCTGGTATATTCAGAAATGGCATAGCTTTCATCAGTTTGGTAGTTCCGTTCCCGGCGGATACATTCAGAAACGACATTCACCAGAAAACCATGCCTTGCCGGTGTTTATAGCATTATAAAACGTACTACATCGGAACATGCGTGCCATTTAACGAGAAAGGTGAAAACGTGGACGGGCATTATGCTCATTAGGACATGAAACATGCAGACCACCCCGATTATACTTTCCGCTATCTTTTCCTCATCTTGACAGTTATCATTTGCCTACAGGATTCTCCTAGGAAGTGTGACGAACTACGTGTTGTCGAACGCATCTTGCCCTGTGACCGTCGTCAGGGGAAAATAGTCAGTGGCCTTCCAGATATAAGAATATTTAAACCTTAGCCACTTAAGTATCGCACTGTGATTTCTTTTCAAGTTATAGTATCGCACTGTACCTTCATTTGTTGTTTGTGGACTAGACTAAATCCTGGATGTCTGTTTCCAGTCTTGCCAAGTTACCTCTAATTTGCCTGGTTTCTGAACATGATAACTGTATTCGGTCGCAGATTACTGACAGTCTGACACAGTGATGAGACACCCACAGTTTCCCTCGAATACACACACGATCGGTCGAAAGTTAAAAGGAAATAAAAACACAAACCTACCATAAAATCCGTAAGAGCAACTTTAACGGGTCGACCCAAACGAACGGCACATTTGTCCGTCTTTTATTCATTTGGATCGGCCGCCCGCCCGACGTTCGTCCAGTTTTGTATTTGGGTCGACAGTGTGTCCAACGCGCCGACCCATTTCATGTCCGTATCCAACTTTTAAATAAAAAAGACCCGCGGCCGATCATGCTAGCGGCCATGTCTCATACCGGCGCCATATCAGCGCCGGCATACAATGCCGACTTCAGAAAATATCACCACAGTTCATGCTGGCGCACTCGCCAGCCGGCCGCGCACATGCCAGCATACAAAAAAAGATGGGGCTTGAGTTCGACCACGCCATCGCGGCTCCTGTGGTCATGCCGGCACAGTTGCTGGCATACAAAAAAGATGGCACTCGCCGCCATAGACCACTCGTCGTCGAACTTGAGCATGTCGGCCTGCATCTTCTCGAACCACGGCCTCTTCCTTGGCGACACGGTGTTGAGATCCACCTTCATGATTTCCACCCCTGTCATCATGCTCGCGAGAGCCACTTCTTTCGCCTTGGTCTTAGCGTTGGCGACCCCGATCTCTAGCATCTTGGCTTGCTTCTCCGCCTTGAGCTCGAACATCTTGGCTTGCTTCTCGGCGTCTAGATCAAGCCTCCTCCTTTGGATCTCCATGAAAAATCATCCATTTGCTCCGGCTTGAAACGCCAGCGCTCCTTCTCCCTTGAGTCCTTCTTATTCATCATGTCGTCCACACTAGCAATCAAGGCGTTGGTGGACGCATCTCGCTTGTCCTCCTTCTTGGAGTTGGTCTTCCCCCGCGGCCGTGCCGGATCGCCCTCCCGAACATCCTCCACGGCTTTCTTCCCCCCACGTGCCTTGAGTGCGGCATATTGCGCCTTGGACTTCTCCCCGTCCTTGATGACCCAGTAGTAATGGGAGAGGTTAAAGCACTTGCCATCGTGCTGAACCTTAAATGTCTCCAAAGCTTGAAATGCCTACAAAATGTTTCCATGCAAGCATATGGGCAAGTGATATGCAAATGAACATGCAAAGGATGAACTTGATGACACAAAAGAGGGCGGCTTGCTTGCTAGCATACCATATCTTGCATGCCGATGCCGCTCATGGGGCGGGCCTTGACGCTCTCAAGAGTGGCGCAAAACTTGTTGCACTCTTGTTGGATCACCCTCCACCGCTTGGAAATGGAGACCCATCCGCGCGTGCTCACAAATTGGTAAGGTGGAAACCTCTTGCGCTCATGAAACTCTCGGTGGACACGAATCCAAAAGGTTGAATGCTTTTGCTCGGCACCCGTCTTGGGGTCTTGTCCAATGTCTCGCCAACACTCACAAAGAAGTTTGTCCTCGGCCGCTGTGTACGCCTTCGTGCACTTACTCTTGCGCTTCGGTTTAGGATCGGCGGCTTGGTTGGCGAGCTCGTCCTCGAACAAAGGCTCCACTTCGATGGCGCACTCGTCCTCTTGCTCTAGCCCGTAGTCGTCCGGAAACTCGTGGTCGAGGGGGAAGCCGTCCAGGTCGATGCCGACCTGATCACGCATGAAGGCCGCCTGATCGGGATCATAGCCAGGGGCCGGCGTGAACGCCCCGCGGGCGTCCTGGCTTTGTGTATCGTCGGGATCGTAGCCAGCGGCCGGCGCACCGCCCTCAAAGATGAGGTTCTGCATGTAGTCCTCGTCGACGGCGGACGACATTTCCCCGAACAGGTTGCGGGCGTCCGGGAGCCCGTCGGCCAGCGTCTACTACGCACGTTTCCTCGTGCCGCCGGATGACGAGCCACCGACCACCGGGGTGGCGTTGAGGTCGATGGGCGCGGGCGCGGGCGTGGAAGGCGCGACCACGCTCACGTCGAGCGAGCACTCCCCAGAGAGGCGGGAGTCCTGCGGGTAGACGTGGAAGTCGGGGATTCGGGTTGCAAGCCGACGTGCGGGGCGAGTCGAGGAGCACCATCCGAGGAAACGCCGACGAGCCAGTGCTGGCCGCGGCGACGGCTGGACGAGGCCGTGCTGGCTAGGGTTTAAACCTAACATGTAGAGCGCCTCCCTTGTTGCCGCTGCGTCGCGGGCGTTGGTGATCTCCTGCTGCGCGGCGACGACGACGGAGGCCTGCGCGGCGGCTTCACCCCTCGCGTCCGCGGCGTGTCTCCGGCCCTTCCTCTTGGCCGACTCCCTTGCCCGCTCTTCGAGCGTCAGCATATTCTTCGGCTTGGTCGCGGCGGCGGTCTTGCGTGGGGCACGAGGCTTGCCTTTCCCGGAGGGGGCGGCGGCGTCGGACGAGGCGAGGCCGGCGGCGTTGTCGAGGTCGATGGCGTACTCCATGGCTGGTTGGGGGCAGGAGCGCGCGCGAGCAGGAGTGTTTCTGAGGAAAATGATGGTGGTCCCCACCAACCGGCGGGCCTGGGGAGAGGAGTAGGCGCGCGCGTCCGTCTCGTATCCACGTCGACGCAAATTCGGTTCAAAAATGGATCGGGAATGGGTTGTCCGCGGACGAAAAACGAACGCGCGTCCGTTTGGATCGGCGCATTGGGCCGACTTTTCTGTCCGCGCCGATCCTAACGGACGGCGGCGGACGAAATGGGTCGCCCCATTAAAATTGCTTTAATAGACAGAATTACTATACAGTGGTATTCCATGAGAATTCATCTTAACCGGCCGAAAGAAAACCATCCGACCGAAAAATAATCACCGTTTCATAGCTCTTTATTACTGAGACGAAAGCGGAAGCTCAGCAACACGCACGAAGAAAACATAATCATGCATCCTCGGAGCACCCTAGTTTCACTAAACCAAGCTCGAACACTCGAGTACATAAGAAAAGCAGAGAGAGAGAACAAAGGCACCATGAAGCACACATAGTAAGTAAGATAAGGTAAGATCAGACGTAGAGATGAGCCTGCAAGATGACGACGAAGAGCATGAGCAGCACGGCGTAGATGACGGCGTGGACGAGGATGGACAGGCAGCTGGTCCTGAGGTTCATGAAGTCGACCGTCCGCTGCCGGCCGGGCAGCTGCAGGATCCCTCCCGGGCACAGCAGGGCGAACAGCGCCGTCGCTATGATCGCCGGCGCCCAGTCGTGCATCGCGCCACGGAGCTTCGAGAGAGAGGAACAGGGGAGCTGAGGAAGAGGGTGACACGGTACGAAAATATGATATTGTGCCGGGGGATAAGGAAGACGAGAGGAAAGGCAGGGCATCGGATGCCGAGCGCAAATACTCTACCATGGTGGCGAGGGAATCACTGGGCTGATTGATTGAAAGGGCGCCGTCATGATATGATCGGCGCCTTTGGGCGTCGAAACGTGGCTTTTGGAAGCGGATTAGGTGTGAGCTTAGTACTCCTGTCGAGTCTGTGCAAGCACAGTGCAGGAGTACTCGCACAGTGGTAGTCTGCTGGAACTGTGTGATTGGAAGAGACAGCCGAACGGATTAACGGGATCAATGTTGCTGGGATGAAGAGGACTTCTGCCATTCAGCACGCGTCACGTGTTGAGACAGGATTTTAGCGTCCTCCCGCAAAAGCTATCTTTGATTATTGCGACAGCTATACTCCGAGAGCAACTAATCCAGGAGCACTGAGCCTCCCCAAGAATTGGAATGCTCTCAGCTACCACCACGTGTCGCCTTTTTTTTAAATTTTTTTCTAGATGTTTTTTTGATTTTTTAGACTTTTTGGTTTTTTATGGGTTTATCTTTGATTTTTGACAAAAAAAATCACAATTTTTTTTGCACAAAAATACGTGAGTTTTTCCTTAGGAGACACGGTTTTACTTCCGCGAGAGGCACGGTAGTGCCTCTTGAAAATGAAAAAAACGTGTTTTTTTTCGCTTCCGCGAGAGGCACGGTTTTGCTTCCGTGAGAGGCACGCCTCTTGAAAAAGAAAAAATAGCGCGTTTTTTTCGCAAGAGGCACAGTTTTGCTTTCGTAAGAAAAAAAAATGTGTTTTTTTTTCCATGACAGACACGGTTTTGCTTCCGCAAGAGGCACGGTCGTACCTCTCGGAAATGGCTTCAAAAAGGATAAAAACCGTGTTCCTGATTCGATTTTTCGTTCATTTTTTCGTGAAAAAAATTCATCAAAACCTATCAACATGGATCTAATTTTGAAGATCTAGACGCGAGGAATCCAACGGGCAAAGTGGTTTGAGATTTGGATGCACGATTTCAGAGATAAAACGTTTTCAATAATAATCTATGAAAAAGAAAAAACTCACAGGTTGCGACAAGTGGTGCACATACAGCGTGACACTTGTCACAACCTGGAAAGGAGGAAGTGGTCTTTGGAAGGAGTACTTTGCAATTAGTAATTTTGCTATACTCATCCCGCCTCTGGTGGTTCCTCTAGTAGGTCGGTCCAATAACACGTGTTTACGTGGTTTTGTTTCGTGGGAGCGGTTTGAGAAGGTTCTATGGATCCCTATGAACCGGTTTTACAAGCTTCCGCGTGGTTTTTTCTTATTTGTTTCTTGTGTGTTTCCTCTAATAGTGTTCATAGGTATTTTCAGATTTTGTTTCTGTCAATTTTTTTTCAAACACATGTCCATATTTTGCAAATACACATTGAATATTTTTCAGATACACGTTAAACATTTTACAAATACACATTCAATATTTATCTTAAGACATGTTTAGCATTTGTGAAATGCACAATGAATATTTTTAATACACACCAAACATTTATAAAGACACATTTGAACATTTTTCAAAATTTTCAACAACATTTTTAAAAACAAGCAAACATTTCTAGAGTGTTAGAACGTCTTTCTAACTGGCAGAAACACTTTTTATATGTATGGATTCTTTATAAATTGCACGATTTATCTATATTCTATGAACGCTTTTAAAATATCATGGGACACATTTTTTACGCGAAAACTTTCGATCTATTTATATTCAATCATGGCAGTACAACAAACATCATAAATAATAAAAATTACATCCAGATCCGTAGACCACCTAGCGACGACTATAAGCACTGAAGCAAGCCGAAGACATGCCGCTGTCGTCGCCCCTCCCTCGCTAGAGTCAGACAACACTTGTTGTAGTAGACAGTCAAAAAGTCGTCATGCTACGATTCCATAGGACCAGCTCATCAGAACAGCAACCGCCGCTGTTGAAGAGTAGCGTAGATCGGGAGAATCCAACCTGAAGAGAAACGAACGTAAACGCACTATGACCAGATCCAAGCAAATCCATGAAGAACAGATCCGCGAGAGACAAATCGCTACACGTCCACCGACGATACTAGACGCACCACCAGGACGGGGGCTAGGTGGGGAGAACCTTATTCCATCCTCAGAGAGCCGCCGCTGTCTCGTCTTCCTGAGCAGGACACAAACCCTAACAAATCTCGATGAAACATATAAAAACGAAAGCCCTCCCATCGGTAAAGGTCGGGATCCACCGTGTCGCCATGACCCTAAGGCCACCGAAGACGAGACAAACCAATGGCGCCGCCGGTGGGAGGCAGAGGAACCCTAGATTTGTTAGGGGAGGAGGCGGCGGCAGACATATTTTGAAAGACGCAAACAATCTTTAGATGTCATGAACAATTATTTGAATGGTCCACACATTTTCAATAAATGACATGAGCGAACCAACATGTGGTTGGATGGTTAGAGGGACACTGGTATCCCCAGCCCACCAGGGTTCAAGTCCTGCTGCTCGCATTATTTATTTCAGAATTCCCGTCGACGACAAGACGCCTACGATGACTTCGTACATCTCAAGATGATATGCCGGCTCAGTCTCTCGGAGGTGCTCATAGGGGTAGGGTGTGCGTGTGTGCATTCATAGGGGTGAGTGTATATGTGTGTATATGAGCGCTTGTGTCTGTACTGGTATTCAAAAAAATGACATGAATTATTTTTTCCATTTTCATGAACATTGGAAAAAAAGACATGATCATATTTTTCAACGTGTCTACATATTTTTTCAATGGTATGGATGCTTTTTAAAACTGTACAAGTAATTTTTCACATTACATGCACATTTTTAATACATGGTGAACTTCTTTTAATAGTAAAGTAGTTATGAAATATAGTTTTTTGCAATATTTTAAAATATAAACAAAAGTAAAGAAATATTTTTTAATAATAACAAAACTAACGCACATAATACACGCTAGGCTAGCCCACTACATTTTTGAACATCAATACAGACACAAACGCTCATATACACGCGCATACACTCACCCCTATGAACGCATACACGCATACCCTACCTCTATGAGCACCTCTGAAAGACTGAGCCGACATATCATCTTGAGATTTACGACGTCACCGTAGGCGCCTCGTCGTCGACGGGAACGTCTCCTCCCACTGAATGCGCATCGCCGGAAATCCTGAAATAAATACAGAAATAAATGCGAGCACCAGGATTTAAATCTTGATGGGCTGGGGATACCACAGTCCCTCTAACCATCCAACCACAAGTTGGTTCGCGGCTAGCCCACTACATGATCTCCCCGAGGTGAGGCTCTTAGTGTATCTCGCAATAGGCATCCCCCAAAATACAGTATTCATGAAAATCATATAAAAAACAATATTTATGAAAACAAATCGGGTGCGAGATACAGATGCACCCGAATCCTGCTGACGCTGGCGTAGGGCGACGGGGGAACCCCAAACATCCCCCCCCCCCACACACACACACGCGCGCGCGCTTTTGTTATTTTTCTTTAGTTGTTCTTTTTTCCTTTTTCTAAGAAACTTTTTGAAATGTCCACGAAAAATTGACATGTTCACAAACTTTAGAAAATGTCCATGATTTTTGTCAAATGTCCATGAAATTCAAAAAATATTCACAAATTTATAATTGTTTACAGATTTAAAAAATGGTTGTGAATTTCAAAGTTATTTCTTTATTATAAAAAAATCCTTACTTCAAAAATTCATGATTTTGAAAAATATTCTGTATTTCAAAAAATGTTCATGATTTTAAAAAATCACGTATTTGAAAAATCTTCACTGATCTCAAAATGTGTTCCCAATTTCAAGAATAAATCACTAATTCATAAAATTAGAAAATTGGGAATGGACTTCAATAAAACTTTTTTATAAAATTATATTTAAATTTTAAAAATGGATAACATAAAATAATAAAAAATGAAAATGAAAAACCCCGAAAGAACCAGCAGTAAAGAAACACAAAAGAATAAGAATGGCCCATGTGTGCGTGTAAACAGTCCACCAATCGCACATACCTGTACCTTGAACGCCAGCCCGCTTCGGGGGAGCGATTTCCCTCTCGATACTTTTCTTCCGTGACAGGTTTTCTCCACGTTTCTGGGGGCACGCTACGTGTCGGTGGATCTTTTTTAAAGATCCGCCGCCTCGCCAGCCATTAGATCTTGTGCCAACCGAGCCTCGTCCTTATAATTGCAACAATGACTGTGTTACAGAACCTAATGCAACAGAGGCATGTTGCAGAAACTTCCGCAACAGAACTCATGCTGCAAAAACTTCTGCAACAGAGGTCCTATTGCAGATTTTTTTTTTTGCAACAGAGCTCTTGTTGCGGATTTTTTTTGAACAATTTTTCTTTTTACAGATTTTTTTTTTGCAACAGGTCCTGTTGTAGAACCTCATTGCAATGCAATACTTGTGGCAAAGCACTTTACGGCAGCAACACATGATGCTTTCTGACTCTTTTTTTTTTTGAGGATCTATGATTTCTGACTCTAGAGGAATAGATTAAGTGTACGCCCAGGAAGACACCTGGCAAATGGAGCAGGCGGTGGATGCAGCCGAGCGATCCACCGGCTGATTGTTAGTGTTTTCCTTTCTCCAAACAATATGGCTGCTGGATTTTCCTTTGCAGATTTAAAAAATCAATTCATGCAGTAGTAAAAAATATCATAATTTTAAAAATATTTCTGAATTAAGCAATATCTTCAGGGATTTTAAAAAATGCTCACAAATTTGTAAAAATGGCCAGATTTTACAAAATCAAGAATTTACGAAATGTTCTTGAATTTTTAAAAATATCAATAATTTAATACTTTTCCTTGGATTCATGAAATATTCATGTGCTTTAAAATTTTGATGAATTTTAAAACATGTTTATTTCTGGAAACATGAATTTTAGAAAATTGAAAGGAAAAAATTAAATAAAAAGGGAAAGTGGAAGGAAACCACAAAAAATCGGTAGAAGACCAATAAAAGGGGAGAACCGGAATAAAATCGCCTTGAGAACAGAATAAAACCTTGTGAGACCATCTATTGCTTGACTTTAGTTCGATCGGCCATCCGCTAGCTCAGTGTGCGATTCCTCGACAATTTGTCTCACCGCATGACAAATAGGTGTAGCCATTGCAACCAAAGTTACTGATTTCCCTACAAAAAAAGCCTACTACTACACCTTTTCTTTAGAATGTAACTAGGTAAGCGCCACATGCGTTGCAACGGAAAAACATTATGTATGCATGGTTTATATATTGAAGTCATGCTATTAAGATTCAACTCAACCAAAAACTTCATTGGGCTTAACCATACTTTTGTGCAGCATTATACATGGACAATGCACAAAATCAGTACAAGTCCACACAGCAGGAGCAACTTCTTGCAATGTTTACCTGGCTATTTTCAAGGCTGGCCTAAAACGGCATGTCGCCTTGAATTCGCATCCACTTCAGGAAGTCTTCTCCACTACAGTATTAAATAAATGTTTGCCTGATAAAAAATGCATGACTAAGTGTTACGAAGTGCCACAAGTCGTGCAAACACACATTTGGTGGAATTGGAGGATAAGATGATGATCAATGTTGTGAAATGGTAGCAGTGGCGCTGCAAAGTGCCTGCAGGACAACTTTGATGACCATCACAACAAGTGGAGGAGGGCGATTTTTCACAATATTTTTTTTGGAAAACCCACAATGCAAACACAAAAAATTAGAAAAAATATACCCTTGCCGCCGTCTTTCATGTCTTGTCCTTCTTTTAGCTAGTTGATTGACTGCTTGCCCAATCTTCTATTCCTAAGTAGTTTTTTTTGCGGGATAAACTTTCGATCTATTCATCTTCAATCATGGTAGTACAAGGACACTAGAAATAATAAAAATTACATCCAGATCCGTAGACCACTTAGCGACGACTATAAGCACTGAAGCAAGTCACAACCCACTAACTATTTTTCCTAAGCATGTCACATAAGCAAGTCATGCACGCAAGCCATAAATTACATTTCTTTTCATTACTCGCATGCAATGTCGCCACATTATTAGTTCATGCATGTTAGTCATTACTTATTTTTTGCATTAGAGTTCATCCTTCACATTTTTGTTATAAATGACATTTTTTTAACTGTAATTTACTTTTCTCTCTCTTTTTATATGCTTCATATTTTTTAGAGTTTTTATCATTAATGACATTAGTTGTGTCCCACTACTCAGTTTTACCATCATGAGTTACAACTGCTAAAAATTCTATCATTTCTTTAGATGCTTGCTCAAAAATGCCATTAGACATCTAAAAATGTCATCGCTCTGTTAGGTGCTTGCTCAAAAATACCATTAGACACCTAAAAATGTCATCACTCTATTAGGTGCTTGCTCAAAGATGCCATTAGACATCGTTACTATTAGGTCAAACCCGTTGAGCATGTTATAAAAATAACCCTAGCTCCGCCATGGTGTCGCCCGAGCATGCCATGCCTAGACCGCCGTCAGCTGTGTTGGTATGATTGCAGCATGGTGCTGCTAAGCCAATTGAAGCCTCGTGCCACACTAATCGCACCACAAGGCCTAGCTCCAGCCCTCCCCTTTTCCCTATTCCAAATGACAAACGAAAGACACACACCTCGGTGACGACACAACTAACACCATCGAATCAAATCTACCTATATCCACAACTGCGGGGCGGATAGGCGCCATGCACGTATCGAACTGCTTACAACAAGGTCTCCTTGCCAATGGCCTTGCACACAGACCGCGCCTCTACTTGTAAGTGAAGGAAATATGCCCTAGAGGCAATAATAAAGTTGTTATTTATATTTCCTTATATCATGATAAATATTTATTATTCATGCTAGAATTGTATTAACCGAAAACTTAGTACATGTGTGAATACATAGACAAAACAGAGTGTCCCTAGTATGTCTATACTTGACTAGCTCGTTAATCAAAGATGGTTTTGTTTCCTGACCATAGACATGTGTTGTCATTTAATGAACGGGATCACATCATTAGAGAATGATGTGATGGACAAGACCCACCCGTTAGCTTAGCATAATGATCGTTAAGTTTTATTGCTATTGCTTTCTTCATGACTTATACATATTCCTCTGGCTATGAGATTATGCAACTCTTGAATACCGGAGGAACACCTTGTGTGCTATCAAACATCACAACGTAACTGTGTGATTATAAAGATGCTCTACTGGTGTCTTTGAAGGTGTTTGTTGGGTTGGCATAGACCGAGATTAGGATTTGTCACTCCGAGTATCGGAGAGGTAGGCCCTCTTGGTAATGCACATCACTATAAGCCCTGCAAGCAATATGACTAATGAGTTAGTTACGGTATGATGCATTACGTAACGAGTAAAGAGACTTGCCGGTAACGAGATTGAACTAGGTATGAAGATACCGACGATCGAATCTCGTGCAAGTAACATACCGATGACAAAGAGAATAACATATGTTGTTATTGCGGTTTGACCGGTAAAGATCTTTGTAGAATATGTAGGAACCAAGATGAGCATTCAGGTTCCGCTATTGGTTATTGACCGGAGATGTGTCTCGATCATGTCTACATAGTTCTTGAACCCGTAGGGTCCGCACGCTTAACGCTGGATGACGATTTGTATTATGAGTTATGTGTTTTTGTGAGCGAAGTTTGTTCGGAGTCCCGGATGAGATCACGGACATGACGAGGAGTCTCGAAATGGCCGAGAGGTAAAGATTCATTTATTGGAAGGTAGTATTCGGACATCGGAATGGTTCCAAGTGGTTCGGATATTTTATCGGAGTACCCGGGGGGGGGGGGGGGGGGGTTTACCGGAACCCCCGGAGGAAGTATTGGGTCTAGATGGGCCTTAGTGGAGAGAGAGGAGGGCCGCAAGGGGTGGCCGCCCCCCTCCCCCCATGGCAGTCCGAAATGGACTGGGGGAGGGGGCGGCGCCCCCCTTTCCCTCTCCCTCTCACTCTCCTTCCTTTTCCCCTCCGATGAAGAAAGGAAAAGGGGAGTGAATCCTACTCGGAGTGGAGTCCTTGTAGGACTCCCCCCATGGCACACGCCTTCTGGTCGGCCTCCTCCTTCTCCCCTTCTATATATACGGGGGAAGGGAGGCACCCCATACCACATCAATTGTTCTCTTAACCGTGTGCGGTGCCCCCTTTCACAGTTTACTCCTCTGGTCATAGCGTCATAGTGCTTAGGTGAAGCCCTGCGCGGATCACATCACCATCACCGTCACCACGTCGTCGTGCTGACGGGACTCTCCCTCGACCCTCTGCTGGATCAAGAGTTCGAGGGACGTCATCGAGCTGAACGTGTGCTGAACTCGGAGGTGCCGTACGTTCGGTACTAGATCGGTTGGATGATGAAGACGTTCGATTATATCAACCGTGTTAACCTAGCGCTTCCGCTTTCGGTTTATGGGCGTACATGGACACACTCTCCCCCTCTCATTGCTATGCATCTTCTAGATAAATCTTGCGTGATCGTAAGAATTTTTTTAAAATTGCATGCTACCTTACCCAACAGCAAGCACCACAGACGCTCTCCTAGCTGCTCTTGCTCATTCTCTCTCTTAGCATCTTCCATGGGGCGGTGCAAGAAAAGACCGGACAGAAGACAACCCCTCCTGCAGATCACATGAAGCGGGCCGGTAGATTTGGTGGGGCGACTTTGCGAGGAAGAAACACCAGCAAACTGAACGGGAGTTGCAGGAGTGATCAATTGAGGGAATCGGGACGAGAGATTGCACGAGGGCAACATGTGGGGTTGGAGTGTCACACGAAACAGTTTACGTATGACGGGAGAGCGGAGAGGAACCTTATTTCTTTTAAGTAATATAATAAGGATTTCTAGAGCTTAGTTGGTTTATATTACTTGCTATTCATTGTCGACGGGCGTAGCAAGTCGATAAAAATTTCCCCTTCCTTTTCTACTCTAACACGTCTAGATGCATAGCTCCGATGATGCTCGGCGTGGACTTAGAAATAGTTATTTTGCAGCCTTGTTGACAAATAGCAAAATTCTAGTAATGGTTGTTTCATGAATATTCACGTTCATTTTCAGAAAATTGGATTAGTAGCATACAAAATAGTGTTGTAAACAAGAAATATGTGCTAGTAGATTGTGTATATTGGCAACATTAGAATTTTATTTCATTTTTAACCAAAACCTAAGCCCTCACTATATTAATTAAGGAGATAATTATCAAGCTAATTAGAGAAAAAATGGGTGAAATCCATAACAACTTACCCGTAAAGTTGTCACTATAGTGTTCGCATTTCCTGAATTTATTTCAGGCTTCTGGTGATGTTTGTTCAATTGAAGGAGACATTCCCATCAACTACGGAGGGACCTGCGGTGCCTTCATGAATCTCAAGATGATGTCGGCTCGGAAGTGCTCATAGGAATAAGGTGTGAGTGTGTGCGTTCAAAAGAGTGAGTATATGTGCATATGTTTGAGCATTTACGTTTGTACTATGTTAAAAAAAGTTGTCATCATGGAACGTGACTGCATATGGTACCATTGGCTGCTACCGACACACCACACACAAACTATTATGATGACGAATACCATAAGTTTTTCTACACGTGTCATTGTTGAAATATATATTTCATCTCTCTCCATTCAGATTTTGAAGGCACTGGCTAGAGTATGAATTCAATATGATTTGAGAGCCAAAATATCTTGATTCAAGACCCTGTCAACTCAATATTAAAAATATTTATGCGGCCTACAATGATCTTATGTCTAAGAATTAAAAAATATTAGACGTGAAGGAGATGTTGAAATATACTGACCATCTTTCTCCATCAATTTGGATTTTTATAGTCACTGGCTGGAGCATTAATTCAATAATTGTCATCACCCCACTACGAGCAATTAACTCTGACTTCATCCCAACTGAGGGCCAAAAACCAAAAAAGCCACTTAAAATGTACCAGAGTTGATGGGCGTGAAGAAACTCAGCGCGGTAACGTGACGAGGCACGCACATACAGCTGCATTTACGGATGTCACATAGAAAGAAACTCCTTGTTTTTATCAATGTTCACGGCATGAAATAAGGGCGTCGCTCCGAAGAATGGCGCTACTGTCCGTAGGTCATGGGAAGCAGGTCATGTCCATTATCTTCTCATTTTGGAGCTCACATTTGGAGTGTGACCCCGGTCGATGAGGCGTGGTTGGATTTACAAGGGCATGCTCCCTCTCCTCCTCGCCTTTAGCTCCAAGGGTTCACGTGTCCTCATCACTCAAAAGGCTCTCCCACCGATCTGGACGGAGCGGCGAGTACATGTTTCTTACAGCTGGCCCGGCACTAGACAAAACAGACACCATGACAAACACAGATTAAGAGCATCTCCAGCCGTTGGCCTCAGGGGCTCGAAAAATCGCCGCTTGGGCCCGAACCAGCGCTAAAATTCGGTTTGGGACCGATCGGGTTCCCAGCCGCCGTCCCAGGATCGCCCTTAGTCGTCCTTTTTTTAAATTTTTTTGAAAATAATTTCGGCAAACATTACAAAAATTCGGCAAACAGAACATAAATTTCGGTATTTTAAATTTTTTACACAGAAAACTTAAAATTTACTACATAAAAACTCGCTGAGCGCGGCGTAGTCGCCGCCGTCGCCTTCGTCGTCCTTCTCCTTCTTCACGCCGCTGGACCCCTGCCCGGGGTCGCCCGGGCGGACAAGTTTGGCCGGTGGCGGCGCGCCGTCATCGTGGGGGAACCTTTCGCCCATCTGCGGCGGCTGTGAACGGGGAGGAAGAGGAAAGAGAGCTCGTCGGCGGTGGTTGTGCACAGGGAGAGAGGGGCTGCAGGCGGGTGTGTCCACCGGCGAGGGAGGCGCTGCTTTATATAGCGGACGGGGGTGGCGTCGTGTGTACGCATGGCGGGGAGGGGGCGCGTTGCCGCACAAGCTGCCCGTGAGGAATCAATGGAAGGCTGACCGGCGGCAGCTTTGGCATTGATTCTTCGCGGGAAACCGAGGCGATGTGAGGACGACGAGGCGCGGGTCGCTGACTCGGCGGGCCCGCCGTTCTTTTGCGCCAAAAATGATCGCCGCGACGCCCCCAGGCGCCCCCCAGCATGCCGGGTTCGGCCTGGGTCCACCCGCGCCAGTTTCGGCCCTAACCGACGAAAACTGGGCTCCTAGAGGCACGACTGGGCCGTTTTTTGGATGTCGGCGCCGAAAAATGGGCCTGTTGGGGTGCGGCTGGAGATGCTCTAAGGACCAAACGTAAGAGCAACTCCAACGCGTCGACCCAGTGGTTGTCCATTTGGGTCGGTCGCCCGCGGCGTCCGCCCTGTTTGAGATTTGGGTTGACAGTGCGTCCAACGCGCCGACCCATATATGCCGGCGTGACCGGCTTACCACCCTTTTTCAACAAATAGCACAAATTTTGCAGTATTTCACACACAAAATTTGCATTATTTCAGAAGCAAACATACAGTAAATAGCATAGTTTCAACCAAATAATTAGCAGTTTTACAAGCCAAATAAAAGTAAAATAGTCTCTCATAGTTTTGCAAGCCGAATAAAAAAGATATATCTATTGGTTGCCAACATGAGCCCGCATATTCTCAATCAAATCATTTTGCAGTTGCATGTGAGTTTTTCAATCACGCATGTCATGATGAAATTGAATGAACTATTCAAACGATGCCGCGCCTCCATGCTCAGGCACAACATTCTCCCCCTAAAACTGAAACCCTTGATCGTAGAGACGTTCCGGACGCTCATCTTCTCCAAGCAGTCATCACCTCCCACGGTTTCTTCGTGCTCCAAGTCTTAGTAGGATACCGAACGATGCCCCATCGAGATTGCAAAACACCAAAGGCGCGCTCGACATCCTTCCTAGCACTCTCTTGCTCTTGGGCAAATCTTTTCCTCTTCTCTTCGACTGGGTAGGGAATTGTCTTCACAATAGTGGTCCACTGAGGATATATACCGTCACCCAGGTACTCCCTCCGTTCCAAATTACTCGTTGTGGTTTTATTTCAACTTTGAACTAGAACCACGACGAGTAATTTGGAACGGTTGAACTAGAACCACGACGAGTAATTTGGAACGGAGGGAGTAGTATCCTTTGTCGTAGTTGTGGCTGTTGATGATAACATTAATTGGTGGGCTGTTGCCTTCAGCAAGCCTAGCAAACACCGGCGAGCGCTGAAGCACGTTGATATCATTGTGTGATCCGGCCATGCCAAAGAAAGAGTTCCAGATCATTCCACTCCCAGTGCATGCAGTCTATGCTGCCAAGCATCCCTGTGAAGCCCCTGCTGGCATTCATCGCGAACAAGCGAGCTGTATCTTGACGAGTCAGCTCTCTCAAGTACTCAGGGCCAACAACAATAACAGCCCTACAGAACTTGTACAGGGAGTCTAGGCATGTAGATGTTGGAAATATGCCCTAGAGGCAATAATAAATTGGTTATTATTATATTTCCTTGTTCATGATAATCGTTTATTATCCATGCTAGAATTGTATTGATAGGAAACTCAGATACATGTGTGGATACATAGACAACACCATGTCCCTAGTAAGCCTCTAGTTGACTAGCTCGTTGATCAATAGATGGTTACGGTTTCCTGACCATGGACATTGGATGTCGTTGATAACGGGATCACATCATTAGGAGAATGATGTGATGGACAAGACCCAATCCTAAGCCTAGCACAAGATCATGTAGTTCGTATGCTAAAGCTTTTCAAATGTCAAGTATCATTTCCTTAGACCATGAGATTGTGCAACTCCCGGATACCGTAGGAGTGCTTTGGGTGTGCCAAACGTCACAACGTAACTAGGTGGCTATAAAGGTACACTACAGGTATCTCCGAAAGTGTCTGTTGGGTTGGCACGAATCGCGACTGGGATTTGTCACTCCGTGTAAACGGAGAGGTATCTCTGGGCCCACTCGGTAGGACATCATCATAATATGCACAATGTGATCAAGGAGTTGATCACGGGATGATGTGTTACGGAACGAGTAAAGAGACTTGCCGGTAACGAGATTGAACAAGGTATCGGGATACCGACGATCGAATCTCGGGCAAGTATCGTACCGATAGACAAAGGGAATTGTATACGGGATTGATTAAGTCCTTGACATCGTGGTTCATCCGATGAGATCATCATGGAGCATGTGGGAGCCAGCATGGGTATCCAGATCCCGCTGTTGGTTATTGACCGGAGAGTTGTCTCGGCCATGTCTGCATGACTTCCGAACCCGTAGGGTCTACACACTTAAGGTTCGATGACGCTAGGGTTATAGGGAAAGTATGTATGCGGTTACCGAATGTTGTTCGGAGTCCCGTATGAGATCCCGGACGTCACAAGGAGTTCCAGAATGGTCCGGAGGTAAAGATTGATATATAGGAAGTATGGTTTTGGCCACCGGAAGTGTTCCGGGCATCACCGGTAGTGTACCGGGACCACCGAAGGGGTTCGGGGGTCCACCAGGTGGGGCCACCAGCCCCGGAGGCCTACATGGGCCAATAGTGGGAAGGGACCAGCCCCTAGGTGGGCTGGGGCGCCTCCCACCAAGGCCCAAGGCGCAAGGGAGAGTGGAAGGGGGAAAACCCTAGGCTCAGATGGGCCTAAGGCCCACCTAGTGGTGCGCCCCCCTCTCTCCCTCCTTGGTTGCCCCCCTAGATGGGATCTAGGGCTGGCCGCCACCCCTAGGGGTGGAAACCTAGGTGGAGGCGCAGCCCCTCCCCTCCCCCTATATATACTTGAGGTTTTGGGCTGCCAGAGACACGATTCAATCTCCCTGTTGGCGCAGCCCTACCCCTCTCCCTCCTCATCTCTCATAGTGCTTGGCGAAGCCCTGCTGGAGTCCCGTGCTCCTCCACCACCACCACGCCGTCGTGCTGCTTCTGGATGGAGTCTTCCCAACCTCTCCTTCTCCCCTTGCTGGATCAAGGCGTAGGAGACGTCACCGGGCTGTACGTGTGTTGAACACGGAGGTGTCGTCCGTTCGACACTAGGATCATCGGTGATTTGGATCACGACGAGTACGACTCCATCAACCCCGTTCACTTGAACGCTTCCGCTTAGCGATCTACAAGGGTATGTAGATGCACTCTCCTTCCCTCGTTGCTAGATTACTCCATAGATTGATCTTGGTGATGCGTAAATTTTTTTGAATTTCTGCTACGTTCCCCAACAGTGGCATCATGAGCTAGGTCTATGCGTAGTTACTATGCACGAGTAGAACACAAAGTAGTTGTGGGCGTCGATATTGTCAATTATCTTGCCGTTACTAGTCTTATCTTGATTCGGCGGCATCGTGGGATGAAGCGGCCCGGACCAACCTTACACGTACGCTTACGTGAGATCGGTTCCACCGACTGACATGCACTAGTTGCATAAGGTGGCTGGCGGGTGTCTGTCTCTCCCACTTTAGTCGGATCGGATTCGATGAACAGGGTCCTTATGAAGGGTAAATAGAAATTGGCAATTCACGTTGTGGTTTTGGCGTAGGTAAGAAACGTTCTTGGTAGAAACCTATAGCAGCCACGTAAAAACTTGCAACAACAATTAGAGGACGTCTAACTTGTTTTTGCAGCAAGTGTTTTGTGATATGATATGGCCAAAGGATGTGATGAATGATATATATGTGATGTATGAGATCATGTTCTTGTAATAGGAATCACGACTTGCATGTCGATGAGTATGACAACCGGCAGGAGCCATAGGAGTTGTCTTAATTTATTTATGACCTGCGTGTCAACATAAACGTCATGTAACTACTTCAATTTATTGCTAAAGCGTTAGCCATAGTAGTAGAAGTAATAGATGACGAGACAACTTCAAGAAGACACGATGATGGAGATCATGGTGTCATGCCGGTGACAATGATGATCATGGAGCCCCGAAGATGGAGATCGAGAGGAGCAAAATGATATTGGCCATATCATGTCACTATTTGATTGCATGTGATGTTTATCATGTTTTACATCTTATTTGCTTAGAACGACGGTAGCTTAAATAAGATGATCCCTCACTAAAATTTCAAGAAAGGTGTCCCCCCTAACTGTGCACCGTTGCGAAGGTTCGTTGTTTCGAAACACCACGTGATGATCGGGTGTGATAGATTCTAACGTTCGAATACAACGGGTGTAAGCCAGATTTACACAGCAAAAACACTTAGGTTGACTTGACGAGCCTAGCATGTACAGACATGGCCTCGGAACACGGAAGACCGAAAGGTCGAGCATGAGTCGTATAGAAGATACGATCAACATGAAGATGTTCACCGATGTTGACTAGTCCGTCTCACGTGATGATCGGACACGGCCTAGTTGACTCGGATCATGTAATCACTTAGATGACTAGAGGGATGTCTATCTGAGTGGGAGTTCATAAGATGACCTTAGTTATCCTAAACATAGTCAAAAGGTCTTCGCAAATTATGTCGTAGCTCGCGCTTTAGTTCTACTGTTTAGATATGTTCCTAAAGAAAATTTAGTTGAAAGTTGTTAGTAGCAATTATGCGGACTAGGTCCGTAAACTGAGGATTGTCCTCATTGCTTCATAGAAGGCTTATGTCCTTAATGCACCGCTCAGTGTGCTGAGCCTCGAATGTCGTCTGTGGATGTTGCGAACATCTGACATACACATTTTGATAAACTACGTGATGTTGGGGAACGTTGCAGAAAACAAAAATTTTCCTACTCGTTTCACCAAGATCATCTAGGAGTTCATCTAGCAACGAGTCATCGGATGCATCTACATACCTTTGTAGATGGCGCACGGAAGCGTTCAAAAGAACGGTGATGATGTAGTCGTACTCGACGTGATCCAAATCACCGATGACCAGCGCCGAACGGACGGCACCTCCGCGTTCAACACACGTACGGGACGGGAGACGTCTCCTCCTTCTTGATCCAGCAAGGGGGAAGGAGAGGTTGATGAAGATCCAGCAGCACGACGGCGTGGTGGTGGATGCAGGGCGTCACAGAAGCAGGGCTTCGCCAAGACTACAAGGGAGAGACGTAACGGGGAGAGATGGAGGCGCCAGGGGCTGGTATGAAATCCCTCCTCTCCCCCCCACTATATATAGGGGTGCCATGGGGGGGGGCGCCGGCCCTAGTAGATGAGATCTACTAGGGGGGGCGGCGGCCAAGGGGAGGATTCCCTCCCCCCCAAGGCACCTAGGGGTGCCTTCCACCACATGGACTCTTCCATGGTGGAACCCTAGGCGCATGGGCCTATAGGGGCTGGCGCCCCAGCCCACTATGGGCTGGGTTCCATCCTATTTCAGCCCATGGGGCCCTCCAGGATAGGTGGCCCCACCCGGTGGACCCCCGGGACCCTTCCGGTGGTCCCGGTACAATACCGATAACCCCGAAACTTGTCCCGATGCCCGAAACAGCACTTCCTATATACAATTCTTTACCTCCGGACCATTCCGGAACTCCTCGTGACGTCCGGGATCTCATCTGGGACTCCGAACAACATTCGGGTTTCTGCATATACATATCTTCACAACCCTAGCGTCACCGAACCTTAAGTGTGTAGACCCTACGGGTTCGGGAGACAAGCAGACATGACCGAGACGACTCTCCAGTCAATAACCAACAGCGGGATCTGGATACCCATGTTGGCTCCCACATGCTCCACGATGATCTCATCGGATGAACCACGATGTCGAGGATTCAATCAACCCCATACGCAATTCCCTTTGTCAATCGATATGTTACTTGCCCGAGATTCGATCGTCGGTATCCCAATACCTCGTTCAATCTCGTTACCGGCAAGTCACTTTACTCGTACCGTAATGCATGATCCCGTGACCAGACACTTGGTCACTTTGAGCTCAATTTGATGATGCATTACCGAGTGGGCCCAGCGATACCTCTCTGTCATACGGAGTGACAAATCCCAGTCTTGATTCATGTCAACCCAACAGACACTTTCGGAGATACCCGTAGTCTACCTTTATAGTCACCCAGTTACGTTGTGACGTTTGGTATACCCAAAGCACTCCTACGGTATCCGGGAGTTACACGATCTCATGGTCTAAGGAAAAGATACTTTGACATTGGAAAACTCTAGCAAACGAACTATACGATCTTGTGCTATGTTTAGGATTGGGTCTTGTCCATCACATCATTCTCCTAATGATGTGATCTCGTTATCAATGACATCCAATGTCCATAGTCAGGAAACCATGACTATCTGTTGATCAACGAGCTAGTCAACTAGAGGCTTACTAGGGACATGTTGGTGTCTGTTATTCACACATGTATTACGATTTCCGGATAACACAATTATAGCATGAATAAAGACAATTATCATGAACAAGGAAATATAATAATAATGCTTTTATTATTGCCTCTAGGGCATATTTCCAACAGTCTCCCACTTGCACTAGAGTCAATAATCTAGTTACATTGTGATGAATCGAACACCCATGGAATTCTGGTGTTGATCATGTTTTGCTCTAGGGAGAGGTTTAGTCAACGGATCTGCTATATTCAGGTCCGTATGTACTTTACAAATCTCTATGTCTCCATCTTGAACATTTTCACGAATGGAGTTGAAGCGACGCTTGATGTGCCTTGTCTTCTTGTGAAACCTGGGCTCCTTGGCAAGAGCAATAGCTCCAGTGTTGTCACAGAAGAGCTTGATCGGTCCCGACGCATTGGGTATGACTCCTAGGTCGGTGATGAACTCCTTCACCCATATTGCTTCATGTGCTGCCTCCGAGGCTGCCATGTACTCCGCTTCACATGTAGATCCCGCCACGACGCTTTGCTTGCAACTGCACCAGCTTACTGCCCCACCATTCAAAATATACACGTATCCGGTTTGTGACTTAGAGTCATCCAGATCTGTGTCGAAGCTAGCGTCGACGTAACCCTTTACGACGAGCTCTTCGTCACCTCCATAAATGAGAAACATTTCCTTAGTCCTTTTCAGGTACTTCAGGATATTCTTGACCGCTGTCCAGTGTTCCTTGCCGGGATTACTTTGGTACCTTCCTACCAAACTTACGGCAAGGTTTACATCAGGTCTGGTACACAGCATGGCATACATAATAGAACCTATGGCTGAGGCATAGGGGATGACACTCATCTCTTCTATCTCTTCTGCCGTGGTCGGACATTGAGCTGAGCTCAATTTCATACCTTGCAACACAGGCAAGAACCCCTTCTTAGACTGATCCATATTGAACTTCTTCAATATCTTATCAAGGTATGTGCTTTGTGAAAGACCTATGAGGCGTCTCGATCTATCTCTATAGATTTTGATGCCTAATATATAAGCAGCTTTTCCAAGGTCCTTCATTGAAAAACTCTTATTCAAGTAGGCCTTGATGCTGTCCAAAAGTTCTATATCATTTCCCATCAAAAGTATGTCATCTACATATAGTATGAGAAATGCTACAGAGCTCCCACTCACTTTCTTGTAAACACAGGCTTCTCCATAAGTCTGTGTAAACCCAAACGCTTTGATCATCTCATCAAAGCGAATGTTCCAACTCCGAGATGCTTGCACCAGCCCATAAATCGAGCGTTGGAGCTTGCATACCTTGTCAGCATTCTTAGGATCAACAAAACCTTCCGGCTGCATCATATACAATTCTTCCTTAAGGAAACCATTAAGGAATGCCGTTTTGACGTCCATTTGCCATATTTCATAATCATAGAATGCGGCAATTGCTAACATGATTCGGACGGACTTTAGCTTCGCTACTGGTGAGAAAGTCTCATCGTAGTCGACCCCTTGAACTTGTCGATAACCCTTAGCGACAAGTCGAGCTTTATAGATGGTCACATTACCATCCGCGTCTGTCTTCTTCTTAAAGATCCATTTATTCTCTATGGCTCGCCGTTCAACAGGCAAGTCAGTCAAAGTCCATACTTCGTTTTCATACATGGATCCTATCTCGGATTTCATGGCTTCTAGCCATTTGTCGAAATCCGGGCCCGCCATCGCTTCTTCATAGTTCGAAGGTTCACCGTTGTCTAACAACATGATTTCCAAGACAGGGTTGCCGTACCACTCTGTTGCGGAACGTGTCCTTGTGGACCTTCGAATTTCAGTAGGAGCTTGATCAGAAGTATCTTGATCATTATCATTAACTTCCTCTCTAGTCGGTACTGGCACCTCAGGAACATTTTCTTGAGTTGCGCCATTTGCCGGTTCAAGAGGTAATACTTCATCAAGCTCTACTTTCCCCCCACTTACTTCTTTCGAGAGAAACTCTTTCTCTAGAAAGGACCCATTCTTGGCAACAAAGATCTTGCCTTCGGATCTGAGGTAGAAGGTGTACCCAACAGTTTCTTTTGGGTATCCTATGAAGACGCACTTTTCCGATTTGGGTTCGAGCTTTTCAGGTTGAAGTTTCTTGACATAAGCATCGCATTCCCAAACTTTCAGAAACGACAACTTAGGTTTCTTACCAAACCATAATTCAAACGGTGTCGTCTCAACGGATTTCGACGGAGCCCTATTTAAAGTGAATGCGGCAGTCTCTAAAGCATAGCCCCAAAAAGATACCGGTAAATCAGTAAGAGACATCATAGACCGCACCATATCCAATAGAGTGCGATTACGACGTTCGGACACACCGTTACGCTGAGGTGTTCCAGGCGGCGTGAGTTGTGAAACTATTCCACATTTTCTTAAGTGTGTGCCAAACTCGTGACTCAAGTATTCTCCTCCACGATCTGATCGTAGAAACTTGATTTTCCTGTCACGTTGATTTTCAACCTCACTCTGAAATTCCTTGAACTTTTCAAAGGTTTCAGACTTGTGTTTCATTAAGTAGATATACCCATATCTACTTAATCATCAGTGAGCGTGAGAACATAACGATAGCCACCGCGAGCCTCAACACTCATTGGACCGCACACATCAGTATGTATGATTTCCAATAAGTCGGTTGCTCGCTCCATTGTTCCTGAGAACGGAGTCTTGGTCATCTTACCCATGAGGCATGGTTCGCATGAATCAAATGATTCATAATCAAGAGACTCTAAAAGTCCATCTGCATGGAGCTTCTTCATGCGTTTGACACCTATGTGACCAAGGCGGCAGTGCCACAAGTATGTGGTACTATCATTATCAACTTTACTCCTTTTGGTACTCACACTATGAATATGTGTAGCAATACGCTCGAGATTCATTAAGAATAAACCATTCACCATAGGAGCATGACCATAAAACATATCTCTCATATAAATGGAACAACCATTATTCTCAGATTTAAATGAGTAGCCATCTCGAATTAAACGAGATCCCGATACAATGTTCATGCTCAAAGCTGGCACTAAATAACAATTATTGAGGTTTAAAACTAATCCCGTAGGTAAATGTAGAGGCAGCGTGCCGACGGCGATCACATCAACCTTGGAACCATTCCCGACGCGCATCGTCACCTCGTCCTTCGCCAGTCTCCGTTTATTCCGCAGCTCCTGCTGTGAGTTACAAATATGAGCAACGGCACCGGTATCAAATACCCAGGAGTCACTACGAGTACTGGTAAGGTACACATCAATTACATGTATATCAAATATACCTTTGGTGTTGCCGGCCTTCTTGTCCGCTAAGTATTTAGGGCAGTTCCGCTTCCAGTGACCCTTCCCTTTGCAATAAAAGCACTCAGTCTCGGGCTTGGGTCCATTCTTTGGCTTCTTCCCGGCAGCTTTCTTGCCGGGCGCGGCAACCTCCTTGCCGTCCTTCTTGAAGTTCTTTTTACCCTTGCCTTTCTTGAACTTAGTGGTTTTATTGACCATCAACACTTGATGTTCCTTCTTGACTTCTACCTCCGCTGATTTCAGCATAGAGAACAACTCAGGAATGGTCTTTTGCATCCCCTGCATGTTGAAGTTCATCACAAAGCTCTTGTAGCTTGGTGGAAGCGACTGGAGGATTCTGTCAATGACCGCATCATCCGGGAGATTAACTCCCAGCTGAGACAAGCGGTTATGTAACCCAGACATAGTGAGTATGTGCTCACTGACAGAACTATTTTCCTCCATCTTACAGCTGAAGAACTTATCGGAGACTTCATATCTCTCGATCCGGGCATGAGCTTGAAAAACCATTTTCAGCTCTTCGAACATCTCGTATGCTCCATGTCTCTCAAAACGTTTTTGGAGCCCCGGCTCTAAGCTGTAAAGCATGCCGCACTGAGCAAGGGAGTAGTCATCAGCACGTGTCTGCCAAGCGTTCATAACGTCTTGGTTCTGTGGGACGGGAGCTTCACCTAGCGGTGCTTGTAGGACATAATCTTTCTTGGCAGCTATGAGGATGATCCTCAGGTTCCGGACCCAGTCCGTATAGTTGCTGCCATCGTCTTTTAGCTTGGTTTTCTCTAGGAACGCGTTGAAGTTGAGGACTACGTTGGCCATTTGATCTACAAGACATATTGCAAAGATTTTAGACTAAGTTCATGATAATTAAGTTCATCTAATCAAATTATTAATGAACTCCCACTTAGATCAGACATCCCTCTAGTCATCTAAGTATTACATGATCCGAGTCAACTAGGCCGTGTCCGATCATCACGTGAGACGGACTAGCCAACGTCGGTGAACATCTTCATGTTGATCGTATCTTTTATACGACTCATGCTCGACCTTTCGGTCTACTGTGTTCCGAGGCCATGTCTATACACATGCTAGGCTCGTCAAGTTAACCCTAAGTGTTTTGCATGTGTAAAACTGTCTTACACCCGTTGTATGTGAACGTAAGGATCCATCACACCCGATCATCACGGCGTGCTTAGAAACGACGAACTTTAGCAACGGTGCACAGTTAGGGGAGAACACTTCTTGATATTGTTATGAGGGATCATCTTATTTACTACCGTCATTCTAAGTAAACAAGATGCAAAAAACATGATAAACATCATATGCAATCAAATAATAAACGTGACATGATATGGCCAATATCACATAGCTCCTTTGATCTCCATCTTGGGGCTCCATGATCACCTTGTCACCGGCTTGACACCATGATCTCCATCATCATGATCTCCATCATCGTGTCTCCATGAGGTTGCTCGCCAACTATTACTTCTACTACTATGGCTAACGCGTTTAGCAATAAAGTAAAGTAATTTACATGGCGTCTCTCGATGACTCGCAGGTCATATAAAAGAATAAAGACAACTCCTATGGCTCCTGCCGGTTGTCATACTCATCGACATGCAAGTCGTGATTCCTATTACAATAGTATGAACATCTCATACATCACATATAGATCATTCATCATTCATCACAACTTTGGCCATATCATATCACAAACCACTTGCTGCAAAAACAAGTTAGACGTCCTCTAATTGTTGTTGCAAGTTTTACGTGGCTGAATTAGGGTTCTAGCAAGAACGTCTTCTTACCTACGTTAAAGCCACAACGTGATTTGTCAACTTCTATTTACCCTTCATAAGGACCCTGTTCATCGAATCCGCTCCAACTAAAGTGGGAGAGACAGACACCCGCCAGCCACCTTATGCAACTAGTGCATGTTAGTCGGTGGAACCGGTCTCACGTAAGCGTACGTGTAAGGTTGGTCCGGGCCGCTTCATCCCACAATACTGCTGAAGCAAGAAAAGACTAGTAATGGCAAGAAAGTTGACAAACCTACGCCCACAACTAATTGTGTTCTACTCGCGCAAGAAGAACAACGCATAGACCTAGCTCATGATGCCACTGTTGGGGAACGTTGCAGAAAACAAAAATTTTCCTACTCGTTTCACCAAGATCATCTAGGAGTTCATCTAGCAACGAGTCATCGGATGCATCTACATACCTTTGTAGATGGCGCACGGAAGCGTTCAAAAGAACGGTGATGATGTAGTCGTACTCGACGTGATCCAAATCACCGATGACCAGCGCCGAACGGACGGCACCTCCGCGTTCAACACACGTACGGGACGGGAGACGTCTTCTCCTTATTGATCCAGCAAGGGGGAAGGAGAGGTTGATGAAGATCCAGCAGCACGACGGCGTGGTGGTGGATGCAGGGCGTCACAGAAGCAGGGCTTCGCCAAGACTACAAGGGAGAGACGTAACGGGGAGAGATGGAGGCGCCAGGGGCTGGTATGAAATCCCTCCTCTCCCCCCCACTATATATAGGGGTGCCATGGGGGGGGGCGCCGGCCCTAGTAGATGAGATCTACTAGGGGGGCGGCGGCCAAGGGGAGGATTCCCTCCCCCCCAAGGCACCTAGGGGTGCCTTCCACCACATGGACTCTTCCATGGTGGAACCCTAGGCGCATGGGCCTATAGGGGCTGGCGCCCCAGCCCACTATGGGCTGGGTTCCATCCTATTTCAGCCCATGGGGCCCTCCGGGATAGGTGGCCCCACCCGGTGGACCCCCGGGACCCTTCCGGTGGTCCCGGTACAATACCGATAACCCCGAAACTTGTCCCGATGCCCGAAACAACACTTCCTATATACAATTCTTTACCTCCGGACCATTCCGGAACTCCTCGTGACGTCCGGGATCTCATCCGGGACTCCGAACAACATTCGGGTTTCTGCATATACATATCTTCACAACCCTAGCGTCACCGAACCTTAAGTGTGTAGACCCTACGGGTTCGGGAGACAAGCAGACATGACCGAGACGACTCTCCAGTCAATAACCAACAGCAGGATCTGGATACCCATGTTGGCTCCCACATGCTCCACGATGATCTCATCGGATGAACCACGATGTCGAGGATTCAATCAATCCCGTAGGCAATTCCCTTTGTCAATCGATATGTTACTTGCCCGAGATTCGATCGTCGGTATCCCAATACCTCGTTCAATCTCGTTACCGGCAAGTCACTTTACTCGTACCGTAATGCATGATCCCGTGACCAGACACTTGGTCACTTTGAGCTCAATATGATGATGCATTACCGAGTGGGCCCAGCGATACCTCTCCGTCATACGGAGTGACAAATCCCAGTCTTGATTCATGTCAACCCAACAGACACTTTCGGAGATACCCGTAGTCTACCTTTATAGTCACCCAGTTACGTTGTGACGTTTGGTATACCCAAAGCACTCCTACGGTATCCAGGAGTTACACGATCTCATGGTCTAAGGAAAAGATACTTTGACATTGGAAAACTCTAGCAAACGAACTATACGATCTTGTGCTATGTTTAGGATTGGGTCTTGTCCATCACATCATTCTCCTAATGATGTGATCTCGTTATCAATGACATCCAATGTCCATAGTCAGGAAACCATGACTATCTGTTGATCAACGAGCTAGTCAACTAGAGGCTTACTAGGGACATGTTGGTGTCTGTTATTCACACATGTATTACGATTTCCGGATAACACAATTATAGCATGAATAAAGACAATTATCATGAACAAGGAAATATAATAATAATGCTTTTATTATTGCCTCTAGGGCATATTTCCAACACGTGATAGTTCAGTTAAATGGTTTAGAGTTGAGGTACCGAAGACGTTTTGAAACGTCGCAAAACATATGAGATGTTTCGGGGGCTGAAATTGGGATTTTAGGCTCGTGCCCACGTCAAGAGGTATAAGACCTCCGACGATTTTCTTAACCTGCAAACTAAGGGAGAAAAGCTCAATTGTTGAGCTTGTGCTCAGATTGTCTGAGTACAACAATCATTTGAATCGAGTGGGAGTCGATCTTCCAGATGAGATAGTGATGTTTCTCCGAAGTCATTACCACCAAGCTGCTAGAGCTTCGTGATGAACTATAATATATCAGGGACATATATGATGATCCTTGAGATATTCGCGATGTTTGACACCACAAAAGTAGCAATCAAGAAGGAGCATCAATTGTTGATGGTTGGTGAAACCACTAGTTTCAAGAAGGGCAAGGGCAAAAAGGATAATTCATGAAATGGCAAATCAGCTGCTGCTCTAGTGAAGAAACCCAAGGTTGAACCCAAACCCGAGACTAAGTGCTTCTGTAATAAGGGGAACAGCCACTGGAGCAGAATTACCCTAGATACTTGATAGATGAGAAGGCTGGCAAGGTCGATAGAAGTATATTGGATATACATTATGTTAATGTGTACTTTACTAGTACTCCTAGTAGCATCATGGTATTAGATACCGGTTCGGTTGCTAAATGTTAGTAAACTCGAAATAAAAGGCTGCGGAGTAAACGGAGACTAGCTAAAGGTGAGCTGGCAATATGTGTTGGAAGTTTTTCCAAGCTTGATGTGATCAAGCATCGCACGCTCCCACTACCATCGAGACTGGTGTTTGCGTTGAGCATAGACATGAGTGGATTATGTCTATCGCAATACAGTTATTCATTTAAGGAGAATAATGGTTACTCTGTTTATTTGAATAATACCTTCAATGGTCTTGCACCTAAAATGAATGGTTTATTGAATCTCGATCGTAGTGATACACATTTTCATGCCAAAAGATATAAGATAGTAATGATAGTATCACCTACTTGTGGCACTGCCACGTAAGTCATATCGGTATAAAACGCATGAAGAAGCTCCATGTTGATGGATCTTTGGGCTCACTCGTTTTGAAAAGTTTGAGACATGCGAACCATGTCTATTGGTGTATATGCATGAAGAAACTCCATGCAAATGGACCGTTTGGACTCACTTGATTTCGAATCACTTGAGACAAGCAAATCATACCACATGGGCAAGATGACTGAAAGCCTCGTTTTCAGTAAAATGGAACTAGAAAGCAACTTGTTGGAAGTAATACATTTTGATGTGTGCAGTCCAATGAGTGCTGAGGCGTGTAGTGGATATCGTTATGTTCTTACTTCACAGATGATTTGAGTAGATGTTGAGTACATTTACTTGATGAATCACGAGTCTGAATTATTGAAAGGTTCAAGTAATTTCAGGGTGAAGTTGAAAGATCATCGTGACAAGAGGATAAAATATCTATGATATGGTCATAGAGATGAATATCTGAATTACAAGTTTGGCACAGAATTAAGACATTGTGGAAATTGTTTCACAACTAATACAGCCTGAAACACCATAGTATGATGGTGTGTCCGAACATCATAACTGCACCCTATTGGATATGATGCATACCATGATGTCTCTTATCGAATTACCACGATAGTTTATGGGTTAGGCATTAGAGACAACCACATTCACTTTTAATAGGGCACCACGTAATTCCGATGAGATGACACCGTATGAACTATGGTTTAGAGAAACCTAAGATGTCATTTCTTAAAAGTTTGGGGCTGCGACGCTTATGTGAAAAAAGTTTCAGGATGATAAGCTCGAACCCAAAGCGGATAAATGCATCTTCATAGGACACCCAAAACAGTTGGGTATACCTCATGTCTCAGATCCGAAAGCAATAAGGGATTGTTTCTAGAATCGGGTCCTTTCTCGAGGAAAAAGTTTCTCTCGAAAGAATTGAGTGGGAGGATGGTGGAGACTTGATGAGGTTATTGAACCGTCTCTTCAACTAGTGTGTGGCAGGGCACAGGGAGTTGTTCCTGTGGCACCTACACCAATTGAAGTGGAAGCTTATGATAGTGATCATGAAACTTCAGATCAAGTCACTACCAAACCTCGTGGGATGAAAAGGATGCGTACTACTTCAGAGTGGTACATAATCCTGTCTTGGAAGTCATGTTGCTAGACAACAATGAACCTATGAGCTATGGAGAAGCGATGGTGGGCCTGGATTCCAAAATGGCTCGAGGCCATATAATCCGAGAGAGGATCCATATATGAAAACAAAGTGTAGACTTTGGAAGAACTACTTGATGGTCGTAAGGCTGTTAGGTACACATGGATTTTAAAAGGAAGACGGACAATGATGGTAAGTATCACCATTAAGAAAGCTCGACTTGTTGTTAAGATGTTTTCCGACAAGTTCAAGGAGTTGACTACGATGAGACTTTCTCACTCGTAGCGATGCTAAGAGTCTGTTGGAATTATATTAGCGATTACTGCATTATTTATGAAATCTTGCAGATAGGATGTCAAAACATTGTTTCCTCGACGATTTTCTTGAGGAAAGGTTGTATGTGATACAACCGGAAGGTTTTGTCAATCCTGAAAGATGCTAATAAGTATGCAAAGCTCCAACAATCCTTCTAAGGACTGGAGTAAGCATCTCGGAGTTGGAATGTATGCTTTGATGAGATGATCAAAGATTTTGGGTGTATACAAAGTTTATGAGAAACTTGTATTTCCAAAGAAGTGAGTGGGAGCACTATAGAATTTCTGATGAATATATGTTGTTGACATATTATTGATCAGAAATGACGTAGAATTTCTGGAAAGCATATAGGGTTATTTGGAAAGTGTTTTTCAATGGAAAGCCTGGATTAAGCTACTTGAACATTGAGCATCAAGATCTATAAGGATATACCAAAACGCTTAATGGTACTTTCAAATGAGCACATACCTTGACATGATCTTGAAGGTGTTCAAGATGGATCAGTCAAAGAAGGAGTTCTTGCCTAAGTTGTAAGGTATGAAGTTAAGACTTAAAGCTCGACCACGGCAGAAGAAAGAGGAAGGACGAAGGTCGTCCCCTATGCTTTTGTCATAGGCTCTATACGGTATGCCATGCTGAGTACCGCACCTGATGTGTGCTTTGCCAAATATTTGGCAAGAGGGTACAAAGGTGATCATGGGGATGTGACCTTGAGTGTTAATCACATATCGATGTGAACTGGATTATTGACTCTAGTGCAAGTGGGAGACTGTTAGAAATATGCCCTAGAGGCAATAATAAATTGGTTATTATTATATTTCCTTGTTCATGATAATCGTTTATTATCCATGCTAGAATTGTATTGATAGGAAACTCAGATACATGTGTGGATACATAGATAACACCATGTCCCTAGTAAGCCTCTAGTTGACTAGCTCGTTGATCAATAGATGGTTACGGTTTCCTGACCATGGACATTGGATGTCGTTGATAACGGGATCACATCATTAGGAGAATGATGTGATGGACAAGACCCAATCCTAAGCCTAGCACAAGATCATGTAGTTCGTATGCTAAAGCTTTTCTAATGTCAAGTATCATTTCCTTAGACCATGAGCTTGTGCAACTCTCGGATACCGTAGGAGTGCTTTGGGTGTGCCAAACGTCACAACGTAACTGGGTGGCTATAAAGGTACACTACAGGTCTCTCCGAAAGTGTTTGTTGGGTTGGCACGAATCGAGACTGGGATTTGTCACTCCGTGTAAACGGAGAGGTATCTCTGGGCCCACTCGGTAGGACATCATCATAATGTGCACAATGTGATCAAGGAGTTGATCAGGGGATGATGTGTTACGGAACGAGTAAAGAGACTTGCCGGTAACGAGATTGAACAAGGTATCGGGATACCGACAATCGAATCTCGGGCAAGTATCGTACCGATAGACAAAGGGAATTGTATACGGGATTGATTAAGTCCTTGACATCGTGTTTCATCCGATGAGATCATCGTGGAGCATGTGGGAGCCAACATGGGTATCTAGATCCCGCTGTTGGTTATTGACCGGAGAGTTGTCTCGGCCATGTCTGCATGACTTCCGAACCCGTAGGGTCTACACACTTAAGGTTCGATGACGCTAGGGTTATAGGGAAAGTATGTACGCGGTTACCGAATGTTGTTCGGAGTCCCGGATGAGATCCCGGACGTCACGAGGAGTTCCGGAATGGTCCGGAGGTAAAGATTGATATATAGGAAGTATGGTTTTGGCCACCGGAAGTGTTCCGGGCATCACCGGTAGTGTACCGGGACCACCGGAGGGGTCCGGGGGTCCACCAGGTGGGGCCACCAGCCCCGGAGGCCTACATGGGCCAATAGTGGGAAGGGACCAGCCCCTAGATGGGCTGGGGCGCCTCCCACCAAGGCCCAAGGCGCAAGAGAGAGTGGAAGGGGGCAAACCCTAGGCTCAGATGGGCCTAAGGCCCACCTAGTGGTGCGCCCCCCTCTCTGCCCCCTTGGCCGCCCCCCTAGATGGGATCTAGGGCTGGTCGCCACCCCTAGGGGTGGAAACCTAGGTGGGGGCGCAGCCCCTCCCCTCCCCCTATATATACTTAAGGTTTTGGGCTGCCAGAGACACGATTCAATCTCCCTGTTGGCGCAGCCCTACCCCTCTCCCTCCTCATCTCTCGTAGTGCTTGGCGAAGCCCTGCTGGAGTCCCGCGCTCCTCCACCACCACCACGCCGTCGTGCTGCTGCTGGATGGAGTCTTCCCAACCTCTCCTTCTCCCCTTGCTGGATCAAGGCGTAGGAGACGTCATCGGGCTGTACGTGTGTTGAACACGGAGGTGCCGTCCGTTCGGCACTAGGATCATCGGTGATTTGGATCACGACGAGTACGACTCCATCAACCCCGTTCACTTGAACGCTTCCGCTTAGCGATCTACAAGGGTATGTAGATGCACTCTCCTTCCCTCGTTGCTAGATTACTCCATAGATTGATCTTGGTGATGCGTAGAAAATTTTGAATTTCTGCTACATTCCCCAACAGTAGACTCGCTCGTCAATGAGATCATCGGGCACTCCGTATGCAAGCATTCGGATGGCTGTAGTGCATTTCTGATAAGAGGAGAAGCCAATCTTTTCAAGGGTATCCTCTTTGTATTCGAAATATTATCGTAGCCGACCACCCCCTCTGTAATACGGTTGAAAAGATGTCTACTCATACGGAAACGGCGGCGAAATTTCTGATGTTTGAACAACGGGTTCGTTGTGTCAAAGTAGTCCTTCCAAAGAAGGAAATGCCCGCTCTCTCGGTTGGGATTCAAAGCCGGAAGGTGCCCTGGAATGGAGCGACGAAACACCGGCCGCTGGCTATTGAGGTGGTGATGGACCAACACGGCAGCCAAGATCTCCTCCTCATCATCGGACGAGGAATCATCGAAGTCGCAAAGAAAATTGTGGAAAAAGAACTCGTCGGCGGAGTCCATTTTGTACCTTGGCAAACTGTCAGACAACTTGCGGGCGTCGATGAAGGAGTCGGCCGGTGAAGGGAGTCGCGCCGCCCTCGGACCAGCAACCTGCCCTGGCGGAGTCAAATGAGCGTGCCGGTGTCAGGACGAAGGAGCTGGCCGGGTCGGCGAGGCGGCTTCTTGGTCGCGGCTGTGTCGGGGAGTTGGGGTGGGAAGCTTTCGGATCCACGGCGGCAAGACGACGGTGGCGACGACGTGGGAGGTGGTGGCGTCGTAGGGGTGGATGTTGTGGCACCGGCAACCGGCAGAGGCACCGGAAAAATGGGCGGCGGCGTCGGTGACGAAGGAGGCGGGCGAGGGTTTGCTGTTGGAATGGGAGAGGATGGCCAATGTGTCACCGACCAGCGGGCCAGGGGGAGGAGTAGGCGGGCGGCGGCGTCGGTGACGAAGGAGGCGGGTGAGGGTTTGCTGTTGGAATGGGAGAGGATGGCCAATGTGTCATCGGCCAGCGGGCCAGGGGGAGGAGTAGGCGGGCGGGCGCGCGCGTCCTTCAGGTGTCCGCGCCGACATAAATCCGGCTTAAAAATGGATCAAGAATGAATCAGCAGACGGACGAAAAGCGGACACGTGTCTGTTTGGATCGACGCGTTGGGTCGAATTTTCTGTCCGCGCCGACTCTAACGGACACGCGTGACGAATCGGGGCGTTGAAGTTGCTCTAACCATGCACATAATCACATTTCTAATGCTTCACCGAGCGAAAATGCGCGGCATCGAGGAAGGAATCATGGGCGCTCGAGCAAAACCCGTGGCCGGGTGCGTGACAGGCCAGGCGAGCCTGCGCGAACAAGTAGGCCGCGACAAGAGCTTCTGCCGGAACCGCTCCTAGGGCCGGGGGGTAGCACGCGTCACGCCATCGGGCGTTGGCTTTATCCGTCATCGGGACCATGGGACCTGACTGACTGCCTCAGAACCTTCTTTGTTTGTTCACCAAATCTGTCTGTTTATTACTCTTTGACATTGGGTCCCGAACGTTGGAGCACAACAGACTGGCAGTCGCAGCGTTTAATTCCATTTCTTTACGGGTTCTATCCTGAGAGGTTCTGACATTTGTGTCGCGGTGTAGCAGTGAGATCAGTGGGAGGCAGCGTGACATCTGATGATGAGCGAAGCTGGCAGCGCGGGAGTTACGGACGGTAAAACCCGTGACCGTCTGTAGTACCGTCAAAAACTTGCAGTAGATAGAACATCTGATTAGAAACCTCTGTTATCATTTGGACGACTTGATGGTCTAGAAGATTTTTGTTTGCGCAAACAGAAGGCCGGATTTGGGGTTAAGCTACAAGAGTAGGCGGGTACAGGTTCGGTGGTGATGATGATTCAGAGCCCCATCCAGAATAAATGAGACCTCAGGCTAACTAACTCGACGTGGGTCTCTGCTGTCACGAGTGGGGCGGAAAGAAGAGAGAAATCGATCGTAAAAGGAGTACTCCTACTCATCATCACAACTAAAACTTTCGCGCTGGATATTAATCGCCGCTCACCTCCACTGGAACTTGTATTGCAGTAGGTCAGGGCGATGCACTCGCTCCTTTTCCGCACGAACGAAAAGTCTCAGAAAATACACCCATGATGAGAATACCAACTCTCCGGCCCAGCTAACCCCACGACCTGTATTTCTATAGCTGGAGCAGTCGGCTCATCTACTCCGTGCACGCAGCAACAGCAAAAGCGTGAGGAGGAGCGCGCGCGGCCGGACCAGCAGCGGAAGGTGTCACGCCGATCCGGCCTCTTTATTGTTCGCACGCCTTCCCTCCACCGTTGGCGCTCCTCCCGCCCGCCCCTCTCTCTCAAAAGTAAACCCCTCCCTCCGTCCTCTTCCTCCTGCTCAGAACAGAACCCAACGGTCACTCACTCTTCCCCATCGACCAGCCAGCCAGCCACCCCACGCTTTCCCAAGCCTCCGTCTGCCACTGCTTCCCATCGCTCCACACCCGAGACCACCGAGACGCCAAAAGGAGGCGCACGGAAACGCTCGACTCACCACACGCGCGCGCGCGCGCCAATTTCTTTGCCCCTCGATCGCCGCCCGCGGAGCATAACCCGGCCGCCGGCCGAGGGAGGCAGCGGCAACGACGACACCCATCACAAGTACGGGCGCGCGAGTCAGATCTGCCACGCACGCGCGGCTGCTGGGGCTGGGTGCGATGGGGAGCGGGGAGGAGGAGAGGGGCGGCGTGAGCGAGACCGCCTTCACGGACTCGGCCGACGGGAGCAGCTCCAGCTCCGACGCCGCCTCCACCGACGACTGGCCCGCCCTCGCGCTCGCTGCGCCCAAGAAGACGCCGCCCTGCAGCGGCGTCCCCGACGCCGAGATGGCCGGCAAGCTGAAGCGCAGAGCTGGCCCAGGTACACGCGCTTCTCACTTGTCTACCATCAGAGGGGAAGCAAGTCAGCAACAATGTAGGCACTGGTGCTAATGCTAATGTGTGCAGAGACGGAGATGATGAAGGAGCGGTTCGCGAAGCTGCTCCTCGGCGAGGACATGTCCGGGAGCGGCAAGGGCGTCTGCACCGCGCTCGCCATCGCCAACGCCATCACCAACCTCTGCGGTCAGTATGCCATCCTTGCTTCATTCCTCCGTGATTTCTTTCTTTCTTTCCACAGTAGGAGAGAGTTGTCAGCGAGTGGTTTGCGCAGCCACCATCTTCGGGCAGCTGTGGAGGCTGGAGCCGCTGCCGCCGGAGAAGGCGGCCATGTGGCGGCGGGAGATGGACTGGCTGCTCTGCATCAGCGACCACATCGTCGAGCTCGTCCCCACCTGGCAGTCCTTCCCCGACGGAACCAGGCTCGAGGTACCACCAACCGGCACCTAAACATTTCAACCAGCGCCTGCGATTTTCTTTTCAGCGTACGGGCGCAGGCTAGGCGGACCGAGCACGAGCCGTAGGCCGGCAGGAATCACGAGCACGGTGGATCAAATGTCTTCGCCTGTCAGTACTCCCGGGTGAATGTACATTTGATTATTGAGCACCGCCAGAGCACGGGAACGGTCTATGATGTCGACTTTAGTAGCACATGGACCGCTAGAAAATCGCTATTAAGCACGCATTTAGCAGCCATGGCACCCACGTAAACGGAGCGAAATGTTAGGTGCGCTGATGATTTTTCTGATGGAAACTTTGCGGTTGTGGTGCCATGCTGCTGTGCTCGCGAAATTTGTTGGAGATGAGAGCAGCTGCCCGTGCTGTCTTGATTATCTGACAGCAAATGGTAGCAGTTTAGTTAAAAGCGCCCGATAGGAGATGCCATGCTGCTGATACGAGGTATTTGCCGGAGTACAATGGTACACAACACAGACAGAGGACTCCACAACGGTAACGAAACAAAAAAAGGGAAATTTAAGACAGAACATATTGTGAATGATAGTCTACTGGCTAATGAAATCAAACCAAATCTACAGTTGCGTCCTTCTCTCCTACTCCCTCCGTTTCAAATTACTCGTCGCAGAAATGGATGAGAACTAAAATACATCTAGATACATCCATACCTGCGAAAAGTAATTCGAAACGGAGGGAGTAGTCAGTACGGAGTCCACTGAGACCAAACAGTTGCGTACCATGCGATCGCCCTTTGACAGAGTGGATCGGCGTGCTCCTAAGGCATAAGGAATAGTGACGGGTGACCTACTGGCTTACTGCATATGCATTACAGATCAAACATGAATTGCGATTTATTGATTCTTAGCGATGAAATGACTGACAAGGCGCAAATGTGGCGACTCGTTGATGAAGTTCAGCCTTCGCCTCTAAGCAACTGACATTTTTTTTTTTGAAACGAGGCAAAAGATTTGCCATTTTCATTGAAAAGCGAATGACTTGTAGGTTTTCTGGATCCTTCCTTTCAGATCATGACAAGCAGGCCACGGTCAGATCTGTACATCAATCTGCCAGCGCTTCGGAAGCTAGACCATATGCTCCTTGTAAGTTTTTCGCAGATGTAGTAAATTCACTGCACAGCCAATCTGAAAAATTCAGCAGCTTCTGATAACATGGAAATTTGACAGGAAATCCTGGACAGCTTCAGGGACACAGAGTTTTGGTACGTCGACCAAGGGATATGCGCGGCGGACTGCGATGGCTCCGCCTCGTTCCGGGCGGCCTTCCACCGCCGCGACGACAAATGGTGGCTGCCGGTGCCCCGGGTGCCACCCGGGGGCCTCCGCGACAAGACGAGGAAGCAGTTGCAGCACAAGCGCGACTGCGCGAACCAGATCCTCAAGGCTGCCATGGCCATCAACAGCAACGCCTTGGCAGAGATGGATGTCCCCGAATCATACCTCGACTCTCTGCCAAAGGTATCACCACCATGATCTAGCCTCAGCGTGCAATATTCATTAATGTCAGTAGTAATGTCTCTTGCTCACAACTTGGTGGTGCAATTTTGTGTGGTAGAACGGGAGGGCGACCTTGGGCGACGTGATATACCGCTACATAACGTCGGATCACTTCTCCCCCGAGTGCCTTCTCGACAGCCTAGACCTGTCGACGGAGTACCAGGCCCTGGAGATTGCCAGCCGTGTCGAGGCGTCGGTCCACGTGTGGCGCCGCAGGGTGCCCGCGAAACCGGTGAACGGCTTAGGCCGCACCGCCAGCGCCAGCGCAAGGTCATGGAGCATGGTGAGGGACATGTTAATGGATTCGGAGAAGAGGGAGCTGCTCGCGGAGCGGGCTGAGGGCCTCTTGATATGCCTGAAGCAGAGGTTCCCTGCCCTGACGCAGACAAGCCTGGACATGAGCAAAATTCAGTACAACAAGGTCGGCTTGTTGTGCAAGTCTGTGTCCCTTTGTATGTCTTTCCACCCATTTGCCTGTCAAACAACTGAATTCATTCACCCTACTGCGTGGTGAACAATTTTCAGGATGTGGGCAAGTCGATCCTGGAGAGCTACTCGAGGGTTCTGGAGAGCCTGGCGTCGAACATCGTGGCGCGCATCGACGACCTTCTCAACATCGACGAGCTGAACAGGCACGTGGAGCAGCTGTCGTCGGGTGAAGCTGACCTGAAGATGGCCTGCGGCAGGGCCGTGGTGCCACCCTACCAGCAGGTGCCTGCCCCGGGCACGCCGTTTGTGACGTCCTACGCCACGCCTAGCTTCTCCCCGGGGCGGCTGTCGAGCCCGAGGACCTTGGTCGGTGCCGGCAGACGGTCTCAGGGCAACAGGGCTGCCGCCGCTGCCGCGAAGAAGGCCTTGACGGACCATCTCGGCCCGTCGGAGGTCAGGGGGATGATCATCGTGAACCGGAGCACGATGGTCGATGTCTCGACGACCACGGATCTGTGAGGCTGGGCCGGTGGACGGCTCGTAGAATTGCCGAGGACCAGCCTGCCGGTCTCTCTGTGCATAAGTGTGTCCTTCATTTGTGCTTACGTTCTTACTGTATTTTTAACTCTTAGTGCTTAGCTATGGAGTACCGCTGCTGCTTCTTTTTGCGAGAAGAAGCTGCTATGTATTGTTCCGTGCCAAAAAAGAAGAATGAAAAAGAAAAACGAAGCGTCCTGCTCTTTGCAGACCTCGTGATCAGATATTACCATAATCTGAAAGTTCAGTTTGCTTGCTAAATCAGGTGGAATTACCTGCAGCAGTTAGTTGGATTTGTACGGAGGGACTCCAGTTAAAAGTGAATACCTGCAGCTTCTACTGCCGTTTCAGGTACCTGAAGAACCGGAAAGGCAGTGTGGCTTGGTTCTCGCGTTTTCAAGAACTCCGGCCAGTGATCGCACCGCCGACGTACCCGCAATGATGGCGAGCCGAATCTTTTCCATCGCAAGGCCATACGTGGCTGGTCTCCAGAGACCGCAGAGAAATTTCCATGGCCGTTCATCCTGCCACCAGTGTAGTGGAGTGCAGTAGGTAGTGCTCGAAATGGCATCGCGGAGAGAGCTCAGTGCATGCGCGGGGCCAAAAGAGAAGAGATAAACGGTAGTGGAGTGCGTCCTCCACTTCGGGCCTTTCACACCATGGCCGTGGCGAAATCTTCAAGCAGAGCATCGATGGCGTCCCTCGACCCTCCGCACCGGAGCGCTGTATATATAGCCCGGACGGGACGTCGAGACAGACATCATCGGAGTGCGGCACGGGTGCATACAGAGAGGCTAGAGAAGAAGAGAGGAGTGAGGTGCAGCCAAGAGAAAAGAGATGGAGACCAAGGCGGCAAGGTGCCTCTGCTTGCTGGCGATGCTCCTGGTGGCCGGGCTCGGGGCGGCGCGCGGCGCCGGGGAGTGCGGCCGCGTGCCGGCGGACAGGATGGCGCTCAAGCTGGCGCCGTGCGCGGCGGCCACGCAGAACCCCCGGGCCGCGGTGGCGCCCGGCTGCTGCGCGCAGATACGCAGCATCGGGCGCAGCCCCAAGTGCCTGTGCGCCGTCATGCTGTCCAGCACCGCGCGCCAGGCCGGCGTCAAGCCCGCCGTCGCCATGACCATCCCCAAGCGCTGCGCCATCGCCAACCGCCCCATCGGCTACAAATGCGGCCGTAAGTTCATTTGTTCTGATGCTCGGTCGTTTCCTCTGTAGCTACTCTGTCCCTTGGAGCCATCATTGTTTGCCTTGCTCTGCTTTTGCTGTGCAGCATACACCCTGCCATGAGGAGCAGATGTGGTGGAACTGGAAGATCTTTCCAACTCTTGGAACTTCTGGAAGAGCAGATGGGACACACCTGATGCCATCTTTGCCATGTGGAACTTTTACTTGAATCTTTTATGAATAAATAATGTGGTTGTAATGCCTCTGTTGGAATAATATAAAGTACCTCTGCAAATCTTACGGTATATTGACAAGAACACTTTCCAAACTTATATATGAAGTTCCAACAGTACAGTTTTAACAGTACAATGTAAATGATCTCTGCTTCTCCAGCGCTTCTGGTCTGGAGAGAGGATCAGAGGGTACAAGCAGGACAGGTTTGATACTATGTATAGGAGTCAGAGACCAGGCTGCCCAGGTTGGGCGGGATGGCCTCAGGACCCTTTATGCAACCTGACACCAAGTTCTAGGTACTTGTAGGTTCATTACATTTCACAGCTAAAGCACAAGCTATGGAATAAGAAGGTAAAGGCACACACACGCACACACAGCATCTGCCCAGGAGTGATGATGCGTCCAAATACTGCCACCACTGATGAGCGAATGTTTTCTCCACTATGTAAGGTATATAACTGCTATCAAGGAAATTAGGTTCAACACCTCTCCCCCTTCGATTTCCTGCCAACAGCGGTGAAACAGAACGGTGAGGAAACGATCAAACCAATGATGCAATGGCGATGATTTAGGTAAATAAAAATCATCACCAGGAGACACAAAACATTCTGCAGCTTAACTAGGTCTGATAGGTTCTGACTATGTTGCCATCACTGGGGCTCTAGGGAACCTTGGTTCAAAATCAGGATTCACAAGTTGCTTAAAATGTCTTTTTTTAGAAATTCAGTACTGTTCTACGATAATACAAAAATATGACTATCCTCAAGAGTGATTTACACTACGGCCTAAGCAGTATCCTCTTTTGGAATAATTCTGTTTCTAAAGACGAAAGTAATGGTATAGCAAGCAATACAACTTGATGGAACATTCGCGCAAGTGGTGAGCATACTTGTGCTGTTGCTTCCTCACCCAAAGTGAACTGGATACAACGCTAGGTCCTCAGACTACATTTAAGGCAACTAATTGTTTGACCCTAAACTCCCTAAAGATAGTGATTAAGACATAAGAAGTAGGGCGTTAACTACGGTTTTTACCCAGGACATTGCTTTTCTTCCCGGTGACCTTTGTTATCTTATCTCAACCACAACTACATCATTGTACTGTACACCAACCCCACAGCTAGTTACCTAGAGAAAAATAATTCGCCATTGACGTTAAAGCCTTGACACTGGCAACACAGGTGAATAAACAAAATTTCTTCATCGTATATGATGATATTATAAATAGGAATGGAAGAGAAGAAATATACTCTCTGAAGAGCTGGGAGAAGAATTTGGGTTTGGGCAAATTTCACACGAAAAATTAGGTGAGAGTGAAATATTTCATATCACTAATAACTAAATTCCATCCCATATTAAGCTTTGAGTAATTCAAAGTTTACTACTGTACATATTAACTATTCTGACTTCTGAAACAAAGTATGCGAGAATATGTTCACTTTCTGATAAAGAACAGCATCTGTGAACACGATAACTGATGCAGAGGCGAAGTGAGCAAAAGTGGATATCAGTTGCTCAGGTGGGCATACACCCCCTATCGCTTTCCAGAAAATTATCGATTGCCTATGTAAGCTGAATAATATATAGCATATCACACGTAAGCAGAGAGCAAGACCAAACCATAATAATGTAACCAATGTCCAATAGTAAGGTCCTTGTTTAGTCGTTTTTACCTTGTTCGTAAAGGGAGAGGACACCAAGCTCTTGCTTAGTAGTAAAACGAGCCTGGAAACAAAATAAATAAATACATCAGTCAACCATATAACTCAGTCATAACATATGTCCGAATATACAACAACACTATACCTTGCCACCAATCGCCATGAGAATCTGCGACAGGATCCTTCTTATCCACCTTGTACTGAAATGAACAAAAAAGTGTTTAAAACCTTGGTTGCCTAAAGTGCTGATTAAAAAAAAGTGAAAGTACTTATGAATTATAAGCATGAGTTATGCTTTTTGTTTAGCAATTTCTTACATCACTGTATTCCGCAGCTTGCTTGGGCGCAGAGCAGCCATAATATTCTCGGCCACCATAGTGCACAGAAGAACCAAAACAAGACGATGTACCAACCGAGTCATACTTGTTATCCTTGGTATATGTTGTGCGGCCCCTAGCAGGACTCCACTGGGATTTACCATCTGTAAGACAAATAAATATGTTAGTTATTTTTCTGTCGTTGCATTTCTCAGTGATTCAAACCAAGCAAGATAGATCACCAAGACGATATTACTTTATGAAAGAAACAACCAATAATGTGTTGACATGACTATCGGCAGAGTTTAGCGCTTAGGGTCGTGGCGTTTATTCTGATTGAAACTGACCTACTCGTAGGTTTGTCTATAACTTTTTCCTTCAATTATATAATGCATAAAGATGCAAGGCTTTTGCACTTTCTCAAAGATTTTTTTTGTGGGGACAAGAATAAGAAATAGAAACTTCTTTTTTTTAGAACAGAAATAGAATTTTCTGGTTGATTGAAGATAGCCAACATGTACACGCTGTACTTAACCTTGTGCAAGTATGAAAATTACAACCAAAGATCAAAGCTCCAAAGTTTCAAAACTTATCGGTCAGTGAAATTTCATCTCTTCTCCTTTAGAAAGTAAAGGTGGGTGGGCTTTGCTGATCAACTGATGCGGGCAAGAGTTATACATGCTTTAAGTGCTTTTGTGATTTTCTTTTGAGGGATTAAATGTTTTTGAGTTTGGAAATTTTCCAACGCTTCCTCGGCACCAAGTAACCTGCTGTTTCTTGAAAGAGAAGACAGTTCATTGATATAGATGTGTGACGTACTATTCCGTTCCATTTCCACAGTACGTAGTACCGGAATGGCAAAAAGGAGAATATGAGACGAGACGAGACGAGAGGAGGGAGTTGTGCAACTACCTGTCATGCTGGCCTGAGCATTGCCGTTCTGCCCCTTGAAAAGAATGGCGTACAAGTCCTGCTCTTTGCCGTTTACCTTGAAAACAAGACAAAAACGGGAAACGTCCAAATTAGATGGCAACATCACAATATGAATCCTTCGCCCGTAAGAAAACATCGCAGCATGAATCCCCCAAATTAATAAGGCTTATTACGGCGGGGATACTGTAAGATAATCGGTGTCCACTTGGAGAGACGGGCGTATCTAGATCAAAAGTCTACCAAAATTCTCGCATATTCAGTCCAACAGACGGCGGCTCATATACGAAAACTAAAATCATCGCGCGAACGAGGAAGGATTAAGAACAAGACGAATCCGATCTACTCCGGCGTCTGCTCCGCCGCAATCCCGCGAGAGATCACGTCGGGCGGCAGCGCAGGCGCCGGCCGAGACACAGAGACATAACACCGAACAGGGAGAAGGCGTGAGGAAAGAGACGGGTACCCCGTGCGGCGCCGGGTGGAACAGGCTGCTGAGCGGCGAGTCGGCGACGGCGTCGGCGGCGGCGGCGGCGCGGGGAGGCGACTCCTTAGTCGCCGCGCGCGGCTGCGGCTGGGGCTGGGCCTGGGGCGAGGACCTCTTGGGCTCCATTTCGGGGGACGGACGGACGGGCGGATGGGGAGGGGGAGCTGCCGCTGGGGATTAGGGCACGTGAACGGGGCGGTTGTGCCGTAGGCGGCGGCGGGAGGAGGGAGGAGGAGACGGGGAGTCCAGGCAAGCGCTACTGCTCAACTACTCGACTCGTGGCGCCCTGCTCCGGCCTCCATGCGTGCCCCCACATTTAAAGGGCCCAGGCCGCGGGGGTGTGCGCCGCCATTACGTGGATCTCGAGGGGCCTACGCGCGAAACTGTGGCGGATAGATGCCCCGCCCCTCGGTAGTGAACGCGTCCCGCCGCCGTTCAGGTTCAGCTGTTGCCGTCGGCCGCGCCGCGGTGGCGAGCGTGGGTGGGTGTGCCGCCAACCAGTCGGAGGGGACGATGGGCGGCGGCGAAAAGGACGTGACGCTGATGCGCGACGGAAGAGATCCATCGCCGGACGTCTCCGTTCGTTGTGCTACACCGGGTCGAGCTCGACAGAGGGGGGAGGCTTTACGGCGCGGAGTGCTGACGGGTAGCTGGACTGACGGAACGTGTGTCGATGACACGTGGACCCGCGAGACGGGATTCCGTCGAAACTAACGGGGGTCGTGTGTCGATGACACGTGGGCCCGCGAGACGGAATTCCGTCGAAACTAACGGGGGTTGGGGGTTCTGTGTAAAGACCAAACTGCGTTCGGGGGATTACTTTTTTTCCTTTTTATTTGCGGGAAGAAAATGGAACCGTCTGAATGGAGAAGATCTAAAATTAAATGTAGAATATCCTCTTGACAGAGGATTCGGGAAACATTAAATAGAGAAGATCCAGAATTCATGTCATGTCATATTCACTGGATCTCCATGTAATTGGATTTGCACAAAAGGTAGGTTGGTTGCACCGAACGAGCAAGCGAATATTTTGAGGGAGATTTGGGTATTTATTTATATATATATACAAAATAAAGTTGAAAGGGGCTCTATAGGATTAATAAACCTTCAAATTTCTATGATCTTACATAGAACTTGTAGCAAAATATAAACCTTTGCTTTGTAAGAACCTATCCTATATAGACTGACTGCTAAAGGTGCAAACACCAAAGGGCATAAACTGTAAAATGTAAATGACGTCAAGGACTACTGGTGTAATAAGTCACTCAATAAAGACTCAACCTCGATAAAGATTGTATCAGTTGCAAGGATAATACTTCTTGGGCTCGATGTGGAACTGAGTATATAACTTCTTTCTTTCCACTTGGGATCAAACTGGGGACTACTAAAGAATATATCCAGTGAAGTGGTTGTATAAACGGTAAGAGGAAGAAGGAGACTACAAGTCATTATGATGGTGCGACATGACCTACAAAGCAATGCTAGAAACAAAATGGATGATGAGACTAGTGGTGGCATAGAACATCAATGGATGAGGATGAGAACATGTAGGAGATAATGCAACACATAAGGACTATACGTACTAGCTTGAGACTAAGAGTGTGTTTGGATGGTGGCCAACATCCATCCTACCAACTTTTTGGTTGTGACCAAATTTTTGGTCTGTGTTTGAGTGGCTACCAATTTTTCAGTTCTTCAATGCTTGTATGTCGCTCTAGTCCTTTTTTTGCCAATGTTGACCAATTCATGGGCAAACAAAAAGCTCCACCAAAATTTTGGCTAGCCAACTATTTGGTAGGGCAAAACTAGGCTAAAACCAAACATACCCTAATCCTTGGGGATCGCCTCCCTACTTCAGATAAACACGTGGAGAAATGCAAGAAAGTCATGATCAAAAGAAATGTCTAATTGTGTCCCCATCAAGGACAATTATTTAGAGAACAAGAACTATGACTGCCAAATTTGTTAAATTATTTTTATTGAACTTTAAAATCATGTTTGCAAGTACCTTTGCGAGTACACATGTATTATAGGCAACCTCTCATATATATGAAGGGAAAAACAACATTCCTAGTGCAAATATGAAATATTACGAAAATTGGTTATTTACCACATTTTGTAAAACATTGGATGTTGACGTGAGTTTTGTATATACAATATAGAAGAACGTTGTCCCTTTTATGGAGGAAAAAATGGGAACAATCATGAATGCACACGAATCAAGTATGCCACTTGCAACATCTGGTTGGTTATTTACTATAAAAACACAGTAGATTTCAACTTGAATAACAACTATAATTTTTCTAGTGTGACTAGCAATTATGCAAGCATACCCTATTGTGTGCTATACATTAGTCAAATGTTCGGGGGAAAAAGTTGGCAATACATGTTATATCAATAATTAAATTTACAAACATGTACATTCGACGATTGTACATTTTTTTATAATCAACAGGGAAATAACAACCAGACCCAAATAGAGACAAAAACTGTAGATCGGTGATACAAAACACCTAACAACTAGACCCAAAGAGAGACAAAAATTACAAAGTGGTTTATGACACTTGCAACAAGGACCCCAAAGAGAGAAAAAGGAACAGAATCGGGGCCAGATCTATCCCCTGACAGAACTAATATCGCTGGCGCCGAAGACGAAACCACTTGGCTTGACGGAACTTCCATAGCACCATGCCATCGATTCCTTCCCGGAGCAGCACCGTCACCCCTTTGTCATCATCGCAGAGTAATAAATTGGGCCGCCTTTCGGTCATAGAGTAAGACGGATTGTCGAAGGAGGCGACCATTATCCGCCATGGGCACCATAGCTCCTCCAAAACCACTGCTGATGATGCACTCGAATCCTATCTGCAACATCCATCACCCAATATCTCCTTCATTGCCTCTCCATCACCATAATGAATCCTATCTGCAACATCGATCACCCAGTATCTCCTTCATTGCCTCTCCATCACCACAATGGAATTGTCCATCGAGCAAGAGATGGAGATCCTTTGGCAGATCAAGGCCGGAACTAATCTTTCTAAAAGCTCATATCCAACGAGACATCGAACCCGAGCCCCACCGAGATCTTCCACCAACTCTCCCACCATTACCTTTATGGCAAGAAAAAAGAAGTAAAACCAGCATAGTGGCTCTCCCTGGAGCGACGACACACTTGTTAGAAGAGGCGACACCAGATCCATGGTCCATCGCACCCTCCAGCAGGGAGGTGGGTAGGAACACCACACCTATGAGCACCGCTTGTTTTGCGCTAGTGGAGGTGGATGACACTCGAACGTTATGGCGCTAGTCGCCAAGGAGAAAAATCAAGGCATGAGCCTTAACCCTAGACTACTATGCACACGAGGAATCCAGAGTCCTCTACATTCGCCGCTCTAGCCGGTGAGGCCGCCGAAGAGACAGAGGAGACATAGAGAGGGGATACAGGGGAGTGAAATGACGTGTTTGTTTCATTCGTTTGGTCTAAGAGAGATCAATGTGAAATTAGGATTGTAATAATATTCTAAATGTATGAATTATAGCAAATGAGTCCAAAAGGGGAAGGAAAGCAAAAGTATGCTATTCCAATCTCTGACAATTTAATGACTAAACCTCTTTCTATATGAAAGTTGTTATCTTCATGTCTAGATAAAGTTCGTACTAGGCTCCAAATAGGTATATTTCATATACTCAAAACATGGAAATCATAAAGCCTAATGTAGCATGTGCCACCTCAATAATAATTAATGTGCCTTGAGATACATGTCACATTTAAGTTCAAACTCGTAATAAATAACTTACGCTCTGTACTAACACTGAACGCTCCCTCCGTTTCGGGCTTAGATTAAAATTTTGATCCCAGCCGGATGTGGGCTCAAAGCTCCGATGCGTTTATCTTGAGAAGGATGTGCCGACGAGGAGTCAGCGGAATTGGTTTTAAGATTCGACCCCCCGGATCCTTCCAATTGGTTGGTCTTGTGATGATCCGTTAACTTGCACTTCAGCACTTGATTCCCTTCCATACAGAGATCTTTGGCCGAATCCAGAGAAAGAGCATAAGGCTCGGGAGTAAGCTCACGATCATCACGCTTTGACTCTTGAAGGAGGAGATACGATATGTGGTGTTTTGATTGTTTAGATGATCCAGTAATGGGAGATTTTGGCGTAGGGAGTGTTGGGTTTCGTAGTAATTTCAAACAATTTCCTACGCACACGCAAGATCATGTGATGCATAGCAACGAGGGGGAGAGTGTTGTCTACGTACCCAACGCAGACCGACTGCGGAAGCGATGACACGACATAGAGGAAGTAGTCGTACGTCTTCACGATCCAACCGATCAAGCACCGAAACTACGGCACCTCCGAGTTCGAGCACACGTTCAGCTCGATGACGATCCCCGGACTCCGATCCAGCAAAGTGTCGGGGAAGAGTTCCGTCAGCACGACGGCGTGGTGACGATTTTGATGAACTACAGCAGCAGGGCTTCGCCTAAACTCCGCTACAGTATTATCGAGGTATATGGTGGCAGGGGGCACCGCACACGGCTAAGGAATAGATCACGTGGATCAACTTGTGTGCTTCTGGGGTGCCTCTGCCTCAGTATATAAAGGAGCCAAGGGGGAGGGGGGCGCCGGCCAGGGAGGAGGGCGCAGGAGGAGTCCTACTCCTTCCGGGAGTAGGACTCCCCCCCCAATCCTATTCCAACTAGGATTCCCCAAGGGGGGAAAGAGAGAGGGGGGCCGGCCACCTTCTCCTAGTCCTAATAGGACTAGGGGAGGGGGAAGTGGCGCAGCCACCTTGGGCTGCCCCTTTCTCCTTTCCACTAAGGCCCATGAAGGCCCATATGGCTCCCAGGGGTTTCCGGTAACCTCCCGGTAACCCGGTAAAATCCCGATTTCACCCGGAACACTTCCGATGTCCAAACATAGGCTTCCAATATATCAATATTTACGTCTCGACCATTTCGAGACTCCTCGTCATGTCCGTGATCACATCCGGGACTCCGAACAACCTTCGGTACATCAAAATGCATAAACTCATAATGTAACTGTCATCGTAACCTTAAGCGTGCGGACCCTACGGGTTCGAGAACAATGTAGACATGACCGAGACACGTCTCCGGTCAATAACCAATAGCGGGACCTGGATGCCCATATTGGCTCCTACATATTCTACGAAGATCTTTATCGGTCAGACCGCATAACAACATACGTTGTTCCCTTTGTCATCGGTATGTTACTTGCCCGAGATTCGATCGTCGGTATCCAATACCTAGTTCAATCTCGTTACCGGCAAGTCTCTTTACTCGTTCCGTAATACATCATCTCACAACTAACATATTAGTTGTAATGCTTGCAAGGCTTTATGTGATGTGTATTACCGAGAGGGCCCAGAGATACCTCTCCGACAATCGGGTGACAAATCCTAATCTCGAAATACGCCAACCCAACATCTACCTTTGGAGACACCTGTAATGCTCCTTTATAATCACCCAGTTACGTTGTGACGTTTGGTAGCACCCAAAGTGTTCCTCCGGCAAACGGGAGTTGCATAATCTCATAGTCATAGGAACATGTATAAGTCATGAAGAAAAGCAATAGCAACATACTAAACGATCGGGTGCTAAGCTAATGGAATGGGTCATGTCAATCAGATCATTCAACTAATGATGTGACCTCGTCAATCAAATAACAACTCATTGTTCATGGTTAGGAAACATAACCATCTTTGATTAATGAGCTAGTCAAGTAGAGGCATACTAGTGACACTTTGTTTGTCTATGTATTCACACATGTATTATGTTTCCGGTTAATACAATTCTAGCATGAATAATAAACATTTATCATGATCATAAGGAAATAAATGATAACTTTATTATTGCCTCTAGGGCATATTTCCTTCAGTCTCCCACTTGCACTAGAGTCAATAATCTAGATTACACTGTAATGATTCTAACACCCATGGAGCCTTGGTGCTGATCATGTTTTGCTCGTGGAAGAGGCTTAGTCAACGGGTCTGCAACATTCAGATCCGTATGTATCTTGCAAATCTCTATGTCTCCCACCTGGACTAGATCCCGGATGGAATTGAAGCGTCTCTTGATGTGTTTGGTCCTTTTGTGAAATCTGGATTCCTTTGCCAAGGCAATTGCACCAGTATTGTCACAAAAGATTTTCATTGGTCCCAATGCACTAGGTATGACACCTAGATCGGATATGAACTCCTTCATCCAGACTCCTTCGTTCGCTGCTTCCGAAGTAGCTATGTACTCCGCTTCACATGTAGATCCCGCTACGATGCTTTGTTTAGAACTGCACCAACTGACAGCTCCACCGTTTAATGTAAACACGTATCCGGTTTGCGATTTAGAATCGTCCGGATCAGTGTCAAAGCTTGCATCAACGTAACCTTTTACGTGAGCTCTTTGTCACCTCCATATACGAGAAACATATCCTTAGTCCTTTTCAGGTATTTCAGGATGTTCTTGACCGCTGTCCAGTGATCCACTCCTGGATTACTTTGGTACCTCCCTGCTAAACTTATAGCAAGGCACACATCAGGTCTGATACACAGCATTGCATACATGATAGAGCCTATGGCTGATGCATAGGGAACATCTTTCATATTCTCTCTATCTTCTGCAGTGGTCGGGCATTGAGTCTTACTCAACTTCACACCTTGTAACACAGGCAAGAATCCTTTCTTTGCTTGATCCATTTTGAACTTCTTCAAAATCTTGTCAAGGTATGTGCTTTGTGAAAGTCCAATTAAGCGTCTTGATCTATCTCTATAGATCTTAATGCCTAATATGTAAGCAGCTTCACCGAGGTCTTTCATTGAAAAACTTTTATTCAAGTATCCCTTTATGCTATTCAGAAATTCTATATCATTTCCAATCAACAATATGTCATCCACATATAATATTAGAAATGCTACAGAGCTCCCACTCACTTTCTTGTAAATACAGGCTTCTCCGAAAGTCTGTATAAAACCAAATGCTTTGATCACACTATCAAAGCGTTTATTCCAACTCCGAGAGGCTTGCACCAGTCCATAAATGGATCGCTGGAGTTTGCACACTTTGTTAGCTCCCTTTGGATCGACAAAACCTTCCGGTTGCATCATATACAACTCTTCTTCCAGAAATCCATTCAGGAATGCAGTTTTGACATCCATCTGCCAAATTTCATAATCATAAAATGCGGCAATCGCTAACATGATTCGGACAGACTTAAGCATCGCTACGGGTGAGAAAGTCTCATCGTAGTCAACCCCTTGAACTTGTCGAAAACCTTTCGCGACAAGTCGAGCTTTGTAGACAGTAACATTACCATCAACGTCAGTCTTCTTCTTGAAGATCCATTTATTCTCTATTGCTTGCCGATCATCGGGCAAGTCAACCAAAGTCCATACTTTGTTCTCATACATGGATCCCATCTCAGATTTCATGGCTTCAAGCCACTTTGCGGAATCTGGGCTCACCATCGCTTCTTCATAGTTCGTAGGTTCATCATGATCTAGTAGCATGACTTCCAGAACTGGATTACCGTACCACTCTGGTGCGGATCTTACTCTGGTTGATCTACGAGTTTCAGTAGTATCTTGTTCTGAAGTTTCATGATCATTATCATTAACTTCCTCACTTATTGGTGTAGGTGTCGCAGAAACAGTTTTCTGTGATGTACTACTTTCCAACAAGGGAGCAGGTACAGTTACCTCGTCAAGTTCTACTTTCCTCCCACTCACTTCTTTTGAGAGAAACTCCTTCTCAAGAAAGTTTCCGAATTTAGCAACAAAAGTCTTGCCTTCGGATCTGTGATAGAAGGTGTATCCAATAGTTTCCTTTGGATATCCTATGAAGACACATTTCTCCGATTTGGGTTCGAGCTTGTCAGGTTGAAGCTTTTTCACATAAGCATCGCAGCCCCAAACTTTCAGAAACGACAACTTTGGTTTCTTGCCAAACCACAGTTCATAAGGTGTCGTCTCAACGGATTTTGATGGTGCCCTATTTAACGTGAATGCGGCCGTCTCTAAAGCATAACCCCAAAATGATAGCGGTAAATCAGTAAGAGACATCATAGATCGCACCATATCTAGTAAAGTACGATTACAACGTTCGGACACACCATTACGCTGTGGTGTTCCGGGTGGCGTGAGTTGCGAAACTATTCCACAGTTTTTCAAATGTACACCAAACTCGTAACTCAAATATTCTCCTCCACGATCAGATCGTAGATACTTTATTTTCTTGTTACGATGATTTTCAACTTCACTCTGAAATTCTTTGAACCTTTCAAATGTTTCAGATTTATGTTTCATTAAGTAGATATACCCATATCTGCTTAAATCATCTGTGAAGGTGAGAAAATAACGATATCCGCCACGAGCCTCAATATTCATCGGACCACATACATCGGTATGTATGATTTCCAACAAATCTGTTGCTCTCTCCATAGTACCGGAGAACGGTGTTTTAGTCATCTTGCCCATGAGGCACGGTTCGCAAGTACCAAGTGATTCATAATAAGTGGTTCCAAAAGTCCATCAGTATGGAGTTTCTTCATGCGCTTTACACCGATATGACCTAAACGGCAGTGCCACAAATAAGTTGCACCATCATTATCAACTCTGCATCTTTTGGCTTCAACATTATGAATATGTGTATTACTACTCTCGAGATTCAATAAGAATAGACCACTCTTTAAGGGTGCATGACCATAAAAGATATTACTCATATAAATAGAACAACCATTATTCTCTGATTTAAATGAATAACCGTCTCGCATTAAACAAGATCCAGATATAATGTTCATGCTCAACACTGGCACCAAATAACAATTATTTAGGTCTAATATTAATCCCGAAGGTAGATGTAGAGGTAGCGTGCCGACCGCGATCACATCGACTTTGGAACCGTTTCCCACGCGCATCGTCACCTCGTCCTTAGCCAATCTTCGCTTAATCCGTAGCCCCTGTTTCGAGTTGCAAATATTAGCAACAGAACCAGTATCAAATACCCAGGTGCTACTGCGAGCATTAGTAAGGTACACATCAATAACATGTATATCACATATACCTTTGTTCACTTTGCCATCCTTCTTATCCGCCAAATACTTGGGGCAGTTCCGCTTCCAGTGACCAGTCTGCTTGCAGTAGAAGCACTCAGTTTCAGGCTTAGGTCCAGACTTGGGTTTCTTCTCTTGAGCAGCAACTAGCTTTCCGTTCTTCTTGAAGTTCCCCTTCTTCTTTCCTTTGCCCTTTTTCTTGAAACTAGTGGTCTTGTTGACCATCAACACTTGATGCTCTTTCTTGATTTCTACCTCCGCAGCTTTCAGCATCGCGAAGAGCTCGGGAATAGTCTTGTTCATCCCTTGCATATTATAGTTCATCACGAAGCTCTTGTAGCTTGGTGGCAGTGATTGGAGAATTCTGTCAATGACGCAATCATCTGGAAGATTAACTCCCAATTGAATCAAGTGATTATTATACCCAGACATTTTGAGTATATGCTCACTGACAGAACTGTTCTCCTCCATCTTGCAGCTATAGAACTTATTGGAGACTTCATATCTCTCAATCCGGGCATTTGCTTGAAATATCAACTTCAACTCCTGGAACATCTCATATGCTCCATGACGTTCAAAACGTCGTTGAAGTCCCGATTCTAAGCCGTAAAGCATGGCACACTGAACTATCGAGTAGTCATCAGCTTTGCTCTGCCAGACGTTCATAACATCTGGTGTTGCTCCAGTAGCAGGCCTGGCACCCAGCGGTGCTTCCAGGACGTAATTCTTCTGTGCAGCAATGAGGATAATCCTCAAGTTACGGACCTAGTCCGTGTAATTGCTACCATCATCTTTCAACTTTGTTTTCTCAAGGAACGCATTAAAATTCAACGGAACAACAGCACGAGCCATCTATCTACAATCAACATAAACAAGCAAGATACTATCAGGTACTAAGTTCATGATAAATTTAAGTTCAATTAATCATATTACTTAAGAACTCCCACTTAGATAGACATCCCTCTAATCCTCTAAGTGATCACGTGATCCAAATCAACTAAACCATGTCCGATCATCACGTGAGATGGAGTAGTTTCATTGGTGAACATCATTATGTTGATCATATCTACTATATGATTCACGCTCGACCTTTCGGTCTCCGTGTTCCGAGGCCATATCTGTATATGCTTGGCTCGTCAAGTATAACCTGAGTATTCCGCGTGCGCAACTGTTTTGCACCCGTTGTATTTGAACGTAGAGCCTATCACACCCGATCATCACGTGGTGTCTCAGCACGAAGAACTTTCGCAACGGTGCATACTCAGGGAGAACACTTCTTGATAATTTAGTGAGAGATCATCTTATAATGCTACCGTCAATCAAAGCAAGATAAGATGCATAAAAAGATAAACATCACATGCAATCAATATAAGTGATATGATATGGCCATCATCATCTTGTGCTTGTGATCTCCATCTCCGAAGCACCGTCATGATCACCATCGTCACCGGCGCAACACCTTGATCTCCATCGTAGCATCGTTGTCGTCTCGCCAATCTTATGCTTCCACGACTATCACTACCGTTTAGTAATAAAGTAAAGCATTACATCGCGATTGCATTGCATACAATAAAGCGACAACCATATGGCTCCTGCCAGTTGCCGATAACTCGGTTACAAAACATGATCATCTCATACAATAAAATTCAGCATCATGCCTTGACCATATCACATCACAACATGCCCTGCAAAAACAAGTTAGACGTCCTCTACTTTGTTGTTGCAAGTTTTACGTGGCTGCTACGGGCTTAAGTAAGAACCAATCTCACCTACGCATCAAAACCACAACGATAGTTTGTCAAATAGACTCCGTTTTAACCTTCGCAAGGACCGGGCGTAGCCATACTTGGTTCAACTAAAGTTGGAGAGACAGTCGCCCGCAAGCCATCTATGTGCAAAGCACGTCGAGGGAACCGGTCTCGCGTAAGCGTACGCGTAATGTTGGTTTGGGTCGTCTCGTCCAACAATACCGCCGAACCAAAGTATGACATGCTGGTAGGCAGTATGACTTGTATCGTCCACAACTCACTTGTGTTCTACTCGTGCATATAACATCAACATAAATAACCTAGGCTCGGATGCCACTGTTGGGTTTCGTAGTAATTTCAAAAAATTTCCTACGCACACGCAAGATCATGTGATGCATAGCAACGAGGGGGAGAGTGTTGTCTACGTACCCAACGCAGACCGACTGCGGAAGCGATGACACGACGTAGAGGAAGTAGTCGTACGTCTTCACGATCCAACCGATCAAGCACCGAAACTACGGCACCTCCGAGTTCGAGCACACGTTCAGCTCGATGACGATCCCCGGACTCCGATCCAGCAAAGTGTCGGGGAAGAGTTCCGTCAGCACGACGGCGTGGTGACGATTTTGATGAACTACAGCAGCAGGGCTTCGCCTAAACTCCGCTACAGTATTATCGAGGTATATGGTGGCAGGGGGCACCGCACACGGCTAAGGAATAGATCACGTGGATCAACTTGTGTGCTTCTGGGGTGCCTCTGCCTCAGTATATAAAGGAGACAAGGGGGAGGGGGGCGCCGGCCAGGGAGGAGGGCGCAGGAGGAGTCCTACTCCTTCCGGGAGTAGGACTCCCCCCCAATCCTATTCCAACTAGGATTCCCCAAGGGGGGAAAGAGAGAGGGGGGCCGGCCACCTTCTCCTAGTCCTAATAGGACTAGGGGAGGGGGAAGTGGCGCAGCCACCTTGGGCTGCCCCTTTCTCCTTTCCACTAAGGCCCATGAAGGCCCATATGGCTCCCAGGGGTTTCCGGTAACCTCCCGGTAACCCGGTAAAATCCCGATTTCACCCGGAACACTTCCGATGTCCAAACATAGGCTTCCAATATATCAATCTTTACGTCTCGACCATTTCGAGACTCCTCGTCATGTCCGTGATCACATCCGGGACTCCGAACAACCTTCGGTACATCAAAATGCATAAACTCATAATGTAACTGTCATCGTAACCTTAAGCGTGCGGACCCTACGGGTTCGAGAACAATGTAGACATGACCGAGACACGTCTCCGGTCAATAAACAATAGCGGGACCTGGATGCCCATATTGGCTCCTACATATTCTACGAAGATCTTTATCGGTCAGACCGCATAACAACATACGTTGTTCCCTTTGTCATCGGTATGTTACTTGCCCGAGATTCGATCGTCGGTATCCAATACCTAGTTCAATCTCGTTACCGGCAAGTCTCTTTACTCGTTCCGTAATACATCATCTCACAACTAACATATTAGTTGTAATGCTTGCAAGGCTTTATGTGATGTGTATTACCGAGAGGGCCCAGAGATACCTCTCCGACAATCGGGTGACAAATCCTAATCTCGAAATACGCCAACCCAACATCTACCTTTGGAGACACCTGTAATGCTCCTTTATAATCACCCAGTTACGTTGTGACGTTTGGTAGCACCCAAAGTGTTCCTCCGGCAAACGGGAGTTGCATAATCTCATAGTCATAGGAACATGTATAAGTCATGAAGAAAAGCAATAGCAACATACTAAACGATCGGGTGCTAAGCTAATGGAATGGGTCATGTCAATCAGATCATTCAACTAATGATGTGACCTCGTCAATCAAATAACAACTCATTGTTCATGGTTAGGAAACATAACCATCTTTGATTAATGAGCTAGTCAAGTAGAGGCATACTAGTGACACTTTGTTTGTCTATGTATTCACACATGTATTATGTTTCCGGTTAATACAATTCTAGCATGAATAATAAACATTTATCATGATCATAAGGAAATAAATAATAACTTTATTATTGCCTCTAGGGCATATTTCCTTCAGGGAGTACGCTGTGGGGGTTTTGATCATTGACCGATGCTTCCGTTGTTTTGGAGTGACCACACAACGGGACTTGTATGGGCCACCAATGTCGGTACTAAAACCGGCTGATCTTGGATAGGGGGTCCCGAGTTGTGGATCTTCAAACAATTGGTAACAGGAGACAAGGGAGACGATATTTACCCCGAGTCGGGCCCTCTCGAAGAGGTAAAACCCTACGTCTTGCTTTGATTGTATTGATGTGATGGAGTATCAAGTACAAGATGATCTACCTCAAGATCGTATGTTGTGTTCTAAACCCTAAGACTAGTAATTGTGCCTCTACAGATTAAACCCCTTGGCTTATATAGGCACCGGGGGTATCTAGGGTTACATATGGTCGGTTGCCAACTAGGAATAAACAGGACGACTATCAGAGTTGTCCTTGAAGTATGCACCAAGTCTTCGGTGGTGTCCATCTTGATCACGTCATGATTGATAGCTTCTGGAGTCCTTCCTTGTGGAGATCGGTGGGCCGCAAGCTCGGCCCATGGACTGTGGGTCGCATAGGTTGGTACCCCTAGTCCAGAACACCATCAACCCCCAGCATGGTATATCGGCATGTGCAAGTGAAGTTGCTTCGCAGCCCCCAAACGCTTGTGGCACCCATCTGATGCGTCAACATCGACCTCGACATGGTCCTCGAGAGTTTTCCTGCCAAGTGGGCCACCATCCCCACAAGATATCATGGGCTAGCTCTGTATATGCATTGTCTGTGGAGGATTAGTTTGCAGCCTCTCATCGACACAGCGGCGGGTAAGCTCTCCCTATGGCATGGAGGCAACATCATAGAGGCCGGAAGGGATGCCCTTGTCGAAGCAGTCCTCATGGCGTAGTCGACCTACCACATGACGCCCTTAGTCCTCACAGATGGGACGCTTGGGGCAATGATAAGCTTGAGCATGACTTTCTCTAGGCGGGCTCCGACAAGATTTCGAATGTTAATGTAAGGTGAGCTGGAAGCTGGTCTGCAGATGAAAAAGTTTGGAGGCATGGGGATTTTGGACTTGTGCAAGTATGCTAGAGCACTCTGGTTGTGTTGGCCATGGTACAAACTGAAGGAGCCAGATTGGTACTGGGTTGGATTCCAGACACCTTGTAGCAAGGTGGACATGGACCTCTTCCACATCGCAACTACCATCATGGTGGGTGATGCCCGAAACGCGGAGTTTTCGCACTCCTCGTACTTCTTGGGACCAAGCCAAAGGATATTACTCCCCTGATCTTTGATATCTCCACTGGCAGGAGCCTCTCCATGTGGGATGCTTTGCATGGCGTTGCTTGGCTAAGGAAGATCGAAAATGGCTCTTGCGCTCTCGGTGACCCACATTGTGCAATTTTGCACCCTTTGAGCAAGTCTGGAACAAGTGCAACTCTGCGATGACATTGTCGACAATATTGTTTGGAAGCTGACCACTAGCACAAGTATCGCTCGGCATCTGCCTACAAGGCCCAATTCCACGTGATGATTGGCACCATCATGGCACCTATGGTTTGGGGCAACTGGACACCTCCCAAGTGCAATTTTTCCGCTTACCTTTCCTCAAGAATAGAGTCTAGATGATGACCGTTTGGAGAGAAGTGCTTGGCCAAACTACAGTTTATGTCAGCTTTGCAAAAGGGAGCCTGAGTCGGCGGTCAATACATGTTCATGTGTAGGTTTTCTGTCAAACTTGGAATGTCGTCAAATCTTAGATTGATGCGTTGGACACCGCTACCTGGCAAGCGCTCTCCTCGGTTCATGCTTTGGTGGCAGGCCATTGTGTTGCAAGGAGGGTATATGAGCACGTGATGACCTCGCTATAATGTTGGCCGTTTGGGACTTGTGGAGAGAGAAATGTAAGGGTTCTAAAAAACAAGTCTAGTATGCCGTCCATATGAGACCAACTCAAGTGCTAACCCTCGTTGGTATTTTTTATAGAAGAAACTCCGCGAGCACCACGCGTCTGAGCTGGGACTCGAACTCGGGTGGGCTGGCAGCAATCTCAGCTGCCCAGCCAACAGGTCGACGCCCCATCCTCTAGTATGCCGTCCATAATCATTGCACACATTAACAATGCGGCCAAGGATTAGACCTGAGTTCCCTCATGCCACGAGAGTAGACTTTTGTTTTCCATTCGTTAAGCGTAACGGGCCTCGCTAAGAGCCTTGTTAACTTTTTTTATTAATTAATTTTTTTGAATAAAAAGGTAGAGCATTTTCTACCTTATGCATTCAAAACGGGTAGGGTACCCGAAAGACCAGAGTCATTTACATGAAAGTTATGTTAACGCCGCACACTTTGTGCAGCAGGCCATCATCAAACCTAGAAAAGGATACAAAGCAGAAAGGTTGGGAAGGAGAGGCAGAAGAAGAAAAGGCTAAGTAGGATCAAGTGCATTTGCCCGGGGAGAAAAATTATATCCATCGTGTGGTTTAGCGCGCAGGCTCCATAGTTTGAGTAGCTCAGTAACCTTGCTGCATAGTTGCCTCTCATTCCAGAAGGATCCATGAAACACCTGATCATTCCTGGCGCTCCAAAGGGCGACTGCGCATGCTGTGAACAAAATGTGCCACTTATTGCCATGTCGAGCCCGCGACTGCTGCGAACACAGGAGCTCTCTTGCTTCGATGGATGACGCGGCAAGGTCTTGCATCCCTAGCTTGGACCAGAGGGACTGCGCCAGCTTGCAATGTAACAGGATGTGGTGCATTGTCTCTGTGGCCGGGCATAGATCACACCTGTTGTGTGCAACGAGTTTGTCCCAATGCTTTTTAAGCATATTGTCGCAAGTGTTGTGTCTGTCTTGAAGGGCAATCCATAGAAAAACATGGTGCCTGTGTGGTATGATCTTGTCCCAAATATACTTGGCTGTCGGACAAGTCTTTCCTCTAAAGGTGAACAACTGGTAGAAATAAGAGGTGGTGACAGACTTGTGTCTTAGAAGGGGCTCCCTCACATATGGCATACCTTCATGTGGCTGAATATTATGCAGTAACTCGAGCATGTTGTGAAGCTCCTGAGTTGCTATGGAAGAGAGGTTTGGATGTAGCTGAATGCTCCATTGTCCATCTCTAAACTGGGAAGCCATTATGCAAAACTTGGACATGGAGAAGGAGAAAAGAGCTGGGAAACATGCCATGAGCCGACCACGTTCGAGCCAATGGTCATGCCAGAAAGCAGTGCCCTGTCCGTCCCCAACCTTGCATTTGGTAGCCTCGATAACCCTACGCAAGGTGGACCTGAAACCTCTCCAAATGGCTGTGTCCCGGTTTTGTGGAGACCAGGAGATTTCCTTGTGACATGCGTGTGCAAACCAGCTGTAGCACGACACGTCGTGTTGCTGCAAGATCCTTGCCATGAACTTGCAAAGTAGGGCCTATTGTGTGTTGCAATGTCTCTTACCCCCAAACCTCCATGTTCTTTTGGCAAAGTGACCACATCCCAAGCGACTAGGCAATGCCCTCCGCTGACTTGGTTTTTCCCTTCCCATAAGAAGCCCCTTAGGATTTGCTCGACCTTGTCTAGCGATTGCTGTGGCCATAGAAAACAGCTCATGAAGTAACTGGGGATCGCTGCCAACACTGCATTGACCAAGGTGAGGCGCCCCCCCAAGACAGAAAGGTTGCGAGCCATCCAGACAGACGCTTGTCTACTTTGTGAATTACTGGCAACAACAGTCCATGAGTGATCTTGTTGAGAGAGAGGGATAGTCCCAAGTACGTGCATGGGAAAGCCGAGACCTGACATTGTAGAATATCTGCTATACTCTGACAAGTCAGATCGTCTAGATAGACTGGCATGATAGTTGATCTTAAGTCCGGTGAAATCACTGAAAGCTTGTAGAATCCGTTTGATAACCCGTGCTTGTTGGATATCTCCTTGCATTAAGATCAGCGTGTCGTCAGCATACTGCAGGAGCGGGAAGGGGCCATCGCCCCCAAGAGGATGGTTGAGGTTTCCCGCTTGGTGTTCCTTTTGGCAGAGCTGTTGCAAAACATCGGCTGCCAGGATGAAGAGGTAGGGAGAGAGGGCGTCCCCTTGCCTTAGACCACTCCTTAACATGATTTTCTCTCCGGCAGATCCATTGATAACTATCCTGGACGAACTAGTTGATAGGATGTCATGTATCCATCTGACCCATCTGCTCCCAAAACCTCTGGCTGTGAGGATGAGCTTCAAAGCATCCCAGGTAACACTGTCAAAAGCTTTCTGAAAATCTAGCTTGAGCACTAACATTGGCTTTTTCTCTTTTTTGCCTGCTGAACCAGTTCTGCTGCCAAAGCGAAATTTTCAGCTATGCATCTTCCAGGCAGAAAACCAGATTGTAAGGGGTGTATGAGGCTTGGGATGATACGTTGAAGCCGGACTGCTAAAACCTTCGTTGTAAGCTTGGGTATACTATGGACCAAAGCAATGGGCCTGAAATCCCGGATATCTGTTGGGTTCTCTTTCTTTGGAAGCAGCACAATATTGGCAGTGTTGATGCCGCTCAGATCACTGCAATGGTCATAGAAAGCTTGGAAAAATCACATTAAGTCCTCCTTTAGCAGCCTAGAAAACCTCCTGTAGAACTCATTGGTGAAGCCGTCGGGCCCTGGGCTCTTATTATTCGGAGCTCTCTGTATCACTGTTGCTATTTCAGCCCAGGTGAACGACACTTCCAAAGAGCTTAGATCAGTCTGGTCGTATAAGCTTCCGGGGTCCAGAGTTGGCAACGACTCAGAAGGTGTGCCGAAGATGCCGGTGAAGAATTGTGTAGCAATTTGAAGTTTGTCTTGATCACTGTAGAACTCTGCATCGTCCTTAACTAGCAGCTTGATCCTGTTTTTGCGATGCTGGCAGTTGGCAGCAGCGTGGAAAAACTTGGTGTTCTCATCTCCCAAACTGCAGCCTCTTATTTTAGCTCTTCTTCTCCAAAAGCTGGTTTGCCACAAAATAATTTGCTGGGCTTTTGAGTTGGCATGGTTTCTCAGAGAGGCCTCCAACATGGATAACTGCCTGCGTTCCTCCACGGAGTCAAGGTATTGAACCACATGATTGCAGTTGGCTAGAATCTCTCGCATGGGTGACTTCTTGCGTTCCCAGACCCTGATAGCAGCTCTAGTCCTCCTCAACTTGAAATTGATTAAAGTGGCGGCTGACGCGAGCTGCATGGTTCCTCTCTCCCAACTCTGTGATATCAGATTCCGGACCTCTGGAATGAGCAGCCAGTGGTTCTCAAAGCAGAAGAAAGAGCTCTTGAGTGCTACCCTTGAGAAATCCACACCGATGAGCACATGGTCTGAAGTTGTGGCAGAAAGGGCAGCAACGGAGGTGTTGAGGAACCCCAGGTTCCAGTCGGCGTTGACAAGCACCCTATCAAGCTTTACCAGTGTAGGTTCCGATCTCTTGTTGGACTAGGCAAATCTTCTGTTGGCAACTTCAATGTCGTCAAGAGCGTGGTCTTTGATCCATGTGTTGAACCTGTCCATCAATGCCCAATTCTTCCTGCCTTGCGACTTCTCGTGCTCAAATCTGTACATGTTGAAATCTCCGATAATGATCCAGGGCCTCGTTACTTGGTCTGCTGCATGATTCATTACGGCAAAGAACTCATCTCGCTCGGCGTCGTCGCACGGGGCATACACCGTGGACAGGACGAAGCTGTCGTTGTTGCTCCGGGACTGGAAACTGACAGTTATAGTGAACCTGTGCTTGAAAATCTCCGAGCCTGAGACGCCATTGTCATCCCAGGCCAAGAGCAATCCTCCAGCTGTTCCGTTGGCCGGCATATGTACGAAGGATCTTTGAGCTGCGGGGAGGAAGGAGGCTGCCTTGAACGAGTCCACAACCTGTAATTTAGTCTCTTGGGGAACTAGAGGGAGCAGAGAGCTGTGGACAACGATAGCGGCTAGCTGGAACCCGCCGCAGTGGCAGCGGACGAAAGGAGCAGTCGCCTGCGGGGCGAGCTCCGGCCGCAACTACTGCACCACGGCGAGGCACACCAACGGGAGGGTGTCCGTCACAGTCGGGGTGACGTATGACGGGTGGGTGGACGCCGATCCCAAGCGGGTGGCGGCGTGGGATGGTGGCCGCCGGCGCCGGAGTGGCGGTCGGTGGGGTGTGCTCTCGTTCCTCCTTCAGTCCTCCGCAGTCCTACGGTGAACAATATCCTTATTAATTAATGAGATGAGGCAATCCTCTGTTTCTGAAAAAAATGACATATGCTTTGAAACAATAATTGACACACTACCTTTGATGCACTTCGTTTAGATAGATGGCACTTATGTACTAGAGGATTACTGAACCGATGCAAATCAGTGGAGCAATCCAACGAAAATACAAAGGTGACCATGGTTCCACTTCCACGCACTCCTGAATAGCAAATTCAAAAGGCACATACTCGATTTTTTTTTAAAAAATTTATAAATTTTGGGTACCAAACTTGATCCAGCAATCCAATGTTCTAGATCACTGGGTTGTATCTGACCCCGAGCCATCTAGAAGGTCAATCTCGACCCATGGATGTCAGCAGCGAATTCTCATCATTTTCTAGCTTTTTTACATCATCACTCAGCACGGAGAGGCGCAAAAAGGATGTATGTTTGGGTGCGGGAACTAGCAGATAGGCAGATTCTCGCGCCCATGTGCACACAAGCACCTTGACTTTGCAATTCGATGAGGATCCACGGAGCACGGCATATACCCAAAGCCCTTGGCCCTCCCGCCCTTTGACCTCACCGCCTACGAGGACGATACCATTCCCTGCTCCGGCGACGTCGACAGATTCCCGCCCTTATCGTCGCCTCCCTTCTCCAACCCACGGCCCCCAGCTAGCCACCGCCAGTGCCATGCCGGTCGAATATCCATCTTTCCGTGATTCCAGCAGCTTTGGGGCTCAACAAGTGTCGCCGGAGTTGTTGTTCGGGTTAACCAAGGACGGAGGATCTAGTTCTCTGGAAAGATGAGACGGGACGTCCTTGGAAAAGAAGAGATGGGACGAGCCGACGAAGGATCCTGGCAACTCGCCTTTCCAGTTCATCACAAGAGTTGGAGTCTGCGACGACACAAACACAAGCCGCATGCATACGTGCGCGCGGCGTGCGTCTACGCAGGGCCGCATGGCATCATGCATGGCATCATCGGCGTTTATCCGGAGGCTGACTGGGGTGTGACTGTGCACGCGTGGTCCGCGTGGTGTGGAGACCGGCCTATCTACGAGCCTGTCTACTGCATACACGGCGCCGCGGATGGACTGAATTGGCTCCCCTTTGGGCTGGTCCAAGACAGGAGTCCCGAGAAGTTGGCTCTTGACTCTTGTTGCTAGCTTCTCGGCTGCTTCGGCGCATGCTACGACGCGGAGGACGTAGCATCGGCTATGTCCAACCACCTGTCGTGCGCTCGGACGCATGCCGATCGGATCAGCTTGCGAGTAGACTCCACCCCAGTGACAAAAGCTCCCACGAGAGGAGGGACACACACTGCGACAGCGAGTCTTTGCGTCATCCGAGGCGTCAAGTGAGGACGACACGTCGAGGCCGCCCAAGCACCAGCCGATCCTGGAGACTGGATAGATTACGGGGTTATCCGAAGTGGATCGATTGTGTTCCTTGAAACGAAGATGCCGCTTTTGAAGAACGCCGGTCGGTGAATTCTTCGGAGCATGATGCACGCGCGCACTCGACCCGAGGCTCATCCTTATCTCACTCACTCGCTCGCCGAGATTCTGCACCGCGCGGGCGGGCATCGGCCTGTCCAGGTCAAAGCCCGTCGAAACCACGCACGGCCAGACGCAATGGCGCGGGGTGGGTCACCGGGGATCGACGTGAAACCGGCAGCCTCCGCGCGCCTATCCACACCACACGCGCGACGTGATTCCCCCGTTCCCGATCGCAATCTTTTTCCGTTCGCACATGCACCGTCGCGCCGAGCTTCGCGCTTTATTAGCGGCCAATAATTCCAGCCTCGCATCACATCTTTCGGGCGGAGAAGTATCACGGCGGGCGGTGGCGGACAGGTGAGGTCCACGCCGACGTGTCAGCGATGAGGCGGGGTACGTAGGGCCGCCGCCCCCGCGCTTTCTATCCTGTTCGCCACGGACGGCGACGGCACGGCCGGTGGCGACGGCGCCAGGTGCGGATGCCGCCGGTGGTTTGTGCGGGCGGACGGGACCGGAGCCCGTCCCTCTCCCGGGGCCGCACGGGGGAAAAGGGCGGGAGATCAGATTAGCATAACTCCGGAAAAGCGCGAATCGCACGGGGAGGGGATCGGCAAAGAGCGAGCGGGAGAATTATTTGCGGACCGGGAAGCGACGTCGCGTCCATGCCATGGTCGACACGACAAGCTGCTGAGCTCGGATAGGAACGGATAAGAAAAGAATTCAGCGCCAAGCTTGCTGGAGAGATTGCACGAGACGTCTGATCTTGCCCCGGACAGGCGGCGGGTGGAATGATCTCGTGGAAAGGTGTCAGTGCCTCTCGGCCGCATTGATGCTGCCTGCTCAAATCGGGGTAAACGGAATGGGTTCTTGGGTATTGTTCGAGCTGCCCTCATCTCGTCGGAGTGGGTCATATGATATCAGTACTATTATTTTTTTTGGAAAAATTTCCCATCAATTCATCAAACATCATATGGCAATATAAGGAACACGAAAAGTAATAAGAATTACATCTATGTCTGTAGATTATCTAGCGACGACTATAAGCACTGGAGTAAGTTGAAGGCGCGTCACTGTCATCACCCCTTCCTCGTCGGAGCCGGACAGTGAAGCGCCTTCAGCTTGTCGTGTCCAAACAGTTGAAAAATCAGTTTTGCTAAAGCACGTCTAGATGTGCCATAAGTATTGCACATCTAAGTTCTATATCATTGATCTTACGTCGAGATTCGTGTGGATATTTCCCTTTTTCTTTTTTCTTTTCTCTTTATGCTTGATTCACTCACTTAGATGTACAATAACTAGAGCACATCTAGATGTGCCCTAGACACACCCTTGAAAAATCATCGTGCTAAGATCCCAAAGGACCAGTGCACCAGGACTTCAACAACCGCCGATGAAGAGAAGTGTAGATCGAAAGGACCCAACTTGTAGACACACGAACAAAGACCGAATCCATACGGATCCATCGAAGACAAATACCGACCGTATCCCGTGAGATTCGTTGGACACACACTTGCATACGCCCTCTGAGGATGCAAGACGCAACATCGGGACGGAAACTAGGCGGGTAGAATCTTATTCCATCTCCAGGGAGTCGTTGCCGCCTTGTTTTTCTGAGCAGGACACAAACCCTAAACAAACTAAAAAAACACCTAAAATGAAGCATGGGCTCTCCCGCCGGCAAGGGTCGGAATCCACCGCTCCTCAATGGCCCTAAGACCGCAGGAGACGAGGCAGATCGGCAAAGACGCTGATGGAAGACGATGAAACCCTAAACGCCTGAGGCATTTCTTTCCTTGTGGGGAAGAAAGAAAACTCTCATGAGGTGATATGATATATTGGCATATCCTTATTTTAAACTATCAATTAGGATCATGATCCAGAGTCATTTTTGTCTTTGCACAAGGAAAGAGGGATACAACAGCCACAGTTCAAAGTGACGAAAATCTGGATAACATTTGTGAGAGGAGAAGAATAAAAAGAAAGAGAAAAATGGGAAATGGGAAAGACAAAAAATAGCTTGAAAGCAAGCAAGGGGAGCTCCTCCTCAAGATTGTTGAAAGGATCGATATGGTTGACTAGAGGGGGGGGGGTGAATAGGCAACTAACAATTTTTAGCTTTTCTTTAGCAATTTAAACTTTGCATCAAAGTAGGTTGTCAAGATATGCAACTAGATGAGCAACCTATATGATGCAACACGAATAGGAACACAAGCAAGAAAGATATATGAAACAAATAAGCTACACAAGTAAAGGCACGAGATAACCAAGAGTGGAGACGGTGGAGACGAGGATGTGTTGCCGAAGTTCCTTCCCTTTGAGAGGAAGTACGTCTCCGTTGGAGCGGTGTGGAGGCACAATGCTCCCCAAGAAGCCACTAGAGCCACCGTAATCTCCTCACGCCTTCACACAATGCGAGATGCCGTGATTCCACTATTGGTGCCCTTGGAGGCGGCGACCGAACCTTTACAAACGAGGTTGGGGCAATCTCCACAACTCAATTGGAGGCTCCCAACGACACCACGAAGCTTCACCACAATGGACTATGGCTTCGCAGTGACCTCAACCGTCTAGGATGCTCAAACACCCAAGAGTAACAAGATCCGCAAGGGATTAGTAGGGGGGAATCAAATATCTCTTGGTGGAAGTGTAGATCGGGGCCTTCTCAACCACTCCCGAGCAAATCAACAAGTTTGGTTGGCTAGGGAGTGAGATCGGGCGAAAATGAAGCTTGGAGCAATAATGGAGCTTTAATGGTGGAAGAGGTCAGTCAACGGGGAAGAAGGAGACCCTTTATATAGTGTGTGGAAAAGATCCAACCGTTACCCACCAACCAGCCCGCGGCCAGCGGTACTACCGCAAGGCCGCGCGGTACTACTGCTTGCAACCAAGCGGTACTACCGCACGGCAGTGCGGTACAACCGTACCGTCCCACGGTACTGCCGTGACCCCAGCACAGAAACAAACGCAAGCTGGGGGCGGTACTTCCGCACGCGCGGTACTACCGCGCCCTCCATGCGGTACTACCGCAAGGCAAAAGTCCCAGCCAGGGGGAAGGGGAACTTCCATGCCTACTTCCGCAAATAAACGGAAGTAGCAAAAACCCGACACAGTAGTACTGCCGAGGGGCGGTACTACTGCCTGACCGCATAGCGCGGTACTACCGCACGGCGAAAGCGGTACTACCGCGGCAGGTGCGGATGTAAAAAATTACATCCGCTCCTACTACCGCAAGGGGGCGTCACTAGCCTGGTGGGCAGCGGTAGTGCGGCTCCAGGGGAGCGGTACTACCGTGAGCACCAACGGTACTATCGCGCCACGGCGCGGTACTACCGTGGATGCCTACGGTACTACTGTTGATCCAGGAGCAGTGCTACCGCAACCACAACAGCAGCGAGTCAAAGGAGGCAGGAAAAAACGGAGGAAGCTCCAAGGAAGAAGGAGGGGATAAAAGGAGACGTGTACGTGATGATTCCACCCAAACCTTTCCAACGCGGACCCCCTCTTAATAGTACGGCTTTCCTACGACTCAAATCCACCAAAAAGAAACGTAGAAAAGACGCCGTCTTCGTCAGTCTTCGAGGGGCACCCAATCGTCTTGTGCCTAGCAAAGAAGTGTCTGGAAAACTCATGGCACACGATTAGTCCGCAAATGCGTTGTCATCAATCACCAAAACACTTAGGGATAAATATTTCCTTACAATCTCCCCTTTTTTGGTGGATTGATGACAAAACGGGATTTGCACAAGGAAAAATACTATTAAGTAAAAGCAAACCCCTCCTCTGTATAATATAGACGGGCTCCCCCTAAATGCGTGCCACCTAGATGAGTACGAATACTAGGAATAGAGCTCCCCCTATATTATAGATACAAGGCAAATTTATCACTAGACAAGATAGTACAGACATAAGATAACTAAGATAGATAGAGTGCATATGTCTTACACCATATGGAGGAAAGGTCTCGAAGGCACAAACCGAACAAAAGCAAACGAGGCAAACGAGGTCCAAACGACAAAGCAAACAAACACACCAAGCACGACACAACGCAAATCCCTACACTCTCTCCCCCTTTGGCATCGAGACGCCAAAAAGGCAGAGAGGACACCTACACACAGGGGGTGGCTCAGGCAGAGAAGTCGTCCCACTGCTCCTCGTGCTCCTCGTCAGACTCAGCGGCGGGGATAGTCTCCTCGATGTATCCTCTGAACTGGTCCACTTGTAGCCCTGCTTTGACATCCAGGCAGCCTCAGGTGTGATGACGTCCTCAGACCCGCCAGACACATCCTCTCCAAAGAGCCTCATCACCTTCTTGTCACGGCGGCGACTCTCCTTGTCAGTCACGTGAGCCCTGTACTGTCCCTTCGCCTGCATGCAGAAGAGAGTCTTCATCTTGTCCTTCAGCTTCTTGGCCCATGACGGCTCAGAGGAAGAAGTGGTGGACCTAGCAGCACGGTCCTCAGCAGCAGTCTCAGCAGCAGCAGCCTCCCCCTCACCAGCAGCCCTCCTAGCAGAAGATGCCTCAGCACGGGTAGTGGTGTTGGCCCAGTTGGGCTTGACGCGGAGGCTGATGGACTCATGGCGAATCCAGCCTGGAGCAAGGAACTCATCACCTGGATACATTGTAACGCCGTCGATGCGGCTATATCTCCCACGTGTCGAAGCACGACTTAGAGGCATAACCGCATTGAAAGCAATGTCGCAAGTGAGGTAATCTTCACACAACCCATGTAATACATAAGGGAAAGAGATACATAGTTGGCTTACAATCGCCACTTCACACAATACATGAGTAAAACATTACATCATCCAGATACAGACAAGGTCCGACTACGGAACCAAAATAAAAGAAAAACCCCAAATGCGACAAAGGTCCCCGATCGACCCCAACTGGGCTCCACTACTGATCAACTAGAACGAAAACAACACAAAGGACAAGATCTCCATCGAGCTCCTCCTGAGCTTGGTTGCGTCACCTGGAATGGCATCATCGGCACCTGCAAGCTGGTTTTGGAAGTATCTGTGAGCCACAGGGACTCAGCAATCTCGCACCCTCGCGATCAAGACTATTTAAGCTTATGGGTAAGGTAAAGGTATGAGGTGGAGCTGCAGCAAGCGGCTAGCATATATGGTGGCTAACATACGCAAATGAGAGCGAGAAGAGAAGGCAACACACGGTCGATACAAGTATGATCAAGAAGTGATCCTAAAACAACCTACGTCAAGCATAACTCCAACACCGTGTTCATTTCCAGGACTCCGCCGGAAAGAGACCATCACGGTAACACACGCGGTTGATGTATTTTAATTAGGGTCAAGTTCAGGTTTTCTACAACCGGACGTTAACAAATTCCCATCTGCCCATAACCGCGGGCACGGCTTTTGAAAGTTCAAATCCCTGCAGGGGTGTCCCAACTTAGCCCATCACAAGCTCTCACGGGCAACGAAGGAATAGACCTCCTCCCGAGACATTCCGATCAGACTCGGTATCCCGGTTCTACAAGACATCCTCGACAATGGTAAAACAAGTCCAGCAAGACCACCCGCTGTGCCGACAAATCCCGATAGGAGCTGCACATATCTCGTTCTCAGGGCACACCGGATAAGCTAAGCGTACATGAGCCGATGTAACCCAAGTTGCCAAGGGATGGCCCTGCACGGTGCTCTGGGTTGGACCAACACTCAGAGGAGCACTGGCCCGGGGGTTTAAAATAAAGATGACCCTTGGGCTGGCCTAACCCAAGGGAAAAAGAGGCTAGGTGGCGAATGGTAAAACCAAGGTTGGGCCTTGCTGGAAGAGTTTTATTCAAAGCGAACTGTCAAGGGGTTCCCATTATAACCCAACCGCGTAAGGAACGCAAAATCCGGGAACATAACACCGATATGATGGAAACTAGGGCGGCAAGAGTGGAACAAAACACCAGGCATAAGGCCGAGCCTTCCACCCTTTACCAAGTATATAGATGCATTAATTAAATAAGATATATTGTGATATCCCAACAAGTAAACATGTTCCAACAAGGAACAACATCTCCATGTTCCAACAAGGAACAAACTTCAATCTTCACCTGCAACTAACAACGCTATAAGAGGGGCTGAGACAAGGTGGGACAAGGTGGGTTAGAGGCTTGGTTCAACAATATAGGAGGCATGATAAGCAAGTGGTCGGTATCGCAACATAGGCATAGCAAAAGAGTGAGCAACTAGCAAGCAAAGATAGAAGTGATTTCGAGGGTATGATCATCTTGCCTGAGATCCCGCAAGGAAGAAGAACGACTCCATGAAGAAGACAAACAGACGTAGTCGAATGAATCCTCACAACACGACGTTATCGGATACAACCCGAAGAAGCACACCGGAAAGAAGCAAACAACATAGTAAAAAACCACCACATAAGCATGGCATGATGCACAAACAATTATGATGCATGTCCGGTTTAATGAAGCATGGCATGGCAAAATGCATAAAAAATCCTACAAATTAAGTGGAGCTCAATATGCAAAGAGTTGCATATTGACGAAACACCACGACAAGTTATTTAGTTCGATCTCGTTTATGTACCCAACAATATTAAATGTTGTTAAACATGGAAAGATGGTGAAGCAAAGTAAAACTACCTATCTAGTCAAGGTTAAATGAGGCCGGAAACAACGAACAACAAATTCCGGTAAATCCCCATATGCATATTTTAGATTTGGTGCTGTTCTGCCCTAAACACAATTTTAGGGTTGTTAAACATGCAAAACAAGTACACCATGTTAAACTAGGCATTTTTCTACCCCATTTACATATAAAGATTATTTAAAACCGAGCTACGGTTATTTAGTTGTGAATTAAATCATTTTAACATGGCATAGGAGCAAATTTAAACAAACATCATTTTAAACATGTCAAACATGATCAAAAGTTGGATATTGTGAAACTAGATGAAATTCTAGTCAAGTTACATATATAACTTATTTAGATCCGATGCACGGTTGAGAAGTTATTAAATGCATGAAGTTTAGGGGCTATTCTGCAAAACTGGCACTCTCTGAGAAAATAGCTAAATCCGCTGGACAGAAAAAAATAGAAACGGGCCAAAACAAGTTGGCCCAACAGGAGGAAAAATAGAGGAGGGGCGCTGCGGTGTGGCCTCACCCATGGGCCTTGGCCCGTCGGTGCTGGGCTAGACAAGGTAGGCGGCTGGGCCTCGGCGCAGGCGCGGTGCGGGCAGGCCGCAGAGGAAGCTGGGCTCTCCTGGCGCTGGCTGGCCTGTGGTCAACGAACGAATGGGAGGTGGCCCAAGCACGAGCTGGCGCTGGACTTGGCGAAGGCGCGGTCAACGCGAGGCGCGGGCGAACGGGCGTCTCGTCCTCTCGTTCCTTAAGCAGGGAACGGAACAGAACTCGATGCGGACAGCGGCGGCGAAGAACTCGCCGGATCCACCTGATCCGGGCGAGGCAGCGGCAGGGGAGGCCGGAAACGAGCAGGACGACAACGGAGCACCCAGATCCGGCGGCCATGGGGGACCCTGAACATGGCGGGAGAGAGAGGTTAGAGGGAGGAGGAGAGGGAGATGGTCAGGGAAGGCGCAGGGCGGCGGGGTACTGGCCTGACCGGCTTGTCCGACGACGGCGCTCACCGGCGACGAGGTAAGGAGGAGGAGGCTCGGCCGGCGCGCGGATGCTCCAGATCGAGCGGGAGGAGCTCGGGAGGCTCTCCCGATCCAGAACGAGCGGGACATCTCAGGAGCGGCGTACAGGCGACGGTGGAGAGATCCGGGCCTGGGCGGGCCCCGGATGGGCTTCACGGGCCACGGCGGCTGGTGGTGGAGGAGGAGGTGCCAAGTGGCGGCGGGGGAGAGGGTGGCTGCGGAAAACGAGGTGGAGGCGGCGGCTGATGATTAGGAGCGCGGAATTTTAGGAGGAGGGGTAGGTAGCTGCCCAAAAATGGAAGGGGAGGTGGTTTATATAGGGCAGGTTCTAGGGTTAGGGGGTTTAGGGGGGTTTTCGGAGCCTCCGATCGCGATCCGACGGCTCCGGACACGAGGAGGGGTAGGTTGGAGCGTGTGGGTTGTGTAGAAGGCCTCGGGCAGAGAGGAGAGAAGAGAGATAGAGGCCCGACGACTGTTTCCGGAGACCAAAAACGTCCGACGATAGACCGACTGCTATTGCCGCTATAGTTATTCGTTGGGGCGTCACACGGACTCCGAATGCGATGAACTTGGCAGGCGGCCTACCTACACTATAATAAGACTGCACGCCAACTTTCAACACATTCCGAGAACATTTTCCAGCCACTTCTAAAATAATACTTCGGACATGACGCGGGCGCGTGCAAGTGTGTCTGGGCTCAGAACGGACCACGGAAGGAAGGGGAAACCCGGACGGATGCAAGTTTTAAAAACATGATGATGCAATGCACATGATGACATGATGAAAAGCAACACGCAAGCAAATGACATGGCAACGACGGCGAATAACTGGACAACACCTGGTGCAACGGTCTCGGGGCGTCACATACGTCTTCTCCCAAGTGGCGGAGAGCAGCAGAAACAAGTACGGTCCATAGATAGGTACCTTGCGAGTGAACACCGCAAACCGAAGCTCACACCACATGATGTGTGAGACATCAAGTGGCTGAGTCTGAGAAGTACGTGCCTTTGCACACAAGAGCAACATGTCCACTAGATATGCATGAACCTTGTCCTTGTCGCCAATGTGTGGGAACAGAGTGTTGCGGAAGATGCGATGCATGATATCCAGAAAGGAGTTCAACATCCAAGATGACTTGCCATTGGGGAGTACCTTCTCAACAAGGAAGGGCTGAAGCCGGTTCTTGCTGGCAGACTCAGAGTTGGCATGGGGGCGAACGCCAACGGGGGTGTGAAGCCCGTCATCAGGAATGTGCAGCAGATCCATGAACTCTTTCCATGTAGGAGACAGCTGACGGCCATTGGTCATCCAGGCCATCCTCTGCTCCTCCCCGGGATGAAAGTATACTGAGGCAAAGAACTGACAGATAAGCTCAGGGTCATAGTCAAGGTGAAAGGAGATCACCGGCTCAATAGCAAACTGCTCCACCAAGTCCAGAGCCTCTCCAAAATAGTCACGAAACTTGTCTTTCCGCAGGTGATGCATGTCTATCCACTTGACATCCACGAAGGTATTCTGCTTGTTCTTGATCACATCCAGATAGATGAGAGCCTGTTGCTTGGTCCAGAACAACTCGGTGCCTCTGAGGATAGCCCAAGGATTCACATAGGGATTGATCTTCCGGCGCTCAACATAATCAGTGGTTGAAATCTTGTCCATGCCCTTAGCCGGTTCCTTTTGCTTGCTGGCAGTGGTCTTGACATTGCGCTTGGGGGCATTGGAGCCCTCTGGGGCTTCATCTTGGGGGTTGCGCAGACGCTTGGAGCCAGTGTCACGACTGGGATTGGAACGGCGAGAGCCACCACCTTGGTCCATGGCAAGAGGAAGTGGTGGGGAACGATCCCACCGGTCGGAATCCGAGGAGAGTGGCCGGAGACGGAGATCCGGCGAGGGCCTCCGGCGCCGTTCTTGAGAGGGAGAGACGTGGAGAGAGAGACAATGAATGGGTATGGGGAGTTGGAACTCCCCTGCCCGAGTCATAACCCGCACGCGCCCTTGACGGCGCGGTAGTACCGTGCCCAGACACGGTAGTACCGCACGGTGCGGTACTTCCGAAGTACCGCACCAGAGCGGTAGTATCGTGCTGTGGCGCGGTAGTACCGTGCCTCCCAAAGCGGTAGTACCGCGCCCAGACACAGTAGTACCGTGGGCTCAAGAAGATGCACGTTTCGAGCGCGAAAAACTGGATCTTTGCACAAACCACTCCGAGTCAACACGACACCACAAGACCACGCAACACACAAAACCAGAAAGGCACATGACAAACGAACCAACCACGAGACACCACCTCTCCAAAAGAGAGGGCGGTGGCCGTAGCCACCTATGTTTGAGTCAATTGGTATGGCACCGCGAAGAATTATCCTTGGGTCCATGACCAAAACTCGTCTTTGAAGCACAAGTACCATCAAACATGGCTAATGTGAAAGACTTGATTGATTTATGCATAATGGGGGGATGGAGAGTTCATTGAGAGAACATCACTCCCCCTATGTCCATGCCTACATCTAAATAGGACAACACATTGAGTATGGTGGGGTGTGCAAGGGTTCAAGCAACATTGCTCGAATCGATGATATTTAGCTCATGCCTTAACTCGCGAAATCTTGCTTCATCCAAGGGCTTCGTGAAGATATCTGCAAGGTTATCATGAGTGTTGACGTAGTTGAGCTCGATCTCTCCTCGCCTAATGTGATCCCGGATGAAGTGATACCGGATCTCAATATGCTTCGTCTTGAAGTGTTGCACCGGGTTGAGAGAGATCTTGATGGCACTTTCATTGTCACACCAAAGAGGCACTTTGTCACAAGTGACACCATAATCCTTTAAAGTTTGCCTCATCCATAAGAGTTGTGCACAACAACTACCGGCTGCCACATACTCCGCTTCGGTGGACGAGAGAGACACACAACTTTGCTTTTTGGAAGACCAACTTATCAAAGAGCAACCAAGGAATTGGCACCCTCCGGAAGTGGACTTCCTATCCACTTTGTCTCCCGCCCAATCGGAATCCGAGTACCCTACAAGCTTGAAGTTTGATCCTCTTGGGTACCATAAGCCGAAGTTTGGGGTATGAGCCAAATATCGAAAGATTCGTTTGACCGCCACATAGTGACTTTCCTTAGGTGCGGCTTGAAACCGTGCACAAATTCCCACACTCAACATGATGTCCGGTATAGATGCACAAAGGTAAAGCAAGGATCCAATCATGGAGCGGTATACCTTTTGATCCACCACTTTACCATTGGGATCTAAGTCAAGTTGGCACTTGGTGGGCATTGGAGTGGAAGCCGGCTTGACGTCACTTAGCTTGAATCTCTTGAGCATGTCTTGAGTGTATTTGGATTGATTGATGAAGGTTCCTTCTCTTCTTTGCTTCACTTTGAACCCTAGAAAGAACTCCAACTCTCCCATGGAGGACATCTCGAACTTTGATGTCATGAGAGCGTCAAATTCCTCATTGAAAGCTTTGTTAGGAGAACCAAAGATAATATCATCAACATATAATTGGCACACAAACAACTTCCCTTTGACCTTCTTAGTAAAAAGAGTGGGGTCGATTAGCCCAACTTCAAAACCACGGTCTTGTAACAACTCGGTAAGGTGGTCATACCACGCACATGGGGCTTGTTTAAGGCCATAGAGTGCCTTATCGAGTTGATACACATGATCGGGAAAGTAGGGATCCTCGAACCCGGGGGGTTGCTTGACGTAAACCAATTCATTAATGGGACCATTAAGAAAAGCACTCTTCACATCCATTTGTTGTAACTTAAAGTTATGATGAGAAGCACACGCAATCAATATACCAATGGATTCAAGACGAGCAACGGGAGCAAAGGTTTCGCCGTAGTCGATACCCTCGTCTTGGGAGTAGCCTTGTGCTACCAAACGAGCCTTGTTGCGAATGATAATCCCATGGGAATCTTGCTTGTTCTTGAATATCCACTTGGTTCCAATGACATTGTGGTTCCCCGTTGGCCTTGGCACCAATCTCCACACTTTGTTGCGCTCGAAGTTGTTGAGTTCTTCGTGCATGGCATTGAGCCAATCCGGATCTTCTAGTGCCTCATAGACCTTGTGGGGTTCCACACAAGAGACAAATGCGTGATGCTCACAATAATTTGCTAATTGTCTACGAGTGCTTACCCCCTTTCTTAAGCTTCCAAGCACATTCGTCATGAGATGATCCTTGGTGGAGAGCTTGGAAGCAACCTTGGCGGCACGACGCTCTAATTCCTCCTCGGTGGTGAGTTGAGGAGCGGTTACTTGATCATCTTGAGCGCCGTCATGAACTTGTTCTTGATCTTGAACTTGCTCGGGGGAGAGAACTTGACCTTGGGCATCACTTGGTGTGTCCACACCGTCTTGAGTATGATCTTGCCCTTGGTCTTGTTCATGAGGTTGAGGGCCTTCACTTTGTTCTTCGGAAGCATGTGGGCCTTGGGTTGGTGATGGCTCCACTTGAGTGGAGCATTGTCCTTCTCCTTCGGCCACAAGGGGTTCCTCAATGGGTAGGATGAAACCAACACCCATTCTTCTTATGGCTTGAGGAGGAATTTCATCACCTACATCACAAGAGCCACTTTGCTCCACTTGGGAGCCGTTATTCTCATCAAACTCCACGTTACACGTCTCCTCAATAAGTCTCGTGGATTTATTGAGGACATGGTAAGCATGAGAGTTTGTAGCATAACCAACAAATATGCCCTCATAAGCTCTAGCCTCAAATTTAGACAACCGAACACCTTTCTTGAGAATGAAACACTTACACCCGAATACCCGGAAGTACTTGAGGTTGGGCTTGTTACCGGTGAGTATTTCATATGGAGTCTTGTTCAAGCCCTTGCGGAGGTAGAGCCAATTTGATGCATGACACGCGGTGTTGATGGCTTCGGCCCAAAAGTTGTACGGAGACTTGAACTCCGCCATCATGGTCCTTGCCGCATCCATCAACGTCCGGTTCTTCCTCTCCGCAACACCGCTTTGTTGAGGGGTGTAGGGTGCGGAATATTGATGCTTGATTCCCTCGTCACTAAGAAACTCATCCAAGGTGTAGTTCTTGAACTCGGTGCCGTTGTCACTTCTTATTGTCAAGATCTTTGCATTGTGTTGACATTGTGCTTCATTTGCAAAGTCAACGATGGTTTGTTGGGTCTCGCTCTTCCTCTTGAAGAAATACACCCACGTGTACCTTGAGTAGTCATCCACAATCACCAAGCAATACTTCCTACCTCCAAGACCATTGAAGGATGGAGGCCCAAAGAGATCCATGTGAAGGAGCTCCAAAGGCCTCTTTGAATAAATGATAGTCGTGGGAGGGTGAGCCTTCTCATGTAGCTTTCCTTCGATACAGGCACTGCAAGCACAATCTTTAGCAAAACTAACATTCGTTAGTCCACGGACATGGTCCCCCTTGAGGATACTTTGCAAAGATCTCATATTGACATGGGCTAAACGGCGATGCCAAAGCCATCCCACATCAACTTTAGCCATTAGGCATGTCACGGTCTTAGTGGGTCGCTCCGAAAAGTTAATCACATATAGACTGTTCTCGACATGCCCAACAAAGGCTACTTTAAGAGTCTTGCTCCACAAGAGGGCCACGGTATCGATATCAAAGAAAGTGGTAAAGCCCATGATAGCAAGTTGACGAACGGAAAGTAAATTGTATGCAAGGGACTCAACAAGCATGACCTTCTTGATTGTGAGATCATGAGAGATGACCACCTTGCCAAGTCCCAATACCTTAGAAGATGAGGCGTCACCCCACTCAACATTGGTGGGCATAGATGGAACCTTGTGCACGTCCACCACCAAGTCCTTGCTTCCGGTCATATGATTTGTAGCTCCGCTATCGAGCAACCATGATCCCCCACCGGAAGCAAACACCTACAAGAGATCAATGCTTGGTTTTAGGTACCCATTTTGTAATGGGTCCTTTGATGTTAGAAACAAGGGTTTTTGGAACCCAAATAGACCATTCAATGTATTCATGAAGAGAACCAACAAATTTGGCATAAACATGCCCATCACTAGCACGGCATAACACATAAGAAGGATTAAAATCGCCGGCTTTGTTGAGAGGGATGGCATTGCCCTTCTTGACATTGTTCTTCTTCTTCTCCTCAGGGGCACTCTCTCCTTCCCTCACAAAGGTTTGCATGAGGGGAGGAGGTCGTTTGGTCTTGTCATTCTTCTTCTTGTTCTTGGAGTCGGGCACGTACCCAACACCTTCCTTGGCCACACCTCCCTTTTGGTTGATCAAGAGATCGTTGAGGTTCTTCTTGCCTTGTATGCAATTCGCAAGACCTATCTCAAGTTGCTCCTTCAACTTCGCATTTTCCGCAACAAGATGTATATGCTCACAACACGGGTTAGTAGCATTTGCATTATCAATTAAAACCATATGAGGAAAAGTTGCTTTCTCCTTAGCTAGCTTCACTTGGAGTTGATCATGAGACTCCTTGAGACTAGCGTGAATACCCTTCAAGGCCTTGTGGGCCTTGTCAAGTATATCAAACTCCTCTTTGAGTCTAGCAATATCAACCCTGAGTTTGGCCTTCTCGGAATTTAGCACACGAGAAACAACGAGGGCATGATCATAATCTTTCTTTAACTTAGCATGATCAACGTTGTGTGACTCCTCAAGAGCCAAACGAAGACCACGCTCTTCCTCAAGAGCATTGGAAAGATCCGAAATCTCATCGGCATAGTCACGACTATGCCCTTCCATCTTAGAGATGGTGTCTTGGTGAGCCTCGATCATGTCATTGGCCTCACCCAGTTGTTCCAAGAGAGCAACAAAGTGCTTCTTGGATTTTCCCTTGAGTTTGCCCATAAAGGCCTCAAACTCGTTAGCCTCCACATTAGCTCCCTCGGGTTCATTAATGCTATCCATTGGGGAAGGATGATTAATGATGGTAGTTTTGATGTTGGAGGTTACCTTGTTGGTGGCTTTAGCCATGAGGCACTTGGCGGTGATGCTCTCGTTGGGTGAGTCGAAGAGAGACACCCGTGACGTTGTTGCAAAGGCAACGGAGGCCATGGCAACCGACTCATCATCATCATCATCCTCATTGTACTCTTCTTGCACAACCAAAGCCTTGGGAGGAGTCTTCTTGGTGAAGTTGTTCTTGTTGGGGAACGACTTGGCCTTGTCCTTTCGGATGAGTTTGCCACCATTGTCTTCACTCTTCTCATACGGGCATTCCGCAACGAAATGACTCATGTTGCCGCAATTGTAGCAAGTCCTTACACGTTGCTTGCCCCTTGTGCCACTCGAGTTGTTTTTGCTAAAATTGGGCCTCGAGTTTTTCTTGCTCCAAAATTGCCTTGAAGCAAGTGCCATGTGTTCATGATATGCATACTTCGTATCTTCGGGGTTGCTCTCCTCTTCTTCCTCTTCTTCTTCTTCCACGGTGAGCTTGGCCTTTAATGCAAGGTTAGGCTTCTTTGCCCGTTGAGAACGGAGCACCGCATTGTCGGCGGTCTTGTCCAAAATGTTCATGGCCACAAACTCATCCAACACTTCGCTTGAGGTCAAAGTGTGGAAGTCCGGTCTTTGAGAATGACGGAAGACATGGCCTTGTGGTAGGGCATCATCGCCTTGAGGAATTTGCGCTTGATCCAATTGTCATCTGTGTCCTTGCTCCCGTGATCTCGTAGTGAGACCGCGAGTTTGGTTACTCTCCGATAAAGCTCACGATGTTCTTCATCTTCCTTCATTGCAAACTCATCGGCCTCATCTTGTACCACTTCATAGTTGGAGCGTTGAATGCTTGCGCTTCCCCGGTAGAGAGACACGACACAATGCCATGCATCTTTGGCCAAGGCGAAGGGATGAAGATGAGGTAGGTCTTCGGGTGGAATTGCATCTTGAATGATGAAGAGAGCATTCTCATTGAATTGATTGTCCGCGGCTTCTCGAGGAGTGAAGTTGCTTGGATCATGTGGATAGAAACCTTCTTCAATGATTCTCCAAAGGTTAGTGTTCACATGATTTAAATGATGTTTAAAGCGGTAAACCCAAGAATCAAAATCCTCATTTTTCACAATCTTAGGGGGAGGACCGACATGATTCAAATGAGTGGAAGGAACCGGTCCACCATAAACAAGTGGTGGTTCCACATGGGCAAAGATGCCGGTGCCATTCTTGCCACTAGAAGAAGGAGCCTTTTCACTACTAGCTTCCCCCTTGTCGGGGATAGCATCCGACACCTTGATGGCGGGATCACCCACTTTCAACGGTGCGGTGGATAGTTTAAGCCCCTCAAGAAATTTAGTAAACATGCTTTCAACTTCGGTCTTCATGGAGGTTTTCAATGTCTCCAAGGCCACATTGAACTCCTCACGAGAGACCGAAGTTCCCCCATCGCCCGTAGACGAGATAGGATTCACACCAGAGTGTTCCTCCGCACCGTCTACGGTATCAACCATACTCTTTGGACGGCAAAGTCCTTAATAAAGAGACGAGGCTCTGATACCAATTGAAAGGATCGATATGGTTGACTAGAGGGGGGGGTGAATAGGCAACTAACAATTTTTAGCTTTTCTTTAGCAATTTAAACTTTGCATCAAAGTAGGTTGTCTAGATATGCAACTAGATGAGCAACCTATATGATGCAACACGAATAGGAACACAAGCAAGCAAGATATATGAAACAAATAAGCTACACAAGTAAAGGCACGAGATAACCAAGAGTGGAGACGGTGGAGACGAGGATGTGTTGCCGAAGTTCCTTCCCTTTGAGAGGAAGTACGTCTCCGTTGGAGCGGTGTGGAGGCACAATGCTCCCCAAGAAGCCACTAGGGCCACCGTAATCTCCTCACGCCCTCACACAATGCGAGATGCTGTGATTCCACTATTGGTGCCCTTGGAGGCGGCGACCGAACCTTTACAAACGAGGTTGGGGCAATCTCCACAACTCAATTGGAGGCTCCCAACAACACCACGAAGCTTCACCACAATGGACTATGGCTTCGCGGTGACCTCAACCGTCTAGGATGCTCAAACACCCAAGAGTAACAAGATCCACAAGGGATTAGTAGGGGGGAATCAAATATCTCTTGGTGGAAGTGTAGATCGGGGCCTTCTCAACCACTCCCGAGCAAATCAACAAGTTTGGTTGGCTAGGGAGTGAGATCGGGCGAAAATGGAGCTTGGAGCAATAATGGAGCTTTAATGGTGGAAGAGGTCAGTCAAGGGGAAGAAGGAGACCCTTTATATAGTGTGTGGAAAAGATCCAACCTTTACCCACCAACCAGCCCGCGGCCAGCGGTACTACCGCAAGGCCGTGCGGTACTACTGCTTGCAACCAAGCGGTACTACCGCATGGCAGTGCGGTACAACCGTACCGTCCCACGGTACTGCCGCGACCCCAGCACAGAAACAGACGCAAGCTGGGGGCGGTACTTCCACACGCGCGGTACTACCGCGCCCTCCATGCGGTACTACTGCAAGGCAAAAGTCCCAGCCAGGGGGAAGGGGAACTTCCGTGCCTACTTCCGCAAATAAACGGAAGTAGCAAAAACCCGACACAGTAGTACTGCCTAGAAGCGGTACTACTGCCTGACCGCATAGCGCGGTACTACCGCACGGCGAAAGCGGTACTACCGCGGCAGGTGCGGATGTAAAAAATTACATCCGCTCCTGCTACCGCAAGGGGGCGGCACTAGCCTGGTGGGCAGCGGTAGTGCGGCTCCAGGGGAGCGGTACTACCGTGAGCACCAGCGGTACTACCGCGCCACGACGCGGTACTACTGTGGATGCCTACGGTACTACCGTTGATCCAGGAGCAGTGCTACCGCAACCACAATAGCAGCGAGTCAAAGGAGGCAGGAAAAAACGGAGGAAGCTCCAAGGAAGAAGGAGGGGATAAAAGGAGACGTGTACGTGATGATTCCACCCAAACCTTTCCAACGCGGACCCCCTCTTAATAGTACGGCTTTCCTACGACTCAAATCCACCAAAAAGAAACGTAGAAAAGACGCCGTCTTCGTCAGTCTTCGAGGGGCACCCAATCGTCTTGTGCCTAGCAAAGAAGTGTTTGGAAAACTCATGGCACACGATTAGTCCGCAAATGCGCTGTCATCAATCACCAAAACACGTAGGGATAAATATGTCCTTAAAATTGTGATGATCTAATCCATCACCTTGTCTCTGTCAAGCTGTGTTCCCATTTTTTATGAGATTATTTCAATTGTTAGTTCTTGGGCCCCAAATCCTTGTTTTTTATCCAAGATTGAGAGATTCTTCTATATGAAAGCATGTAGTGCTATCTAGAGAATACTTGTACGCCACATTTGATTATAGTGAAAATCTACCAAGTGAAGTGCATCCTAGGTCCTCAAACTAGTTCAAAGGTGTCATGTAGGTCCTCAAAGTATAGAAATTGTCATATAGGTCCTCAAAGTGCAATATGTGTGTCATCCAGATTCTCAAACTATTTGAGAAGTATCACATAGGTCCTTAAACTTTTTCGGAGGTGTCACGTAAGTACACACTTATTGTACTTCAAAGGACCTTCAAGGACCTGGATGACACTTTTTATAGTTTGAGGACATACATGACGACACCTCTGAAGTAGCTCGAGAACCTAGGATGCACTTCACTCAAGAAGATTTGGCTAACTTCGTCTCATGGTTTCTACTTCAACTTGGGGTTTTCCACATAAAAATACTGATGTTCATGTGTGTTGATTTTGTACCACTGTTTTGTGTGCTATAGCTTGGCACCAGACACCTCTGAGATGGATGTCATAAGTGCAACGCCGCACTGGAGCAACTGAAGATAAGTATTAAGCTTTGTCATAAGTTTTATCTCGCAAAACTTACTCCATATATGAAGTTGCATATGTTTGTTTTGGTAGTAATTGAAGATAAGTAACTCTAACAAGAGTCGACTGATAATGCCGTAGTGTTGAATAAACTTCTGGTAGTAGTCGTTTAATCCAAGAAAACACCTTAGCTCCTTTAGATTGGTGGGCTTTGGCCAAGCTTTGATTACTTTAATTTTCATGAGGTCTGTGGACACACATTGATTGGTGATGACATGCCCGAGATACTCCAGCTTTGACTCGACGAAGACACACTTGGAAAATTTTTCCACCAACTAGTTGTCCAGCAGGATGGAAGAAATAGTTCTCAGCTGCTGGACATGCTCGGTAAGAGATGACCTCTAAACAAGGATATCATCCATAAAAACCAGCACTCCTTTGCACAACATCTTGTCAAGGCATGATTCATCACATCTTGGAAGGTAGTTCTAGCTTCAGACAAACCAAACAACATGACCAAAAATTCATACAGTTTCTGGTGCGTCTGAGAATTTGTTTTAAACTCGTACCCTTCAACTAGTTGGATCTGATGATATCCAGAAGGCAAGTCCAACTTGGTGAACCATTGAGCTCCAGACAATTCGTCCAATAGTTCATCCACAATGGGCATCGAGTGTTTTTTAACTGTAATAGCGTTGAGCGGCTTGTAGTCGACACAAGACCCATCTTTTTCATGCACTAGGAGCACTGAAGAGGCAAATGAGCTCAAGCTCAACCGAATTTTACTATTTTTAGCATGTCTTGGATCTGCTGCTGAATTTTGTCTTTATATTGTGGTCTGTAGCGTAGGGACATGCACTGACAGGCTGAGCATCGGGGAGCAGAGAAATCCGACGATCTTTGGGTCGTGGTGGTGATAGTATAGTAGGAGTTTGGAACAGGTCATGGAACTCATCTAGCAACTCCATAACTCACTCAGGTGTATGTAGAGCAACTGACTGATCACTATCAATTGGCATGGACTCCTGGTCTCGATGGAGCACTTGGACTTGAACCCCTTGTTGGATGGCGCCCCTGCGAATCAAACCCTATAGTTTCCTTGCAAATACAGGTTTACACCGCCACTTCCTGTCTTTGATGCATTGTATGGAAGTATGTCACCCTTCACGAGTGAAACACATTAACCTCTTGCGCTAGTGCATCCACGTAAGGCTATGGTCCTCTAACCAGCCAACACCCAAAATCAGGTCATAACATCCAAATGTCAAAACCTTGACATCATGTTGAAATGTGCACCCCTTTTTCCACCAGGCGGGCTCGAGGATAAACCGGGAGCTCTTCATGGTGTCACCGCGACGATAAGATAGCATGCGGGTGCCATGTATTGTGGTTGGAGCTGAAGATCGATCACCAAGGCCGGGTCCACAAAAGAACAGTTAGCCCTAGAATCCACTAGAATGAGCACATTGCACATGCCAATCATACCATGCAGTCGCATTGTACGACGACGCACATGAGTAGATGACGCTGATTGTTGTGCTATCACCATGACATCTTCATCTGAGCCATTCTATGAGTGTTGAGGATCCGGTGGCTCATCAAGATGCAAAATTTCCAATAGCTCTTCCATAACATGAAGGGGCACTTTATCAGGACATATGTGGCCTCGTGATCAAGGATCATCACAGGTAAAACATAAATTATTTGATTTCCTATAAGCTCGTAGAGCTTCAAGCTTCTCTGTCGATTTTCATTTCTCATCATAGACTAGCGCTTGTTTAAACTTTTTCTGATGAAGTGGTTGCTGTTGGGGAACACAGTATTTCAAAAAAAAATCCTACGATCACGCAAGATCTATCTAGGAGATGCATAGCAACGAGAGGGGGAGAGTATGTCTACGTACCCTCATAGACCGAAAGCGGAAGCGTTATGAAACACAGTTGATGTAGTCGGACGTCTTCGTGATCCAACCGATCAAGTACGGAACGCACGGCAACTCCGCAATCTGCACACGTTCAGCTCGGTGACGTCCCTCGTACTCTTGATCCAGTTGAGGCCGAGGGAGAGTTTCATCAGCAAGACGGCATGATGACGGTGATGATGAAGTTACCAACGCAGGGCTTCGCCTAAGCACTACAACGATATGACCGAGGTGGAATTCTGTGGAGGGGGGGGGGACCGCACATGGCTAAACAATCAACTTGTGTGTCTATGGGGTGCCCCCTCCCCCATATATAAAGGGGAGGGAGGAGGAGAGGGTCGGCCCTCATAGGGCGCGCCCAAGCGGGGGAGTCCTACTCCTAGTAGGAGTAGGTTTCCCCCCTTCCTAGTTGGAGTAGGAGAAGAAGGAAGAGGGAGAGGAAGAGAAGGAAAGGGGGCCCGGCCCCCACCCCAATTCGGATTGGGCTTGTGGGGGGGGGGGCGCCCTACACCTGGCCGCCTCCTCCTCTCTTCCACTAAGGCCTAATAAGGCCCATTGACTCCCCGGGGGTTCCGGTAACCTCCCGGTACTCCGGAAAATGCCCGAACTCATCCGGAACCATTCCGGTGTACAAACATAGCCTTCAATATATCAATCTTTATGTCTCGACCATTTCGAGACTCCTCGTCATTCCGTGATCATATCCGGGACTCCGAACTACCTTTGGTACATCAAAACACATAAACTCATAATACCACTCGTCATCGAACGTTAAGCGTGCGGACCCTACGGGTTCGAGAACTATGTAAACATGACCGAGACTCATCTCCGGTCAATAACCAATAGCGGAACCTGGATGCTCATATTGGTTCCTACATATTTTATGAAGATCTTTATCGGTCAAACCGCATAACAACATACGTTGTTCCTTTTGTCATCGGTATGTTACTTGCCCGAGATTTGATCGTTGGTATCTCAATACCTAGTTCAATCTCGTTACCGGCAAGTCTCTTTACTCGTTCCGTAATGCAACATCCCGCAACTAACTCATTAGTCACATTGCTTGCAAGGCTTATAGTGATGTGCATTATCGAGAGGGCCCAGAGATACCTCTCCGATACACGAAGTGACAAATCCTAATCTTGATCTATGCCAACTCAACAAACACCATTGGAGACACATGTAGAGCATCTTTATAGTCATCCAGTTACGTTGTGACGTTTGATAGCACACTAAGTGTTCCTCTGGTATTCGGGAGTTGCATAATCTCATAGTCATAGGAACACGTATAAGTCATGAAGAACGCAATAGCAATAAACTAAACGATCATAGTTCTAAGCTAACGGATGGGTCAAGTCAATCACATCATTCTCTAATGATGTGATCCCGTTCATCAAATGAGAACTCATGTCTATGGTTAGGAAACTTAAACATCTTTTGATTAACGAGCTAGTCAAGTAGTGGCATACTAGTGACACTCTGTTTGTCTATGTATTCACACATGTACTAAGTTTCCGGTTAATACAATTATAGCATGAATAATAAGCATTTATCATGATATAAGGAAATACAAACAACAACTTTATTATTGCCTCTAAGGCGGATGGTAACAGGAGGCAGGGAACACGATGTTTTACCCAGGTTTGGGCCCTCTTGATGGAGGTAAAACCCTACGTCCTGCTTGATTAATATTGATGATATGGGTAGTACAAGAGTAGATCTACCACGAGATCAGAGAGGCTAAACCCTAGAAGCTAGCATATGGTATGATTGTATGTTGTAGTTGTTGTATCCTACGGCCTAAAACCCTCCGGTTTATATAGACACCGGAGAGGTTAAGGTTACACAAGGTCGGTTACAAAGGAGGACATACACATATCCGTATTGCCTAGCTTGCCTTCCACGCCAAGTAGAGTCCCATCCGGACACGAGACGAAGTCTTCAATCTTGTATCTTCATAGTCTAATAGTCCGGCCAATGGAGATAGTCCGGCTATCCGGAGACCCCCTAATCCGGGACTCCCTCAGTAGCCCCTGAACCAGGCTTCAATGACGATGAGTCCGGCGCGCAGTATTGTCTTCGGCATTGCAAGGCGGGTTCCTCCTCCGAATACATCATGGAAGAATTTGAATACAAGGATAGTGTACGACCCTGCAAAATAAGTTCCACATACCACCGTAGAGAGAATAATATTTTCACAAATCTAATTTGCTGACTTGTTTTGGCAGCGCGACATTATGTCATGGCCCGGTGATTATTCGAACCGTTTCCTTTAACTAGCCCCGCACATAACGCGAGTCAGTTTTGTGACACGTCTTGTCAAAGCAGAGATCGTGTCCCCTTATTACGGGATTCTCATCAATACGGGCGTGGGTAACCCAACCGCACCATCGATTATGACGCTTGGGGGATAAGCGAGTTTTACCAGGCTAGTGGGGACGCATAGTTTCGTCCGCCCATATAAAGGGATAAGGATTTACCTTTTCATCCACGCCTTCTTCCTCCTTTGTTCATCCGTTTTCGCACACTCGAGCTCTAGCGCCCAAGTCCGCACTTCCCACCTCAACCTTCTCCAGCCATGTCCGGAGGGGGAGGTAGGTGGATGGTCTCCTCCGTCATGGAGGGAAACATCAAGAAGCCGAGGAGAGCCGGATACCTGCCCGACGACATCGCACACCGGCTCCCAGATGAGGGGCAGCTCATCCCCACCCCTGGGCCCCATGAGAGGGTAGTGTTCCTTACCCATTTCCTCCACGGACTGGGATTCCCTCTCCACCCATTCGTCTGGGGGATCATGTTCTACTACGGCCTAGATTTCCATGATCTGGCCCCGAACTTCATCCTCAACATCTCAGCGTTTATCGTCGTGTGTGAGGCCTTCCTCCACATCAAGCCCCACTTCGGCTTATGGCTGAAGACCTTCAATGTCAAGCCAAAGGTAGTGGGCGGCCGCAGGCGGAGTGCGGAGGCGCCATGGTGGGCAAGATGCCCAACGTTACATGGCTCGAGGGCTCCTTTGTGGAAACCGTAAAGGGGTGGCAATTGGGGTGGTTCTACATCACCGAGCCGCATGACCCTGCATGGGCAGCGGCCCCCGAGTTCCGATCTGGCATCCCCATGTGGCTCACCTCCTGGAAAGAGAAGGGCCTGTCCTGGGGTAGTTTGGGAGAGCTGACCGGACTCCAAACATGTATTCAAAACATGGTGAACAAGAAGCTCAAACTCGTCAACGTAGTCCAGGTAATGCTCATCCGCTGGATCCTCCCGTGTCAACAACGGGCCTTCAACTTGTGAGAGTTCGACCCGGCGTAGCACCAAACTCTGAACAGGCTCTTCGATACAACACACGAGGATGCCTGGAAGGTGCTATTCAAGGGCGCCGAGATTCCTCCTCCTACTACCGAGGATCGCGGTTTCTGCGCGAAGCACCAAGCCAGTGCGGTAAGCTATTTTACCTTTTACAAGATACTTGTTTTACATAGTTTGACTCTATGCAGGATCTAAGCTCCCGTTCCTTTGACAGGACTGGCAGGAAATGGCCGGACAGATCGACTGTACGGCTCCTTTGCCTGAAGGCCCAGCAACCGCTCTCCTGATGGAGATGCTGACTCCGGCTCCTTACAAGGTGCCAGAGAAGACCAAGAAGGCCAAGGGAACCTGAAAGAGTTCCCGACGCCAGGTGTTATTGGACTCATCGTCCGATGACTCTGCGACACACTCCTCCCCCGAAGACGAGGAGGAAGAAGAAGATGCTCCCCTCCAGGCGGGGGAGACAAGAAAAGGAAGGCCACCCCAATTTGGGAGGCTGAAGGGTCCAAGAAGGGGAGGACTCTCCTTCCAGACAGCTCTACCACCGCCGCCGACGGCGAAGACGAGTGGCTGCCTAGGGCCAAGCCCCTGGCGAAGTCGTAAGTATTCGGATACCAGAGTAACTCATAGTATTCCTTTGTCGCACCACTTCACCTAACGTCGAAATATGATTATGCAAGCCACCCCGAGCCCGTATTGATGTATCATCGGACGGCTCCCTAGGTTCGTCAGATATGGATAGCGATCCAGTCCCGACCGCCACCTCCCCTCATCCTGCGGATGACGCCGAGGTGCTGTCTAACGAGGCACCGGGTCGAGGGGAGACAGTCCCGGAGGCGCCTCAAGGCGGCCTCCCGGACTCCGGGAGTCGAGGGGACAAGGCCCCTGAGAGCTCCGAGTTCGGCACTCAGCCGAACCCCGCGTCGGAACCTCCAGTGGTTCCGGACTCGGGCAGGCGGCCTCCTTCTAAGAGGGGCAAGACGCCTGTGCCGGTGACCTCTGCCCATCCAGAGGCGCCGGACAATCTGCTGGAAGCGCTTCGCAGCGCTTCCATCGACGAGGAGCACCGTACTATTATGAGTGCGGTGGTCCAGAAGGTTCAGTCCGCCAAGAGCGGATTGACTGAAGCCTGTGCCAGCCTTCTTTACAGGCTTTGAGGTAAGTGTTTAAAATATAGTAAAAATATTACCGCATAGATAGTAGCCCTTGATGCTCTGTTCGGTGTTCACAAAGAAAAGCCGAACAGAGGATCAAAAAATATCGCAGGAGTCTAATATGAGTATGTCAATATGCATATGTAGGCTTCGCTGCTGGCGTCCGCCGTACTGACTGCGGAGGTCGCCGTACTGAAGCAGGACCTCGAGGGGTCCAAGAAAGAGCTTGGCCTTGCCAAGAGGCAGCTCGAGGAGAACAAGGGTAAGTAATACCATGTCTATAGATATGTATATATAAAAGAAGAGGCGATTGCAAAATGACAGGATCATCGTATATTTGCCAGGGGCCACGACCAAGGTGGCAACCCTGAAGCAAGCGCTAACCAAGGCCGAAGATAAAGTGGACAAGGAGCGCACTGAGCGGGAAAAGCAAGAGGCTCGTGTGGGCGAGGTGCAGCAAGAGCTCCAGGCTCTCGTGACGAAGCACGAGGCGTTGGAGCTTGACTCGAAGATGCGAGAGTCTGAGCTTGCTGCGGCCCTCGAGAGCGCAAAAAGTGCCAAAGCCGAAGCCCAAAAGGCCCTCCAGGAGATCAACGCAATGAAGAAGATAGCGGTGGGTAAGGCATTCTATATGCAAAGCAAGCATGTAAAAGTAAATTACCGATTACTTACCCGAATTAGGAGCTCTCCAGGCGCATTCGCAGATTTGCCCCACAGCGTGTTGGATGCCGCACAGTTTTACCAGGCCGAGGAGGGAAGCTCAACGGAGAAGCTGTTCTGGTCTCAGTATACTGGGACCAAACACCCGATGCCTCTGAGCGACCAGCTAAAGCAGCTGGTCGAGCTGCACAAGGTGGCCGAACAGGCCATGAAGGGCTTTATAGTCCGGCTGTGGCCTGGCGACGCCCTTCCGAACAGCTACTTCGGCCTGGTGACGCGGCTTGTGGATGCCTGCCCACGGCTGGAGGTCGTCAAGCGGCCCGTCTGCATCAAAGGTGCACGCCGGGCTTTCGCCCGTGTGAAGGTGCAGTGGGCCAAGCTAGACGCCATGAAGCTCATCAAGGAAGGGCCACCGCAGGGCAAGGAGCATCGCACCCCCGAAATTTATTATGAGGGTGTCCTGAAGGGTGCCCGTCTTGTAGCGGACGAATGTTCAAAGGATGTAATATTTGAGTAAACTTGCTCGTGTGATCCTATATGATGAAAACTTGTTTCATATGCGCTATGCAACGCTTGTGTGAATTTAAAATATTACCTTCTGTTTGGACGTTTATCCAATCTGAAAGATGGCTAGTCCTCGGCTTCTGCCCCCATGCCACGAGTGCTGGGGTGTTCGAGATAAACCTGAGCACTCTTGTTCCCATGTTTGGGTCCTTCGAGGGAGGTGCTCACCACAACGAACAAGGAAACCGGACTAATAATGCTTTATCACTCTCACTTAGCCATAGAATTCTATAATTTTAAATTTCGGTGAAGCCCCTAGTATTCGGAAGGCCGAATTCGGGGCACGATACACGCCTTTAAGCCGGACAGGGCCGGCCCCTCGCTCTAAGCGGCATAAGTCTTTAGGGACTCGAAAACCTCGCCAAACAGCGACTAGTCTCTCGCCTTATCATGACAGTCAGTTTTAGCTTTCTCTACTGAGGTGCTCAGCCCAGCAGAATCGGGGCACAATCGCAGTAGTTCTCCTAGCGCTACCTTAGCCGATATAGCGGAACGTAAGGTACCAAAATATAGGAGCCGGGCAAACCCAACATTTGACCAAAGACATGATTCAGAGCTGATGCATATAATGCTATAAGTTCGGGGTGCCGCACTTGTGAAAGTGTTCGGACTTTTCACACCATATTGTGGGGTATGTAAGCCCCTGGTGTATTGGCCGTACGAAAGTGTACAGTTGCAAGGCGTCATTGATAAACACATATATATAACAAGAATTGCAATAATAGTCGTAATGTTATGCATTGATTATTCAAAAAGGTGCGTTTAAAGCAGAATGATACAGATGGTGCGATAAGCAAAAGTAGGACTATGTCCCTTCCAAGGGCAAGCTGAGGAATAGTATTAAATCAAATATTTCGCTCGTTATTATAATCCACCTGGGAATTTTGTGGTGTGACGTAGCTTTCTGCCTCCTTGGTTGCTGCATCATGTGTTCGGCAATAGTGCTGCCGGACAGGGTTTCCAGAGATTAAGGTCCTGAAAAAAGAGAAAAATAATCAAACGGGAAGCCCCTAGTGCGGTTTAAGCCGCGTCTTGGGGCGTGCCGCAGTTGTGCCCCCCTCCCCACCTGTGCCCATGGTATTTTTAATGCGTAATTATGTACGCGTGGCACGACTTTCGCCGTTTGGCTGAGACTGGGGTGGGGGCCGCATTGCTACGCGAGCTCAGATCGCGCCAGGCGGTCTAGTTGCCGATTTCTCCGAGCGCGCTTGAAGGTGTCCGGGTCTTGAAACGCCGAACTGGTGGATTGCCTTGAGAGGCTGCTTTGCGCTTCTTCTGCGAGGGCCGCGGTGTGCTCCTCTGTTCGGAGAGAGCGCTTTGTGTTTCCATTGACTGTAATAACCCCGCGAGGTCCTGGAATCTTGAGCTTGAGGTATGCATAATGCGGTACCGCATTGAATCTCACAAATGCGGTTTGCCCGAGCAGTGCATGATAACCACTGCGGAACGGGACTATATCGAAGATTAACTCTTCGCTTCGGAAGTTATCCGGGGATCCGAAGACCACTTCTAGTGTGATTGAGCCTGTGCAATGGGCCTCTACGCCTGGAATGACGCCTTTAAAGGTCATTTTTGTGGGTTTGATCCTTGAGGGATCTATACCCATTTTGCGCACTGTGTCCCGATAAAGCAGGTTCAGGCTGCTACCGCCATCCATAAGGACTCGAGTGAGGTGAAATCCGTCAATGATTGGGTCCAGAACCGGTGCGGCGAATCTGCCATGTCGGATACTAGTGGGATGGTCCCTGCGATCGAAAGTGATCGGATAGGAGGACGATGGATTGAACTTTGGGGCGACTGGCTCCAACGCATATACGTCCCTGAGCGCACGCTTCCGCTCCCTCTTGGGAATGTGGGTTGCGTATATCATGTTTAGCGTCCGCACTTGTGGGGGAAACCTCTTCTGTCCTCCGGTGTGTGGCTACCGGGGCTCCTCCTCGTCATCGCTATGTGGCCCCTTGTCCTTGTTTTCGGCAATTAACTTGCCGGCCTGCTTGAACACCCAACAATCCTTGTTGGTGTGATTGGCTGGCTTGTCTGGGGTGCCGTGTATTTGACATGAGCGATCGAGTATATGGTCCAAACTGGACGGGCGCGGCGTACTTTGTTTAAATGGCTTTTTCCGCTGACCGGGTCTAGAGCCTTTGAATCCGGCATTGACTGTTGTATCCTCGGTATTATCGCTGTTAATGCGGCGCTTATGTTTGTTGCGACGTGACTTGCTATTGTCGTCCTTGGCATCCGAAGTACCATGGTCCTTTGATATGTTATTACTGCGAGCCAGCCAACTGTCTTCTCCCGCACAAAAGTGGGTCATGAGTGTCGTGAGGGCTGCCATAGATTTTGGCTTTTCCTGACCAAGGTGCCGGGCTAGCCATTCGCCGCGGATGTTGTGTTTGAAAGCCGCTAGAGCCTCTGCATCCGAACAATCGACGATTTAATTTTTCTTTGTTAGGAACCAAGTCCAGAATTGCCTGGCCGATTCTTCTGGCTGCTGAATTATGTGGCTCAAGTCATCGGCGTCTAGTGGCCGCACATAAGTGCCCTGAAAGTTGTCGAGGAATGCGGCTTCCAGATCTTCCCAACAGCTAATGGACTCTGCTGGCAAGCTGTTGAGCCAATGCCACGCTGGTCCTTTGAGCTTTAGTGGGATGTATTTGATGGCGTGTAAGTCATCACCGCGGGCCATGTGGATGTGGAGGAGGAAATCCTCGATCCATACCGCGGGATTTGTTGTGCCGTCGTATGATTCAATATTTACAGGCTTGAAACCTTCTGGGATTTGATGATCCATTACTTCGTCTGTGAAGCATAAGGGGTGTGCGGCGCCTCTATATTGGGCTATATCGCGACACAGCTCAAATGGGTCTTGCCCGCTGTGTTCGGCCCGGCCGGATTTACTTTTACTGTGTCCGGCGTGACGTTTATTGTCTCGCACAGTGGCGCGCCCTCTTGATCCGTAGATCGATCTTGCCTGCTTTGCTTTGTCCTCCAATATGTCTCGCAGGTCTGGCGTATCTCCCCATGCCTTTTTGTTTGAATGGCGTCGGGGTGCAGGCTGAGTTTTTGGCTGGAATGCCTCTCTATCGCGGCCACGAGGTGGCCGATCAGCCGCGTCATACGCTTCTTCCTCCAGTTGGGGTAGCAACCTGCATTTTGGGTAACTCTTGGAGGGGCGTTCGAGTTTATATTCCTCGGCCGCGAGGACTTCAGTCCATCTGTCAGCTAGCAGATCTTGATCAGCTTGAAGCTGCTGCTGCTTTTTCTTGAGGCTATTTGCCGTGGCTATAAGCCGACATTTGAAGCGCTCTTGTTCGACGGGATCCTCAGGCACGGCGAATTCATCGTCGCCGAGGCTTGCCTCGTCTTCGGAGGGGGGCATGTAATTATCATCCTCCGCCTCTCCATCTGCCGCTCTCTCAGGAGGGCTGGCTTCTCCATCCTCCTGCTCTAAATCTTGCTGGAGGGGATTGTTGTTGTCTTCGTCACTATCCGGAGTGTTATTATCTCCTGTGCCGGTATCACCACTTTTGCTTTGGCGGGACTTAGAGCGGCACCGCTGATGTCGACGCTTGGGTTGCTTCTTGGAGGGGTCATCCTCCACCATCTCGTCGCCATTGCCTTCTTTGGGTGTATCCACCATGTATATATCGTATGATGAGGTGGCTGTCTAGTGCCCTGTGGGCGGTGGTTCCTCTTCGTATCCCGCATCGTCGTCCATACCATCGATGTCTTTGGAGTCGAAGTCGAGCATGTCGGTTAAGTCATCGATAGTGGCTACTAATTGGGTGGTGGGTGGGCCGCGAATTTCTTCGTCGTTCGCATCCCAGTCCTGCTGGACATAGTTCGGCCAGGATCCTCCTGACAAGGAGAGAGACCTTAATGAGTTCAGTATGTCGCCAAAGGGCGAGCGCTAAAAAATATCTGCGGAGGTAAACTCCATGATCGACGCCCAATCGGATTCGATAGGAACGGGCGCAGGCGGCTCGGAGTCCTTGGCCGGAGAAGGATCTGGCAATTCAACAACACGGCTCTCGTGCAAAGTAAGGTCGATGTTTGGCTGATCGCCGCTGAAGGTAAGGCCTCCGTGGCGGGGTCCATCCACCCGTCCATGGACGGCGCAACTGGCTCCGAATTAAGGGTCGGAGCGGCTGCCTGTGCGATCTCCTGAACACTGTCCGATGGTAGAGCTAAATCGTACTCATCACGACCGCGTGACGTACAAGGCAGAGGCTCAAATCCGTCGAAGATGAAGTCTCCTCGGATATCGGCCGTGTAGTTTAAGCTTCCAAACCTGACCTGGTGGCCAGGGGCGTAACTTTCAATCTGCTCCAGATGGCCAAGCGAATTGACCCACAGTGCAAAGCCGCCGAACACGAAGATCTGTCCGGGGAGAAAAGTCTCACCCTGGACTGCATCGCTATTGATGATAGTAGGAGCCATCAAGCCTAACGGCAACGACACAGAGGAAATCTCAATGAAAGCACCAATGTCGGTGTCAAAACCGGCGGATCTCGGGTAGGGGGTCCCGAACTGTGCGTCTAAGGCGGATGGTAACAAGAGGCGGGGAACATGATGTTTTACCCAGGTTCGGGCCCTCTTGATGGAGGTAAAACCCTACGTCTTGCTTGATTAATATTGATGATATGGGTAGTACAAGAGTAGATCTACCACGAGATCAGAGAGGCTAAACCCTAGAAGCTAGCCTATGGTATGATTGTATGTTGTAGTTGTTGTGTCCTACGGACTAAAACCCTCCGGTTTATATAGACACTGGAGAGGTTAGGGTTACACAAGGTCAGTTACAAAGGAGGAGATACACATATCCGTATTGCCTAGCTTGCCTTCCATGCCAAGTAGAGTCCCATCCGGACACGAGATGAAGTCTTCAATCTTGTATCTTCATAGTCTAACAGTCCGGCCAATGGAGATAGTCCGGCTGTCCGGAGACCCCCTAATCCAGGACTCCCTCAACAGGTCTGCAACATCCAGATCAGTATGTATCTTGCAAATCTCTATGTCTCCCTCCTTGACTTGATCGCGGATGGAATTGAAGCGTATCTTGATGTGCTTGGTTCTCTTGTGAAATATGGATTCCTTTTCCAAGGCAATTGCACCACTATTGTGACAAAAGATTTTCATTGGACCCGATGCACTAGGTATGACACCTAGATCGGATATGAACTCTTTCATCCAGACTCCTTCATTTGCTGCTTCCGAAGCAGCTATGTACTCCGCTTCGCACGTAGATCCCGCCACGACGCTCTGCTTAGAACTGCACCAACTGACAGCTCCACCATTCAATAAAAATACGTACGTGGTTTGTGACTTAGAGTCATCCAGATCAATGTGAAAGCTTGCATCGACGTAACCATTTACAATGAGCTCTTTGTCACCTCCATAAACGAGAAACATATCCTTAGCCCTTTTCAGGTATTTCAACATGTTCTTGACCGCTGTCCAGTGATCCACTCCTGGATTACTTTGGTACCTCCCTGCTAAACTAATAGCAAGGCACACATCAGGTCTGGTACACAACATTGCATACATGATAGAACCTATGGCTGAAGCATAGGGAATGACTTTCATTTTCTCTCTATATTCTGCAGTGGTCGAGCATTGTCTTATCCATCCCTTGCATATTATAGTTCATCACGAAGCTCTTGCAGCTTGGTAGCAGTGATTGAAGAACTCTGTCAATGACACTATCATCAGGAAGATTAACTCCCAGCTGAGTCAAGTGGTTGTGGTACCCAGACATTCTGAGTATATGTTCACTGACAGAACTATTCTCCTCCATTTTGTAGCTGTAGAACTTTTCGGAGACTTCATATCTCTCAATCCGGGCATTTGCTTGAAATATTAACTTCAACTCCTGGAACATCTCATATGCTCCATGACGTTCAGAACGTCGTTGAAGTCTCGGTTCTACGCCGTAAAGCATGGCACACTGAACTATCGAGTAGTCATCAGCTTTGCTTTGCCAGACGTTCTTAACGTCGTCAGCAACATTTGCAGTAGGCTTGTCACCCAGTGGTGCTTCCAGGACGTAATTCTTCTATGCAGCTATGAGGATAATCCTCAAGTTATGGACCCAGTCCGTGTAATTGCTACCATCATCTTTCAACTTAACTTTCTCTAGGAATGCATTAAAATTCAACGGAACAACAACACGGGCCATTTATCTACAACAACATAGACATGCAAAATACTACCAGGTACTAAGTTCATGATAAATTAAAGTTCAGCTTAATCATATTACTTAAGAACTCCCACTTAGATAGACATCCCTCTAATCATCTAAGTGATCACGTGATCCATATCAACTAAACCATGCCCGATCATCACGTGAGATGGAGTAGTTATCAATGGTGAACATCACTATGTTGATCATATCTACTATATGATTCACACTCGACCTTTCGGTCTCAGTGTTCCGAGGCCATATCTGCATATGCTAGGCTCGTCAAGTTTAACCCGAGTATTCTGCTTGTGCAAAACTGGCTTGCACCCGTTGTATGTGAACGTAGAGCTTATCACACCCGATCATCTCGTGGTGTCTCGGCACGACGAACTGTAGCAACAGTGCATACTCAGGGAGAACACTTGTACCTTGAAATTTAGTGAGAGATCATCTTATAATGCTACCGATGTACTAAGCAAAATAAGATGCATAAAGGATAAACATCACATGCAATCAAATAAGTGATATGATATGGCCATCATCATCTTGTGCCTTTTTATCTCCATCTCCAAAGCACCGTCATGATCACCATCGTCACCGACTTGACACCTTGATCTCCATCGAAGCATCGTTGTCCTCTCGCCAACTATTGCTTCTACGACTATCGCTACCGCTTAGTGATAAAGTAAACAATTACATGGTGATTGCATTTCATACAATAAAGCGACAACCCTATGGCTCCTGCCAGTTGCCGACAACAGTGTTACAAAACATGATCATCTCATACAACAATTTATATAATCACGTCCTGACCATATCACATCACAACATGCCCTGCAAAAACAAGTTAGACGTCCTCTACTTTGTTGTTGCAAGTTTTATGTGGCTGCTACCGGCTTCTAGCAAGAACCGCTCTTACCTACGCATCAAAACCACAACGTAGTATAGTGATTGCTTTTTGATCTTCAGAAAGAACCATGTTCATTGAAACTGATTCAACTAAAGTTGGAGAAACAGACACCCACTAGCCACCTGTGTGTGAAGCACGTCGGTAGAACTAGTCTCGCGTAAGCGTACATGTAAGGTCGGTCTGAGCCGCTTCATCCAACAATACCGCTGAATCAAGAATCAACTAGTGACGACAAGCAATATGCGGCTAGTTAAGAACGTCTGGCAGAGCAAAGCTGATGAATACTTGATAGTTTAGTGTGCCATGCTTTACGACATAGAACCGGAACTTCAACAACGTTTTGAACGTCATGGAGCATATGAGATGTTCCAGGAGTTGAAGTTAATATTTCAAGCAAATGCCCGGATTGAGAGATATGAAGTCCCCAATAAGTTCTACAGCTGCAAAATGGAGGAGAATAGTTCTGTCAGTGAACATGTACTCAGAATGTCTGGGTACCACAACCACTTGACTCGGCTGGGATTAGTCTTCCCGATGATAGTGTCATTGACAGAGTTCTTCAATCACTGCCACCAAGCTACAAGAGCTTCGTGATGAACTATAATATGCAAGGGATGGATAAGACAATTCCCGAGCTCTTTGCAATGCTAAAGGCTGCGGAGGTAGAAATCAAGAAGGATCATCAAGTGTTGATGGTCAACAAGACCACCAGTTTCAAGAAGAAGGGCAAAGGGAAGAAGGGGAACTTCAAGAAGAACAACAAGCAAGTTGTTGCTCAAGTGAAGAAGCCGAAGTCTGGACCTAAGCCTGAGACTGAGTGCTTCTACTGTAAAGGGACTGGTCACTGGAAGTGGAATTGCCCCAAGTATTTGGCGGGTAAGAAGGATGGCAAAGTGAAAGGTATATTTGATATACATGTTATTGATGTGTACCTTACTAATGCTCGCAGTAGCGCCTGGGTATTTGATACTGGTTTTGTTGCTAATATTTGCAAGTCGAAACAGGGGCTACGGATTAAGCGAAGATTGGCTAAGGACGAGGTGACGATGCGCGTGGGAAATGGTTCCAAAGTCGATGTGATCGCAGTCGGCACACTACCTCTACATCTACCTTCGGGATTAGTTTTAGACCTGAATAATTGTTATTTGGTGCCAGCATTAAGCATGGACATTATATCTGGATCTTGTTTGATGCGAGACGGTTATTCATTTAAATTAGAGAATAATGGTTATTCTATTCATATGAGTAATATCTTTTATGGTCATGCACCCTTGATGAGTGGTCTACTTTTACTAAATCTTGATAGTAGTGATACACATATTCATAGTATTGAAGACAAAAGATATAAGCTTAATAATGATAGTGCTACTTATTTGTGGCACTGTCGTTTATGTCATATTGGTGTAAAGCGTATGAAGAAACTCCATGCTGATGGGCTTTTTGAATCACTTGATGCTTGCGAACCATGCCTCATGGGCAAGATGACTAAGACTCCGTTCTCCGGAACAATGGAACGAGCAACAGACTTATTGGAAATTATACATACTAATGTATGCGGTCCAATGAGTGTTGATGCTCGTGGCGGGTATCGTTATTTCCTGACCTTCACAGATGATTTGAGAATATATGGGTATATCTACTTGATGAAACATAAATCTGAAACATTTGAAAAGTTCAAAGAATTTTAGAGTGAAGTGGAAAATCATCGTAACAAGAAAATTAAGTTTCTACGATCTGATCGTGGAGGAGAATATTTGAGTTACGAGTTTGGTCTTCATTTGAAACAATGTGGAATAGTTTTACAAGTCACGCCACCTGGAACACCACAGTGTAATGGTGTGTCTAAACGTCGTAACCGCACTTTATTAGATATGTTGCGATCTATGATGTCTCTTACTGATGTACCACTAACGTTTTGCGGTTATGCTTTAGAGACGGCTACATTCACGTTAAATAGGGCACCATCGAAATCCGTTGAGATGACACCTTATGAACTGTGGTTTGGCAAGAAACCCAAGTTGTCGTTTCTTAAAGTTTGGGGCTGCGATGCTTATGTGAAAAAGCTTCAACCTGATAAGCTCGAACCCAAATCGGAGAAATGTGTCTTCATAGGATACCCAAAACAGACTGTTGGGTACACCTTCTATCACAGAGCCGAAGGCAAGATATTCGTTGCTAAGAATGGATCCTTTCTAGAGAAGGAGTTTCTCTCGAAAGAAGTGAGTAGGAGGAAAGTAGAACTTGACAAGGTAACTGTACCTGCTCCCTTATTGGAAAGTAGTTTATCACAAAAATCAGTTCCAGTGATTCCTACACCAGTAATTGAGGAAGCTAATGATGATGATCATGAAACTTCTGATCAAGTTACTACCGAACCTCGTAGGTCAACCAGAGTAAGATCCGCACCAGAATGGTACGGTAATCCTGTTCTAGAAGTCATGTTACTTGACCATGACAAACCTATGAACTATGAGGAAGCCATGATGAGCCCAGATTCCGCAAAATGGCTTGAGGCCATGAAATCTGAGATGGGATCCATTTATACAAAGTGTGGACTTTGGTTGGCTTGCGAGATGATCGGCAAGCCATAGAGAATAAATGGATCTTCAAGAAGAAGACTGACGCTGACGGTAATATTACTGTCTACAAAGCTTGACTTGTTGCAAAAGATTTTTGACAAGTTCAAGGAGTTGACTACGATGAGACCTTCTCACCCATAGCGATGCTTAAGTCCGTCCGAATCATGTTAGCAATTGCCGCATTTTGTGATTATGAAATTTGGGAAATGGATGTCAAAACTGCATTCCTTAATGGATATCTTAAAGAAGAGTTGTATACGATGCAATCGTAAGGTTTTGTCGATCCAAAAGGTGCTAACAAAGTGTGCAAGCTCCAGCGATCCATTTATGGACTGGTGCAAGGCTCTCGGAGTTGGAATATACGCTTTGTTAGTGTAATCAAATCATGTGGTTTTATACAGAATTTTGGAGAAGCCTGTATTTACAAGTGAGTGGGAGCTCTGTAGCATTTCTGATATTATATGTGGATGACATATTGCTGATCGAAAATGATACTGAATTTCTGAATAGCATAAAAGGATACTTGAATAAGAATTTTTCAATGAAAGACCTCGGTGAAGCTGCTTATATATTGGGCATCAAGATCTATAGAGATAGATCAAGACGCTTAATTGGACTTTCACAAAGCACATAACTTGATAAAGTTTTGAAGAAGTTCAAAATGGATCAAGCAAAGAAAGGGTTTTTGCCTGTCTTACAAGGTGTGAAGTTGAGTTAGACTCAATGCCCGACCACTGTAGAAGATAGAGAGAAAATGAAAGCCATTCCCTATGCTTCAGCCATAGGTTTTATCATGTATGCAATGCTGTGTACTAGACCTGATATGTGCCTTGCTATTAGTTTAGCAGGGAGGTACCAAAGTAATCCAGGAGTGGATCACTGGACAACGGTCAAGAACATCCTGAAATACCTGAAAAAAACTAAGGATATGTTTCTCGTTTATGGAGGTGACAAAGAGCTCGTCATAAATGGTTACGTCGATGCAAGCTTTGACACTGATCCGGATAACTCTAAGTCACAAACTGGATACGTATGTTTATTGAATGGTGGAGCTGTCTATTGGTGCAGTTCCAAGCCGAGCATCGTGGCGGGATCTACGTGTGAAGCGGAGTACATAGCTGCTTCAGAAGTAGCAAATGAAGCAGTCTGGATGAAGGAGTTCATATACAATCTAGGTGTCATACCTAGTGCATCGGGTCCAACGAAAATCTTTTGTGACAATACTGGTGCAATTGCCTTGGCAAAGGAATCCAAATTTCACGAGAGAACCAAGCACATCAAGAGATGCTTCAATTCCATCTGCGATCAAGTCAAGGAGGGAGACATAGAGATTTGCAAAATACATACGGATCTGAATATTGTAGACCCGTTGACTAAGCCTCTCTCACGAGCAAAACATGATCAACACCAGGACTCCATGGGTGTTAGAATCATTACAATGTAATCTAGATTATTGACTCTAGTGTAAGTAGGAGACTGAAGGAAATATGCCCTAGAGGCAATAATAAAGTTGTTATTTATATTTCCTTATATCATGATAAATGTTTATTATTCATGCTAGAATTGTATTGACCGAAAACTTAGTACATGTGTGAATACATAGACAAACAGAGTGTCACTAGTATGCCACTACTTGACTAGCTCGTTAATCAAAAGATGGTCAAGTTTCCTAACCATAGACATGAGTTGTCATTTGATGAACGGGATCACATCATTAGAGAATGATGTGATTGACTTGACCCATCCGTTAGCTTAGCATTATGATCATTTAGTTTATTGCTATTGCTTTCTCCATGACTTATACATGTTCCTATGACTATGAGATTATGCAACTCCCGAATATTGGAGGAACACTTAGTGTGCTATCAAACGTCACAAAGTAACTGGGTGAATATAAAGATGCTCTACAGGTGTCTCCGTTGGTGTTTGTTGAGTTGGCATAGATCGAGATTAGGATTTGTCACTCCGATTGTCAGAGAGGTATCTCTGGGCCCTCTCGGTAATGCACATCACTATAAGCCTTGCAAGCAATGTGATTAATGAGTTAGTTGCGGGATGTTGCATTACGGAACGAGTAAAGAGACTTGCCTGTCGGATTTCGGGTTCCAACAAAACCCTTAAGGTTCGAACTCTGGGGTGTGCACGAAAGTCTCTCCTCCCCCCTAGCTCACTCACTCACCACGATCTCAAAGCTCATCTCGTCGAACTCAAAGAACAAGGGACACAAGAGTTTATACTAGTTCGGGCCACCGATGTGGTGTAATACCCTACTCCAGTGTGGTGTGGTGGATTGCCTTGTAGGCTGAGGATGAGAAAGTACAAGGGAAGAACTACCTCCTGAGGAGAGGTGTTCTTGAGCTCAGTGAGCTTGTGTGGTTGAGGATGATCTGAATGATCTGTCCCCCTCCTATGGTGGTGGCTAGTACTATTTATAGAGGCCCCAGTCCTCTTCCCAAATATCAGGCGGGAAGGGATCCCACAACGGCCAATTTGCAGGGGGATAGCTAGTACAAGCTATCCTGACAAAAGGTGGTCTTCGCCTGCCAAAGGCTCTGGTGGTGACGCTGTCGTGGGCTCCGCGATGACCTCCGTCCTGCCGTTCTATTGGTCTTGGTCTTGTTGCACCGATATGGAAACCTTTGCCTAATGCCTCGGACTCCTCGCCTGCGCCTGCTCCTTTAGCACCAAAGAGGCAACTGGTGCTCTGCGCCCGCTGGCGCCCGCCTGGCACTCGCCTGGCCTTGGTCGTCATGGCTCACGTCACGGGAACCTCACAAGGTGCCCCTCACCTTGATCTCTCCACTCCTCGCGAGCCAGCCTAGCGAGGATGCCCCTGAGGAGGTCTTGTGTCGTCCGCCTCGCGAGGCTTGGCCCCTCGCGAGGGTCTTGAGTGTTTGTTGGTGAAGATGGGTCATAGCAGGCCGCCAGAGGAGCCACGCCGTGGGCCACAGGCAGGCAAGTCTGGGGACCCCCGTCCCCAGAACGCCAACAGTAGCCCCCGGGCCTAAGGCGCGCTAGGATTTAGCTTCAAGGCGAAGCCAAGGGGCAAGTGTGGAGCATCGCGGGCCCCAACCGCCTGCGGCCCTGATTGACGTGTGGCGACTGACGAGACGTGGGCGTCCCTGCTTCCGCATGCAACCTTGATATCCGCCTGGCTAGGCGGCCACTGTGACCTACATAGTCACTCCCTCATTGCTGGCGACGTACTCCCCCAACTCTTCTGCCTTCCCGCAACGACAACCTCTTCTTCCAATCTGTCCTGGGCTCCATCCTCTCCATCGCCATGGTGCCGAGCCGAACAAGGAAGGGGAAGAAGAAGAAGCCCCAGTCCTCAGCCGAACCACCTCCGGCCTTCGGGCCAGCCGTCGGACGGTTGGTGGTGGTCAACCAGGAAGCCATGGACAAGGTCCGCCTTGCGTGCGCCGCTGATTTCACGAATGTGGGAAGACGGTGGCCTGGCCCTCATCCCGCGCCTCCATTGATAGGACAATCACTGAGGTCCACACTGAAAGGATCGATATGGTTCACTAGAGGGGGGGGGGGTGAATAGGCAACTACCAATTTTTTACTTTTCTTTACCAAATTAAACTTTGCATCAAAGTAGGTTGTCTAGATGTGCAACTAGGTAAGCAACCTATATGATGCAATAACAACAAGCATACAAGCAAGCAAGAGAAGTAACACTAAAGAGCTTGCACAAGTAAAGGTAAGAGATAACCAAGAGTGGATCCGGTGAAGACGAGGATGTGTTACCGAAGTTCCTTCCTTTTGAGGGGAAGTACATCTCCGTTAGAGCGGTGTGGAGGCACAATGCTCCCCAAGAAGCCACTAGGGCCACCGTATTCTCCTCACGCCCTCACACAATGCGAGATGCCGTGATTCCACTATTGGTGCCCTTGAAGGCGGCGACCGAACCTTTACAAACAAGGTTGGGGGCAATCTCCACAACTTAATCGGAGGCTCCCAACAAAACCACGAAGCTTCACCACAATGGACTATGGCTCCGTGGTGACCTCAACCGTCTAGGGTGCTCAAACACCCAAGAGTAACAAGATCCGCTAGGGATGAGTGGGGGAATCGAAAATCCCTTGGTGGAAGTGTAGATCGGGGCCTTCTCAACCACTCCTGAGCAAATCAACAAGTTTGATTGGCTAGAGAGATAGATCGGGCGAAAATGGAGCTTGGAGCATTTAATGGAGCTTGAGCAATAAATGGAGCTAGAGGAGGAAGAGGTAGGTCAAAGGGAAGAAGAGGACCCCCTTTTATAGTGGGGGCAACAATCCAACCGTTGCCCCTCACCAACCAGCCGCGCATAGAGCAGTACTACCGCGAAGAGGGGGCGGTACTACCGCTAGGTCAGCGGTACTGCCGCACCAGCCAGCGGCACTGCCGCGCAGAGGAGACTAGTAGGGAATAGGACCCAACGTGGTACTACCGCGGTGGTAGGGGCGGTACTACCGCTCCTGAAACGGTACTACCGCCTCTACAACCGCAACTAGTGCCGCAAAACCCGACACGAGAAAAAGACCCCTCGAGTCGAGGCGGTAGGAGCCAGACAGCCCAGCGGTACTACGGCAGCGGGGTCATTGGCGGTACTACCGCTGTGGAGCAGAACTGCCGCTTGTGACCCTTCGGCCGTACTACTGCTGGTAGTGCGGTACTACCGCTGGGACACGGAAGAGAGAGAGAGAGAATCTCTCCAAAGAGGCTAAGGACGAGGTGGTGGTGCCAGGCACCCCAGCGGTACTACTGCTGTGGAGTCACGGGCGGTACTACCGCTCTGGAGCGGTACTGCCGCTTGTGGCTCGTCAGCGGTACTACGGTTGGGTTGCGCGGTACTACTGCTGGGACCCAGACAAGGACAAAGAAAAGTGGAGAGATCTCTACAATGGAATGGAAAAGCTCGGAGGGTGAGAAGCTGATGTGTACATGTTGATTCCACCCATGCAATACCCCAGCGGACCCCCTCTTGATAGTACGGTGCCCTCTACGCAACTAGTCCACCGAGAAAGAAACGAAAGAGCTACACCGTCTTGAAAGACACTCCGAAGGGAAGAAAACATCTCATGCCAGGGGTGAATCTATGAACTATTCAAAGCACATGATTAGTCCGAAAACATGTTGTCATCAATCACCAAAACTACCTTGAGAGAGATATGCCGTAACACATACTTTCCTTGATGCCCTATGGGCCGGCCTGATCCCCCCTTTCTCCACCTTCTTCAACGCCGTGTTTTCTCATTACCAGATCCATATGCTACACCTAGATCCTCAATCCATCGCCCTCCTTGCTGTCTTCGCCTTCGTCTGCGAGGCATGGTGGGCATTGCTCCTTCTGTGGCCCTACTTCACCACTTCTTCTCACTGCACCTGACCGACCCTCAACAGTGCTCGGGATGCCTGAGCTTCTAGGCCGTGGCTGCGATGACCGGCTTGGGGATTGACTTCGAGCTCCCGCCATCAACAAGTGGGTTCTAGAAGCGGTGGGTATACATGGACGTCGGCGTGCTCAGCCCCCTGCTCCCACTTCCGTCGGCACCCACCGCTCCCAGCTCTCGCTGGGGCCACGAGAGGCTCGCTGACCCGCGTCTTGCCTACGTCTGGCTCCGGTTGAAGAGGCTGAAGGATCTTGGCGTGTCTGCACCCATGGTGGTGAAGGAGTTCATCCGGCGCTGTGTTTACCCACTTTAGCACCATTCTCGACCAATGTGGACCTTGTCCGGTAGCAAGGACCGCATGAGGCTTCAAGAGTCCGGGCTTCCCCTCGAGGCGCAACAAACTATGCTTGAGATCTTGACGGGCGACCCGTCGCAAGCCAACATGCCGGAGGAGGGTTGTCTCTTGTACTGCTGCTCGAACAAGGTGGATTTCACGAGGTAAATGCCCCCTTTCGATGAGTGGGGACTACGCCCGGTCGGTCTTGAAGGGTCTCGCGAGAACCCGGTCCCCGTGGCTCCCTTACCCGCCACCAGCGCGGCGATCTCCCCAGAAGTGGGCGCAGGGGGCGGCCACTGTCGGCCGCTGGCGTCGCGGCTGCTAAGGAATCGGCGCTGCTCGGGGCTCCCGGAGGGCCGCCCCACGGCCCTCCAGAGAGCCGTCTTGAGGAAGCGGCCAGAGGGGCGTCGCAGCCCGATACTCCTGAGGCTACAGCCCCCGAGGCCCCGGCGGGTCGCCGCGAGGCGGAGGATGGCACCCCCGAGGTTGCCCCCTCAGGAGCTACCCCAGCTGCGCCCGGAGCTGGTGACCGTGCCCTGGGCTTCGGACGGCTCCGACTGTGACACCTCCGATTCAATCGTACACTAATCATACACGCAAATGTGTACGATCAAGATCAAGGACTCACGGGAAGATATCACAACACAACTCTAGACACAATTTAAAATAATACAAGCTTTATATTACAAGCCAGGGGCCTCGAGGGCTCGAATACATAAGCTCAATGACATAAGAGTCAGCGGAAGCAACAATATCTGAGAACAGACATAAGTTAAACAAGTCTACCTTAAGAAGGCTAGCACAAAAGCAACAACGATCAGAAAGGCAAGGCCTCCTGCCTGGGAGCCTCCTAACTACTCCAAGACGTCAGCGGCCGGCACGTAGTAGTAGGCATCCTCGGGGTAGCAGTAGTCATCAGTGGTGTCGTCTGCCTCCTGGGATCCGTCATCTGGTCGCAACAATCGGGTATGGGTGAAAAGGGGTAGCAAAGCAACCGTGAGTACTCATCGAAAGTACTCGCAAGACTTACATCAGATCTAAACTATGTATGCACCTGTATCAAAGGAAATGGGTTGTATCTGTGGACTAAACTGTAGAATGCCAGAAAGAAGGGGAAAGCCTAGCCTATCGAAGACTACCATCTTCAAGCATCTTGCAGCATATAGAAGAGTATAGATCAACATAATGTAAAGTAGTAGTGTTATCAACCTTGGCCAGAGATCCTTTCTCGACTCCCTGCGAGAAGGCAATCCCAGAGCCATACTATCTAAGTGTCAACACATTCCAATTCTCATCACCATCCAGTTCTCATCACAAGTATCCAGTTCTAGTTGTATCGACCGGGATACAACTCCAAGTGTCCGTTACCGTAGGACAGGCTATCGATAGATGTTTTCTTCCCTGCAGGGGTGCACCAACTTACCCACCATGCTCGATTAACTCCGGCCGGGCACACTTTCCTGGGTCATGCCCGGCCTCGGCCAAACAATACGCCGCAACCCGACCTAGGCTTAATAGAGAGGTCAGCACGCCGGACTAAGCCTATGCCCCCAGGGGTCATGGGCCATCTCCCCGGGAACTCCTGCACATTGCGTACGCGACCAGTGAGCAGACCTAGCTACCTCCTTGAACAAGGCAGGAGCTTACACAGTCCAACCCGGCGCGCGCCGCTCAATCGCTGACGTCTATTAAGCTTCGGCTGATGCATACGACGCAGAACGCCCATACTATGCCCACGTGATGGTTAGTGCTGTCAGGCCAGAGGCCCCTCATATCAAATATCCAAATCGTAGTGGATTAGGAGCACGCGGTAACAAGCAGAGACTCACGAAATATGTGACCCCGTTGCCCCGTCTCGAGTACTTGCGGCAAGGGCTAAGAATGCTCGGCCACGCCTCGTAAGTATCTCGCGGGCACCTTCCAGGTCAACCCGACTCCACATCACTCGCTATTAAGCTCGCGCGGGTACCCCTCAGGGCTGACCCGTCATTAGTAACATGGTTCAGTGTAAAGTCATAGTAACCATAGTAACTATGTGTCTAACACCAAGGGAAAACCCCGAGGAATCACCCCCGGTGAATTACACTCAATGTTATCATCAAGGTGAAAGTAAGACGATCCACCCTCGTGGTTCACACTTGAGGGGTTGCACGACAGAGCCGTAACTAAAGTGGTTAAGGAGGAAATCACCCTCGATGACCTCGACCGTATAGCTACACTATAGAGATCTTATCAGGAGTGATGTTAGAGGTTCCACCCTCGGCACTCGATGGTAACTCTGCAGAGTCATACAACTAGGGGGGTGATGTGCGGTGTCTGGACCTGGACATCGATCACGTTGATCGAGTCATCAAACATAAAGTGGGGCAACTGGGACAAGGTGGGGTCACTGATGGATCACTAACCATCCTATACTAAGCAGTTTAGGATAAGCAAGTAAGGTAACAATAAGTAGGTAACAAAAACAGGCTATGCATCAAAGTACGGTCATACAGAAAACAGTAGCAGTTCTAATGCAAGCATGAGAGGGAAAGAAAAGGGCGATATCGGAATGCTCAAGGAGGGTTTGCTTGCCTGGTCGCTCAAACGAGAAGGAGGGGTTGTCGGTCATAGGGGCATCAGCATCTTCACGGGGTCTACAGAAGAGAAGAGGGGGGAGAAACAGTAAATACATAGCAAGCAAGTGCATAACAGGACAACAAGAAGAGCTAGACGTGTTCTAACGAGGTGCTACACGATACCGGTGAAAGGGGAAGTCAACCGAGAATGTTTTCCCGGTTCCGGACATGTGTCAGACAGATGACCGGAGGGGGGAATGTTGCACGTTCTCTATGCTAGGGATGTGTGGCGGGCAAACGGATCGCGTATTCGGATTCGTTGGATTTTTCTGAGCAACTTTCATATATAAAACTTTTTCATCCGACTTATAGATAATTTTAAATGATTTTTCAAAGTTTTATCAAAATTCTGGAAATTCCTGGATTTAATTAATAAAATGAATAAAATAGCAAAATGGCTATGGGTACCCAAAAGTGTAGCCACCCAGAGTGTGCGTGAGGCTGACGGTGGGGTCCAGTTGACTGCCCAGTCAGCAGTCAATTGTTGACTTTGACTGGTCAAACTGGCCAGTGGCCCCCAGGTGTTAGTGAGACATTTAAATAAAATTGTTTTATTAGTAAATTTAACCCATGTGGGGGCCCATGTTTCGGTGAGAGTTAGGGGCCGGGTTAGTGCTAATTAAGGGTTAGCCACTAATTAAGGGGGCGGGCCCCAAAGGCTGGGGCACAAGGCCATGGCCGCTGGGCAAAAACGGGGTGGGCGCCCCGCCCGAACAGGCTCGGGCGTGCGGGCGCCGGCGTGGTGGAGGCCGCGGGGGCGGCGAGGCGCCGACGGGCGCGCAGCCAGGCGGCGAGTGGCAGCGGCGCATAGGCAGGCGGCTAGGGGGCACTGGGGGCCGTAGCAGGAGCGGAAGGTGGGGCGCGGGCACGGCCAGGGAGGGCTGGCGGGCAAGCATGGACGGGACCGTAGAGGCGGGGTTGGAGTGGGCCGGAGCGGCAGCAAAGGCGACGTGCAGTGGCGAGGGGCTTAGGCAGCAAGCCGCAGTGTAGGAGAGGTCGAGGCGGGTGCGGGCAGCGCGTAGGACAAGCGGCAGCAGCGTTGCGCGCGACGACGAAGCTAGCGGTGGCGGTGAGCTTCGGCCCTTGCGGAACTAGCAGCACCAACAACAGATCGAGGAGGGGAACGGAGGGGAGACGAGGTGGAGCTCACCAGGGAGGCACACGGGGGCCCGGTGGTAGCTTAGGAGCAGCAGAACGGTGACATTCACCGGAAGAGTGCCGGCGGCCGTGGATGAAGACGGGCTCGATTCCTTCGCTGTAGATCGCCCTGGCTTCAACCAATGGTCGATGAAGAAGAAGTGGTGGCTGGCACACCTCGCAGACAAGGCTCCCGGGCGCGGGGGTGCCGGTGGCCACGGGATCGAGCGACGCACGGTGGCGGCTGTGTTTGGGAGAGAGAGGGGAGCGAGAGGAGTGGAGCGATCGAGTGGGGAAAACGGCTAGGGTTCATCAAGGGAGGGAGGAGGGCGTCGGGGCCTCCTTATACATGACGGGGAACCGCGGGATGGCCGCCACGCATTCACAGCCGCGGCCATGGTGGTCGGATGCGCGCCACCACCTCTCGTGAACAGGAAGAAGCCGGAGGGTGGGGTAGGTGAGCCGACCTAGTGGCCAAGTGGGCTGTGAGGCCTGGGGGAGGCCTTTTCTCCTTTTGTTTATGTTTTGCATTTTCTTTTAGTACCAAATGAGTTTTGTTTTGACAAAACTTGGCACATAAATACAACTCAACACCTTGAGATGGAATAAAAAGTTTGGGGGTCAAAGGAGTTGTCTAACCAATTTTAGAAATTGGAAAGGCCAATGTGACGATTGTTGGACCACAAAATAAAGTCCCAGAGGCATTTTGGGAAGTCAAATGAGGTTGGTTTCAACATGAAAAATAACCACAGATTATTTGCCACACTTTGAACATTTTAGTTTTGAAGTTTGACAAATTTGAATTTTTGACTTTAGATTTGAACTTGAAATTGAACAGTGACTTGGATCAAGTGAGGATTAGCAACAGTAAGAGGGATGAATTGGCATCATTAGAAGGAGGTTATTGTAGCTTAATTATCCGGGCGTCACAATTCTCCTCCACTACAAGAAATCTCGTCCCGAGGTTTAAGGGGTGAAGTAAGGGGGAAACACTCGAGAAGGACAGAGCTCAACACAAGATAGGTACCTAGGGGCTATCCAAGTGAACTGGCATAGAGGCATCTCTTGAGTTGAAATTTAAGAAAGTCATCGAGAGCAAAATATGAAGGTACAATAGGAAGTTTCAAGCGAATGGACAAACGATCGATACCTGAACAGAGTGTGAGAAGGGGGTTCAGAGCATCGGGAATAGATCATCTCTCGGACGGTGGCTCGTGACACCACACAAAGCCAAGAGCAAATGCGGAATAAAGGATATAGGGGAGAGTCGGGTTCCGATCCTGTGGAACTGTGGGTTATGGGCCCACCATGTGGGTTAAAAATAGAAGGAGCAATGGCATCTTGCACGGTCATGATAACATGGCAAGTCAGAGAGTAGCCTGTCAGTTATGTCGGCAACAACGCCGGTACCAAGGGCGAGGGACGAAGAGAACCATTTTCCTGCTCGTTGAACGAGGCAGGCCATTAGGCAAAGTTCTCGTCCATCGGTGGCTACCGGAATGTCATCAACAAAAGTAACAGGGTCTTACTGACAAAGTGATACAACAAGGTGTTTACATAAGCAGGGAAATATTATTGCTTATATAATATTGATCACAATAAGGTTTAAACAAACCAATGGAAAGGAAAAATTAATTGTCAGATTAAAGAGTGCAATGGAAAGGAAAATGTGTTTAAACACATATTTCAGGGGTATATTCTTCCCAAGGACAAGCAGAGCATGATATCCATGACAAGATAGAAGTATAAAACCATTTAGGTAAGGGGAAAGAAATTTCATGACATTACCCATACAACGGTGTTTGGATAACTGATAAAGAAAATTTAGTATCGTGCTTCAAATGTTCTTATTGGAGATCGGATTAGCACAGACATGCTTCGAGATAGCATTGACATGGTTTCAAGCAAAGGTTAGACTTTGGGTACACCAAGGATCCATTGGAAACAACTTAGAAAACAAGTCATACAATTTTAGCAGGGAAAAGATGAGGGTGTGGTCGACGGGCTCAGTAGCAATCCATCGACATGTCAAAAAGGATGTATTCCCAAAATCAATATGATCAAGTTTGTGTTGGGGGGAAGACAAGAATGTTGTTGATGCTGACACAAATCATCGAGAGGCAAATATGGTATTTCTAGCCATGAATTAAATTGACATCTCTGAAGAAGCCAAAGTGTGACGGTGATCAAGACAAAGTTTGTCGAGAGACTCTATGAAGATGCCCTCGAGCAGAAAAGGGAGGATGAAGTGAAAGGCTATGAGAACCACGGATTCGACACAAGCTCAAAGTCAAGCTTGTTGTTCGAGGTGAAATGATAAGATGAGGAAGATCGACGTAAGTTTAGCTCATCATCGGAAGTTGCTCCAGGCATAAGGACCAGGTAGCACGGTTAAAAAGTTGTCATGATAAAATATAGCCGATTAGTCTAGGAATGATGTGATGGGGTATAAAGCTTCCCAGTATCAATTACTAGGTGTAATGCCAGAAAGTAAATCGGAGTAGAGGTTGGACGGGGGAAATGATTTGCAGAGGATAGGTAATTTTAACTTACCCAGTGAATGAGACCAAGGAGGAAATATGGTCGAGACCATAACTGCAAGGGATCCAATTTACGATACCGGAAGAATATTCAAATGATTAAATATCCTTGCAAGAAGCTTTCATGATAAGTCCCACACCGTGTCCGTGGGCATGAACACCAGGTTCAGGGTCGACTCCCACTTCTACAATGCATAACCTTCCATTTTACTTCTCGCTCTTGATGAAGTTGTAGTATTGAAATTTTATCTGACGAAAAGCCAGTAGAGTATAATCCGCATAACTTTCGAGTTCGCACAGATTAGGGAAAGCATAGGTTCAACCCATCGGGGCATCTTAGGAACATATATCATAAATTTCAAGCATAAATAACACAAGCTCGGTAGCGGAGCATGGTTGACAAAAGCAAGGGATACAATTTACCAAAGGCATTATGTATCCGAGGAAAAGGTTACAAGGTTACTGAATATGAAGGGCGTTGTCGGATAAAACCCAACAAAGGATCTGGTTGAGGATTGCGAGCTCTCGCACTTATTGAATCAATGGGCTCAAAATGGTAGTGGGAAAGGATGCCAAAAAGATTACTATACTTATGGGATTAACCATAATGCAACCAAGCAAAAATATCAAGAGCAATAAGCTGCTGAGGATTTTCGGAAGATCAAATAGTATTTCGAAGACTTTGGTGAAACACATGCACAATGAGGGAGAAATAAATTCTCGGTGTGTGTGTGGATTAATTTATAGGTGTATTCAGGCGACAAGGAACTGCAAGGTAGTAGGCACAAGGATTCTCGGAACAACAACGAGTGTTTCGGGGTATCTTGTAATAACAAGAGCAACTGGGGACTAGGGTAAGAATGTCAAGTGCATGTAGTTATGTATAGGGGTTGACAGTGGAAGGGAATTGCAAACGCAATGATCACAAGTTCTCAGGATAACATGAGAGAGTATCTTCTAAATCTTCTGGTGCAGCAGGCGATCATCTGTAATAAGGGGCTCTCCGGAAGGAAGTCGTTACGAGAACCTAGAAGTAGAGTTAGTAAAATCATTTAACCCGAATAGAGGAGAGAACAGAGTCCCAGAGTATAGACGAGGAGTAAAAGATCCGAACACCACCCAATGGCGACGTGGGCCCGTGAGCCACACAACCATGTTAGTAAAACAGTTTTTCATAGCCTAGACTCAACTTCGGCCAAGCAGTTGGAAAGGGGGGATCCTACAGGCAGTCGGCTCTGATACCAACTTGTGACTCCCCCGATTCAATCGTACACTAATCATACACGCAAATGTGTACGATCAAGATCAAGGACTCACGGGAAGATATCACAACACAACTCTAGACACAATTTAAAATAATACAAGCTTTATATTACAAGCCAGGAGCCTCGAGGGCTCGAATACATAAGCTCGATGACACAAGATTCAGCGGAAGCAAAAATATCTTAGTACAGACATAGGTTAAACAAGTCTGCCTTAAGAAGGCTAGCACAAAAGCAACAACGATCGAAAAGGCAAGGCCTCCTGCCTGGGAGCCTCCTAACTACTCCAAGTCGTCAGCGGCCGACACGTAGTAGTAGGCATCCTCGGGGTAGCAGTAGTCATCAGTGGTGTCGTCTGGCTCCTAGGATCCATCATCTGGTCGCAACAATCGGGTATGGTGATGTCTACTATACAAACCTTCTTCTTGTAGACGTTGTTGGGCCTCCAAGTGCAGAGGTTTGTAGGACAGTAGAAAATTTCCCTCAAGTGGATGACCTAAGGTTTATCAATCCGTAGGAGGCGTAGGATGAAGATTGTCTCTCTCAAGCAACCCTACAACCAAATAACAGAGAGTCTCAACAGCAAGGTAACTAATGATAAAAGTGAGCGTAAAAGGTATTGCAATGCGTTGAAACAAGGCCTAGGGTTCATACTTTCGCTAGTGCAAGTTCCCTCAACAATACTAACATAATTGGATCACATAACTATCCCTCAACATGCAACAAAGAGTCACTCCAAAGTCACTAATAGCGGAGAACAAACAAAGAGATTATGGTAGGGTACGAAACCACCTCAAAGTTATTCTTTCCAATCAATCCGTTGGGCTATTCCTATAAGTGTCACAAACAGCCCTAGAGTTCGTACGAGAATAACACCTTAAGACACAAATCAATCAAAACCCTAATGTCACCTAGATACTCCAATGTCACCTCAAGTATCCGTGGGTATGATTATACGATATGCATCACACAATCTCAGATTCATCTACTCAACCAACACATAGAACCTCAAAGAGTGCCCCAAAGTTCCTACCGGAGAATCACGACGAAAACGTGTGCCAACCCCTATGCATAGGTTCATGGGAGGAACCCGCAAGTTGATCACCAAAACATACATCAAGTGAATAACGTGGTATTCCATTGTCACCACAGATACGCACGACAAGACATACATCAAGTGTTCTCAAATCTTTAAAGACTCAATCCGATAAGATAACTTCAAAGGGGAAACTCAATCCATTACAAGAGAGTAGAGGGGGAAAGAAACATCATCGGATCCAAATATAATAGAAAAGCTCGCGATACATCAAAATCATATCACCTCAAGAACACGAGAGAGAGAGATAAAACACATAGCTACTGGTACATACCCTCAGCCCCGAGGGAGAACTACTCCCTCCTCGTCATGGAGAGCACCGGGATGATGAAGATGGCCACCGGAGAGGGATTGCCCCCTCCGGCAGGGTGCCGGAACGGGTCTAGATTGGCTTTTGGTGGCTACGGAGGCTTCTGGCGGCGGAACTCCCGATCTATTGTATGTTCTGGAAGCTTTAGGGTATGTGAGTATATATGGGTGCAGGAAGTACGTCGGTGGAGCTTCGGGGGCCCCACGAGGCAGGGGGCGCGCCCCCACCCTCGTGAGCACCTCCCTTGGCTCCTGATGTGGTGTCCAAGTCCATCCGGTAGCTTTCCTTCCAAAAATAACTTCTCCAGTTGATTTCGTTCCGTTTTGACTCTGTTTGATATTCCTTTTCTTCGAAACATTGAAACAGGCAAAAAACAACAATTCTGGGCTGGGCCTCCGGTTAATAGGTTAGTCCCAAAAATAATATAAAAGTGGATAATAAAGCCCAATATTGCCCAAAACAGTAGATAACATAGCATGGAGCAATCAAAAATTATAGAAACATTGGAGACGTATCAAGCATCCCCAAGCTTAATTCCTGCTCGTCCTCGAGTAGGTAAATGATAAAAGAAAGATTTTTTGATGTGGAATGCTAGTTGGCATAATTTCAATGCAATTCTTCTTAATTGTGGTATGAATATTCAGATCCGAAAGATTCAAGACAAAAGTTCATATTGACATAAAAATGATAATACTTCAAGCATACTAACTAAGCAATTATGTCTTCTCAAAAGAACATGGCCAAAGAAAGTTCATCCCTACAAAATCATATAGTTTAGTCATGTTTCATTTTCATCACACAAGAATGCTCTCATCATGCACCACCCCAATGACAAGCCAAGCAATTGTTTCATACTTTAGTAATCTCAAACTCATAAACTTTCACGCAATACATGAGCGCGAGCCATGGATATAGCACTATGGGTGGAATAGAATATAATGAGGGAGGTTATGTGGAGAAGACAAAATGGAGAAAGTCTCACATCAACGAGGCTAGTCAATGGGCTATGGAGATGCCCACAGATTGATGTTAATGCAAGGAGTAGGGATTTCCATGCAACGGATACACTAGAGCTATAAATGTATGAAAGCTCAACAAAATAAACTAAGTGGGTGTGCATCCAACTTGCTTGCTCACGAAGACCTAGGGCACTTGAGGAGGCCCATTGTTGGAATATACAAGCCAAGTTCTATAATGAAAAATTCCCACTAGTATATGAAAGTGACAAAACAAGAGACTCTCTATCATGAAGATCATGGTGCTACTTTGAAACACAAGTGTGGCAAAGGATAGTAGCATTGTTCCTTCTCTCTTTTTCTCTCATTTTCATTTTTGGGCCTTCTCTTTTTTATGGCCTTTCTCTCTCTTTTTTGGGGCCTTCTCTTTTTTATGGCCTTTCTCTTTTTTATTTTTTATTCCTCACTTGGGACAATGCTCTAGAAAATGATGATCATCACACTTCTATTTATTTACAACACGATACTAGAACAAAGATGACTCTATATGAATGCCTCCGGCGGTGTACCGGGATTGCGATGAATAAAGTGTGACATGTATGAAAAATTATGGACGGTGGCTTTGCCACAAATACGATGTCAACTACATGATCATGCAAAGCAATATGACAATGATGATGCATGTCATAATAAACGGAATGGTGGAAAGTTGCATGGCAATATATCTCGGAATGGCTATGGAAATGTCATAATAGGTAGGTATGGTGGCTGTTTTGAGGAAGATATAAGGAGGTTTGTGTGTGACAGAGTGTATCATATCACAGGGTTTGGATGCACCGGCGAAGTTTGCGCCAACTCTCAATGTGAGAAAGGGCAATGCATGGTACCGAAGAGGCTAGCGATGATGGAAGGGTGAGAGTGCGTATAATCCATGGACTCAACATTAGTCATAAAGAACTCACATACTTATTGCAAAAATCTACATGTCATCAAAAACCTCGGCACTACGCGCATGCTCCTAGGGGGATAGATTGGTAGGAAAAGACCATCGCTCGTCCCCGACCGCCACTCATAATGAAGACAATCAAATAACACCTCATGTTTCAAATTTGTTACATAACGTTTACCATACGTGCATGCTACGGGACTTGCAAACTTCAACACAAGCATTTCTCAATTTCACAACTAATCAACTAGCACAACTTTGATATTATTACCTCCATATCTCAAAACAATCATCAAGCATCAAACTTCTCTTAGTATTCAAAATACTCATAAGAAAATTTTACTAATCTTGAATACCTAGCATATTAGGATTTTAAGAAAATTACCATGCTATTTAAGACTCTCAAAATAATCTAAGTGAGATTTCATGTATTTCTTCAAAATAAAACTACCACCATGCTCTAAAAGATATAAGTGAAGCTCTAGAGCGAATGACAAACTACTCCGAAAGATATAAGTGAAGATCAATGAGTAGTCGAATAATGATGCAACTATGTGAAGACTCTCTAAAATTTAATAATTTAAGATCTTGGTATTTTATTCAAATAGCAATAAAAACTAAATAAAATAAAATGACGCTCCAAGCAAAACACATATCATGTGGCGAATAAAAATATAGCTCCAAGTAAAGTTACCGATGAACGAAGACGAAAGAGGGGATGCCTTCCGGGGCTTCCCCAAGCTTAGGCTCTTGGATATCCTTGAATATTACCTTGGGGTGCCTTGGTAATCCCCAATCTTAGGCTCTTGCCACTCCTTATTCCATAGTCCATCGAATCCTTACCCAAAACTTGAAAACTTCACAACACAAAACTTAACAGAAAACTCGTAAGCTCCGTTAGCGAAAGAAAACAAAAGACCACTTCAAGGTACTGTAATGAACTCATTCTTTATTTATATTGGTGTTAAACCTATTTTATTCCAACTTCTCTATGGTTTATAAACTATTTTACTAGCCATAGATTCATTAAAATAAGCAAACAACACACGAAAAACAGAATCTGTCAAAAACAGAACAGTCTGTAGTAATCTGGATCAAACGTATACTTCTGGAACTCATGAAATTCTCAAATAAATTTCTGGACGTGAGGAATTTATCTATTAATCATCTGCAAAAATAATTAACTAAATATCACTCACCAACAAAAAATGGCGGCAATTCTCGTGAGCGCTAAAGTTTCTGTTTTTTACAGCATGATCAACAAGACTTTCCCCAAGTCTTCCCAAAGGTTCTACTTGGCACAAACACTAATTAAAAGCATAAAACACATCTAAAAAGAGTCTAGATGAATTATTTATTGATAAACAGGAGCAAAAAGCAAGGAACAAAAATAAAATTGGGTTGCCTCCCAACAAGCGCTATCGTTTAACGCCCCTAGCTAGGCATGATGATTTCAACGATGCTCACATAAAAGATAAGAATTGTAACATAAAGAGAGCATCATGTAGAATATGACTAGTACATTTAAGTCTAACCCACTTCCTATGCCTAGGGATGTTGTGATCAAACAACTTATGGGAGCAGTAATCAACTAGCATAGGAAGGTAAAGCAAGCAAAACTTCAAAATTTTAAGCACATAGAGAGGAAACTTGATACTATTGCTACAAGCATATGTTCCTCCCTCATAATAATTTTCAGTAGAATCATGAATGAATTCAACAATATAACCAGCACCTAAATCATTCTTTTCATGATCTACAATAATAGAAAATTTACTACTCTCCACACAAGCAAAATTCTTCTCATGAATAATAGTGGGAGCAAACTCAACAAAATAACTATCATGTGATTGAAAATTGAAATCAAGATGACAAGTTTCATTGTTATCATTATTCTTTAAAGCATATGTGTCATCACAATAATCATCATATATAGTAGGCATGCTTTCATCATAATAAATTTGCTCATCTAAACTTGGGGGACAAAAAATATCATCTTCATCAAACATAGCTTCCCCAAGCTTGTGGCTTTGCATATCATTAGCATCATGGATATTCAAGGAATTCATACTAACAACATTGCAACCATGCTAATTACTCACATATTTAGTGCCAAACATTTTATAGATTTCTTCTTCTAGAACTTGAGCACAATTATCCTTTCCATCATACTCACGAAAGATATTAAAAAGGTGAAGCGCATGAGACAAACTCAATTCCATTTTTTATAGTTTTCTTTTATAGACTAAACTAGTGATAAAACAAGAAACTAAAATACTCGATTGCAAGATCTAAAGATATACCTTCAAGCACTCACCTCCCCAGCAACGGCGCCACAAAAGAGCTTGATGTCTACTACACAACCTTCTTCTTGTAGATGTTGTTGGGCCTCCAAGTGTAGAGGTTTGTAGGACAGTAGCAAATTTCCCTCAAGTGGATGACCTAAGGTTTATCAATCCGTAGGAGGCGTAGGATGAAGATGGTCTCTCTCAAGCAACCCTACAACCAAATAACAAAGAGTCTCTTGTGTCCCCAACACACCTAATACAATGGTAAATTGTATAGGTGCACTAGTTCGGCGAAGAGATGGTGATACAAGTGGTATATGGATGGTAGATAAAGGTTTTTGTAATCTGAAAATATAAAAATAGCAAGGTAACTAATGATAAAAGTGAGCGTAAATGGTATTGCAATGCGTTGAAACAAGGCCTAGGGTTCATACTTTCGCTAGTGCAAGTTCCCTCAACAATACTAACATAATTGGATCACATAACTATCCCTCAACATGCAACAAAGAGTCACTCCAAAGTCACTAATAGTGGAGAACAAATGAAGAGATTATGGTAGGGTACGGAACCACCTCAAAGTTATTCTTTCCAATCAATCCGTTGGGCTATTCCTATAAGTGTCACAAACAGCCCTAGAGTTCGTACTAGAATAACACCTTAAGACACAAATCAATCAAAACCCTAATGTCACCTAGATACTCCAATGTCACCTCAAGTATCCGTGGGTATGATTATACGATATGCATCACACAATCTCAGATTCATCTACTCAACCAACACATAGAACCTCAAAGAGTGCCCCAAAGTTCCTACTGGAGAATCATGACGAAAACGTGTGCCAAACCCTATGCAAAGGTTCATGGGCGGAACCCGCAAGTTGATCACCGAAACATACATCAAGTGAATCACGTGGTATCCCATTGTCACCACAGATACGCACGGCAAGACATACATCATGTGTTCTCAAATCTTTAAAGACTCAATCCGATAAGATAACTTCAAAGGGGAAACTCAATCCATTACAAGAGAGTAGAGGGGGAAAGAAACATCATAGGATCCAAATATGATAGCAAAGCTCGCGATACATCAAAATCGTATCACCTCAAGAACACGAGAGAGAGAGATCAAACACATAGCTACTATTACATACCCTCACCCTCGAGGGAGAACTACTCCCTCCTCGTCATTGAGAGCACCGGGATGATGAAGATAGCCACCGGAGAGGTATTGCCCCCTCTGGCAGGGTGTCGGAACGGGTCTAGATTGGCTTTCGGTGGCTACGGAGGCTTCTGGTGGCGGAACTCCCGATCTATTGTCTATTCTGGAAGCTTTAGGGTACGTGAGTATATATGGGTGCAGGAAGTACGTCGGTGGAGCTTCGGGGGCCCCACGAGGCAGGGGGCGCGCCCTAGGGGGGGCACCCTCGTGAGCACCTCCCTTGGCTCCTGACGTGGGGTCCAAGTCCATCCGGTAGCTTTCCTTCCAAAAATAACTTCTCCAGTTTATTTCGTTCCATTTTGACTCCGTTTGATATTCCTTTTCTTCGAAACACTGAAATAGGCAAAAAACAGCAATTCTGGGCTGGGCCTCCAGTTAATAGGTTAGTCCCAAAAATAATATAAAAGTGGATAATAAAGCCCAATATTGCCCAAAACAGTAGATAACATAGCATGGAGCAATCAAAAATTATAGATACGTTGGAGACGTATCATATGGGGGAAAGGAGGTAGCAAAGCAACCGTGAGTACTCATCCAAAGTACTCGCAAGACTTACATCAGATCTAAACTAAGTATGCACCTGTATCAAAGGAAATGGGCTGTATCTGTGGACTAAACTGCAGAATGCCAGAAAGAAGGGGAAAGCCTAGCTTATAGAAGACTAGCATCTTCAAGCATCCTGCAGCATATAGAAGAGTATAGATCAACATAATGTAAAGTAGTAGTGTTATCAACCTCGGCCAGAGATCCTTTCTTGAGTCCCTGCGAGAAAGCAATCCCAGAGCCATACTATCCAAGTGTCAACACATTCCAATTCTCATCACCATCCAGTTCTCATCACAAGTATCCAGTTCTAGTTGTATCGATCGGGATACAACTCCAAGTGTCCGTTACCGTAGGACAGGCTATCGATAGATGTTTTCTTCCATGCAGGGGTGCACCAACTTACCCACCACTTGATTAACTCCGGCCGGACACACTTTCCTGGCTCATGCCCGGCCTCGGCCAAAGAATACGCCGCAACCTGACCTAGGCTTAATAGAGAGGTCAGCATGCCGGACTAAGCCTATGCCCCAGGGGTCATGGGCCATCTCCCCGGGAACTCCTACACGTTGCGTACGCGGCCGGTGAGTAGACCTAGCTACCTCCTTCAACAAGGCAGGAGCTTACGCAGTCCAACCCGGCGCGCGCCGCTCAATCGCTGACGTCTATTAAGCTTCAGGTGATGCATACGACGCAGAACGCCCATGCCCACGTGATGGTTAGTGCTATCAGGCCAGAGGCCCCTCGGATCAAATATCCAAATCGTAGTGGATTAGGAGCACGCGGTAACAAGCAGAGACTCACAAAAGATGTGACCCCGTTGCCCCGTCCCGAGTACTTGTAGCAAGGGCTAAGAATGCCCGACCATGCCTCGTAAGTATCTCGCGGGCACCTTCCAGGTCAACCCGACTCCACATCACTCGCTATTAAGCTCGTGCGGGTGCCCCTCAGGGCTGACCCGTCTTTAGTAACATCGTTCAGTGTAAAGTCATAGTAACCATAGTAACTGTGTGTCTAACACCAAGGGGAAAACCCGAGGAATCACCCCCGGTGAATTCCACTCGATGTTATCATCTAGGTGAACGTAAGAGGATCCACCCTCGTGGTTCACACATAAGGGGTTGCATGACAGAGCCGTAACGGAAGTGGTTAAGGAGGAAATCACCCTCAATGACCTTGACCGTATAGCTACACTACAGAGATCTCATCAGGAGTGATGTAAGAGTTTCCACCCTCGGCACTCGATGGTAACTCTGCAGAGTCGTACAACTAGGGGGGGTGATGTGCGGTCTCGGGGCCTGGACATCGATCACGTTGATCGAGTCATCAAACATAAAGCGGGGCAACTGGGACAAGGTGGGGTCACTGATGGATCACTAACCAACCTATACTAAGCAGGTAAGGTAACAATAAGTAGGTAACAAAAACAGGCTATGCATCAGAGTAGGGTCATACAGAAAACAGTAGCAGTTCTAATGCAAGCATGAGAGGGAAAGAAAAGGGCGATATCGGAATGCTCAAGGAGGGTTTTCTTGCCTGGTCGCTCAGACGAGAAGGAGGGGTCGTCGTTCATAGGGGCATCAGCATAGTCACGGGGTCTACCAAAGAGAAGAGGTGGGAGAAATGGTAAATACATAGCAAGCAAGTGCATAACAGGACAACAGGCAGAGCTAGACGTGTTCTAACGCGGTGCTACACGATACCGGTGAAAGGGGAAGTCAACCGGGAATGGTCTCCCGGTTCCGGACATGTGTCAAACAGATGACCAGAGGGGGGAATGTTGCATGTTCTCTATGCTAGGGATGTGTGGCAGGCAAACGGATCGCGTATTCGGATTCGTTGGATTTTTCTGAGCAACTTTCATATATAAAACTTTTTCATCCGACTTATAGATTATTTTAAATGATTTTTCAAAGTTTTATCAAAATTATGGAAATTCCTGGATTTAATTAATAAAATGAATAAAATAGCAAAATGGCTATGGGTACCCAAAAGTGTACCCAGCCAGAGTGTGCATGAGGCTGACAGTGGGGTCCATTTGACTGCCCAGTCAGCAGTCAAATGTTGACTTTGACTGGTCAAACTGGCTAGTGGGCCTCAGGTGTTAGTGAGTCATTTAAATAAAACTATTTTATTAGTAAATTTAACCCATGTGGGGGCCCGACCGTCGGTGCAAGTTAGGGGCCGGGTTAGTGCTAATTAAGGGTTAGCCACTAATTAAGGGGGCGGGCCCCAGAGGCTGGGGCACAAGGCCATGGCCGCTGGGCAAAAACAGGGCGGGTGCCCGCCCGAACAGGCTCGAGAGTGCGTGCGCCGGCGTGGCGGAGGCCGCCGGGGGCGGCGAGGCGCCGATGGGCGCGCGGCCAGGCGACGAGTGGAGGCGGCGCACAGGAAGGCAGCTAGGGGGCGTTGGGGGCCGTAGCAGGAGTGGAAGGCGGGGCGCGGGCACGGCCAGGGAGGGCTCGTGGGCGAGCATGGACGGGACTGCAGAGGCAGGGTTGGAGCAGGCCAGAGTGGCAGCAAAGGCGACGTGCAGCGGCGAGGGGACGAGCAGAGCGGAGCGGGGCTCGGGCAGCAAGCCGCGGTGTAGGAGAGGTCGAGGCAGGTGCGGGCAGCGCGCAGGCGGAGCAGTGGCGTGGCTTGGCCGACGTGCGACACGGGGGGGGGGGGCACCGAGCGGCGTGGGCGAGGAGCGATGGCCAGCGGCGACCGCTGGAGAAGGCAGGTGCGGGGAAAGCGGGGTAGCGCGCAGCCGCATGTAGCAGAAGTAGCAGGCAGAGTAGCGAGGGTAGCGGGCGGCATCCGCAGCAGCAAGAAGCAGCGGCAGCACAGGTTTGCGCGGGCACGGGGAGGCGCGTGGGCGGCCGCGTTGGACTCGTAGGAAGTCCAGTAACACGAGGCCGTGCTCGAGGACGAGCGGCAGCAGCGTTGCGCGTGACGACGAAGCTAGCGGCGGCGGTGAGCTTCGGCCCTAGCGGAACTAGCTGCACCAACAGCAGATCGAGGAGGGGAACAGAGGGGAGACGAGGTGGAGCTCACCGGGGAGGCACAGGGGGGCCCGGTGGTAGCTTAGGAGCAGCAGAACGGTGACATTCACCGGAAGAGTGCCGGCGGCCGTGGATGAAGACGGGCTCTATTCCTTCGCTGCAGATCGCCCTGGCTTCAACCAATGGTCGATGAAGAAGAAGCGGTGGCCGGCGCACCTCGCAGATAAGGCTCCCGGGCGCCGGTGGCCGCGGGATCGAGCGACGCACGGTGGCGGCTGTGTTCGGGAGAGAGAGGGGAGCGAGAGGAGTGGAGCGATCGAGTGGGGGAAACGGCTAGGGTTCATCAAGGGAGGGAGGAGGGCATCGGGGCCTCCTTATACACGACGGGGAACCGCGGGATGGCCGCCACGCGCTCACAGCCGCGGCCATGGTGGTCGGATGCGCGCCACCACCTCTCATGAACAGGAAGAAGCCGGAGGGTGGGGTAGGTGGGCCCACCTAGTGGCCAAGTGGGCTGTGAGGCCTGGGGGAGGCCTTTTCTCCTTTTGTTTATGTTTTGCATTTTCTTTTAGTACCAAATGAGTTTTGCTTTGACAAAACATGGCACATAAATACAACTCAACACCTTGAGATGGAATAAAAAGTTTGGGGGTCAAAGGAGTTGTCTAACCAACTTTAGAAATTGAAAAGGCCAATGTGACGATTGTTGGACCACAAAATAAAGTCCCAGAGGCATTTTGGGAAGTCAAATGAGGTTGGTTTCAACATGACAAATAACCAGAGATTATTTGCCACACTTTGAACATTTTAGTTTTGATGTTTGACAAATTTGAATTTTTGACTTTAGATTTGAACTTGAAATTGAACAGTGACTTGGATCAAGTGAGGATTAGCAACAGTAAGAGGGGTGACCTGGCATCATTAGAAGGAGGTTACTATAGCTAAATTATCCGGGCGTCCTAAACTTCGATGCGCTCCGCAAGAGGAAGGGGTCTCCAAGCTGCGGCGGTGATGTCTGATATGTCTCCAACGTAACTATAATTTTTGATTGCTCCACGCTATATTATCTACTGTTTTGGACTATATTGGGCTTTATTTTCCACTTTTATATTATTTTTGGGACTAACCTATTAACCGGAGGCCCAGCCCAGAATTGCTGTTTTTTTGCCTATTTCAGTGTTTCGAAGAAACGGAATATCAAACGGAGTCCAAACGGAATGAAAAACCTTCGGGAACGTGATTTTCTCACCGAACATGATCCAGGAGACTTGGACCCTACGCCAAGGCATTAGAGAGGTGGTCACGAGGGTGGGGGGCGCGCCCCCCCTAGGGCGTGCCCCCTACCTTGTGGGTCCCTCGGAGCTCCACTGACGTACTTCTTCCTCCTATATATACCTACGTACCCCCAAACGATCAGAAGAGGAGCCAAAAACCTAATTCCACCGCCGCAACTTTCTGTATCCACGAGATCCCATCTTGGGGCCTGTTCCAGAGCTCCGTCGGAGAGGGCCGTCATCATGAAGGGCTTCTACATCATCATAGCCTCTCCGATGAAGTGTGAGTAGTTTACCTCAGACCTTCGGGTCCATTGTTAGTAGCTAGATGGCTTCTTCTCTCTTTTTGGATCTCAATACAAAGTTCTCCCCCTCTCTTGTGGAGATCTATTCGATGTAATCTTCTTTTTGCGGTGTGTTTGTTGAGACCGATGAATTGTGGGTTTATGATCAAGTCTATCTATGAATAATATTTGGATCTTCTCTGAATTCTTTTATGTATGATTGGTTATCTTTGCAAGTCTCTTCGAATTATCCGTTTGGTTTGGCCAACTAGATTGGTAGTTCTTGCCATGGGAGAAGTGCTTAGCTTTGGGTTCGATCTTGCGGTGTCCTTTCCCAGTGATAGAAGGGGCAGCAAGGCACGTATTGCATCGTTGCCATCGAGGATAAAAAGATGGGGTTTATTTCATATTGCATGAATTTATCTCTCTACATTGATGTCTACTACACAACCTTCTTCTTGTAGACATTCTTGGGCCTCCAAGTGCAGAGGTTTGTAGGACAGTAGCAAATTTCCCTCAAGTGGATGACCTAAGGTTTATCAATCCGTAGGAGGCGTAGGATGAAGATGGTCTCTCTCAAGCAACCCTGCAACCAAATAACAAAGAGTCTCTTGTGTCCCCAACACACCCAATACAATGGTAAATTGTATAGGTGCACTAGTTCGGCGAAGAGATGGTGATAAAAGTGCAATATGGATAGTAGATAATAGTATTTGTAATCTGAAATTATAAAAACAGCAATGTAACAAGTGATAAAAGTGAGCGTAAACGGTATTGCAATGTGTGGAAACAAGGCCTAGGGTTCATACTTTCACTAGTGTAAGTCCTCTCAACAATACTAACATAATTGGATCACATAACTATCCCTCAACATGCAACAAAGAGTCACTCCAAAGTCACTAATAGTGGAGAGCGAACGAAGAGATTATGGTAGGGTACGAAACCACCTCAAAGTTATTCTTTCCAATCAATCCGTTGGGCTATTCCTATAAGCGTCACAAACAGCCCTAGAGTTCGTACTAGAATAACACCTTAAGACATAAATCAACCAAAACCCTAATGTCAACTAGATACTCCAATGTCACCTCAAGTATTCGTGGGTATGATTATATGATATGCGTCACACAATCTCAGATTCATCTATTCAACCAACACAAAGGACCTCAAAGAGTGCCCCAAAGTTCTACCGGAGAATCACGACGAAAACATGTGCCAACCCCTATGCATAGGTTCCCAATGTCACGAAACCCGCAAGTTGGTCACCTTAACATACATCAAGTGGCACGTGGTATCCCATTGTCACCACAGATATCCACGGCAAGACATACATCAAGTGTTCTCAAGTCTTTAAAGACTCAATCCAATAAGATAACTCCAAAGGGGAAACTCAAATTCATTACAAGAGAGAAGAGGGGAAGGAGAAACATAAGATCCAACTATAATAGCAAAGCTCGCGATACATCAAGATCGTGCCAAATCAAGAACACGAGAGAGAGAGATGAAACACATAGCTACTGGTACATACCCTCAGCCCCGAGGGAGAACTACTCCCTCCTCGTCAAGGAGAGCACTGAGATGATGAAGATGGCCACCGGAGAAGGATTGCCCCCTCTGGCAGGGTGCCGAAACGGGTCTAGATTGGTTTTCGGTGGCTACAGAGGCTTCTGGCGGCGGAACTCCCGATCTATGTTCGTTCTAGAAGTTTTAGGTCACGTGGATATATATGGGTGCAGGGAGGACGTCGGAGGAGCCACGGGGGTCCCATGAGACAGGGGGGCGCGCCCTAGGGGGGGCGCCCCCCACCCTCGTGAGCACCTCGTGTCTCCCCTGACGTGGGGTCCAAGTTCATTAAATGTGTTTCCTTCCAAAAATAACTTCTCCAGTTGATTTCGTTTCGTTTCGACTCCGTCTGATATTCCTTTTCTTCAAAACACTGAAATAGGCATAAAAAGAAAATCTGGGCTGGGCCTCCGGTTAATAGGTTAGTCCCAAAAGTAATATAAAAGTGGATAATAAAGCCCAATATTGCCCAAAATAGTAGATAATATAGCATGGAGCAATCAAAAATTATAGATACGTTGGAGACGTATCATACATCATGTCATCTTGCTTAAAGCGTTACTCTGTTTTTAACTTAATACTCTAGATGCATGCTGGATAGCAGTCGATGAGTGGAGTAATAGTAGTAGATGCAGAATCGTTTCGGTCTACTTGTCACGGACGTGATGCCTATATGCATGATCATGCCTAGATATTCTCATAACTATGCTCAATTCTGTCAATTGCTCAACAGTAATTTGTTCACCCACCGTACAATACTTATGCTCTTGAGAGTAGCCACTAGTGAAACCTATGGCCCCCGGGTCTATTCTCATCATATCAATCTCCATCACTTTAATCTTGCTTTGCTTTTTTACTTTGCCTTTTACTTTTCACTTTGCATCTCTATACCAAAAATACCAAAAATATTATATCTATCAGATCTCACTCTCGTAAGTGACCGTGAAGGGATTGACAACCCCTAATCGCGTTGGTTACGCGTAGCTATCGTTTTGTGCAGGTACGAGGGACTTGAGCGTGGCCTCCTACTAGATTGATACCTTGGTTCTCAAAAACTGAGGGAAATAGTTACGCTACTCTGCTGCATCATCCCTTCCTCTTCGGGGAAATCCAACGCAAGCTCAAGAGGTAGCAAGAAGGATTTCTGGCGCCGTTGCCGGGGAGTCTACACAAAAAGTCAACATACCACCCTATCTCTCGCATTACATTATTTGCCATTTGCCTCTCGTTTTCCTCTCCCCCACTTCACCCTTGCCGTTTTATTCGCCCTCTCTCTCTCTCTCCATCCTCCCTCTCCCTATTTGCCTCTTTTTGTCCGTTTGCTCTTTTTTGCTTGTGTGCTAGCTTGCTTGCTTGTCGTTATGTCTGAAATTGGGGAAGTTATCGCCGATATAGGCGATAACAATATCATGGAAAACTCTGATGCTCCTGCTGAAGAACCCCCTACCTACCATACAAAAAGATTTCGAATTGGTAGTGGTAATATTATTGGAAAAGGAGTTATTCAAGGTTTCTTTACTTGTGCCGGTGGTTTGCCCTCTATGGGCGGCTCTATTCTCCATAGAACTAGTAGTCTTGCGGACGCTATTGCCATGCTTACGTTGAACTTGAAAGGCAATTTATGCATATACACCCATCTATACAAAGAGTTTTCCTAGAATTTTCTAATATCGAGCATTCCTCTGTTAAGCGTGCCGCTACTATCTTTTTGGTTCATGAATTCAGATTTATAATAAAAGAACTCAAATAAATCTTTGCGCACTATAGGGTGGACGCTGGTCGTCCTCCCATAAAATCTATCATCTTCGATCAAGAAGAAATTATGCGCTTTCAATCTCTTGACTATGTTGCTTTTAATGAAAACCTTAGAAAAAAGGTGCCAATCAATATTTTAATTGATAGAATCTCTGTACTTAATGATGATTTGGCTATTCGAAATAATGAGCTAGGATGCTCTCTTGAGTTTAGGCTCACAAGGTTCTGTCAAAAGAACGCTTATGATGATGAATTGGTTGTACAATACGAAGGGCCGAAAGAGGAACCTATACCTCCTAAAATTGATCTTGGGGACTTCTGTCCTATTAAATTTATCCCTTTTGATTACTTTTGCTTTCTCAAAGAAAATTTGCTGCCGAACGTAGAGAATATGAAATGAGTTTCACCGATCTATCTTATTACTACGGCACAACCTAGATCTATCCTCGCTTTTATGCCTAGCTAGGGGCGTTAAACGATAGCGCTTGTTGGGAGGCAACCCAATTTTATTTTTATTCCTTGCTTTTTGCTCCTGTTTAGTAATAAATAAATTATTTAGCCTCTGTTTTGGTTGTGTTTTTTGTGTTTAATTAGTGTTTGTGCCAAGTAGAACCGTTGGGAAGACTTGGGGAAAGTCTTGTTGAACTTGCTGTAAAAAACAGAAACTTTAGCGCTCACGAGAACTGCTGTCATTTTTATTTGAAGAGTGATATTTAGTTAATTATTTTTGAAGATGATTAATAGATAAATTCCTCACGTCCAGAAATTTATTTTAGAATTTTTGGGGTTCCAGATCTTGCGCTAGCTACAGATTACTACAGACTGTTCTGTTTTTGACAGATTCTGTTTTTCGTGTGTTGTTTGCTTATTTTGATGAATCTATGGTTAGTAAAATAGTTTATAATCCATAGATAAGTTGGAATACAGTAGTTTTAACAACAATATAAATAAATAATGAGTTCATTACAGTACCTTTGAAGTGGTCTTTTGTTTTCTTTCGCTAACGGAGCTCACGAGTTTTCTACTTTAAGTTTTGTGTTGTGAAGTTTTCAAGTTTTGGGTGAATTCTTGTGATGGATTATGGAACAAGGAGTGGCAAGAGCCTAAGCTTGGGGATTCCCATGGCACCCCCAAGATAATCCAAGGACACCAAAAAGTCAAACCTTGGGGACGCCCCGGAAGGCATCCCCTCTTTCGTCCACTTCCATTGGTAATTTACTTGGAGCTATATTTTTATTCACCAACATGATATGTGTTTTGCTTGGAGCGTCTTGTATTATTTGTGTCTTTGTGTTTTAGTATGACACAATCATCCTTGCTGTACAAACCTTTTGAGAGAGCCATACATGAATTAGAATTTGATAGAATACTCTATGTGCTTCACTTATATCTTTTGAGCTATGTAGTTTTGCTCTATGTGCTTCACTTATATCTTTTTGAGCTAAGTAGTTTTGCTCTATGTGCTTCACTTATATCTTTTGAGCGCTATAATTTTGCTCTATGTGCTTCACTTAGATCTTTTAGAGCACGGTGGTGGATTTGTTTTAAAGAAACTATTGATCTCTCATGCTTCACTTAAATCATTTCGAGAGTCTTAATAGCATGGTAATTTTCTTAATAATAATATGCTTGGTATTCAAGATTTGTGAAACTTTCTTTTGAGTGTGTTGAATACTAAGAAAAGATTGAAGCATGATAATTGTTTTGAGATATGGAGGTGATAATATTAAAGTCATGCTAGTTGAGTAGTTGTGAATTTAAAGAATACTTGTGTTAAAGTTTGTGATTCCCGTAGCATGCACATATGGTGAACCGTTATGTGATGAAGTCGAAGCATGATTTATTTATTGATTGTCTTCCTTATGAGTGGCGGTCGGGGACGAGCGATGGTCTTTTCCTACCAATCTATCCCCCTAGGAGCATGCGTGCAATACTTTGCTTTGATAACTTCTAGATTTTTGAAATAAGTATATGAGTTCTTTATGACTAATGTTGAGTCCATGTATTATACGCACTCTCACCCTTCCACCTTTGCTAGCCTCTCTAATACCACACACCTTTCGCCGGTATCATACACCTACCATATACCTTCCTCAGAATAGCCACCATACCTACCTATTATGGCATTTCCATAGCCATTCTGAGATATATTGCCATGAAACTTTCCACCATTCCGTTTATTATGACACATTCATCATTGTCATATTGCATATCCCGGTACACCGCCGGAGGCATTCATATAGTCATATTTTGTTCTAAGTATCGAGTTGTAATTGTTGAGTTGTAAGAAAAATAAAAGTGCGATGATCATCATTATTAGAGCATTGTCCCAGTGAGGAAAGGATGATGGAGACTATGATTCCCCCACAAGTCGGGATGAGACTCCGGACAAAAAATAAATAAAAGAGGACAAAGAAGCCCAAATAAAAAGAGAAATAAAAGAGTCCATAAAAAAGGAGAAAATGCCCAAATAAAAAAATGAGAGAAAAAGAGAGAAGGGACAATGTTACTATGCTTTTACCACACTTGTGCTTCAAAGTAGCACCATGAGCTTCATGATAGAGAGTGTCTCGTTATGTCACTTTCATATACTAGTGGGAATTTCACATTATAGAACTTGGCTTGTATATTCCAATGATGGGCTTCCTCAAAATGCCCTAGGTCTTCGTGAGCAAGCAAGTTGGATGCACACCCACTTAGTTTCTTTTGATGAGCTTTCATATACTTATAGCTCTAGTGCATCCATTGCATGGCAATCCCTACTCACTCACATTGATATCTATTGATGGGCATCTCCATAGCCCGTTGATACGCCTAGTTGATGTGAGACTATCTTCCCCTCCTTTTTTTCTTCTCCACAACCACCATTCTATTCCACCTATAGTGATATATCCATGGCTCACGCTCATGTATTGCGTGAAGATTGAAAAAGTTTTGAAAAAGTTAGAGTATGAAACAATTGCTTGGCTTGTCATCGGGGTTGTGCATGATTTAAATACTTTGTGCGGTGAATATAGAGCATAGCCAGACTATATCATTTTGTAGGGATAACTTTCTTTGGCCATGTTATTTTGAGAAGACATAATTACTTTGTTAGTATGGTTGAAGTATTATTATTTTTATGTCAATATAAACTTTTGTCTTGAATCTTTCGAATCTGAATATTCATATCACAATTAAGAATATTTGCATTGAATTATGCCAAGTAGCACTCCGCATCAAAAATTCTCATTTTATCATTTACCTACTCGAGGACGAGCAGGAATTAAGCTTGGGGATGCCTGATACGTCTCCAACATATCTATAATTTTTGATTGCTCCATGCTATATTATCTACTGTTTTGGACTATATTGGGCTTTATTTTCCACTTTTATATTATTTTTGGGACTAACCTATTAACCGGAGGCCCACCCCAGAATTGCTGTTTTTTGCCTATTTCAGTGTTTCGAAGAAACGGAATATCAAACGGAGTCCAAACGGAATGAAACCTTCGGGAACATGATTTTCTCACCGAACGTGATCCAGGAGACTTGGACCCTATGCCAAGGCATCACAGAGGCGGTCACGAGGGTGGGGGGCGCGCCCCCTGCCTCATGGGCCCCTCGGAGCTCCACCGACGTACTTCTTCATCCTATATATACCTACATACCCCCAAACGATCAGAAGAGGAGCCAAAAACCTAATTCCACCGCCGCAACTTTCTGTATCCACGGGATCCCATCTTGGGGCCTATTCTGTAGCTCCACCAGAGAGGGCCGTCATCACGGAGGGCTTCTAGATCATCATAGCCTCTCCGATCAAGTGTGAGTAGTTTACCTCAGACCTTCGGGGCCATAGTTAGTAGCTAGATGGCATCTTCTCTCTTTTTGGATCTCAATACCAAGTCCCCCCCTCTCTTGTGGAGATCTATTCGATGTAATCTTCCTTTTGCGGTGTGTTTGTTGAGACCGATGAATTGTGGGTTTATGATCAAGTCTATCTATGAATAATATTTGAATCTTCTCCGAATTCTTTTATGTATGATTGGTTATCTTTGCAAGTCTCTTCGAATTATCCGTTTGGTTTGGCCAACTAGATTGGTAGTTCTTGCCATGGGAGAAGTGCTTAGCTTTGGGTTCGATCTTGCGGTGTCCTTTCCCAGTGACAGAAGGGGCAGCAAGGCACATATTGCATCGTTCCCATCGAGGATAACAAGATGGGTTTATTTCATATTGCATGAATTTATCTCTCTACATCATGTCATCTTGCTTAAAGCGTTACTCTGTTTTTAACTTAATACTCTAGATGCATGCTGGATAGCGGTCGATGAGTGGAGTAATAGTAGTAGATGCAGAATCGTTTCGGTCTACTTGTCACGGACGTGATGCCTATATACATGATCATGCCTAGATATTCTCATAACTATGCTCAATTCTGTCAATTGCTCAATAGTAATTTGTTCACCCACCGTAGAATACTTATGCTCTTGAGAGAAGCCACTAGTGAAACCTATGGCCCCCGGGTCTATTCTCATCATATCAATCATCATCACTTCAATCTTGCTTTGCTTTTTACTTTGCCTTTTACTTTTCACTTTGCATCTCTATACCAAAAATACCAAAAATATTATATCTATCAGATCTCACTCTCGTAAGTGACCGTGAAGGGATTGACAACCCCTAATCGCGTTGGTTGCGAGTAGCTATCGTTTTGTGCAGGTACGAGGGACTTGAGCGTGGCCTCCTACTGGATTGATAGCTTGGTTCTCAAAAACTGAGGGAAATACTTATGCTACTCTGATGCATCATCCCTTCCTCTTCGGGGAAATCCAACGCAAGCTCAAGAGGTAGCAATGCCTTCCGGCCATTGAAACAGAGGAAGTATATCGCCATAGACGAGTGAGTACCTTATCTTTGTAGTTTCTCGAGTGATGCTTCCCCTCCTGACTATGGCTCCTCAGGGTCCCTTCTGCTAGTGCGGCGAAATCTCCCGAGAAGCCACTTCCCCCTGCTTCGAGTCCCCCGCCGGTCTTGAGCGTTGATACGTCTCCGTCGTATCTACTTTTCCAAACACTTTTGCACTTGTTTTGGACTCTATCTTGTATGATTTGAATGGAACTAACCCGGACTGACGCTGTTTTCAGCAGAATTGCCATGGTGTTGTTTTATGTGCAGAAAACAAATATTCTCGGAATGACCTGAAACTCCACGGGAGGTCTTAGAAAAAATAATAAAAATCCTCGCCAAATATGAAGACCAGGGGGCCCACACCCTTCTCACGAGGGTGGGGGCGCCCCCCCCTAGGGCGCGCCCCCTACCTCGTGGGCCCCCTGTTGACCCTCCGACGCCAACTCCAACTCTATATATTTGCTTTCGGAGAGGAAAAAATCAGAGAGAAGAAATCATCGCGTTTTACGATACGGAGCCGCCGCCAAGCCCTAAAACCTCTCAGCAGGGCTGATCTGGAGTCCGTTCGGGGCTCCGGAGAGGGGGATTCGTCGCCGTCGTCATCATCACCCATCCTCCATCACCAATTTCATGATGCTCACCGCCGTGCGTGAGTAATTGCATCGTAGGCTTGCTGGACGGTGATGGGTTGGATGAGATTTATCATGTAATCGAGTTAGTTTTGTTAGGGTTTGATCCCTAGTATCCATCATGTTCCGAGATTGATGTTGCTATGACTTTGCTATGCTTAATGCTTGTCACTAGGGCCCGAGTGCCATGATTTCAGATCTGAACCTATTATGTTTTCATGAATATATGTGAGTTCTTGATCCTATCTTGCAAGTCTATAGTCACCTACTATGTGTTATGATCCGGCAACCGTGAAGTGACAATAATCGGGGCCACTCCCGGTGATGACCATAGTTTTAGGAGTTCATGTATTCACTATGTGCTAATGCTTTGTTCCGGTTCTCTATTAAAAGGAGGCCTTAATATCCCTTAGTTTCCAATAGGACCCCGCTACCACGGGAGGGTAGGACAAAAGATGTCATGCAAGTTCTTTTCCATAAGCACGTATGACTATATACGGAATACATGCCTACATTACATTGACGAATTGGAGCTAGTTCTGTGTCACCCTATGTTATGACTGTTACATGATGAACCGCATCCGGCATAATTATTCATCACTGATCCGGTGCCTACGAGTTTTCCATATACTGGTTTACGCTTATTTACTTTTTCGCTGCTACTGTTACAATCACTACAAAATACCAAAAACATTACTTTTGCTGTCTTTACTTTTGTTGCTGCTACCACCAGTATCATATTACTTTGCTACTAAACACTTTGCTGCAGATACTAAGTTTCCAGGTGTGGTTGAATTGACAACTCAGCTGCTAATACTTGAGAATATTCTTTGGCCCCCCTTGTGTCGAATCAATAAATTTAGGTTGAATACTCTACCCTCGAAAGCTGTTGCGATCCCCTATACTTGTGGGTTAGCAAGACTAATTTCTGGCGCCGTTGCCGAGGAGCATAGCTTTATTCTTTGAGTCACTTGGGATTTATATCTGCTGGACACTATGAAGAACTTGAGAGATCCAAAAACCAAGATCTATCCCTCAACTACGAGGGGAGGTAAGGAACTGCCTTCTAGCTCTGCACTTGATTCACCTTCTGTTATGAGTAAGTTTGCGACACCTACACCTGCTTCTGCTATTCGTTCTGATATGTCGCATGTTATTAATGATGCTACTTCTGCTATGCATGATACTTATGATGAAACTGCTTCTATGTCTGATACTACTGTGCCCCTTGGTGAATTTCTTGATGAACAAATTGCTAGGGCTAGAGAAAAAGAAATTATTGAATCTGAATAAGATGATGATAGTGATGATGAAAACATGCCTGTTATGCCCGATTGTTATTTATTTGATCAAGATGCTTCTTTAGCTATTTTAGCTTGCAGAGATAGGTATGAGCTTAAGAGGTTATTAATTAAATGGAACAAAGAATCACTAAGAGATAGAATGAGACCCGACCCTGCTTTTGCTACTTCACCTATATGTGTTCCTGATAAAGATTATGAATTCTCTGTTGATCCTGATATAATTACTTTGGTTGAATCTGATCCGTTTTATGGCTATGATTCTGAAACTGTTGTGGCACATCTTACTAAGTTAAATGATATAGCTGCCCTGTTTACTAATGATGAGAGATCGCGTTACTTCTATATACTCAAAATATTTCCGTTCTCATTAAAGGGTGATGCTAAGATATGGTTTAATTCTCTTGATCTTGGTTGTGTGCGTAGTCCCCAGGATATGATTTATTACTTCTCTGCTAAATATTTCCCTGCTCATACGAAACAAGCTGCTTTGAGGGAAATATACAACTTTGTGCAAATTAAAGAAGAGAGTCTCCCACAAGCTTGGGGGAGGCTTCTCAAGCTACTTAATGCTTTGCCTGATCATCCTCTTAAGAAACCTGAAATACTTGATATCTTTTATAATGGACTAACCGATGCTTCCAGAGATTACCTGGATAGTTGTGCTGGTTCTTCTTTCAGGGAAAGAACACTGGATGAAGCTGAAATTCTATTGAATAATATGTTGGCAAATGAAAATAATTGGACACCTCCTGAGCCAGCTCCTGAGCCAACTCCTGCTCCAATTACTGAGCCTATTCCTAAACCAACTCCAAAGAAGAGAGGTGTTCTATTTCTTAGTCCCGAAGACATGCAAGAGGAAAAGAAATCTATGAAAGAAAAAGTTATTAAAGCTGAAGACGTTAAGAATTTACCTCCTATTGAAGAAATACATGGCCTTAATTCACCGCCTGTTGAGGAGACTTATGACCTCAATTATTTATTTACTGAAGAACCTCCTGATCCCGATATCCCGACATAGGTAGTAAAGGTAAATTCTCTCTATAGATATGATAAAGCTGAAGTCCCTCCTACTAAAATTGCTAGTCAATGCTTGGATGAGTTCGATAACTTTATGTATAAGCAAGATGACTTCAATGCTTATTTTGGTAGACAATTAAAAGAAGATGCTTATATGATTAGACACTTGGGTGATTATATGGCTGATATTAAAGGTGAACTTAAACTTATTAGCAAACATGCTTCTATGGTTACCACTCAAGTAGAACAAGTACTTAAGGCTCAAAAAGAAGTGCTTGATGAAATGAATAGTAAGAAAAATGATTATGCTGTTAGAGTGGCTACTAGAACTGGTAGAATGACTCAGGAACCTTTGTATCCTGAAGGCCACCCTAAGAGAATCGAACAAGATTCTCAAAGAAATGATATTGATGTTCCTAGTTCTTCTAAAAATAAGAAGAAGAAAAAAATGATAGAACTGTGCAAACTTCTAGTGAACCTATTGCTGAACCACCTGATAATCCAAATGATATATCTATGTCTGATGCTGAAAAACAATCTGGTAATGAACATGAACCTAGTAAAAATATTAATGATGATGTTCATGATGATGCTCAACCTAGTAATGACAATGATGTAGAAATTGAACCGACTGTTGATTTTGATAACCCACAATCAAAGAATCAACGTTATGATAAAAGAGACTTTGTTGCTAGGAAACATGGTAAAGAAAGGGAACATTGGGTTCAGAAACTCATGCCTTTTCCTCCAAAACCATCCAAGAAAAAGGATGACGAGGATTTTGAGTGCTTTGCTAAAATGATTAGGCCTATCTTTTTGCGTATGCGATTAACTGATGTGCTCAAAACAAATCATTATGCTATATATATGAAAGATATCATTACTAATAAAAGAAAGATACCGGAAGCTGAAATTTCCACCATGCTTGCTAATTATACTTTTAAGGGTGGAATACCAAAGAAACTTGGAGACCCCGGAGTACCTACTATACCTTGCTCCATTAAAAGAAATTATATTAAAACTGCTTTATGTGATCTCGGAGCCGGTGTTAGTGTTATGCTTCTCTCTTTATATCGTAGACTTGACTTGAATAAGTTGACACCTACTGAAATATCTTTGCAAATGGCTGATAAATCAACTGCTATACCTGTCGGTATCTGTGAGGATGTGCCTGTTGTGGTTGCAAACGTTACTATTTTAACGGACTTTGTTATACTTGATATTCCCGAGGATGATAGTATGTCTATTATTCTTGGAAGACCTTTTCTTAATACTGCAGGGGCTTTTATTGATTGCAACAAAGGCAATGTCACTTTTCATGTTAATGGTAATGAGCATATGGTACACTTTCCGAGGAAACAACCTCAAGTTCATAGTATCAACTCTATTGGAAAAATTCCATCGATTATATTTGGAGGTTTTGAATTTCCTCTCCCTACTGTCAAGAAGAAATATGATATACTTATTATTGGGAATGTTCATATCCCCGTTGAGGTAACTTAGTGTTATTAGAAATTTCTCCGGTTTCATGATTATCGGAATGAGTTTGTTAACAAGTCTTGATCAACCTTGTTAGTGGATTCTTTTTGATGAGCATGAGATGGATGAAACTAGAAGCACAAACTTCTGCACCTTCTTTATACTTTCTGTTATTTATATTAAATAAAGTAAACATAGTATTTTTCTGTCTGTTTCCTGACTTATCCGTGCAATATAAAAATATCCTGAAAATAAAATTCCTCAGAATGCCATGCCAATTTAATATGATTTTTTCGGGAATATTTGAGGATTTACTGTGCAAAAATTACCGCGGGAGGAGCTGCCACCTGGTCACGAGGGTGGTGGGCGCCCCCCTATAGGGCGCGCCCCCTGCCTCGTGAGCCCACGGTGGCCCTCCTCCACTTATTCCAGCACCCATCTTCTTCCTCTATCTCACACAAACTCGAAAAACCAACTCAAGCACGAGTTCTAGCCACTTTTGCTGCGATTTTCGATCTCCTTGCTCAAAGCACCTCTCTCAAAACTGCTTGGGGAGATTGTTCCTTGGTATGTGACTCCTACATTGGTCCAATTAGTTTTGTTCTAGTGCTTTATTCTTTGCAAATTTGTGCTGCATAGGCGACCATGTTCTTGAGCTTGGATGTCAAATTTATATGGTTCCAAGTAGTTCTAATGCTTGATATAGGCTCTAGGCACTTGTAGGAGTAGTTGCTATCAATATTATTGAATTTGGGTTACTCTTATTTTGAAGTTACTAAAAAGTTCAGAATTTTTCAGAGAAAAACAATATGTTTAGGAAGATGTTCCAAGGTGGTTCGTCTAAGAAGCAAGGACCCAGAATTGCTATGCGCGATGCTGACGAGGATCCACCAAGGGACGCTCCAGTACGGCCTTGCGAATGGCCATCGGAAAATTTTATGGACCGTGCGGGAATTAAAGAAGAATTCAAACCATATTTGCGCAATGCCGGTCTTGAGGATTTTGAGGCTAACAAATGCCCCCAGTATCATGATCTCACAAGTTCATTTGTGAGGAGGTTTGAGTATTCATCTTCGCATAATTCTCCTTCAGTCATGTTTGATCTTTATGACAAATCTTATACCATGGACCTAGAGGATTTCACTTCTGCTTGCGAACTTCCATCATGGGGCAGTATTAGGGATCCCCCTAAATCTGAATTTAGAAATTTTCTTGCTAGTATAACTATGGGGGAATCCAGAGATATAACGCAGGCTACCATAGGGAGCATTCACTTTCCTGCTATACATTATTTTGCTCTTTTCATTGGTAGATGCATAAATGCTAAGGATGAAGCATGTCACATGTGTGTCCCTGATCTTAGCATTCTTAGGAGTGCTGTGTTAGGAGACCAATCTTACCATTTGGGAGCCATTGTAGCTCGTAGGTTGCATCATAATAGACAAAATGGAGATTTCTTTGGAGGAATAGACGCGACCCACTTGGCTCATTTTCTTGAGATAGATATTCGTGAGGGTGATATGGAGTTCCCCCCTGCATATTTAGATTATGACTCTATGGCTTCACACTAGTTTGTCGAGAGGTCCGAATCACCTCTCTTATATCGTTTAATTTTTGATAAACAACGTGTTCTCCGTATTACTCTCCCTGCTCATGCCTTCTTTGATTCACAGACAAAAGGAACATATGTTATTACCAGAGAGGAGGCAGAAGAGTACGAGAGGAGAGCGAAGGCAGCCCGACTCCACGCTGCAGCTCAGCAAGCGATAACCGCTGCACATCAGTATGATCCCAACTATTCCTCCTCATCCCAGTACGACCCCAACAACTATTATTATGGATATCCGCCAGGCCAGCCGTGGCCATAGACCAACTTAGGCCAAAAGCCTAAGCTTGGGGGAGTACGTATTTCTCACTAACATTACATTTATGTTCACACACACTCATTGCTAGATGTCGGTGCTCATACTTTTTCACTATAATATCCATGCTAGTTTATTTTCTTTTTCTTGCTTTCTTCTTGTGTGTTTGTTAAACCTTAAGAAAAACAAAAAAAATTAGTAGTAGTTTATTTTTTTGTTGTAGTAGTAATAATTAAAAATAAAACCCAAAAATATTTCCCGTTCTTCTTTTGCTTGTTGGGAGCTTTCCCGTGTAAATAGTTTTATTTCTTTTCTTTTATTTGGGGGTGAGGGAGTCCTGGATTAGGGGGTGTTCGGGTAGCCGGACTATACCTTCAGCCGGACTCCAGGACTATGAAGATACAAGATTGAAGACTCCGTCCCGTGTCCGGATGGGACTTTCCTTGGCGTGGAAGGCAAGCTTGGCAACGCGGATATTCAAGATCTCCTACCATTGTAACCGACTTTGTGTAACCCTAACCCTCTCCGGTGTCTATATAAACTGGAGGGTTTTAGTCCGTAGGACAACTTCATCATACAACAGTCATACCATAGGCTAGCTTCTAGGGTTTAGCCTCCTTGATCTCGTGGTAGATCTACTATTGTACTACCCATATCATCAATATTAATCAAGCAGGACGTAGGGTTTTACCTCCATCAAGAGGGCCCGAACCTGGGTAAAACATTGTGTCCCTTGTCTCCTGTTACCATCCGGCCTAGACGCACAGTTCGGGACCCCCTACCCGAGATCCGCCGGTTTTGACACCGACATTGGTGCTTTCATTGAGAGTTCCTCTGTGTCGTCGCTTTCAGGCCCGATGGCTTCTTCGATCATCAACCACGATGTAGTCCAGGGTGAGACTTTTCTCCCCGGACAGATCTTAGTCTTCGGCGGCTTCGCACTGTGGGCCAACTCGTTTGGTCACCTTGAGCAGATCGAAAGTTACGCCCCTGGCCATCAGGTCAGGTTTGGAAGCCTAAACTACACGGCTGACATCCGTGGGGACTTGATCTTCGACGGATTCGAGCCACAGCCAAGCATGCCGCACTGTCTCGATGGGCATGATATAGCTCTACCGCTGAACAGCGCCTTGGAGGCCGCACACGCATCGGTTCCAACCATTGATTCGGAGCCCACTGCGCCAATCGAGGATCAGCGGTTGGACGCTGCCTCAGGGGCTGTGATCTCAGAGGCGATCGAACCAAACTCCAGCCCCGCACTCCGCATGGCCCGTGACTCCGAGGAGCCGGATTCCTCTCCGAACACCGAGCCCCCCGCGCCCCCGCCGATCGAATCCGATTGGGCGCCGATAATGGAGTTCACCACCGCGGACATCTTTCAGCACTCGCCCTTCGGCGACATCCTGAATTCTCTAAAGTCTCTCTCTTTATCAGGAGAGCTCTGGCTGAACTACGGTCAGCAAGGTTGGGATACGGACGATGAAGAAATTCAAAACCCACCCACCACCCACTTCGTAGCCACCGTCGACGACTTAACTGACATGCTTAACTTCGACTCCGAAGACATCTACGGCATGGACGATGATGCAGGAGACAAACAAGAACTAGCACCTGTAGAGCGTTGGAAGGCCACCTCGTCATATGCCATATATATGGTGGACACTCCAAAGGATGGAGATGGCGATGGAACAGCGGTGGACGATACCTCTAAGAAACAGCCCAAGCGCCGGCGTCAGCGGCGCCGCTCTAAATCCCGCCAAAGCAAAAACGGTGATTCTGGCACGGGAGATAATACTACTCTGGATAGCGCCGAAGAACACCCCCTCCAGCAAAATTCGGCACAGGAGGACAGAGAAGCTAGCCCTCACGAGAGGGCGGCGGACCAAGAGGTTGAGGACGATAATTATACGCCTCCCTCCGAAGACGAGGCAAGCCTCGACGACGACGAGTTCGTTGTGCCAGAGGATCTTGCCGAACAAGAGCATTTTAAACGCAGGCTCATGGCCACGGCAAGCAGCCTCAAGAAAAAGCGGCAACAGCTTAGAGCTGATCAGGATTTGCTAGCTGATAGATGGACTGAAGTCCTTGCGGCCGAAGAGTATGAACTCGAACGCCCCTCCAAGAGTTACCCAAAGTGCAGGCTGCTACCCCGACTAGAGGAGGAAGCACCTACATCACCAGTGCATGACATGGCCGACCGGCCACCTCGTGGCCGTGACAGAGAGGCCTCTTGGCCATCCACTCCAGCCATGCCCTGGCACCGCATCAAGCATACTAAGGCACGGGAAAATGCGCCCGACCTGCGCGACATCCTGGAGGGCAAGACAAGGCAAACAAGATCGATCTACGAATCGCGCAGGCGCCCCACGGCACGTGACGGTGATCGTCACTCCGGACGTAATGAATCCGGTCGGGCCGAACTCAACAGACAAAGCTCCTTCGAGCTGCGTCGTGATATAGCCCAATACAGAGGCGCCGCACACCCACTATGCTTCACAGATGAAGTAATGGATCATAAAATCCCTGAGGGCTTCAAACCCGTAAACATCGAATCGTATGATGGCACAACAGATCCTGCAGTATGGATCGAGGATTATCTCCTTCATATCCACATGGCCCGCGGCGATGATCTACACGCCATCAAATACCTCCCACTCAAACTTAAGGGACCGGCCCGACATTGGCTTAACAGCTTTCCAGCAAACTCAATCGGTTCTTGGGAGGACCTGGAAGCCGCATTCCTCGACAACTTCCAGGGCACTTACGTGCGACCACCGGACGCCGATGACCTAAGCCACATAATTCAGCACCCAGAAGAATTGTCCAGGCAATTCTGGACACGGTTCCTAACAAAGAAAAACCAGATAGTCGACTGTCCGGACGCAGAGGCCTTAGCGGCCTTCAAGCATAATATCCGTGACGAGTGGCTGGCCCGGCACCTGGGACAGGAAAAGCCGAAATCTATGGCAGCCCTCACGACACTCATGACCCGCTTTTGCGCGGGAGAAGACAGCTGGCTAGCTCGCAGTAACAACTTAACCAAGAACATTGGTAATTCGAATACCAAGGACAAAAGTGACAGGTCGCGTCGGAACAAACAAAAGCGCCGCGTTAACAGCGACAGCAACGAGGATACGGCAGTTAATGCCGGATTCTGAGGCTACAAATCCGGTCAACGAAAACAGCCGTTCAGAAGAAAAACTCAGGGCCCGTCCAGTTTGGACCGAATACTTGACCGCTTGTGCCAGATACATGGCACCCCCAAAAAGCCAGCCAATCACACCAATAGGGATTGTTGGGTGTTCAAGCAGGCAGGCAAGTTAAGAGCCGAAAACAAAGACAAGGGGCTGCATAGCGATGTCGAGGCGGAGCCCAGGCCGCCGAACAACAGTGGACAGAAGGGATTTCCCCCGCAAGTGCGGACGGTGAACATGATATACGCAACCCACATCCCCAAGAGGGAGCGGAAGCGTGCGTTACGGGACGTATATGCGATGGAGCCGGTCGCCCCAAAGTTCAACCCATGGTCCTCCTGCCCGATCACCTTTGATCGAAGGGACCACCCCACTAGAATCCGTCACAGCGGCTTCGCCGCATTGGTTCTAGACCCAATCATTGACGGATTTCATCTCACAAGAGTCCTCATGGATGGCGGCAGCAGCCGGAACCTGCTTTACCAGGATACAGTGCGAAAGATGGGCATAGATCCCTCGAGGATCAAGCCCACCAAAACAACCTTTAAGGGCGTCATACCAGGTGTAGAAGCCAACTGTACAGGCTCAGTTACACTGAAAGTGGTCTTCGGATCTCTGGATAACTTCCGAAGCGAGGAGTTAATCTTCGACATAGTCCTGTTCCGTAGTGGCTATCACGCACTGCTCGGGCGAACCGCATTCGCAAAATTCAACGTGGTACCGCACTATGCATACCTCAAGCTCAAGATGCCAGGCCCTAGAGGAGTAATCACGGTCAATGGGAACACTGAACGCTCCCTCCGAGGAGCACATGGCAGCGCTCGCAGCAGAAGTACAAAGCAGCCTCTCTAGGCAGTTCTCCAGTTCGCCCTTCAAAAAGCCGGACACTGTCAAGCGCGCCCGGAGTACCCTACAACAAGACCGCCTGGCACGTTCCGAGCTAGCGTAGCAATGCGGCCCCAACCCTAGCCCTCGCGATATAGCGAAACCAGTGCTTCGCGTACATAACTACGCTCTTGAAATACCATGGGCATAGGGGAAAGGGCACTATCACGGCACGCCCGAAATACGACTTAAACCGCACCAGGGGCTGCCGGATTCCTTCTTTTTTTTTCTCTTACTCTCAGGACTCCATACTTCGGACGACCCGTTCGGCAATTCAACTGCCGCACAAACGATGCAAGATCCAGGAAAGCAAACAAGCCACGCCGCATTATGGAACTCCCAGGCGGTCTCTATTGCGAACAATATACCTGTTTTTTAATACAATTCCGCGGCCTGCCCCTGGCCAGGACATGTTAAATAGTCCAATTTATTTTGCTTATCGCACTATTTGTATCGTTCCACTTTCATAGCAGCCTTTCTATAAACAATGCATAGCTTTTGTCTATTTTTTGCATTACCCTCTTTTTTTATATATGTTTATTAATAACATGCTGCACCCATACACTATGGTACGGCAAAATACGCCAGGGGCTTCAGTACCCATCAATATGGCGTGAGAAGTCCATCCACTTTCACAAGTGCGGCACCCCGAACTTGTAGCACTATATGCATCGGCTCCGAATCATGATTTGGGTCAATAGTTGGGTTTGCCCGGCTCCCATGTTTTGGTGCCTTACGTTCCGCTATATCGGCTAAGGTAGCACTAGGAGAACCACTGCGATTGTGCCCCAGTTGAGCTGGGCCGAGCACCTCAGTGGAGAAAGCTAAAACTAACTGTCATGATGAGGCGAGAGACCGGTCGCTGTTCGAGAGGTTTTTTGAGTCCTTAAAGGCTTATGCCGCTTCGAGCGAGGAACCGGCTTTGTCCGGCCAAGGCCTGGATAGCGCCCCGAACTCGGTCTTCCGAATACTAGGGGCTTCGCCAAAATTTAAAATTATAGAGTTCTATGGCTAAGTGAGAGTGTTCAAGCATTATAGTCCGATTGCCTTGTTCGTTGTGCTGACCGCCTCCCTCGATGGACCCAATCATGGGAAAAGAGCGCTCAGGTTTATCCCGAACACCCCAGCACTAGTGGCATGGGGGCAGAAGCTGACGACTGGCCATATCTCAATTTTTTGATAAACGGCCGCACAGAAAGTAATATTTTAAATTCAAGCATTGCTTAGCGCATATGAACAAGTTTTCAGCGCACAGGATAACACGAGCGAGTTCATTCAAAAATTACATCCTTGGTACATTCATCCGCCACAAGGCGGGCACCAGTAAGAACATCCTTGTAATAGTTCTCGGGCTTGCGATGCTCCTTCCCCGGCGGCGGCCCGTCCTTCACAAGCTTCTCACCATCCAGCTTACCCCAGTGCACCTTTGCACGGGCAAGGGACCTACGGGCACCTTCGATGCAGATGGAGCGCTTGATGACCTCGAGCCTTGGACAAGCCTCCACCAGCCGCCGTACCAGTCCGAAGTAGCTCCCAGGCAGGGCCTCTCTAGGCCACAGCCGAACTATGAAGCCCTTCAGGGCCTGTTCGGCCGCCTTGTGGAGCTCGACTAGCTGCTTCAGCTAGTCGCTCAAGGGCACAGGGTGTCCGGCCTCAGCGTACTGAGACCAGAACACCTTCTCCGTCGAGCTGCCTTCCTCGGCTCGGTAGAATGCGGCGGCATCGGATACGCTGCGGGGAAGATCTGCGAATGCCCCTGGAGAGCTCCGGATTCGGGTAAGTAACAAGTAGTTTACTTTTATATGTCTGCTTTGCATATAGAATGCCTTACCCGCCGCTATCTTTTTCACCGCATCCAATTCCTGGAGGGCCTTCTGGGCTTCGGCCTTGGCAGATTTGGCAGTTTTAAGGGCCGCAGCAAGCTCGGACGCTCGCGTCTTCGAGTCCAGCTCCAAACTCTCATGTTTTTTGCATGAGAACCTAAAGCTCTTGCCGCGCCTCGCTGACCTGCGCCTCAAATTACTCCCGCTCGGCCCGCTCCGTGGCCGCTTTCTTCTCGTCCTCGGACAGCGCATGCTTGAGGGTCGCCACCTCAGTTGTGGCCCCTACAATAAGCAGTATACTCCTGTCATTTTTTGCAATTGCGCCTCCCTATAGGCATTTTTTCTATAAGGTATCTCTTACCTTCTTTCTCCCCGAGCTGCCGTTTGGCAAGGCCGAGCTCTTGCTTGGTCCGCTCGAGGCCCTGCTTCAGGGCACCCACCTCCGCAGTCAGTGCGGCGGTGGCCAGCATCGAAGCCTACATACGTATATTGACTCCTTTTTAGTTAGACTCCTGCGATATTTAATAGATCCTCTATTTGGCTTTTCTTTCCGAATGCCAAACAGAGCATCAGGGGCTACTGTCTATACGGTAATATTTTTACATATTTTTACTTACCTTGAAGCCTGTTAGAAGGCTAGCACAAGCTTCAGTCAGTCCGCTTTTGGCGAACCGAACCTTCTGGATCACCGTCCTCATGATGGCACGGTGCTCCTCATCGATGGAGGCGCCCTTAAGCTCCTCCAGCAGATTGTCCGGCGCCTCCGGCTGGACGGAGGACGCCGGCTCAGTAGGCTTGCTCCTCTTGGCAGGAGTTCGCCTACCGCGGTCCGGAACCGTTGATGATTCTGGCGCAGTGTTCGGCTTAAAGCCGGACTTGGAGCCCAGGGGGGTCTTGTCCCCTTCACTCCTGGAGTCCGGGAGGTCGCCTCGCGGCTCCTCCCGGACCACCTCCTCTCGCCCCGGAGCTTGTCGCGATGCCACTTCAGTGTCATCCGCAGCACAGGGGGAAGCAGCGGCCGGAACTGAATTCACGTCCGATGAATCCAGGGAGCCGCTCGACGACTCGTCGAGCCCGTCCTTGGGCGGACTGCATGATTATATCTGACATTAGGGAAAGCTATGCAACAAAAGGAATATCACGAGTTACTCTGGTACCCGAACACTTACGATCTCGCCGGACGCTTGGCCCTGTCCGACCACTCCTCTTCGTCCTCGTCGGGTCGGGGACGTAGTCCGGCAGAGGGGTTTTCCTCTTCTTGGACCCCTCGGCCTCCCCTACTGGGGCAGCCTCCCTCTTCTTTCCTCCCCCCGCTGGAGGGGGAGAGGTTTCTTCTTCCTCCTCCCCGCCTTCACGGGAGGAGTGCGTCTCAAACTCGTCGGACGACGAGTCCGACACCACCATATGCCGGGAACTCTATCGAGTCCCCGCGGCCTTCTTCTTCTTGGCCTTCTTCTCCGGCACCACATAAGGTGCCAGAACCAGCAACTTCTCTAGGAGAGCAGGGGCTGGGTCTTTGGGCAAGGGAGCCAGACAGTTAATATGTCCAGACTTCTCCTGCCAATCCTGTCAAAGGTGAGGGAGTTTAGATCCCGCATAGAGTCAAACTATGAAAAAACTTAACATCCTGTAAAAGATGGAAATATCTTACCTCGCCAGCAGGATGCTGCGAGCTGAATCCACGGTCTTCAGAGGCGGAGGTGGGAGCCTCGGCGCCTTTGGTTAGCCCCCTCCAGACATCTTTGTACGTCGTGTCGAAGAGCCTGCTTAGAGTTCGGTGCTGCGCCGGGTTGAACACCCACAAATTGAAGTCCCGTTCTTGACACGGAAGGATCCGGTGGACGAGCATGACCTGGATTACGTTGACAAGCTTGAGCTGCTTGTTCACCAGGGACTGGATGCATTTTTGCAGTCCGGTCAACTCTTCTTCGTCGCCCCATGACAAGCTCGTCTCCTTCCAGGACGTGAGCTGCGTAGGGGGTCCGGATCGGAATTCAGGGGCTGCGATCCACTTCGGATCACATGGCTCGGTGATGTAAAACCACCCTGACTGCCACCCCTTCAAGGTCTCCACAAAGGAGCCCTCGAGCCATAGGACGTTGGCAATTTTGCCCGCCATGGCACCTCCGCACTCCGTCTGGTTGCCGCGCACCACCTTTGGCTTGACGTTGAAGGTCTTGAGCCAGAGGCCGAAATGGGGGCGAATGCAGAGGAAAGCCTCGCACACGACGATAAACGCCGAGATATTGAGGATGAAGTTCGGGGCCAGATCATGGAAATCTAGGCCATAGTAGAACATGAGCCCGCGGACAAATGGGTGGAGAGGAAAACCCAGTCCGCGGAGGAAGTGGGGAAGAAATACTACCCTCTCATGGGGCCTTGGGGTGGCGAGAAGCTGCCCCTCCTCAGGAAGCCGGTGCATGATGTATTTGGACAAGTATCTGGCCTTCCTTAACCTTTTGACATGGCCCTCCGTGACGAAGGAGACCATCCACTTGCCTCCCGCTCCGGACATTGTTGGAGAGGGTGGAGGTAGGAAGTGCGGGCTCGGGCGCTGGAGCTCGGGTGCGCAGAAGATGGGTAGGCAAAGGAGGAAGAAGGCATAGGTAAAAAGGTGGATCCTTATCCCCTTATATGGGCGGATGCGACTATGCGTCCCCACCAGCCTAGTAAAACTCGCTTGCCTCCCGAGCGTCGTGATAAGTGGCGCGGTTGGGTTACCCACGTCCGTATTAACGAGAATCCCGTAAACAAAGGGGACACGATCTCTGCTTTGACAAGACGTGCCAAGGAAACCGCCTCGCAAAACACGTTGAGGTGGAGAAGTGAAAACGATTCGAATAAAGGCTTGGCCGTAGTGTGATGTCACGCTAAGGAATACGTCAGCAGATTAGATTTGTGTTAATATTATTCACTCTATGGTAATACGTGGAAGCTTATTTTGCAGAGCCGGACACTACTCTTGGTGTTTACAAACTTTTATGAAGAATTTGGAGGAGGAACCCGCCTTGCAAGGCCGAAGACAATCTGCGCGCCGGACTCGTCGTCATTGAAGCCTAGTTCAGGGGCTACTAAGGGAGTCCTGGATTAGGGGGTGTTCGGGTAGCCGGACTATACCTTCAGCCGGACTCCAGGACTATGAAGATACAAGATTGAAGACTCCGTCCCGTGTCCGGATGGGACTTTCCTTGGCGTGGAAGGCAAGCTTGACGACGTGGATATTTAAGATCTCCTACCATTGTAACCGACTTTGTGTAACCCTAACCCTCTCCGGTGTCTATATAAACTGGAGGGTTTTAGTCCGTAGGACAACTTCATCATACAACAGTCATACCATAGGCTAGCTTCTAGGGTTTAGCCTCCTTGATCTCGTGGTAGATCTACTCTTGTACTACCCATATCATCAATATTAATCAAGTAGGACGTAGGGTTTTACCTCCATCAAGAGGGCCCGAACATGGGTAAAACATTGTGTCCCTTGTCTCCTGTTACCATCCGGCCTAGACGCATAGTTCGGGACCCCCTACCCGAGATCCGCCGGTTTTGACACCGACAGGGGGTCAGTAGGATATGACCATAATTAAATTGTTGAAGTGGCTCTTATATGCATTATTGTTGATTTAACCAAGAGCCATATTGCCTTGTCTTCTCCTGTTTATTCAATGCTCGCAGATTCCAGCTTAGTCCAATGCACGTGCACTCTTATTATTATTCACACCGTTTGGTCGTGCAAGTGAAAGGCAATTATGATAATATATGATGGACTGACTGAGATGAGAAAAGCTGGTATGAACTCGACCTCTTTTGTTTTTGTAAATATGATGAGCCCGTCGTTCTTGATTCAGCGTATTATGAATAAACATGTTTGCAATGACAATTAGAGATCAGAGTTGCTTGTGCCATGCTTGATTAGCTATGAGTTATAATGATTTACCTTGTATGCCAACATGCTATTGAGATGATTATGATGTGGTATGATGGGGTGGTATCCTCCTTTGAATGATTTAAGTGACTTGACTTGGCACATGTTCACACATGTAGTTGAAACAAAATCAACATAGCCTTCATGATATTTATGTTCATGGTGAATTATATCCTACTCATGCTTGCATCCAATGTTTATTAATTTTAATGCATGTACATGGCTGTTGTCGCTCTCTAGTTGGTCGCTTCCCAGTCTTTTGCTAGCCTTCACTTGTACTAAGCAGGAATACTGCTTGTGCATCCAATCCCTTAAACCCCAAAGTTATTCCACATGAGTCCACTATACCTTCCTATATGCGGTATCTACCTGCCATTCCAAGTAAATTTGTATGTGCCAAACTCTAAACCTTCAAATAAACATTCTGTTTTGTATGCTTGAATAGCTCATGTATCAACAAAGGCTGTCCTTATCTTCCGTGTTAGGCGGGTTATTCTCAAGAGGAGTGGACTCCGCTCCTCACTCACGAGAAAATGGCTGGTCACCGGGATGCCCAGTCCCATGCTTTATGCAAATTAAATCAAAATTAATTGCAAACAAAACTCCCCCTAGGACCTGATGTATGTTGGAGGCACTCGTTGTTTCGAGCAAGCCATGGATTGATGCCTGTTGGTGGAGGGGGAGTATAAACTTTACCATTCTGTTTGGGAACCGCCTATAATGTGTGTAGCATGGAAGATATCGCCATCTCTTAGTTGTTACGTTGACAATGAAAGTATACCGCTCAAAATACAATTTATCTCTATTTCAAAACCGAACTCTGGCACCTCTACAAATCCCAGCTTCCCTCTGCGAAGGGCCTATCCATTTACTTTTTTGTTGAGTCATCACCCTCTTATTAAAAAGCGCTAGCTGGAGAGCACAACCGTCATTTGCATTCATCACTGTTAATTTATATTGGGTATGACTATGATTGGATCTCTTTTACCATGAATTACAATGTCTAGTCAGTCCTTGTTCTTTAAAGGTGCTCTGCATTGATGTTTTGCGGTCTCAGAAAGGGCTAGCGAGATACCATCTTGTTATATCATATTATGATTGTTTTGAGAAAGTGTTGTCATCTGAGATTTATTATTATGACTTGCTAGTTGATTATGTTATTGATATGAGTAATTGTGAGACCTGAGAATTACTGCAAATGTGGTTAGTTATGATCTATGCTGAAAACTTGAATGCTGGCTTGACATAGTTACAACAACAAGAGCAAACAAAGTTTGTAAAAGTTTTTCTTTCTTTCTTTCAGTTTGTCAACTGAATTTCTTGAGGACAAGCAAGGGTTTAATCTTGGCGGAGTTGATACATCTCCGTCGTATCTACTTTTCCAAACACTTTTGCCCTTGTTTTGGACTCTATCTTGTATGATTTGAATGGAACTAACCCGGATTGACGCTGTTTTCAGCAGAATTGCCATGGTGTTGTTTTATGTGCAGAAAACAAATATTCTCGGAATGACCTGAAACTCCACGGGAGGTCTTAGAAAAAAATAATAAAAAATCCTCGCCAAATATGAAGACCAGGGGGCCCACACACTTCTCATGAGGGTGGGTGGCACCCCCCCTAGGGCGCGCCCCCTACCTCATGGGCCCCCTGTTGACCCTCCGATGCCAACTCCAACTCTATATATTTGCTTTCGGAGAGAAAAAAATCAGAGAGAAGAAATCATCATGTTTTACGATACGGAGCCGCCGCCAAGCCCTAAAACCTCTCGGGAGGGCTGATCTGGAGTCCGTTTGGGGCTCCGAAGAGGGGGATTCGTCGCCGTCGTCATCATCACCCATCCTCCATCACCAATTTCATGATGCTCACCACCGTGCGTGAGTAATTGCATCGTAGGCTTGCTGGACGGTGATGGGTTGGATGAGATCTATCATGTAATCGAGTTAGTTTTGTTAGGGTTTGATCCCTAGTATCCATCATGTTTTGAGATTGATGTTGCTATGACTTTGCTATGCTTAATGCTTGTCACTAGTGCCCGAGTGCCATGATTTCAGATCTGAATCTATTATGTTTTCATGAATATATGTGAGTTCTTGATCCTATCTTGCAAGTCTATAGTCACCTACTATGTGTTATGATCCGGCAACCCCGATGTGACAATAATCGGGACCACTCCCGGTGATGACCATAGTTTGAGGAGTTCATGTATTCACTATGTGCTAATGCTTTGTTCCGGTTCTCTATTAAAAGGAGGCCTTAATATCCCTTAGTTTCCAATAGGACCCCGCTGCCACGGGAGGGTAGGACAAAAGATGTCATGCAAGTTCTTTTCCATAAGCACATATGACTATATACAGAATACATGCCTACATTACATTGATGAATTGGAGCTAGTTCTGTGTCACCCTATGTTATGACTGTTACATGATGAACCGCATCTGGCATAATTATTCATCACTGATCCGGTGCCTACGAGTTTTCCATATACTGGTTTACGCTTATTTACTTTTTCGCTGCTACTGTTACAATCACTACAAAATACCAAAAACATTACTTTTGCTGTATTTACTTTTGTTGCTGCTACCACCACTATCATATTACTTTGCTACTAAACACTTTGCTGCAGATACTAAGTTTCCAGGTGTGGTTGAATTGACAACTCAGCTGCTAATACTTGAGAATATTCTTTGGCTCCCCTTGTGTCGAATCAATAAATTTGGGTTGAATACTCTACCCTCGAAAGCTGTTACGATCCGCTATACTTGTGGGTTATAAAGCGCCCCAAGCCAGCACGCCGCACTTGGCGCGAGGTCGGCCAGAGAGGCAAGCGCGCCTGCCTGGGGCCTCGAACCTGCATTCTTGCCGTCCCTTTTTCGTGGCCTTGCTTGGGGGGCAGGAGGTGTGTCAAGGGCTCCTCCCCTGGTTATTGACGGCAGCCAGATCACCTCGGTCTTGGCCTCTTCTTCGAGCAACGAGCCTTTGCCCCTCCGGGCATCCGCTGAGGCCTAAAGGGTGACCGGGAAGGCCCCAGCCTCCAGCCCTCTGCTGGGAGGAAGCGAGCCACTTCGGACTCCTTCGACATCCTCTAGCATGGAGGACAGGCCCGGCCGTGCTCGATCTTGCGCGCAAGCGGGGTGCCGTCCGCCACGAGCTCTTCTGGGAGGCGATGGGTGCACTGAGCAGGCATGGGGAGGAACTCGTGGATGTTGACGCTTGATACGTCCATTTTGCATCATGCTTTTATATTGATATTTATTGCATTATGGGCTGTTATTACACATTATGTCACAATACTTATGCCAATTCTCTCTTATTTTACAAGGTTTACATAAAGAGGGAGAATGCCGGTAGCTGGGATTCTGGGCTGGAAAAGGAGAAAATATTAGAGACCTATTCAGCACAGCTCCAAAAGTCTCGAAACTTCACGGAAGTCATTTTCAGAATATAGAAAAAATACTGAGCGCAAGAAGTTCCGGAGGGGGGCCACACCCTGCCCCCGAGGGTGGGGGCGCGCCCTACCCCCTGGGCGCGCCCCCCTGCCTCGTGGGTCCCCTGGTGGCCCTCCGATGCCCATCTTCTGCTATATGGAGTCTTTCGATGAGGAAAAAATCATAAGCCAGCTTTCGGGACGAGACTCCGCCGCCACGAGGCGGAACCTTGGCGGAACCAATCTAGGGCTCTGGCGGAGCTATTCTGCTGGGGAAACTTCCCTCCGGGAGGGGGAAATCATCGCCATCGTTATCACCAACGATCCTCTCATCGGGAGGGGGTCAATCTCCATCAACATCTTCATCAGCACCATCTCCTCTCAAACCCTAGTTCATCTCTTGTATCCAATTCTTGTCTCTAAGTCCGGGATTGGTACCTGTGGGTTGCTAGTAGTGTTAATTACTCCTTGTAGTTGATGCTAGTTGGTTTATTTGGTGGAAGATCATATGTTCAGATCCTATATGCATATTAATACCCCTCTGATTATGAACATGAATATGCTTTGTGAGTAGTTACGTTTGTTCCTGAGGACATGGGAGAAGTCTTGCTATTAGTAGTCATGTGAATTTGGTATTCGTTCGATATTTTGATGAGATGTATGTTGTCTCTCCTCTAGTGGTGTTATGTGAACGTCGACTACGTGACACTTCACCATTATTTGGGCCTAGAGGAAGGCATTGGGAAGTAATAAGTAGATGATGGGTTGCTAGAGTGACAGAAGCTTAAACCCTAGTTTATGCGTTGCTTCGTAAGGGGCTGATTTGGATCCATATGTTTCATGCTAAGGTTAGGTTTACCTTAATACTTTTGTTGTAGTTGTGGATGCTTGCAATAGAGGTTAATCATAAGTGGGATGCTTGTCCAAGTAAGGACAGTACCCAAGCACCGGTCCACCCACATACCAAATTATCAAAGTACCGAACGCGAATCATATGATCGTGATGAAACCTAGCTTGATGATAATTCCCATGTGTCCTCGGGAGCGCTTTTCTCTATATAAGAATTTGTCCAGGCTTGTCCTTTGCTACAGAAAGGATTGGGCCACCTTGCTGCACTTTATTTACTTTTGTTGCTTGTTACAAATTATCTTATCACAAAACTACCAGTCACCTATAATTTCAGTGCTTGCAGAGAATACCTTGCTGAAAACTGCTTATCATTTCCTTCTGCTCCTCGTTGGGTTTGACACTCTTACTTATCGAAAGGACTACGATAGATTCCCTATACTTGTGGGTCATCAAGACTCTTTTCTGGCACCGTTGCTGGGGTGTGAAGCGCCTTTGGTAGGTGGAATTTGGTAAGGAAAATTTTATATAGTGTGCTAAAACATACTGTCACTTGCTACTATGGAAAGTAATCCTCTGAGGGGCTTGTTCGGGGTATCTTCACCCCGACCAGTAGAGCAAAGAGTTGCTCCTCAACCTACTGAACCTACTGAAAATGAAAATGTCTACTTTGAGATTCCTTCGGGTATGATAGAAAAACCGCTAGCTAAACCTTTTGCAGGAGATGGAACATTACATCCCGATGAGCACCTAATATATGTGGATGAAGTTTGTGGATTGTTTAAGCTTGCAGGTATGCCCGATGATGTTATCAAGAAGAAGGTCTTCCCTTTATTTTTGGAGGGAGACACATTGACATGGTATAGGCTATGTGATGATATGGGATCATGGAACTACAAACGATTGAAATTGGAATTTCATCAGGAGTTTTATCCTATGCATCTTGTTCATCGTGATCACAATTATATATATAATTTTTGGCCTCGCGAAGGAGAAAGCATCGCCCAAGCTTGGGGAGGAAAAAATCAATGTTATATTCATGCCCCAATCATGAGCTTCCAAGAGAAATAATTATTCAAAACTTATATGCTCGGCTTTCTGATAACAATCGCACCATGCTCGATACTTCTTGTGCTGGCTCTTTTATGATGAAGACTATTGAATTCAAATGGGATTTATTTGAAAGAATTAAACGCAACTCTGAAGATTGGGACCTCGGCGAAGGTAAGAAGTCAGGTATGACACCTAAGTTTGATTGTGTTAAATCTTATATGGATACCGATGTTTTCCGTAAATTTAGCACTAAATATGGACTTGACTCTGGAATAGTAGCTTCCTAGGGAGAAGTGGTTTAAATATCATCCTCCCATAGAAGTAAAAGTAGTTGCACCTATTAAAGTTGAAGAAAAGACTGTCACTTATAATGATCCTATTGTTCCTACTGCTTATGTTGAGAAACCACATTTTCCTATTAGGATAAAAGATCATGCTAAAGCTTCAACTGTGGTTCGTAAAAGCAATATTAGAACCTATACACCTCCTGAGAAAATTAAAGTTGAACCTAATATTGCTATTGTTAAAGATCTCTTGTCTGATAATATTGATGGGCATGTTATTCATTTCTATGATGAGACTGCTAGAATTGCTAAACCTTGTGCTAAAGGTAAACATAGACCCGTGGTAGGCATGTCTGTTATTTCTGTTAAAATAGGAGATCATTGTTATCATGGCTTATGTGATATGGGTGCTAGTGCTAGTGCAATACCTATTGACTTATACAGAGAAATTATGCATGATATTGCACCTGCTGAGTTAGAAGATATTGATGTCACAATTAAACTTGCCAATAGAGATACTATTTCACCAATGGGAATTGTTAGAGATGTTGAAGTCTTGTGTGGGAAAACTAAATATCCCCGCTGATTTTCTTGTTCTTGGTTCCTCACAAGATAGCTTTTATCCCATTATACTTGGTAGACCTTTCTTGAACACAGTTAATGCTACGATAGATTGTGAAAAGGATGTTGTTACTATTGGTTTAGGTGATATGTCTCATGAATTTAATTTCTCTAAATTTCGTAGACAACACCGTGAAGAGGAGTTGCCTAGTAAAGATGAAATTATTGGTCTTGCTTCTATTGTCGTGCCTCCTTGTGATCCTTTAGAACGGTATTTGCTAGACCATGAAAATGATATGTTTATGAATGAAAGAAGGGAAATAGATGAAGTATTCTTTAAACAGGAACCCATCCTGAAACACAATTTGCCTATCGAAATCCTAGGGGATCCTCCTCCACCCAAGGGTGATCTCGTGTTTGAGCTCAAACCGTTACCTGATACTCTTAAATATGCTCATCTTGATGAGAAAAAGATATATCCTGTTATTTTTGTGCTAACCTTTCAGAGCATGAAGAAGAGAGATTATTAAAAACTCTGAAGAAGCACCGTGTTGCTATTGGATATACTCTCGATGATCTTAAGGGCATTACTCCCACACTATGTCAACACAAAATAAGTTTGGAGAAAGATGCCAAACCAGTTTGTGATCACCAACGACGGCTGAATCCTAAGATGAAAGAAGTGGTAAGAAAGGAAATACTAAAGCTCCTTGAGGCAGGTATAATTTATCCTGTTACTGATAGTCAGTGGGTAAGCCCTGTCCATTGAGTCCCTAAAAAGGGAGGTATTACTGTCGTTCCTAATGATAAAGATGAATTGATTCCGCAAAGAATTATTACAGGTTATAGGATGGTAATTGATTTCCGCAAATTAAATAAGGCTACTAAAAAAGATCATTACCCCTTACCTTTTATTGATCAAATGCTAGAAATATTATCCAAACATACACATTTTTTCTTTCTAGATGGTTATTCTGGTTTCTCTCAAATACCTGTATCAGCTGATGATCAATTTATACCACCTAGCTTTACATACCAGCAAAATAAAAAGTTCTTCTATGATTTGAGACATTACTTTTGGGATGACCCACATCTTTATAAAGAAGGAGTAGATGGTGTTATTAGATGTTATGTACCTGAGCATGAATAGGAATAGATCCTATGCAAGTGTCACTCCAAAGCTTATGGAGGACACCACGCTGGAGATAGAACTGCACATAAGGTATTGCAATCCGGTTTTTATTGGCCTACTCTCTTCAAGGATGCCCGTAAGTTTGTTGTATCTTGTGATGAATGTCAAAGAATTGGTAATATTAGTAGACGTCAAGAAATGCCTATGAATTATTCACTTGTTATTGAATCATTTGATGTTTGGGGCTTTGATTATATGGGACCTTTTCCTGCCTCTAATGGATATACACATATTTTAGTTGATGTTGATTATGATACTAAGTGGGTAGAAGCTATTCCAACTAGTAGTGCTGATCATAACACCTCTATTAAGATGCTTAAAGAAGTTATTTTTCTGAGGTTTGGAGTCCCTAGATATTTAATGACTGATGGTGGTTCACATTTTATTCATGGTGCTTTCCATAAAATGCTTGCTAAGTATGATGTTAATCATAGAATTGCATCTCCTTATCACCCACAGTCGAGTGGTCAAGTAGAATTGAGCAATAGAGAACTCAAATTAATTTTGCAAAATACTGTTAACAGATCTAGAAAGAATTGGTCCAAGAAACTTGATGATGCATTATGGGCCTATAGAACTGCATATAAAAATCCAATGGGTATGTCTCCATATAAAATGGTTTATGGAAAAGCATGTCACTTACCTCTCGAACTAGAACATAAGGCTTATTGGGCTATTAAAGAACTCAATTATGATTTCAAACTTGCCGGTGAGAAGAGGTTATTTGACATTAGCTCACTTGATGAATGGAGAACCCAAGCCTATGAGAATGCCAAATTATTTAAAAAAAGTTAAAAGATGGCATGAAAAAAGAATACAAAAGCATGAGTTTAATGTAGGTGATTATGTATTGCTATATGATACGTCTCCAACGTATCTATAAATTTTTATTGTTCCATGCTATTATATTATCAACCTTGGATGTTTTATATGCATTTATATGCTATTTTATATGATTTTTGGTACTAACCTATTAACCCAGAGCCCAGTGCCAGTTTCTGTTTTTTCCTTGTTTTAGAGTATCGCGGAAAAGGAAAATCAAACGGAGTCCAATTGACCTGAAACTTCACGGAACTTATTTTTGGACTAGAAGAAGCCCACGGAGTATCGAAGATGGACCAGGAGAGTCCCGGGCTGCCCACGAGGGTGGGGGGCGCGCCCACCCCCCTGGGCGCGCCCCTTGCCTCGTGGACAGCCCGGAGGTCCACCGACGTATTTCTTCCTCCTATATATACCAAGGTAACCTAAAACCATCGGGGAGCACAATAGATCGGGAGTTCCACCTCCAAAAGCCTCCGTAGCTACCGAAAACAAATCTAGACCCGTTCCGGCACCCTGTCGGAGGGGGAAACCCTTCACCGGTGGCCATCTTCATCATCCCGGTGCTCTCCATGACGAGGAGGGAGTAGTTCTCCCTCGGGGCTGAGGGTATGTACCAGTAGCTATGTGTTTGATCTCTCTCTCTCGTGTTCTTGAGGTGGTACGATCTTGATGTATCGCGAGCTTTGCTATTATAGTTGGATCTTATGATGTTTCTCCCACTCTACTCTCTTGTAATGGATTGAGTTTTCCCTTTGAAGTTATCTTATCGGATTGAGTCTTTAAGGATTTGAGAACACTTGATGTATGTCTTGCGTGGGATACCTGTGGTGAAAATGAGGTATTCTATGATCCACTTGATGTACGTTTTGGTGATCAACTTGTGGGTTCCGTGACCTTGGGAATCTATGCATAGGGGTTGGCACACGTTTTCGTCTTGACTCTCCAGTAGAAACTTTGGGGCACTCTTTGAGGTTCTATGTGTTGGTTGAATAGATGAATCTGAGATTGTGTGATGCATATCGTATAATCATACCCACGGATACTTGAGGTGACATTGGAGTATCTAGGTGACATTAGGGTTTTGGTTGATTTGTGTCTTAAGGTGTTATTCTAGTACGAACTCTAGGGCTGTTTGTGACACTTATAGGAATAGCCCAACGGATTGATTGGAAAGAATAACTTTGAGGTGGTTTCTTACCCTACCATAATATCTTCCTTTGTTCTCCGCTACTAGTGACTTTGGAGTGACTCTTTGTTGCATGTTGAGGGATAGTTATATGATCCAATTATGTTATTATTGTTGAGGGAACTTGCACTAGTGAAAGTATGAACCCTAGGCCTTGTTTCAACGCATTGCAATACCGTTTATGCTCACTTTTATCATTAGTTACCTTGCTGTTTTTATATTTTCAGATTACAAAAACCTATATCTACTATCCATATACCACTTGTATCACCATCTCTTCGCCGAACTAGTGCACCTATACAATTTACCATTGTATTGGGTGTGTTGAGGACACAAGAGACTCTTTTTTATTTGGTTGCAGGGTTGCTTGAGAGAGACCATCTTCATCCTACGCCTCCTACGGATTGATAAACCTTAGTGTCGGCGTCAAAACCGGCGGATCTCGAGTAGGGGGTCCCGAACTGTGCGTCTAGGCCGGATGGTAACAAGAGGCAGGGGACACAATGTTTTACCCAGGTTCGGGCCCTCTTGATGGAGGTAAAACCCTACGTCCTGCTTGATTAATATTGATGATATGGGTAGTACAAGAGTAGATCTACCACGAGATCAGAGAGGCTAAACCCTAGAAGCTAGCCTATGGTATGATTGTATGTTGTAGTTGTTGTGTCCTACGAACTAAAACCCTTCGGTTTATATAGACACCGGAGAGGGTTAGGGTTACACAAGGTCGGTTACAAAGGAGGAGATATTCATATCTGTATTGCCTAGCTTGCCTTCCACGCCAAGTAGAGTCCCATCCGGACACGAGACGAAGTCTTCAATCTTGTATCTTCATAGTCTAACAGTCCGGCCAAAGGATATAATCCGGCTGTCCGGAGACCCCTAATCCAGGACTCCCTCAGTAGCCCCTGAACCAGGCTTCAATGACGATGAGTCCGGTGCGCAGTATTGTCTTCGGCATTGCAAGGCAGGTTCCTTCTCCGAATACATCACAGGAGAATTTGAATACAAGGATAGTGTCCAACCCTGCAAAATAAATTCCACATACCACCGTAGAGAGAATAATATTTTCGCAGATCTAATTTGCTGACTTGTTTTGGCAGCATGACGTTATGTCATGGCTCGGTGATTATTCGAACCGTTTCCTTTAACTAGCCCCGGACATAACGCGAGGCAGTTTTTTGACACGTCTTGTCAAAGCAGAGATCGTGGCCCCTTATCACGGGATTCTCATCAATACGGGTGTGGGTAACCCAACCGCGCCATCGATTACGGCGCTTGGGGGATAAGCGAGTTTTACCAGGCTAGTGGGGATGCTTAGTTTCGTCCGCCCATATAAAGGGATAAGGATTCACCTTTCCATCCACGCCTTCTTCCTCCTTTGCTCATCCGTTTTCGCACACTCGAGCTCTAGCGCCCAAGTCCGCACTTCCCACCTCAACCTTCTCCAACCATGTCCGGAGCGGGAGGCAGATGGATTGTCTCCTCCGTCACGGAGGGAGACATCAAGAAGCTGCGTGGAGCCGGATACTTAGCCGCGAATATCGTGCATCGGCTGCCCGCCACGGGGCAGATCGTCCCTACCCCGGAACCTCACGAGAGGGTAGTTTTCCTCTACCACTTCCTCCGCGGACTGGGGTTTCCCCCCCCCCCATCCATTCGTCCATGGTCTCATGTTCTACTACGGGCTGGACTTTCATGATCCGGTCCCGAACTTCGTCCTCAACATTTCGTCATTCATCGTCGTGTGTGAGCTTTCCTCCGCATCCGACCCCACTTCGGCCTGTGGTTAAAGACCTTCAATATCAAGCCGAAGGTGGTACGAGGCCAACAAGCAGAATGCGGCGGAGCCATGGTGGGCAAGATGCCCAACGTTATATGGCTTGAAGGCTCCTTCGTGGAGACAATAAAGGGATGGCAATCGGCGTGGTTCTACATCACCGAGCCGCGCGACGCCAAATGGGCGGCAGCCCCCGAGTTTCGATCCGGATTCCCTACACGGCTCACTTCCTGGAAAGAGAAGGGTTTGTCGTGGGGTTCATCGGTGGAGCTAGATGGACTCCAGAAATGTATCCGGAGTATGGCTAGTAAGAAGCTCAAGCTTGTCAACATAGTCCAGGTTATGCTCATCCGTCAGATCCTCCCATGTCAACAACAGGATTTTAACTTGTGGGAGTTCGACCCGGCCCGGCACCAGACTCTGAGCGAGCTCTTTGATACGACGCACAAGGACGTCAGGAAGGTGCTATTCAAGGGCGCCGAGGTCCCTCCTTCTCTCGCCGAGTACCGCGGACTAAGCGCAAAGCGCCTAGCGCGTTCGGTGAGTTCAATATGTCCCGTAGGACATTTATTTCCCCTGGCTTAATTCTATGCGGGGTCTAATCTCCATTCCTTTGACAGGATTGGGTGGAGACGTCGGGGCAGATTAACTGTCCGGCCCCTTTGCCCGAAGACACTGCGGGCGCTCTCCTGACGGAGATGCTGACTCCTGCTCCTTAAAAGGTGCCGGAGAAGACCAAGAAGGCCAAGGGAACCCGAAAGAGTTCCCGGAGCCAGGTGTTATCGGACTCATCGTCCGATAACTCTGCGGCACACTCCTCCCCCGAAGACAAGGAGGAAGAAGAAGATGCTCCCCCTCCAAATGGGGGAGATAAGAAAAGGAAGGCCGCCCCAACTGGGGGAGCCAAAGGGTCCAAGAAGGGAAGGACTCTCCTTCCGGACAATTCCACCGCCGCCGCCGAAGGCGAAGATGAGTGGTTGCCCAGGGCCAAGCCCCTGGGGAGATCGTAAGTATTCGGATACCAGAGTAACTCATAGCATTCCTTTGTCGCACTGCTTTCCCTAACGCCGAACATAATTATGCAGGCCGCCACGAGACAGTATCGATGTATCATCGGACGGCTCCCTGGGCTCGTCGGACATGGATAGCGATCCAGTCCCGACCGCCACCTCCCCTCATCCTGCTGACGACGCCGAGGTGCTGTCTCAAGAGGCACCGGGTCAAGGGGAGACAGTCCCAGAGGCGCCTCAAGGCGACCTTCCAGACTCCAAGAGCCGAGGGGACGGGGCCCCTGAGAGCTCCGAGTTTGGACCTCAGCCGAACACCGCGCCGGAACCTCCAGTGGTTCCGGTCTCGGGCAGGCGGCCTCCTTCTAAGAGGGGCAAGACGCCTGTGCCGGTGACCTCTGTCCATCCAGAGGCGCCGGACAACCTGCTGGAAGCGCTTCGCAACGCTTCCATCGACGAGGAGCACCGTACTATTATGAGTGCGGTGGTCCATAAGGTTCAGTCCGCCAAGAGCGGATTGACTGAAGCCTGTGCTAGCCTTCTAACAGGCTTTGAGGTAAGTGTTTTAGAATGTAGTAAAAATATTACCGCATAGACAGTAGCCCCTGATGCTTTGTTCGGTGTTCACAAAGAAAAGCCGAAGAGAGGATCAAATAATATCGCAGGAGTCTAATATAAGTATGTCAATATGCGTATGCAGGCCTCGCTGCTGGCGTCCGCCGCACTGACTGCGGAGGTCGCCGTACTGAAGCAGGACCTCGAGGGGTCCAAGAAAGAGCTCGGCCTTGCCAAGAGGCAGCTCGAGGAGAACAAGGGTAAGAAATACCCTGTCGATAGGTATGTATATACAAAAGAAGACGCGATTGCAAAATGACAGGATCATCGTATATTTGCCCGGGGCCAGGACCGAGGTGGCGACCCTGAAGCAAGCGCTAACCAAGGCCGAAGATAAAGCGGCCAAGGAGGGCACCGAGCGGGAAAAACAAGAGGCTCGGGTGGGCGAGGTGCAGCAAGAGCTCCAGGCTCTCATGACGAAGCACGAGGCGTTGGAGCTTGACTCGAAGACGCGAGAGTCTGAGCTTGCCACGACCCTCGAGAGCGCGAAGAGTGCCAAGGCCGAAGCCCAAAAGGCCCTCCAAGAGATCGATGCAATGAATAAGATAGTGGCGGGTAAGGCATTCTATATGCAGAGCAAGCATGTAAAAGTAAATTACCGATTACTTACCCAAATTCGGAGCTCTCCAGGAGCATTCACAGATTTGCCCCGCAGCATGTCGGATGCCGCACAGTTTTACCAGGCCGAGGAGGGAAGCTCAACGGAGAAGTTGTTCTGGTCTCAGTATACTGGGACCGAACACCCGATGCCTCTGAGCGACCAGCTAAAGCAACTGGTCGAGCTGCACAAGGCGGCCGAACAGGCCATGAAGGGCCTTATAGTCCGTCTTTGGCCTGGCGACGCCCTTCCGAACAGCTACTTCGGCCTGGTGAGGCGGCTTGTAGATGCCTGCCCACGGCATGAGGTCGTCAAGCGGTCCGTCTGCATCGAAGGTGCACGCCGGGGTTTCGCCCGTGTGAAGGTGCAGTGGGCCAAGCTAGATGCCGTGAAGCTGATCAAGGAAGGGCCGTCGCAGGGCAAGGAGCATCGCACCCCCGAAATTTATTATGAGGGTGTCCTGAAGGGTGCCCGTCTTGTGGCGGACGAATGTTCAAAGGATGTAATTTTGAGTAAACTTGCTCGTGTGATCCTGTATGATGAAAACTTGTTTCATATGCGCTATGCAACGCTTGTGTGAATTTAAAATATTACCTTCTGTTTGGCCGTTTATCCAATCTGAGAGATGGCTAGTCCTCGGCTTCTGCCCCCATGCCATGAGTGCTGGGGTGTTCGGGATAAACCTGAGCACTCTTGTTCCCATGTTTGGGTCCTTCGAGGGAGGTGCTCAGCACAACGAACAAGGCAACCAGACTAATAATGCTTTATCACTCTCACTTAGCCATAGAATTCTATAATTTTAAATTTCGGCGAAGCCCCTGGTATTCGGAAGGCTGAATTCGGGGCGCGATAAACGCCTTTAAGCCGGACAGGGCCGGCCCCTTGCCCTAAGCGGCATAAGTCTTTAGGGACTCGAAAACCTCGCCGAACAGCGACCAGTCTCTCGCCTTATCATGACAGTCAGTTTTAGCTTTCTCTACTGAGGTGCTCAGGCCGGCAGAACCGGGGCACAATCGCAGTAGTTCTCCTAGCGCTACCTTAGCCGATAGAGCGGAACATAAGGTACCAAAACATAGGAGCCGGGCAAACCCAACATTTGACCAAAGACATGATTCAGTGTTGATGCATATAATGCTATAAGTTCGGGGTGCCACACTTGTGAAAGTGTTCGGACTTTTCACACCATATTGTGGGGTACGTAAGCCCCTGGTGTATTGGCCGTACCAAAGTGTACGGTTGCAAGGCGTCGTTAATGAACGCATGTATATATAACAAGAATGCAATAATAGTCGTGATGTTATGCATTGTATATTCAAAAAGGTGCATTAAAGCAGAATGATACAGATAGTGCGATAAGCAAAGAGTGGGACTATGTCCCTTCCAAGGGCAAGCTGAGGAATAGTATTAAATCAAATATTTGTCTATGTCCCTTCCAAGGGCAAGCTGAGGAATAGTATTAAATCAAATATTTGTCTATGTCCCTTCCAAGGGCAAGCTGAGGAATAGTATTAAATCAAATATTTCGCTCGTTTTTGTAATCCACCTGGGAATTCCGTGGTGTGGCATAGCTTTCTGCCTCCTTGGTTGATGCATCATGTGTTCAGCAATAGTGCTGCCGGACAGGGTTTCCAGGGATTAAGGTCTTGAAAAAAAGAGAAAAATAACCAAACGGGAAGCCCCTAGTGTGGTTTAAGCTGCGTCTTGGGGCGTGCCGCAGTGTGCCCCCCTCCCCACCTGTGCCCATGGTATTTTTAATGCATAATTATGTATGCGTGGCACGAGCTTCGCCGTTTGGCTGGGACTGGGGTGGGGGCCGCATTGCTATGCGAGCTCAGATCGCGCCAGGCGGTCTATTTGCCGATTGCTCCAAGCATGCTTGAAGGTGTCCGGGTTTTGAAACTCTGAACTAGTGGATTGCCTTGGGAGGCTGTTTTGCGCTTCTGCTGTGAGGGCCGCAGTTTGCTCCTCTGTTCGGAGAGAGCGCTCTGTGTTTCCATTGGCTGTAATAACCCCGCGAGGTCCTGGCATCCTGAGCTTGAGGTATGCATAATGCGGTACCTCATTGAATCTCGCAAATGCGGTTCGCCCGAGCAGTGCATGATAACCACTGCGGAACGGGACTATATCGAAGATTAACTCTTCGCTTCGGAAGTTATCCGGGGATCCGAAGACCACTTCTAGTGTAATTGACCTGTACAGTTGGCCTCTACACCTGGTATGACGCCTTTAAAGGTTGTTTTTGTGGGTTTAATCCTTGAGGGATCTATGCCCATTTTCCGCACTGTATCCCGATAAAGCAGGTTCAGGCTGCTGTCGCCGTCCATAAGGACTCTAGTGAGGTGAAATCCGTCAATGATTGGGTCTAGAACCAATGCGGTGAATCCGCCATGGCGGATGCTAGTGGGGTGGTCCCTTTGATCAAAAGTGATCGGGCAGGAGGACCATGGGTGGAACTTTGGGGCGACTGGCTCCAACGCGTATGCATCCCTAAGTGCATGCTTCCGCTCCCTTTTGGGGATGTGGGTTGCGTATATCATGTTCACCGTCCGCACTTGTGGGGGAAACCTCTTTTGTCCTCCGATGTGTGGCTGTCGGGGCTCCTCCTCGTCATCGCTATGTGGCCCCTTGTCCTTGTTTTCGGCAATTAACTTGCTGGCCTGCTTGAACACCCAACAATCCCTGTTGGTGTGATTGGCTGGCTTTTCTGGGGTGCCGTGTATTTGACACGAGCGATTGAGTATACGGTCCAAGATGGATGGTCCCGGCGTACTTTGTTTGAATGGCTTTTTCCGCTGACCGTGTTTAGAGCCTTTGAATCCGGCATTGACTGTCGTATCCTCGGTATTATCGCTGTTAATGCGGCGCTTATGTTTGTTGCGATGTGACCTGTTATTGCCGTCCTTGGTATCTGAAGTACCATGGTTCTTTGATATGTTATTACTGCGAGCCAGCCAGTTGTCTTCTCCCGCACAAAAACGGGTCATGAGTGTCGTGAGGGCTGCCATAGATTTCGGCTTTTCCTGGCCAAGGTGCCGGGCTAGCCATTCGTCATAGATGTTGTGTTTGAAAGCCGCTAGGGCCTCTGCATCCAGACAGTCGACAATTTTATTTTTCTTTGTTAGGAACCGAGTCCAGAATTTCCTAGCCGATTCTTCTGGCTGCTGAATTATGTGGCTCAAGTCATCGGCATCTGGTGGACGCACATAAGTGCTCTGAAAGTTGTCGAGGAATGCGGCCTCCAGATCTTCCCAACAGCTGATGGACTCGGCTGGCAAGCTGTTAAGCCAATGCCGCGCTGGTCCCTTGAGCTTTCGTGGGAGGTATTTGATGGCATGTAAGTCATCACCGCGGGCCATGTGGATGTGGAGGAGGAAATCCTCGATCCATACTGCGGGGTCTGTTGTGCCGTCGTATGATTCAATATTTACAGGTTTGAAACCTTCTGGGATTTGATGATCAATTACTACGTCTGTGAAGCATAAGGGGTGTGCGGCGCCTCTGTATTGGGCTATATCGCGAGCAGCTCGAATGGGTCTTGCCCGCTGTGTTCGGTCTGGTCGGATTTGCTTTTACTGTATCCGACGTGACATTTATCATCTCGCAGAGTGGCGCACCCTCGTGATCCGTAGATCGGTCCTGCATGCTTTGCTTTGTCCTCCAATATGTCTCGCAGGTCTGGCGTATCTCCCCATGCCTTTTTATTTGAATGGCGTCGGGGTGGAGGTTGAGTTTTTGGCTGGAATGCCTCTCTATCGCGGCCACGAGGTGGCCGATCAGCCGTATCATACGCTTCTTCCTCCAGTCGGGGTAGCAACCTGCACTTTGGGTAACTCTTGGAGGGGCGTTCGAGTTTATATTCCTCAGCCATGAGGACTTCAGTCCATCTGTCAGCTAGCAGATCCTGATCAGCTTGAAGCTGCTGCTGCTTTTTCTTAAGGCTATTTGTCGTGGCTATAAGCCGGCGTTTGAAGCGCTCTTGTTCGACGGGATCCTCTGGCACAGTGAATTCGTCGTCGCCGAGGCTTGCCTCGTCTTCAGAGGGGGGCATGTAAAAATCATCCTCCTCTTCTCCATCTGCCGCTCTCTCAGGAGGGCTAGCTCCTCCATCCTCCTGCTCTAAATCTTGCTGGAGGGGGTTGTCGTTGTCTTCGGCACTATCCAGAGTATTATTATCTCCTCTGCCGGTATCACCACTTTTGCTTTGGCTGGACTTAGACCGGCGCCATTGACGTCGGCGCTTGGGTTGCTTCTTGGAGGGGCCATCCACCGCTATCTCGTCGCCATTGCCTTCTTTGGGTGTATCCACCATGTATATATCGTATGATGAGGTGGCTGTCCAGTGCCCTGTGGGCAGTGGTTCCTCTTCGCCTCCCGCATCGTCGTCCATACCGTTGATGTCTTCGGAGTCGAAGTCGAGCATGTCAGTTAAGTCATCGACAGTGGCTACTAAGTGGGTGGTGGGTGGGCCTCGAATTTCTTCGTCGTCTGCATCCCAGTCCTGCCGGACATAGTTCAGCCAGGATCCTCCTGACAAGGAGAGAGACCTTAATGAGTTCAGTATGTCACCAAAGGGCGAGTGCTGAAAAATATCCGCGGAGGTGAACTCCATGATCGGCGCCCAATCGGATTCGACAGGAACAGGCGCAGGCGGTTCGGAGTCCATGGCCGGGGAAGGATCCGGCAGTTTAACAGCACGGCTCTCGTGCAAGGTAAGGTCGATGTTTGGCTCGATCGCCGCTGAGGGTAAGGCCTCCGTGGCGGGGTCTATCCACCCGTCCATGGATGGCGCAACTGGCTCCGAATTGAGGGTCGGAGCAGCTGCCTGTGCGATCTCCTGGACACTATCCGTTGGTAGAGCTAAATCATACTCATCATGACCGTGTGATGCACGAGGCACAGGCTCGAATCCGTTGAAGATCAAGTCTCCACGGATATCGGCCGTGTAGTTTAAGCTTCCAAACCTGACCTGGTGGCCAGGGGCGTAACTTTCAATCTGCTCCAGATGGCCAAGCGAATTGGCCCGTAGTGCAAAGCCGCCGAAGACGAAAACCTGACCCTGGACTACATCGCCATCGATGATAGTAGGAGCCATCATGCCTAATGGCGACAACACAGAGGAACTCTCATGATTGCACCAATGTCGGTGTCAAAACCGGCGGATCTCGGGTAGGGGGTCCCGAACTGTGCGTCTAGGCCGGATGGTAATAGGAGGCATGGGACACAATGTTTTACCCAGGTTCGGGCCCTCTTGATGGAGGTAAAACCCTACGTCCTACTTGATTAATATTAATGATATGGGTAGTACAAGAGTAGATCTACCACGAGATCAGAGAGGCTAAACCCGAGAAGCTAGCCTATGGTTTGATTGTATGTTGTAGTTGTTGTGTCCTACGGACTAAAACCCTTCGGTTTATATAGACACCGGAGAGGGTTAGGGTTACACAAGGTCGGTTACAAAGGAGGAGATATTCATATCCGTATTGCCTAGCTTGCCTTCCACGCCAAGTAGAGTCCCATCCGGACACGAGACGAAGTCTTCAATCTTGTATCTTCATAGTCTAACAGTCCGGCCAAAGGATATAATCCGGCTGTCCGGAGACCCCCTAATCCAGGATTCCCTCACTTAGGTCATCCACTTGAGGGAAATTTGCTACCGTCCTACAAACCTCGGCACTTGGAGGCCCAACAACGTCTACAAGAAGAAGGTTGTGTAGTAGACATCATGCTCTTTTCTGGCGTCGTTGCCGGGGAGGTTAGCGCTTGAAGGTATATCTTCAGATCTTGCAATCGAGTCTTTTAGTTTCTTGTTTTATCACTAGTTTAGTTTATAAAAGAAAACTACAAAAAAAATGGAATTGAGTTTGCCTCATACACTTCATCTTTTTAATATCTTTCTTGAGTATGATGGAAAGGAAAATTGTGCCAAAGTGTTAGAAGAAGAATGCATTAAAATGTTTGGCACTAAATCTTTGAATGATGAGCATGATTGCAATTTTGTTAGTATGAATCCCTTGAATATCTATGATGCTAATGATATGCAAAGCCACAAGCTTGGGGATGCTATGTTTGATGAATATGATATTTTTAGTCCCCCGAGTTTTGATGTGCAAATTTATTATGATGAGATCATGCCTCCTATTTATGATGATTATGTTGATGAAAGTGGTTTCGGAGAGGTCATGACTTTATTTAGTAATGATTCCACTATTCTAGAAGAGGTTCCAATTGATTATGAGAACAAAGTTGCTATCTATGATGACTATTGTGATGACTTGTATGCTATAAAGAATAATGATATCCATGAAACTTGTCATCATGATTTTAGGTTTCAATTGGATTATGCCTCACATGATAGTTATTTTGTTGAGTTTGCTCCCACTACTATTCATGAGAAGAAGTTTGCTTATGTGGAGAGTAATAAAAATTCTATGCTTGTAGATCATGAAAAGAATGCTTTATGTGATAATTATATTGTTGAATTCATTCATGATTCTACTTAAAATTATTATGAGGGAGGAATATATGCTTGTAGGAATTGCAATAATATCAAGTTTCGTCTCTTTGTGCTTAAAATCTTGAAGCTGTGCGTGTTTTACCTTCCTATGCAAGTTGATTCTTGTTCCCATAAGTTGTTTGATCACAAAATCCCTATGCATCGGAAGTGGGTTAGACTTAAATGTCCTAGTCATATTCTTCATAATGCTCTCTTTATGTTACAATTCTTATCTTTTATGTGAGCATCATTGAAATCATCATGCCTAGTTAGGGGCGTTAAACGATAGCGCTTGTTGGGAGGCAACCCAACTTTATTTTTTGTCGGCGTTCTGGGAACGGGGGCCCCCAGACTTGCCTGCCTGCGGCTTGCGGCGTGGCTCAAAAGGGGGCCCAACGCGGCCCATCTTCATCAACACAGACCCAAGACCCTCGCGAGGGGCCAAGCCTCGCAGGGCGGACGACACGGAGCTTCCTCAGGCACGGCCTCATCAGGCTGGCTCGCGAGGAGGTGGAGACATCAAGGCGGGGTACCTCACGAGGTGCCCTTGATGCAAGCCATGACGACCAAAGGCGCCAGGCGGGCGCCAGCTGCGCAGTGTCCTCCTTTCCTCTTTGGTGCAAAGGGAGCAAGCGCAGGCGAGAGCATCAAGCAAAGGCACCCGTTTCGGTGCAACGAGACCAAGACCAGTCCAATGGCAGGGAGGAAGTCATTGTGGAGCCCAAGCCAGCATCACCACCAGGGCCTTTGGCAGGCGAGGACCAACTTTAGTCAGGATAAGTGTACCAGATGTTCCCCTTCAAAATGGCCAATTGTTGGCGCCCTTCCCGCTCAATATTTGGGAAGAGGCCCAGGGCCTTTGCCTATAAATAGGACTAGCCACCCCCAGGGTAGAGGGGAAATCAAGAAGGGAGAATCTAGAAGCCAAGAGAGAAACTAGCTAGGATCGGATCGAGTAGCATCACACAGAGAGAGAGAGAGAAGGGCGACTGAACTCCTCCTAGCAGTTCATCCCCCCAGCAAGAACAGACCCTCGCAAGGCTGTTCTTCCTTGTATTGCTCATCATCATCAGCCCAAGAGGCAATCCACCACACCACACACTGGAGTAGGGTATTACACCACAACGGTGGCCCGAACCAGTATAAACCCTGTGTCTCTTGTGCTGTTCTTTCCATAGCTTAGATCTTAGCGAGGCGGAGGGATGCAGGTAGGTAGAAGGAGAAATCTCCGCGCGCACCCCAGTGTTCGAACCTCAAGGGTCTGCCGGAACCCGAATCCGACATTTGGTGCGCCAGGTAGGGGTGCGCCGGAATTCGTCTTCCACCACCCCGTTCTCCTCCGACCATCGCGTCCATGTCTGACGCTCGTCGGGCCCGCGCCGAGCGCCAGGCCGCTCTCGCTTCCCGCGTCGCCCAGACGGCTCCTGTTGGCGGGCGTCCTCGCCGTTCCCCGTCACCTGCCGTCAACGCTGCCACCGGCCCGGCGGGGAACGAGCAGCAAGCGTCCTCTCAGCATCCATCCGTGCGGCAAGACGGCCGCACCGCTACTCCCTTGCTCACCCCAGCTGGTTCTTCGTCCGGCGCACTCCGCGCACCCATGGAGGCTCGAGCTGCGCTCATCGCGGCAAACGAGCTCCTGTGCTACCGTCCCATCGACGACGTCTACGAAGAATGGCTCGACCACGTCGCCAAGCTCGTCCGCGCCGCATGGGGCTCTCCTGCGCCGTCCGTTCCGCTGCACCGCACCCCGCCCCGCGCGGGCGACGAAGCTCCAGGGGCGCCCTAGCCACCTCCTCCTCAAGAAGGCGCCATGGCTCCAAGGCGCATGGCCCCTGGGCGGAACCCGCTCCGTCAGGTGCCAGCGCAGCAAGAGCAGAGCTGCCAAGAAGTCCCTCGCCCGCAAGAAGCTGCCCGGGCGCTCCCTGCTCCAGCACGTCGCGACCATGCTCCTGCTCCAGCACGTCAAGACCCCGCGCTGCTCCCAGCTGCAGCGCGTGGGGACATGCAAGACCAAGCTCTCCGTCACCCAAGGCCTCCCGTGGCCACAGCATGCTGCCGTGCCTTCACCACCGAGCTACGCAACGTCGCGTGGCCCAGCAAGTTCAAGCCAGACCTGCCTCCTCGTTACGACGGCACGGCCGGCCCTGCGGAGTTCCTCCAGCTCTATGAGCTGGGCATCGAAGCTGCCAACGGAGACGAGAAGGTCATGGCGAACTGGTTTCCCATGGCGCTCAAGGACGGGGCCCGCACCTGGCTCCTGAACCTGGCTCCAGGCACGATCTCCTCCTGGGACAAGATGCGCACCCGCTTCATCGCCAACTTCCAAGGTACTCGCGACCGGCCACCCGCCGTGAGCGACATGCGCCGCATCAAGCAACAACCCGGAGAGACCCTGCAGAAGTACATCCAGCACTTCAACAACGCACGCCTCAAGATTCCCAAGGTGACCGAGGAGGCCATCATCTCAGCCTTCTCCGACGGCGTGCGCGATGTCAAGATGAAGGAGGAGCTGGCGATGCATGAAGACCTGTGCACTTCCTTGGAGTTGTTCAACTTGGCAACCAAGTGCGTCAGGGCTGAGGAAGGGCGTCTCTCCCTCCTCGAGCTGCCTGCCGCTGACCCAGAAGAGAAGAAGCCCAAGGCAAAGGATGTGAAGTGCAAGGGGGCTGCCGTGCTCGCGGCAGAACCAGACACCAAGCGGGGCAGAGATCAGCCCGAATCTTCCAAGGGCAGTCGGTACTGTGTCTACCACGACCTCCACACCCACAACACCAACGAATGTCAAGAGCTCCGAGCCGTGCGAGAAGGAAGGATCGGCCGTTGCCCCGACCACGGTGACCGGGGCTACGGCCGAGGAGGAGGAAGGAACGCAGGACGCTGGGAAGACCGCTGCCCGCGCCAAGGGTGGCGCGATCGACCTCGCGAGGATCGCTGGCAAGACCCGCCTCGTGAGGGAGACTGGAGGGATCAGCCTCGCGAGGATCGCCCGCAAGGCAACGCAGGCCTCCCTCCGCTGCCGCCGCAGCCAAGGAGAAACGAGGACCGCCATCAGGACGAGGGGGCTGGGGGCTTCCAGGAGCCGCGCGCGATCGCCTGCATCCTGGGCGGGGCTCAAGCCCCAGCCTCTCAACGCATCTTCAAGCAGTTCGCCCGCGAAGTGAATGCAGTCCTCCCCAAGCTCGAAGCCACGTGCCCTCTCAGGTGGTCGGCGTGCGCCATCATGTTCAGCTCAGCAGATCAGCTCAAGTGTGTGGCCACAGCCGGAGTCCTCCCGATGCTTTGTTCCCCAATCATCAGCAACGTGGTGGTCACCAGGACCCTCATCGATGGCTTGGCAGGGCTCAACGTCCTGTCCGTGGAAACATTCAACAATCTCCAAGTGCCCTACAACCAGCTTCAGCCAACCAAGCCTTTCTCCGGAGTCACCGACGGCTCCACGGTCCCGATTGGGCAGGTCCGCCTCCCTGTCACCTTCGGGGCACGCGACAACTACCGCACCGAGCTCATTGACTTCGACGTCGCTCACATTCGCCTGCCGTACAACGGCATCCTTGGGTACCCAGCGCTGGCCAAGTTCATGGCCGTAACTCACCACGGCTACAACGTCCTCAAGATGCCAGGAAGTGGCGGAGTCATCACGGTGCCCTGTGAAGAGAAGGACGCGGTGTGTTCCCTGGAACGAGCCTTTCAGGCCGCATCACTGGAAGACCCGGATCACGGAAGCAGGAGGCTTCCCGAGACCGCCCCCAAGAAGAAGAAGACATCGTCCGGCCCGGCCCCTCAGGAGGCAGGCCCCTCAAGGCCCGCGCCTGCCCAGGGGGAACCTCCTTCCATCGCATAGGAAAGCGCGCCCGGCGCCCTCCTCAGGCAGGGCTCGGGGGCTCTCCCTTGGAGGGCCACCGACCTGGCTAAGGTCACAAGGGAGGCGCTTGGGCACCACATGGAGGCATGTTTTGAAGCACGTTTCCCTCAAGAAGGAGTAAGACAAGGAGGGCCAGACCCTCAGGAGTTCGTCAGCAAGGCCATTCAGGAGCTACAGGAGTCAAGAGTCATGAAAGGTGGCCGCCGCCTACCAGCTGTGGCTCCCCATCCAGGCAAGGATGGTGGGCTGGGCGTCTGCATCGACATACCAGGGCTCAATCGAGTCGCCTCTCTGGAGCGCCTCTGGCCCTCGTGAGTGGGGCGCTATGAAGGTCCACCCCACAGCTACGTTCGCATGCCTTACGGCTTGCCGAATGCGGCTGCCACGTACCAGTGCCTCATGAGGGGCATCATGGAGGCTCAAGAGGCCAGGCGTTCCGCAGCCCTGGCAGAGATGGAGATGGTCCGCGAGGAGCCACCAGCGCCTCCGGAGCCTCTCGAGGCCCCTGGGCCTGGGGGCTCGTGAGGATCGGCTTCCGCAGCCCACCGAGTCTACTACGCCAACACTCCTTCGTCCTCAACATCATCAGGTGACATCTTTCAAGTTTCATTTCCAGCTGGGAGCGTCCCCCAGGGCTGCATTATTCCCTGGCCGCGTGGGTCCATCCCTGCGGCATGTATCCCTTTTATTTCATGTTGTTAGCTTACTTTGTTGGGGGCGCCCCACGGGCTGCATCATCCCCAAGTCGCTCGGGCCTGACCCAGTGATGTCCGCCTTCCCAGCATCTATTTGAATGAATCCACTCCTTCGCGGCTAATGTGTTTGACCTAGTTGCCCGCTCAACTGACGCCAACTGACGGAGCTGCTCCCAAACGGCACGATGCTTGCGCATGGGTTCGTCCCTGCAACGCCGACAAACCTGAATGGCTGAGCTCTGGCCGCGGCAGCCCCGCATGGCGCCACCTCGTCAAGCCTTCAGTGCCTCATCGCCCCTCAGAAGCAACCAACGGCTAACTGTCAATTGTCATGGCAACCCCTCGTTCTTTCTATGATGGGTCTACAGGATCTCCTAAAGGAGCTGCGTCAGGCGAGGCCCTTGCGGTGTCTCCTTCACTCTCATCCGCGCGAACCGCTTGCACGTTAAAGGAGGGGTGCCTGAGCATCGCGACTCAGGGCTCCTACTGGCTCTCCAGCCCTCACCCTCTGGCCTTGTCCACGGGATCGTGACCTGGCATACCAGCGACGGCTGAGACTCGCTCAAGGGCCGGGACCCAAGGACGTAGAGCAGAAAGGGGAGCAAAGGCAAGAGGGGAGGGACACGCGAGGACCTCGCCGAGCAACCTCACGCCTGCCGATGCACGGACCCGGCGACACACCAGAGAGCGGTCCCTGATTCTCGAGATAAGTCACCACCCGGAAGCACCAGCTATCGTGGCACCATCCCCGCACCTAATGCAATCCCGTGTTAGCGACGCCGCTCTCCTTTCTCACCGAACGACGTCTGCTTGAGCGCCAAAGGGGACCTCCTGAGCATCATGACTCAGGGGCTCTTACCGGACCCCGGGTCGCTCACCTCCTGGCCTTGACCACGGCATCGTGACCTGGCATACCAGCGACGGCTGAAGCCGCCTTGGGACTGGGACCTGTCGGCGCAGAGCACCAAGCCCTCGTGAGGTTCGAAAGGGAGAACTGACCTAAGACGGAATGAGCAACTCGCACAATTCTGCGACAAGGGTTATATTAACAAACAGGATCACAGGCACCTTACAAGCCCCCATGGGACGCGTCTTTGATTCCTTGCAGGGAACAGATCCTAAAAGGACGCTAACTACACGCGCCCCTGCAAAAAGACGCCATCGTCAATAGCGGGCCGTCAAGCACCGGCACCAACCCCATCCAGATCAGAGTCAGTGACGGCCTGACGAGCCTGCCCTGCTCCAGGAGCGGCGCCGGCTCGGGGGCTCGTAGCTGTCGTCGCTCGTCTCCGGAGTCGTGAAGAGCTCACCGGAGTCGCTGGACCCTCCGACACCTCCGCCGCCTGAGCAGCCGCCAAGGGAGCGGTCGGTGGGCCCAGTCCTCACCATAGCAGGGTCCCGACCACCTGTCCCGGGGCAGCACTCCAGCCGGCGCCCATTCGCATCGAAGACCTTGAAGAACATCACCGAAGCACCATCGTACTCCAAGTGGATCGCGAAGGCGCCTCTTGTCCTGCAAACCCGGGCGATTCCGCTCCAGCCTCGAGTCATGAAGACCTCGCCCGGGGCAACGACCGCGACCTCTGCCTCAGTCGCGAGGGTGCTGCAGCCGGCGTGCTGCAGCCAAAGCTCCAGGAGTTCTCCCTGCGGGATGATGGAGGCGAAGAAGGGATGAAGGCGAATCCAAGACTGAGGAGGCATGGCGGCGTGGAGCACGAACTCTCGAGAGGAGCCCTCGGTGTGGACCCCAAGGGGGACGACCCACACCTTCGTGACCCGTCGGCGCCGACGGCGGCGGCGCCCGTGGCGATCGGCATCGACTCCTTCAGAGTCCTCGATGTGGGCGTACAAGGGAAGCGGGAACCCCGGCGGTGGCCGCTCGCACCAGGGCCTCAACACCACCTGATAGGCCCCCTCGTCCCGGCCGCGGAGGGCGAGCCGTTTCTTCGGCGGGAGCGGGCCTGGTTCCTCTCGGGGAGCCTTTCCCTTCTCTGCCGCCGAGAACCGGTGGATCGGAGCCATCGCAGCAAGACGGAGCAAGGACCGGGAAGAAGGAGAAGCAAGAAGGGATGGACTGGAAGGGCGCACGTTGTTCCATACTTATGGCCGGCGAAGGCCAACCGCCGACCTCCACGATCGCAGGTAATCATGACCCGCTTTGCATGCAGGGACTTGTCCAATCCGTGCAGTTGCCGAGGCGCCGTGGGGAAGTGGAGACGCCCACACCCAATCAACCGCCATGCGATGCCCAAGGCCGCAGGCTGTTAGGGCCCGCGGCGCTTCGCTCTTGCCCTTTCGCCTCCCTGCACGGCCAAGTCCGGGCGCGCCTTGGGCCCGGGGGCTACTATCGGCGTTCTGGGAACGGGGGTCCCCAGACTTGCCTGCCTGCGGCGTGGCTCAAAAGGGGGCCCAGCACGGCCCATCTTCATCAACACAGACCCAAGACCCTCGCGAGGGGCCAAGCCTCGCGGGGCGGCCGACGCGAAGCTTCCTCGGGCACGGCCTCATCAGGCTGGCTCGCGAGGAGGCGGAGAGATCAAGGCGGGGTACCTCACGAGGTGCCCATGACGCAAGCCATGACGACCAAAGGCGCCAGGCGGGCGCCGTCCGCACAATGTCCTTTCCTCTTTGGTCCAAAGGGAGCAAGCGCAGGCGAGAGCATCAAGCAAAGGCACCCGTTTCGGTGCAACGAGACCAAGACCTGTCCAACGGCAGGGAGGAAGTCATTGTGGAGCCCAAGCCAGCGTCACCACCAGAGCCTTTGTCAGGCGAGGACCAACTTTAGTCAGGATAAGTGTACCAGATGTTCCCCTTCAAAATGGCCAATTGTTGGCGCCCTTCCCGCTCAATATTTGGGAAGAGGCCCAGGGCCTTTGCCTATAAATAGGACTAGCCACCCCCAGGGTAGAGGGGAAATCAAGAAGGGAGAATCTAGAAGCCAAGAGAGAAACTAGCTAGGATCGGATCGAGTAGCATCACACACAGAGAGAGAGAAGGGCGACTGAACTCCTCCTAGCAGTTCATCCCCCCGGCAAGAACAGACCCTCGCGAGGCTGTTCTTCCTTGTATTGCTCATCATCATCAGCCCAAGAGGCAATCCACCACACCACACACTGGAGTAGGGTATTACACCACAACGGTGGCCCGAACCAGTATAAACCTTGTGTCTCTTGTGCTGTTCTTTCCATAGCTTAGATCTTAGCGAGGCGGAGGGGTGCAGGTAGGTAGAAGGCGAAATCTCCGCGCGCACCCTAGTGTTCGAACCTCGAGGGTCTGCCGGAACCCGAAATCTGACATTTTTGTTCCTTGCTTTTTTCTCCTGTTTATCAATAAATAATTAATCTAGCCTCTGTTATTATTGAGTTTTTATGTCTTAATTAGTGTTTGTGTCAAGTAGAACCGTTGGGAAGACTTGGGGAAGGTCTTGTTGATCATGCTGTAAAAAAACAGAAACTTTAGCGCTCACGAGAATTGCTGCAATTTTTATTTGGATAGTGCTATTTAGTTAATTATTTTTGCAGATGATTAATAGATAAATTCCTCACGTCCAGCAATTTATTTTAGAATTTTTGAGGTTCCATAAGTTTGCGTTAGTTACAGATTACTACAGACTGTTCTGTTTTTGACAGATTCTGTTTTTCATGTGTTGTTTACTTATTTTGATGAATCTATGGCTAGTAAAAGAGTTTATAAACCATAGAGAAGTTGGAATACAGTACGTTTAACACCAATATAAATAAAGAATGAGTTCATTACAGTACCTTGAAGTGGTGTTTTGTTTTCTTTTGCTAACGGAGTTTACGAGTATTTTGTTAAGTTTTGTGTTGTGAAGTTTTCAAGTTTTGGGTAAAGATTCGATGGACTACAGAATAAGGATTGGAAAGAGCGTAAGCTTGGGGATTCCCAAGGCACCCCAAGGTAATATTAAAGGACAACCAAAAGCCTAAGCTTGGGGATGCCTCGGAAGGCATCTCCTCTTTCGTCTTCGTTCATCGGTAACTTTACTTGGAGCTATATTTTTATTCGTCACATGATATGTGTTTTGCTTGGAGCGTCATTTTATTTTATTTAGTTTTGCTTTCTGTTTGAATAAAATTTCAAGATCTGAAATTACTAAATGTTAGAGAGTCTTCATATAGTTGCATAATCATTCGACTACTCATTGATCTTCACTTATATCTTTCAGAGTAGTTTGTCGTTGCTCTAATGCTTCACTTATATCCTTTTAGAGCACGGCGGTGGATTTATGTTATAGAAATAGATGAACTCTCGGGCTTCAGTTATATTATTTTGAGAGTCTTTAGAACAGCATGGTAGTTTGCTTTGGTTATGAAACTAGTCCTAATATGTGGGGCATCTAAGAGGGATATAATAAAAACTTTCATATGGAGTGCATTGAATACTAAGAGAAGTTTGATACTTGATAATTGTTTTGAGATATGGCGATAGTGATATTAGAGTCATTCTAGTTGAGTAGTTGTGAATTTGAGAAATACTTGTTTTGAAGTTTGCAAGTCATGTAGCATGCATGTATGGTAAACGTTGTGTAACAAATTTGGAACATGAGGTGTTATTTGATTGTCTTCCTTATGAGTGGCGATCGGGGACGAGCGATGGTCTTTTCCTACCAATCTATCCCCCTAGGAGCATGCGCGTAATGCTTGGTGTTTGATGACTTGTAGATTTTTGCAATAAGTATGTGAGTTCTTTATGACTAATGTTGAGTCCATGGATTATACGCACTCTCACCTTTCCATCATTGTTAGCCTCTTCGGTACCGTGCATTGCCCTTTCTCGCCTTGAGAGTTGGTGCAAACTTCGCCGGTGCATCCAAACCCCGTGATATGATACGCTCTGTCACACATAAACCTCCTTATATCTTCCTCAAAACAGCCACCATACCTACCTATTATGGCATTTCCATAGCCATTCCGAGATATATTGCCATGCAACTTTCCACCGTTCCGTTTATTATGACACACTTCATCATTGTCATAGTGCCTTGCATGATCATGTAGTTGACATCGTATTTGTGGAGAAGCCACCATGCATAATTTATCATACATGTCACTCTTGATTCATTGCCCATCCCGGTACACCGCCAGAGGCATTCATATAGAGTCATACTTTGTTCTAGTATCGAGTTGTAATCTTTGAGTTGTAAATAAATAGAAGTGTGATGATCATCATTAATAGAGCATTGTCCCAAAAAAGGCCAAATAAAAAAAGGAAAGGCCAAACAAAAATAAAGAAAGGCCAAAAAATAAAATAAAAAGAAAGGCCACGTAAAAATATAAAAAATATAAAAGGGACAATGCTACTATCCTTTTTTCCACACTTGTGCTTCACATGGATCTGAACATTTTTATGTCAATATTAAACTTTTGTCTTGAATCTTATGGATCTGAACATTCATGCCAAAATGAAGAGAATTACTTAGAGAAATGTGTTAGGTAGGATTTCACATCAAAAATTCTGTTTTTATCATTTACCTACTCGAGGACGAGCAGGAATTAAGCTTGGGGATGTTGATACGTCTCCAACGTATATATAATTTTTGATTGTTCCATGCTATTATATTATCAACCTTGGATGTTTTATATGCATTTATATGCTATTTTATATGATTTTTGGGACTAACCTATTAACCCAGAGCCCAATGCAAGCTTCTATTTTTTTCCTTGTTTTAGAGTATCGCAGAAATGAAAAATCAAACCGAGTCCAATTGACCTGAAACTTCACGGAACTTATTTTTGGACCAGAAGAAGCCCACGGAGTATCAGAGATGGACCAGGAGAGTCCCGGGCTGCCCACGAGGGTGGGGGTGCGCCCACCCCCCTGGGCACGCCCCCTGCCTCGTGGACAGCTCGGAGGTCCATAGACATATTTCTTCCTCCTATATATACCAATATACCCTAAAACCATCGGGGAGCACAATAGATCGGGAGTTCCGCTGCCAGAAGCCTCCGTAGCCACCGAAAACCAATCTAGACCCGTTCCGGCACCCTGCTGGAGGGGGGAACCCCTCACCGGTGGCCATCTTCATCATCCCGGTGCTCTCCATGACGAGGAGGGAGTAGTTCTCCCTCAGGGCAGAGGGTATGTCCCAGTAGCTATGTGTTTGATCTCTCTGTCTCATGTTCTTGAGGTGGTACGATCTTGATGTATCGCGAGCTTTGCTATTATAGTTGGATCTTATGATGTTTCTCCCCCTCTACTCTCTTGTAATGGATTGAGTTTTCCCTTTGACGTTATCTTATCGGATTGAGTCTTTAAGGATTTGAGAACACTTGATGTATGTCTTGCGTGGGATACCTGTGGTGACAATGGGGTATTCTATGATCCACTTGATGTATGTTTTGGTGATCAACTTGCGGGTTCCGTGACCTTGGGAATCTATGCGTAGGGGTTGGCACACGTTTTCGTCTTGACTCTCCGGTAGAAACTTTGCGGCACTCTTTGAGGTTCTATGTGTTGGTTGAATAGATGAATCTGAGATTGTGTGATGCATATTGTATAATCATACCCACGGATACTTGAGGTGACATTGGAGTATCTAGGTGACATTAGGGTTTTGGTTGATTTGTGTCTTAAGGTGTTATTCTCGTACGAACTCTAGGGCTGTTTGTGACACTTATAGGAATAGCCCAACGGATTGATTGGAAAGAATAACTTTGAGGTGGTTTCGTACCCTACCATAATCTATTCGTTTATTCTCCGCTATTAGTGACTTTGGAGTGACTCTTTGTTGCATGTTGAGGGATAGTTATATGATCCAATTATGTTATTATTGTTGAGGGAACTTGCACTAGTGAAAGTATGAACCCTAGGCCTTGTTTCAACGCATTGCAATACCGTTTATGCTCACTTTTATCATTAGTTACCTTGCTGTTTTTATATTTTCATATTACAAAAACCTATATCTACTATCCATATACCACTTGTATCACCATCTCTTCGCCGAACTAGTGCACCTATACAATTTACCATTGTATTGGGTGTGTTGGGGACACAAGAGACTCTTTGTTATTTGGTTGCAGGGTTGCTTGAGAGAGACCATCTTCATCCTAGCCTCCTACGAATTGATAAACCTTAGGTTATCCACTTGAGGGAAATTTGCTACTGTCCTACAAACCTCTGCACTTGGAGGCCCAACAACGTCTACAAGAAGAAGGTTGTGTAGTATACATCACTATACAACTCTCGTCTAAGGTTTTTTGCAGGAAAACTTCTCTCTAAATGGGAAGGTCCTTACGTTATCGAGGAGGTCTATCATTCCGGTGCCATAAAAATCAACAACTTCGAAGGCACAAATCCGAAGGTGGTGAATGGTCAAAGAATTAAACATTATATCTCAGGTAATCCTATAAATGTTGAAACCAATGTTATTGAAACCGTAACCCCAGAGGAATACATAAGGGACACTTTCCGGAACGTTTCAGCTCCGAAAAGGAATAGGTATGTGGTACGGTAAGTAAACCGACTCCAAAACAGTTCTAATGGCAATTTTCTTCCGTTTTGGAATATTTAGAAAAATAGAAAAATAAGAAGCAGTCCGGGAAGGACACAAGGGCTCCACGAGGGTGGAGGGCGTGCCCTACCCCCCTGGGCACGCCCCCTACCTCGTGGGCACCTCGTGTGCTCTCCGGACTCCGTTTTCTTGCACGTTACGTATTTTGGTCGGTAAAAGTTCATTATATAATCTCCCAGAGGTTTTGACTCCCGTATCACGCAAATATCCCTTGTCTTTGTTTCAAGTTGTTTTCTATCAGGATTGTCAAGGTCAGGCATTATGTCGTCTCCCTCCTCCAACAATGGTGACAACGATGCTTGGCTAATGAAGATAGAGCTGAAGAGGGAAGCACCTATGGAGATCAACAAGGATGAAGGGATCAAGAAGACCACGGAGGACCAAGTTTCGGCAGCAGAAGACATACTTCAACTTGATCACAATCTTCTTACCCCAACTAAGATCGAGGCTTTCAAGATGATTGAGTTAGCCCGTATACAAAACAAGTATCTCACACGTGAAAATATTTTGTTGAAGGAGCATATCATCGCACTCAAGGGCATTATCCGCAAGTTGGAAGACCTCCTACGCTCGATGTGCGACTATCCATCATCACCACCATCTTCTTCACCAACAAAGGAAACATAATCACATGGGTATGGGCACTCCCTTTGGCAACTGCCAAGCTTGGGGGAGTGCCCCGGTATCGTATCACCATCACTTTTATCTTTACCGTTTTTCTTAGTTCGATCCTTTTGATAATATTTTGATCTAGTAGAATAAAAGTTCTTAGTATGATCTACTTGTGAGTTTTGCTTTATGATCCTTCTATGTAATCGAGTCCGTGAGCTATATATAATAAAGATTAGGGTTGAGTCAAGGGCTTGATTATTTTGCCATGATCTTGAGTGAATAAAAGAAAAGATAAAGAATAAAAAGGAAATAAAAGAGATCATATAGATCTTATGGAGAGTAATGAGCTCACATATAAAAAGTATGATGAATAAAAGTTGTTGAGAGTTGACAAACATAGTTTTTGTCATTGTTGCAATTAATAGGAAGTAATAAATAAAGAGAGGTCTTCACATATAAATATACTATCTTGGACATCTTTTATGATTGTGAGCACTCATTAAAATATGACATGCTAAAGAGTTGACGTTGGACAAGGAAGAAAACGTAATGGGTTATGTTTTTTTACATCTGAGATAAATTATATTGTCATGGATCATCCAACATGATTGAGCTTGCCTTTCCCCCTCATGCTAGCCAAATTCTTTGCACCAAGTAGAGATACTACTTGTGCTTCCAAACACCCTTAAACCAGTTTTGCCATGAGAGTCCACCATACCTACTTATGGATTGAGTAAGATCCCTCAAGTAAGTTGTCATCGGTGCAAGCAATAAAAATTGCTCTCTAAATATGTATGACTTATTAGTGTGGGAGAAAATAAGCTTTATACGATCATGTGATATGGAAGAAATAAAAGCGATGGACTGCATAATAAAGGTCCATATCACAAGTGGCAATATAAAGTGACGTTCTTTCGCATTAAGATTTTGTGCATCCAACCATAAAAGCGCATGACAACCTCCGCTTCCCTCTGCGAAGGGCCTATCATTTACTTTTATCCCCTACCTTACATAAGAGTCATGGTGATCTTCACCCTTCCTTTTTACATTTTATCGTTTGGCAAGCACAACATGTTGGAAAGATCCTGGTATATATGGCTAATTGGATGTGAGTTTTCATGAACTATTATTGTTGACATTACCCTTGAGGTAAAACGTTGGGAGGCAAAACTATAAGCCCCAATATTTCTCTGTGTCCGATTAAAACTCCATACCCATAAGTATTGCGTGAGTGTTAGCAATTGTGAAAGGCTATATGATAGTTGAGTATGTGGACTTGCTGAAAGGCTCTTATATTGACTCTTTCCTATATTATGATAAATTGCAATTGCTTCAATGACTGAGATTATAGTTTGTTAGTTTTGAATGAAGTTTATGATTCATAATTGAAATTGTGATTGAATTTTTACTCTAGCATAAGAGATCATATGACAAGAATTATATAAGTTGTCGTTCTAAAGAATGATCATGATGCCCTCATGTCCGTATTTTATTTTTATCGACACCTCTATCTTTAAACATGTGGACATAATTTTTTATTTCAGCTTTCGCTTGAGGACAAGCGGGGTCTAAGCTTGGGGGAGTTGATACGTCCATTTTGCATCATGCTTTTATATCGATATTTATTGCATTATGGGCTGTTATTACACATTATGTCACAATACTTATGCCAATTCTCTCTTATTTTACAAGGTTGACATAAAGAGGGAGAATGCCGACAGTCGGGATTCTAGGCTGGAAAAGGAGCAAATATTAGAGACCTATTCTGCACAGCTCCAAAAGTCCTGAAACTTCACGGAAGTAATTTTCAGAATATATAAAAAATACTGAGCGCAAGAAGTTCTGGAGGGGAGGCACACCCTGCCCACGAGGGTGGGGGCGCGCCCTACCCCCCTGGGCGCACCCCCTGCCTCGTGGGCCCCCTGGTGGACCTCCGATGCCCATCTTCTGCTATATGGAGTCTTTCAATAAGGAAAAAAATCATAAGCTAGCTTTCGGGACAAGACTCCGCCGCCACGAGGCGGAACCTTGGCGGAACCAATCTAGGGCTCTGGCGGAGCTGTTCTGTCGGGGAAACTTCCCTCTGGGAGGGGGAAATCATCGCCATTGCCAACGATACTCTCATCGGGAGGGGGTCAATCTCCATCAACATCTTCACCAGCACCATCTCCTCTCAAACCCTAGTTCATCTCTTGTATCCAATTCTTGTCTCTAAGTCCGGGATTGGTAACTGTGGGTTGCTAGTAGTGTTAATTACTCCTTGTAGTTGATGCTAGTTGGTTTATTTGGTGGAAGATCATATGTTCAGATCCTATATGCATATTAATACCCCTCTGATTATGAACATGAATGTGCTTTGTGAGTAGTTACGTTTGTTCCTGAGGACATGGGAGAAGTCTTGCTATTAGTAGTCATGTGAATTTGGTATTCGTTCGATATTTTGATGAGATGTATGTCGTCTCTCCTCTAGTGGTGTTATGTGAACGTTGACTACATGACACTTCACCATTATTTGGGCCTAGAGGAAGGCATTGGGAAGTAATAAGTAGATGATGGGTTGCTAGAGTGACAGAAGCTTAAACCCTAGTTTATGTGTTGCTTCGTAAGGGGCTGATTTGGATCCATATGTTGCATGCTATGGTTAGGTTTACCTTAATACTTTTTTTTGTAGTTGTGGATGCTTGCAATAGAGGTTAATCATAAGTGGGATGCTTGTCCAAGTAAGGACAGTACCCAAGCACCGGTCCACCCACATACCAAATTATCAAAGTATCGAACGCGAATCATATGATCGTGATGAAACCTAGCTTGACAATAATTCCCATGTGTCCTCGGGAGCGCTTTTCTCTATATAAGAATTTGTCCAGGCTTGTCCTTTGCTACAAAAAGGATTGGGCCACCTTGCTGCACTTTATTTACTTTTGTTCCTTGTTGCTCGTTACAAATTATCTTATCACAAAACTATCAGTCACCTATAATTTCAGTGCTTGCAGAGAATACCTTGCTGAAAACCGCTTATCATTTCCTTCTGCTCCTCGTTGGGTTCGACACTCTTGCTTATCGAAAGGACTAAGATAGATCCCCTATACTTGTGGGTCATCAACGCTCGTCTTGAAATCGAGGGCCTCTGGCTGGTGGACGAATGACATCAACTGAAGGTGTCCATCAACCTCGGGCGCATCCAGCATGAGCATGCTAGCGCGGATGCCAAGGTATCCCTCGCAACCTCGCGCGAGGCCAGCGCCTGAGGCTTGGATGAGGCCAGGGAGGCAGACCACTGCCGCGAGGTCGCCGAGGAGCGCAGGAGGGAGCTCCAGGCCCTGAATGCCTCGCTGGAGTAGTAAGTGGAGGCGTGTAGAGCTGGCTTGGCATCGATGAAGGGGGAGCCATCCGATGAGGGGGAAATCTTGAGGCGCGAGGAAGCGCTGATGCTGCAGGCCACAGAGCGCAACCTCGAGCTCGAGCGGTTCGAGACGAGGGAGCGTCAGGTTGCTCGGGTGAAAGATGCCGCCAGCGCGCACGAGGCCATGATCCAGGAGGAAGTGGACCGCAGGGTGGTGGAGGCCCGCGCTGATCTTGCCAATAGGTATGACTTGAAGCTGAAGTTCATGGAGGCCGAAGCTGAGGGCAGGACCATAGCCCTCGGGTCAAGGTTGGCGGAGCGGAGCAGCGTGAGAAAGCCGCCGCAACTTCCCTGATCTCCATGCAGGCCGAGTTGGCCTCCGCCCATGCTGAGCTGCTCCCATTGCAGTAGCGGGTTACTGCTGCTGAGTCCCTTGCGCAGCAGAGTAGGGAGGAGGCGATCCGGCGACAGAAACTGCTACGCGAGCACACCCCCATGCTCTGGGACCTCAGGACGAGGGCCAACCAGGCGCTGGGCGCCATTTGTGATGAACACGCCCCTCACCCCCATGTAGAAGACTACGCCAGCCACCTTCGCTTCTTCACTGATGTCGTGATGCGCCTGGAGAACCGGACTGAGAGGGCTCGCGAGCTTGTCGAGGAGAAGAGCCGAGGCCTCCTTGCCCGCGCGTTTTCCAGCGTTTTCAGCCATCTCCAAAACATCAATCCTGATTTTGACTTCGACGCCGCCATCACCCTGGTGCCTGAGGTCATCCGAGACAACCTAGCATGCTGGGTGGACGACAATGTGGATGCTCTGGTCAAGGACTTCTCCTCCAAGGATAATGCGGTGGTGGTTGTGGCGGACAAGGGCGGCGTGGTTGATGATGGTGAAGATGGTACTAGCGACAGTGACAGTGGTCCAAGGGACGCGCCTGATAGCAACCCGGAGGACACGGCGAGCGACATGTACGACTGAGCCCGCACTCCTTTATTTTGAACCTGCATGCAAAAGTTTGTGCACGTCCCCTCAGGGCGTAAGAGCATTTTGGGGAGGGGGAGCCCCTTATGTAATCAGACTATTGTTTTATTCCTTGAACCAGACTTAAAGCGTGCTTTTGTAAGCTCGCGAGCCCCTTGCGGGCGTGCGGCTGTAACTTACCTTGGCCCAGGCAGGCTTTACACTGATTTGGTTGATGCAGACGTGTATTTTCTCTAGGGGAGTCCTTCATGGGCTCGCGAGGCTTGGGGCTCCTGAGGAGTCTGCTAGTCCGCCCGAGAGGGCCTCGCGAGGAGCAAGCGCCAGTCATGGCGGGGTGCGCGTGCGGTGCATGTATGCAACGCCCAGCCCCCGCTCACGAGGTTCTCGGAAGGGGGGAGGTGGCAGACACAAACCTCAAAACAAGGCACGAATCCAGAAAACTCACGAAATTAATACGAACGAGAAAAGACACCCCCGCGATTGCCAATGAAAATATGACTTCAAATTTAAATCCAAAGGCTGCAAATTGAGCTACAGAAAAAAGGGGTTGAAAGCAAAAGGCCGCGTCCGGCACCTAGCTAGTCTTCTTGTCTTCACACCAGCACGGCGCCTAGTACCTTTGCCGGCCGTGAGCTTAATCATTGGGGGACAGTATCGACGGCCAGCGCGGAGCATGGTGCTTCCACTAGGACGTGGACGGGAGCCCCCGAGGCCCGAGGGCGGCTCTCCGGAGACTCTGAGGCATGTACAGCCCCACTCATCATTACATGAGAGCGTCACGGGTGGAGACCTTCATAGGCGCGAGCCTTGCTTCATATCGCCAGATGAGGGCCCTGCCTTGTGCTACCTCTTGAGCATGTGTTGGTTTTCCCTTGAAGAGGAAAGGGTGATGCAGCAAAGTAGCGTAAGTATTTCCCTCAGTTTTTGAGAACCAAGGTATCAATCCAATAGGAGACTACACGCAAATCGCCTAGTACCTGCACAAACAAATAAGAACCTTGCAACCAATGCGATACAGGGGTTGTCAATCCCTTCACGGCCACTTGCAAAAGTGGGATCTGATAAAGATAATAAGATAAATATTTTTGGTATTTTTGTGGTATAGATTGGAAATAAAGATTGCAAATTAAATAGTAAACTAGAACTGTAGATTGGAAACTTATATGATGTAAAGTAGTCCCGGGGGCCATAGGTTTCACTAGTGGCTTCTCTCAAGATAGCATGTATTACGTTGGGTGAACAAATTACTTCTGACCAATTGATAGAAAAGTGCATAGTTATGATGATATCTAAGGCAATGATCATGAATATAGGCATCACGTCCGTGACAAGTAGAGCGAAACGGTTCTGCATCTACTACTATTACTCCACACATTAACCGCTATCCAGCATGCATCTAGAGTATTAAGTTCATAAGAACGGAGTAATGCATTAGGCAAGATGACATGATGTAGAGGGATAAACTCAAGCAATATGATATAAACCCCATCTTTTTATCCTCGATGACAACAATACAATACGTGCCTTGCTGCCCCTGCTGTCACTGGGAAAGGACACCGCAAGATTGAACCCAAAGCTAATAACTTCTCCCATTGCAAGAAAGATCAATCTAGTAGGCCAAACTAAACCGATAATTCGAAGAGACTTGCAAAGATATCAAATCATGCATATAAGAATTCAGAGAAGAATCAAATAATATTCATAGATAATCAAGTTCATAAATCCACAATTCATCGGATCTCGGCAAACACACCGCAAAAGAGTTACATCGAATAGATCTCCAAGAAGATCGAGGAGAACTTTGTATTGAGATCCAAAGAGAGAGAAGAATCCATCTAGTTAATAACTATGGACCCGAAGGTCTGTGGTAAACTACTCACACATCATCGGAGAGGCTATGGTGTTGATGTAGAAGCCCTTCGTGATCGAATCCCCCTTCGGCGGAGCGCCGAAAAGGGCCCCAAGATGGGATCTCACGGGTACAGAAGGTTGCAGCGGTGGAAAAGGTGTTTCGTTGCTCCCCCCGATGGTTTCATGGTATAAGAGTATATATAGGCAAAAGAAGTAGGTCGATGGAGCTGCGAGGGGCCCACGAGGGAGGGGGCGTGCCTGGCCCCCTGGGCGCGCCGCCCTACCTCGTGGCCGCCTCACTGCTTCCTTGACGTCCACTCCAATTTTCCTGGATCACGTTTGTTCCAAAAAAAGATCCCCGCGAAGGTTTCATTCTGTTTGGATTCCATTTGATATTCCTTTTCTGCGAAACACTGAAATAGGCAAAATAAACAGCAATTTGCACTGGGCCTTCGGTTAATAGGTTAGTCCCAAAAACAATATAAAAGTGCATAATAAAGCCCATTAAACATCCAAAACAGATAATACAATAGCATGGAACAATAAAAAATTATAGATACGTTGGAGACGTATCACTCCTTCGTTATGTGCGGGAGTTCACAGAGCTTCAAAAGCGGCAGGCGTCCACCACAAAGATGCTCGAGGCGTCGGCGGCGCTGCTGAAGAAAGTGGGAGATACGATAGGCCGTCAGGGGAGCCGGCTGGAGCGCGAGCGGGCCGATCGTGACGAGGTCCAGGGTCGCCTCAACCACTTGGTGGACCAAGTTGCCACGCACATGTTGCGGCTGTGCGATGCCTACTATCGTGCCAGCAAGACCATGCCGGTCGTCGGGTTAAACCCGTTCGACCACCCCATCGACTTCAACGAGTTGCGGCCTCCTGACCTGGTCTCCTTCTTCACCTATATCTGCGAGGAGCTGAGCCGTCTCCGCGCGATGGTGGGGGCGGAGCTGGACAAGGAGGGGTTGCGGGTTGTTTTCGCTGTTGTCGGGCGAATCCTCTAAAGGCTCCGTCACCGGAATCCATTCGTGCCATTGGACGCCGTCTTTGACGAGCTGTCTCCCGTCGACCGGGAGTGGGCTCTGCAGGTGGTTGTACCCTGCATCTCCAACGTCGTGCGCCTCGAGAAGCAGAGGGACTTCTGTGGTGTTTAGGTGTCCTCTGCATGGGCATGTCCATGTCTCGGCACAACATGACCGTTGGATCAAACTCAGATGGTGCAGATCCGTCACTATAGCACAAAGCGTGTGGGTGTATTTGGTTGCATTCTCATCTCAATATAGTTGTTCCCTCTTCGTGTCTTTGTGTTAACCTACTAGTGTGGACTCATGCACCCTTCATGCACTCTGCCAAACACCCAAAAGTGGGTCGAGAAGGGAACTTTTGCTCCCATCCCGTGCACCCTTCATACACCCTGCCTAACACTGATTTGTGCTTCATATGGTTCATGTTTCGTGGAGTACTGTAACACCATACTCTCCGTGTGCTGTAGACCTAGTTCTGTTAGCATCAATCTCACTGTTCATTCTCGACCGGACAGTCGAAAAAGCGGTACTATGTTACATTATTGTTCATATAGTTGACATGCACACAACATCATTTGTTATCATCATATCTTACTACACTAGCAACAAGATTATGTAGTACTAACATATGAACCACTGCACATGCCTAGTAGTAGGAGCATTGTGTATGTTCAAGTGGCTGCCGTGTTTCGCACTCCTCCGTCGTAAGAGTGGAAACGCTTGTTGTAATCTTTTTTTTCCAGAAAAACAGTGGATACACTCTACCGTGCGGATCCTCCTTGACGGTCGTAAGGAACCTTGCTACTCACTTTCGCCGACATGTGGGACAGCCAGCATCGGGGTCCACCAGCCATGCACCAAATTACTTCGTAGTAGAGTGCCCAACTGCATGGTAGATTACCCCGATCGAAGCGCCGCAGTAATGCCCAATGAGCCGTCAAATCACAAAACCCCCTCCTTTCTAGCAATAAGTTGGACGAACGAAGCAACCATAATCTCACTCCCTCGTAGACCGAAAGAGGAAGCGTTATGAAACGCAGTTGGTGTAGTCGAACGTCTTCGCGATACAACCGATGAAGTACTAAACGCATGGCACCTCCGCGATCTACACACGTTCAGCTCGGTGACGTCCCTCGTACTCTTGATCCAGTTGAGGCCAAGGGAGAGTTTCGTCAGCACGATGGAGTGATGACGGTGATGATGAAGTTACCAACGCAAGGCTTCGTCTAAGCACTACAACGATATGACCGAGGTGGAATTATGTGGAGGGGGCACCGCACACGGCTAAACAATCAACTTGTGTGTCTATGGGGTGGCCCCTGTTGGAAATATGCCCTAGAGGCAATAATAAAATAGTTATTATTATATTTCCTTGTTCGTGATAATTGTCCATTGTTCATGCTATAATTGTGTTATCCGGAAATCGTAATACATTTGTGAATACATAGACCACAACATGTCCCTAGTGAGCCTCTAGTTGACTAGCTCGTTGATCAATAGATGGTTACGGTTTCCTGACCATGGACATTGGATGTCGTTAATAATGGGATCACATCATTAGGAGAATGATGTGATGGACAAGACCCAATCCTAAGCCTAGCACAAGATCGTGTAGTTCGTATGCTAAAGCTTTTCCAATGTCGAGTATCCTTTCCTTAGACCATGAGATTGTGCAACTCCCGGATACTGTAGGAGTACTTTGGGTGCGCCAAACGTCACAACGTAACTGGGTGGCTATAAAGTTACACTACGGGTATCCTCGAAAGTATCTGTTGGGTTGGCACGAATCGAGACTGGGATTTGTCACTTCGTATGACGGAGAGGTATCTCTGGGCCCACTCGGTAAGACATCATCGTACTGAGCTCGATGTGACTAAGGGTCTGGTCACGGGATGATGTGTTACGAAACGAGTAAAGGGACTTGCCGTAACAATATTGAACAAGGTATCGGTATACCGATGATCGAATCTCGGGCAAGTGCTATACCGGAAGACAAAGGGAATCGTATACGGGATTGATTGAATCCTTGACATTGTGGTTCGTCCGATGAGATCATCATTGAACATGTGGGAGCCAACATGGGCATCTAGATCCCGCTATTGGTTATTGGCCGAAGAGATGTCTCGGTCATGTCTGCATAGTTCCCGAACCCGTAGGGTCTACACACTTAAGGTTGGATGATGCTAGGGTTATAGGGAATAGATGTACGTGGTTACCAAATGTTGTTCGGAGTCCCGGATGAGATCCCGAACGTCACGAGGAGTTCCAGAATGGTCCGGAGGTAAAGATTTATATATGGGAAGTCCCATTTTGGACACCGGAAGTGTTCTGGGCGTTATCGATAACGTACCGGGACCACCGGAAGGTTTCGGGGGTCCATCGGGAGGGGCCATGATAGGGGCAAAGGTGTCCCGATGTTTCGATGAGATGGTGGCTATCGTTTTCTGTGGGAGTCGACCTTGACGATCCGACTACGAACGTGCGAGACGTCGCGCCTTAGCAATCGCTAAACCAACTTCCGAGGGGTTATTGACCACGCCGGAGCACGATCAACCTGACCACGAGGGCCTGTTTCCTGCGAGCAAACGAAGAACAAGCAAGAAACTGAGATTGCAATCTGGATATTGCGAATATAAGATGAAAGCTTTACTGATCAAGGTGGGGTTCTGTGACGTCTTGGTCTGGTCGTTTAGACTTTGGGTTTTGTTTAGATTAAAAGTTCGCCATAGCTGCAACTTCGCGTACTTCGTGATCAACCCCGGAGGCCTGCGTGGGCCAAGTGTGGGAAGGGACCAGCCCCTAGGTGGGCTGGTGTGCCTCCCACAAAGAGGACCAAGGCGCAGGGAAGGGGGAAGGGGGAAACCCTAGGCTCAGATGGGCCTAAGGGCCACCTAGGGTGTGCCCCCCTCTCTCCCCCTCTGGCCGCCCCCCTAATTGCATCTAGGGCTGGCCGCCACCCCTAGGGGGGAACCCTAGATGGGGGCACAGCTCCTCCCCCCCCCCTATATATAGTGGGGGTTTGGAGGCTGCTAGAGACACGACTCTCCCTCTCTCTTGGCGCAACCCTACCCCTCTCCCTCATCATCTCTCGTAGTGCTTGGCGAAGCCCTGCTGGAGTGCCACGCTCCTCCACCAACACCACGCCGTCGTGTTGCTGCTGGACAGAGTCTTCCCCAACCTCTCCCTCTCTCCTTGCTGGATCAAGGCGCGGGAAACATCACCGGGCTGCACGTGTGTTGAACACGGAGGCACCGTTGTTCGGTGCTTAGATCGGATTCGGCCGCAATCTGAATCGCTTCGTGTACGACTCCACCGACTACGTTCTTGCAACGCTTCCGTTTCGTGATCTTAAAGGGTATGAAGATGCACTCCCCTCTCTCTTGTTGCTAGTCTCTCCATAGATTGATCTTGGTGATGTGTAGAAATTTTTTAATTTCTGCAACGATCCCCAACGGTGGCATCATGAGCTAGGTCTATGCGTAGTTTCTATGCACGAGTAGAACACAAGTTGTTGTGGGCGTCGATTTTGTCAATTTACTTGCCGTTACTAGTCTTATGATTCGGCGGCATCGTGGGATGAAGCGGCCCGGACCGACCTTAGACATACTCTTACGTGAGACTGGTTCCACCGACTGACATGCACTAGTTGCATAAGGTGGCTAGCGGGTGTCTGTCTCTCCCACTTTAGTCAGATCGGATTCGATGAAAAGGGTCCTTATGAAGGGTAAATAGAAATTGGCATATCACGTTGTGTTTTTGGCATAGGTAAGAAATGTTCTTGCTAGAAACCTATGGCAGCCATGTAAAAACTTGCAACAACAATTAGACGACGTCTAACTTGTTCTTCCAGCATATGCCGTGTGATGTGATATGGCCAAAAGGATGTGATGAATGATATATGTGATGTATGAGATTGATCATGTTCTTGTAATAGGAATCCTGACTTGCATGTCGATGAGTATGACAACCGGCAAGAGCCATTGGAGTTGTCTTAATTTATTATATGACATGCGTGTCAATGATAACGCCATGTAAATACTTTACTTCATTGCTAACCGTTAGCCATAGTAGTAGAACTAACAGTTGGTGAAACAACTTCATGAAGACACGATGATGGAGATGATCATGGTGTCATGCCGGTGACAATGATGATCATGGCGCCCCGAAGATGGAGAAAAAAAGGAGCAAAATGATATTGGCCATATCATGTCACTATTTGATTGCATGTGATGTTTATCATGTTTTTACATCTTTTTTGCTTAGAACGTCGGTAGCATAAATAAGATGATCCCTCGCTATAATTTCAATAAAGTGTTCCCCCTAACTGTGCACCGTTGCTAACGTCCGTTGTTCCGAAGCACCACGTGATGATCGGGTGTGATAGGTTCTAACGCTTGCATACAACGAGTGTAAGCCAGATTTACACACGCAATACACTTAGGTTGACTCGACGAGCCTAGCATGTACAGACATGGCCTCGGAACACAGAAGACCGAAAGGTCGAACATGAGTCGTATAGAAGATACGATCAACATGGAGATGTTCACCGTTGATGACTAGTCCGTCTCACGTGAAGATCGGACACGGCCTAGTCGATTCGGATCATGTATCACTTAGATGACTAGAGGGATGTCTATCTGAGTGGGAGTTCATTAAATAATTTGATTGGGCGAACTTAATTATCATGAACATAGTCTAAAAATCTTTGCAATATCTCTTCTAGATCAAATGGCGCACGCTAATGTTGCCCTCAACTTCAACGCGTTCCTAGAGAAAACCAAGCTGAAAGACGATGGTAGCAACTACACGGACTGGGTCCGTAACCTGAGGATCATCCTCATAGCTGCCAAGAAAGCATATGTCCTTGAAGCACCACTAGGTGACGCACCTGTTTTCCCAGCAACTCAAGACGTTATGAACACCTGGCAGTCGTGTAGTGATGATTACTCCTTGGTTCAGTGCGGCATGCTTTACAGCTTAGAACCGGGGCTCCAAAAGCGTTTTGAGCAGCACGGAGCATATGAGATGTTCCAAGAGCTGAAAATGGTTTTCCAAGCTCATGCCCGAGTCGAGAGATATGAAGTCTCCGACAAGTTCTACAGTTGTAAGATGGAGGAGAATAGTTCTGTCTGCGAGCACATACTCAAGATGTCTGGGTTGCACAACCGTTTGTCTCAGCTGGGAGTCAATCTCCCGGATGACACGATCATTGACAGAATCCTTCAGTCGCTTCCACCTAGCTACAAGAGCTTTGTGATGAACTTCAATATGCAGGGGATGGAAAAGACCTTTCCTGAAGTATATTCAATGCTGAAATCAGCGTAGGTGGAGATCAAAAAGGAACATCAAGTGTTGATGGTGAATAAAACCACTAAGTTCAAGAAAGGCAAGGGTAAAAAGAACTTCAAGAAGGACGGCAAGGGAGTTGCCGCGCCTGGTAAGCAAGTTGCCGAGAAGAAGGCAAAGAATGGACCCAAGCCTGAGACTGAGTGCTTTTATTGCAAGGGAAACGGTCACTGGAAGCGGAACTGCCCCAAGTACTTAGCGGATAAGAAGGCCGGCAATACCAAAGGTATATGTGATATACATGTTATTGATGTGTACCTAACCAGCGCTCGTAGTAGCTCTTGGGTATTGATACCGGTGCGGTTGCTCATATTTGTAACTCAAAACAGGAGTTGCGGAATAAGCGGAGACTGGCGAAGGACGAGGTGACGATGCGCGTCGGGAATGGTTCCAAGGTCGATGTGATCACCATCGGCATGCTGCCTCTACATTTACCTACGGGATTAGTTTTAAACCTCAATAATTGTTATTTAGTGCCAGCTTTGAGCATGAACATTGGATCTAGATCTCGCTTAATGCGAGATGGCTACTCATTTAAATCTAAGAATAATGGTTGTTCTATTTATATGAGAGATATGTTTTATGGTCATGCCCTGCTGGTCAATGGTTTATTCTTATTTAATCTCGAACGTGATGTTACACATATTCATAGTGTGAATGCCAAAAGATGTAAGGTTGATAATGATAGTCCCACATACTTATGGCACTGCCGCCTTGGTCACATTGGTGTCAAACGCATGAAGAAACTCCATGCAGATGGACTTTTGGAGTCTCTTAATTATGAATCATTTGACACATGCGAACCATGCCTCATGGGCAAAATGACCAAGACTCCGTTCTCCGGAACAATGGAGCGAGCAACCAACTTATTGGAAATCATACATACGGATGTGTGTGGTCCAATGTGTGTTGAGGCTCGTGGTGGCTATCGTTATGTTCTCACCCTCACTGATGACTTGAGTAGATATGGGTATGTTTACTTAATGAAACACAAGTCTGAGACCTTTGAAAAGTTCAAGGAATTTCAGAGTGAGGTTGAGAATCAACGTGATAGGAAAATAAAGTTCTTACGATCAGATCGTGGGGGAGAATATTTGTGTCACGAATTTGGCACGCACTTAAGGAAATGTGGAATCGTTTCACAACTCACGCCGCCTGGAACACGTCAGCGTAATGGTGTGTCCGAACGTCGTAATCACACTCTATTGGATATGGTGCGATCTATGATGTCTCTTACCGATATACCACTATCATTTTGGGGTTATGCTTTAGAGACTGCCGCATTCACTTTAAATAGGGCTCTATTGAAATCCGTTGAGACGACACTGTATGAATTATGGTTTGGGAAGAAACCTAAGCTGTCGTTTCTGAAAGTTTGGGGGTGCGTTGCTTATGTCAAGAAACTTCAACCTGAAAAGCTCGAACCCAAGACGGAAAAATGCGTCTTCATAGGATACCCTAAGGAAACTATTGGGTATACCTTCTACCTCAGATCCGAAGGCAAGATCTTTGTTGCCAAGAATGGATCCTTTCTAGAGAAAGAGTTTCTCTCGAAAGAAGTAAGTGGGAGGAAAGTAGAACTTGATGAGGTACTGCCTCTTGAACCGGAGAGTGGCGCAGCTCAAGAAAATGTTTATGTGGTGCCTGCACCGACTAGAGAGGAAGTTAATGATGATGATCATGAAACTTTGGATCAAGTTGCTACTGAACTTCGTAGGTCCACAAGGACATGTTCCGCACCAGAGTGGTACGGCAACCCTGTCCTAGAAATCATGTTGTTAGACAACGGTGAACCTTCGAACTATGAAGAAGCGATAGCGGGCATGGATTCCAACAAATGGCTTGAAGCCATGAAATCCGAGATAGGATCCATGTATGAAAACAAAGTATGGACTTTGACTAACTTGCCCGATGATAAACGAGCCATAGAAAATAAATGGATCTTTAAGAAGAAGACAGACGCGGATGGCAATATGACCATCTATAAAGCTCGGCTTGTCGCTAAGGGTTATCGACAAGTTCAAGGGGTTGACTATGATGAAACCTTCTCACCCGTAGCGAATCTGAAGTTCGTCCGAATCATGTTAGCAATTGTCGCACTCTATGGTTATGAAATATGGCAAATGGACGTCAAAACGGCATTCCTTAATGGTTTCCTTAAGGAAGAATTGTATATGATGCAGCTGGAAGGTTTTGTCGATCCTAAGAATGCTGACAAGGTATGCAAGCTCCAGTGCTCAATCTATGGGCTGGTGCAAGCATCTCGGAGTTGGAACATTCGCTTTGATGAGATGATCAAAGTGTTTGGGTTTACACAGATTTGTGGAGAAGCCTGTGTTTACAAGAAAGTGAGTGGGAGCTCTGTGGCATTTCTCATATTATATGTGGATGACATACTATTGATGTGAAATGATATAGAACTCTTGGAAAGCATAAAGGCCTACTTGAATAAGTGTTTTTCAATGAAGGACCTTGGAGAAGCTGCTTATATATTAGGCATCAAGATCTATAGAGATAGATCAAGACGCCTCATTGGTCTTTCACAAAGCACATACCTTGACAAGAAATTGAAGAAGTTCAATATGGATCAGTCCAAGAAGGGGTTCTTGCCTGTATTGCAAGGTGTGAGATTGAGCACGGCTCAATGCCCGACCACGGTAGAAGATAGAGAAAAGATGAGTGTCATCCCCTATGCCTCGGCCATAGGGTCTATCATGTATGCCATGTTGTGTACCAGACCTGATGTTAACCTTGCCGTAAGTTTGGTAGGAAGGTACCAAAGTAATCCTGGCATGGAACACTGGACAACGGTCAAGAATATCCTGAAGTACCTAAAAAGGACTAAGGAGATGTTTCTTCTTTATGGAGGTGACGAAGAGCTCGTCGTAAAGGGTTACGTCGATGCTAGCTTCAACACAAATCTGGATGACTCCAAGTCACAAACCGGATACGTGTATATTTTGAATGGTGGGGCAGTCAGCTGGTGCAGTTGCAAGCAAAGCATCGTGGCGGTATCTACATGTGAAGCGGAGTACATGGTAGCCTCGGAGGCAGCACATGAAGCAATCTGGATGAAGGAGTTCATTACCGACCTAGGAGTTATTCCCAATGCGTCGGGCCCGATGACTCTCTTCTGTGACAACACTGGAGCCATTGCCCTTGCCCAGGAGCCCAGGTTTCACAAGAAGACCAGGCATATCAAGCGTCGCTTCAACTCCATTCGTGAAAATGTTCAAAATGGAGGCATAGATATTTGCAAAGTGCATACGGACCTGAATGTCGCAGATCCGTTAACTAAACCCCTTCCACGAGCAAAACATGATCAACACCAGAATGCTATGGGTGTTCGATTCATCACAATGTAACTAGATTATTGACTCTAGTGCAAGTGGGAGATTGTTGGAAATATGCCCTAGAGGCAATAATAAAATAGTTATTATTATATTTCCTTATTCATGGTAATTGTCTATTGTTCATGCTATAATTGTGTTATCCGGAAATCGTAATACATGTGTGAATACATAGACCACAACATGTCCCTAGTGAACCTCTAGTTGACTAGCTCGTTGATCAATAGATGGTTACGGTTTCCTGACCATGGACATTGGATGTCGTTGATAACGGGATCACATCATTAGGAGAATGATGTGATGGACAAGACCCAATCCTAAGCCTAGCACAAGATCGTGTAGTTCGTATGCTAAAGCTTTTCCAATGTCGAGTATCCTTTCCTTAGACCATGAGATTGTGCAACTCCCGGATATCGTAGGAGTACTTTGGGTGTGCCAAACGTCACAACGTAACTGGGTGGCTATAAAGGTACACTACAGGTATCCCCTAAAGTATCTGTTGGGTTGGCACGAATCGAGACTGGGATTTGTCACTCCATGTAACACCCACGATGCGGCTATATCTCCCACGTGTCAGAGCACGACTTAGAGGCATAACCGCATAGTAGGCATGTCGCAAGAGGGGTAATCTTTACACATCCCATGTACTGAATAAGAAAGGGATAAGGAGTTGGCTTACAATCGCCACTTCACTCAATACATAAATATAGCATTACAACATCCAGAATACAATCAAGGTCCGACTACGGAACCAAATAAAGAAAGGCAACCCCAAATGCATAGATCCCCGATTGCCCCAACTGGGCTCCTCTACTGATCGCCCAGAAAAGACACATAGTAACGTCCCGAATCCTCGTCGAACTCCCACTTGAGTTCGGTCGCGTCCCCTGCACTGGCATCATCGGCACCTGCATCTGGTTTTGGAAGTAATCTATGAGTCACAGGGACTCGGCAATCTCACACCCTCGCGATCAAGACTATTTAACTTTATGGGTAGGAAAAGGTAGTGAGGCAGAGCTGCAGCAAGCACTAGCATATATGGTGGCTAACTTACGCAAATGAGAGCGAGAAGAGAAGCAAAGCTCGGTCGAGAAGCTATAATGATCAAGAAGTGATCCTGAAACTACTTACGTTCAAGCATAACACGAGACCATGTTCTCTTTCCGGACTCCGCCGGAAAGAGACCATCACGGCTACACACACGGTTGATTCATTTTAATTAAGTTAAGTTTCAAGTTTTCTACAATCGGACATTAACAAATTCCCATCTGCCCATAACCACGGGCACGGCTTTCGAAAGTTCAAAACCCTGCAGGGGTGTCCCAACTTAGCCTATCACAAGCTCTCACGGTCAACGAAGGATATTCCTTCTCCCAGGACGACCCGGTCAGACTCGGAATCCCGGTTACAAGACATTTTGACAATGGTAAAACAAGACCAGCAAAGCCGCCCGATGTGCTGAAAAATGCCGATAGGAGTCGCACGTATCTCGTTCTCAGGGCACACCGGATGAGACATCCTACGAGTAAAACCAAACCTCAAGTTGCCCCGAGGTGGCCCCGCAGTCTACTCGGTTCGGACCAACACTCAGAGGAGCACTGGCCCAGGGGGGTTTAAAATAAAGATGAGCCTTGAGTCCGCGGAACCCAAGGGAAAAAGGCTTAGGTGGCAAATGGTAAAACCAAGGTTGGGCCTTGCTGAAGGACTTTTATTCAAGGTGAACTGTCAAGGGGTTCCCATTATAACCCAACCGCGTAAGGAACGCAAAATCAAGGAACATAACACCGGTATGACGGAAACTAGGGCGGCAAGAGTGGAACAAAACACCAGGCATAAGGCCGAGCCTTCCACCCTTTACCAAGTATATAGATGCATTAAAGTAAACAATATATAATAATGATATCCCAACAATAACAATGTTCCAACAAGGAACAAACTCCATCTTCACCTGCAACTAGCAACGCTATAAGAGGGGCTGAGCAAAGCGGTAACATAGCCAAACAAGGGTTTGCTAGGAAAGGTAGGTTAGAGGCTTGACATGGAAATATGGGAGGCATGATAAAGCAAGTGGTAGGTATCGCGGCATAGCAATAGAGCGAACAGCTAGCAAGCAAAGATAGAAGTGATTTCGAGGGTATGGTCATCTTGTCTGCAAAGTTCTCCGAGTTGCCGTAAGCTTGATCCTCGTAAGTGTACTCAACGGGTTCCTCAATCATGTAATCATCTCCCGGCTCTACCCAAAGCAAGATCACAAGCAAAAGAAACCACAATCAACCACGGTGCAATGCGCAAGCAACATGACGCAAAACATGACATGATATGCGGGATGTGATATGCAATGCATATGCGTGCTCCGGAATGAAAAGATTGAACCAGGCCTCAACTTGGCAAACCAAGTGTGCCTCTGGAAAGATGAGTTGATTTCGGTCGAAATCGATATAAAGATCACCGGAATCGGATGCACGGTTTGCAAATGGCAAGCAAAACGATAATGGCACAATTCTGTGATTAACAGCACGATGCCATCTAGAATGCAACAAGAAACTAAGCTATTGCACTCTAACATAACAACAAAGCACACGGCAATGATCTACTCAAGATGCTTGACAAAAGATGAACACTGAGCTACGGCTAAAACACACAAGATCAGGATCAAACAAGCATGGCAAAAGTGCAAAAGATATCAGCATCACACACTTAGTGAAAATACTAACATGACAGGATTTAACATCAGGAAGCAATGTTTAGAGCAAGTAAACAACATGTTACAGGATCGTATCATAGCAAACAAAGGCATGGCATGAATCTACTCAAAGCATAGAACAAAAGTCCCTTACTGACCATAAGCCAAAAGGGCACAGAAAATATGATGGAGCCCATGTAAACATAGCAAGTTTCATTAACAGATTCAGACTTAGCAGAAAACTGGACATGGCAAAAACAGAATTATGAAGGCCTCTTTGCGAGCTCGATTCACTCACCACAAGGCATTGCATGACAAGCTAAGCATACTACCAGCAAGAAGACATGTTCATGAAGCTAACCAAAGCAATAAAAAGCCCATAGCATGCATGGATCAACTACCACAACCTTGGCAAAATTGACTAACACGTAAACAATCTGCCAGGAACATTTTATAACAAAAGTAGAGCAAGATTGAGTCATGCTAGGGCACTACATAAATGCAAACAGGGGCTTCCTTACTGAAGATACTCAAAACAAGCATGGATCTCACTGTAGCAACATGAATACATGGCATAAAAAATAACAGCAGGGAAATGACAGTGAAATTCTAAGTCTCTGAAATCAGCAATATTACGAGAGCTACTTTGCATGCTTGTGCTAGTCACCACATTGATAACAAAAATACATGGCATACACCCCTGTAAAGATGGCATGGCATAGCCCAAAACACATGTAGAGCTCAAGTCCATATGCAGCACACAATAAATGTAGCAAAAATGACAAATGCTCATACTCTGCTAAGAAACAGGAACTAACATTGTATAGCACTCTTGCATCAACAATTTGGGCATCAAGATGGACTCAAACAAGCAGGTCACAATGGAACAAAATTAAGAGCACATCATGATGAACATTTTGATATATGGCACGCACAAAATGGAGCAGCATGCAACAAGTTATGGCATGATGAACAGGGCTTCGGAATGCAAAAAATAAAAGACTTGGTGGAATTTCGAAGTCAACCCTAGGGATTGCTGGATCTGGATCTGGACGGCACGGAGCCCGAGGTTCACCGGAGTGCTTCCCGCCAGAATCGAATACAAGGCGGTGGCCGGAGTTGGAGGGGCTTGCCGGTGAGAGGAAGACACGGCCGGAGTCGTCGCCGGACTCGTCGGAGGAGGTGCGGTGAGGAGGCAGGGGTGGCGTCGCGGTCGCCGGAGTAGCAGGTGCGGGCGGTGAACGGGCGACGCCGGCGATGGTCCGGGCGGCGGCGGTTGCGGGTGCTCGGCTCGCGGGCGGCGGCGCTCGCGGGCTCAGGCGGCTCGGGCGCCTCGGGAGACGGCGGCGGCGGGATGGGCTCGTGTGGGCCAGATCGTGGACCGCGGGCCGGCGGTGGCGCGCAGTGGCCGGGGCCATGTGGCGCGAGGGGAGAGGCTGGAGCGGCGGCGGGGTTACGTCCGGTCCAGGACGGACATGTCCGGCGGGCGAGAGGGGGAAGATCTAGGGTTTGCACCGCGAAATTTCGGGGGGAGGTGCAAATATATAGGTAGAGGGAGCTAGGACAGTCCAAATGAGGTGTGGTTTTCGGCCACGCGATCGTGATCGAACGGCCGAGAGGATGGAGGGGGTTTGGATGGGTTTGTGGGCTGACTTGGGGGGGTGTTGGGCTGCAACACACACGAGGCCTTTACGGTTTCCCGGTTAACCGTTGGAGTATCAAACGGACTCCAAATGGCACGAAACTTGACAGGCGGTCTACCGGTGGTGTACCAAGGCCGCTTGGAAAATATCGGTCCAATCCAAGAAAGTTTAACACCCACTCATGAAAAGAGACAGAAGGGGGCGCCGGAGGACGTAGGAGTGTCGGATTGCAAAACGGACAATGGGGAAAATGCTCGGATCCATGAGACGAACACGTATGCAAATGCGATGCACATGATGACATGATATGAAATGCATGACATGGACAAAATGCAAAACGAAGACAAACCCAACAACGAAGGGAATCTCATAACTTAACGCCGAAAATGGCAAGAGTTGGAGTACAAATATGGTAAGTTACATCGGGGGTGTTACACTCCGTATGACGGAGAGGTATCTCTAGGCCCACTCGGTAAGACATCATCGTAATGAGATCAATGTGACTAAGGGGTTCCTCACGGGATGATGCATTACGAAACGAGTAAAGAGACTTGCTGTAACGAGATTGAACAAGGTACCGGTATACCGACGATCGAATCTCGGGCAAGTGCTATACTGGAAGACAAAGGGAATCATATACGGAATTGATTGAATCCTTGACATCGTGGTTCATCCGATGAGATCATCGTGGAACATGTGGGAGCCAACATGAGTATCCAGATCCCGCTGTTGGTTATTGGCCGGAGAGATGTCTTGGTCATGTGTGCATAGTTCACGAACCCGTAGGGTCTACACACTTAAGGTTTGATGACGCTAGGGTTATAGGGAATAGATGTACGTGCTTACCGAATGTTGTTCGGAGTACTGGATGAGATCCGGGACGTCACAATGAGTTCCGGAATGGTCCAGAGGTAAAGATTTATATATGGGAAGTCCCGTTTTGGACACCCGAAGTGTTCTAGGCGTTATCGGTAATGTACCGGGACCACCGAAAGGTTTCGGGGGGTCCACCGGGAGGGGCCACCAGCCCCGGAGGCCTGCGTGGGCCAAGTGTGGGAAGGGACCAGCCCCTATGTGGGCTGGTGCGCCTCCCACAAAGAGGCCCAAGGCGCAGGGAAGGGGGAAGGGGGAAACCCTAGGCTCAGATGGGCCTAAGGCCCACCTAGGGTGCGCCCCCCTCTGGCCGCCCCCTAGTTGTATCTAGGGCTGGCCGCCACCCCTAGGGGGGAACCCTAGATGGGGGCGCAGCCCCTCCCCTCCCCCTATATATAGTGGGGGTTTTGGGGCTGCTAGAGACATGACTCTCCCTCTCTCTTGGTGCAGCCCTACCCCTCTCCCTCCTCGCCTCTTGTAGTGCTTGACGAAGCCCTGCTGGAGTGCCACGCTCCTCCACCACCACCACGCCGTCGTGCTACTGCTGGACGGAGTCTTCCCCAACCTCTCCCTCTCTCCTTGCTGGATCAAGGCGCGGGAGACATCACCGGGCTGCACGTGTGTTGAACGCGGAGGCACCAGTGTTCGGTGCTTAGATCGGATTCAGCCGTGATCTGAATCGCTTCGTGTAAGACTCTGATAACCCACAAGTATAGGGGATCGCAACAGCTTTCGAGGGTAGAGTATTCAACCCAAATTTATTGATTCGACACAAGGGGAGCCAAAGAATATTCTCAAGTATTAGTAGGTGAGTTGTCAATTCAACCACACCTGGACACTTAGTATCTGCAGCAAAGTGTTTAGTAGCAAAGTAATATGATAGTGGCGGTAGCGGCAACAAAAGTAAAGACAGCAAAAGTAATGTTTTTGGTATTTTGTAGTGATTGTAACAGTAGCAGTGGGAAAGTAAATAAGCGTAAACCAGTATATGGAAAACTCATAGGCACTGGATCAGTGATGGATAATTATGCCGGATGCGGCTCATCATGTAACAGTCATAACATAGGGTGACACAGAACTAGCTCCAATTCATCAATGTAATGTAGGCATGTATTCCGTATATAGTCATACATGCTTATGGAAAAGAACTTGCATGACATCTTTTGTCCTACCCTCCCGTGGCAGCGGGGTCCTATTGGAAACTAAGGGATATTAAGGCCTCCTTTTAATAGAGAACCGGAACAAAGCATTAGCACATAGTGAATACATGAACTCCTCAAACTATTGTCATCACCGGGAGTGGTCCCGATTATTGTCACTTCGGGGTTGCCGGATCATAACACATAGTAGGTGACTATAGACTTGCAAGATAGGATCAAGAACTCACATATATTCATGAAAACATAATAGGTTCAGATCTGAAATCATGGCACTCGGGCCCTAATGACAAGCATTAAGCATAGCAAAGTCATAGCAACATCAATCTCAGAACATAATGGATACTAGGGATCAAACCCTAACAAAACTAACTTGATTACATGATAAATCTCATCCAACCCATCACCGTCCAGCAAGCCTACGATGCAATTACTCATGCACGGCGGTGAGCATCATGAAATTGGTGACGGAGGATGGTTGATGATGACGACGGCGACGAATCCCCCTCTCCGGAGCCCCGAACGGACTCCAGATCAGCCCTCCCAAGAGGTTTTAGGGCTTGGCGGCGGCTCCGTATCATAAAACGCGGTGATTTCTTATCTCTGTTTTTTTTCTCTCCGAAAGCAAATATATAGAGTTGGAGTTGGCGTTGGAGGGTTCCCAGGGGGCCCACGAGGTAGGGGGCGCGCCCTAGGGGGGGCGCCCCCCACCCTCGTGAGAAGGGTGTGGCCCCCTGGTCCTCATCTTTGGCGAGGATTTTTTATTATTTTTTCTAAGATGTTCCATGGAGTTTCAGGTCATTCCGAGAATATTTATTTTCTGCACATAAAACAACACCATGGCAATTCTGCTGAAAACAGCGTCAGTGCGGGTTAGTTCCATTCAAATCATACAAGTTAGAGTCCAAAACAAGGGCAAAAGTGTTTGGAAAAGTAGATACGACGGAGACGTATCAACTCCCCCAAGCTTAAACCCTTGCTTGTCCTCAAGCAATTCAGTTGACAAACTGAAAGAAAGAAAGAAAAACTTTTACAAACTCTGTTTGCTCTTGTTGTTGTAACTACGTCAAGCCAGCATTCAAGTTTTTAGCATAGATCATAACTAACCATACTTGCAATAATTCTCAGGTCTCACAATTACTCGTATCAATAGCATAATCAACTAGCAAGTCATAATAATAAATCTCGGATGACAACACTTTCTCAAAACAATCATAATATGATATAACAAGATGGTATCTCGCTAGCCCTTTCTGAGACCGCAAAACATAAATGCAGAGCACCTTTAAAGATCAAGGACTGACTAGACATTGTAATTCATGGTAAAAGAGATCCAATCATAGTCATACCCAATATAAATTAACAGTGATGAATGCAAATGACAGTTGCGCTCTCCAGCTAGTGCTTTTTAATAAGAGGGTGATGACTCAACATAAAAGTAAATGGATAGGCCCTTCGCAGAGGGAAGCAGGGATTTGTAGAGGTGCCAGAGCTCGGTTTTGAAATAGAGATAAATTGTATTTTGAGCGGTATAATTTCATTGTCAATGTAACAACCAAGAGATGGCGATATCTTCCATGCTAAACACATTATAGGCGGTTCCCAAACAGAATGGTAAAGTTTATACCCCCCCTCCACCAACCAGCATCAATCCATGGCTTGCTCGAAACAACGAGTGCCTCCAACATACACCAGGTCTCAGGGGGAGTTTTGTTTGCAATTAATTTTGATTTAGTTTGCATAAAGCATGGGACTGGGCATCCCGGTGACCAGCCATTTTCTCGTGAGTGAGGAGCAGAGTCCACTCCTCTTGAGAATAACATGCCTAACACGGAAGATAAGGACAGCCTTTGTTGATACATGAGCTATTCGAGCATACAAAACAGAATGTTTATTTGAAGGTTTAGAGTTTGGCACATACAAATTTACTTGGAACGGCAGGTAGATACCGCATATAGGAAGGTATGGTGGAATCATTCAAAGGAGGATACCACCCCATCATACCACATCATAATCATCTCAATAGCATGTTGGCACACAAGGTAAATCATTATAACTCATAGCTAATCAAGCATGGCACAAGCAACTATGATCTCTAATTGTCATTGAAAACATGTTTATTCATAATAAGCTGAATCAAGAACGAGGGACTCATCGTATTTACAAAAACAAAAGAGGTCAAGTTCATACCAGCTTTTCTCATCTCAGTCAGTCCATCATATATCATCATAATTGCCTTTCACTTGCATGACCGAGCGGTGTGAATAATAATAAGAGTGTACGTGCATTGGACTAAGCTGGAATCTGCGAGCATTCAATAAACAGGAGAAGACAAGGCAATATGGGCTCTTGGATAAATCAACAATAATGCATATAAGAGCCACTTCAACAATTTAATTATGGTCTTCTCCTACTGACCCCCAAAGAAAAGAAAAGAAATAAAACTATTTACACAGGAAAGTTCCCAACAAGCAAAAGAAGAACAGGAAATATTTTTGGGTTTTCTTTTCAATTATTACTACTACAGCAGAAAAATAAACTACTACTAATTTTTTTGGTTTTTCTTAAGGTTTAACAAACACACAAGAAGAAAGCAGGAAAAAGAAAATAAACTAGCATAGATATTACAGTGAAAAAGTATGAGCACCGACATCTAGCAATGAGTGTGTGTGAACATAAATGTAATGTCGGTGAGAAATACGTACTCCCCCAAGCTTAGGCTTTTGGCCTAAGTTGGTCTATGGCCACGGCTGGCCTGGCGGATATCCATAATAATAGTTGTTGGGGTCGTACTATGATGAGGAGGAATAGTTGGGATCATACTGTGATGAAGAAGAAGACTCTGACTGCCACTGGCTGACAGTCATCTCTAGATCCCAAGAATAAACAGATTGTCGTGGAGGCTCATCTTGTGGCTCCTGTTCTGGGGCTGGTGCAGGATTCTTGTAAGCTTGGACGGCAGCCCACGTAATGAGGTAGGTGTTGGGGAACGTAGCGGAATTTTAAAATTTTCTACGCATCACCAAGATCAATCTATGGAGTCATCTAGCAACGAGGGAGAGGGGAGTGCATCTACATACCCTTGTAGATCGCGAGAGGAAGCGTTCAAGAGAACGGGGTTGATGGAGTCGTACTCGTTGTGATCCAAATCACCGATGACCAAGCACCGAACGGACGGCACCTCTGCGTTCAACACACGTACGGTTGGGGAAGACGTCTCCTCCTTCTTGATCCACCAAGGGGAAGGAGAGGTTGATGGAGATCCAGCAGCACGACGGCGTGGTGGTGGAAGCAGCGGTGATCTCGGCACGGCTTCGCCAAGCTCCAATGAGAGGGAGAGGTGTTACGAGGGGAGAGGGAGGCGCCAGGGACTTGGGTGCGGCTGCCCTCCCTCCCCCCCCCACTATATATAGGGCCCCTAGGGGGAGCCAGCCCAGGGGGCGCCAGCCCTAGGAGATCCCATCTCCAAGGGGGCGACCAAGGGGGAACTTGCCCCCCAAGTCAGGTGGGGCGCCCCCCACCCCTAGGGTTTCCAACCCTAGGCGCAAGGGGAGGCCCATGGGGGCGCACCAGCCCACCAGGGGCTGGTTCCCCTCCCACTTTAGCCCATGGGGCCCTCCGGGATAGGTGGCCCCACCCAGTGGACCCCCGGGACCCTTCCGGTGGTCCCGGTACAATAGCGGTGACCCCCGAAACTTTCCCGGTGGCCGAAGCTGGACTTCCTATATACAATTCTTCACCTCCGGACCATTCCAGAACTCCTTGTGACGTCCGGGATCTCATCCAGGACTCTGAAATACTTTCGGGTTACCGCATACTAATATCTCTACAACCCTAGCGTCACCGAACCTTAAGTGTGTAGACCCTATGGGTTTGGGAGACACGCGGACATGACCGAGACGACTCTCCGGTCAATAACCAACAGCGGGATCTGGATACCCATGTTGGCTCCCACATGTTCCACGATGATCTCATCGGATGAACCACGATGTCGAGGATTCAATCAATCCCGTATTCAATTCCCTTTCTCAATCGGTACGTTACTTGCCCGAGATTCGATCGTCGGTATCCCAATACCTCGTTCAATCTCGTTACCGGCAAGTCACTTTACTCGTACCGTAATGCTTGATCCCGTGACCAAACACTTGGTCACATTGAGCTCATTATGATGATGCATTACCGAGTGGGCCCAGAGATACCTCTCTGTCATACGGAGTGACAAATCCCAGTCTCGATCCATGTCAACCCAACAGATACTTTCGGGGATACCTGTAGTATACCTTTATAGTCACCCAGTTACGTTGTGACGTTTGGTACACCCAAAGCACTCCTACGGCATCCGGGAGTTACACGATCTCATGGTCTAAGGAAATGATACTTGACATTGGAAAAGCTCTAGCAAACGAACTACACGATCTTGTGGTATGCTTAGGATTGGGTCTTGTCCATCACATCATTCTCCTAATGATGTGATCCTGTTATCAATGACATCCAATGTCCATAGTCAGGAAACCATGACTATCTGTTGATCAACGAGCTAGTTAACTAGAGGCTCACTAGGGACATGTTATGGTCTATGTATTCACACATGCATTATGATTTCTGGATAACACAATTATAGCATGAATAATAGACAATTATCATGAACAAGGAAATATAATAATAATCATTTTATTATTGCCTCTAGGGCATATTTCCAACAGTCTCCCACTTGCACTAGAGTGAATAATCTAGTTACATTGTGATGAATCGAACACCCATAGAGTTCTGGTGTTGATCATATTTTGCTCGCGGGAGAGGTTTAGTCAACGGATCTGCGACATTCAGATCCATATGTACTTTGCAAATATCTATGTCTCCATCTTGAACATTTTCATGAATGGAGTTGAAGCAACGCTTGATGTGCCTGGTCTTCTTGTGAAACCTGGGCTCCTTGGCAAGGGCAATAGCTCCAGTGTTGTCACAGAAGAGAGTGATCGACCCCGACGCATTGGGTATGACTCCTAGGTCGGTGGTGAACTCCTTCATCCAGATTGCTTCATGCGCTGCCTCCGAGGCTGCCATGTACTCCGCTTCACATGTAGATCCCACCACGACGCTTTGCTTGCAACTGCACCAGCTTACTGCCCCACCATTCAAAATATACACGTATCCGGTTTGTGACTTAGAGTCATCCAGATCTGTGTTGAAGCTAGCGTCGACGTAACCCTTTACGACGAGCTCCTCGTCACCTCCATATACGAGAAACATATCCTTAGTCCTTTTTAGGTACTTCAGGATGTTCTTGACCATTGTCCAGTGTTCCATGCCGGGATTACTTTGGTACCTCCCTACCAAACTCACAGCAAGGTTTACATCAAGTCTGTTACATAGCATGGCATACATGATAGACCCTATGGCTGAGGCATAGGGGACAACACTCATCTTTTCTCTATCTTCTGCCATGGTCGGACATTGAGCCGAGCTCAATTTTACACCTTGCAACACAGGCAAGAACCCCTTCTTGGACTGATCCATATTGAACTTCTTCAATATCTTATCAAGGTATGTGCTTTGTGAAAGACCTATGAGGCGTCTCGATCTATCTCTATAGATCTTGATGCCTAATATGTAAGCAGCTTCTCCAAGATCCTTCATTGAAAAACACTTATTCAAGTAGGAATTAATACTGTCCAAAAGTTCTATATCATTTCCCATCAAAAGTATGTCATCCACATATAATATGAGAAATGCTACAGAGCTCCCACTCACTTTCTTGTAAACGCAGGCTTCTCCATAAGTCTGCATAAACCCAAACGCTTTGATCATTTCATTAAAGCGAATGTTCCAACTCCGAGATGCTTGCACCAACCCATAGATGGAGCGTTGGAGTTGCATACCTTGTTAGCATTCTTAGGATCGACAAAACCTTCCGGCTGCATCATATACAATTCTTCCTTAAGAAAGCCATTAAGGAATGCCGTTTTGACGTCCATTTGCCATATCTCATAATCATAGTATGCGGCAATTGCTAACATGATTCGGACGGACTTCAGCTTTGCTACGGGTGAGAAGGTCTCATCGTAGTCAACCCCTTGAACTTGTCGATAACCCTTAGCGACAAGTCGAGCCTTATAGATGGTAACATTACCATCCGCGTCCGTCTTCTTCTTAAAGATCCATTTATTCTCTATCGCTCGCCGATCATCGGGCAAGTCTGTCAAAGTCCATACTTTGTTTTCATACATGGATCCTATCTCAGATTGCATGGCTTCAAGCCATTTGTTGGAATCTGGGCCCGCCATTGCTTCTTCATAGTTCGAAGGTTCACTGTTGGCTAACAACATGATTTCCAGGACAGGGTTGCCATACCATTCTGGTGTGGAACGTGTCCTTGTGGACCTTCGAAGTTCAGTAGCAACTTGATCCGAAGTACCTTGATCATTATCATTAACTTCCTCTCTAGTCGGTGCAGGCACCACAGGAACATCTTCCTGAGCTACGCTACTTTCCGGTTCAAGAGGCAGTACTTCATCGAGTTCTACTTTCCTCCCAGTTAGTTCTCTCGAGAGAAACTCTTTCTCCAGAAAGGACCCGTTCTTGGCAACAAAGATCTTGCCTTCGGATCTGAGGTAGAAGGTATACCCAATGGTTTCCTTAGGGTATCCTATGAAGACGCATTTTTTCGACTTGGGTTCGAGCTTTTTAGGTTGAAGTTTCTTGACATAAGCATCGCATCCCCAAACTTTTAGAAACGACGGCTTAGGTTTCTTCCCAAACCATAATTCATACGGTGTCGTCTCAACGGATTTAGACGGTGCCCTATTTAAAGTGAATGTAGCTGTCTCTAGAGCGTATCCCCAAAATGATAGCGGTAAATCAGTGAGTGACATCATAGATCGCACCATATCCAATAGAGTGCGATTACGATGTTCGGACACACCGTTACGCTGAGGTGTTCCAGGCGGCGTGAGTTGTGAAATGATTCCACATTTCCTTAAGTGCGTACCAAATTCGTGACTTAAATATTCTCCCCCACGATCTGATCGTAAGAATTTTATCTTTCGGTCACGTTGATTCTCTACCTCATTCTGAAATTCCTTGAACTTTTCAAAGGTCTCAGACTTGTGTTTCATCAAATAGACATACCCATATCTACTTAAGTCATCAGTGAGAGTGAGAACATAACGATAGCCACCGCGAGCCTCAATGCTCATTGGACCGCACACATCAGTATGTATAATTTCCAATAAGTTGGTTGCTCGCTCCATTGTTCTGGAGAACGGAGTCTTGGTCATTTTACCCATGAGGCATGGTTCGCACGTGTCAAATGATTCGAAATCAAGAGACACCAAAAGTCCATATGTATGGAGCTTCTTCATGCGTTTGACGCCGATGTGACCAAGGCGGCAGTGCCACAGATATGTGGGACTATCATTATCAATCTTACATCTTTTGGTATTCACACTATGAATATGTGTAACATCACGTTCGAGATTCATTAAGAATAAACCATTGACCAGCGGGGCATGACCATAAAACATATTTCTCATATAAATAGAACAACCATTATTCTCGGATTTAAATGAGTAGCCATCTCGTATTAAACGAGATCTAGATACAATGTTCATGCTCAAAGCTGGCACTAAATAACAATTATTGAGGTTTAAAACTAATCCCGTAGGTAAATGTAGAGGTAGCATGCCGACGGCGATCACATCGACCTTGGAACCATTCCCGACGCGCATCGTCACCTCGTCCTTCGCCAGTCTCCGCTTATTCTGCAGCTCCTGTTTTGAGTTACAAATATGAGCAACCGCACCGGTATCAAATACCTAGGAGCTACTATGAGTACTGGTAAGGTACACATCAATTACATGTATATCACATATACATTTAGTGTTGCCGGCCTTCTTGTTCGCTAAGTATTTTGGGCAGTTCCGCTTCCAGTGTCCCTTTCCCTTGCAATAAAAGCACTCAGTCTCAGGTTTGGGTCCATTATTTGGCTTCTTCCCGGCAACTGATTTACCGGCCGCGGCAACTCCCTTGCCGTCCTTCTTGAAGTTCTTCTTACCCTTGCCTTTCTTGAAACTAGTGGTTTTATTGACCATCAACACTTGATGTTCCTTTTTGATTTCCACCTCCGCTGATTTCAGCATTGAAAATACTTTAGGAATAGTTTTCACCATCCCCTGCATATTGTAGTTCATCACAAAGCTCTTGTAGCTAGGTGGGAGTGACTGAAGGATTCTGTCAATGACCGCCTCGTCCGGGAGGTTAATGTCCAGCTGGGACAAGCGGTTGTGCAACCCAGACATTTTGAGTATGTGCTCACTGACAGAACTATTTTCCTCCATCTTACAACTGTAGAACTTGTCGGAGACTTCATATCTCTCGACCCGGGCATGAGCTTGGAAAACCATTTTCAGCTCTTCGAACATCTCATATGCTCCGTGTTGCTCAAAATGCTTTTGGAGCCCCGGTTCTAAGCTGTAAAGCATGCCGCACTGAACGAGGGAGTAATCATCAGCACGCGACTGCCAAGCATTCATAACGTCTTGGTTCTCTGGGATGGGTGCTTCACCTAGCTGTGCTTCTAGGACATATGCTTTCTTGGCAGCTATGAGGATGATCCTCAGGTTCCGGACCCAGTCCGTATAGTTGCTGCCATCATCTTTCAGCTTGGTTTTCTCTAGGAACGCGTTGAAGTTGAGGTTGACATGAGCATTGGCCATTTGATCTACAAGACATTTTGCAAAGGTTTTTAGACTAAGTTGATGATAATTAAGTTCATCTAATCAAATTATTTAATGAACTCCCACTCAGACAGACATCCCTCTAGTCATCTAAGTGATACATGATCCGAGTCAACTAGGCCGTGTCCGATCATCACGTGAGACGGACTAGTCATCATCGGTGAACATCTTCATGTTGATCGTATCTTCTATACGACTCATGTTCGACCTTTCGGTCTTCCATGTTACGAGGCCATGTCTGTACATGCTAGGCTCGTCAAGTCAACCTAAGTGTATTGCGTGTGTAAATCTGGCTTACACCCGTTGTATTCGAACGTTAGAATCTATCACACCCGATCATCACGTGGTGCTTCGAAACAACGAACCTTCGCAATGGTGCATAGTTAGGGGGAACACTTTCTTGAAATTATTGTGAGGGATCGTCTTATTTAAGCTACCATTGTTCTAAGCAAATAAGATGTAAAAACATGATAAACATCTCATGCAATCAAATAGTGACATGATATGGCCAATATCATTTTGCTCCTTTTGATCTCCATCTTCGGGGCGCCATGATCATCGTCGTCACCAGCATGACACCATGATCTCCATCATCATGATCTCCATCATCGTGTCTTCATGAAGTTGTGTCATCAACTATTACTTCTACTACTATTGCTAACGGTTAGCGATAAAGTAAAGTAATTACATGACGTTTATGTTGACACGTAGGTCATAAATAAATTAAGACAACTCCTATGGCTCCTGCCGGTTGTCATACTCATCGACATGCAAGTCGTGATTCCTATTACAAGAACATGATCAATCTCATACATCACATATATCATTCATCACATCCTTTTGGCCATATCACATCACATGGCACATGCTGCAAAAACAAGTTAGACGTCCTCTAATTGTTGTTGCAATTTTTTACGTGGCTGCTATAGGTTTCTTAGCAAGAACGTTTCTTACCTACGCCAAAACCACAACGTGATATGCCAATTTCTATTTACCCTTCATAAGGACCCTTTTCATCGAATCCGAACCGACTAAAGTGGGAGAGACAGACACCCGCTAGCCACCTTATGCAACTAGTGCATGTTAGTCGGTGGAACCTGTCTCACGTAAGCGTACGTGTAAGGTCGGTCCGGGCCGCTTCATCCCACGATGCCGCCGAATCAAGATAAGACTAGTAATGGCAAGTAAATTGACAAAATCGATGCCCACAACATCTTGTGTTCTACTCGTGCAAAGAAACTATGCATAGACCTAGCTCATGATGCCACTGTTGGGGAACGTAGCAGAATTTTAAAATTTTCTACGCATCACCAAGATCAATCTATGGAGTCATCTAGCAATGAGGGAGAGGGGAGTGCATCTACATACCCTTGTAGATCGTGAGGGGAAGCGTTCAAGAGAACGGGGCTGATGGAGTCGTACTCATTGTGATCCAAATCACCGATGACCGAGCGCCGAACGGACGGCACCTCCGCGTTCAACACACGTACGGTTGGGGAAGACGTCTCCTCCTTCTTGATCCAGCAAGGGGAAGGAGAGGTTGATGGAGATCCAGCAGCACAACGGCGTGGTGGTGGAAGCAGCGGTGATCTCGGCAGGGCTTCGCCAAGCTCCAACGAGAGTGAGAGGTGTTACGAGGGGAGAGGGAGGCGCCAGGGACTTGGGTGTGGCTGCCCTCCCTCCCCCCCCCCACTATATATAGGGCCCCTAGGGGGGCGCCGGCCCTAGAAGATCCCATCTCCAAGGGGGGCGGCGGCCAAGGGGGAACTTGCCCCCCAAGTCAGGTGGGGCGCCCCCCACCCCTAGGGTTTCCAACCCTAGGCGCAGGGGAGGCCCATGGGGGGCGCACCAGCCCACCAGGGGCTGGTTCCCCTCCCACTTCAGCCCATGGGGCCCTCCGGGATAGGTGGCCCCACCCGATGGACCCCCGGGACCCTTCCGGTGGTCCCGGTACAATACCGGTGACCCTCGAAACTTTCCCGGTGGCCGAAGCTGGACTTCCTATATACAATTCTTCAGCTCCGGACCATTCCGGAACTCCTCATGACGTCCGGGATCTCATCCAGGACTCCGAACAACTTTCGGGTTACCACATACTAATATCTCTACAACCCTAGCGTCACCGAACCTTAAGTGTGTAGACCCTACGGGTTCGGGAGACACGCAGACATGACCGAGACGACTCTCGGGTCAATAACCAACAGCGGGATCTGGATACCCATGTTGGCTCCGACATGTTCCACGATGATCTCATCGGATGAACCACGATGTCGAGGATTCAATCAATCCCGTATTCAATTCCCTTTGTCAATCGGTACGTTACTTGCCCGAGATTCGATCGTCGGTATCCCAATACCTCGTTCAATCTCGTTACCGGCAAGTCACTTTACTCGTACCGTAATGCATGATCCCGTGAACAAACACTTGGTCACATTGAGCTCATTATGATGATGCATTACCGAGTGGGCCCAGAGATACCTCTCGGTCATACGGAGTGACAAATCCCAGTCTCGATCCGTGTCAACCCAACAGATACTTTTGGGGATACCTGTAGTATACCTTTATAGTCACCCAGTTACGTTGTGACGTTTGGTACACCCAAAGCATTCCTACGGCATCCGGGAGTTACACGATCTCATGGTCTAAGGAAATGATACTTGACATTGGAAAAGCTCTAGCAAACGAACTACACGATCCTGTGCTATGCTTAGGATTGGGTCTTGTCCATCACGTCATTCTCCTAATGATGTGATCCCATTATCAACGACATCCAATGTCCAAAGTTAGGAAAGCATGACTATCTGTTGATCAACGAGCTAGTTAACTAGAGGCTCACTAGGGACATGTTATGGTCTATGTATTCACACATGCATTATGATTTCCGGATAACACAATTATAGCATGAATAATAGACAATTATCATGAACAAGGAAACATAATAATAATCATTTTATTATTGCCTCTAGGGCATATTTCCAACAGTAGGGTCCTACAAAATTAAACAAAGAAGGAGCAGGCAGGGTAATAGTCTCAGGATGATGTTTGTTAAAGAACAATTGATATTTAAGCTCTCCTGCCCTATTCTTAACAATAAAATCATGTGCCACCATACTTTTATGATCTAGATAAACACGGGGCAGCACCTTTTCTTCCTTCTCAGCATGCCTAATAGGTATGTTAAAATGTGCAGCTAGGCGTGTGGCATAGACGCCTCCAAAGATGGGACCTTTAGTACGGTTCATACTTAACCGTCTAGCAATAATACCGCCCATACTAAAAGTGTTATCACTGTATAAACCGTGGTGCAAAATAATTATATCAGGGATACTAAGGTTTCCACTGTTCCCGCGTCCAATTAAACAACGACTAGCAAATAATGCAAAGTAACGTAAAACAGGAAAATGTATGCTAGGGATTCGTGCATCGGAAACCTTTCTAGTTTCTCCTACAGTGATAGTATCAATAAACCCAGCCACATCATCATGATGTGGTTCTTCTGTCTTGCCCTCAAAAGGGATTAGACAAATCTGACAGAAATCATAAAGTGACATCTCCTTATGCTCATCAAAAAGAATCCACTAACAAGGTTGATCAAGTCTTGTTAACAAACTCATTCCGATAATCATGAAACCGGAGAAATTTCGAATAACACTAAGTTACCTCAACAGGGATATGCACATCCCCAATAATAAGAATATCATATTTCTTCTTGACAGTAAGAAGAGGAAATTCAAAACCTCCAAATATAATCGATGGAATTTTTCCAATAGAGTTGATACTATGAACTTGAGGTTGTTTCCTCGGAAAGTGTACCGTATGCTCATTACCATTAACATGAAAAGTGACATTGCCTTTGTTGCAATCAATAACAGCCCCTGCAGTATTAAGAAAAGGTCTTCCAAGAATAATAGACATACTATCATCCTCGGGAATATCAAGTATAACAAAGTCCTTTAAAATAGTAACGTTTGCAACCACAACAGGCACATCCTCACAGATACCGACAGGTATAGCAGTTGATTTATCAGCCATTTGCAAAGATATTTCGGTAGGTGTCAGCTTATTCAAGTCAAGTCTACGATATAAAGAGAGAGGCATAACACTAACACCGGCTCCAAGATCACATAAAGCAGTTTTAATACAATTTCTTTTAATGGAGCAAGGTATAGTAGGTACTCCGGGGTCTCCAAGTTTCTTTAGTATTCCACCCTTAAAAGTATAATTATCAAGCATGGTGGAAATTTCAGCTTCCGGTATCTTTCTTTTATTATTAATGATATCCTTCATATATTTAGCATAAGGATTTGTTTTGAGCACATCCGTTAATCGCATACGCAAAAAGATAGGTCTAATCATTTCAGCAAAGCGCTCAAAATCCTCGTCATCCTTTTTCTTGGATGGTTTTGGAGGAAAAGGCATGGGTTTCTGAACCCAAGGTTCCCTTTTTTTACCATGTTTCCTAAAAAAAGTCTTTCTTATCATAACGTTGATTCTTTGATTGTGAGTTATCAAGATCAACAGCAGGTTCAATTTCTACATCATTGTCATTGCTAGGTTGAGCATCATCATGAACATCATCATTAATATTTTTACTAGGTTCATGTTCATTACCAGATTGTGTTTCAGCGTCAGACATAGAAATATCATTTGGATTATCAGGTGGTTCAGCAATAGGTTCACTAGAAGTTTGCACAGTTCTATCATTTTTCTTCTTCTTCTTTTTAGAAGAACTAGGAACATCAATATTATTTCTTTGAGAATCTTGCTTGATTCTCTTAGGGTGGCCTTTAGGATACAAAGGTTCCTGAGTCATTCTACCAGTTCTAGTAGCCACTCTAACATCATAATCATTTTTCTTACTATTCATTTCATTAAGCACTTCTTTTTTAGCTTTAAGTACTTGTTCTACTTGAGTGGTAACCATAGAAGCATGTTTGCTAACAAGTTTAAGTTCACCTTTAATATCAGCCATATAATCACCCAAGCATCTAATCATATAAGCATTTTCTTTTAATTGTCTACCAAAATAAGCATTGAAGTCGCCTTGCTTAAACATAAAGTTATCAAACTCATCCAAGCACTGACTAGCAATTTTAGTAGGAGGGATCTGAGCTTTATCATATCTATAGAGTGAATTTACCTTTACTACCTGTGTCGGGATATCGGGATCAGGAGGTTCTTCAGTAAATAAATAATTAAGATCATATGTTTCTTCGACAGGCGGTATATTAAGACCATGTATTTCTTCAATAGGAGGTAAATTCTTAACATCTTCAGCTTTAATACCTTTTTCTTTCATAGATTTCTTTGCCTCTTGCATATCTTCGGCACTGAAAAATAGAACACCTCTCTTCTTCGGAGTTGGTTTAGGAATAGGCTCAGTAATTGGAGCAAGAGATGGCTCAGGAGCTGGCTCAGGAGGTGCCCAATTATTTTCATTTGTCAACATATTATTCAATAAGATTTCAGCTTCATCCGGTGTTCTTTCCCTGAAAAGAGAACCAGCACAACTATCCAGGTAATCTCTGGAAGCATTGGTTAGTCCATTGTAAAAGATATCAAGTATTTTAGGTTTCTTAAGAGGATGATCAGGCAAAGGATTAAGTAACTTGAGAAGCCTCCCCCAAGCTTGTGGGAGACTCTCTTCTTTAATTTGCACGAAGTTGTATATTTCCCTCAAAGCAGCTTGTTTCTTATGAGCAGGGAAATATTTAGCAGAGAAGTAATATATCATATCCTGGGGACTACGCACACAACCAGGATCAAGAGAATTAAACCATATCTTAGCATCACCCTTTAATGAGAACGGAAATATTTTGAGTATATAGAAGTAACGCGATCTCTCATCATTAGTAAACAGGGCAGCTATATCATTTAACTTAGTAAGATGTGCTACAACAGTTTCAGATTCATAGCCATAAAATGGATCAGATTCAACCAAAGTAATTATATCAGGATCAACAGAGAATTCATAATCCTTATCAGGAACACATATAGGTGAAGTAGCAAAAGCAGGGTCGGGTTTCATTTTATCTCTAAGTGATTCTTTGTTCCATTTAATTAATAACCTCTTAAGCTCATATCTATCTCTGCAAGCTAAAATAGCTAAAGAAGCATCTTGATCAAATAAATAACCCTCAGGAATAACAGGCATATTTTCATCATCACTATCATCATCGTATTCAGATTCAATAATTTCTCTTTCTTTAGCCCTAGCAATTTGTTCATCAAGAAATTCACTAAGGGGCACAGTAGTATCAGGCATAGGAGCAGTTTCATCATAAGTATCATGCATAGCAGAAGTGGCATCATCAATAACATGCGACATATCAGAACAAATAGCAGAAGCAGGTGTAGGTGTCGCAAACTTACTCATAACAGAAGGTGAATCAAGTGCAGAGCTAGATGGTTGTTCCTTACCTCCCCTCGTAGTTGAGGGATAAATCTTGGTTTTTGGATCTCTCAAGTTCTTCATAGTGTCCAGCAGATATAAATCCCAAGTGACTCAAAGAATAGAGCTCTGCTCCCCGGCAACGGCGCCAGTAATTAGTCTTGATAACCCACAAGTATAGGGGATCGCAACAGCTTTCGAGGGTAGAGTATTCAACCCAAATTTATTGATTCGACACAAGGGGAGCCAAAGAATATTCTCAAGTATTAGCAGCTGAGTTGTCAATTCAACCACACCTGGAAACTTAGTACCTGCAGCAAAGTGTTTAGTAGCAAAGTAATATGATAGTGGCGGTAGCGGCAACAAAAGTAAAGACAGCAAAAGTAATGTTTTTGGTATTTTGTAGTGATTGTAACAGTAGCAGCGGGAAAGTAAATAAGCGTAAACCAGTATATGAAAAACTCGTAGGCACCGGATCAGTGATGGATAATTATGTTGGGGAACATAGCATAAATTCAAAATTTTCCTACGTGTCACCAAGATCTATCTATGGAGTCATCTAGCAACGAGGGAGGAGTGGATCTACATACCCTTGTAGATCGCGCGCGGAAGCGTTCAAGAGAACGGGGTTGATGGAGTCGTACTCGTCGTGATCCAAATCACCGATGATCCTAGCGCCGAACGAACGGCACCTCCGCGTTCAACACACGTACGGAGCAGCGACGTCTCCTCCTTCTTGATCCAGCAAGGGGGGAGGAGAGGTTGATGGAGATCCAACAACACGACGACGTGGTGGTGGAAGTAGCGGGATTCCAACAGGGCTTCGCCAAGCGCTACGGGAGGAGGGAGATGTGTCATGGGAGGGAGAGGGAGGCGCCAGGGCTCAGGTTGGGCTGCCCTCCCTTCCCCCCACTATATATAGGGCCAAGGGAGAGGGGGGAGGCGCAGCCTTGGCCCTTCCTCCAAGGAAGGGTGCGGCCAGGGGAGGAGTCCCTCCTCCCCAAGGCACCTCGGAGGTGCCTTCCCCCTTTAGGACTCTTCCTTTCCCTCTTCTCTTGGCGCATGGGCCTCTTGGGGCTGGTGCCCTTGGCCCATATAGGCCAAGGCGCACCCCCTACAGCCCATGTGCCCCCCGGGGCAGGTGGCCCACCCGGTGGACTCCCGGGACCCTTCCGGTGGTCCCGGTACAATACCGGTGACCCCGAAACTTGTCCCGATGGCCGAAATAGCACTTCCTATATATAATTCTTTACCTCCGGACCATTCCGGAACTCCTCGTGACGTCTGGGATCTTATCCGGGACTCCAAACAACTTTCGGGTTACCGCATACTAATATCTCTATAACCCTAGCGTCACCGAACCTTAAGTGTGTAGACCCTACGGGTTCAGGAAGCATGCAGACATGACCGAGACGTTGTCCGGTCAATAACCAACAGCGGGATCTGGATACCCATGTTGGTTCCCACATGTTCCACGATGATCTCATCAGATGAACCACGATGTCGAGGATTCGATCAATCCCGTATACAATTCCCTTTGTCTAGCGGTACGATACTTGTCCGAGATTCGATCGTCGGTATCTCGATACCTTGTTCAATCTCGTTACCGGCAAGTCTCTTTACTCGTTCCGTAACACATCATCCCGTGATCAACTCCTTGATCACATTGTGCACATTATGATGATGTCCTACCGAGTGGGCCCAGAGATACCTCTCCGTTTACACGGAGTGACAAATCCCAGTCTCGATTCGTGCCAACCCAACAGACACTTTCGGAGATACCTGTAGTGTACCTTTATAGCCACCCAGTTACGTTGTGACGTTTGGCACACCCAAAGCACTCCTACGGTATCTGGGAGTTGAACAATCTCATGGTCTAAGGAAATGATACTTGACATTAGAAAAGCTTTAGCATACGAACTACACGATCTTGTGCTATGCTTAGGATTGGGTCTTGTCCATCACATCATTCTCCTAATGATGTGATCCCGTTATCAACGACATCCAATGTCCATGGTCAGGAAACCGTAACCATCTATTGATCAACGAGCTAGTCAACTAGAGGCTTACTAGGGACATGGTGTTGTCTATGTATCCACACATGTATCTGAGTTTCCTATCAATACAATTCTACCATGGATAATAAACGATTATCATGAACAAGGAAATATAATAATAACTTATTTATTATTGCCTCTAGGGCATATTTCCAACAGTCTCCCACTTGCACTAGAGTCAATAATCTAGTTCACATCGCCATGTGATTAACACTCATAGGTCACATCACCATGTGACCAACATCCAAAGAGTTTACTAGAGTCAATAATCTAGTTCACATCACTATGTGATTAACACTCAATGAGTTCTGGGTTTGATCATGTTGCTTGTGAGAGAGATTTTAGTCAACGGGTCTGAACCTTTCAGATCCGTGTGTGCTTTACAAATCTCTATGTCATCTCCTAGATGCAGCTACCACGCTCTATTTGGAGCCATTTCAAATAACTGTTCTATTTGGAGTTATTCTAAATTTTTGCTCCATTATACGTATCCGGTATCTCTACTCAGAGCTATCCGGATAGGTGTTAAGCTTGCATCGTCGTAACTCTTTACGTCGAACTCTTCATCACCTCCATAACTAAGAAAATTCCTTAGTCCACTAGTTACTAAGGATAACTTTGACCGCTGTACTGTGATCCATTCTTGGATCACTCTTGTACCCCTTGACTGACTCATGGCAAGGCACACTTCAGGTGCGGTACACAGCATAGCATACTGTAGAGCCTATGTCTTAAGCATAGTGGATGACCTTCGTCCTTTCTCTCTATTCTGCCGTGGTCGAGCTTTAAGTCTTAACTTCATACCTTACAACTCAGGCAAGAACTCCTTCTTTGACTGATCCATCTTGAACACCTTCAAGATCATGTCAAGGTATGTGCTCATTTGAAAGTACCATTAAGCGTTTTGGTCTATCCTTATAGATCTTGATGCTCAATGTTCAAGTAGCTTAATCCAGGCTTTCCATTGAAAAACACTTTCCAAATAACCCAATATGCTTTCCAGAAATTCTACATCATTTCTGATCCATAACATATACTCATCAGAAATTCTATAGTGCTCCCACTCACTTCTTTGGAAATACAAGTTTCTCATAAACTTTGTATAAACCCAAAATCTTTGATCATCTCATCAAAGCATACATTCCAACTTCGAGATGCTTACTCCAGTCCTTAGAAGGATTGCTGGAGCTTTGCATACTTATTAGCATCTTTCAGGATTGACAAAACCTTCCGGTTGTATCACAAACAACCTTTCCTCAAGAAAATCGTCGAGGAAACAATGTTTTGACACCCTATCTGCAAGATTTCATAAATAATGCAGTAATCGCTAATATAATTCCAACAGACTCTTAGCATCGCTATGAGTGAGAAAGTCTCATCGTAGTCAACTCCTTGAACTTGTCGGAAAACATCTTAACGACAAGTCGAGCCTTTTTAATGGTGATACTTACCATCATTGTCCGTCTTCCTTTTTAAAATCCATATGTACCTAACAGCCTTACGACCATCAAGTAGTTCTTCCAAAGTCTACACTTTGTTTTCATACATGGATCCTATCTCGGATTTTATGGCCTCGAGCCATTTATCGGAATCCGGGCCTACCATCGCTTCTCCATAGCTCGTAGGTTCATTGTTGTCTAGCAACATGACTTCCAAGACAGGATTATGTACCACTCTGAAGTAGTACACATCCTTGTCATCCCACGAGATTAGGTAGTGACTTGATCTGAAGTTTCATGATCACTATCATAAGCTTCCACTTCAATTGGTGTAGGTGCCACAGGAACAACTCCCTGTGCCCTGCCACACACTAGTTGAAGAGACGGTTCAATAACCTCATCAAGTCTCCACCATCCTCCCACTCAATTCTTTCGAGAGAAACTTTTCCTCAAGAAAGGACCCGATTCTAGAAACAATCCCTTATTGCTTTCGGATCTGAGACAGGAGGTATACCCAACTGTTTTGGGTGTCCTATGAAGATGCCTTTATCCGCTTTGGGTTCGAGCTTATCAGCCTGAAACTTTTTCACATAAGCTTCGCAGCCCCAAACTTTTAAGAAATGACAGCTTAGGTTTCTCTAAACCATAGTTCATACGGTGTCATCTCATCGGAATTACGTGGTGCCCTATTTAAAGTGAATGTGGTTGTCTCTAATGCCTAACCCATAAACTATCGTGGTAATTCGATAAGAGACATCATGGTATGCATCATATCCAACAGGGTGCAGTTATGATGTTCGGACACACCATCACACTATGGTGTTCCAGGCTGTATTAGTTGTGAAACAATTTCCACAATGTCTTAATTCTGTGCCAAACTCGTAATTCAGATATTCATCTCTATGATCATATCATAGATATTTTATCCTCTTGTCACAACGATCTTTCAACTTCACCCTGAAATTACTTGAACCTTTCAATAATTCAGACTCGTGATTCATCAAGTAAATATACTCAACATCTACTCAAATCATCTGTGAAGTAAGAACATAACGATATCCACTACATGCCTCAGCACTCATTGGACTGCACACATCAAAATGTATTACTTCCAACAAGTTGCTTTCTAGTTCCATTTTACTGAAAACGAGGCTTTCAGTCATCTTGCCCATGTGGTATGATTTGCATGTCTCAAGTGATTCAAAATCAAGTGAGTCCAAACGCTCCATTTGCATGGAGTTTCTTCATGCATATACACCAATAGACATGGTTCGCATGCCTCAAACTTTTCAAAAACGAGTGAGTCCAAAGATCCATCAACATGGAGCTTCTTCATGCGTTTTATATCGATATGACTTAAGTGGCAGTGCCACAAGTAGGTGGTACTATCATTACTATCCTATATCTTTTGGCATGAACATGTGTATCACTACGATCGAGATTCAATAAACCATTCATTTCAGGTGTAAGACCATTGAAGGTATTATTCAAATAAACAGAGTAACCATTATTCTCCTTAAATGAATAACCGTATCACGATAGACATAATCCAATCATGTCTATGCTCAACGCAAACACCAAATAACAATTATTTAGGTTTTGATACCAATCTCGATGGTAGAGGGAGCGTGCGATGCTTGATCATATCAACCTTGGAAACACTTCCAACACATATCGTCAGCTCACCTTTAGCTAGTCTCCGTTTATTCCGTAGCTTTTATTTCGAGTTACTAACACTTAGCAACAGAACCGGTATCTAATACCCTGGTGCTACTAGGAGTACTAGTAAAGTACACATCAACACAATGTATATCCAATATACTTCTATCGACCTTACAAGCCTTCTCATCTACCAAGTATCTAGGGTAATTCTGCTCCAGTGGCTGCTCCCCTTATTATAGAAGCACTTAGTCTCGGGTTTGGGTTCAACCTTGGGTTTCTTCACTAGAGCAGCAGCTGAATTGCCGCTTCATGAAGTATCCCTTCTTGCCCTTGCCCTTCTTGAAACTAGTGGTTTCACTAACCATCAACAATTGATGCTCCTCCTTGATTTCTACTTTTGTGGTGTCAAACATCGCGAATATCTCAAGGATCATCATATATGTCCCTGATATATTATAGTTCATCATGAAGCTCTCGCAGCTTGGTGGTAATGACTTCGGAAAAACATCACTATTTCATCTGGAAGATCAACTCCCACTTGATTCAAGCGATTGTTGTACTCAGACAATCTGAGCACAAGTTCAACAATTGAGCTTTTCTCCCTTAGTTTGCAGGCTAAGAAAATCGTCGGAGGTCTTATACCTTTTGACGTGAGCACGAGCCTGAAATCCCAATTTCAGCCCTCGAAACATCTCATATGTTTCGCGACATTTCAAAAACGTCTTCGGTGCCTCAACTCTAAGCCGTTTAACTGAACTATCACGTAGTTATCAAAATGTGTATGTCAGATGTTCGCAACATCCACAGACAACGTTCGAGGTTCAGCACACTGAGCGGTGCATTAAGGACATAAGCCTTCTACGAAGCAGTGAGGACAATCCTCAGTTTACGGACCTAGTCCGCATAATTGCTACTATCAACTTTCAACTAATTTTTCTCTAGGAACATATCTAAACAGTAGAACTAAAGCGCGAGCTACGACATAATTTGCGAAGACCTTTTGACTATGTTCAGGATAATTAAGTTCATCTTATGAACTCCCACTCAGATAGACATCCCTCTAGTCATCTAAGTGATTACATGATCTGAGTCAACTAGGCCGTGTCCGATCATCACGTGAGACGGACTAGTCATCATCGGTGAACATCTTCATGTTGATAGTATCTACCATACGACTCATGCTCGACCTTTCGGTCTCTTGTGTTCCGAGGCCATGTCTGTACATGCTAGGCTCATCAAGTTAACCCTAAGTGTTTTGCATGTGTAAAACTGTCTTACACCCGTTGTATGTGAACGTAAGGATCTATCACACCCGATCATCACGTGGTGCTTCGAAACGACGAACTTTAGCAACGGTGCACAGTTAGGGGAGAACACTTCTTGAAATTTTAGTGAGGGGTCATCTTATTTACTACCGTCGTTCTAAGCAAATAAGATGTATAAACATGATAAACATCACATGCAATCAAATAGTGACATGATATGGCCAATATCATATTGCTCCTTTTGATCTCCATCTTCGGGGCTCCATGATCATCATCGTCACCGGCATGACACCATGATCTCCATCATCATGATCTCCATCATCGTGTCTTCATGAAGTTGTCTCGCCAACTATTACTTCTACTACTACAGCTAACGGTTAGCAATAAAGTAAAGTAATTACATGACGTTTATGTTGACACGCAGGTCATAAATAAATTAAGACAACTCCTATGGCTCCTGCCGGTTGTCATACTCATCGACATGCAAGTCGTGATTCCTATTACAAGAACATGATCATCTCATACATCATATATATCATTCATCACATCCTTTGGCCATATCACATCACATAGCATACCCTGCAAAAACAAGTTAGACGTCCTCTAATTGTTGTTTGCATGTTTTACGTGGCTGCTATGGGTTTCTAGCAAGAACGTTTCTTACCTACGCAAAGACCACAACGTGATATGCCAATTGCTATTTACCCTTCATAAGGACCCTTTTCATCGAATCCGATCCGACTAAAGTGGGAGAGACAGACACCCGCCAGCCACCTTATGCAACTAGTGCATGTTTGTCGGTGGAACCGGTCTCACGTAAGAGTACGTGTAAGGTTGGTCTGGGCCGCTTCATCCCACAATGCCGCCGAATCAAGATTGGACTAGTAACGGTAAGGATATTGAACAAAATCAATGCCCACAACTACTTTGTGTTCTACTCGTGCATAGAAACTACGCATAGACCTAGCTCATGATGCCACTGTTGGGGAACGTAGCATAAATTCAAAATTTTCCTACGTGTCACCAACATCTATCTATGGAGTCATCTAGCAACGAGGGAGGAGTGAATCTACATACCCTTGTAGATCGCGCGCGGAAGCGTTCAAGAGAACGGGGTTGATGGAGTCGTACTCGTCGTGATCCGAATCACCGATGATCCTAGCGCCGAACGGACGGCACCTCCGCGTTCAACACACGTACGGAGCAGCGACGTCTCCTCCTTCTTGATCCAGCAAGGGGGGAGGAGAGGTTGATGGAGATCCAACAACACGACGATGTGGTGGTGGAAGTAGCGGGATTCCAACAGGGCTTCGCCAAGCGCTGCGGGAGGAGGGAGATGTGTCATGGGAGGGAGAGGGAGGCGCCAGGGCTCAGGTTGGGCTGCCCTCCCTTCCCCCCACTATATATAGGGCCAAGGGAGAGGGGGGAGGCGCAGCCTTGGCCCTTCCTCCAAGGAAGGGTGCGGCCAGGGGAGGAGTCCCTCCTCCCCAAGGCACCTCGGAGGTGCCTTCCCCCTTTAGGACTCTTCCTTTCCCTCTTCTCTTGGCGCATGGGCCTCTTGGGGCTGGTTCCCTTGGCCCATATAGGCCAAGGCGCACCCCCTACAGCCCATGTGGCCCCCCGGGGCAGGTGGCCCCACCCGGTGGACCCCCGGGACCCTTCCGGTGGTCCCGGTACAATACCGGTGACCCCGAAACTTGTCCCGATGGCCGAAATAGCACTTCCTATATATAATTCTTTACCTCCGGACCATTCCGGAACTCCTCGTGACGTCCGGGATCTTATCCGGGACTCCGAACAACTTTCGGGTTACCGCATACTAATATCTCTATAACCCTAGCGTCACCGAACCTTAAGTGTGTAGACCCTACGGGTTCGGGAAGCATGCAGACATGACCGAGACGTTCTCCGGTCAATAACCAACAGCGGGATCTGGATACCCATGTTGGTTTCCACATGTTCCACGATGATCTCATCAGATGAACCACGATGTCGAGGATTCGATCAATCCCGTATACAATTCCCTTTGTCTAGCGGTACGATACTTGTCCGAGATTCGATCGTCGGTATCTCAATACCTTGTTCAATCTCGTTACCGGCAAGTCTCTTTACTCGTTCCGTAACACATCATCCCGTGATCAACTCCTTGATCACATTGTGCACATTATGATGATGTCCTACCGAGTGGGCCCAGAGATACCTCTCCGTTTACACGGAGTGACAAATCCCAGTCTCGATTCGTGCCAACCCAACAGACACTTTCGGAGATACCTGTAGTGTACCTTTATAGCCACCCAGTTACGTTGTGACGTTTGGCACACCCAAAGCACTCCTACGGTATCTGGGAGTTGAACAATCTCATGGTCTAAGGAAATGATACTTGACATTAGAAAAGCTTTAGCATACGAACTACACGATCTTGTGCTATGCTTAGGATTGGGTCTTGTCCATCACATCATTCTCCTAATGATGTGATCCCATTATCAACGACATCCAATGTCCATGGTCAGGAAACCGTAACCATCTATTGATCAACGAGCTAGTCAACTAGAGGCTTACTAGGGACATGGTGTTGTCTATGTATCCACACATGTATCTGAGTTTCCTATCAATACAATTCTAGCATGGATAATAAACGATTATCATGAACAAGGAAATATAATAATAACTTATTTATTATTGCCTCTAGGGCATATTTCCAACAAATTATGCCGGATGCGGTTCATCATGTAACAGTCATAACATAGGGTGACACAGAACTAGCTCCAATTCATCAATGTAATGTAGGCATGTATTCCGTATATAGTCATACGTGCTTATGGAAAAGAACTTGCATGACATCTTTTATCCTACCCTCCCGTGGCAGTGGGGTCCTATTGGAAACTAAGGGATATTAAGGCCTCCTTTTAATAGAGAACCGGAACAAAGCATTAGCACATAGTAATACATGAACTCCTCAAACTATGGTCATCACCTAGAGTGGTCCCGATTATTGTCACTTCGAGGTTGCCGGATCATAACACATAGTAGGTGACTATAGACTTGCAAGATAGGATCAAGAACTCACATATATTCATGAAAACATAATAGGTTCAGATCTGAAATCATGGCACTCGGGCCCTAGTGACAAGCATTAAGCATAGCAAAGTCATAGCAACATCAATCTCAGAACATAATGGATACTAGGGATCAAACCCTAACAAAACTAACTCGATTACATGATAAATCTCATCCAACCCATCACCGTCCAGCAAGCCTACGATGCAATTACTCACGCATGGCGGTGAGCATCATGAAATTGGTGATGGAGGATGGTTAATGATGACGACGGCGACGAATTCCCCTCTCCGGAGCCCCGAACGGACTCCAGATCAGCCCTCCCGAGAGGTTTTAGGGCTTGGCGGTGGCTCCGTATCGTAAAACGCGATGGTTTCTTCTCTCTGATTTTTTTCTCTCCGAAAGCAAATATATAGAGTTGGAGTTGGCGTCGGAGGGTTTCCAGGGGCCCACGAGGTAGGGGGCGCGCCCTAGGGGGGCGCCCCCCCACCCTCGTGAGAAGGGTGTGGGCCCCCTGGTCTTCATATTTGGCGAGGATTTTTTTAATTTTTTCTAAGATGTTCCGTGGAGTTTCAGGTCATTCCGAGAATATTTGTTTTCTGCACATAAAACAACACCATGGCAATTCTGCTGAAAACAGCGTTAGTCCGGGTTAGTTCCATTCAAATCATACAAGTTAGAGCCCAAAACAAGGGCAAAAGTGTTTGGAAAAGTAGATACGACGGAGACGTATCAGACTCCACCGACCGCGTTCTTGCAACGCTTCCGTTTTGCAATCTTCAAGGGTATGAAGATGCACTCCCCCCTCTCTCATTGCTAGTCTCTCCATAGATTGATCTTGGTGATGCGTAGAAATTTTTTAATTTCTGCAACGATCCCAACACCCCCTCCCCCGTATATAAAGGAGGGGAGTAGGAGAGGGCCGTCCCTCATAGGGCGCTCCCAAGGGGGGGGGGGTCCTACTCCCAGTAGGAGTAGGTTTCCCCCTTCCTAGTTGGAGTAGGAGACGGAGGAAGAGGGAGAGGGAGAGAAGGAAAGGGGGGCCGGGCCCCCACCCCAATTAGGATTGGGCTTGGGGGAGCGCCCTTCACCTGGCCGCCTCCTCCTCTCTTCCACTAAGGCCTAATAAGGCCCATTGACTCCCTGGGGGGTTTCGGTAACCTCCCGGTACTCCAGAAAATGCCCAAACTCATCTGGAACCATTCCGGTGTCCAAACATAGCCTTCCAATATATCGATCTTTATGTCTCGACCATTTCGAGGCTCCTTGACATGTCCGTGATCTCATCCGGGACTCCGAACTACCTTCGGTACATCAAAACACATAAACTCGTAATATCGGTCGTCATCGAATGTTAAGTGTGCGGACCCTACGGGTTCGAGAACTATGTAGACATGACTGAGACTCATCTCCGGTCAATAACCAATAGCGGAACCTGGATGCTCATATTGATTCCTACATATTCTACGAAGATCTTTATCGGTCAAACCGCATAACAACATACGTTGTTCCTTTTGTCGTCGGTATGTTACTTGCCCGAGATTCGATCATCGGTATCTCAATACCTAGTTCAATCTCGTTACCGACAAGTCTCTTTACTCGTTCCGTAATGCAACACCCCGCAACTAACTCATTAGTCACATTGCTTGGCAGGCTTATAGTGATGTGCATTACCGAGAGGGCCCAGAGATACCTCTTCGATACATGGAGTGACAAATCCTAATCTCGATTTATGCCAACTTGACAAACACAATTGGAGACACCTTTAGAGCATCTTTATAGTCACCCAGTTACATTGTGACGTTTGATAGCACACTAAGTGTTCCTCCGGTATTCGGGAGTCACATAATCTCATAGTCATAGGAACATGTATAAGTCATGAAGAAAGCAATAGCAATAAACTAAATGATCATAGTGCTAAGCTAACAGATGGGTCAAGTCAATCACGTCATTCTCTAATGATGTGATCCCGTTCATCAAATGAAAACTCATGTCTATGGTTAGGAAACTTAACCATCTTTTGATTAACGAGCTAGTCAAGTAGAGGTATACTAGTGACACTCTGTTTGCCTATGTATTCACAAATGTACTAAGTTTTCGATCAATACAATTCTAGCATGAATAATAAACATTTATCATGATATAAGGAAATATAAATAACAACTTTATTATTGCCTCTAGGGCATATTTCCTTCAGTTGCAACACTTTCGAATGAGGAACAACTCAACTATTTAGAGGATCCCATTGACTTCTCATTTTGCAGCTCCACTTCTTGCAACAAAGCCAAGAAGCTATCAGTATCCACATCTTTAGGGCGATGTAAAAAACACCGAAACAGATGCGAGACACAACCCAGCAATATAACGCTCAACAACACCTCGTGGTATTGGGACCGACTAAGAGGATTTGATGATGGAGAGTGTCAAATTTCATTGTGTCATCCTCAGTGTGCCTATTTGTGTGAGGACCAATAGCTGGCACATGTGAAACTGATGATGGTCCTTTCCCCAATGGGCACGAACCGCATCACATAGTTCCTCCCACATCATGAATCTCTTATGCTTTTGTGTTGTTTTAAGCCACAACAAACTGTTGCCTACACAATTCAGAGCAGCAAATTTCACCTTCATCTGCTAAATCTCAAAATATAACTCGCAATTATTGATCCAAACTTGGCAATCCTCCCCGTCAAACTTAGGGAATCCTTCTTAGACGTGTTACCAAAGTGAGAGCGGAGCGAGTGGTGATTGCGACGCTCGGGAAATTGAGATTCAGAATCGAATAGTTCGTGGGCATGAGCAGGTGTACCATTGGCCGGAGGCAGATCGACGAATACAGGATTCCCTAGAACTGGCCCCAGTGGAAGGTGTTGCACGTTGTGCCCATGGGGCTGATGTACGCCATCCGAGTGCTGATCGGCTGTGGGAGGCATGATGCTAGCGTTGGCTGGACTTGATGGTCATTGGAAAGCCGTCTCGAACGCTCCCAGGCGCGACGACGCGTCCTCTGCATGGAGCTGCAGGAGGGAGGATGACACAGCGAGAGCCTTCGTTGTGGAATCCACCGTATTTCATCCAGGCGATGAGCCCTTTAAACTGTAGGACATTGTCACTGACCTTAGTGTTGGTTACCGAGGGATGCTAGTCGATGGTCTCCATAGATACCGTAGTTTGGATCTCCGCCACCGAAGGGCCCTTCCCTTTGGGTGCCAAATCAATCTCAGGGAGTTGTCTTGGCTGAGAAATAGGAATTACAACAGCAGCATGAGGTCATTGCCTACCACAGATGGACTGATGGATCAAGCTCATAAGATTGGATCGATGAGACTACTAGCACCTAGTGTTATGCATCTCGAATTTCAAATGAAGGGGAGGGATACAAGATAAAGTTCATACTAGATTTGGGGGAAGGAGAGAAATGTTTTTGGTCTTTCTTGGATGACCACCATTCCCTCTAGCACATGCTTACTTATTGGTAATCCTATTTAGCACCTTTTGCGTCCGTTTCTATTGTTTCTGCCATCGGGCGCATACCCCGCTCCGCGAATGGGCCGACCTGTTTAGCTTTTTTGGTAAGGTGCAAAAAAGCATGCACGCCGAGAAGATTCAAACGCGCGATCTCTTGTTCTCGACAAACTACACTAACCACCTGATGCAACAATCAGTAGTGATTACTCACCAAATTTTTTTGTCCTTTTGCTCTCTTTTTTCATTTTCTTTTCTTTTATCCGTTCTCCTTTTCCTTACTTATTCTTTCTATTTTTTTCTTCATTTCTTAAATTCATGAAGGTTTTTGTACAAAATCTGTGGACTTCTTTTCAAAATCAATGAACTTGCATAAAATTTGTGATTTTTTTTCAAAATTTAAGTACTTTTTTCAAATTGTGATTTCTTAAAAATTGATGATTTTTTTCCAAATTTGTGTTTTTTAAAACCGATGAACGTTTTTCAAATCTGACAAACTTTTTCCAGGTGTGTGAACTTTTTTAAAAAACAATCTTGATTTTTTAAAATTTTTGACCCTTTTTCAAAATTGGATGAACATTTTTCAAAATCGATGTTTTTTTCATTTTTCAGGAGCCTTTGCTATTTTTTGAAGTTTTTTTAAAATTATGTTTTTATTTAAGTTTTTTGTGAATTTCTTTTCAAATAATTAATACTGGGTATATAATATATCTTTAGAAGAAGGGTCAAATAGCTCCCGTTCCTGACAGTGGACAAGGTTGGCAGCTCGGTGTGATGGTTATGGCGCCAGGTTGTTATTGGTGTAATGAAGAGTTTGAATCCCGGGTCTCCCATATATCGTACAGAGTATTTTTGCAGGTTTTTGTTCGTGCTTACTTTTACTCAGAGTGTTGCCGGGCCGACCTACTAAGCTTCTCCCGAGGTAACACACCAGTTCTAATCACTCACTAGCTTTTTCTTATTTTTGCTCTTTCTTTCTCTTTCCTTTTCTTTCCCTTTCTTTTATCTTTTCTTCTTTTCCTTCCTTATTATTTCTATTTTTTCTTCTTTCCTTAAATTCATGAAGTTTTTTTTTACAAAATCCGTGGGGGATTTTTCAAAAACAATGAACTTGCATCAAATTTGTGACCTTTTTTTAAAATTTATGAACATTTTTAAAATACATGATTTTAAAAAATTGATGATTTTTTAAAATCAATTAACTTTTTTCAAAATAAATTCAGGCTTGTGAACTTTGTTTTTCAAATTCTTGAACTTTTTTCAAAATTGGATGAACTTTTTTGCAAAATTGATGACTTTTTTCCATATTTTTAGGAACCTTTGCTAATTTATGAAGTTTTTTAAAAAGTTGTGTTTTTATATAATTTTTCAAAAAATTGTGTTTTTACATATTTTTTGTGAAATTCTTTAATAATTAATACCGGGTATATAATATATCTTTAGAAGAAGGGTCAAATAGGTCCTGTTCCTGACAGTGGACAAGGTTGGCACCTTGGTCTGATGGTTATGGCGCCAGGTTGTTATTGGTGCCGTGAAGAGTTTGAATCCCGGTTGTCCCATATTGGGCCGACATGCTGAGCTTCTCTGCGAGCGCCGTCAACGCCAACCAGTGCTTACGGCGCCGGATAGGAGCTCCCCTACTTATTCCATCCTAGACTTGGGTCCTGTTCTTCGCCGTCTTCTGGGCCTCCCACTCGCGGGCCATTCTTCGGATCCTTCTTATCGCCTTGGTCCGGCGTCTAGTAGAGGGCCACGCCATAACAAATTCCAGGTCCAGTTTTGTCAGGAAAAAGAGAACAAGGTTTCAAAAATGAAAAAAAAAAAAAAAAACAGGTCCCGGCACCGACCACGCACGCATTCGCGCCCCCGAGATCTCGTGGGATCTTGCCTGCCAGCACGGGCGGGCTCGGACAAAAAGAAGGTAGGAGGCACCGCCAGCGAACGCCAGCCGTCGATGGGCTGGCCTCGAGATAGCAACGACAATGCGCTCACTCGCCAAAGCGGGGGCGGGGCCAGCTGGGCACGGCACGAGATCCCTCCTTTCCTTCCCCCAGCTTCCCTCCTCCCCTCGTCGCCGTTCCATTCTCGGATCTGCCCCCACCCCTCCCATTCCCCTCCCGCTCGGCCCGGCGAGCAGCGCCGCGTCCCGTCCCGTCCCATCCCGGTAAGCGGAAGCGTCGACGAGGCCTTCTCTGATCCGCGCGGGCTGCTCATTGGCCGGGTGATCGATCGGGTCCGCGGGAGGAGAGGTGAGGCGAGGCTGCGACGGGGAGGGAGCAAGGGAGGCGGCGATGGCGCACCGGGTGGACAACGAGTACGACTACCTCTTCAAGATCGTGCTCATCGGCGACTCCGGCGTCGGCAAGTCCAACATCCTCTCCCGCTTCACCCGCAACGAGTTCTGCCTCGAGTCCAAGTCCACCATCGGCGTCGAGTTCGCCACCCGGACCCTCCAGGTACCAGCTCCAACCCCGATCTGATCCCGTCGCTCTTGCTCGGCCGGTTCCGTCTATCTGTGACACAATTACGTGCCATGTGAATTGAAATGCAAATGCCGTCGTCATTTGTGATCCCGCGCTGGGTTGTGTGTGCTTTGGCCTGTTGAACAGAGCACTCGGTTGAATTTGCAGTCACGGCGTAGGAATAGCACGGGAGATCTAGGTGAATGAATAACCAGGACGCCTGTCGTAGGTCAATGTGTTGTTGGCTGCATGTCTGAGCGGACACCTAGCATGGAGTACTTTTCTGGTCGTATGACAATGACAACACATGGTAATGCCGTGAAAATACCAATGTAGGCTTTGCTTCAGATGCTTTTGCATTTAAGATAGCAATTGGGTTAGATTGTCAACGAGACCCTATCTGTCGTGGGCATGGTTTCAGTTTTCTTTTGAAGAGGATAGTACATCATCAACCAATTACATATTGTTCAGAAACCTAAAGGTAAACGGTTTTCAGAGGAAAAGAAACTAGTAAACAACTGAGCCGTTTTAATTGCATTACCATCATCATCATCATTAATAGTATTATTATCATTATTATGTTGGCACTGCACTAGAAAATATGTGAGAGCAGAGTCTGTGCCGAACAGCTGTTTGATTCACAAGCCTTGCGCTAAAAAGTAGTGCTGACCTGGGTAACCTGGATTGATTGGTAGAACCGGTTTCTTCTTTTGAATTGTCATGCACTTAGCAACGAATTGCAACCCTATGATTTGCACTACGGACTTTGTCCTATTGCCAGAAAGCTGGAAATGAACTTAATTTCTCTTATCTCTTCTGGTTGGTTGATGTTGAATAACTATGTGTTTTTAAGCTCATCATTGGTGCTCCTGATAAAATGTTTTGATACGCTCATCATTATGCGATCCTGTCTGAAAGTCATCGTAAGAAGATGTCATTGCTGTACTTCTATTTCAACAAATATTATAAGTAGTCTTCCAGTACATCCCCATGTTTTTTACCAGTGCATATTGACATATTGTTGTCCGCTGTAGTACATGAACTTCAGTAAAAGGAAAATAACATGTAGTTAGAGAATCCCTTTTGTTCCTTCTAGCTTTTCAATCAGGATTCAGTAACTGGGGATGCATCATATTTGTAACCATTCCCATGATATGTGCTGATCCTCCGGACTTCTCCCCCCTCTCCTGCGAGCCCGCGGGGTGGGGGTGGGGGGGGGGGGGGGGGGGGTGGTGAGTTTAGCACTGGAATAATACTCCTTTCCTATTGGTGTTCTATACCCGTGTTAAATACATATTCTTCTAGTGAAGCTCAGCAGAAGTTTAATTTGGTTTTGCGGCAGATAGAAGGAAAGACTGTGAAGGCACAGATATGGGACACGGCTGGTCAGGAGAGATACCGTGCAATTACTAGTGCATATTACAGGGGTGCTGTTGGAGCACTCCTAGTCTTTGACATAACAAAGAGGCAGACCTTCGACAATGTTCAGAGGTGGCTCCGTGAGCTCCGGGATCATGCAGATGCCAACATTGTTGTCATGATGGTTGGGAACAAGTCAGACTTAAACCACTTACGATCGGTTCCTGAGGAAGACAGCCAAGCATTCTCTGAGACAGAAGGTCTGTCGTTCCTTGAGACATCTGCACTGGAGGCAATCAATGTGGAGAAGGCATTCCATACTGTGCTGAGTGAAATTCACCAGATTGTAAGCAAAAAAGCACTTGCAGCACAGGAGTCTGCTGCTGCCAACAGCCGTTCAATGCAAGGAACGACTATTAACGTTGCTGAATCATCCGCCAACGCAAAAGGTTCTTGCTGTTCCAGTTGAAGAGCTGGTTCCAGTGGAAGAGATTCTTCCCGGAAATGTCTGCTTCCGCAGAACTGGACCATGACAATATACATAGGTTATAGTTTGGTCTCAGATATTCTTGTTTCTCATCCCGAATCCCATGACTGGTAATTCCTATCGCAAGAACACCTTTACCATACTCTATAACCTGCCTCCATCAAATCATTCTCATTTTGTATTCTTATAACTATCATCGATTTCACTTGTACAATTGAGAAATCGAACATGTTGTAACAATGATTATTTCCTGTTAACAACAATAATAATTGTTAATGGAATTATTATATGCTCTTAAATTTCGTTATAATGGCAAGAAGTGCGCTGCCGATGTTGGTAGACCTGATCATATGACTGAGCGAGCACTTTTTTTTCGCAGGCTTGATGTTTGAGAAATTATTTACCCTTCTTCGATTCAAATAGTATTATTCATCAATTCTCTTTTGAATTGCTCTAAATGCATTCCCATGAATCATTCTGGCTGTGCCTCTGACCATTAGTTATTTCATGATGTGTCTTATTGCTGGACCTGTATTCATTTTTCCAGCATGATGGTAATTTATTGAATTTTCACGTTTCTTTTCCTTGAAACGAACAAGAAGTCTTTTGTACTCCCTCCGTTTCCTAAATACTCCCTCCGTCCAGAAATACTTGTCGGGGGAATGGATGTATCTAGACGTATTTTAGTTCTAGATACATCCATTTTTATGTATTTCTTTGACAAGTATTTCAGGACGGAAGGATTACAAGTCTTTGTAGAGATTCCATTATGGACCACATACGGATGTATATAGATGCATTTTAGAGCGTAGATTCACTCATTTTGCTCCGTATGTGGCCCATAGTGAAATCTGTACAAAGAGTATTTAGGAATGGAGGGAGTAGCATGTTTTGCATGAGATGAGCTATTCCTCGGCACAACACATGTGTGTTCCTTCGGGTTTGTTTGTCCGAGATCTCCTTTTATTTTGTCCACAGTTTGCTGTTGCGTAATTACTGGCGGATTGGAGTTTCACATACCTGTCATAACTCAGTATACATGTATAATCCTACAGTACTATAGTTCAATACAAAAAACTATAGGTTAAATTAATTCGAATATATTTTTTGTCTGCGCGAGTTAAAACCCGTATACATTGGGCTTGTGTCGCCCACATTATTTAGCCTCGCATCAGCCGGTGGCCTGGGCACGCTGGCCTGAAATTTTACCTATCTGCGCTACAGTCCCCCTCCAAAAAAACAAAATTCTGCGCTACAGTCATTTAGCGATGTGTTCTGCTGCGTCCAACCATTTGTTGGCGCGGTTGTTCACGCTTCGTTTTCGGATTGGATGTACAGAAGTGACCATGATCACCTCGCTCCAGTGGCCTACCACGACTGATTCATCCGCCCTTCGCCTAGAAACAAAACGAGCACCAGGAGAATTCAGCGTGATTTATGTTGGTACGCAAAATGGGTTAGGATAAACAAGTATGGTTGATTTGATGATTCTGTACCACCCATATTTTGAATGAGTATCACTCTACGTCTCTACCAGTAACAACATCATTGTCACTTCCAATACCCCGCACTGTACTTCTAAGTATCTGGCATTTGTGCGTAAACCGTAAATCCAAATTGATTCTAGACTCTTCCAATCTACCTCCTCTGTCCCAACATAGCTTAAAAAACATTCTTATATTATGTGACGAAGGACGTACATGCTTGATCGAGGATGTGGCGGCTTTTGTTCGCATCATATTTCATTAGATAGGAAGAGCTATAAAAGATGGGAAGGGAACGAATGGACCATGGTCCACGGGGGCATATGAATCAATTTTTTAAATGGCCGAAAAATCATGAAAAATGCTGGCAACAAGCTTCATAAAGCGTTACACAGTCATGTAAAAAAATTAGGGACGAAATGACTTTCGTGATGTTGTCCAGGACAAAGTCAGAATCAACACTATAGGTACTATTCACTCTATATTGTCCTGGGACAATTTGCTTTTATACTGAGATTTTTATGCAGAGTTTTCGCTCTCAATTTTTTTATGAGTAGGCCAACATGTCAAGTTTCTCCGAAAAAAGTTTCAAAGACCGTTGACATTTTCCTGAATTGCTAAAACAAATCCTAGAAAATAGTTTATGGGGTTCATTTACAACCAGATGTATCCTGGTATTTTCCATAAAAGGTGCCCGTTTTTACCGTAACGGTACTTATCGCCCAGTGGGCCGGGCATCGCTGACTTTAGAGTTGCTTTCAATTTATGGCCCCCCACGGATTAGGAACCTTTTTCTTCTCTGATTGAGAGTGCCGAAATAAGTAATTGAGGAGTGCTCGTTACAAAGACCACTCCCACTTTTTTAGGTTGCGACAAGAGACGTGTTGTATGTGCGCCACTTGTGGTAACCTGGGAGTTTTCTTTTTTTTATAGATCCATTTATTTAAAATGTTCTTAAACCGTGCGTCCAAATCTTGAACCGTTTTCATCGTTGGATTCCTCACGTCGAGATCTTTAAAACTAGATTCCATGTTGATAGGTTTTGACGAACTTTTTTCTCACAAAAAAACCAGATGAAAAAACGAACGAAAAAACCGAACCGGGAGCACGGGTTTTTTCCCTTTCTGAAAGAGGCACGTCCATGCCTCTCGCGAAATTACAACCATACCTCTCGCGGAAGCAAAACCATGTCTCTCACAGAAGGAAAAAAACAGAAAACGTGTTTTTTTCGTTTCCGAGAGGCACGGCCGTGACTCTCGCGAAAGCACAACCATGCCTCTCGCGGAAGGAAAAAGAACAGAAAATATGTTTTTACGTTTATGAGAGGCACAACCATGACTTTCACGAAAGCATAACCCTGTCACTCGTGGAAGCAAAACCGTGGCTCTCCTGGAAGAAGAAAAAAACAAAAAACGCGTTTTTTTCATTTTCGAGAGGCACGGCCGTGACTCTCGCGGAAGAACAACCGTGCCTCTCGCGGAAGGAAAAAACAGAAAACGCGTTTTTTTCCGTTTCCAAGAGGCACGGCCGTGACCCCCGCGAAAGCACAACCGTGCCTCTCGCGAAAGCAAAACCATGACTCTCGTGAAAAAACGCATTTTTTCGTAAAAAAAAAATCATTTTTTTCAATCCAAAAGCTAAGGAAGACCGGTGAAAAACTAAAATGTCAAAGAAATCAGAAAAATCATTTAAAGAACCGAAAACACGTGTGAAAAAATAAAAAAGTAAAATCTAGAGGAAGCGCCCAGAGCGCGACACGTGACGGGCGGCTGAGAGCGCGCCAACTGACACTGATCGTTGTGAGGTTTCTCAAGAAGCGTTCATCATCTAGTTGCTCCCCGAGAGGGCACATACGACCCAAACTCTGTATGGCGCCTTAAGCGCCGGTTACAGTTCCTTCTGTAAACCGGCGCACACGCCTTGTATGTCCTTGGGTTCGGCCCATTTAGCTCCTTTTTTCCCAAGCATGCATACCTAGTTCGATCGGTGCATGCAGTTTTCTCTCTCTCACTTATTTTGCAAAAATTCTACTCTCTCTGTTCCCAAATATTTGTCTTTCTAGCGATTTCAACAAATGACTACATACGGAGCAAAATGAGTGAATCTAGACTCTAAAATATATCTACATACATCCATATATGGTAGTCATTTGAAATGTCTAGAAAGACAAATATTTGAGAACGGAGGGAGTAGGAGTTGCCTGGGTTTTCCCAGGACCAGTTTTGTTAAGTTTTTCCTTTTCATTTTTATTCCAGTTCTTTGGTTTTCTTTTTTCTCTCTTTTGTTTCATTTTCTATGATTTTTTATATTCCTTAACGTTTTTTCCAATCTGTGATTTTTATGAAATTCTTAAAAGAAATAGCCATGAACTGTTTATTCATGATTATTTTTAAAATTCATGAACTTTTATAAAATCTGCGGACATATTTAAAATTAATGTTTTTTTAGACTGTGAACTTTCTTCATTTTCGTGAGCTTTTTTCATTTTGTATGAACCTTTTAAAATTCATCATTTTTTCCCAAATTCGCACAATGTTTTACATTTTCATGAATTTTTTTCGTTTTGTACGAGCGTTTTGATAATTTTGAACCTTTTCAAATTCATGGGTTTTAAAAAAATGTGAATTCTTTTTCAAATTTATGTCTCCTTTTTTCAAGTAATTTATACTGGGTATATAATGTATGTTAATGTTGTACTAAAAGAAGGGTCAAATAGCATTGTTTTTCGGATAGTAGACAACAAAGTGATATCGGTCTAGTGACTATTGCGCCAAGTCTTTTGTCCGTCGACGTTGGCGTGTGGGTTTGAATCCCAAGTCTCCTAGAATAAAGCTCAAAATATTTTTCTTCATGTTTGGTTTTTGAGCAGGTTGCTGAGACGGCCCGTTACGCGTTGTGCGCGAGCGCCGAATAGGAGGTTTTCAATTTTTTTTGAGACAAACTGCAAAGCTTTATTACTCCGTCGCAATGCTTATAGGGACGAAACCAAGTCCATTGGGCTGGCCTAACCAAATATGGCGGCCAACTCCTAGGGATAAAGCGTGCTTTGCGAGCTTGTGAGCCTCGAACTTCGAGCTACGAAATTCATGCGTAATATTACATGTGTGAAAAGTAGACTTGTGTTGTACTATTTCATGCACAATTGCCCCATAACTCCCCTTGCTCTTCTGCTGAATGTCGTAAACGGCAACTTTGCAATCACAGGCAACCTGAATCTTCCGTTTGTAGAGATCATCAGCTAGAGATAGTGCCTCCCTGATGGCCATTGACTTTAGGGTAGCCGGGTCTGACAAATTGGGGAAAACAACAGCCGAAGCTCCCAAGAACATGCCCTGATGATTTCTACAAACCACTCCAACAGACCCATACGCTCCACCTCTCCCAACAACAGCATCATCATTGAGCTTTGCTAACCCCACCGGTGGTGCAATCCAGTGGGTCGGCCGGCTTCGAGTTGCAGTCCTGCTAGCAGTAGCCAGCTTCTGTATGGCCTTGAGTTCGCCTATGTAAGATTGTATGAAACCGTTGATGGCCCACGGAGTCTGGAAAATATCCTCATACATTGCCTTCCCGCGTGCACCCCAAATTGCCCATAAAGTGACCACAAACAATGTGAAATCCTCCTGGTTCAGATGTTCGTGCATAGCAAAGATCCATCTCTTCGCATTATCTTCTACTGAAGCACTTAGTTTGTGAAGGATTGCTTCACTTGTTAAAGCCCAAGTGCTCCTAGAAACCGAGCATTCAAGGAGGGCCTGGCGCCATGTGTCAACCGCTCTACATAGGCAGCAAGCGCTGGACGTCGACATGTTTCGGTGATGTAGAAGTGCAGCTGTTGGTGTAGAGTGTCTAGCTAGCCTCCACAGAAAAAAAATTCACTTTAGATGGGACCTTGATCCGCCACAACTCAGTCCAGCCTTGGGTGTCGCCACGGGAGTCCGAAGATCCCCCCTCTTCGTATAGCCACGCCTCCCTACTCAACTCTGTACATTGGATCAACTTATACGCTGAACGTACTGAAAAAATGCCCCTCCTTTCATCTGACCATGCCCGAAAATCTTCCACTTGACGGGTGCAGAGGGGAATATGTAAGATTGCGGCTGCATCGATCGGTTTGAAGACAGATCTTACCAGGTTCACCTTCCATGTTAACGAGGTGTGATCAATCAACTCTGAAACCCTGCTCGGTGGGTCAGGAACTAGGAATGTGATTGGCCTCTTTAAATTTGCTCTTGGCAGCCAGCTATCTTCTCATATTTTCGTTGTTTCACCATTACCAATCCTCCGAATGAGCCCCTGTACCATGATGTCTCGCCCATCTAAAATAGCTCTCCAAATCTGGGAAGGGTGTGTCCCTAGCGATGCTCCAAAAATATCAGTATCCGGATAATAAACTGCCTTCAATATCTGTGTGCTCAGTGAAGAGGGGTTTTGCAGCATACGGTGTATGGTTTAGATCCAGGGCCAGCCAAAAGAGTGGACTAGGCCATCCCGACAGTTCACATAATTTGTTGACTGGATCTCCTCAACCATAAACTTCACAAAATCATTTTTCTTTCGGGGGAAATTAGTTTTACAATGGCCATAGACAAATTTAGGATATTTATCAGTTGTGACACACTACTAAATTTTGTCACTAGGTTAAACTACCTCAAAATGTCATCCTTTTATTAAGCATGTGCTAAAAAATACACTCGCCACCACTACCGTCCGCTCAAAGGCCATTGACCTGGATGAAGTGACCAAAATACTTCTAGACACCACAAGCCAGTCTTCCCTATGCAACTTACCATAACTTGTGGGTTCTAGTTTTTGGCACACAAAGAATGGAATCATAAGCAAAAATAGCTTCACGTGAGGGTGATTGAATCCTCACGTGTTATTGTTTTTTTCTTCTAATTTAATTATCTATGTGCTGACAACTAGGACCCACACGTTATAAGGGAGCGCTCGCAAATGGGATCCAGAGGTATTTTGGTCACTTCACACTAGTTATTGGCACTTGACCAAATGGTAATGCTGACATTTTTAGCACACGCTTAACATAACTGAAGGATGGTATCTTTTAGAAGTTGAAATTTATAATGGCAAAATTAAGTTATGTGAGACAACTAGTGACAACTCATAAAATCCCATAAATTCAAGGACTTCCTAAGTCACCACTAAAAATTGTCCGCCCTTAAACATGGGATTCATGCAAGTACAAGGAAGATAGAAGATCTTGATTGGATGTCAATCAATGTTGAACAATCAAAACTATTTTGAAGTGCCAATTCTTTTCAGGATTTTAGTAGCTTATTTCCAAATGGAGCTAGAAGCCCGAAGAACTCATTTTGAGGGGGTGGAGCTTAACTTATTTCCACACTCATCACCTTCGCATTGGAAAAATCTGGGGAGGGGGGGAGCAGCTTCCCGCAACTTCTCACAATTATCACTTGCCCTCCCAGTTGCACATGAGTTACGAACAGAATGCCATCGCGCCCATCCCACGCACCTACTTGAATGTCCTAGCACCAAAAGAAAAGACAACCAATCACCCCGCGTGCCTATGGACATGCCCTTCAAGTATAACTCAAGGCATCATTAGTCCATAGTGATTGTCATTAATTACCAAAACCAAACATCGAGACACCATGCTCTTTCAAGAGAGATAAAAGACACATGTTGAATATTGGACTATTCAGAGACAATGAAAACGTGAGGTTTGAGAAAATATTTAGGATCTTCTAAAATGTAAGAGAACGATTCCTATAGGAATTTCCAATGCCAATATTACAACCCAAAAGGCACCATAGGAAAATTTTCCTATAGGGTTCCATTCCTATGAAAATCATGTGTTCCTGACGTGGTCTAAATTTGGAACCTATTACTCACATATATCTGTAGTAGTGTATGTACTCTCATCTGTGCAAAAATCGTATAATGTTAGGCCCATTCAAAACAAGAGAATTTTATAGGCATTTATACAAGAATTTTTCTATGGTGATTGTGGGATCGTAGGGTTGACTTTAAAATTTTCTATAGCATTTCCTGTTTTTCTCCATATTCTTAAGAATTCCAAGCATTTGATCTAACCTTATGTTTACACTTTTTTAAGAAGTCTAGCACATGTCGATAGTTCATTTCTGAGCCTGGGCTCATCTGCTGTTGGTGAACAGTAAAAAACAGCAAATAATTTCAAAAAACTTTCCCCCTTTTGCATGCAAGATGCTTGACTGCGCCAAGTGCATGCAAAATTTTATGGGAAATGACATTTGAGGAGCTTGTGGCAAAAAAGAGAAAATGAGCTCTGAACAGTGAGTTTTTTTTTTACTTTGTCAGTTGCCTGATTTTTTTCTAAGAGATACTCAAATGTCCAAACACCACTGAATTTGGCAGGGGCGTCACACATTCGAGCATGTAGGATGCAATTTTTTTTACTTTTTAAAAATACTTTTGCTATTTTTTATTTTACTTTTCATCTGGACCCAGGATCCAAACCGCCGCGTTCAACACATGTGTTTTTATCTATCCTCTTATCTCCTTATTGAACAAACAATTTCCTAGAAAATACTTCCTTTGTCAGGGTTTATTGCCCCCCCCCACCCCACATATTTTTGGTCAAACTTTGACGATAAATTCAATTCATAAAGTATAATTATATGTCATAAGAAGCATATACCAAGAGAAACCTCTTTCAAATACAGATCTATTAGTATATCTTTCGTAACATGACATATTTTGTTAGTCATACAGATGGTCAAAGTTTGGCCCGGAATATGATGAGGTGGCTCGATAAACATAGACAGATGAAGTATAACCACCCAAATAAATATATTGTATAACTCAACATGAAAGCCAAAATTTCCATTTTCTATTTCTATATTATTTTTCTATCCTTCATTTCAAATGGACCCTTAATAATAGTATTAAAGCTGCTTCGCTCCAACAATCGGAGGCGGCCGACATGTTTCCGTTATTGGGCGGCCCCTTAGAGGATCTTCAACAGGTTGTACATAAGTTGGTGATGTAAAAACCATTATAGGGTAGGAGAGAGAAGATTTTACATCAACGCAACAGCTGTTGCTTTAATAGTTGATGTAAAAAAATTCCCATTCTTCTCTACGGTAGTCCTATATCAACTTGTTGTGGCCATCTAGCCTCCTCGTGCGAATGTACTCACGGCCGACAACTAAACCATCATGTTTCAATCGCTTCTTCTTCTATGTGTGCACAACAAAGATAATGGCCATGTCCTCCTTCTCCTCCAAATCATATTCCTCTTTAGAAGAGGGGTCAACCAACAATGACGATGATGAGTGTAAACTTATCAAGAAAACCCCACGCATTCCGTCACAATCCAGCACTATATCTCAACGAAAACAAAGTTCTAACTATTTTTTTACCTTGGATGAGTTTTGCCGAACACCTAGTGGGCGTGAAGATGAAATCTTGCCGTCATAGCACACCGAGGCCCGCTAAAAATTCAGCATTGTTGTCGCTTGAAGCCGTGGTTCATGGGAAGAGCTACCGACAACCGAGAGCTTGCAAGAGTGGTGGCTCGTCATTTGGCCACGGTGGTCATAGTGGGGCGGCAACTATTCAACCTCGACGGTGACCCGGGGTTCAACGATAGCCATGTCAGGCGGCGGAGGGGCGAGAAACCACCGGAATCAACGAAAATTGACTGATGGTGAATGGACTCGGCAATGAAGGTCATTGCGGACTTACGGAGCGACATGACTAGGCGGCGAGGTGGCTGTTAGGTACTCCCTCCCTAAAGAAATACTAGACCATAATGTTGGGGAACATAGTAATTTCAAAAATTTCCTACGCACACGCAAGATCATGGTGATGCATAGCAACGAGAGGGGAGCGTGTGTCCACGTACCCTCGTAGACCGAAAGCGGAAGCGTTAGCACAACGCGGTTGATGTAGTCGTACGTCTTCACGATCCGACCGATCAAGTACCGAACGCACGGCACCTCCGAGTTCTGCACACGTTCAACTTGATAACGTCCCTCGAACTCTGATCCAGCCGAGTGTTGAGGGACAGTTTCGTCAGCATGACGGCGTGGTGACGATGATGATGTTCTACCGACGCAGGGCTTCGCCTAAGCACTGCTACGATATGATCGAGGTGGATTATGATGGAGGGGGGCACCGCACACGGCTAAGAGATCAATTGTTGTGTCTTTGGGGTGCCCCTGCCCCCGATATAAAGGAGTGGAGGAGGGGGAGGGCCGGCCCTCTCTATGGCGCGCCCTAGGGGAGTCCTACTCCCACCGGGAGTAGGATTCCCCCTTTCCTACTAGAACTAAGAGCCCTTTCAAGTAGTAGGAGTAGGAGGGAAGGAAAGGGAACGAAAAAGGAGAAGGAAGGAAGGGGGCGCCCCCCTCCCTAGTCCAATTCGGACCAGCCCATGGGGAGGGGTGCGGCCACCTTTTGAGGCCTTTCTCTCCTTTCCCGTATGGCCCATTAAGGCCCAATACGAATTCTTGTAACTCCCCGGTACTCTCGAAAATACCCGAATCACTCAGAACCTTTCCGATGTCCGAATATAGTCGTCCAATATATCGATCTTTACGTCTCGACCATTTCGAGACTCCTCGTCATGTCCCCGATCTTATCCGGGACTTTAAACTCCTTCGGTACATCAAAACACATAAACTCATAATATAACTGTCATCGAACTTTAAGCGTGCGGACCCTGCGGGTTCGAGAACTATGTAGACATGACCGAGACACGTCTCCGGTCAATAACCAATAGCGAAACCTGGATGCTCATATTGGCTCCTACATATTCTACGAAGACTTTTATCGGTCAAACCGCATAACAACATACGTTGTTCCCTTTGTCATCGGTATGTTACTTGCCCGAGATTCGATCGTCGGTATCTCAATACCTAGTTCAATCTCGTTACCGGCAAGTCTCTTTACTCGTTCCGTAATACATCATTCCGCAACTAACTCATTTAGTTGCAATGCTTGCAAGGCTTAAGTGATGTGTATTATCGAGAGGGCCCAGAGATACCTCTCCGACAATCGGAGTGACAAATCCTAATCTCGAAATACGCCAACCCAACAAGTACCTTTGGAGACACCTGTAGAGCACCTTTATAATCACCCAGTTACGTTGTGACGTTTGGTAGCACACAAAGTGTTTCTCTGGTAAACGGGAGTTGCATAATCTCATAGTCATAGGAACATGTATAAGTTATGAAGAAAGCAATAGCAACAAACTAAACGATCAAGTGCTAAGCTAACGGAATGGGTCAAGTCAATCACATCATTCTCTAATGATGTGACCCCGTTAATCAAGTGACAACTCATGTATATGGCTAGGAAACTTAATCATCTTTTGATTCAATGAGCTAGTCAAGTAGAGGCATACTAGTGACATACTGTTTGTCTATGTATTCACACATGTATTATGTTTCCGGTTAATACAATTCTAGCATGAATAATAAACATTTATCATGATATAAGGAAATAAATAATAACTTTATTATTGCCTCTAGGGCATATTTCCTTCAATCTCCCACTTGCACTAGAGTCAATAATCTAGTTCACATCGCCATGTGATTTAACATCAATAGTTCACATTACCATGTGATTAACACCCATAGTTCACATCATCATGTGACCAACACCCAAAGGGTTTACTAGAGTCAATAATCTAGTTCACATCGCTATGTGATTAATACCCAAAGAGTACTAAGGTTTGATCATGCTTTGCTTGTGAGGGAAGTTTAGTCAATGGGTCTGCCACATTCAAATCCGTATGTATTTTGCAAATTTCTATGTCAACAATGCTCTGCACAGAGCTACTCTAGCTAATTGCTCCCACTTTCAATATGTATCCAGATTGAGACTTTGAGTCAACTAGATCAGTGTCAAAACTTGCATCGATGTAACCCTTTACGACGAACCTTTTGTCACCTCCATAATCAAGAAACATATCCTTATTTCACTAAGGATAATTTTGACCAATGTCCAGTGATCTACTCCTAGATCACTATTGTACTCCCTTGCCAAACTCATGGCAGGGTATACAATAGGTCTGGTACACAGCATGGCATACTTTATAGAACCTATGGCTGAGGCATAGGGAATGACCTTCATTCTCTCTCTATCTTCTGCCGTGATCGGGTTTTGAGTCTTACTCAATTTCACACATTGTAACACAGGCAAGAACTCCTTTTTGACTGTTCAATTTTTAACTACTTCAAAATCTTGTCAAGGTATGTTCAATATGTAAGCAGCTTCACCGAGGTCTTTCTTTGAAAAAAAACTCCTTTCAAACATTCCTTTATGCTTTGCAGAATAATTCTACATTATCTCCGATCAATAATATGTCATACATATACTTATCAGAAATGTTGTAGTGCTCCCACTCACTTTCTTGTAAATACATGCTTCACCGCAAGTCTGTATAAAACTATATACTTTGATCAACTTATCAAAGCGTATATTCCAACTCCGAGATGCTTGCACCAGTCCATAGATGGATCGCTGGAGCTTGCATATTTTGTTAGCACTTTTAGGATTGACAAAACCTTCTGGTTGCATCATATACAACTCTTCTTTAATAAATCCATTAAGGAATGCACTTTTGGTTATCCATTTGCAAGATTTCATAAAATGCGGTAATTGCTAACATGATTCGGACAGACTTTAGCATAGATACGAGCGAGAAACTCTCATCATAGTCAACACCTTGAACTTGTCGAAAACCTTTTTATGACATTTCTAGCTTTGTAGATAGTAACACTGCTATCAACGTCCGTGTTCCTCTTAAAGATCCATTTAATCTCAATGGCTCGCCGATCATTGGGCAAGTCAATCAAAGTCCATACTTTATTCTCATACATGGATCTCATCTCAGATTTCATGGCCTCAAGCCATTTTGCGGAATCTGGGCTCATCATCGCTTCCTCATAGTTCGCAGGTTTGTCATGGTCAAGTAACATGACCTCCAGAATAGGATTACCGTACCACTCTGGTGTGGATCTCACTCTAGTTTACCTACGAGGTTTGGTAGTAACTTGATCTGAAGTTACATGATCATCATCATTAGCTTCCTCACTAATTGGTGTAGTAGTCACAGGAACAGATTTCTGTGATGAACTACTTTCCAATACGGGAGCAGGTACAGTTACCTCATCAAGTTCTACTTTCCTCCCACTCACTTCTTTCGAGAGAAACCCCTTCTCTAGAAAGGATCCATTCTCAGCAATGAATATCTTGCCTTCAGATCTGTGATAGAAGGTGTACCCAACATTTTCTTTTGGGTATCCTATGAAGATTTACTTCTTCGATTTGGGTTCGAGCTTATCATATTGAAACTTTTTCACATAAGCATCGCAGTCCCAAACTTTAAGAAATGATAGCTTAGGTTTCTCGCCAAACCACAGTTCATACGGTGTCGTCTCAACGGATTTAGATGGTGCCCTATTTAATGTGAATATAGCTGTCTCTAATGCATAACCCCAAAACGATAGTGGTAATCGGTAAGAGACATCATAGATCGCACCATATCTAATAAAGCATGGTTACGATGTTCGGACACACCATTACACTGTGGTGTTCCAGGTGGCGTGGGTAGTGAAACTATTTCACATTGTTTTAACTGAAGGTCAAACTCGTAACTCAAATATTTTACTTCTGCGATCATATCGTAGAAACTTTTATTTTTGTTACGATGATTCTCCACTTCACTCTGAAATTCTTTGAACTTTTCAAATGTTTAAGACTTGTGTTTCATCAAGTACATATACTCATATATGCTCAAATCATCTGTGAAGATCAGAAAATAATGATACCTGCCGCGAGCCTCAATATTCATCGGACCACATACATCAGTATGTATGATTTCCAACAAATCTTTTGCTCGCTCCATTGTTCCGGAGAACGGAGTCTTAGTCATCTTGCCCATGAGGCATGGTTCGCAAGCATCAACTGATTCATATCAAGTGATTCCAGAAGCCCATCAGCATGGATTTTCTTCATGCGCTTTACACCAATATGACCTAAACGGCATTGCCACAAATAAGTTGCACTATCATTATTAACTTTGCATCTTTTTGCTTCAATATTGTCAAATTGTGTATCTCCACAATCGAGATCCAACAAACCATTTTCATTGGGTGTATGACCATAGAAGGTTTTATTCATGTAAACAGAACAACAATTATTCTCTAACTTACATGAATAACCGTATTGCAATAAACATGATCCAATCATATTCATGCTCAACGCAAACACTAAATAACATTTATTTTAGGTTTAACACTAATCCCGAAGTATAGAGAGTGTGCGATGATGATCATATCAATCTTGGAACCATTTCCAATACACATCGTCACTTCACCCTTAACTAGTCTCCGTTCATTCTGCAACTCCCGTTTCGAGTTACTATTCTTAGCAACCGAACTAGTATCAAATACTAAGGGGTTGCTATAAACACTAGTAAAGTACACATCGATAACATGTATATCAAATACACCTGTGTTCACTTTGCCATCCTTCTTATCCGCCAATTACTTGGGGTAGTTCCGCTTCCAGTGACCAGTCCCTTTGCAGTAGAAGCACTCAGTTTCAGGCTTAGGTCCAGACTTGGGTTTTTCACTTGAGCAGCAACTTGCTTGTCGTTCTTCTTGAATTTCCCCTTTCTTCCCTTTGTCCCTTTACTTGAAACTAGTGGTTTTTGTTTACCATCAACACTTGATGCTTTTCTTGATTTCTACCTTCGCCGATTTCAGCATCACGAAGAGCTTGGGAATCGTTTCCATTATCCCTTACATATTATAGTTCATCACGAAGTTCTACTAACTTGGTGATGGTGACTAGAGAATTCTATCAATCACTATTTTATCTGGAAGATTAACTCCCACTTGATTCAAGCGATTGTAGTATCCAGACAATCTGAGCACATGCTCACTGCTTGAGCTATTCTCCTCCATCTTTTAGCTATAGAACTTGTTGGAGACTTTATATCTCTCAACTCGGGTATTTGATTGAAATATTATCTTCAACTCATGGAACATCTCATATGTTCCATGACGTTCAAATCGTCTTTGAAGTCCCGATTCTAAGTCGTTAAGCATGGTGCACTAAACTATCAAGTAGTCATCATATTGAGCTAGCCAAACGTTCAGAACGTCTACATCTGCTCCTGCAATAGGTCTGTAACCTAGCGGTGCATCAAGGACATAATCCTTCTGTGCAGCAATGAGGATAATCCTCAGATCACGGATCCAATCCGCATCATTGCTACTAACATTTTTCAACTTAGTTTTCTCTAGGAACATATAAAAATTAAACGGGGAGCAACATCGCGAGCTATTGATCTACAACATAGATATGCTAATACTACTAGGACTAAGGTCATGATAAATTAAAGTTCAATTAATCATATTACTTAAGAACTCCCACTTAGATAGACATTCCTCTAATCATCTAAGTGATCACGTGATCCAAATCAACTAAACCATAACCGATCATCACGTGAAATGGAGTAGCTTTCAATGGTGAACATCATTATGTTGATCATATCTACTATATGATTCACGCTCGACCTTTTGGTCTCAGTGTTCCGAGGCCATATATGCATATGCTAGGCTCGTCAAGTTTAACATGAGTATTCTGCGTGTGCAAAACTGGCTTGCACCCGTTGTAGATGGACGTAGAGCTTATCACACCCGATCATCACATGGTGTCTGGGTACGACGAACTTTGGCAACGGTACATACTTAGGGAGAACACTTTTTATCTTGAAATTTATTGAGAGATCATCTTATAAAGCTACCGTCGAACTAAGCAAAATAAGATGCATAAAAGATAAACATCACATGCAATCAAAATATGTGACATGATATGGCCATCATCATCTTGTGCCTTTGATCTCCATCTCCAAAGCATCGTCATGATTTCCATCGTCACCGGCATGACACCATGATCTCCATCATCTTGATCTATATCAATGTGTCGTCACATGGTTGTCTCGCCAACTATTGCTCTTGCAACTATTGTTATCGCATAGCGATAAAGTAAAGCAATTATTTGGCTCTTGCATCTTATGCAATAAAGAAACAACCATAAGGTTTCTGCCAGTTGCCGATAACTTCAACAAAACATGATCATCTTATACAACAACTTATATCTCATCACGTCTTGACCATATCACATCACAACATGCCCTGCAAAAACAAGTTAGACGTCCTCTACTTTGTTGTTGCAAGTTTTGCGTGGCTGCTACGGGCTGAGCAAGAACCGTTCTTACCTACGCATCAAAACCACAACGATAGTTTGTCAAGTTAATGCTATTTTAACCATCTCAAGGACCGGGCATAGCCACACTCGATTCAACTAAAGTTGGAGATGATGACACCCGCTAGTCACCTGTGTGCATAGCACAGCGGTAAAACCAGTCTCGCGTAAGCTTACGCGTAATGTCGGTCCGGGCCGCTTCATCCAACAATACCGCCGAAGCAAAGTGTGACATGCTGGTAAGCAGTATGACTTATATCTCCCACAACTCACTTGTGTTCTACTCGTGCATATTACATCAACGCATAAAACCTGGCTCGGATGCCACTGTTTGGAAACGTAGTAATTTCAAAAATTTCCTACGCACACGCAAGATCATGGTGATGCATAGCAATGAGAGGGGAGAGTGTGTCCACGTACCCTCGTAGACCGAAAGCGGAAGCATTAGCACAACGCGGTTGATGTAGTCGTACGTCTTCACGATCCGATCGATCAAGTACCGAACGCACGACACCTCCGAGTTCTGCACACGTTCAACTCGATGACGTCTCTCGAACTCTGATCCAGTCGAGTGTTGAGGGAGAGTTTCGTCAGCACGACGGTGTGGTGACGATGATGATGTTCTACCGACGCAGGGCTTCGCCTAAGCACTGCTACGATATGATCGAGGTGGATTATGGTGGAGGGGGGCACCGCACACGGCTAAGAGATCAATTGTTGTGTCTTTGGGGTGCCCCTGCCCCCGTATATAAAGGAGTGGAGGAGGGGGAGGGCCGTCCCTCTCTATGGCGCGCCCTAAGGGCGTCCTACTCCCACCGGGAGTAGGATTCCCCCTTTCCTAGTAGAACTAGGAACCCTTCCAAGTAGTAGGAGTAGGAGGGAATGAAAGGGAAGGGAAAAGGAGAAGGAAGGAAGGGGGCGCCCCCCTTCCTAGTCCAATTCGGACAAGCCCATTGGGAGGGGTGCCGCCACCCTTTGAGGCCTTTCTCTCCTTTCCCGTATGGCCCATTAAGGCCCAATACGAATTCCCGTAACTCCCCAGTACTCCCGAAAATACCGGAATCACTCGGAACCTTTCCAATGTCTGAATATAGTCGTCCAATATATCGATCTTTATGTCTCGACCATTTCGAGACTCCTTGTCATGTCCCCGATCTCATCCAGGACTCCAAACTCCTTCGGTACATCAAAACACATAAACTCATAATATAACCGTCATCGAACTTTAAGCGTGCGGACCCTACGGGTTCGAGAACTATGTAGACATGACCGAGACACGTCTCCGGTCAATAACCAATAGCGGAACCTGGATGCTCATATTGGCTCCTACATATTCTACGAAGACCTTTATCGGTCAAACCGCATAACAACATACGTTGTTCCCTTTGTCATCGGTATGTTACTTGCCCGAGATTCGATCGTCGGTATCTCAATACCTAGTTCAATCTCGTTACCGGCAAGTCTCTTTACTCGTTCCGTAATACATCATTCCGCAACTAACTCATTTAGTTGCAATGCTTGCAAGGCTTAAGTGATGTGTATTATCGAGAGGGCCCAGAGATACCTCTCCGACAATCGAAGTGACAAATCCTAATCTCGAAATACGCCAACCCAACAAGTACCTTTGGAGACACCTGTAGAGCACCTTTATAATCACCCAGTTACGTTGTGACGTTTGGTAGCACACAAAGTGTTTCTCTGGTAAACGGGAGTTGCATAATCTCATAGTCATAGGAACATGTATAAGTTATGAAGAAAGCAATAGCAACAAACTAAACGATCAAGTGCTAAGCTAACGGAATGGGTCAAGTCAATCACATCATTCTCTAATGATGTGACCCCATTAATCAAGTGACAACTCATGTCTATGGCTAGGAAACTTAACCATCTTTTGATTCAATGAGCTAGTCAAGTAGAGGCATACTAGTGACATACTGTTTGTCTATGTATTCACACATGTATTATGTTTCCGGTTAATACAATTCTAGCATGAATAATAGACATTTATCATAATATAAGAAAATAAATAATAACTTTATTATTGCCTCTAGGGCATATTTCCTTCATATAATGGCGCGCGTTGCCGCGCCCGTCCATTTTTACAATATATTGATAGAAATTTCCGTCAGGAAGGTAAACATGGATGTTAATTTGCATAAATTAACCCATACATTGGAGATTGAACTTTTATTCCCATTGAGGCGCGTTGACGCAAAAAGAATCATGAAACCGCAAAATTGTAAGTTAGATTTCTGTATACAATAGATTGGTTCTCACAAATACGATGTTGATCATTGCACTTTGTAAAGGTGCCAGTGACAAATAAGTTCTTAGAAAAAAGTACCAATGAAAAAAAGTCGGTTTCCCTTGTATGTGCGTGTCTCTAGCTATCTATTTCTTTTTGCTGCAAGTGAGTTCACATAAGTTGTGAAAATATCTGGTGCATCGGAGCTTGTGATACAACCAGTGCACCGAACCCACATTGTTGTTTTATAATGTTAAAAAAATTGAATTTTTTTAGCACACTCACACAACATCAATGTAGGTTGTCACAAAATTTTAAGTTAAAATTTGAAACATAACTGGAAAAACAAAAATGACAAATTCAACACTAAACAGTACATAACATGATTTGGGCTTTAGATTTGGCCCATTATCACACTAATGTGAAATTTGTCATTTTTGTATCTCAAAAATATTTCAAATTTTTACACGAAATTTTCTGACATCATACATTGGTGTTGTGTTAACATGCTAGAATGTTTTTAGATTTTTGAAAAATATTCTATGGCATCCGGTGCACCGGTAGCACCACAAGTGCGGGTGCACCGGATACATTCCCCACATAAGTTTCATTACTCATTATGTCCTCAACAGTCCTATGTCGGTTGGATATAGTTATATAATCTTTGCATGATGACAGAGTAGTGAAGAAAGAGTGAATTTGTTGTGTGGTAGAAAAGAAAGAAATAAACAAGTCATCATCACCCTAAATATGCAAAGAAGATATCAAATGAGGTAGGCACTGAACTGCACATATTACAATTGTTTCCAATATCATGGAAATGTAAATACGAAACCGAGACTAAAAGTTTCATCATCAGAAAAATGTAATTTTGCCCCTTGGCATCTTTCCTATCTAAAAAGAAAACTACTAATATATTCACATACCAATTTGATTGACACATTGAATGTGTTGGTGCTCTCCTTGGAGCTACTTGCATATCCTATGATCGGCAACTGATAGAAGACATGGTACCATCAGACAGCTGAATGTCACTGAACATTGCCTCATGGTTCCTGCCAATATTGTTACTAGAAAGTGTCTCATTAACCTTCGACATATTTAGGCTTCAAACTGGATGTACATGTGAAACATTAGCAGTGCATCGTTTCACAGGGATATGCTCAGCTGCAAGGACATGTGAACTACTATGATGATGTCATGGGAGAGGAGAGAGGAGCCACGGGATGTTTGAGAGAGGATGTCACTATCATCTGGGCACCGATCATGCATAAGGTTTCGAGAGAGAAGGAAAGTATAGCCAATCGATGGGGGACGAGCCCTGGATTGCGCGGACTCACGTGGCCTGGCAGGCCCTGTGTGAGTTTTTTGGCCCGATCAATGAGAGGGCTTGCTGGTCCATCTCCAAAGCAGCGGCCCTGTGACGTTTTCGACGCGTAAGCAGACATTCGATCGAGTACATCCGTTCACGTGATCCGACGGTACAGGATGCCAAATCGCTATGAAGGGCCCTAGCTAGCTGAATTATACTGTTTAGTAATAAAGGCGTTTAGATCACTATTTTTAGTAATTTAAACGCTTTTATATTTTTTTACAGAGGGAGTACAAAATTCCTTAGCACTAGGCACTAGGCACAGCCGGCATGTCTAGTATCATCACACCAAACACTACCAGCGGGCATAATGGAAACGGAATCGTCATATCACACGGCCTGATCCATCAGATCAGCGACCAAATTGCGAGAGAAAGGCATGCAGCGCCCACGCCGGCCGGCGCCCAACCCCCATGGAGGGGCACACCAGCCAGTAGTTATCCAGACATGTCACATTGTCACATATACGCCCATATGAGAATCAAAAAGGCTATCAGAAAAGATAGAGACGGGGAGAAAGTGCTTAGCCAACCATCCATGCATGCAATACATGCAGAGCCAAGCTACTGCACCTAACGTCCGGGCACTGTGGTAGCGGTGGTAGGTGTCGTGGCCGCGCCGGTATGTCACGCGCGCTCACTGTTCGTGTAACGTGGTAACCCGTCACATGCACGCGCATGCATGTATAGTGTAGCAGGTGACATGCATCTTTGCATGTCACCGTGTGACTTGCGGCCTAAATTCATATTTAAACATTGTAAAAAAATCTGAATAAAATCATGCATGTTCATAGCACATATTAAAATAATCCCTAAAAAATTCAGGTCAAAATTTGAAACATACATCAAGAAGCAAAAAAAGAGAAATCTGAATTTTTTAGAGATTATCTTAATATGTGCTATGAACATGCATGATTTTTTTCAATTTTTTTACAATGTTTAAATATAAATTTAGGCCGCAAGTCACACGATGACATGCAAAGATGCATGTCACCTGATCCCTATCCAGTGTAGCCACTAGTGCGCGGTATGTGAGCCCACGACGACGCTCGCGTTGCTGCCATCGCTCTCTCTCCCTCCCTCGCTCGCTGTTGCAACAGAGCTTCGCTTCGCCGTGCGGTGGACGAGGTCAAGGGACCGGCGGTCCGGCGGATACATCCATGCGAATGCAGATGGACGAACGGGCGGATGCTGTGGTGCATTAACTGAGCTGACTCCAGTTCTCGGACGTCGCGTCGCGGCACATGCATGCAGCGCATGCAGTCCGGCTCCGCTCGTCCGTCCGTCCAGATGCGTGCATGCATGGCGTTGAGGCACTGACAGAAGCCAATGCTTCAATGCGCCTCTCGCTCTCGCACTCGCGGTCGCCGTTCGGTGGATCCGGCTTGCCTGCTTCCTCTCTTCCCCGTTCGGTCCGCCCGACAGCACGTAATGTGCATGCACGCATGGCCGGTCGGTCGCCGATCGGAATGCGTTCTACGTCACGTACAGTGCGTGCATAGTGCGTGTACATAAATGTGTTCCGTGCCGCTCTTGCATGCATGCATGGGCGCCGTGCCGCGGCGCGTCGCGTCCATGCATGCGATGCACCGAGCCGGAACCCGTCGTATTCGCAGCAGCAGGGCTCGGCTCGGGGTGACGAGGGCCGGCGTCAAATCATCGGCCTACCCAGCCAGCCACCGCGCGGATGACAAGGAGATGATGAGGCAGGCGTGAGGGAGTAGGCAAGCAGATCTTGTGCTTGTACTTCACGCTACCTACGTACTCCGTCGCCGCGCTACACGTCAATCAGGTGCTGCCGCCGCAGTGGCTCCTGGGGTCCTGGGTGGCTCCTGGGGTCCCGTCCATCCATCTACGCATACGTACGTATGCACCGTCTGGTCTGGGAGAGGGCGCGGGCTTCAGGGACGCTCGCTTTGTGCTTTGAATGCCGCTGCTCCACTAGCGGTAGCCCCTGACATGCAGTGCGGCCAGGGTGTACGTACGTTGCGTGCGTACAATGGACGGGACGGCGATGACCAATCTCTTTAGGCCAACTCCACCGCGTGACCCATTTCTACCTCAAATGGTCCGTTTGTATCTTTGAGGTAAAATGGACAAATCAAACAACCCAACGCATGGGAGCATACGAACGTTTTGTCCGGCCCGTGCCTGCTTTTGCCCCATTTCCAGACCAAAATTACTCTCGGTTAGGGGCCAAAGCGGACAGAAAGGGGACGTCTTTGCGTCCTCGTCGTCCGCCTGTGTCCGCCTCGACCCCACATGTCACTCTCTCCTTTTCTGTACCTGGCCCATCATGTGCACCCACGACCACGACGTATGGGGTGAAAATGGGGTAGTACCACTGCGTGCAGCGAGTTTGTGCGGCCTCTGTCCGCCGTTTGTTCTCCTTATTTCTATCTCATACGGACAAAATCTGAACAAAATAGGTATAGATTTAGGGTCGTGCGGTGGAGTTGGCCTTAAAGAGAGAAGGAACCAAGCAGATACGTACAATGGTCATGCATCCATCACTCGCCGGAAAAAGAGGTAAAGGCAACGGTGCAGCCGCTCGCTCTGCACTGGCCTCAGTGTCGTAGCTGGCTTGGAGTATGATTCTGTCTATGGCGTCTCGCTGCCGCTAGGGCGGTACCGCTACTACTAGTAGGGGCAGCAAGAGTGGTTCTCTACGTAGTACGGGTACAAGTTTCCTGCAGGCTCTACGATCGAGGCAAGCATTTCATGCCCGTCAAGAGGAAGCCTCCAGTTTACGCATCATCATATACGTTTGCTTTCGCGGACACGTCTGGCGTACATGACCTGCTAACAGCAACCAGTGTCAGTGTGCGCGTCAGTGCACCTGGCCAGTGTTCGCGTTCCCTCATGCTTTTTTGGTTTCCTTTTCCTTTTCCGGCGTTGCTTCTTCACATGCAACTGTAAAATGCCTTTGCGTCAGTCAATTCTTGTGGTAGTGAGGGGCAGTGCTAGAGGCCGAGTCTGGGCCGACCCAGGCGAGTCCTCTCCAGCACCACGCCGGAGACAAGACCACACGGCTAGCCGCGACGTCTCAACTTCTTGATTTTTTTCAAAGAGTAGAATGTAGTGCTCCCTTCTTTTTTTAGTCTGCATAAAAAAATTGTCTGGACAATTATATAAAAAATAAATATTAACATTCACAATATGAATTCAATATCATTAGATGCATCATGAGTTGTAGTTTTTAGAATAACCATGAAACCAATTTTCATGCCAACTTTAGCATTGTAGATATTAACATTTTGTAATATAAATTTAGTCAAATTATACATAGTTTGACTTCAAAGAAATGTTATAGCGGAGTGAAAAGAAGCCGGGGGAGTACTTTGCATAGTTGCTCTAAAAGCTTCCCGCAAATTTACATGCAAGACGCAAAGGAAAAAACTTCCCCTAAGTTCCATATAAATTCTACAGAATTATAGTGTGAAAATGCTATCCCAAAATCTTAGTGTTGACATTCTTTGATCCAAAGGGCATTGAATTCTCAAAAAGTTCAAGGCTATTCACTTAGGGCATCTCCAATTCCGATCCTCAAACCGCCCGTATATATCCGGATCACGCGGTTCGGGCCGCGAAAGCCATCCAACACGGGTTTGTATCAGTCTGCTCGGCGATTCAGACGTACTTTCTTATGTAAAGTGGAGACAAACTGGGGAAGGAGGGTTGTGGGAGTCCGGATGATAGCCACGCTGGACTCCGATACCCCAGGCCCACTAAATCCACCCTCCCGTCACATTGTCTTCCACTTCACCATTTCTTCCCCTTGCTTTGCATCTGCAACATCCACCTCCATCGTCGTTATTGTACCTCTCCGGTCGCCACACATGAATTGCTGGAAGTTCGCAACCAGCACCGACGTGCCCGCTCGCCTTTTACGATGACATTGCCCACCCTGGAGCCGTTTGTACCCGGTTATACTCCGCCACCCTGTTGTCGACGACCTCCGTGGCGGCCACCACGACCGGCAAGTGTTCGATCAAATGACATTGAGCTTATTTTTTGACCATATGTCATTTTTTGAGAGTAAGAAGGATGGCGAGGTACTCGACCATGGAGGAAGAGTTGTTTTGTGACGTGGTTGACCGTACCCACATCATCCATGATCGCAATGTGAGATCGTTATTGTATCGACGGTACAATGTCTAGACCATCGTCATCAAGTTTTGTCACGTAGTTACTCAGCTAGGCAAGATGGCCATTGTACGCGGCAGAGAAGTAGATCGTCAGTTTTGCTTCTTCTTCCTCAACTTGTTGGTTGATCATTCATTCACTCAATGTTGCTCTAACATTGCGTAGCCCGTACACGCCGTCGTGATGTACCACAGGACAGAGAGACGGTCATTTACGTACACACACTATTGGATGAAATTGAAAGAGCAATATGTGTGGGTGACATGATCCATTGAAAAACTTGTTGGACATCAAATTTGAGACGCTGGACTTATTTGCATGCTATGTATGGATGATTTGTGCTATATTTTTCCGAACTTTGACGAATATCAGCCAATTTGTATGAATTTCGTCCGCTAAGTCGAAACCCGGCTTGAAATGGGCAACGCTGGATGGCCCTCTCCGGCATCGGCAACCCCCCCCCCCCCCCCCCCCCCGCCCCCGGGCACGTCCGTGGACGGATGCAAGAGAATATTTTTGGGTCGCCGTTGGAGATGCCCTTAGTTTTAATTCAAAAAAAGCAACAATAGAAAAAAAAAAGGATTTGCAGTGTCATTTTCATTCTGATGAAGTTCAAGGTTGTTGGTCTGATGAAATATTTGGTTACTTCTAAGAATAAGAAAACTCACATAATATGCATACTCGTGGCCCAACACATAATATCGAAGAGAGAAACCTGCGTATTGTTAGGATACGCCTAGCTGGGGATTCTTCGCTAGGAGCAGCATGGCAAGCAGACGTCCCCGGGTGGCAGTTTTTGTGCGTTTTATGGGAGGCGGGGTGGCAGTTTTTAGAAGTTTCTCCCTTCAACAGTTTTTTTTGGGTTTTTTTCCGCAAAAACTATCATCCATCAGATGAAGATCGTGTGGTTCATAAGGCAAATCGAACACGAATCAGCTAGTTTGGCTCATCGAATGACATGTCCGCGACATCAGACATGCGGAGACCATCCAACCGTGTCCCCTAAATTTGGATTGTGGATGCGAATCAACTTATGGTTAAGATGGTTAGGTGAACAATGATATCCCTAATCCATCGGGTTCAAATCCTAGTGTTCACATTTATTCTGAAAGATACTCATAGGGGTAGGGTGTTCGTGTGTACGTTCATAGGGGTGAGTATATGCCCGTTTATATGAGCGCTTACGTCTGCGCTGTGTTTAAAAAATAAATAAATTGCGGATGTGTTAGATGATCCGTGTTAGGGCATCTCCAATAGTTGTGAGATAGGTGTTGGTAAATTTGCCACGTAGGACATAGTGATGATGTGGCATGTATTAAATAGGGAGAGAGAGCAAAGTTGTATGTAGATTAACCAACAACCTTTGCACAAGTTTCAAGGTGAAATAGAGAGCAATCACATTTATTGTCTCACCATCTATTGGATAGATTATATACAACCCATTGGAGTAGTTGTATGATAGCTTGTTGGTTGATGATATGAACATTTTACCAACAAAACTAATATACAACCTGTTGGAGATGCCCTTAGAGTTCCTCGAATATACTGTACCTCACTAATCTTTAGCTGTGCATGATTAGAGCAACTCCAAAGGGCCGACTCATTTCGTCCGTCTGCGTCCGTTTAGGTCGGCGCGGACAAAAGTGGCGGCCCAACGCGCCGACGCAAACCCAAATCACGTCCGCGTCGCGTCCGTGCCGACGCATTTACGGTCCAAATTTGCGTCCCAAATGCGTCGGCGCGGACGCCGAACGGACGCTTCGCGCGCCTTCTCGCTATCCGCCGCGTCCCTACATGGCGGCCATCCAACTACCCGCTACCCACGCGGTCAACTTAATTTATGACGACGGGCCCACGCATCAGCGACGACGCTCGTCCTTTTTTAAGCCGACCGTGCGGCGGGGCCGTCCTCATCCAAACTCGCCGTCCCCATCCGCCCACCCTTGCTCCCTCGTCGCCGGCAAACTCTAGCCACCGCAGCCACAGCGACGATGGGCCTCTTCTCCGGCGCCAGCAGCAGCAAGGCCAAGGGCAAGTCCCCCGCCACCCCTTTCCCCTCCGAGTTTCTCCCACCCCCGCCGGCGCCTCGCCGGCAGAGGCAGCGCGTCAGCGTGCCCGTGCACCAGGCGGAGTGGCACTGGCAGAACCGCCAGCCGCTGCCGTATCCCGACGTGACGCTGCCGCACTACTGGCATCTGGATCCAGATAGGATCCCAGTGCCGGCGGCGCCGCGGTCGGCTCATGCTCACGCGGAGGAGGTGCGGCGCCGGCGGGCGCTGCTGACGGCGGAGCAGCGCCGCGACTCCGCCTATGCAACCGACTCGCCCAACTGGGCGAGGTGGTTCGCCTTCGAGCACGAGGAGGCGAGGCGCCGGGGCGTGCGCGAGGTCGACCGGAGACCAACGCCGCTGGTCGTCCGCGAGGAGGACCAGGCGGCGGAGGACGCCTACCAGGCGGCCCTTGCGGCCGTCTACCGTGAGAGCGAAGAGGACGAACGGCGCAGAGCGGAGGCGGCGGAGGCGTAAGAGGAGGCCCGCTATGAGGCGGCAATGGCGCAGGCCCTTACCCTCTCCGCGGCGGGCGACAGCGTGGTGCCGCCGGTGGCCCCGCCGCCCCCCATCAAGCCGCAGCCGCAGGCGGAGCCCGAGCCCGAGCCCATCGCGCGCTTCTCCTGGAATGGAGTGGTGTGTGAGTGGGTGTCCGCGCCACCGGTCTGGCTGGGGGCGACGCCGGCGCAGGAGCAGGCCTACCTCGAGATGTGGCGCCAGCGCCGGCTGGCAGAGGAGCGCCGGCAAGGCGAGTACGAGGAGATGCTCGAGCACGACCTCGAGGAGGAGGCGCGCGAGGCCGAGGAGGAGGCACGCCAGGCCACGGCTGCACAGCCCCCCGCTCCGGCACTGCCTGCGCCGGCACAGCCCGACATGGCAACGCTCTGAAACACGGCGTTCGCCTGGGCCGGGCCGGCGCCGACGCTCATCGACCTCACGGACATCGAGGACGACGACGACGACGCCTAGAGCAGCGCGCCTCCTCATAGTTTAGGCTGTTTTTTATGCAAATGTGGACGCGTGGACTCTCATCGGCCTTCGTGGCCGGCTTTAATATTTAATTAATGCAGTTTCTCTTTTTTTAAATATGCATGTGTCTATTTTTTTGGCGCCGTCTAAATGGGTCGCAGACCAGCGTTGGACGTAGATACCGATCCAAATGCAGAAGCGAGCATCTGTGTCCGTCTGGCCAATCCAAACAAACAAAATACGAACGAAATTGCCGTCCGTTTAGATCGCCCCGTTGGAGTTGCACTTAGGCATTTGAAATGACCGTATTGGCTGCAGCCTGTAGGTCGTCAATGGCTATACTGCGGCAGACGAAACCTGTTTTTAGCAGGGTACTCCTGGATTGTATAGGAGAGACTCCATTGGATCCGTTGGGTTGGCCCAGAATTTGAACATTTTGTTTTACTCTTCGTAGACACCTCCACGTTTAGCTAGCCCCTACTAGCTCGCGGTAATAATAGAGCACAAATGATTGAAGCACCAAGTGTGCCCATGCATGAAAAGCACGCAGCAACTTTCCGACCTCTCCCGGCCATATCGATCGATGAGCATCTGCAGTGGCGCACCTGTGCATGCACGCCACGCACCGCACAAAAAGCTCATGCATGGGCACCGTTCGAGTCTCACCTCGCGCGCGCGCCTGTCACTAAACGGCCGGTCGACGCCTCTCCCCCTACACAGTGTTGGCGTCCATTCGTTTCGCCGTTTCATCGGTGCCGGTTAGGTGAAACCGGCGACGAAGTGCAGTCGGTCCGGCGAGAGACGGTCGCGGACGTTTTTGGCGTGTTCTTTGGTAGAGGTAGACGAAAGGCCACACGTGCGGCGCGTCAAACAGGAAAGGAAAGCCCCCGCGCGCGGACCCTGCCATGCATGCGCAAGGCTGGCAGCCTGCTCGCACAGTGCGCCAACGCCAACATGCGGGGTCCGGCCAGGCGCGCTCGGCCACAGCACAAACATACACGCAGGCGCCATCGGCAGCAAGAGGCTAAGGCCTCCTTTCGTTCGTAGGATAAAGAATATTGTAGGAATAGAACCTTTATACAAAATAAGATGACATGCGTCTCAATTACTATAAAAAAGAGATGTCATTTGATGCATAGGGTAGGAATTTTTTCATTGAGTTTAGACTAATGTTTTTTTCTTTAAAATATGAGGATTGAACCCTATCCTACATAGGAATAGAAATCTATTCCTACAAACCAAAGGGCTTCATAGGAATTTTTTATTTGAAAATCCTATCCTATGAAATTCCTACAAGATTTCTACAAACTAAAAGAGACCTAAATTTCGAGTTTTGACACTTTTTGGATGCCTATTTAAGATTTGACCTACTTTAAATTTTTTTTCGAGATCTGACGCTTTTGCTATCGTCAGGGTCCATGACGGTAGGTTATAACTGTCTACCGCCAAGGTTTCTGGCGGTAGGGTTGCATACCTTACCATAAAATTTTGCTAAGTGTTGAACACAGTGCGTGCTCGTGCCTACCGTTGAGCACCTTGACGATAGGGTTGTACATGTTACCGCCATTCTGTTTGAAGGTATCTGACGGTAGGCTGTTACACCCCACCGTCATGGACCCTGACGGTAGCAAAAGAGTCAGATCTTAATTTTTTTAAACTAAAGTCGGATCTCGAATAGATATAAAAAAAATCAAAACACGAAAATTTGCCGCAGCAAGAGATGGAGGGCTGGGGGTTGGGGGGGGGGGGGGGGGCACCCTTGCGCCCATCACATTTTTCTTCCTCGATGCGAGGGACTCCTGGAATCTGGACTGTGATCTTGGCCCGTGCCCGCGGCTCAGGGCCTGTTTGGTTCCAAATAAGTCACCAACTTATAAGTTGAAAAGTGAAAAAAAATGACTTATTTTGCCAAACAGACCCGACTTATAAATCACCCTAACTTATAAGTCATAAGTTGCTTCACCCCAACTTAAAACTTATAAGTCACCCCCTTTTACATGGGTCCCACCACCTGCATGATGTTGATTGGTGTGAAAAGGTGTGTCAGATGACTTATAAGTCAGGTGACAACCAAACAGGCGTGACTTATAAGTCACTAGTTTTAAGTCACCTGACTTATAAGTCGGGTGTTGAAACCAAACAGGCCCTCAGCAAGCAAAAGATCACGTTGCAGGCTCGCAGCTGCTCCTACCCAGAGCGTCCGCCGATTTCGTGAGCGTCGACCAGGCGAGACGAATGGGCACGTGCCCAGGCGAGGCCTTGGCCCAGCGTTTCAGCACGGTAGAGCTAGAGCCTAGCTCTAGCGTGTAGCCTGACGCGCCCTATCCGCCCATCGCCTGCAGCGGCCTGCGTGTGCGTGATGGAGTAGACACAGTGCGCGCACAGTGCGAGACACAGAGCTAGCTGTGCGTAAACGTACGTGCTTCGCTGCAAGCTAGCGCCATGCCTTTGCCCGTGAACGGTTTCCAATGCGCTGCTGCGGCGGGGAAAATAATGGCCCTGTTTGATCCTTAAGTTAGAGTTAGATATTGTTAGATTGGGCTTAAATAATCAAAAAAATCAAACATGATAGGTTAGTTTGGGTTAGTTGGATCTAACCCACCCCAAAAAACTAGCCCACACTAAAGGAACTTATTTGGGTTAGTTTTTCTGGGCCCACTAAAAAAATAGTAAAAAAACTCACCCCTCCCGCACCAGATCCCTCCTCTCCACCCACCTCGCACGACTCCTTCCCATCGCGCCGCTCGCCCAAGCGCAGCGCCGCGCCGCCGGAACCCCGGGAGCGCCCTCCTGCGGCCCCGCTCGCCCTCCTCCGGTCGCCGCTCGCGCCGCTCCCTCCTCACCGGCCGCCGCTCGCCCTCCTCCGTCAGCCGCTCGCCCTCCCTCGGTCGCCGCTCCCGCTGCTCCCTCCTCACCGGCCGCCGCTCGCCCTTCTCCGACCGCCGCTCGCAGCGCATCTAGGGGTGAGTTCGAGGGTTCCTTCTCTGGTTGCTAGATGGACAATTTATTCCATGAATTTCTGTAATTTCGGTCATGTGTTTTGGTTGCTAGATGGCCAGTCTAATTCATGAATTTCCTGAAGAAGGAAGACTATTATTATACATCCAATGTTGAGTGCTTTGTGCTATTGTTTAGATTCAGGTGGTGAAGGAAAGCAAACCTTCATGCTTATTATTGTCCTAATTAAGTGACTTGTGATGCTTGGATCATAGTTGCCAAGTTCCCGGTTCGACCGGGTCGAGGAACGGGAACGAGGGTCGAGGATCGCTGGTTACCAAAACTAGGGATCGATTGGGGTATACATCTCTGAAACGGCCGTTCGACAGCGGGAACACGATCCTGTTAAATCGGGGACGATTAGCCCGGGTCGATCAGTCTGATCCTTCCAAGTATTGTACATGGAAACAAAAACAGATTAAGGAAAGAGTGCAATATCGTTCAAGGCAAGAGCAAATTAAGGAAGTCCATCCGGTATTAGAGGACTGCTGTTATTTACGTCCTTTCTGGCCTTCTGTTCCTAAATTATCTCGCCTACAGTTACGGCCACGCTGTATTTTTTCATTCCTTGTATACCTGCAACGTCCGGTCATCATGGGAACGGTACACGGGACGCGGCGTCGACCCGCGTTCCGGGCTACTATGGTTTGGATTTTATAGGATACTTTGTACCTCAATTCCTTCTGCTGTGTTTCGTTTTCTACTATCATTGCTAAATGGCTGCAATACAGGCATGTAAAAAGGTGGGGGCTGAGGTTGTTCTTTGCTATTTATATTTACTTACATTGCTTTGCCTAAAATGTGTATATTTACTCCTGTCCTGTGTATCACAATCGTTGTTATAAAATGCTTGTGTAAAAGTGGAACCGCATGCTTGTATAAATGTCCTGTGTATCACAATCATATGTATAGTTGTTTGTCGTAGAAGTTGGTTATCTTAACCTATATATTTTATCCATCTTTTCATGTGTTCCCGAATATTACTCCGGTCTCCTTACTCTCTTCTTTCTGCGTGTTTCCATTGTGCTTTCCTGAATGTGCTACTGATTCTTCTCTTCTGGTGCAGGTAGTATAGCTTGGAGTAGAGCACCCGCGATGGATGGAGACGGCTTCGACGTGTGGGGTTCGCAGCCATCGGCAAGCGGCCCTGCTACCCATGCCGGTCTCGACCTCAACTCGCAAGCACCGGTGTCGGAGGGGTTCCCGGGGCTTGGGCTCTACGGAGCCTTCCTCCAGAGCGATGATGACGAGGTCCTCCCTGGGCGCGTCAGGGGCTCCGGGCTCCCTCCCTATCGCCCACCCTACGCCCGGCGACTGAACTTCGGCGGCTCCTCGGCGGCGGCAGCCGGTCGCGGAGGAGGAAACGGTGGCGTGTTCCTTGGCGGGTCGTCGTCGGGGGCAGGCGGCGGTGTTCGGCAGCGCGCCAACTCGGCCGCCGCGGCACCCAGCCGCCGTAACCAGCGCACCGGCACGGCATTCAGTGGCGGCGACGTTCGGCAGCGCGCCAACTCGGCTCCGAGGAGTGCTGTCCGTGCGCAAGCATCCGGCTCTGGCGCTCCCTTTGACAATGGTGATGAAGAATTGGAGGATGACGTGGAAGAGTTTGCGAGCTCCGGAGGTCCCTCGGTGAGCCAAAACAATCGAGCCCAATGGAATGATGCTAATAGTGCTTGCTTGTTAGAATTGTGCATTGAGCAACGTGCAGCAGGAACGTATAATGGTGTAACAATGACTGCTGAAGGGTACCAAGCTGTTATGGACGGCTTACTTGCTAGAAGGGGGTTGGTGTATTTCCGTGTGCAGGTGAAGAACCAGATAGTCGTACTTAAAAACACCCACTCCTTTTGGCGATACATGCAAGTGCACACAGGGCTGGGGAGGAAACCAGATGAAACCATTGATGCCGACTCTGAGTTATGGATAACACACACAGAGGTACACTTTTCACTAAGGCTAGCTAGATGTGACTCAACTACATACTGTACATATGTTTCATATGCTAGGCTGGGTTGTACTTATTTTGGTTAGCAGAGGTGCACTTTTAACTAAGGCTAGCTAGATGTGACTCAACTACATACTGTACTTATGTTTCATATGCTAGGCTGGGTTGTGCTTATTTTGGTCAGAGGCAACAAAATTTACTCAAAAAGTGAAGTTCAACTACAATTCTGAATTATTTTTACATAATATAAATGCTTTATTCTTCTGCGCACTGTACTATTTTTAAATCTTGTTTGTTCTAATTTGAACCCACTATACAATCAGTGAATCGGATTATTTTGCACTCCTTTTTCACTTTTTCTTGGCTGCACATACAGGATGACTCATTTTAATAATATAGTAGATAGATTCTGAAGTGTGCTCTCATATCCTAACTAGTTTTACATTTTCACTATCTTGCAGAAGAAACCATACCTAAGGAAGTTGCAGTGGGGTCCTCCAGCAAACGAGGAGTTGCTTGATCAACTGTTCAGAGGTTGCACCGTGGATGGAAGCACAACCTTTGTGCCTGGAGATGATTATGGTCAGACTCAAGGGCAAGATGCAGGGGCAGAAGAGGAGTTTCAAGGAACACCTACAAGTACAAGCAACCAGAGGAGCCAGAGGGGCAAGAGGTCATTAAGCACTTCAAGCACTTTGACTAGTCCATTGAAGAAGAGCAAGAGCCCAATGGTGAAAATTGTCAAGGACATAGCCAATACCTACAAGGAGTCTGTCGCAGCCAACACTAAGCAAATGCAGAAACGTGCAAATGAGAAGGCTGCATTTTCTGTGAAGAGGTGTCAGGAGCTGGCATTTGAGTGCGGTGTTCAGCAAACAGTTGACTCTGTCTATGCTATGTCCAAGATGTTCGAAACGGAGTACCAAAGGGAGTTCTTTTGTGGCCAATTAACTCCTGAGCTTAGGTTGGGTTACTTCAAGAAATGGTGCAGAGACAACAATTTGGAGTAGTTGGGAAGTGTGTGTTAAGATGTTGAACCTATTTAAATTGTTGTATGTTGAACCTGTCATGTGTTTGTGAGGCGTTGAACTATTATTTGTGTTGAACCTATTTTGTTTTATCTGCGGGCCGAATTAATTTCATTTGCTTACATTCCTTCAAGTTTTATGCTATGTGTTGACGATTTGGTACATGTGTTGAAGCAGGAAGAAGATCATGTCCCCATGACTGAGGAAGAAGAATATGATGGAGGTAGCACAAGTGAGGATGAGATCATATCCATGTGCCGCAACAATTTGGTGCAGTCCGAGAATTTAATCTTGAACTTGGTTCCTATCTTGGGTATGTACTCTGATAACTACTTTGTGAAACTACCTAGGAGGGTCAGTGGATATTCTGGTTTGGATTGGGTGCAGGAGACACTAGCCCGAGATACCCAATGATATAACATGTTTAGGGTTGAGAGACCTTTGTTTAATAGGCTACATAATACTTTGGTGCAATCATATGGCTTGAAGTCCACTACAAAAATGACATCTGTAGAGGCTCTAGCTATGTTTTTATGGATTGTTGGATCACCACAGTCAGTTAGACAGGCTAAGAACCGTTTCAGAAGGTCTATGAAGACAGTAAGTAGGACATTTAATAGAGTTTTGGCATGCCTCCTCAGGTTAGCACATGACATAATTGTACCTAAGGATCCAACATTTTCAGAGGTGCACCCAAACTTAGAAAATCCAGTATTCTGGCCACACTTCAATGACTGCATAGGAGCTATAGATGGGACACATGTGAATGTTGTGGTGGATAAGAGTAAGAGGGTTCCATACTTGAACAGGCACAATGAAACCAGTCAGAATGTGCTTGCTGTTTGTGATTTCGACATGAGATTTACATTTGTGATGTCGGGATGGCCTGGTTCAGCACATGACATGAGAGTTTTCAAAGATGCCGTAACTACTCATCAAGACAAATTTCCACATCCACCACCAGGTTTGCGACTTGAACTGTCTTGCAATATTTTTTATCCAACTACACTAGTTCATCTAAGTCTCATTCTGTGCCTTTCATAATATGTAGGGAAGTATTATGTGGTTGATGCGGGATACCCAAACCGGCCAGGCTACCTTTCACCATACAGATGTACAAGGTACCATGTGCAACAATGGCAAAATGGCCCGCCGCCACAAGGTATGAAAGAAACCTTCAACCATGCACATGCCAAAGTTAGGAATGTCGTTGAGCGATCCTTTGGAGTGTTGAAGATGAAATTTAGGATTTTATTGAACATGCCAAAATTTCCAGAGGACAAGCAAAGTAGAATTATTGTTGCCTGTATGGCTCTTCATAATTTCATTCGAGAGAGCAGAATTGCGGATAGGGAATTTGATGCTTGTGATGCAGATGAAAATTATAACCCAATGCCTAGTTCTTCTGCATCCGCATGGCCAGAAGACGAACCTCTTGTTGAAGATATCAACATGAATGCCTTCCGTGATGAGTTAGCTCATGCTTTGTTTTATGGAGTGTAATATTTTTTGAAGCTTCGATTGACGACTTGTATGTTTAAGTTATGTTTAAGTGGGACATCTCATTTGTATGGACAAATTTTTTTATCAAGTTTTGCATGCTTGATTTGTAAACATGGTTCGTTTATGTCAATTGTGAGTGAGAGGAGGCCACACAAGAGCCGGCCACATCAAATCCGGCAGAAAATAGGGTCTAAAGTAGCCAAATGATTGAGAAGGAGCATTTATTGTCAATCTAACCTTGCTATCCAAACACCACTTTGGTTAGAGTTAGTTCAAGGTTAGTTTAGAGTTAGAATCTAACTCTAGCCTTTAACTTAGTTAGAGTATCCAAACAGGGCCAATGATGGGATGGTTGGTGTGGCAGTAGAAAGAGCAACTGAGCCGGCACATTGGTAGCCTACGTATGGATATGGAGACTGGTGAGACAAGGCAGGCTTCATAGATTTTCTTATGTGAGACCCATTTGTGAGTGGCTAGAAGTCATCTTTCTTCCGCTGTAAAACTATTTGGAAAACGTAGAACCCTTCATTTGGGCCGCGTTGCATTATATCCCGGAGTTGCCGTGGCTTAAAAGAAAGAGGCGATCGAAGAGAGATCGATCGCAACTATTACATGAGAGACAGAACAAAAGAAGGGATGGAAAGAAAGATTACAATTCAAACTACTTTTCTATTCCTATACAACTTATTCTAACACTCCCCCTCAATCTAAATCTTAATACATTTTTTTGCCAAGATTAAGATTGTACTTAAACTCATCCAACCTTCTCATAGCGAGAAGTTTTGTAAAGTCATCAGCGAGTTGATCTCCTCTAGGTATAAATCGAATATCAAGCAACTTTCGAGCCACTCGTTCCCTTATAAAATGAAAGTCAACTTCAATGTGCTCTGTGCGTTGTATGGAAAACAAGATTTACTGAGAGATAGGTTGCAGCAATATTACCACACCATAGTCTCGCAGATTGTGGAGCTTTAATTCCAAGCCCATAAAGCAATGGTTGTATCCACATTACTTCAGCTGTGGCATTTGCCAAAGCTTTATATTCAGCCTCAGTGCTCGATCTTGAGACTGTAGTCTGTTTCATTGCACTCTATGACACAAGATTTGTTCCTAGAAACACAGCAAAACCACCTGTAGATCTTCTATCACCAGCACATCGTGCCCAGTCAGTATGTAATGACAAGCAAAGAGAAGGACTTGGTAATTTGAAGTCCAAGTCCTTCATAAAACTTGAGATACCTCAAAATTCTTTTAACTGGAGTCCAATGAGTAGTGCTAGGTGCATGTAAATATCGATATACCTTGTTTACTGAATAAGAAATATCAGGACGTGTAAGTGTCAAATACTGTAAAGCACCTACAATACTTCTGTAATTTTTTGCATCCTCTGGTCCAAGAGCTTCTCCACTTTCAACTGTGAGCTTTTCTAAGGTTGAGATTGGTGTACTCACTGGCTTGCAAGTTTCCAATCCTACTCTTCTGAGAATATCAGTAGTGCATTTTTCCTGTGTGAGAAGTATGCCATCTTTAATTTGATTTACCTCTATGGCTAGAAAATAGTGAAGATCACCCAAGTCATTGAGAGCAAATTCCAACTTTAGATCCTTGATAAAAAAAGTAATGAGGATGAGTTTCAAAGAAGACATTATTATCAGTGGCTAAACGAGACATAGATGCAAGACTTTTATCGGCTTGTGGAACATGAAGAACATATTTAAGAACTAGATCACGTCTAAGAGTAGGGGAATTAATAGAAGCTTGACCAATGTGATAAATATTCATACCTCCAGCGCTTGCAGTGTGGATTTGGTCGTTGCCGAGGTACCTCTCTCGAAGAGCAAGTTTCTCTAATTCGCTTATGACGTGATCGATGGCTCCCGGGTCAACGTACCAAACACCGTCACCTCCTTGTTCATGCATGGCAGCAGCAACTTGGCATCCATCTGTGACATGGTCTTCATCATAGCGATGCCAACAATCCATGACTTCATGGACAGATTTCTTGCATAGTTGGCAGCGAGGTCGACCATGAGAGGACAAACCACGACGGCTCTTGTTGGTGTTTAAGCCATTGCCGCTGGTGTTGTTGCTGTAGTTGTTTCCGCCGCTGGTGTGGTTGTTGTAGTTGCCATCACCAGAACGAGAGCCATTGCCCTGAGGGGCGCTACGCCCGCGACCACCACCACAATTTTGCCCCTGGTGATCACGCCCACGGTCGCGGTCATGGTAGGCAGAATTGGCGGAGGATTGGCAGAGATTGGTGCCATGGAGGAGGATTGGCGGAGATTGGTGCCATGGAGGAGGCTGAGGCGGCCATCAAAACTTAGGAGCTGGCTGTAAAGCTCCTGAACCGTGATCGGTTCCACTCAAGCAGCAAGTGCTGAAACAACGGGGTTGTACTCCAGATCGAATCTAGCATGAATTTTTTAGGTGATCTCTGGATCAGAGAGCGCGACGCCGGTGCAAGCAACTTCATCGGTGAGGCTTTTAATTTTTCCAAGGTATTCGGTCATAGTCATATTACCTTTTTGCAGGTTTGTGAGCTCAATGCGGGTGTTGATAGCTTAAGCCCGACTTTGAGCAACAAACATGGCGTGGATGGCACGCCACACCTCGGCCGGCATCTGGAGTGTTATGACCTAGGCAAGAATATCGCGGGAGAGAGAACCCATCAAATATCCTTGGAGTTGTTGCTGTTGTGCATACTAGAGGGATCAGGCAAAATTGGCGACTTGCTCTTCTTTCTCGTCCTTGGTGGTGGTGAGGGTAGCTAGTGGTGCGGGGCTCTTCTCGTAGAGGTGGTGTTCCATCTGCGCGCCCTTGATCTGGGGCAGCACAACGGCCTTCCACAGCAGGAAGTTTCCCCTCGTTAGCTTCTCTTGAGGTGGCGATCCAAGAGAGGTGGCGATGGAGCTAGAGGATGAAGCGAAGGTGGAAGATGATGTGGTGGTGAGCGCACCCATGGTGATGGGCGTCATGGAAGCGGTGCTGGTGGACATGATCTTGGTCGCAGAAGGTAGCTAGATGCAATCTCTTTTGATCTAATGAGAAAGAGGCTCTGTTACCATGTAAAACTATTTGGGAAACGTAGAACCCTTCGTCTGGGCCGCTTTGCATTATATCGAAAAGTTGCCATGGCTTACAAGGAAGAGGCAGTCGAGGAGAGATCGATCACAACTGTTACAGGAGAGACAGAACAGAAGAAGGGATAGGAAGAAAGGTTACGATTCAAACTACTTTTCTATCCATATACAACTTATTCTAACATCCACACCCCCACAAAATTTGCAAAGTAGGAATTTCACTCGAATTGGAACAAGGATTTAAAGAATGAATTTTAAGAAGGATAACACACTAGGATTTGAACAACCTTGGGCAACTACAATTTTCTACTAATTTAACTATGGCCTCTTCCTCCTCTTAAAAGTGCCCAAATGATAAAGCGCACTCGTGTGGCACTAAAAGTGATCTTGCAGTCGACTCCAAACGGCCATGCGGTCGACGAACACATGTGCTCCTAGATGAGGGATACATCACATTTTTTAAGGACCGCGTGAGCGCAAGTTTAATTTTTTGTGCATCCAACCGTCGAGTTGAAGAAGTCGAGGACGTCGGAGAGGTGGGCATGGTCAATGGATTATTCATCCTTACAACTTGCATGGCCTTGACCCACTAGGAGTACTATCGCGCCCTACCCCAGAACTTTCTCTCCGTGTGGTCCTCTTCGATCTAGCCGGAGAAAGGTCCGAGGGGAGGGTATGTCCGAACCGGCAACATCGATGGGGCGATTGTGGCAACGACGAGTAGGGACAAAGAGGGAGGGATGGGTGGCGGGCGACTTAGGGGGTGATGGTGGTGAGTGTGGCGGGGACGACAATGCGGGCGGGCGGATTTTTATATACTCACGAATCTATGCACTGCAGCGAGAAATGAGGGTGAATTTTTCGTGTGTGGTAAGGAACCACTTGCAAAATGCGGTGATGACCTTTATTGGCATTATTCCAAGTGGAAAAGAGGCTCTGGCATTGGCAGGGGCGGAAACGACAGACATACGTACGACATCGCCATTGACTCAGTTGTAGGCACGAGGAAGAGGTCGAGCTGGAACTTTTCCTTTCGGGCGAGCAGTTGTAGATGTACTCTACTCTATATCAATGCCCCCGACCTCCAAATATGGAGTCTCGCGGGTTGGATGGCGCTCTCCATAAATTATGTCGATCTAGAGGCACAAGGCGACTCTACTATAGAGCCACTTTGGGCCAAATGCACCATATCATCCCTTATGATGACGATCGTCGTGATATGTAGACCCCACTAGTGCTGCTCTAAGGGCATCTCCGATGCAGATAACCAAATTTCTGCTTGCAATGTCCCCGGACGCTCTGTGTTCAGTTGGTTAGGCGAAGGCCATCCAACTGAAGTATATCTTCACGCATTGTGAGGTATACACGGATCACAAGAGTTTGAAGTATATCTTCACGCAGAAGGAGTTAAATATCAGGCAGAGGAGATGGTTAGAACTCATTAAAGATTATGATATGAGATTGCATTATCATCCAGGAAAGGCTAACATAGTAGCCGATGCGTTGAGCCACAAGAGTCATGTAAATACCCTCATGACCGGAGAATTACCCAAGGAGTTAACAAAAGACCTTTGCGAACTATGTTTGGAGATAGTTCTGAGAGGTTATGTAGCAACATTGGAGATTCATTCTACCTTGATGGATAAGATCAGAGAAGCTCAGAAGATGGACAAGGAGATTGCCGAAATAAAGGAAAGGATGAGCAAAGGAAAATCCAAGGGATTTCGTGAGGATGAGCTCAATACTTTATGGTTTGGGGACCGCGTATATGTACCAAATGATTAGGAGATCAGGAAGTTGATTCTGCAAGAGGCCCATGATTCGCCATATTCGATTCACCCAGGAAATACCAAGATGTATCTAGATTTGAAGGACAATTTCTGGTGGATCGGTATGAAGAAGAATATTGTGGAGTATGTAGCAGTTTGTGATGTATGTCAGAGAGTGAAGGCGGAACATCAAAAGCCAGCAGGATTGCTACAGTCATGGGCCTGCTGGCAGAACATCAAAAACATCAGAACACCGTTGTTGTGGGACGAAGTTGGAGACCGACAGTTGTTTGGACCAGATTTGATTAAAGAGTCTGAAGAGAAGGTTAAGCTGATTCATGATAGACTCAAGGTAGCCCAATCCAGACAGAAGAGTTATGCGGATTTGAAACGCAAGGAGACAATCTACAAAGTCGGAGATAGAGTGTATCTTCGAGTATCACCACTCCAAGGAGTGAAGCGCTTTGGAGTTAAGGGAAAGTTAGCACCATGTTTTGTGGGACCATACAGAGTTTTGGAACGTATGGGAGAAGTTGCTTGCAAGTTGGAATTACCCGAAGGATTGTCCGGAGTTCACGATGTGTTCCATGTTTCTCAGTTGAAGAAGTGCCACGCGGAGATGGCTGAAATTCCTCTGAGAGATACAGCGCCGCTCGAAGCGATAAGGTTGGATAGTGATTTGACATATGAGGAGAAACCAGTCAAGATACTCGAGATTGCCAGCCGAGTTACGTGCAACAAGGTTATCAAGTTTTGCAAGGTTCAGTTGAGTCACCATACCAAGGATGAAGCCACTTGGGAACGAGAGGAAGACTTACGAAAGGATCACCCTCACCTATTTTCTAGCCAACCCGAATCTCGAGGGTGATATTCACCTTAAGGGGGTAGGTTTGTAACATCCCAAATTTTCAATTTGGAATGTTATACATTAGATCATCATTGCATATCATGTTTTATTGCATTTTGGTTGATCATAGAAATTCTAAGCAACTCAAGGACCCACAGAGAGAGTTGGGGATTTCGTTATTTTCATATTTGAGTTTTTCTCGAATTTTGAAAAGAGGATCGTTTGATTTTAATTATTTTTTTCTCTGAAATATTTCTTTTATTAAAAATAAAAGAGAGAGGATAAAATGAGTTCCTCAAAATAAACAAATATCAGAGATTCAATATTAAAATCAAATAAGATTTTTTATTCGGAGTTTTGTCGCTATTTTATATGAATTAGGAAAAATATGCATTTTTCAAAATTGCATTTTAGGCCCAAATAAATGTTCACCTTGTCCGGCTTATTTTTAGAGGAGAGGGAAAATTTATTTCGGGATTTTTGGAGTCCGTTTAGTATTTCTTTTCTTTATTTTTCTGCACGTCGAAATTATTTTTTTTAAAGTCAAACCGACTTAGGGCCGTTTTCGGCCAGGACTCTTCGGGCCGGCCCCTTTAAAAGCCGCACCCCCGCAGCCCACCAGCCTGCCCACCCAAACCCTAACCCTAAGCCGCCGCCTCGCCGCCTCGCCGGCACTCCGCCACGCCGCCACGCCGCCACCCCGACCGCGCCGCCACGCCGCCGACCCGCCGCCACCCCTCGCCGTACATGCCGGAGGTAGCGCCGCCTCCGCCGGTTTTCTTCAAAAAACCGTACGGTTTTTTAGGTCCGCGATTTATTTATTTATTTTATTTAGATCGGTTTTTTCGGTTTAGTTATTTAGCGGACATTCGTGCGTACGTTCATTTTTAAGAACGGTTTTCACCGTTTAGCCGCAGACAGCGAACGTTCGTTCGTTAGCCTGTTCATCAGTTTTTCTTTTTCTCGGATTTTCCGCGATTATTTTCAATCGTGATTTCTGATCCGATTTTCGTTCTAGTATAACTTTTCGCTCGTTTATCGGAATCAGGCGATTCAAGCGCCTAGAGTTTTACCTCGAAACCCTCTTTCCGTTTAACCAACTTAAACAAGTTTTTTCTACTATGAAATTTGACTTTAGTCCAAGCTAGTAAACGAAGCTTGTTTCCCTCGCCGTTTGAGTTTTGTTGCTTCGTTTGATTTGATTCTTTTTGCAAAACAGAGTTCTTAAGTTGAACTTTCTGGTTAGATCTCTTATTTGAGTTTTACCCGTACCTTTTCTTGATTGCCTATTGTATGCTTGTTTGATTGTGATAGAGTACCCGGAGTGCGAAGCGTGCTACATCGAGTCTCTAGGTTTCGCGGATCATGAGCAAGGCAAGTAACACTTTGATCATACCTCTTACTACCCAGTTTTTATTGCATTAGAGCAATCCTCAAACAATTGCATGGTTAGGATCTGATCTAAATTATGGTTTTTGGGAAGTAGATGAGGTAGTACCTATTCACCTGCTTATTATCAAACCCTGGGAGTTACTTTTATGTTTGCTTATGTTGCCATGCTATGCTCGTAGACGTGGATTGGGTTTGAGAGTTTTCATGACAGATGTGAGATTGTTAATTTAATGGTTAACTTAAGGTGGCAGCTTTAATACACATCTGGGTGGACTGAGGCACCTGGGGAACCCAGTGATTGCCTGTATTTTTTTGGAAATCCCGGGGTACCGTGTGATTCTCCTATGGACCACCACCCAGGCTCAAAGGGATCATAAGATTATTCATGCTGGAAACTTCCGTGTGCAGCCACATGCCATTATGGGCTCTGGCATAGTTGAGTAAGTTGTGGGAAAACTTTCCATGATGGGCTAGCAGATGTAGGGGATTGTAGGTGTACCGGCCTATCTATCGGTTAAGGGGACCTCTTCGGAAAGACTGTGTCTTGGTCATCCGTTTCTCAAACACCATGTATTGCGAGAACACCAACGGAGGAGATCGAGTCTTGTGGGGGAAAGTGCACAAACCTCTGCAGAGTGTACAAACTAATCATGGTTAGCCGTGCCCCCGATTATGGACATCTTGAGTATCTGGTTCTTGAATTATCATGTGGATCTCATCACTCTTAATATAATTTGATTGGGTTTAATGATGATTACTTTTTAATTGGGATTGAGTTGGGTGAACCTTCTCAATGTTTAACAACCACCATGATAGTTAAATAAAATTTATTCCTTTGTAGTAGGGAAAAATTGGCTTTTCGCAAAACATTTAACCTTACAGCCTCCACCAAACCATATATGCATGTAGTGATAGCCTTATTCCGTTCATTACTCTCTTGTGTTACTTTGCCAGCATATTCTATGTGCTGACCCGTTTTTCGGGCTGCAACGTATCATGTTGCAGACTTTTCAGACGACGAGTAAGGAGCCTTAGGTCGTGGTCTTTCACTCAGTGATGCCGTTGGAGTTGATGGACTCACTTTATCTTCCAAGACTTCCGCTCTTATCGTATTAGATGGCCTTAAGCCATATTTATTGTAATAAGTTCTCTCTTGAGACATTCGATGTAATAAGTGTGTGATTGCCACTCTGTTATAAATCCTTCGAGTACTGTGTGTGTCAGCATTATCGATCCAGGGATGACACTTATGCACAGAGATCAGACTGTTTGAGGTCTAGTCGCTACAGGAAGTGACATACTAAGTAGATAAAAAGTGCTTCAGATACTTAAATTTGGGTATTATAGCGAGTCCTGATCCTTAGCACTCCATATGAAGAACCATCCTCGTCACTCATCAGTGTGAAATGTTTTTGCCATCTACAAAAGAATAATTTTTTTAGTTAGAATACAACGAACTGCCACTATATATTTGATGAGGGCCATGTATTGAATTTTCATGCTTCTATATTTTTCATGAACTCTGCAACCAATTGGATGGAGCACTTGCCCAGTAACCAATTGGATGAGGCCATTGCAAACGTATATGCAAATAGCTGTGATAAACAACATAATTCAAAATCCAGGGAAATGATTTGCTCCTCAATGAGTATAACACACCACGGTGAAAAGGATTTATTTGGGAGAACCAAAATTTATGCTACCACCAAAATAAACCTTATATGGTGGAAAAGATATTAATACATATAAGACGACCTGCTTCTCAACTTTGGCAACCACTTGGTAGGTGTCATGCCAATAGACATCTATAATATTTATGAAAAAGCATGAGAAAATTAGACATATATAGACATTAAACAATTCTCTGAGACAAACGTAAAAAAATGCACTTCACAATTTAAGAAGAGCAAGAGATCTTATACAGAGGAAAGCATTGAGATTCAAATTATCCATGCAGTTCAAAATTGCAATCACATGCAATCAACTACCAAATAATCATGGAAGGTATTATTTTGACACACTTTTAGTTAAGCGACCGATTTTCATTAATTCAAAGCAAGGGAAAATATCACATTAGCACAATAGAATAGAGTACCCCGCAGAATATTCATGAAAAGAACACACTAATCCATGCAAACTGATAAATATACATATGATATAATATTATGGATTCCAATTTTTATTTTCCAACATTTGGCAAGCATCACAATAAGCCAACTGTATCACAACTTCATGACACATTACTCTCAATTTTGTTTTGCGAAATGACACCTTACTCTCTCGCAAGCCTCCCACTTATGTGGGTGGACCTGTGCTTGGGTGTTGTTCTTACTTGGACAAGCATCCGCAACTATGAAAGAAGAATTAAGATAAATCTAACCATCACATTAAACATGTGGATCCAAATCAGCCCCTTATGAAGCAACACATAAACTAGGGTTTAAGCTTCTGTCACTCTAGCAACCCATCATCTACTTATTACTTCCCAATGCCTTCCCCTAGGCCCAAATCATGGTGAAGTGTCATGTAGTCGACGTTCACAAAACACCAGTAGAGGAGAGACAACATACATCTCATCAAAATATCAAACGAATACCAAATTCACATGATTACTTATAACAAGACTTCTCCCATGTCCTCAGGAACAAATGTAACTACTCACAACGCATATTCATGTTCATAATCAGATGAGTATTAATTATCATTAAGGATCTGAACATATGATCTTCCACCAAATAAACCAACTAGCATCAACTACAAGGAGTAACCAAAACTACTAGCAACCCACAGGTACCAATCTAAGGTTTTGAGACAAAGATCGAATACAAGAGATGAACTAGGGTTTGAGAGGATATGGTGCTGGTGATGATGTTGATGGAGATTGACCCCCTCTCGATGAGAGGATCATTGGTGATGACGATTACGATGATTTCCTCCTCCGGGAGGGAAGTCTCCCCGGCAGAACAGCTCCGTCGAAGCCCTAGATTGCTTCTGCCTAGGTTCCGCCTCAAGACAGCGGCGTTTCGTCAGGAAAGCTACCTCCTGATTTATTCTAGGTCAAAACCCTTCATATAGCAGAAGATGGGCACCGGAGGCCTAGAAGGTGGCCCACAAGGCAGGGGGCGCCCCCACCCTTGTGGCTGCTTCGTGGGCCCGTTTTGGTGCTTTCTTCGCCCAATATTTTTATATATTCCAAAATAATTATCCGTAAATTTGCATGACTTTTGGAGTTTTGCAAAATATGTCTCTCAGATTTTCTCCTTTTCCAGTCCAGAATTCTAGCCACCGGCATTTTCCCTTTTCATGTAAACCTTGTAAAATAAGAGAGAAAAGGCATAAGTATTGTACCAAAATATGTAATAATATCCCATAATGCAATAAATATCAATATAAAAGCATGATGCAAAATGGACGTATCAACTCCCCCAAGCTTAGACCTCGCTTGTCCTCAAGCGAAAGCTGGAATCGAAAAATATGTCCACATGTTTAGAGATAGAGGTGTTGATAAAATAAAATACAGACATGAGGGCATCATGATCATCTTTAGAATAGCAACATATATTGTCATATAATTTCTTATGCCAAAGTAACAATTCGTTCACAAGGTAAAGTATGAATCAAAAACTTCACTGGAAACTAACAAACTATGATCTCAGTCATTGAAGCAATTGCAATTTATCATAACATCGGAAAGAGTCAATGTAAGAGCTTTTGTATAGCAAGTCCACATACTCAACCATCTTTTAGCCTTTCACAATTGCTAACACTCACGCGATACTTATGGGTTCAAAGCCTCAATCGGACATAGAGAAAGATAGGAGTTTATAGTTTTGCCTCCCAACTTTTTACCTCAAAGATAGGAGTATATATATATATCTGGATCTTTCCCCAACACATAGTGCTTGCCAAAAAGAAGAAGTGTAAAGGAAAGGTGAAGATCACCATGACTCTTGTACAGAAGTAGAAGATAAAAGTAAAAGATAGGCCCTTCGCAGAGGGAAGCAGACATTGTCATGCGCTTTTATGGTTGGATGCGCAAAATCTTAATGCAAAAGAACGTCACTTTATATTGCCGCTTGTGATAAAGAACTTTATTATGCAGTCCGTCGCTTTTATTTCTTCCATATCACAAGTTCGTATAAACCTTATTTCCTTCACACTAATAGATCCTACGTATTTAGAGAGCAATTTTTATTGCTTGCACCGATGACAACTTAGTTGAAGGATCTTACTCAATCCATAGGTAGTTATGGTGGACTCTCATGGAAAAACTGGGTTAAGGGATGTTTGGATGCACAAGTAGTATCTCTACTTAGTGCAAAGGATTTGGCTAGCAAAAGATAGAAAATCAAGCTCAACATGTTGCAGGATCCATGACAATATAACTTCTATTCGGATATAAGCAAACATAACCCATTATGTTGTCTTCCTTGTCCAACATCAACCTTTTAGCATGTCATATTTTAATGAGTGCTCACAATCACAAAAGATGTCCAAGATAGTTTATTTATATGTGAAACCTCTCTGTCTTGATTACTTCCTATTAATTGCAACAATGACCAAAACTATGTTTGTCAACTCCCAACAAATTTTATTCATCATACTTCTTATATGTGAACTCATCACTTCCCATAAGATCATTATATGATCTTTCTATTTATTTTTATTTCCTTATTTTCCTTATCCTCTCAATATCATAGCAAGAAAGACAAAGCCTTCGACTCAGAACTACTCTTCATTATATAAATCATGCACTCGATTACATAGATAGTTCTCAAAGAAAAACTCAAAACTAGATCATGCTAGGAACTTTTACTCTACTAGATCAAGATATAACCAAAAGGATCGAACTAAGAAGAATGATAAAGGTAAAGATGTGATGGGGATACGATACTGGGACACCTCCCCCAAGCTTAGCAGAAGCCAAGGGGAGTGCCCATACCCATGTATTTATGTCTCTTTCTTTAGAGGTGGTGATGAGGGAGTTGTTGATGATGAAAGAATCTTATCCTCCATCTTTCAAGGCATAGGTTCACCATCGTAAAAAGACGAACGAGTCTTCAGGGTCGTCAAATCTGCAGCCAAACTCATCTTCTTAAATCTGTATTCATACTCACGGTTTTGGTTTTGTAGGTTATAGATCTGGGCTTGGAGATGCTCGATTCTCTCATGAAGCTTGAAGAAGGCCTCCCCGATGTTCTTGGCGTCCAGCTTGTGGTCATGGGTAAATTATGTGATCATTAAGTGATTGTCGTTGAGGCAGGGGGGCGCGCCCAGGGGGGTGGGCGTGCCCTGGACCCTCGTGGCCAGGTGCTTGCTCCCCCTGCTGTGTTCTCAGTGCCAGATATTCTCAAATATTCTATATAAAATCATATTTAAATTTCAGGGTATTTGGAGAACTTTTATTTTCGGGGTATTTTTCATTGCATGGATAATTCAGAAAACTGACAGAAAAAACACTATTTTTTGCTTTATTTAATATAAATAACAGAAAGTAAAAAATAGGGTATAGAGAGTTGTGTTTTCTAAGTTCATCCATCTCATGCTCATCAAAAGGAATCCACTAACAAGGTTGATCAAGTCTTGTTAACAAACTCATTCTGAATAACATGGAATCGGAGAATTTTCGAATAACACTAGGTTACCTCAACGGGGATATGCACATACCAAACAATAAGAATATCATATTTATTTTTGACAGTAGGAAGAGGAAATTCAAAACCTCCAATAGTGATTGTTGAAACTTTTCCGATAGAATTGATACTGTGGACTTGAGGTTGTTTCCTCGGAAAGTGTAACGTATGCTCATTACCGTTAACATGAAAAGTGACATTGCCTTTGGTGCAATCAATGACAGCCCCTGCAGTATTCAAAAAGGGTCTTCCAAGAATAACAGACATACTATCGTCCTCAGGAATATCAAGAATAACAGACATACTATCGTCCTCGGGAATATCAAGAATAACAAAGTCCGTTAGAATAGTAACATTTGCAACCACAATAGACACACCCTCACAAATACCGACAGGTATAGCAGTTGATTTATTAGCCATTTGCAAAGATATTTCAGCAGGTATCAACTTATTCAAATCAAGTCTACGATATAAAGAGAGAGGCATAACACTAACACCGGCTCCAAGATCACATAATGCAGTTTTAACATAGTTTCTTTTAATGGAGCATGGTATAGTTGGTACTCCTAGATCTCCGAGTTTCTTTGGTATTCCACCCTTAAAAGTATAATTAGCAAGCATGGTGGAAATTTCAGCTTTCGGTATCTTTCTCTTATTAGTAACAATTTCCTTCATATATTTAGCATAAGGATTCATTTTAAGCATATCGGTCAAATGCATACGCAAAAAGATAGTCTAATCATTTCAGCAAAGCGCTCAAAATCCTCATCATCCTTTTTCTTGGATGGTTTAGGAGGAAAAGGCATGGGTTTCTGAACCCATGGTTCTCTTTCTTTACCTTGCTTCCTAGCAAGAAAGTCTCTCTTATCATAACGTTGATTCTTTGATTGTGGGTTATCAAGATCAACAGCAGGTTCAATCTCTACATCATTGTCATTGCTAGGTTGAGCATCAACATGAACATCATTATTAACATTATCACTAGGTTCATGTTCATTACCAGATTGTGTTTCAGCATCAGAAACTTCATATATTGACATGAGGGCATCATGATCATCTTTAGAACAACAACATATATTGTCATATAATTTCTTATGCCAAAGTAACATTTCGTTCACAAGGTAAAGTATGAATCAAAAACTTCATTGGAAACTAACTAACTATGATCTCACTCATTGAAGCAATTGCAATTTATCATAACATCGGAAAGAGTCAATGTAAGAGCTTTTGTATAGCAAGTCCACATCCTCAACCATCTTTTGGTCTTTCACAATTGCTAACACTCACGCGATACTTATTGGTTCAAAGCCTCAACCGGACATAGAGAAAGATTGGGGCTTATAGTTTCGCCTCCCAACCTTTTACCTCAAAGGTAATGTCAAAAATATATATATCTGGATCTTTCTCCAACACATAGTGCTTGCCAAAATGGAAAAGTGTAAAAAGGAAAGGTGAAGATCACCATGACTCTTGTATAGAAGTAGAAGATAAAAGTAAAAGATAGGCCCTTCGCAGAGGGGAGCTGACGTTGTCATGCGCTTTTATGGTTGGATGAACAAAACCTTAATGTAAAAGAACGTCACTTTATATTGCCGCTTATGATAAATAAATTTCTTATGCAGTCCATCGCTTTCATTTCTTCCATATCACAAGTTCGTATAAAGCTTATTTTCTTCACATTAATAGATCATACATATTTAGAGAGCAATTTTTATTGCTTGCACCGATGGCAATTTAGTTGAAGGATCTTACTCAATCCATAGGTAGGTATGGTGGGCTCTCATGGCAAAACTGGGTTAAGGGATGTTTGGATGCACAAGTAGTATCAAGTATGATAATATATTGGCATGAATACTTCATAAATTATAGATACATTGTAGACGTATCAAGTACTAGTTGGAATAGCTTCTACCCACGTAGTAACATAATCAACAACAACTAAAATATGTGTATACCCATTAGAGGAAGGAAAAGGTCCCATATAATCGAAGCCCCAAACATCGAATGGTTCAATAATAAGAGAATAATTCGTAGGCATTTCCTGACATCTACTAATATTACCAATTCTTTGACATTCATAACAAGACAAGGCATACTTACGAGCATCCTTGAAGAGAGTAGGCCAATAAAAACCGGATTGTAATACCTTGTGTGCAGTTCTCTCTCCAGCATGGTGTCCTCCGTAAGCCTCAGAATGACACTTGCATAGGATCTGTTCCTTTTCATGCTCAGGTACACAACCTCTAATGACACCATCTACTCATTTATAAAGGTGTGGGTCATCCCAAAAGTAATGTCTTAAATCATAGAAAAACTTTTTATTTTGCTGGTATGTGAAACTAGGTGGTATAAATTTAGCAACAATGTAATTAGCATAATTAGCATACCATGGAGCATTATGAGAAGCATTTATGACAGCTAATTGCTCATCAGGAGAACTATCATCAATAGGTAGTGGGTCATCAAGAACATTCTCCAACCTAGACAAGTTATCTGCTACAGGGTTCTGAGCACCCTTTCTATCAATAATATGCAAATAAATTCTTGTGGCAAGAGAACCCATCTAATAGTCTAGGTTTAGCATCCTTCTTTTCCATAAGATTTTTCATAGCAGCATGATCAGTGTGAACAATTACTTTAGAATCAACAATATAAGATCGGAACTTATCACAAGCAAAAACAACTGCTAAAAATTCCTTTTGAGTAGTAGCATAATTTCTGTGGGCACTGTCTAGAGTTTTACTATCATAATGAATAACATTCAACTTCTTATCAACTCTTTGTCCTAGAGCAACACCAACAACATAATCACTAGCATCACACATAATTTTAAAGGGTAAATTCCAATCAAGTGGTTGAATAATAGCTGTAAAACTCAAGGCTTTCTTAAGTATTTCAAATGCTTCTACACAATCATCATCAAAAAAAGGAACATCTTTTTGCAAGAGATTAGTGAGAGGCCTAGAAATTTTAGAGAAGCCTTTAATAAACCTCCTATAGAAACCAACATGACCAAGGAAACTTCTTATACCTTTGATATCTTTAGGACATGTCATTTCTTCAATAGCATCTACTTTAGTTGTATCAACTTCAATACCTCTTTCAGAGATTTTAATTCCCAAGACAATACCTTCATTAACCATAAAGTAGCACTTCTCCCAATTCAAGACAAGATTAGTTTCTTCACATCTCTGCAAAACTTGATCAAGGTTTCTTAAGCAATCATTAAAAGAAGTTCCGTAAACGGAGAAATCATCCATGAAACCCTCAACAATCTTCTCACAAAAGTCAGAGAATATAGCAGTATTACATGTTTGAAAGGTAGCAGGTGCATTGCATAAACCAAAAGGCATATGTTATAAGCAAAAGTACCAAAAGGGCAAGTAAAAGTGGTTTTTTCTTGATCGTCTTTTGACACAGGTATTTGAGAAAAACGAGAATAACCATCTAGAAAGCAGAAGTGTGTAAGTTTGGATAGTCTTTCTAGAATTTGATCAGTAAAAGATAGATGGTAATGATCTTTTCTAGTAGCTTTGTTTAATTTGCGAAAATCAATTACCATTCTATAACCTGTAACAATTCTTTGTGGAATCAATTCATCCTTATCATTAGGAACAACAATAATACCTCCCTTCTTAGGGACACAATGAACGGGACTTACCCACCTACTATCAGCAATAGGATAAATTATACCTGCCTCCAGAAGCTTTAGTATTTCATTTCTTACCAGTTCTTTCATTTTTGGGTTCAACCGTCGTTGGTGATCAACAACTGGCTTAGCATCAGGCTCTATATTAATTTGTGCTGACATAGCGTGGGACTAATGCCCTTAAGATCATCAAGAGTATATCCAATAGAGGCACAGTGCTTCTTCAGACTTTTCAATAATCTCCTTTCTTCATACTCTGAAAGGTTAGCACTAATAATAACATGATATATCTTATTTTCATCAAGATAAGCATATTTCAAAGTATCAGGTAATTGTTTAAGCTCAAACACGGGATCACCCATAGGTGGAGGAGGATATCCAATGATTTCAACAGGCAAATTGTGTTTCAAAACAGGCATTTGGTTAAAGAATATTTCATCTAATTCCTTCCTTTCATTCAAGAACATATCATTTTCATGGTCTAGCAGATATTGTTTGAGAGGATCTGTAGGAGGTACATCAATAGAAGAAAGACCAATAATTTCATCCTTACTAGGCAATTCTTTATCATGGGGTTTTCTATGAAATTTAGAGAAATTAAAATCATGAGACACATACCCAAAACTTACAGTAAAAGTTTATTTCTTATAGCCTATCTTAGCATTGACAATGTTCAAGAAAGGTCTACCAAATATAATGGGACAAAATTCATCTTGTGGGGAACCAAGAAGAAGAAAATGAGTAGGATATTTTACTTTTCCACACAAGACTTCAACATCTCTAACAATCCCAATTGGTGATATAGTATCTCTATTATCAATCTTAATAGTAACATCAATATCTTTTATCTCAGCTGGTGCAATATCATTCATAATTTCTTGATATAAAGTAAAAGGAATCGCGCTCACACTAGCACCCATATCACATAAGCCATATAACAATGATCTTTTATTTTAACAGAAACAATAGGCATGCCAACAGCAGGTTGATGTTTATCTTTAGTATCAGGTCTAGAAATTCTAGCAGCTTCATCACAGAAATAAATTACATGACCTTCAATATTATCGACCAAGAGATCTTTAACCATAGCAATACTAGGTTCAACTTTAATTTGTTCAGGGGTGTAGGTGTTCTAGTATGACTCTTACAAACCACAATTGAAGCTTTAGCATGATCCTTTATCCTAACAGGGAAAGGTGGTCTTTCAATATAAGTAGTAGGAACAACATGATCAACATTATAAGTAATAGTTTTTTCTTCAACTTTAATAGGTTCTACTAGTTTTACTTTAATGGGAGGATGATATTTAAACCTCTTCTCCTTAGGGAGATCTACATAAGTAGCAAATGATTCACAAAAAGAAGCTACCATCTCAGAGTCAAGTCCATATTTATTGCTAAATTCACAAAAAGCATCGGTATCCATAAAAGATTTAACACAATCAAACTTAATCTTTATATTTGACTCCTTACCTTTGCTGAGTTCCCAATCTTCAGAGTTGCATTTAATTCTCTCTAATAAATCCCATTTGAATTCAATAGTCTTCTTCATAAAAAAACCAGTACAAGAAGTATCGAGCATGGATTGATCATTACGAGAAAGCCGAGCATAAAAATTATGAATAATACTTTCTCTTGAGAGCTCATAATTGGAGCATGAATATAACATTGACTTAAGCCTCCCCCAAGCTTGAGCGATAATTTCTCCTTCACGGGGCTAAAAATTATAAATATAATTCCGATCACGATGAACTAGATGCATAGGATAAAACTTCTGATGAAATTCCAATTTCAATCGATTGTAGTTCCAAGTCCCAATATCCTCGCATAGCCTATACGATGAACTAGATGCATAAGATAAAGGGAAGACCTTCTTGACTTCATCCTCGGGCAAACCTGAAAGCTTAAATAATCCACAAACTTCATCCACATAGATTAGATGCATATCAAGATGTAATGTTCCATCTCCCGCATAAGGATTATCTAGCTGTTTCTCTATCATACCCGAAGGAATTTCATAATAAATATTTTCAGTAGGTTCAGTAGGTTGGGGAGAAACTCTTTTCTCTTCAGGTCGGGGTGAAGATACTCCGAACAAGCCCCTCAAAGGATTATTTTCCATAGTGACAAGTGACAATAAATTTCAGCACGTAATATAAATGTTTCCTTACCGAATTCCACTCACCAAAGGCGCTTCACTCCCCGGCAACGGCACCAGAAAAGAGTCTTGATGACCCATAAGTATAAGGGGTCTATCTGGTCCTTCCGATAAGTAAGAGTATCGAACCCAACAAGGAGAAGAAGGAAATGACAAGTGGATTTCAACAAGGTATTCTCTTCAACCACTGAAATTATCGGTAACAGATAGTTTTGTGATAATATAATTAGTAACGGGTAGAAAGTTACAAAAGTAACTAAGGTACAACAAGGTGGCCCAATCCTTTTTGTTGGAAAGTACAAGCCTGGACGAACCCTTATGTAAAGTAAAGCGCTCCCGAGGACACATGGGAATTATTGTCAAGCTAGTTTTCATCATGCTCATATGATTCATGTTCGTTACTTTGATAATTTGATATGTGGGTGGATTGGTGCTTGGGTGTTGTCCTTACGTGGACAAGCCTCCCACTTATGATTACCCCTCTCGCAAGCATCCGCATCTACGAAAGAAGAATTAAGATAAATCTAACCCTAGCATTAAACATGTGGATCCAAATCAGCCCCTTATGAAGCAACACATAAACTAGGGTTTAAGCTTCTGTCACTCTAGAAACCCATCATCTACTTATTACTTTCCAATGCCTTCCCCTGGGCCCAAATCATGGTGAAGTGTCATGTAGTCGACGTTCACATAACACCATTAGAGGAGAGATAACATACATCTCATCAAAATATCGAGCGAATACCAAATTCACATGATTACATATAACAAGACTTCTCCCATGTCCTCGGGAACAAACATAACTACTCACAAAGCATATTCATGTTCATAATCAGAGGAGTATTAATTATCATTAAGGATCTGAACATATGATCTTCCACCAAATAAACCAACTAACATCAACTACAAGAAGTAATCGACACTGCTAGCAACCCAAAGGTACCAATCTGAGGTTTTGAGACAAAGATCGGATACAAGAGATGAACTAGGGTTTGAGAGGAGAAGGTGTTGGTGAAGATATTGATGGAGATTGACCCCCTCTCGATGATAGGATCGTTGGTGATGACGATTACGATGATTTCCCCCTCCGGGAGGGAAGTTTCCCTAGCAGAACAGCTCCGCCGGAGCCCTAGATTGCTTCTTCCCAGGTTCCACCTCGAGACGGCCGTGCTTTGTCTCGAAGGATTCCTCCTGATTTTTTCAGGTCAAAACCCTTCATATAGCAAAATATGGGCACTAGAGGGCTGCCAGGTGGCCCACAAGGCAGGGGGCGCACCCAGGGCGGTAGGGCACACCCCCACCCTTATGGCTGCCTGGTGGGTCCTCGATAACCCACAAGTGTAGGGGATCGCAACAGTTTTCGAGGGTAGAGTATTCAACCCAAATTTATTGATTCGACACAAGGGGAGCCAAAGAATATTCCCAAGTAATTGCAGTTGAGTTGTCAATTCAACCACACCTGGAAACGTAATATCTGCAGGAAGGTATTTAGTAGGAAAGTAATATGATAGTAGTGGTAACGATAGCAAAAGGTAACGATGGAAAAAGTAATATTTTTGGTTTTGTAGTGATTGTAACCGTAGCAGCGGAAAAGTAAATAAGCGAAGAACAATATAGGAAAAGCTCGTAGGCATTGGATCGGTGATGGAGAATTATGCCGGATGTGATAGATCATGTAACAGTCATAACCTAGGGTGACACAGAACTAGCTCTAGTTCATCAATGTAATGTAGGCATGTATTCCGAATATAGTCATACATGCTTATGGAAAAGAACTTGCATGACATCTTTTGTCCTACCCTCCCGTGGCAGCGGGGTCCTATTGGAAACTAAGGGATATTAAGGCCTCCATTTAATAGAGTACCGGACCAAAGCATTAACATATGGTGAATACATGAACTCCTCAAACTACGGTCATCACCGGTAAGTATCCCGATTACTGTCACTTCGGGGTTAACGGATCATAACACATAATAGGTGACTATAGACTTGCAAGATTGGATCAAGAACTCTCATATATTGATGAAAACATAATAGGTTCAGATCTGAAATCAAGGCACTCGGGCCCTAGTGACAAGCATTAAGCATAACAAAGTCACAACAACATCAATCTCAGAACATAGTGGATACTAGGGATCAAACCCTAACAAAACTAACTCGATTACATGATAAATCTCATCCAACCCACCACCGTCCAACAAGCCTACGATGGAATTACTCACACACGGCGGTGAGCATCATGAAATTGGTGATGGAGGAAGGTTGATGATGACGATGGCGATGGATTACCCTCTCCGGAGCCCCGAACGGACTCCAGATCAGCCCTCCCGAGAGAGTTTAGGGCTTGGCGGCGGCTCCGTATCGTAAAACGCGATGAATCCTTCTCTCTGATCTTTTTCTCCCCGAAAGTGAATATATGGATTCAAAGTTGAGGTCGGTGGAGCATCAGGGGGTCCACGAGGCAGGGGGCGTGCCCCCCACCCTCGTGGACAGGGTGTGGGCCCCCTGACTAAAGGAAATATGCCCTAGAGGCAATAATAAAGTTGTTATTTATATTTCCTTATATCATGATAAGTGTTTATTATTCATGCTAGAATTGTATTAACCGGAAACATGATACATGTGTGAATACATAGACAAACAGAGTGTCACTAGTATGCCTCTACTTGACTAGCTCGTTGATCAAAGATGGTTATGTTTCCTAGCCATAGACAAAGAGTTGTCATTTGATTAATGGGATCACATCATTAGGAGAATAATGTGATTGACTTGACCCATTTTGTTAGCTTAGCACTTGATCATTTAGTTTGTTGCTATTGCTTTCTTCATTACTTATACATGTTCCTATGACTATGAGATTATGCAACTCCCGTTTACCGGAGGAACACTTTGTGTGCTACCAAACGTCACAACGTAGCTAGGTGATTATAAAGGTGCTCTACAGGTGTCTCCGAAGGTACTTGTTGGGTTGGGGTATTTCGAGATTAGGATTTGTCACTCCGATCGTCGGAGAGGTATCTCTGGGCCCTCTCGGTAATACACATCACTATAAGCCTTGCAAGCATGATAACTAATGAGTTAGTTACGGGATGATGTATTACAGAACGAGTAAAGAGACTCGCCGGTAACGAGATTGAACTAGGTATTGGGATACCGACGATCAAATCTCGGGCAAGTAACATACCGATGACAAAGAGAACAACGTATAGTGTTGTGCGGTTTGACCGATAAAGATCTTCGTGGAATATATAGGAACCAATATGAGCATCCAGGTTCCGCTATTGGTTATTGACCGGAGACGTGTCTCGGTCATGTCTACATAGTTCTCGAACCCGTAGGGTCTGCACGCTTAAAGTTCGGTGACGATTGGTTTTATGAGTTTATATGTTTTGATATACAGAAGGTAGTTTGGAGTCCTGGATGTGATCACGGACATGACGAGGAGTCTTGAAATGATCGAGACATAAATATTTATATGTTGGAAGCCTATATTTGGATATCGGAAGTGTTCCGGGTGAAATCGGGATTTTACCGGAGTACCGGGGGTTACCGGAACCCCCTCGGGGGTTTAATGGGCCAAGATGGGCCTTAGTGGAAGAGAGGAGGGGCTGCCAGCGCAGGCCGTGCGCCCCCTCTCCCTCTAGTCTGAATTGGACAAGGAGGGGGGCGGCGCCCCCCTTTCCTTCCTCTCTCCCTCCTCCTTCCCCCTTCTCCTACTCCAACTAGGAAAGGAGGGAGTCCTACTCCCGGTGGGAGTAGGACTTCTCCTGGCGTGCCGCCTCCTGGCCGGCCACCTCTCCCCCCTTGCTCCTTTATATACGGGGGCAGGGGGCACCTCTAAACACACAAGTTGATCATAGAGATCTCTCCAGCCGTGTGCGGTGCCCCCCTCCACCATAATCCACCTCGGTCATACTATAGCGGTGTTTAGGCGAAGCCCTGCTGCGGTAGGTTCATCAACATCGTCACCATGCCGTCGTGCTGACGAAACTCTTCCCCGAGATCTACTGGATCATGAGTTCATGGGATGTCACCGAGCTGAACGTGTGCTGAATGCGGAGGTGCCGTACGTTCGGTATTGAGGATCGGTCGATCGTGAAGACGTATGACTACATCAACCGCGTTGTCATAACGCTTCCCCTTAACGGTCTACGAGGGTACGTGGACGACACTGTCCCCTCTCGTTGCTATGCATCACCATGATCCTGCGTGCGTGTAGGATTTTTTTTGAAATTACTATGTTCCCCAACAGTGGCATCTGAGCCTGGTTTTATGCGTTGATGTTATATGCACGAGTAGAACACAAGTGAGTTGTGGGCGATACAAGTCATATTGCTTACCAGCATGTCATACTTTGGTTCGGCGGTATTGTTGGACGAAGCGGCCTAGACCGACATTACGCGTACGCTTACGCGAGACTGGTTCTACTGACGTGCTTTGCACACAGGTGGCTGGCGGGTGTCAGTTTCTCCAACTTTAGTTGAACCGAGTGTGGCTACGCCCGATCCTTGAGAAGGTTAAAACAGCACCAACTTGACGAACTATCGTTGTGGTTTTGATGCGTAGGTAAGAACGGTTCTTCTCAGCCCGTAGCAGCCACGTAAAACTTGCAAGAACAAAGTAGAGGACGTCTAACTTGTTTTTGCAGGGCTTGTTGTGATGTGATATGGTCAAGACATGATGCTATATTTTGTTGTAAGAGATGATCATGTTTTGTAACCGAGTTATCGGCAACTGGCGGGAGCCATATGGTTGTCGCTTTATTGTATGCAATGCAATCACCCTATAATTGCTTTAGTTTATCACTAAGCGGTAGCGATAGTCATAGGAGCAATAGTTGGCGAGACGACAACGATGCTACGATGGAGATCAAGGTGTCGCACCGGTGACGATGGTGATCATGACGGTGCTTCGGAGATGGAGAGCACAAGCACAAGATGATGATGGCCATATCATATCACTTATATTGATTGCATGTGATGTTTATCTTTTATGCATCTTATTTTGCTTTGATTGACGGAGCATTATAAGATGATCTCTCACTAAAATTCAAGATAAAAGTGTTCTCCCTGAGTATGCACCGTTGCCAAAGTTCGTCGTGCCGAGACACCACGTGATGATCGGGTGTGATAAGCTCTACGTTCATCTACAACGGGTGCAAGCCAGTTTTGCACACGCAGAATACTCGGGTTAAACTTGACGAGCCTAGCATATTCAGATATGGCCTCGGAACACTGGAGACAGAAAGGTCGAGCATGAATCATATAGTAGATATCATCAACATAGTGATGTTCACCATTGAAAACTACTCCATTTCACGTGATGATCGGTTATGGTTTAGTTGATTTGGATCACGTGATCACTTAGATGATTAGAGGGATTTCTATCTAAGTGGGAGTTCTTAAGTAATATGATTAATTGAACTTTAATTTATCATGAACTTAGTCCTAGTAGTATTAGCATATCTATGTTGTAGATCAATAGCTCGCGTTTAGCTCCCCTGTTTTATTTTTATGTTCCTAGAGAAAACTAAGTTGAAAGATATTAGTAGCAATGATGCAGATTAGATCCATGATTTGAGGATTATCCTCATTGCTGCACAGAAGAATTATGTCCTTGACGCACCGCTAGGTGACAGACCTATTGCAGGAGCAGATGCTGACGTTATGAATGTTTGGCTAGCTCAATATGATGACTACTTGATAGTTTAGTGCACCATGCTTAACAGCTTAGAATCGGGACTTCAAAGACGTTTTGAATGTCATGGATCATATGAGATGTTCCAGGAGTTGAAGTTAATATTTCAAGCAAATACCTGAGTTGAGAGATATGAAGTCTCCAACAAGTTCTTTAGCTAAAAGATGGAGGAGAATAGCTCAAGCAGTGAGCATGTGTTCAGATTGTCTGGGTACTACAATCGCTTGAATCAAGTGGGAGTTAATCCTCCAGATAAAATAGTGATTGACATAATTCTCTAGTCACCATCACCAAGTTAGTAGAACTTTGTGATGAACTATAGTATGCAATGGATGACGAAAATGATTCCCGAGCTTTTCATGATGATGAAATCGATGAAGTTAGAAATCAAGAAAGAGCATCAAGTGTTGATGATTAACAAGACCACAAGTTTCAAGAAAAGGGCAAAGGGAAAGAAAGGGAACTTCAAGAAGAACGACAAGCAAGTTGCTGCTCAAGTGAAGAAACCCAAGTCTGGACCTAAGCCTGAGACTAAGTGCTTCTACTTCAAAGGGACTAGTCACTGGAAGCGAAACTGCCCCAAGTATTTGACAGATAAGAAGGATGGCAAAGTGAACAATGCTATATTTAATATACATGTTATTGATGTGTACTTTACTAGTGTTTATAGCAACCGCTCGGTATTTGATACTGGTTCAGTTGCTAAGAGTAGTAACTTGAAATTGGAGTTGCAGAATGAACAGAGACTAGTTAAGTGTGAAGTGACGATGTGTGTTGGAAGTGGTTCCAAGATTGATATGATCATCATCGCACACTCCCTATACTTTCGGGATTAGTGTAAAACCTAAATAAATGTTATTTGGCGTTCGCGTTGAGCATGAATATGATTTGATCATGTTTATTGCAATACGGTTATTCATTTAAAATCAGAGAATAATTGTTGTTCTGTTTACATGAATAAAACCTTCTATGGTTATACACCCAATGAAATTGGTTGTTGGATCTCGATCATAGTGATACACATATTCATAATATTGAAGCCAAAAGATGCAAAGTTAATAATGATAGTGCAACTTATTTTTGGCACTGCCGTTTGGGTCATATTAGTATAAAGCGCATGAAGAAATTCCATGCTGATGGGCATTTGGAATCACTTGATTATGAATCAGGTTATGCTTGCGAACCATGCCTCATGGGCAAGATGACTAAAACTCTGTTCTCCGGAACAATGGAGCGAGCAACAAACTTGCTGGAAATAATACATACTGATGTATGCGGTCCAATGAGTGTTGAGACTCATGGCGGTATCATTGTTTTCTGACTTTCATAGATGATTTGAGCAGATATGTGTATATCTACTTGAAGAAACATAAGTCTGAAACATTTGAAAAGTTCAAAGAATTTCAGAGTGAAGTGGAAAATCATCATAATAAGAAAATAAAGTTTCTACGATCTGATCGCAGAGGCGAATATTTGAGTTATGAGTTTGGTCTTCAATTAAAACAATGTGGAATAGTTTCACAAACTCATGCCACCTGGAAAACCACAGCGTAATGGTGTTTCCGAACGTCATAACCGTATTTTATTTGATATAGTGCAATCTATGATGTCTCTTACCGATTTACCACTATCGTTTTGGGGTTATGCATTAGAGACAGCTGCATTCACATTAAAAAGGGCACCATCTAAATCCGTTGAGATGACACCATATGAACTAGGGTTTAGCAAGAAACATAAGCTGTCGTTTCTTAAAGTTTGGGGTTGCGAAGCTTATGTGAAAAAGTTTCATCTTGATAAGCTCAAACCCAAGTTGGAGAAGTGCGTCTTCATAGGATACCCAAGAGTAACTATTGGGTACACCTTCTATCATAGATCCAAAGGCTAGATATTTGTTGCTGAGAATGGATCTTTTCTAGAGAAGGAGTTTCTCTCGAAAGAAGTGAGTGGGAGGAAAGTAGAACTTGATGAGGTAACTATACCTGCTCCCTTATTAGAAAGTAGTTCATCACAGAAACCGGTTCCTGTGACGTCTACACCAATTAGTGAGGAAGTTAATGATGATGATCATGAAACTTTAGATCAAGTTGTTACTGAACCTCGTAGGTCAACCGGAGTAAGATCCGCACCACAGTGGTACGGTAATCCTATTGTCGGAGTAATGGGTCACGGGTAGGCTAACCCGAGGCCCATAGCCTTTCAAGACTTCGGGGCTGACTGCGCCCCTCAAGACACGGACGGAGAGCCGACTTCGGGAGGGTGGCTGAAGGAACGGCCAGCTGCCCATAAGCGTCCAAGTCCTGCGGATGATATCGAGACCGGCTGACTCCGACTGGCGGCTTCCGAAGTCGCCGGCCGCGGGAAGTCGGCCCACGACGTCAACGAAGCCCATGCCCTCATCAGGGGGGATGGGACAGGGAGTGGTGACAGTGAAGCCCACTCCCTCCCCTTTTTCCGGGGGATGGCTAGAGCATAGTGCGCCGTACCAATGGAGATCTCCGTCCGGCACAGCACTGTGCCATGCCATCCCTGACGCCAGCAATAGTGGGCGGAATCCTGTACCCACGACGTCTGACAGTACGATCCACGGAAGACGGGCCCCACCAGTTAGTGAGAGTCCAGAAGACGGCGAGAGCGCCCCAAGTCGGACTAGTAGGGAACCGGCCTCCGGGAGTCGGCCTGCCCCTCCTACTGGTTTCCCGCACCATTAACCAGACGAGACGGGGAGTGGCTACAGTAATCATCTGCCAGGCGGCAGGACTGTAGCCACGACCCCATGACCAAGCCTACGTCATTAGAGGCACGGCTACAGTAATCAGCAGCCGGCAGGACCCGCCAGCGGCGGGTGCGGCCTGTTGGCTCCGTACCCGGCCAGTCGGCTGGGCCCCCCAATCGGCGGGCCCCAGCAGTCGGCAGGAGGGCCCGCAGGTGAAGAGACTGACAATTGGGCCCTGCGTCCCTATAGTTTACCATTGTACCCCCGGGGGTAGGCTTATATAAACCCCCCGGGGCACCCATGCAACGGGTTCCCGATTCATTAGAACTAGACCAGACCTTAGAGAAGAGGGAGAGCCAGCCTAGCCTCATCCTGTCCACAGATACAGCTCGAGGAGCACCTTTGTACTCACTTTGCCTTAGTGATCATGCGGAGACCCCGCAGAGCAGGACTAGGGGTGTTATCTCCTAGGAGAGCCCCGAACCTGGGTAAAGTACGCCGGCGTTCGTGTCTACGCCTCATCCCGTTTCCAGGCACGGGCGACGTTCTACTCGCCCCCACCATGATAAGCCATCCATTGGCATATGTCGCACCCAACCCCCGACATTTGGCGCCCACCGTGGGGCAAGGTGCACCGTCATTCGGAGACCTGTTCTGGACGGGAACCCTTTCCCTCCCTGGTGAGCGCATCCAGCCCGACACGCCAGACGGAGTCTGCGCTGACGCGCTGCATGGCGCTGAAATCGCCTGCGTGGCCAGTTGCCGCGCCGATCTTGTAGGCGAGGTCCGCCTCTCTGACTAGCCCGCATCTGACGCGGGCACAGGCGGCCCTGAGAGCCTCCTCACGGGCCTCCTCGATCAACTCCACGTCGCCAGCGAGCCAGCTGGGGACTTGGAGTCCGTAGGCTCCACTGATCCGATATTGGTCGACTCCAACACCGTGTCGCTTGACACGTTCCCCACCAACATGGTGGTCTACAACGAGCCGCTTCCTTGCGTGGAGAGCGGCGGATGCACCGTCACGGAAGTGCTTGTCATCGATCATGGCGAGCACTCCGGTGGGGGTGATTATGACCCGCTCCACGCGGCGCTGCAAGACCTGGCAGCGCCCATCCCTGAAGATGCTGACGCCGAGACGCTGGAGGCATGCCGCCTTCAGCTAGTCGAAGGCGCAAAAGCTGGCCAGCATGAGACGCCTGTCAGAAGCCTACCAGCGCGAGATGGACCGCGCTGTGGGTGGCACGCCGGCGGCGGCTGGGCCTAGCCGCCTCGGCACGGTCCAGCAGCGCGGCGCGACTATCGCCAATCTGTTCGGGGCGAATCGCCCCGTTTACGCCACGCCTGCAGAGAACATTCGAGCCGCCCAGGCGGCTGCGGAGGAGCTGGACAAGTTCGAGGGCGAAGAATGTCGCTTGATGACGGAGCGCGTCCAGCGACTCCTTGACGCGGCCGCTGAGTAGAACGAGGCCAGCGGCCACACTGATGCGCTGCGCTGACGGAATGACAACCTGCTTCCGCGCCGAGACCAAGGCGCGGAGTCTCAGACGCCAACTGGCGGCTTCGGCGGAAGAAAAGACAAGGAGCAGGCTGCCAGCCGCAGTCGGACTCGCATGACCATAGAGCGCGACCGAGACGGTCGCCCAAGAACAGTGGAAGGACGGGATGACTGTCTGCCTCCTCCCCCTCGGAGGGAAAGGCGAGTTTCCCCGCCGCCTGTTGATCACCCGACGCTCAGCGACCGCCTTGGCCACCGAGAGGGAGTTGAAGAGAACGACGCCCGCCACCGGATCGACCGTCTCCATCGATCCCTGGCGCTTAAAGAAGAAGATGAGTTGGGTCCACCATGCTTCGGCCCCCGCATCTGAGACGAGCCCTTTCCCAAAGGGTTCACGCTTCCCAGAGACACACCCAAATACACCGGCTCCGTGAAGCCGGAAGACTAGCTGGTCGACTACTCCACGGCCGTCAGCATAGCAAACGGCAACAAGCGTGTTGCAGTGAAGTACGTTCCGTTCATGCTCCAAGGCATGGGCCGGACTTGGGTAAATAGATTGAGGCCCCATAGTATCAACAGTTGGGTCGACTTCACCGAAGCCTTCATCCGCAACTTCACCAGCACATACAAGCCGCCTCCCAAGCCTCGCCAGCTCTCCTTATGTGTGCTGGCCCCCAGCAAGTCAGCCCGCGACTACCTCACGCACTGGGCTAAGCTTCGCAACTCCTGCGAAGGCGTGCACGAGGTGCAGGCCATCGAGTACTTCAGCACGGGATGCCGAGAGGGCACCCTCCTCAAGCACAAGCTTCTCTGTGACGAGCCGGAAACCCTCGACGAGTTGCTGATCATAGCAGACAAGTACGCCACGGCCGACTCCTCCATGAAGACGGAAATTCAAGTCAGCGCAACTGGCAAAGTGGCTCCTCAGGCTCCCCGAACCCCGGCCGGAGACACCAGTCGGCGTCAACCACAGAACGACCATAAGCGCAAAGCCCCACCGCCGACTTCCACCAGCCGGTAGGTGGCGACAATTGAAAATCAGCAGCCAGAAGGGCAGCCCCTGCCCAAGCGCTAGAAGGGCGGCAAGTCCAACTGGCAGTCGGCTTTCTCATATGAGCAGACTCTGGATGGACCTTGCAAGTTCCACAGTGGTGCGAAGCCGTCCAACCACACCACTCGGAAATGCCACTGGCTCACTAGGATAGCCAAGGGAGACGGGCTTTTGCCTCCTCCACCTGCGGTGCAGCCGCCTCCTCCGCCCCAGCAGCCGGCGGTCAGACCAGTCGGCGCAGTACAAGACGAGTACCTAGAAGAGCAGGGAGCATACGTCGTGTTCTCTAGTGTGGCCCACAATCGACGCAGCAGGCGACTGCAACAGCAGGAGGTGAATGTAGTAGCAACTGACGCCCTAGAGTTCATGCACTGGTCTGAGAAGCCCATCAGCTGGAGTCGAGCTGACCACCCAGAAGTGATGCCCAAACCCGGCTCCTACGCTTTGGTTTTGGACGCCACCTTTGCCACGGATAAGCGAGCTTCTCGCTTTTCCAGAGTCCTGATAGACGGCGGCAGCAGCATCAACATCCTGTACAGAGACACCATGGAGAAGTTAGGAATCAGGCAGAGGCAACTACAATCCAGCCGGACGGTGTTCCACGGCATAGTTCCTGGCCTTTCCTGCTTGCCAATCGGCAAGATCTTGATCGATGTCCTCTTTGGAGACAAAGATCATTTCCGCCGAGAGTCGATATGGTTTGAGGTGGTGGACCTAGAGAGCCCATACCATGCGCTGCTTGGCCGGCTAGCCCTGGCTAGGTTCATGGCCGTCCCCCACTATGCCTACCTCAAGATGAAGATGCCGAGTTCCAAGGGGATCCTGACCATAAATGGCGACTACAAGAAGTCGTCTGCCTGCGCGTCAGAGAGCAGTCGGCTGGCCGAGTCCCTCGTAAAAGCAGCTGAGAAGCGGCTGCTAGATCGAGTTGTGGCAATGGCAGGCAAGCAGCCAGAGATGCCGCCTGACCCCAGAGAGTCGGAAGCCGAGGGATCGTTCAAGCCGGCCAAGGAAACAAAGAAGATACATTTGGACCCAGAGCACCCAGAGAGGTACGCTGTCGTAGGCGCCCACCTCGACAGCAAATAGGATGGCGAGCTCGTCGATTTCCTCCGTGAGAATCGAGACATCTTCGCATGGTCCCCCAAGGACATGCCAGGTGTCCCAACAGAATTCGCCGAGCACAAATTACATGTCCAATCTGATGCCACACCAGTCAGACAGCCTTTGCGCCGCTTGTCAGAGGAGAAGAGGAGAGTTGTTGGAGAAGAGATAGCCCGGCTACTTGCAGCCGGCTTCATCATGGAAGTATTCTTCCCAGAATGGCTGGCCAACCCGGTCTTGGTACTGAAGAAAAACAAGCAATGGTGAATGTGTATTGATTACACTAGCCTCAACAAAGCATGCCCCAAGGACCCGTTCGCTTTGCCAAGGATTGACCGAGTGATAGACTCCACAGCTGGATGCGAGCTATTGAGTTTCCTGGATGCGTATTCAGGGTATCACCAGATCAAGTTGAACCCGGCCGATAGGCTGAAGACCGCGTTCATCACACCGTTTGGAGCTTTCTGCTACCTAACCATGACGTTCGGCTTAAGGAACGCCGGCGCCACCTTCCAACGATGCATGCAGAAGTGCCTCCTCAAGCAGCTCGGCAGAAATGCTCATGTTTACGTGGACGACGTGGTGGTAAAAACGGAGAAGCATGGAACACTGCTGGAGGACCTCAAAGAGACCTTCGAGAACTTGCGCCGATTTCAGATCAAGCTCAACCTGGAGAAGTGCGTCTTCGGAGTACCAGCCGGCCAGCTCCTTGGCTTCCTGGTCTCTGAACGCGGCATAGAATGCAACCCTGTGAAGATCAAGGCAATTGAAAGGATGGAGGTACCCAGCCGACTGCCGGACGTACAAAATTCACCGGCTGTTTGGCGTCCATCAGCCGATTCATCAGTCGGCTGGGCGAGAAGGCTCTTCCCCTGTACCAACTCATGAAGAAGACCACTTTTTTCGAGTGGAACCACAAGGCGGACGAAGCATTTTTTCAACTAAAGAAGATGCTGACTACTCCACCTGTCCTGGCGGCTCCGACTCCTAAGGAGCCCATGCTCCTCTACATCGCCGCCACCAACCGAGTGGTCAGCACAGTCATTGTAGTAGAATGCAAGGAGGAAGGCAAAGCACTACCAGTTCAGAGACCAGTATATTATTTGAGTGAAGTACTGTCGACCTCCAAGCAAAACTACCCTCACTACCAGAAGATGTGCTATGGTGTGCGTTTTGCCGCCAAGAAATTGAAGCCTTACTTCCAAGAGCATCCAATTACTGTGGTCTACACGGCTCCTCTAGCTGAGATCATCGGCAGCCGAGACGCTTCGGGATGAGTGGCCAAGTGGGCCATAGATTTGGCCCCCTACACCATCTACTACCAACCTCGCACTGCCATCTAGTCACAAGCGCTGGCCGACTTCCTCGTCGACTGGGCCGAAACCCAGTATCTACCGCTAGCGCCCGACTCCACCCATTGGCGAATGCATTTCGACGGCTCCAAGATGCGCACCGGCTTGGGAGGCGGCATTGTCCTCACCTCTCCCAAGGGTGACAAGCTCAAGTATGTGCTGCAAATCCATTTTGCCGCCTCCAACAACGTCGTCGAGTACGAGGCACTCATTCACGGGCTCCGGCTAGCCAAAGAGCTCGGCATTCACCGGATCCTGTGCTATGGTGACTCCGACTTGGTGGTCCAGCAGTCGTCAGGTGATTGGGACACCAAGGACGCAAACATGGCAAGCTACCGCTTCCTTGTACAACAACTCAGCGGATATTTTGAGGGGTGCGAGTTTCTCCATGTACTACGAAACGACAACGACCAAGAAGACGCCCTGGCGCGAATCGGCTCCACCCTTCAGGCGATACCGTCCGACATCGCCCTCCAACGCCTCCTCAAGCCGTCCGTCAAGCCATCACCTGAGTCAGACTCCATCTTCATGCCGGCTCCTCCAGAAGTAGCCAGATCCGACTCAAGAGCCCCCGCGGACGGCACGAGCATTCCGGCGGATGGCACTGGAATCATGGTAGTCGCACCCAGCTCGGGGACTACAGCAAGCTGCGGGGAGACTTTAGAGCTCGGCCCGGAGACTTCAGAGCCTGGCCCGGGGACTGCGCCAATCCGCCCGCGGACTTCGTCAACACAACAAGCGGCTGCCGACTCCAGTCCGCCACCCCCCGGCCCAGCCGCCCTCGTCCAAGTCGTAGTCTTGGCGGTTGCAGAAATTTCAGCACCTTCATGGGCCCGACCCATCCTCAATTTCATGGTAAACAAAGAGCTGCTAACCGACGAGATCTCGGCTCGGCAAGTACAACGCCGGGCGGCAGCATACGCCATCATCAATAGAGAGCTCGTAAGGCGCAGCGTCACTGGTATGCACCAGCGATGTGTGGAGCCAGAGCAAGGCCAAGCAATCCTCAAAGACATCCATCAAGGCGAATGTGGCCACCATGCGGCTTCGAGAGCGCTCGTCGCCAAAGCTTTCCGCCATGGCTTCTTCTGGCCGACTGCTCTTGAAGACGCCAAGTCTTTGGTCCAAAAATGCAAGGGGTGCCAGAAGTTCCGCTCTAAGCCTCATCAGCCGGCTTCGGCACTCAAAACTATTCCTATTGCCTGGCCCTTTGCTGTTTGGGGCCTGGACATGGTCGGACCATTCAAGACGGCACGAGGTGGTTTGACTCATTTACTTGTCGCAGTAGACAAGTTCACCAAGTGGATAGAAGCAAAACCAATCAAGAGTTTAAATGGTCCGACTGATGTGACCTTCATCTCCAACATCACAATTCGGTACGGCATACCGCACAGCATCATCACCGATAATGGCACAAACTTTGCCAAAGGTGCCTTGGCCCGTTTCTGCGCGACGCAGGGCATCCGACTGGACCTAGCGTCCATTGCCCATCCGCGGTCCAAAGGCCAGGTAGAGCGAGCAAATGGCCTAATCCTATCCGGCATCAAGCCTCGGCTGATCGAGCCTCTGGAGCGCGCGGCAGGCTGCTGGCTTGATGAGTTGCCAGCCGCCCTCTGGAGCCTGCGCACGACTCCAAACAAGTCAACCGGCTTTACGCCCTTCTTCCTCGTCTACGGTGCCGAAGCCATCATCCCAACGGACATAGAGTTCGACTCCCCTCGAGTCACCATGTACACCGAGGAGGAAGCAGAGGAAGCACGTCAAGACAACGTCGATCTACTGGAAGAGGGCCGGCTGTTGGCACTCAGCCGGTCCAGCATCTACCAGCAGAGCTTACGCCGATACTATAATCGGAAGGTCAAGCCGCGATCTTTCCAAGAAGGAGACCTTGTGCTTCGGCTGATTCAGCGAAGAGCTGGCCAGCACAAGCTCTCAGCACCTTGGGAAGGCCCCTTCATCATCAGCAAGGTGTTGGGCAATGACTCCTACTACCTGATCGACGCTCAGAAGCCCCGAGCACGCAAAAGAGACGACTCCGGCAAAGAGACGGAGCAGCCATGGAATGCAAATCTCCTCTAAAGATTTTACAGTTAATGCAGTATGTATTACGCTACCCTTTGTATTAAAATACGAAGACTTCGGGCCCCTTGAGAAGATCTCGGGGACTGCCTTCTTTTATCTATATGATAAAGAATTATGCCTACGAATATGTTATTCTTCGTTATGCCACTTGGCACCGGGTTTGACTAGTCGGCCCGGGGACTCGCCGACTTGAGCTATGAAACGACTTCCTGCAGCCGGACAAGTAATGTGTGGCACTTAAGCCGTCTCCTGTTAGAAGCCGCAGATCGCAGAGCGACTGTCCAGCGAACAGGAGTAAGGTAGAATGGGTGCCCATATGAAAAATGGCTAGGGACTCAAAGCTCGCTCATAGCTTAGGGACGATTTTCAATCCTTTACAACCGACTCTTTAGCAGCCGGCTTGCCGTTTCCTAAATTAACATGCTAAAAACTCTAAAAGGCTAAGTACTTGCCTTCCCAAAGAAGCCAAGTATTTGATCTAGTGGCAGTCCGTAGAGCGGCTGTTCGACTAGCAAAACGGCAACTAAGGGAAGGCGGCAAAGGAAAAAGTCAAAGAGCAAAGAGCAAGAAAAGATAGAATACGGATAAATATTTACATAAAAAGGCCCTTGGCCGAATCATCAAGCAGAAGTTCAAGATACACCCAGTGGGTGGAATTGTGCAAAATAACAAGTTCATCGAGACTACTAAGCAGGTAAAACAAAGATAAAGTGGCAGCCTAGGAAGCCACGGACGGACTCGGAGGACCGGAGGGGTCGGCGGTGCCAGTTGCCCGGGCAGTCGGCTGGTTGGTCTCCGCCTGATCACCTCTGGCGACAGCTGGCTCAGTTGGGCGCGGCTCGTTGCTAGAGGCGCGGTCAGGCTGGGGCTGGCCGTCTGCCTCGACCTCTGGCGCCTCCTCCTCTTCTCCCTCATCCTCCTCGCCTTCCTCTTCGCCACTGGAGTCGATCACCTCCATTGAGTCCTCGCCGTCGTCCGGGTTCATCCCGAACCACTCCGGTGGCGCCTCCTCGCCGTTCTCAGCCCGCTCTGGGATGAAGATGCTGGTATCAGTGTACTCAGCGATCGACGCGGCACGGTTGACAAGGTCGTCCTCCACCATTGCCAGCTCCGCCTGAGCTTCCAGCCGGAACGTGGCTAACTGGGCTAAACTCAGCCCAGGATACCACGCCTTGGTGAATTCTAAAGCCCAACGGGCTCCAGCCCGGGCTGAAGAGCCCTTCCAGGCCTCAAGACGGCCGGCTGCCACCTCCAGCCAGTCGGCAGTCCGACTGGGGGTGCGTGGCGCCTGCATGTCCGGCCACAGGGCGGCAATCGCCTGGGCGCCGACACATTGAAGCCGGCGCAGCATCCGGTGGGCTGGCCGAAGACGGACCTCGATGCTTAGAATCTGCTCGTTAAGAGTTCGGGGGGCGTCGGCAGCGACCTGTGCGCCGTCCGCCCTTCGTGCTTCACGGTCAGCCTCGATGGCTTGATTGGCGGCATCAAAATGGCCGGGGAAGAAGTCTACTAAGGAAGAAGAGCAAAGAAACAAAGTTAAAAATTTAAGGCAGACTCGACTAGCAGTCGGCAGCCCGGGAAAGGAAACAAGTGGAAGCTCACCATCGACAAGATCTTCGATTGCTTGGAAGCCGGAGACCAGCGTTGCCTCCTTCTCGCTCCAGTAGGAGTGCTTGGACGCAAATTCAGCGAGAAGGGCGGTCTCCTTGTCCTCCGCCTCCTTCTGGACCCTTTGGAGCAGCTCCTTCTGCTCCGCCAGCTGCGTAGCCAGCCGGTCGCGCTCCTCCGTCAGCCGGCCACACTCCTCCTCCCTGACGCGCAACGCGGTTTTGACTTCGCCCAGCTGCTGCTGAAGGGCGGCGTTGGCTTCTGAAAAAGGAGGGGGAGGGATGTCAGTCGTCAGCAAAGAAGAAAGGTCGCCGGGGAGATCCGGCCCGACTGCTCAGCAGTCGGCCCGAATCTCGGGGACTACAACCCGCGGGTGTGCCAGCGCGCCCCCGCAGAGAAAGAAGAAAACTCACCCCGGCTGTCCAAGAAGTCGGCGGTCCGCTTGGCCAGCTCCTCAACATTGGTGTTGAAGGAGGTCATGCGAAGATTGTGGTAATCCTGCATCAAAATTTCAGAAAAACCGTTGCTACTTGGAACTCACCGATTAGAGTTCCGAGCCGCCTGCTCAGCAGCCGGCCCGAAACTCGGGGACTACACCCAGTGGGTGCGCTGGCGCGCCCCCACAAAGGAAAAACAAGGAAGCAAAGCAAAGAAAGGATGCATACCCGGATGGCCGTTCGTGACGCCAGGTATGCCTTGGTGCACTCCTTGATGGCGTCGCCCTCGGCCCGGAGCTTGGCTTGGACGTCTAAGAGCGCCCGGTTCAACGGGCCCGTCCCTCATCCCCGCACCCACCCGGTGGGCGCGGCGCTTGACACCTCGGTGTCCGGGATCTTGGAGCTCGCAGCGCCGGTCTCCAAAGGACGCGGCGCTGAGGCCGCCTTCGCGAGACGGCGGCGCGTCGACGTACCGACCTCGAGGGTCAGGAACGTCGCCTCCGGTTGGCGGCACTGGCGGGTCCGTCAGTTGTCTGCCCGGCGCACCTCCGGAGGGTGGCGGTGGTGGCACAATGACCTCCGGCGTGGTGGTGACGTCGGCGTCCCTCTCCATGACCGGGTTCTTGTCACCGGCTTCCCTAGTCTGCGCCGAGAACTCCGGTGGCGGTGGTGCGGAGTTCAAGGGGACGACAAACACTGCCGACTGGTGGCATGCGGCTTCCTCCGCGCGCTTCTTCTCCGCATCGGCGGCCTCGGCTTCCGCCAGCTTCTTTAGAGCGGCGGCCTCCGCCTTTTCGGCTTCCGCCTTCTTCAGGCGGGCGGCTTCCCTCCCCTCACGCGCCTCCCGCGCGTTCCGCTCCGTCGCCTCCTGGAGGTCGGCGGCGGGATCAATCCACCGGGTGGTGGAGAAGGTCTTCGCGGATTTCACAACGGAGCCGGCGGCCGACTTCTCAAGAGAGAGAGAGAGGCCCTAAATCCGGGAAACAAAGTAAAGAAATTTCAGACAGACTCAATAGAGAAATATGAAGGTACGAAGGGAGGTGGTACTTACGCTGAAATAAGCTGCGGCGTCTTCACCACCTTTCGGAAGCGGTTGGCCTTTGGCGTCCCGCTTGGTCGCCGCGGCTGAGCCCTTGGGCTTCTTCGGCCGACTGCCAAACAGGCTCGTCCCGGCCCTGCGCTTCTTGCCGCCACCTTGAGCGTCCGGCGGGGCTGACGAGCCCATGCCCGGCTGGCCGGCTCCTGGCTGGTGGCGTGGGACAACCTCCTCGTCATCATCAGGCCAGTCCTCAAGACTGGCCCCAAGTCTCGGGCCACCTAACACGCCGCCTCCCCCCTCGGCGTCATCCTCCAGGGCCGCCGCCCCCAAGTCGGGGTCGTCCACATCGCTCTCCGCTCGGTCGGGGAGGAACTCGCGGTCCGACCCCATAGTGCCGGCTGCTGGCTGGAGGAGGGGGTTCTGACCAAAGCCGACTAGTCAGAAAAAGCAAGACGGACTCGATAGCAAAGAAGTCAGGAAAATCTAAGAAAAAGAGAGAAGGGAAATGACTCACCAGAGGCGGAGGGGCGGCACGCGAATACGGCTCCTTGCCAAACTGCCACTCTTCGTTGAGGTCGCAGCTCACAAGGTAGTTCACCATGTAGGCTACCTCCTCGTGAGGCATCTCCTTGGTGCACATTCGGCTCGGGTCTTGGTGCCTGCTCATCTGGCAGATCATGTGGGGGCGACTTTGGAGGGGCAACACTCGGCGCGCCACGAAGGCGGCCAGCAAGTTCGGCCCGGTTAGGCCCTCCGACTGCACTAGTACTCGAAGCCGCGCAACGGCGCCGGCTCCCGCAGGCGTCAACGTCCGGGCCCGGTGCGACCAGTTGGGCTGCCTCCCAGCCGGCGGGCCGGCTACGTAGGCCGGCAGGTTGATCCAGTCGCGCTCCGCGGAGACGTTCTTCACGTAGAAGTACGACCGCTGCCACATCTTCACCGATTTGATCAGCCTGATGGAGGGAAACGGGTTGTCGGCCCCCGACCTCCGCACGACGATGAACGCGCCGCACTGAGCCGGCACGCCCGCGGCTTGGGTGCCGAGCTTGGAGAAGAAGAACTCCCCCCAGAGCTCCATGGTGGGGAGAACGCCGATGAAGCCCTCGCACAGGGTGACGAAGGCGGACAACAACACTACCGTGTTGGGGGTGAGGTGGTGCGGCTGGAGCCCGTAGAACTCAAGGAAGGAGCGGAAGAAGTTGCTCGCTGGCAGGCCCAGGCCGCGCAGGCAGTGCGAGCGGAAGATGACCCGCTCGCCCTCCTGCGGCGCCGGTGAGATATCTCCCCTCCGCGCGAGGCGGACCCTCACGAGGTCCTCGCCAGGCAGTCTACGCGTCTTGCGGAGGAAGTCGATGTGATCCTTGTGGACCTCCGAACCATCCCAGGTGCCGGAGTGCGCCGTCGGGGGCATAACGGCGGAGGAAGAGCTCATCGTGAGCGCACCACCGCGATGTTCGACAAGGCTCGAGGAGCGGAGAGGGAGAAGAAGGAGAAGAAGCAGTGGGGAGGTGGGACGCGCGTGCTCCACCGCTTCCCCTCCTCCCCCTACTTATAGCCTAGTGGGCTGCGAAGCCGAGGGGGCGGTTGTGGGATTTACTGCGCCCACTACCCCACGCCCCCATGTTTATCACGCAAAGTTACTGCACGCGGTAACTCCGTGGGAACCTCAACCGCCCCCCACGGCCGCAGCAGATCCGCTCGCGTGCCGTGGCGTGGTAGTGGTGGGCCCCGCCTGCAGACATGTCCCATCTCGCGGATGGGTAGGCGGGCTCGCCCGGCCACTAGTTACCACGTGGAGGGCACGGAGTGGGTGGCGGTCAGGAAGCTTAGCTCATATGCTACTGAGTTCCCGCCAGGGGATTCGAAGGCATTTTCGGACAAGTCAAAGTCAGGCGACTCCGACTCCTACCAGCCGGCCCGACGGAGTCACCACGAATACTCAGAGAATGAAGCTACTGAGGCTCCTCGGCTGATTAATCATGGCGCCTCATCAGCTTCGGGGACTACTTTCAGAGTAATGGGTCACATGTAGGCTAACCCGAGGCCCATAGCCTTTCAAGACTTCGGGGCTGACTGCGCCCCTCAAGACACGGACGGAGAGCCGGCTTTGGGAGGGCGGCTGAAGGAACGGCTGGCTGCCCATAAGCGTCCGAGTCCTGCGGATGAGATCGAGATCGGCTGACTCCGACTGGCGGCTTCCGAAGTTGCCGGCCGCGGGAAGTCGGCCCACGACATCAACAAAGCCCATGCCCTCATCAGGGGGGATGGGACAGGGAGTGGCGATAGTGAAGCCCACTCCCTCCCCTTTTTCCGGGGGATGGCCAGAGCACAGTGCGCCGTACCAGTGGAGATCTCTGTCCGGCACAGCACTGTGCCATGCCATCCCTAACGCCAGTAACAGTGGGCGGAGTCCTGTACCCACGACGTCTGGCAGTACGATCCATGGAAGATGGGCCCCACAAGTCAGTGAGAGTCCAGAAGACGGCGAGAGCGCCCCAAGTCGGACCAGTAGGGAACCGGCCTCCGGGAGTCGGCCTGCCCCTCCTACTGGTTTCCCGCGCCATTAACCAGACGAGACGGGGAGTGGCTATAGTAATCATCTGCCAGGCGGAAGGACTGTAGCCACAACCCCATGACCAAGCCTGTGTCATTAGAGGCACGACTACAGTAATCAGCAGCCGGCAGGACCCGCCAGCGGCGGGTGCGGCCTGTCGGCTCTGTACCCGACCAATCGCCTGGGCCACCCAATCGGCGGGCCCCAGCAGTCGGCAGGAGGGCCCGCAGGCGAAGAGACTGACAATTGGGCCCTGCGTCCCTACAGTTTACCATTGTACCCCCGGGGGGTAGGCTTATATAAACCCCTCGGGGCACCCATGCAAAGGGTTCCCGATTCATTAGAACTAGACCAGACCTTAGAGAAGAGGGAGAGCCAGCCAAGCCTCATCCTGTCCATAGATACAACTCGAGGAGCACCTTTTTACTCACTTTGCCTTAGTGATCATGCGGAGACCCCGCATAGCAGGACTAGGGGTGTTATCTCCTAGGAGAGCCCCGGACCTGGGTAAAGTACGCTGGTGTTCGTGTCTACGCCTCATCCCGTTTCCAGGCACCAGTGACGTTCTACTCGCCCCCGCCATGATAAGCCATCCATTGGCATATGTCGCACCCAGCCCCCGACACCTGTTCTGGAGGTTATGTTACTAGACCATGACGAACCTATGAACTATGAAGAAGCGATGGTGAGCCCAGATTCTACAAAATGGCTTGAGGCCATGAAATCTGAGATTTGATCCATGTATGAGAACAAAGTGTGTACTTTGGTTGACTTGCCCGATGATCGGCAAGCCATAGAAACTAAATGGATCTTCAAGAGGAAGACGGACAATGATAGTAGTGTTACTATCTACAAAGCTAGACTTGTTGAAAAAGGTTTTGACAAAGTTCAAGGTGTTGACTACGATGAGATTTTCTCACTCGTAGCGATGCTTAAGTCTGTCCGAATCATGTTAGCAAATTGCCACATTTTATGAAATCTGGCAAATGGATGTCAAAACTACATTCCTTAATGGATTTCTTAAAGAAGAGTTATATATGATGCAACCAGAAGGTTTTGTCGATCCTAAAGGTGCTAACAAAATGTGCATGCTCCAGCGATCCATCTATGGACTGGTGCAAGCATCTCAGAGTTGGAATATACGCTTTGATGAGTTGATCAAAGCATATAATTTTATACAGACTTGTGGTGAAGCCTGTATTTACAAGAAAGTGAGTGGGAGCACTACATCATTTCTGATAAATATATGTGAATGACATATTGTTGATCGGAAATAATGTAGAATTTTCTGGAAAGCATAAAGGAGTATTTGAAAGGATTTTTTCAAATAAAGACCTCGATGAAGCTACTTACATATTGAGCATCAAGATCTATAGAGATAGATCAAGACGCTTGATAAGTTTTTTCAATGAGTACATACCTTGAAAGGATTTTGAAGTAGTTTAAAATGGAATAGTCAAAGAAAGAGTTCTTACCTGTGTTACAAGGTGTGAAATTGAGTAAGACTCATAGCCCGACCACAGCAGAAGATAGAAAGAGAATGGAAGTCATTCCCTATGCCTCAGCCATAGTTTCTATAAAGTATGCCATGCTGTGTACCAGATCTATTGTATACCCTACACTGATTTTGGCAAGGGAGTACAATAGTGATCTAGGAGTAGATCACTGGACAACGGTCAAAATTATCCTTAGTGGAATAAGGAAATATTTCTCGGTTATGGAGGTGATAAAAGAGTTCGTCATAAAGAGTTACGTCGATGCAAGCTTTGACACCAATCTGGATGACTCTAAGTCTCGATCTGGATACATATTGGAAGTGGGGGCAATTAGCAAGAGTAGCTCCGTGCAGAGCATTGTAGACATAGAAATTTGCGAAATGCATACATATCTGAATGTTGCAGACCCGCAGATTAAACTTCTCTCACAAGCAAAACATGATCACTCTTTGGGTGTTAATCACATAGCGATGTGAACTAGATTATTGACTCCAGTAAACCCTTTGGGTGTTAGTCACATGGAGATGTGAACTAATCACATAAAGATGTGAACTATTGATGTTAAATCTCATGACGATGTGAACTAGATTATTGACTCTAGTGCAAGTGGGAGACTGAAGGAAATATGCCCTAGAGGCAATAATAAAGTTGTTATTTATATTTCCTTATATCCTGATAAATGTTTATTATTCATGCTAGAATTGTATTAACCGGAAACATGATACATGTGTGAATACATAGACAAACAGAGTGTCACTAGTATGCCTCTACTTGACTAGCTCGTTGATAAAAGATGGTTATGTTTCCTAGCCATAGACAAAGAGTTATCTTTTGAATAACAGGATCACATCATTAGGAGAATGATGTGATTGACTTGACCCATTCTGTTAGCTTAGCACTTGATCGTTTAGTTTGTTGCTATTGCTTTCTTCATGACTTATACATGTTCCTATGACTATGAGATTATGTAGCTCCCATTTACCGGAGGAACACTTTGTGTGCTACCAAACGTCACAACGTAACTGGGTGATTATAAAGGTGCTCTACTGGTGTCTCCGAAGGTACTTATTGGGTTGGCGTATTTTGAGATTAGGATTTGTCACTCCGATTGTTGGAGAGGTATCTCTGGGCCCTCTCGGTAATACACATCACTATAAGCCTTGCAAGCATGATAACTAATGAGTTAGTTGCGGAATGATGTATTACGGAACGAGTAAAGAGACTTGCCGGTAACGAGATTGAACTAGGTATTGAGATACCGACGATCAAATCTCGGGCAAGTAACATACCGATGACAAAGAGAACAATGTATAGTGTTGTGCGGTTTGACCGATAAAGATCTTCGTAGAATATGTAGGAACCAATATGAGCATCCAGGTTCTGCTATTGGTTATTGACCGGAGACATGTCTCGGTCATGTCTACATAGTTCTCGAACCCGTAGGGTCCGCACGCTTAAAGTTCTGTGACGATCGGTTTTATGAGTTTATATGTTTTAATGTACAGAAGGTAGTTCGGAGTCCCGGATGTGATCATAGACATGACGAGGAGTCTCGAAATGGTCGAGACATAAAGATTTATATATTGGAAGCCTATATTTGGATATCGGAAGTGGTCCGGGTGAAATCGGGATTTTACCGGAGTACTGGGGGTTACCGGAACCCCCCGGGGGGTTTAATGGGCCAAGACGGGCCTTAGTGGAAGAGAGGAGGGGCTGCCAGGGTAGGCCGCGCCCCCCTCTCCCTCTAGTCCGAATTGGACAAGGAGGGGGGTGGCTCCCCCTTTCCTTCCTCTCTCCCTCCTCCTTCCCCCTTCTCCTACTCCCGGTGGGAGTTGGACTTCTCCTGGCGCGCCTCCTCCTGGTCGGCCGCCTCTCCCCCTTGCTCCTTTATATATGGGGCAGGGGGGCACCTCTAGACAGACAAGTTGATCGTAGAGATCTCTCGAGCCGTGTGCGGTGCCCCCCTCCACCATAATCCACCTCGGTCATACTGTAGCGGTGTTTAGGCGAAGCCCTGCTGCGGTAGCTTCATCAACATCGTCACCACGCCGTCATGCCGACGAAACTCTTCCCCGAGCTCTACTGGATCGTGAGTTCGCGGGATGTCACTGAGCTGAACGTGTGCTGAACGCGGAGGTGTCGTACGTTCAGTATTGAGGATCCGTCGATCGTGAAGACGTACGACTACATCAACCGCGTTGTCATAACGCTTATGCTTAACAGTCTACGAGGGTACGTGGACGACACTCTGCCCTCTCGTTGCTATGCATCACCATGATCCTGCGTGTGCGTAGGAATTTTTTTGAAATTACTATGTTCCCCAACACTGACGTGGATCTTTCTTCCAGTATTTTTTATATATTCCAAAATAATCTCCGTTGATTTTTAGGTCATTCCGAGAACTTTTATTTCTGCACAAAAATAACTCCATGGCAATTCTGCTGAAAATAGCGTCAGTCTGGGTTAGTTCCATTTAAATCATGCAAGTTAGAGTCCAAAACAAGGGCAAAAGTATTTGGAAAAGTAGATACGACGGAGACGTATCAACTCCCCCAAGCTTAAACCTTTGCTTGTCCTCAAGCAATTCAGTTGATAAACTGAAAGTGATAAAGAAAAACTTTTACAAACTCTGTTTGCTCTTGTTGTTGTAAATATGTAAAGCCAGCATTCAAGTTTTCAGCAAATATTATGAACTAACCATATTCACAATAACACTTAGGTCTCATGTTTACTCATGCCAATGGCATAATCAACTAGCGAGCAATAATAATAAATCTCGGATGACAACACTTTCTCAAAACAATCATGATATGATATAACAAGATGGTATCTCGCTAGCCCTTTCTGAGACCGCAAAACATAAATGCAGAGCACCTTTAAAGATCAAGGACTAACTAGACATTGTAATTCATGGTAAAAGCGATCCAGTCAAGTCATACTCAATGTAAACTAATAGTAATGGATGCAAATGGAAGCGGTGCTCTCCAATTGGTGCTTTTTAATAAGAGGATGATGACTCAACATGAAAGTAAATGGATAAGCCCTTCAAAGAGGGAAGCAGGGATTTGTAGAGGTGCCAGAGCTCGGTTTTGAAATAGATATGAATGATATTTTGAGCGGTATACTTTCCTTGTCAAAATAACAACCAAGAGATCTCGATATCTTCCATGCTACACACATTATAGGCGGTTCCCAAACAGAATGGTAAAGTTTATACCCCCCTCCACCAACAAGCATCAATCCATGGCTTGCTCGAAACAACGAGTGCCTCCAACTAACAAGAGTCCCGGGGGAGTTTTGTTTGCAGTTATTTTGATTTGATTTGCATAAAGCATGGGACTGGGCATCCCAGTGACCAGCCATTTTCTCGTGAGTGAGGAGTGGAGTCCACTCCTCTTGAGAATAACCCGCCTAGCATGGAAGATACAGACAGCCCAAGTTGATACATGAGCTATTCGAGCATACAAAACATAATGTTTATTTGAAGGTTTAGAGTTTGGCACATACAAATTTACTTGGAATGGCAGGTAGATACCGTATATAGTTAGGTATGGTGGACTCATATGGAATAACTTTGGGGTTTATGGAATTGGATGCACAAGCAGTATTCCCGCTTAGTACAAGTGAAGGCTAGAAAAAGACTGGGAAGCGACCAGCTAAAGAGTGACAATAGTCATGAACATGCATTAAAATTAATCAACACCGAATGCAAGCATGAGTAGGATATAATGCACCATGAACATAAATATCATAGAGGCTATGTTGATTTTGTTTCAACTACATGCGTGAACATGTGCCAAGTCAAGCCACTCGAATCGTTCAAAAGAGGATACCACCCTATCATACCACATCACAACCATCTTAATAGCATGTTGGCACGCAAGGTAAACCATTATAAGCTCCTAGCTAATTAAGCATGGCATAAGCAACTACAATCTCTAATTGTCATTGCAATCATGTTTCTTTCATAATAGGCTGAATCAGGAACGATGAACTAATCATATTTACAAAAAACAAGAGAGGTCGAGTTCATACCAGCTTTTCTCATCTCAATAACTTCATCATATAATCATCATTATTGCCTTTCACTTGCACGACTGGATAGTGTGGAAAATAATAATAGTGCACGTGCATTGGACTAAGCTGGAATCTGCAAGCATTCAATTCAAGAGAGAAGACAAGGTAATATGGGCTCTTTGTTAGATCAACAATAATGCATATGAGAACCACTCAACATTTTCATTATGGTCTTCTCCTTTCGACCCCCAAAGAACAAGAAAAGAAATAAAACTATTTACACGGGAAAGCTCCCAACAATCAAAAGAAGAACGAGAAATCTTTTGGGGTTTCCTTTTTAATTATTACTACTACAGGCATGGAAAGTAAACTAACTCAAAGCTACAACTAATTTTTTGGTTTTCTTAAGGTTTATCAAACACACAAGAAGAAAGCATAAAAATGGGAAATAAACTAGCATGGATATTACAATGAAAAAGTATGAGCACTGACAACTAGCATGAGTGTGTGAACATGAATGTAATGTCGGTGAGAGATACGTACTCCCCCAAGCTTAGGCTTTTGGCCTAAGTTGGTCTATGTCCACGGCTGGCCTGGCGGATATCCAAAGTAATAGTTGGGGTCGTACTAAGAAGGATCCTCCTGGTGCCACTGGTTGGCAGTCTCCTCCGGATTCCACTGATAAACAGACTGCCGGCGAGGATCAAATTGTGGTTCCGGCTCTGGCTCTGTAGCTGGTGAGGGGTTTCGGTAGGCGTGAATGCCTCCGACGGAACAAGGTACTTGCATGCAGATAAGTCAAACAAGGAAGGAGCAGGCAAAGTAATAGTCTCAGGGTGATTTTTATCAAATATCAGCTTGTACTTAAGCATCTTTTGCTTATTCTTAACGATAAAATCATGTGCTACCATACTCTTATAGTCTAGAAAAATAGGAGGCAACAACTTCTCTTCCTTCTCATAATGTCTAATAGGTATGTTAAAATGTACAGCGAGGCGCGAGGCGAAGATACCTCCCAAGATGGGGCCCTTAGTACGGTTAAGATTTAACCGCTTTGCAACGACAGCGCCCATACTAAATGTGTCATCATGGAACAAGGCATGGCACAAAATAACAATATTAGGGGCACTAAGGTTGCCATAGTTTCCGCAACCAATTAAGCATATACTAGCAAATATTGCAAAGTAACGTAAAACAAGAAAATGCATGCTAGTAATTGTTGCATCGGCAACCTTTCTCGTTTCCCCTACAACAATTGTATCAATGAACCCTTCCACATCGTCACGATGTGGTTCCTCTACACTGCCCTCAAAAGGGATCAAACAAACCCGACAAAAATCACGAAGCGACATCTCCTTATGCTCATCATATAAATAAAATTCCACCGTAGGTGGTGAGCTCCTAGCATGGAAATGAAAGTTTTGCACAAAGATATTGGTGAGTAAGAGATATTGTTTGCGTTGGTCGTGGAGGAAGGCGGTGAGACCTGCATTCTCAGCCAACTCATAGAAATCATCATTAATCCCGGCTGCTCTCAAGAAATCATCACAAGGCCATTCACACGGCCGAACCTCCGCGGTGCGAGGGAGATTATACTTGGGCTTGTTGTTCTCTTCACTTTGTTTATCCTTCGATCTTCGGCTCGATGAGCCCCTCAAAAATCTCTTCATCTTTTTCTGAATTTTTCTGAAATTCTTAGTAACTCAAAATAAAAGTGAACCAAACTCAACAAAATTGATAGCAACTACTCCTACAAGTGCCTAGAGGCAATATCATGCATTAAAACTATTTTTAACCATATAAATTTGACATGCAAGCTCAAGCAAAAATTTGCAATGAATAAAGCACTAGAACAAAAACTAATTGGACCATTGGAGGAGTCACATACCAAGGAACAATCCCCCAAAGCAGTTTTGTGAATGGAGCTTTGAGCTAGGAGATTGAAAATGGCAGCAAGATGAGTTTGAACTCGGGTTTGAGCTGGCTAGTGATTTTTTTGGGAGGGAGAAGGAGTGTGTGGTAGCTGGAATAAGTGGAGGGGAGCCACCATGGGCCCACGAGGCAGGGGGCGCGCCCAGGGGGTGGGCGCGCCCTGGACCCTCGTGGCCAGGTGCTTGCTCCCCTTGCTGTGTTCTCAGTGCCAGATATTCTCAAATATTCTATAAAAAATCATATTTAAATTTCAAGGCATTTGGAGAACTTCTATTTTCGGGGTATTTTTCATTGCATGGATAATTCAGAAAACAAATAGAAAAACACTATTTTTGCTTTATTTAATATAAATAACAGAAAGTAAAAAGAGGGTACAGAGAGTTGTGTTTTCTAAGTTCATCCATCTCATGCTCATCAAAAGGAATCCACTAACAAGGTTGATCAGGTCTTGTTAACAAACTCATTCCGAATAACATGGAACCGGAGAATTTTCGAATAACACTAGGTTACCTCAACGGGGATATGCACATCCCAAACAATAAGAATATCATATTTCTTTTTTACAGTAGGAAGAGGAAATTCAAAACCTCCAATAGTGATTGTTGAAAATTTTCCAATAGAATTGATATTGTGGACTTGAGGTTGTTTCCTCGGAAAGTGTACCGTATGCTCATTACCGTTAACATGAAAAGTGAGATTGCCTTTGGTGCAATCAATAACAGCCCCTGCAGTATTCAAAAAGGGTCTTCCAAGAATAACAGACATACTATCGTCCTCGCGAATATCAAGAATACAAAGTCCGTTAAAATAGTAACGTTTGCAACCACAACAGGCACACCCTCACAAATACCGACAAGTATAGCAGTTGATTTATCAGCCATTTGCAAAGATATTTCAGTAGGTGTCAACTTATTCAAATCAAGTCTATGATATAAAGAGAGAGGCATAACACTAACACCGGCTCCAAGATCACATAATGCAGTTTTAACATAGTTTCTTTTAATGGAGCATGGTATAGTTGGTACTCCTGGATCTCCAAGTTTCTTTGGTATTCCACCATTAAAAGTATAATTAGCAAGCATGGTGGAAATTTCAGCTTCCGGTATCTTTCTCTTATTAGTAACAATTTCCTTCATATATTTAGCATAAGGATTCATTTTAAGCATATCGGTCAAACGCATACGCAAAAAGATAGTCTAATCATTTCAGCAAAGCGCTCAAAATCCTCATCATCCTTTTTCCTGGATGGTTTAGGAGGAAAAGGCATGGGTTTATGAACCCATGGTTCTCTTTCTTTACCGTGCTTCCTAGCAACAAAGTCTCTCTTATCATAATGTTGATTCTTTGATTGTGGGTTATCAAGATCAACAGCAGGTTCAATCTCTACATCATTGTCATTTCTAGGTTGAGCATCAACATGAACATCATTATTAACATTATCACTAGGTTCATGTTCATTACCAGATTGTGTTTCAGCATCATAAATAGAAATATCATTGGGTGTTGGGGATATTACTACTGGGCGTAAACCGGCCTATCTGGGCCGGGTTAACTTCGTTAGTAGTTAAGTAAGTTAAAGCCCAAGAAGACAGAGGAGGGCTCAAGGCCCATGGTCGGCTCAAGGCCTGCAGCCGTAAACCGGCGTTAGTAGTTAACCTGTATTGTAAGTTAGGAATAAGAAGAGACCAAACCGGACACATCTATAAGCCGGTATTGGGACTCCGTAAGCCGACGAGAGTCACCCGTGTATATAAGGGGACGACCCGGCGGCGGTTCAAGAACAACAGACAACAACTCGAGACATAGGCGAAGCTTGTTTGCTCCCTAGTCATCGAAACCCCATCAATTCCATCACAACTAGACGTAGGCTTTTTACCTTCATCGAAGGGGCCGAACTAGTATAAACTCTCTTGCATCCTTGTGTCCGCTTTAACCCCTTCAAGCTAACCCGTCGCGATGGCTCCACGACTAAGTCCTTTCTCTAGGACATCTGCCGTGACAAACCACGACAGTTGGCTCCCACCGTGGGGCTATCGCACGATGGTTTCCGGTTCTTGGAGGACCGCTTTGAAGGACTCGAGGGCTACGCTGTAGGCCGGATGACTAAGAGTTGTCGCGGCAAGCTCTACATCAACGACGCAGGCTGGGGCCCCGAGGCCGGCTCAATTGAGTATGGGTACCGGGTCCCCTTTGGTAGCATTGACGTTTTCATTGGCAAGATCGGTGAACCGGGCCCTGAGCCGGACATCTGCACCGACCTCGTCGAGACGGCTCAGCGTGCGCAATCCGCCCGGGTTAAACCGGCCATGAAGCGTGCCTTCGTGGGAGTCATCCATGGAGGAAGTTATGAGGACGGATCGGAGTTTCGTGGGGTGACTGTCGTTTGTTCCGATGACGAATCTTCGACCGGAGAAACCGAATCTCTTTATCAGCTACAAGATGGCCGGATTGGGAGCTGTTCCGATGGCGACAGTATTCCGGACCCCTCTGATCTGCCCAACCGGGTTGGAATATTCATGACCGGAACACAAGCAGCGCTTCATTCTTCGACAGCCACGGCAACGATCTCCGGTTCAGCAGCGGCGATGGCTGCCGGGGCAGGAGGCCCTGTGCGCCCGTCGGCTCCGGTTCTATCAGAACTATTTGATGCATTGGCTGTGCTTATGGCGGAAGTTAATCCGCCAGATCAGGACGTTCACAACATGGATATTGCAAAGGTAAAGGAACAGATCACCCAGCCCAAGGCGGATCCGGCGGATGAGGACACCAGGATGGCCGCAGAGCGGGCCGCTTTAGACGCACAGGCCTACAGGCTTATGTTGGACCAGAGCGCGTCGCATGAAGTCATGAGGAGGAAGCACCGATCCCGCTTACCTCCGGTTTTCGAGGCCAGAGACCTTTTTAACACTCCAGGACCAAGAGCTGGCAATCCGCTGGAGGGGAACCGGGTAGAAGCTCCTGGGACCGGTGCACCGGTTCAGCCTCGTCAGATGGACCCGCCTCGTCAAAACACCGTTATACCTCAGGATGCTTTAACACCTCCGGGTCACTACTCCAACCCAATGGACAATCTTGTTGCTGCTGCTGCACGGCTGGAGGCCATTCCAATTGAAGGTGACTCGCCGCAGGCAGTAGAGACGCGACGGGTCAAGGAACTTCTGAGGATAGCTTTGGCCCAACAGGAAGCATACTCGTACAGCCGCGACCGGATCCACTCGACCCCCCGTCCAAGCCGGAGCTATAGCAGACATATGGATGAACCAGCAGTGTCGAGTAATGAACGGCGTGGAGCACCCCGTGGCAACAACCCGACGGGTGGTGCTGATGACGCTCAGGAAGTGGTGAACCGGGCCCGAGCGCGCAGGGAGGCCAAGTTAGCCGCACAACATCAGGCTCGGCATCTCACGCCGGTTCATCCAACCATCTCGATCGAACCTGGTGTTACTTCTAGTTCTTTGGGGGTGCCTTGCCTTATCCCTGCTTTACGCAACGTGCGCCCGCCCAAGGATTTCAAAGGCCCGCGCAGGGTACCAAATTACACGGCGGATCAACCTCCAGAGACATGGGTGGAGAGCTATGAGATGGCCATGGAGATGCTTGATGTGGATGACACGGCGTGTGCGAAATACTTCACCATGATGCTTGAAGGAACGGCCCGTACTTGGTTAAAAAGCTTGCCAGCTAATTCTATCAGTTCATGGGCCTAATTACGAGCCCGGTTTATCAGCAATTTGAAGGATACCTGTAAACAGCCTATGTCGATAGTGGACTTAGCTGCATGCGTCCAGGAGGAAGGAGAATCAACGACTCATTGGGTGCGCCGGGTTTCACAAGTGTTGCACTCCTCAGACCGCATCAACACTGACACCGCAGTATTAACCCTAGAAGGCAACTACCGGTTTGGGCCCCTGAAGTTGAAATTGGGACGGATGAAGCGTCATTGCACCGACATGGGGACCCTCATGGCCGCTTTGGTGAAATATGCTGATTCTGATAGTAACAAGGATCCTGAATCCGATGATGACAAGACAGGGAAAGGGAAGAAGAACAGCAGCTCCAAAGATCAGCAGCATCACTGGGCAGGCAATGGCGGAGGAGGCAAGCATAAAGCGGATGGTAACATGGACTTTGTGGCTAATACCAATGCACAGGACAATGGCCAGTGACACAAGGGTAGGCCGAAAAATCGTAGTGGAGCACCCAACCCTAACCCAAACCGCCTAAACTATCTGCTAAGCTAGCCCTGTCCAAGACATGGGACGAAGGAGGAGCCAGCAAACCACCTTTGGAAGGATTGCTTTATTATGCAGGAGTTCAAGAATTCTAATAATTTCCGGTATGATCACGAATCTGGCGGTGGCTCAGGGTCTGGGCCGGGTTACGGTGGAGGAAGTTCCGGTTCAGGATTTAATGGTAATCCGGGCGGACATAATGGTCAAAATAGTCAGAACAACCAGGGTGGTTACAACCAACAGCAGCAACAGTCAGGTTACCAGAGCAATCCAAAGCAGTTGAGTAGTGGGCAGTACCATGTCTTTACCACTAGCTTGGACAAGCGAGACCGGAAGGTTTAGAAGCAGGCAGTCAACTCTGTTGAACCGGCCATACCCCGTTATCTACGTTGGTCTGAACAGCCAATCATATGGAGGAGAGAGGATCACCCACCCCAGGTCGATAATCCGGGTCAGTTGGCTCTGGTGGTGGCGCCTCAGGTGGGAGGTTATAAGTTCACCAAGGTGCTCATGGATGGAGGGAGCAGCATTAACATCCTGTACTATGAGACCTTCCGTCGTATGGGACTAATAGATAAGAATCTCAAACCATCTAATACGGTATTCCATGGTGTAGTGCCTGGCAGATCAGCATATCCCGTTGGTAAGATAGCTCTCGAAGTGGCCTTTGGGGATGATCATGATTCCAGGTCGGAGACATTGACGTTTGAAGTGGTGAAAATCCAAAGTCCATATCATGCCCTGTTTGGGCGACCGGCATACGCCAAGTTTATGGCCCGGCCCTGTTATGTGTATTTGCAGCTCAAGATGCCGGGTCACAAGGGGACAATAACGGTTCACGGAAGCCGCAAAATCGCTTTGGAATGCGAGGAAGGAGATGCGGTGTCGGGTGGTAGGTGCGACATATGCCAACAGGTGGCTTATCATTGTGGGAGCCAATAAGACGTCGCCGGTGCCTGGAAACGGGATGAGGCGAAGACATGCACGCCGGCGGATCTTACCCAGCTTCGGGGCTCTCCGTGGAGATAACACCCCTACTGCTGCTCTGCGGGGTCTCCGCATGATCACTAGATGAATAAGTAGCTACACGATGCTCCTTGATCTGTTTGGCGAGAGGAGGAAGAAGGGCAAGGCTTGCTCTCTTCTCCTCCCTACGTGGTGTCTAAAACTAGTAGGGATCGATCTCCCTTTGCATGGATGCCCCGGGGGGTTTATATAGGCCTACCCCCCGGGGGTACAATGGTAATCTGGCTGGGCGCGGGGCCCAGCCGTCTGTGTCTACGCTCTCCGGCTTCTCCGTCGGCTGCTGGGGCCCGTCGGCTTGTGGGTCCCGCCGGCTGCCGGCTCCTTGGTCGACAGGCAGGCCCCACTGTCCAGGGCCTTGTCGGCGGCTGGTTACTGTTGCTTAATCTTGGTGACGAGGGCTTCGCCGAGGTGGGCATGGCTACAGTGCCGCCGCCCGGCAGGTGATCGCTGTAGCCTCACCGCGTATTATCTCCTTAATGGGGCGTCTTCTTCGAGGGAGGTGGCAAGCCGGCTGTGGGGAGCCGGCTCTATCTTGGGCCGACTGGGGGAGGCCTGGCCGCCTTCGGGTGTCTCTCTGCCCGAAGGGGCCCACCGCCCGTGGGCCGCGCCGGCGGTCCGTCGTGGTTGACATCAGGGTCATCGTGGCAACAGTGCCGCGCCGGACGGGTCATGGCCACCCGTACAGTGCACTATGCCAGGCGTGCTCCGGGATTCGGGGGTGGCAGGCTTCACTGTAGCCACGCCCTTCACATCGCCGTTATGTGGATGCAGACTTCGAGGGTACGATCTTGACCGCTTCATGGAAGCCGGCTTCTTGGAGTCGGCCCTCTCGCGGCCGGCTTCTCGGAGCCGGCCCTCCCGCGGAGTTTCTTCATGAGGGCTGAAGTCGGGCCGCCTTCCGATAGCCGGCCTGGAGACAGCCGGCAAGGGGAAGGCGGCCCTGTGTCTTGGATTCTTGAGGGCCGAATCGGCTCGTAATTTTTTCAGAAGGGTCAGGGGGAGCCGACTAGGCAACCCATGGTTATTTACTCTGACATGCGGCTTATGCAGAGTCGGTTTGTGCCACCGAGGAGTTGAAGTACTATAAAGACAATGTTGATCCGGCGGACATGACTCCGTTGAAGAAGCCAACTACGGAGCATGATCCGGCCCTGAAGTTCAAATCGGCAGCAGAAACTAAGCTTGTTGACTTCGTACCTGGCAATTCGTCCAAGCAGTTCAGCATCAGTGCCAACTTGGATCCGAAATAGGAAAGCGCGCTCATCGAGTTCATCCGTGAGAATCGGGACATTTTTGCATGGAAGCCCTCCGACATGCCAGGTGTACCAAGGCAACTCGCTGAGCACACACTTAATGTGGCTCCTAAATATAAACCGGTGAAATAGTTCCTCCGCCGGTTTAACGAAGAAAGACGCAAGGCGATTGGAGAAGAGGTAGCCAGGCTCTTAGCAGCTGGCTTTATTGTTGAAGTTTTTCACCCCGAGTAGCTTGCCAATCCGGTGCTGGTCCTCAAGAAAAACGGCACCTGGCGCATGTGTGTGGATTACACAGATCTTAATAAAGCTTGTCCAGCAGATCCTTTTGCCCTCCCCCGTATTGATCAAATTATTGATGCTACGGCGGGTTGTGAGCGTTTAAGTTTTTTGGATGCGTATTCTGGCTATCATCAGATCAAAATGGCAGTTAAGGACCAGGAGAAGACAGCATTTGTAACTCCCTTTGGAGCCTTCTGCTATGTGTCTATGCCCTTCGGGCTCAAGAGTGCCCAGGCAACTTACCAACAGTGTGTACAAAATTGTCTTCACAAGCAGATTGGCCGGCGGGCAATCGCTGTAGCCTCACCACGTCTTGTCTCCTTAATGGGGCGTCTTCTTCGAGGGAGGTGGTAAGCCGGCTGTGGGGAGCCGGCTCTATCTTGGGCCGACTGGGGGAGGCCTGGCCGCCTTCGGGTGTCTCTCTGCCCGAAGGGGCCCACCGCCCGTGGGCCGCGCCGGCGGTCCGTCGTGGTTGACATCAGGGTCATCGTGGCAACAGTGCCGCGCCGGACGGGTCATGGCCACCCGTACGGCGCACTATGCCAGGCGTGCTCCGGGATTCGGGGGTGGCAGGCTTCACTGTAGCCACGCCCCGTCACATCACCGTTATGTGGATGCAGACTTCGAGGGTACGATCTTGACCGCTTTATGGGAGCCGGCTTCTTGGAGTCGGCCCTCTCGCGGCCGGCTTCTCGGAGCCGGCCCTCCTGCGGTGTTTCTTCATGAGGGCTGAAGTCGGGCCGCCTTCCGATAGCCGGCCTGGAGACAGCCGGCAAGGGGAAGGCGGCCCTGTGTCTTGGATTCTTGAGGGCCGAATCGGCTCGTAATTTTTTCAGAAGGGCCAGGGTGAGCCGGCTAGGCTACCCATGGTTATTTACTCCGACAGTAGTCCCCGAAGCTGATCGAGCTTTGAGGTGGACAAAGGGACAAGAAGCTAGGTCAGCTTCCTATCCCGAGGGGCCGGCTTTTGCGTGTGCGCGCCGTCTTCGGAAAGCTCCGTTTCTTGTAGGCGGGAACGTGGGTCGCCCTGCGAGCTGACCCCGCGCCATTCCGCGGGCCACGTGGCGAGGAAGTCCTGCCAACGTACGCGCGCAGCGGGACGCCGTCGCAGGCCCGGGCCCGCCACTCGTGGGCCTCGGTCCGAGCGCAGATCTTCTGCGGCCCACATGGACCGCTCGCCTCCCCGCGGCGGTTTTATTTTGCCATCAAGGCACAATAATCGCGGGACGTGGGGGAGTGGGCGCAGTTGATCCCCACGTTCCCCCACGCCGCGCCTCCTCGGCTTCGCCGCGTGGTCTATAAGTAGTAGGAGGAGGGGAGCGGCAGAGGCTCGTGCGCTCTCCCTCACTCCGCCCCTTCTCGCCCTCCTTCTTCTTCTCTTCGCCGCAGCAACTCTTCGCAGTGTCGTTCCGCCGTCGCTTCATCTTGCTCCCCGCCGCGGCAACCCTTTGCCGCGCCGTTTTGCCGTCGCTTCGTCTTGCTCCCTGCTGCATTGCTCCCATGGCGTTGTCGAGCTCGTGGGATGGCTCCAACGTCCACGAGGACCACGTCGAGTTCCTCCGCCGGACGCGGCGTCTGCCCGGCGAGAACCTAGTGCGGGTTCGTCAAGCGCAGGCGAGGGAGATTTTGCCGGCACCGGAGGAGGGCGAGCGGGTGATCTTCCGCTCGCACTGCCTGCGCGGCTTCGGCCTCCCGGCGAGTGGATTCCTTCGAGCCTTCCTCGAATTCTACCACCTCCAGCCGCATCACCTCACGCCCAACGCGGTGATGCTGCTGTCGGCCTTCGTCACCCTGTGCGAGGGTTTTCTTGGAGTTCTCCCCACGCTCGAGCTCTGGGGGAGTTCTTCCAAAGCAAGCTCGGCACCGTCGTCGCGGGCGTGCCCGCCCCCTGCGGAGCCTTCATTGCCATGAGGAGGGCGAGCGAGAACAATCCGTTCCCGTCCATTCCGCTGATCCAGTCGGTAAAGCTTTGGCAGAAGTCTTATTTTTATGTGAAGAACGTCGCCCAGCAAGGCGACTACGTCAACCTGCCGGCTTACGTAGCCGGCCCGCCGGCTGGGAGGCAACTTTCGTGGAGCTACCGGGCCAGGTTGCTGTCTCAGGCCGGGAACGCAGCCGTCTCCCGGCTTCGGGTGATGATCCAGTCGGAGGGCCTGACCGGGGCCGACTTGGTGGCCGCCTTCGTGGAGCGCCGGGTTCTTCCGCTCCAAGGCCGGCCTCACATGATCTGCCAGATGAGCGGCCGCTTCGACCCGTGCCGACTGAGCACCAGGGAGATGCCTCACGCAGAGGTGTCTTACATGGTGAATTACATCTCCAACTGCAAGCTCGCCGAGGATTGGCGATACGGCAAGGAGCCGTATTCCCGCGCCAACCCTCCGCCTTCCGTAAGTTCTTTCTTCTTTTCTTCCTTTTTGTAGCCGGCCTCATGATAGCCGACTCTTGATCAATTGGTTTGCTTTTAGCAGAACCCTCTTCTTCCATCGACAGCCGGGGCCGCGGGGGTAGAGCGCCAGCTCCTCCCCGACCGCATGGTGGACGACGCTGATGATCCAGACCTGGGAGCGGCCGCCATGGAAGATGCCATCGTGGGGGAAGGCGACGAGGCCGGATGCGCGGGACTCAGGGCCAGCTTCGAAGACTGGCCGGACGACGACGAGGTCGAAGTCGCCCCGCACCGCGAACCGGCGCCTGATCATCAAGGCGCGGGCTCGTCCGCCGTGCCGGCTTCCCGTGGCGGCGCGCAGAAGCGCCGGGCTGCATCGACCTTCTTTGCCAGCCGGCCGAAGAAATCCAAGGCTTCCACGGCGGCGACCAAGCGGGATGAGGTGGCCGCGAAGGCGGCCCGCTTCCGCAAGGTGGTGAAGCAGCCGCAGGCGGTCTCTGCGTAAGTCGTTGAATGTCTTGCATATATATATATATTGTCTTTTTCGTCCGAAGCTCTTCTAAACCTTTCTTTTCTTGCCGGACAGGGCACCGCTTTCTCTCGAGCGAGGTCCTGGCGGCTCCATAGTCGGGCCGACTGGAGGGTCCTCAAGCTCCCGCCGCGTGGACCCCCGCGCCGACCTTAGGAAGGCCACAGAGCGGAACGCGCGGGAGGCACGGGAGGAGCGGGAGGCGGCGGAGCGAAGGACCGCCCAGGCGACGAAGGAGCAGGCCGACACGGCGGCCAAGGCCCGGGCGAAAGCAGCAGCCGCAGAGACGGAGGCGGAGGCCTCGCACAACCGGCCTCCGCTGCTCGTTGTTCCCCTCCGCGCCGTGGCCCCCAACATTCCCGTGCCCCTGTCGGAGGAGGTCGACCAAGGCCCGCCGGTGATGGAGGGGCGGGAGGACCACGTGATCTTCGTGGAGGGGGCGTCGCAGACAGCGCCGACTGGAGCTGGCCAAAGCGGCCAATCAGCTGCGGCGCCAGAGCAGCCGTCCAGGGGCGAGCCAGAAGCAGGGGCCGGCCTCGAGGTGCAGCCGGTATTGCGCCGGCGCGCAGGGGGTGGCGCCTCCGCGCCGGAACCGCACCGAGCAGCGGGCGCCAGCCAGACGGCGGAGGCCTTGGAGGCGGCCCGCGCTAGCACGTCCGAGTGGACTCCCAGCGGGTGGACGGGCGAGCTGAACGCGGCGGCCCAGGAGGTCCGGAACCGGCTTCAAGCTCAGGCCGCCTCGCTGCAGCGATACACTCAAGAGTTTCTCTCGACGCGGGCCGTCATCCGGGTGAGTCTTCTGGCCTTGGTTATTTTGTTCTTTTGGTTTCTTCCGTGGGGGCGCGTCAGCGCACCCACTGGGTGTAGTCCCCGAGTTCCAAGCCGGCTGCTCTGCAGGCGGCTTGGAACTTACTAGGTTCTGACAACTTAACTTATCCTTGCTTCCTGTATAATCTTTTAGGAGTATCACAACCTCCGTGCAGCCGCCTTCAACTCCCAGGCTCAGGAGCTGGGCAGGAGAACCGAGGACCTGACCAACAGCCGGAGTGCGTATTTGTTTCGTTCATCTCCTGTGGGGGCGCGTCAGTGCACCCACTAGGTGTAGTCCCCGAGATTTGGGCCGACTGCTGAGCAGCCGGGTCAGATCTTCCTTGACGACTTCACCTTATTAATTTCCTATTTCTTCATGCTTGCAGGAGCCAATGCCGACTTGAGGGAGCAGCTCAGCGGGGCCCAGGCCGCCCTTCGCGCCAAGGAAGCCGAGTACAGCGCCTTGGTCCTAGAGCATGACCGCCTGGTCAAGAAGTTGGCCAACCAGGAGGAGAGCCATAAGGCGGCCCTGAAGAAGGCACAGGACAACGAGGACGCCCTGAAGGCCGAGTTCAAGACTGAAGCGGCGGGCTGGGCTGAAGCGAAGCAGGCGCTGAGCGAGGGCTTCAGCCGTATCGAGGATCTGATCGACGGTAAGCCGCCTTCTTCACTCCCTGCTTGCCCTTTGATCCCTGATTTGTGTTCTGACTTGTGCTGCTTTTTGTTCTTTGTGCAGACTACTTTCCCGGCTACTCCGTCTTCGCCACCCAATCCATCGAGGCCCATCGCGAGGGACGCCGGCAAGCGGGGGCTGCAATCGCGCCGGACACAAGCTGGACGCTCGAGGAGCAGCTCTTGGCGGTCCAAGCCCGGCTGCAGCTGGCTCACCGTATGCTCTGCCGCCTCCAGCGCGCCGGGGCGCAGGTGTTGGCCGCCCTCTGGCCAAGCGAGACGATTCCGCGCACCCCGAATCGGACTGCCGACTGGCTGGAGGTGGCGGTTGGCCGCTTCGAGGCCTGGAAGGCGTCGGCAGCCCGGCTTGGAGCTGGGCGGGCGCTGGAGTTCGTCCGAGCCTGGTATCCGGGGCTGAACCTGGACGAGCTGCGCACCTGGTGGCTGGAGGCCAACGAAGAGTTGGAGGAGGTGCGGCTGGCTATCGCTCAGCGCGCTTCGACGATCGCCGAGTGTACTGACATCAGCGTCTTCGCTATTGAGATCAATGACGACGGTGTTGCCCAGCCGGAGGAGTGGTTCGGGCTGGACCCGGCAGCGGGTGAAGACTCGGCAGAGGAGATCGCCTCCAGCGATGAAGGCGAAGACGACGAAGGAGAGGAAGGCAAAGACGTTGAGCCGACTGGTGAAGCGGGCAGCCAGCCTCGGCCTGATGGTGCCTCCGGCAACAAGGCGCGTGCTAGCGCGCCCTCTGCGGGGCGGTGATCATGCCGAGGTTCGCCAGCCGGCCACTCCTCCAGCCGGCACTGCTGTCTCCACCAACCTACCCGACTCGCCAGTCGCTCCCTTGGCCTAGTCTGCCGTCCTTGTTTTTTCCTGCTTGTTGCCTTTTGAACAACTTTATTAAACTTGCGCAGTTCCACCCACTGGGGGTGTATTCGAACTATGTTGAATGCTGGCCTTTTTAAGGTCTTTTATGTAAATATTATTGTGTGTTTGGTTTCCATTCATGTATGCTTTTTATCCTTAGGCTGTTTCCTTTGCCACCTTCCCCTTCTGGGAAGGCAAGTACTCGAGCTGTCTTAGATTGGAGCGAGGTGAATGGAAGCCGGCCGGCCCGCTACTCTGGTAGCCGGTCGGCGGTGGGAGAAAAACCGGCTTTTGTTATATTAGTCCGTTAGTCCCTAGCCGTTTTTCGTGTGGGCACCCGTTCCTGCCTTTAACTCTTGCCAGCCGGTAAGCCGGTTCTTCGAACTGCGACTTTTGGCAAGAGAAGGCTTAGGAGCCGGCACACTACTTGTCTGACTGCGGGTAGGACTTCTAATATAGCTCCAGGCGGCCAGTCCCCAGGCCGACTAGTCGAACCCGGTGCCGGACGGAAAAAGTGAATGCAATGACAAGGCCATAAGCATGATACTTTTCATTCATAGATAAAAGATGGCAGTCCCCGAGCTCTCCTCGGGGGGCCTATTGTCTCGTACTTAGTACAAAATTTAGCATGATACATACCACATTTCAACTGTAAAACCTTCGGAGGAGGTTGGCGTTCCATGGTCGTTCCGACTCGTTGCCGGAGTCGTCTCTCTTTCGTGCCTTCGGCTGCTGCGCGTCGATCAGGTAGTAGGAGTCGTTGCCTAAGGCTCTGCTGATGACGAAGGGGCCCTCCCAAGGGGCCGAGAGCTTGTGCTAGCCGGCTGTTCGCTAGATCAGCCGGAGCACAAGATCGCCCTCTTGGAAGGATCTTGGCTTGACCTTCCGACTGTGGTAGCGGTGCAGGCCCTGCTGATAGATAGCGGACCGGCTGAGGGCTAACAGCCGGCCTTCTTCCAGCAGGTCGACGCCGTCTTCTCGTGCTTCCTTGGCCTCGGCTTCCATGTAGATGGTCACCCGAGGCGAGTTGAACTCGATGTCAGTTGGGATGACTGCCTCGGCACTATATACAAGGAAGAAAGGAGTGAAGCCGGTTGACTTGTTTGGTGTAGTGCGCAGACTCCAGAGGACAGCCGGCAGCTCATCGAGCCAACAGCCGGCTGAACGCTCCAGTGGTACGATCAGTCAGGGCTTGATGCCGGAAAGGATGAGGCCGTTGGCTCGCTCGACCTGGCCGTTTGCTGCGGGTGGGCAACGGATGCTAGGTCCAACCGGATGCCTTGCGTCGCGCAGAAACGTGCCAAGGCTCCCTTGGCGAAATTCGTGCCATTGTCGGTGATGATGCTGTGTGGTACGCCGTACCAAGTTCTTATATCTGCGATAAATGTCACGGCAGTCGGCCCATTCAGCTTCTTGATCGGCTTTGCCTCAATCCATTTGGTGAATTTGTCCACGGTGACAAGCAGATGTGTCATGCCGCCGCACGCCGTTTTGAATGGGCCCACCATGTCCAGTCCCCAAACGACGAAGGGCCAAGTGAGGGGAATGGTCTTGAGTGCTGAAGCTGCCATGTGTTGCTTGGAGCTGAAGAGTTGGCACCCTTGCAATGTTTAACTAACTCCTTGGCGTCATCCAAAGCAGTCGGCCAAAAGAAACCATGGCGGAAGGCTTTGGCGACGAGTGATCTTGAGGCCGCATGGTGGCCGCATTCTCCTTGGTGGATGTCTCTGAGGATTGCAATGCCCTTCTCTTGCCCGATGCATCGCTGGAGGACCCTAGTGACACTGCGCTTGACGAGTTCTCTGTTAACGATTGTGTATGCTCCGGCTCGGCGTTGGACTTGTCTTGCCTCTACTTCGTCAGCCGGCAGATCTTGGTTTATTAGGAAGTTGAGGATGGATTGAGCCCATGATGGAGCTGCGACCTCTTCTATTGCCAAAACGGCTACTGCGACCAGGGCGGGCGGGCTGGGCGGTGAAATGCTTGAGTCGGCCGCCGCCTACTGTGTTGGTGTAGTCTCCGGGCCGACTACCGCAGTCCCCGAGCCGGGTGTGGCAGTCCCCAGTTCGAGCGTAACTACGGAAGTCCTCGAGCCGCCTGCTGATGCCCCCTGGCCGACTATCAAAGTCCCCGGGTCGCCTGCTTGGTTCTTCAAGCCGGACCTGGCCGCGTCGGGGTCAGGCGGCACGAAGATGTAATCGGACTCTGGAGACGGCTTGATAGACGGCTTGAGGAGGCGTTGTAGAGAGACACCGGTTGGTATTGCTTGCCGAGTGGAGCCTATTCGAGCCAGGGCATCAGCTGGCTCGTTGTCGGCTCGTGGTACATGGAGGAACTCGCATCCTTCAAAATACCCACTGATCTGCTGAACGAGGAAGCGGTAGCTTTCCATATTTGCGTCCTTGGCATCCCAGTCGCCGGATGATTGCTGGACCAGCAAGTCCGAGTCGCCATAACATAGGATCCGGCGAATGCCGAGTTCTTTGGCAAGCCGGAGCCCGTGTATGAGCGCCTCATACTCGGCCACGTTGTTGGAGGCGGCAAAGTGAATTTGCAGCGTGTATCTGAACTTGTCCCCTTTGGGAGAGGTGAGGATGATGCCGGCTCCCAAGCCGGTGCGCATCTTGGACCCATCGAAATGCATGCGCCAATGAGTGGAGTCGGGAGCCGGCGGTAGGTACTGGGTCTCGGCCCAGTCGACGAGGAAGTCGGCCAATGCTTGGGACTTGATGGCGGTGCGAGGCTGGTAGAAGATCGTGTAGGGGGCCAGCTCGATGGCCCATTTCGCCACACGGCCGGATGCATCCCGGCTGCCTATGATCTCGGCGAGCGGGGCGGTGCATACAACAGTGATGGGATGCTCTTGGAAGTAGGGCTTCAGCTTCTTGGCGGCAAAGTAAACGCCGTAGCACATCTTCTGGTAGTGCGGGTAGTTCTGCTTCGAGGTAGATAGCACCTCGCTCAAATAGTACACTGGCCTCTGGACCGGCTGGGCTCGGCCTTCTTCTGGGCGCTGGACTACGATGACGGTGCTGACCACCCGGCTGGTTGCGGCGATGTAGAGGAGCATGGGCTCTTTCTCAGTCGACGCCGCAAGGACAGGCGACGTGGCCAGCATCTTCTTCAGCTCGTGAAAAGCTTGGTCGGCTTGGTCATTCCACTCGAAGTGGTTGCTCTTCTTCATGAGGCGGTAGAGGGGAAGAGCTTTCTCTCCGAGCCGGCTGATGAAGCGGTTCAGGGAGGCAAAGCATCCGGTAAACTTCTGGACGTCTCGAAGTTTGGTGGGAATCGCCATTCTCTCAATGGCCTTGATCTTTACTGGGTTGCATTCGATGCCGCGTTCGGAGATCAGGAAGCCTAGGAGCTGGCCGGCTGGCACTCCGAACACGCATTTCTCGGGGTTAAGCTTGATTTGGAACCGGCGTAGGTTCTCAAATGTTTCCTTGAGGTCTTCCAGCAAGGTGCCAAGCTTCTCCGTCTTCACCACAATGTCGTCTACATAGACGTGGGCATTTCTGCCGAGTTACTTGAGGAGGCACTTCTGCATGCAACGCTGAAAAGTGGCACCGGCATTTCTCAAGCCGAATGTCATAGTCAGGTAGTAGAAGGGTCCGAATGGCGTGATGAAGGCGGTCTTCAGGCGGTCTGCCGGATCTAACTTTATCTGGTGATACCCTGAGTAAGCATCCAAGAAACTCAACAGCTCGCATCCGGCCGTGGAGTCTATCACTTGGTCAATCCTTGGCAGGGCAAAGGGATCTTTGGGGCAGGCCTTGTTGAGGCTCGTGTAGTCTATACACATGCGCCACTTGTTGTTCTTCTTTAGCATGAGGACCGGGTTAGCGAGCCACTCTGGAAAGAAAACTTCCATAATAAAGCCGGCTGCCAGAAGCCGGGCTATCTCCTCTCCCACAATCCTGTGTTTCTCCTCCGACAGTCGGCGGAGGGGTTGTTTGACCGGCTTTGCGTCTTATCGGACGTGTAGTTTGTGCTCGGCGAATTCCTTCGGAACACCCGGCATGTCCTTGGGGGACCATGCAAAGATGTCCCGATTCTCACAGAGGAAATCGGCGAGCTCGCCTTCCTATTTGCTGTTTAGGTTTGCCTCGATGACGGCAAACCTCTCTGGGTGCTCGGGGTCAAGAGGTATCTTCTTCGTCTCCTTGGCCGGCTGGAAAAATCCTTGAGCATCATGATCCTTGGGATCGGGGGACAAGGCCGACTGCTTGCCGGCCATGGCCACGACTCGGTCCATCATCTTCTTTTCTTCGGCAATCACAAGGGACTCGGCCAGCCGGCTGCTGGCTGCTGCGCACTCAGAGGACTTCTTGTAATCGCCGGCTACGGTGATGACGCCTTTGGTGCTCGGTATCTTCATCTTGAGGTATGCATAGTGGGGAACTGCCATGAACCTGGCCAAGGCAGGTCGGCCAAGCAATGCATGGTAGGGGCTCTCCAGGTCCACCACTTCAAACCAGATCGCCTCTCGGCGGAAATGCTCCTTGTCCCTAAAAAGTACATCAATCTTGATCTTGCCAATGGGGGCGCAGGACAAGCCGGGTACGATGCCATGGAACACAGTCCGAGTAGGCATGAGTTGCTTCATCTTGACATTCAGCTTCTCCATGGTGTCACGGTACAGGATGTTGATGCTGCTCCCGCCGTCTATCAGCACGCGGGAGAAACGGGCAGCGCGTCTATCCGTTGCAAGTGTGGCATCCAAAACCAACGCATAAGAGCCGGGAGACGGCATCACCTCTGGGTGGTCGGTCCGGCTCCAGCTGATAGGTTTTTCTGACCAGTGCATGTGCTCGGCGGGGTTGGCAGCAACCATGCTGACTTCTTGGTGCTCTCGGCGTTTGCTGCGCCGGTCTTCGGGCTGGCTCGTAAAGATGACATAGGCGGCATGCTCATCGGGGAACTCATCGTGCACAGCTCCGACTGTGGGCCGAGCGGCCGGCGGCTGCGGAGCCGGAGGCGGCGGACCGGCAGGCGGAGGCAGTGCGAGCCCTTCGCCTTTGGAGATTCGGGTGAGCCAGTGGCACTTCCGGGTCGTGTGGTTGGACGGCTTCGCGCCGCTGTGGAACTTGTACGGGGCGTCGAGAGTCTGTTCGTAGGAGAAGGCCGACTGCCAAGCCGGCTTGCCACCCCTCTGCTTCTTGGGTGCGGGCCACGCTTCGGGCTGCTCGTCTTCGACTGTGGCCACCTGCCGACTGGTGGAGGGCGGCACGGGGCCCTTGCGCTTGTGGTCGTTCTGGTGTGGGCGTCGGCTGGAGTCCCTAGCCGGCGTCTTGGGCGCCGGGTTGAGTACCTTTCCGGACGCGTCTACCTGGAGTTCGGTCTTCATCGAGGAGTCGGCGGTGGCGTACTTGTCCGCTATGACCAGAAGCTCGTCGAGGGTAGTCGGCTCGTCGCAGAGGAGCTTGTGCTTGAGGAGGGTGCCTTCTCGGCACCCGGCAGTGAAGTATTCTATGGCTTGCACCTCGTGCACCCCTTTGCAAGAGTTGCGGAGCTCGGCCCAACGCGTGAGGTAGTCGCGAGTGGACTCGGCGGGGCCTTGTACGCACAAGGAGAGCTGTCTGGGCTTGGGAGCCCGCTTGTAGGTGCTGGTGAAGTTGTGGACGAAGGCTTCTGTGAAGTCTAGCCAGCTGTTGATGCTGTATGGCTTCAGGCTGTTGAGCCAGGTCCGCGCCGTGCCCTGCAGCATGAGGGGCACGTACTTCACGGCAACATGCCTGTTGCCGTTGGCTATGCTAACCGCCGTGGAGTAGTTGATCAACCAATCTTCCGGCTTCACGGAGCCGTTGTACTTGGGCATGTCTCTTGGGAGCGAGAACCCTTTGGGGAAGGGCTCGTCGCGGATGCGGGGGCCGAAGCAAGGCGGGCCGACATCGTCTTCTTCTTCTAGCGCCAGGGATCGCACCAGGCGGTCGATCCGATGGCGGGCGTCTTTCTCGCCAACTCCTTCGCGGCGACCTAGCCGGCCGCTGAGAGTCGGATGAGCAATAGGCGGCGGGGTGGGATATCTCTCTCCACGGGGCCGGGGCGGAGGCGGGTTGCCCCGCCACTCCACGGCCCGGGGGTGGCCTTCTGCGTCTCGCTCGATGGAGATTCGGGTTCGGCTTCGGCTGGCAGCCGGCTCTTTCTCGCGCCGCGCGCGGGTTTTGCCCGTAGTCGGCGTCCGGGACGTCGCGCCGTGATCTCGGCGAGGGGAAGGGCTTTTCGCGCGGGCGTCGGCTTCGTGCCGCCGCGCGGCCGCATCAATCAGCTGCTGGATGCGTCGGGTCATGTGGGGGAGTTCTTCGCCCCCCAGCCCATCCAGCTCGTCTACGGCCGCCTGGGCGGCGCGCAGGTTCTCGAGCGGAGTGGTGTAGACTGGGCGGTTGACTCCTAGCGTATCGGCGACGACAGCGCCGCGCTGTCTGACAACGCCGGCCTGGCTGGGCCCGCCTGGGGGCGGCGTGCCAAAGGCGGCGCGGTCGGCCTCGCGTCGGTGGGCCTCAGTGAGGCGTCTCATGGAAACCAACTTCCGGCCTCCGCGAGGAGGGAAAGGCGGCGAGCTTCCAGTGCTTCAGCGTCGGCATCGGCTGGGAGGGGGATGGACAAGTCATGGACCACCGCGTGCGGGGCGCCATGGGCGCTTTCGTCGGAAGCGCCGCCGTGGCCGATGACCATCCCCTCGGTGCTGACAGCGTCGTAACCATCGGCCCGGGGAAGCGGGTCGTTGTAGATCGTGACGTCGGTGGGGAAAGTGTCGAGTGAGGCCGTGTCGGAGTCGACAGGCATCGGATTGGTGGAGCCAACCGACTCCAAGTCCATGGCAGGCTCGCCGGAGACGTGGAGCTGGCCGAGGAGGTTGACGAGGTGGTCGGTGCCCGCGTCGGAGGCGAGCTCGTCGGAGATGAGGGTCTTGTCAAGGAGATCGGCGAGGCTGCTCGCCGCACAGATGTTGGTGACGCCTTGTAGCGCGTCGTGGCAAGCGCCATCGGGCGTGCCGGGCTGGCTACGCTCGCGGGGGAGGAAGAGGGTTCCCGTCCAGAACAGGTCTCCGGACGATGGTGCACCTGGCCCCATGGTGGGCGCCAAATGTCGGGTGGTAGGTGTGACATATGCCAACGGGTGGCTTATCATTGTGGGAGCCAATAAGACGTCGCCGGTGCCTGGAAACGGGATGAGGCGAAGACATGCATGCCGGCGGATCTTACCCAGCTTCGGGGCTCTCCGTGGAGATAACACCCCTACTGCTGCTCTGCGGGGTCTCCGCATGATCACTAGATGAATAAGTAGCTACACAATGCTCCTTGAGCTGTTTGGCAAGAGGAGGAAGAAGGGCAAGGCTTGCTCTCTTCACCTCCCTACGTGGTGTCTAAAACTAGTAGGGATCGATCTCCCTTTGCATGGATGCCCCGGGGGGATTATATAGGCCTACCCCCCGGGGGTACAATGGTAATCCGGCTGGGCGCGGGGCCCAGCCGTCTGTGTCTATGCTCTCCGGCTTCTGCGCCGGCTGCTGGGGCCCGCCGGCTTGTGGGTCCCGCTGGCTGCCGACTCCTTGGTCGACAGGCAGGCCCCACTGTCCAGGGCCTTGTCGGCGGCTGGTTACTGTTGCTTAATCTTGGTGACAAGGGCTTCGCCGAGGTGGGCATGGCTACAGTGCCGCCGCCCGACGGGCGATCGCTGTAGCCTCACCGCGTCTTGTCTCCTTAATGGGGCGTCTTCTTCGAGGGAGGTGGCAAGCCGGCTGTGGGGAGCCGGCTCTATCTTGGGCCGACTGGGGGAGGCCTGGCCGCCTTCGGGTGTCTCTCTGCCCGAAGGGGCCCACCGCCCGTGGGCCGCGCCGGCGGTCCGTCGTGGTTGACATCAGGGTCATCGTGGCAACAGGCGGACGGGTCATGGCCACCCGTACGGCGCACTATGCCAGGCGTGCTCCGAGATTGGAGGTGGCAGGCTTCACTGTAGCCACGCCCCGTCACATCGCCGTTATGTGGATGCAGACTTCGAGGGTACGATCTTGACCGCTTTATGGGAGCCGGCTTCTTGGAGTCGGCCCTCCCGCGGCGTTTCTTCATGAGGGCTGAAGTCGGGCCGCCTTCCGATAGCCGGCCTGGAGACAGCCGGCAAGGGGAAGGCGGCCCTGTGTCTTGGATTCTTGGGGGCCGAATCGGCTCGTAATTTTTTCAGAAGGGCCAGGGGACCCGGCTAGGCTACCCATGGTTATGTACTCTGACATGCGGCTTATGCAGAGTCGTTTTGTGCCACCGAGGAGTTGAAGTACTATAAAGACAATGTTGATCCGGCGGACATGACTCCATTGAAGAAGCCAACTACGGAGCATGATCCGGCCCTGAAGTTCAAATCGGCAGTAGAAACTAAGCTTGTTGACTTCGTACCTGGCAATTCGTCCAAGCAGTTCAGCATCAGTGCCAACTTGGATCCGAAATAGGAAAGCGCGCTCATCGAGTTCATCCGTGAGAATCGGGACATTTTTGCATGGAAGCCCTCCGACATGCCAGGTGTACCGAGGCAACTCGCTGAGCACACACTTAATGTGGATGCTAAATATAAACCGGTGAAACAGTTCCTCCGCCGGTTTAACGAAGAAAGACGCAAGGCGATTGGAGAAGAGGTAGCCAGGCTCTTAGCAGCTGGCTTTATTGTTGAAGTTTTTCACCCCGAGTGGCTTGCCAATCCGGTGCTGGTCCTCAAGAAAAACAGCACCTGGCACATGTGTGTGGATTACACAGATCTTAATAAAGCTTGTCCAGCAGATCCTTTTGCCCTCCCCCGTATTGATCAAATTATTAATGCTACGACGGGTTGTGAGCGTTTAAGTTTTTTGGATGCGTATTCTGGCTATCATCAGATCAAAATGGCAGTTAAGGACCAGGAGAAGACAGCATTTATAACTCCCTTTGGAGCCTTCTGCTATGTGTCTATGCCCTTCGGGATCAAGAGTGCCCAGGCAACTTACCAACGGTGTGTACAAAATTGTCTTCACAAGCAGATTGGCTGTAATGTACATGCTTACGTGGATGATATCGTGGTTAAATCCAGGGAGAAGGAGACTCTGATTGATGATTTGAAGGAAACCTTTGATAACCTGAGAACATACAAGATGATGCTTAATCCGGACAAGTGTGTCTTTGGTGTACCGGCGGGCAAGCTATTGGGTTTTCTAGTGTCCAACAGGGGAATTGAGGCTAATCCGGAGAAGATCACGGCTATCACCTCCCTGGCTAAACCGAAGTGTATCAACGATGTTCAACGCCTGGCAGGCCGGATTGCTGCGCTAAGCCGGTTTATCAGTCGCCTGGGTGAGAAGGCAATCCCTTTGTATCAGATGTTGAAAAAGACGAATCAGTTTGTCTGGAGTTCTCCTGCTGATGAAGCATTTGAGGACTTAAACCGGCAATTGGCCAATCCGCCTGTGCTCGCCGCTCCCGTTGACAAGGAGCCGTTACTGCTATATGTTGCTGCTAATGTTCGGGCGGTCAGCGTAGCTATTGTGGTGGAGCGAAAGGAGGCAGGTAAGGAGCATCCGGTTCAATGTCCGGTCTATTATATCAGCGAGGTGCTCATTGAGTCCAAGCAAAGGTATCTGCATTGGCAGAAGCTGGTGTATGGAGTTTTTATGGCAAGCCGGAAGCTTAAACAATATTTCCAAGGGCACTCAATTACGGTGGTCAGTTCTGCTCCTTTGGGAGATATCATCCAGAACCGGGAAGCAACTGGCCGGATTGCAAAGTGGGCCATAGAGCTGGGGCCGTACGGTTTGAAGTATGTGCCTCGGACAGCGGTTAAGTCTCAAGCACTTGTTGATTTCATCAATGATTGGACGGAAATGCAAGCACCTGAAGAAAAGCCGGATCATACGTATTGGACCGTCCATTTTGACGGATCCAGGCAGTTGGAAGGCTCGGGGGCTGGAGTCGTATTAACTTCCCCACGAGGTGATAAGTTTTGTTATGTTCTCCGTTTAATGTTCCCTTGTACCAACAATGCAGCTGAGTATGAAGCCTTGCTCCATGGTCTCCGGATGGCTAAGGAGATGAATCTAAGTCGAGTTAAGTGCTTCGGTGACTCGGACCTTGTGGCTCAGCAAGTGTCTGGCACTTGGGACTCCAAGGACCCACTCATGGCAGCATATCGTCATGAGGTGGATACTGTCGCAGGTTATTTCAAAGGCTATCAGGTGGACCACGTGGACTGGCGGAAAAATGAAGCGGCAGACGCTTTAAGCCGGCTGGGCTCTTAGCGCAAACCGGTCCCACCCAATGTTTTTCTGGATGTGCTGCACAACCCGTCGGTCAAGATCCCTGGTGAAGAGGATTTGGCTATTCCTGATCCGGAGGCTCAATTGGTGGCGGCTCTTCATGTTATTCCAGATTGGACGCTTCCTTACCTGGAGTACAAGAACCGGGGTGAGTTGCCAGAGGATGAGATTCTAGCCCGGCAGATAATCCGGCAATCCAAATCCATGGCTATCATCAACGGCGAGTTGCATCATTGCAGTATATCAGGAGCTTTTCAACGCTGCGTGTCTCCTAAAGAAGGCAGTGAAATTTTGCGTGAGATCCACGAAGGAGATTGTGGTCACCACGCCGGTTCAAAGTCTTTGGTGGCTAAAGCGTTTCGCCATGGTTTTTATTGGTTAACTGCTCATGCTAATGCGGAGGATCTGTTCAGACGATGTGATGGTTGCCAAAGGTTTTCAAGGCGTGCTCATGTATCGTCTCAAGAATTGAGAATGATTCCAATTACTTGGCCGTTTGCGACTTGGGGGCTGGATATGGTTGGGTCTTTCAAAAGGTCCAAAGATAAGAAGACCCACCTCCTGCTGGCGGTTGACAAGTTTACAAAGTGGGTGGAGGCAGAATCTGTTAGCAAGTGTGATGCGGCCACGGCGGTTCAGTTCATCAAAAAGGTGATTTTCCGGTTTGGCTTTCCGCACAGTATTATCACAGATAATGGTACCAATTTGTCCAAAGGTGCTATGAAGGAGTTCTGCGAACGGGAGCACATCCGGCTCGACGTTTCATCAGTGGCACATCCACAGTCCAATGGTTAAGCAGAAAGAGCTAATCAAGAGATCTTGAGAGGCATCAAGCCCCGGCTCATGGTTCCTTTGCAGAGAACGCCGGGTTGTTGGGTAGAAGAATTACCATCTGTGTTATGGAGCATCAATACAACACCCAACAGATCAACAGGATACACACCGTTCTTCATGGTTTATGGAGCGGAGGCGGTTCTCCCCAGTGATATCCGTCATGATTCACCTCGTGTCACGGCTTATATTGAAGCGGACAACGAGACAGCACGACAAGATGCTTTGGACCGGTTGGATGAAGAGCGTGACATCGCAGCCGCCCGATCGGCGATTTACCAGCAGGATCTTCGTCGTTATCACAGTCGCCGGGTCAGAACAAGAGCCTTTCAGGAAGGAGATTTGGTGCTTCGGCTCATCCAAGATCAGACTGATATGCATAAGCTATCCCCACCTTGGGAGGGGCCTTTCGTGGTCAGCAAGAATCTGCACAACGGGTCGTACTATCTGATCGATATTCGAGAGCATAAGGACTCACGTACATCAGAGGAGGAGACTAACAGGCCATGGAATATAGCTCATCTTCGGCCTTACTATACCTGAGCCATTGGCTATACTTATGTACATATTACGACAATGTATATATTATGATTAAATATAATAAACCGGAACCTCAGCTAAAGCGGGGTATCTGTTCTTTTACATCATGTGAGGTTACACGGAGTTTCTCTAAAGCAGCCTCCGGTTTACCCCTTGAGTTCGTTTTGCTAAAAGCATCGTGTTATATCACTTGGAGGATTGGTCGTGTCCGAACCAATACCATGCCTCTTGATAGGCGAGAGCCACCAGATCACTTGGGGACTTGGTCATGTCTGAACCAGTCATGCCTCTTGATCGGCCTAAGGCCACAGAATCACTTGGGGGCTTGGTCGAACCCGAACCATGACCATGCCATTTGGTCGGCATAAATGCCACAGAATCACTTGGGGACCTGGCTGACTAGAACCATAGTTACACCTAACGGGAGCTTGGTCGTGTTTGGCCATGGTAACGCCATTTGATCAGCTTAAATAAACCTTTTTTGGCAAACGGTTTTGTCGTTGCTTTTGCTTCACACTTTTCTTTGAAGGGTTTTTTTTGCTTTTCATTGTGTTTTTTAAACCGACAAAGTTTTTAACCAATCAATTGACGGAACACAGTTCACGTCAATCCGGAGACTATTTGTCCGGTTTGATCCTTGTTGTTAACATCCTCTTATGGAGTAACACGGTGTTTATTATAACCCGACACGGTTTACATGATAAACCAGCGTCATATATATATACATGAGCTGTTATCTCCTCCAACAGTGTGGGTTTGCAAAACTCCGCTTCAAGGTTGGCCAAGCCAACTTCACACTCAACGATGGCAGGTATTATGTATCTCAAAAATTTGATCATATACTTAAAATTTTGTTTTGGATGTTTTGATTTCATATATACAGACATCATATTCCGCCTGACGGTACAACCGCGGTGGCACTTGACGAATTTCTTATTTCAGAAAGTGTTTTGGAAAGTTCATTACCACAGGAAGAACAAGTTATGCACGAAGGCATATCAACATCAAAGGTATCAGCTAGCCTATTACAAGGCAACATGGTGCCCATAATAATATAATTGTTTTTCACAAAGGAGAGGCAGTTTTAAAACTGGCTTCCGGTTCAAGCTTGGCCACCAGCCTGGCCTGATGGTTGTGGGTCATCCTGCGCCGCTTCAGCTTCCGTTTCTCTACCCAGTGGCTGGAAATCCACAGTTGTCCAGTCGATTCCCATTAATGCTTGAAAAACAGGTTCATCATGGATCAGCAATGACGTGTCAATATCGGGAGCGTAAGTATGCTTACGGATTGGAGGGATCAGATTTTCCGATTCATGGATTGGTGCAGCTATTCGCTTGTTCTGATTGTCATATTGGGCTTGATAATGAGACAAGTCTGCTTCCTCAGCCAGTTGACAAGCTAGCGGACGTACCTCCCGGTTTATTGCTCACAGATCCGCTTCGCCAAATTCTGACCCATCTTCCTTCAAGCCGGGATAGCCCTGAGCCGCTTCAATAGGATCAAAATCCGGCACCTAGGCTTTTGCCCGTATTAAGGCATTGATTGCACCGGTTCGAGCAGCAGATTTCTTCAGCTCTTCAACCCAGGCAGGAAGCACCGACAGTTTCATCAGAGTATCTTGAATCAAAGTGGGCACCAGTTTGTTATGAGATGCGGTACAGATGATCCGCTGGGCACCAGTATACAACTGTTCAACCAATGTATAGGCGGCTTTTAGTTCCTTCCGCACATCTGACCCCAAGTGATCAATGCGTGTCCCTGAAATACCATAAAGGGTTAATAAACCGGCGACTCTGTCAGAAGGCAGAGCCAATTCAGAAGGCAAACTGGTTTACCAAAGATAGCAGTAGTCATGGCATGCACATGCCGCTTTATGCTGGTCAGTTCATCCGCCACTAGTTTTAGTGCAGCCTCGGCATCCTCTGCTCGTTTGATCAAAGCAGACTTTTTAGTGGCCCAATCCGCCCGCTTCTTCTTGAAGCTCTCCTTAAGCTATTCCATGGCGCTTAAAGCGCTGGCCAATTCCTCTTTTGCTTTGGAGGTTTCAGCCTGTTGGGTTTTCAGGTTTTCTTGGAGATGGGGGAGTTGGTTTTCTTTCGTCTTCAGCTCCACCTGCATGCATACAGATATATGCTTCAACAAATCAGTATAAGGATTCAAGTACCAATCACATAACAAGTTATGCACTTAGCACTTGGGGGCTAATGCATATTCGGTCTTCATCTTTCAATTTCTTACAAAGTCCCAAGATCAATACAAGTATTCAACTTGGCACTTGGGGGCTAATGGCTATTTGCTCGTATATATTCTGATGCGGCAATTTCAATTACTTAAAGTACCGGTTTAACTATGTTAAGTTGAACCGGCCCTTGGTGGCTACATCAGCAAACTTCAAAGCATCAAGATTTATATTGGTAAGTCCCGGTTTGAAAGAATATAACAAACCGGCCCTTGGGGGCTAGGAGAGTCAGCAAGAATGGAAGCATACAAGCAGGAAGGAGCATATGGAAGTTACCTCATATTTCTCTTTCATCATATTAACCAGACCGGCTTCATAGTCGCGACTGGTATACAACCGGTTCAGATAGCCGGAATGGATATCTTGGGCGTTCAGAGCAGCATAAGTTGTCAGATCAGCGTTCCACTTGCCTTTGCCAAAGGCAGCAAATTCTTCCTTGGCAGAATGTTTGGATAAAGCGACAGGATTGCTTGGCTCAGTATGGCCAGTGCCAGTAATGACAACCTCATCATCCTGGGTACCGACGGTTTGCACTGGGGCTGTTGGCTTGTTAGTAGGTTTTGCTGGACCGGTGGAACTTTCAATCCGGATGGAACCTGTGGGCTGATTGACAGGACCAAGGCGTTAGTAGGTCTCTCATCAGCAATAAGATCATCGTCCTGCTGCGGTGGATCGTTGGGTATATCCTCAGGAATAACCGTTTCAAGATTGGGTGTTTTGCCTAGTTCAAGAATGACATCTTCTTCGGCCGCTTTGTCCAGGCGGGCCTTCTTGCTTGGCCTAGGTTTGGCCCTGAGAAGAATAACAAAATCAAATACAGCATATGTTCTAAGGCAATGTACTGCAAACATCACAATAAGTATAGTTTACCCAAGCACCGTTTTGAGCGGTGGGAGCTGAGTAGCCGATGACTCGCCAGAAGATGAGTGGGAAGTAACCTGGTAATCGGAGTCAGACGGATTAAGAGGTTGACAAAAGCAGCCCGCTTTAGGACAAGCACTGACAAGCAAATTAGAGACCTCGGAATGGCGTTTCCGAACCGGACTGTTCGGTAAACTGGCGGAGGTAACTACCTGGCTGATGTGCCGGGTGGTGCGGCGAGCTTCGTGTTGTTGGGTCTTCATAAGAAGTTTAGGATCCAAATAAGCAAGAGGATGAGAAAATTTAACTTTCCGGTTTGCCTGACGGATTTTTTGTGAAGGCAAAGTTTCTGAATCAGAAGAGAGAATAATTACCTCTGCAACATCCGCGTGGCTGGCTTCGGCATCATCCCGACAAATATCATCATCAATAAGACGCATGAAAAATAAACCAAGTGAGTCAAGCTCTACCTCAAAGTCCGGATTATCCACCTCATCATCAGGGGCCGGATTAGAAGATGCAGTGGTTCTTTTCCTATGGGCAGTCTTCTTCACAGCTTTAGTCTTTTGCCGGGTTGCTCTTTCCGGTTTGTCTGGTTTTTCTGGTTTCTCCTGCGGCAGTTTTTTGCTCCAAAACGGATCATCGCCCTGATTATGCAGACACTGATATTAAAAACAATGACCAGACATATCAATAACAGATTCAGCAAAGAGAAAAATCAAAGTCTTACAGCTGGCGGTTTGTTGGTGGCACAGAAGGGAAGCAGGCCGGTTCTAGCGCAGACGTGTTCCGGTTCATTCAGTATCTTATGCATAGGCTTTGTGATTTCTTCACCGGAGAGCTGGAGTTTTGAATGTCGCAGTGGGTCATCAACACTGTCAGTATACTCGCACATCAAACCGGAGCGCTGACTAAGGGGCAGTATGCTCCATGATATCCAACAGCGAGCGAGATCAACCCCTGTTAAACTGTTGGCCATAAAGGCTCTGAGCTTTGACAGCCGGGGAGCATATTTGCTTCTCTCCTGGGTAGTCAATCTTTGAGGAAAAGGGTGTGTATTGCTGAGCCGCTCCGGACGAAAGCCAGGCAAGGGATTCTCACCAGCAGGGGAGGTGTCTTTGCAGTAGAACCATGTCTGATTCCACTCCTTGGGGTGACTGTGCAGCTTGGCGTGAGGGTATGTGACCTCTTTCCTTTTTTGAATCGCCATGCCACCCAACTCCGTATTAGAGCCATCAGTAAACTCAGTACGACGGTTCAGATGGAAAAGATCTCTGAACAATTCCACTGTGGGCTCCTCTTGAAAGAACACCTCACAAAGCACTTGGAAGTGGCACATATTTGTAACAGAGTTGGGGCCAGTGTCTTGCGGATGGAGTTGGAAATCGGCTAAAACAACCCGGTAAAATTTAGAACCGGGCGGCTTAAAGCCCCGGGCTAAGTGATCTACGAAAACAACAACCTCTCCTTCTCGAGGTGTGGGAGGGCATTCTTTGCCAGGAGCCCTCCAATGGATGGTATCTTTGCTGCCTAAAGCGCCGATCAGGACTAAATCGTCCAGTTGATCCTCTGTGACGCGAGAAGGAACCCAATTGCACTCATATACTTGCTTGGCCATGATGGAATCTACAAGGTAGAAGATCCCGGTTCAAAAATGCATTTGATCAAGGTACGTTGGTATGGGCACTGTTAAACCGGAGATAGAACTATCTGAACCAGAGTTTCATGAAGCAACCAACAGCTGGCGGTTCAACAAGGGGACTAATGGCATATACCGGTTTGGAAAATTTTCTATAAGGTTAAACCGCCTGATCTAAGCATTGAAAAGCTGAGATTGCGGATGGACGAGTACGCACAAACAGGTTTCACAAGATTTCTTTACAGCATTGGATCTGAAGCAAGTTCAGAGAAGAGATAAATACTTAGAGGTTCAAAGGAGCAGTACCGAACCAATGAGCAAAACGTTCATATAGACCCATGGTTTGAGATGCATAAGTAAAGGCGAAGGTAAAACAACTATCATTGCACAGAATAAAGATTTGTGAATTCATCTAAAGATCTATTGTATGAGCAAGAGGCAGACGATGAACACTGAAGAACTGCGAAACCCTAGGCCAGATCCGCGGGGGAAAAGATAAAAGATTTACCGGAACTGAGGAAGATGCGGAAGGTTGCCGCGATGTTCTGGTGCTCTCAGGTTGACGCAGCGGCCAAGGATGAGGCAGAGGTCGACGGCGGCGGAGGAGCTCCGAGGCTGGCGACGCGAGGAAGATGAAGAAGGCACGGAAGGAGAAAAGAAATGACCCTTTGGTCCTATTTATAAGGCGAAAGAACATGAATCAGGCGCGATAATCAAGGGGCCACAAAACGGAGCTGTCGCCTCGATTTCCGCCGATCTATTAAACAAAGAAGCATAATGGATAGCTTCGTTATGACAGGTGATGTTACTCCGGTTTACAGCAATCAGAGAAGATGACATCATGGCGGTTTACCAATTTATAAGAAGATGTTGAAGATGAAGCTTTTATTAAAGGATTGACATGAACCCGTTCAAATCAATCTGGGGCCTAATGTTGGGGATATTACTACTGGGCGTAAACCGGTCTATCTGGGCCGGGTTAACTTCGTCAGTTGTTAAGTAAGTTAAAGCCCAAGAAGACAGAGGATGGCTCAAGGCCCATGGTCGGCTCAACGCCTGCAACCGTAAACCGGCGTTAGTAGTTAACCTGTATTGTAAGTTAGGAATAAGAAGAGACCAAACCGGACACATCTATAAGCCGGTATTGGGACTCCGTAAGCCGATGAGAGTCACCCGTGTATATAAGGGGACGACCCGGCGGCGGTTCAAGAACAACAGACAACAACTCGAGACATAGGCGAAGCTTGTTTGCTCCCTAGTCATCAAAACCCCATCAATTCCATCACAACTAGACGTAGGATTTTTACCTTCATCGAAGGGGCCGAACTAGTATAAACTCTCTTGCGTCCTTGTGTCCGCTTTAACCCCTTCAAGCTAACCCGTCGCGATGGCTCCACAACTAAGTCCTTTCTCTAGGACATCTGCCGTGACAAAACCACGACATTGGGGTTCTCAGGTGTGTCAACAATAGGTTCACTAGAAGCATGCAAAGTCCTATAATTTTTCATTTTCTTCCTCTTAGAAGTACTAGGTGCATCAACATTATTTCTCTGAGAATCTTGCTCAATTCTCTTAGGATGACCCTCAGGATACAAAGGTTCCTGAGTCACTTTACCTCCTCCTGTTGCAACTCTAACATCAAAGTCATTATTTTTACTATTCAATTCATTGAACAAATCATTCTGAGCTTTAAGTACTTGTTCTACTTGAGTGGTAACCATAGAAGCATGTTTACTAATAAGTTTAAGTTCACCTTTAACATTAGCCATATAATCACTCAAATGTTCAATCATATAAGCATTATGTTTCAATTGTCTACCAACATAAGCAATAAATTTTTCTTGTTTAACAATAAAATTATCAAACTCATCTAAGCATTGGCTAGCAGACTTATTACGAGGAATATCACCTTCATCAAATCTATAGGGATAATTTACCTTTACTACCTGTGTCGGGTTATCAAGACCACGTGTTTCTTCAATAGGTGATGAATTAAGACCATGTATTTCTTCAACATGAGGTAAATTCTTAACATATTCAGCTTTAATACCTTTTTCTTTCATAGATTTCTTTGCCTCTTGCATATCTTCAGGACTGAGAAATATAATACCCCTTTTCTTTGGAGTTGGCTTAGCAGTTGGTTCAGGAAGTGTCCAATTATTTTCATTACTCAACATATTATTCAATAGAATTTTAGCTTGATCAACAGTTCTTTCCCTGAAAACACAACCAGCACAACTATCCAGGTAATCCCTGGAAGCATCGGTTAGTCCATTATAAAAGATATCAAGTATTTCATTTTTCTTGAGAAGATGATCATGCAAAGCATTAAGTAATTGGAGAATCCTCCCCCAAGCTTGTGGGAGACTCTCTTCCTCAATTTGCACAAAATTATATGTTTCCCTTAAAGCAGCTTGTTTCTTATGAGCGGGGAAATATTTAGCAGAGAAGTAGTAAATCATATCCTGGGGACTACGCACACAACCAGGATCAAGAGAACTAAACCACATCTTAGAATCACCCTTTAATGAGAACAGAAATAATTTAAATATATAATAGTAGCGAGTTTTCTCATCATTAGTGAACAAGGTAGCTATATCATTTGATTTAGTAAGATGTGCCACAACAGTTTCAGATTCATAGCGATAAAAAGGATCAGATTCAACCATAGTAATTATATCAGGGAAATCATAATCCTTATCAGTAATAAAGATAGGTGAAGTAGCATAAGCAGGATCATATTTCATTCTAGCATTCAGAGATTTTTCTTTCAGCTTAGCTAATAGTTTCTTAAGATCACTTCTATCATTGCAGGCTAAGAAGTCTCTAGCAGTTTCTTCATCCATAACATAACCCTCAGGCACAACAGGCAATTCATATCTAGGGGGAGATTCTTCATCATCTCCTTTCATCAATATTATCAGTTTCAATAATTTCATTCTCTCTAGCCCTAGCAAGTTGTTCATCAAGAAATTCACCAAGTGGCACAGTAGTATCAAGCATAGAAGTAGTTTCATCATAAGTATCATGCAAAGCATAAGTGGCATCATCAATAACATGCGACCTATCGCAAGTTTACTCATAATAGAAGGTGAATCAAGTGTAGAGCTAGATGGCAGTTCCTTACCTTCCCTCGTAGTTGAGGGAAAAATCTTGGTTCTTTGATCTTTCAAGTTCTTCATAATGATAAGCAGATATAAATCCCAAGTGACTCAAAGAATAGAGCTATGCTCCCCGGCAACGGCGCCAGAAAATAGTCTTGATAACGCACAAGTATAGGGGATCGCAACAGTTTTCGAGGGTAGAGTATTTAACCCAAATTTATTGATTCGACACAAGGGGAGCCAAAGAATATTCTCAAGTATTAGCAGTTGAGTTGTCAATCCAACCACACCTAGAAACTTAATATCTGCAGCAAGGTATTTAGTAGCAAAGTAATATGATAGTAGTGGTAACGATAGCAAATGGTAACGATAGCAAAAGTAATATTTTTGGATTTTGTATTGATTGTAACAGTAGCAGCAGAAAAGTAAATAAGCGAAGAACAATATAGTAAATGCTCGTAGGCATTGGATCGGTGATGGAGAATTATGCGGGATGCGATCGATTATGTAACAGTCATAACCTAGGGTGACACAGAACTAGCTCCAGTTCATCAATGTAATGTAGGCATGTATTCCGAATATAGTCATATGTGCTTATGGAAAAGAACTTGCATGACATCTTTTGTCCTACCCTCCCGTGGCAGCGGGGTCCTATTGGGAACTAAGGGATATTAAGTCCTCCTTTTAATAGAGTACCGGACCAAAGCATTAACACATGGTGAATATATGAACTCCTCAAACTACGGTCATCACCGGTAAGTATCCCGATTATTGTCATTTCGGGGTTAACGGATCATAACACATAATAGGTGACTATAGACTTGCAAGATAGGATCAAGAACCCTCATATATTGATGAAATCATAATAGGTTCAGATCTGAAATCATGGCACTCGGGCCCTAGTGACAAGCATTAAGCATAGCAAAGTCATAGCAACATCAATCTCATAACATAGTGGATACTAGGGATCAAACCCTAACAAATCTAACTCGATTACATGATAAATCTCATCCAATCCATCACTATCCAGCAAGGCTACGATGGAATTACTCACGCACGGTGGTGAGCATCATGAAATGGGTGATGGAGGAAGGTTGATGATGACGATGGCAACGGATTCCCCTCTCCGGAGCCCCGAACGGACTCCAGATCAGCCCTCCCAAGAGAATTTAGGGCTTGGCGGCGGCTCCATATCGTAAAACACGATGAATCCTTCTCTCTGATATTTTTCTCCCTGAAAGTGAATATATGGAGTCAAGGTTGAGGTTGGTGGAGCATCAGGGGGCCCACGAGGCAGGGGGCGCGCCCAGGGGGTAGGGTGCACCCCCACCCTCGTGGACAGGGTGTGGGCCCCCTGACGTGGATCTTTCGTCTAGTATTTTTTATATATTCCAAAATAATTCTCCGTTGATTTTCAGGTCATTCCGAGAACTTTTATTTCTGCACAAAAATAACACCATGGCAATTCTGCTGAAAACAGCGTCAGTCCGGGTTAGTTGCATTCAAATCATGCAAGTTAGAGTCCAAAACAAGGGCAAAAGTTTTTGGAAAAGTAGATATGGCGGAGACGTACCAGCCCCCTCTTGTGCTTTCTTCACCCAATATTTTATATATATTCCAAAATAATTCTCCATAAATTTTCAGGACTTTTGGAGTTGCGAATAGGTCTCTCTGATTTTCTCCTTTTTGTGTCCAGAATTCTAGCTGTCGGCATTCTCCCTCTTCATGTATACCTTGTAAAATAAGAGAGAAAAGGCATAAGTACTATACCAAAATATGTAATAACATCCCATAATGCAATAAATATCAATATAAAAGCATGATGCAAAATGGACGTATCAACTCCCCCAAGCTTAGACCTCGCTTGTCCTCAAGCGAAAGCCGAAATCAAGAAATATGTCCACATGTTTAGAGATAGAGGTGTCGATAAAATAAAATACGGACATGAGGGCATCATGATCATCTTTAGAACATCAACATATATTGTCATATAATTTCTTATGCCAAAGTAACATTTTGTTCACAAGGTAAAGTATGAATCAAAACCTTCATTGGAAACTAACTAACTATGATCTCACTCATTGAAGCAATTGCAATTTATCATAACATCGGAATGAGTCAATGTAAGATCTTTTGTATAGAAAGTCCACATACGCAACCATCTTTTAGTCTTTCACAATTGCTAACACTCACGCGATACTTATGGGTTCAAAGATTCAACCGGACATAGAGAAAGATTGGGGCTTACAGTTTCGCCTCCCAAACTTTTACCTCAAAGGTAATGTCAACAATAATACTTTATGATAACCTACATCCAAGTGGATATATATATATATATATATCTGGATCTTTCTCCAACACATAGTGCTTGCCAAATTGGAAAAGTGTAAAAAGGAAAGGTGAAGATCACCATGACTCTTGTATAGAAGTAGAAGATAAAAGTAAAAGATAGGCCCTTCGCAGAGGGAAGCTGACATTGCCATGCGCTTTTATGGTTGGATACACAAAATGTTAATGCAAAAGAACGTCACTTTATATTGCCGCTTGTGATAAATAACTTCATTATGCAGTCCATCGCTTTTATTTCTTTCATATCACAAGTTCGTATAAAGATTATTTTCTTCACATTAATAGATCATACATATTTAGAGAGCATTTTTTATTGCTTGCATCGATGACAATTTAGTTGAAGGATCTTACTCAATCCATAGGTAGGTATGGCGGACTCTCATGTTAAAACTGGGTTAAGGGATGTTTGGATGCACAATTAGTATCAAGTATGATAATATATTGGCATGAATACTTCATAAATTATAGATACATTGTAGACGTATCTAGTACTAGTTGGAATAGCTTCTACCCACTTAGTAACATATTCAACAACAACTAAAATATGTTTATACCCATTAGAGGAAGGAAAAGGTCCCATATAATTGAAGCCCCAAACATCGAATGGTTCAATAACAAGAGAATAATTCGTAGGCATTTCCTCACATCTACTAATATTACCAATTCTTTGACATTCATCCCAAGACAAGACATACTTACGAGCATCCTTGAAGAGAGTAGGCAAATAAAAATCAGATTGTAATACCTTGTGTGCAATTCTATCTCCAGCATGGTGTCCTCCGTAAGCCTCAGAATGACACTTGCATAGGATCTGTTCCTGTTCATTCTCAGGTACACAACCTCTAATAACACCATCTACTACTTTATAAAGGTGTGGGTCATCCCAAAAGTAATGTCTTAAATCATAGAAAAACCTTTTATTTTGCTGGTATGTGAAACTAGGTGGTATAAATTTAGCAACAATGTAATTGGCATAATCAACATACCATGGAGCATTACGAGAAGCATTTATGACAGCTAATTGCTCATCAGGAGAACTGTCATCAATAGGTAGTGGGTCATCAAGAACATTCTCCAACCTAGACAAGTTATCTGCTACAGGGTTCTGAGCACCCTTTCTATCAATAATATGCAAATAAATTCTTGTGGCAAGAGAACCCATCTAATAGTCTAGGTTTAGCATCCTTCTTTTCCATAAGATATTTCATAGCAGCATGATCGGTGTGAACAATTACTTTAGAATCAACAATATAAGATCGGAACTTATCACAAGCAAAAACAACTGCTAAAAATTCCTTTTGAGTAGTAGCATAATTTCTGTGGGCACTGTCTAGAGTTTTACTATCACGATGAATAACATTCAACTTCTTATCAACTCTTTGTCCTAGAGCAACACCAACAACATAATCACTAGCATCACACATAATTTCAAAGGGTAAATTCCAATCAGGTGGTTGAATAATAGCTGTAAAACTCAAGGCTTTCTTAAGTATTTCAAATGCTTCTACACAATCATCATCAAAAAACAAAAGGAACATCTTTTTGCAAGAGATTAGTGAGAGGCCTAGAAATTTTAGAGAAGCCTTTAATAAACCTCCTATAGAAACCAACATGACCAAGGAAACTTCTTATACCTTTGATATCTTTAGGACACGTCATTTTTTCAACAGCATCTACTTTAGCTTTATCAATTTCAATACCTCTTTAGGAGATTTTATGTCCCAATACAATACCTTCATTAACCATAAAGTGGCACTTCTCCCAATTCAAGACAAGATTAGTTTCTTCACATCTCTGCAAAACTTGATCAAGGTTTCTTAAGCAATTATTAAAAGAAGTTTCGTAAACGGAGAAATCATCCAAACCCTCAACAATCTTCTCATAAAAGTCCGAGAATATAGTAGTATTACACGTTTGAAAGGTAGCAGGTGCATTGCATAAACCAAAAGGCATACGTTATAAGCAAAAGTACCAAAAGGGCAAGTAAAAGTGGGTTTTTCTTGATCCTCTTTTGACACAGGTATTTGAGAAAAATGAGAATAACCATCTAGAAAGCAGAAGTGTGTATGTTTGGATAGTCTTTCTAGCATTTGATCAATAAAAGATAGATGGTAATGATCTTTTCTAGTAGCTTTGTTTAATTTGCGAAAATCAATTACCATTCTATAACATGTAACAATTCTTTGTGGAATCAATTCATTCTTATCGTTAGGAAAAACAATAATACCTCCCTTCTTAGGGACACAATGAACGGTACTTACCCACCTACTATCAGCAATAGGATAAATTATACATGCCTCCAAAAGCTTTAGTATTTCATTTCTTACCACTTCTTTCATTTTTGGGTTCAACCGTCGTTGGTGATCAACAACTGGCCTAGCATTAGGCTCCATATTAATTTGTGCTGACATAGCGTGGGACTAATGCCCTTAAGATCATCAAGAGTATATCCAATAGCGGCACAGTGCTTCTTCAGACTTTTCAATAATCTCCTTTCTTCATACTCTGAAAGGTTAGCACTAATAATAAGAGGATATATCTTATTTTCATCAAGATAAGCATATTTCAAAGTATCATGTAATTGTTTAAGCTCAAACACGGGATCACCCATAGGTGGAGGAGGATATCCAATGATTTCAACAGGCAAATTATGTTTCAAAACAGGCATTTGGTTAAAGAATATTTCATCTAATTCCTTCCTTTCATTCACGAACATATCATTTTCATGGTCTAGCAGATATTGTTCGAGAGGATCTATAGGAGGTACATCAATAGAAGAAAGACCAATAATTTAATCCTTACTACTCAATTCTTTATCATGGGGTTTTCTATGAAATTTAGAGAAATTAAAATCATGAGACTCATACCCAAAACTTATAGTAAAAGTTTATTTCTCATAGCCTATCTTAGCATTGACAATGTTCAAGAAAGGTATACCAAATATAATGGGACAAAAGTCATCTTGTGGGGAACCAAGAAGAAGAAAATGAGTAGGATATTTTATTTTCCCACACAAGACTTCAACATCTCTAACAATCCCAATTGGTGATATAGTATCTCTATTAGCAAGCTAATTAATAGTAACATGAATATCTTCTATCTCAGCAGGTGCAATATCATTCATAATTTCTTGATATAAAGTAAAAGGAATTGCGCTCACACTAGCACCCATATCACATAAGCCATATAACAATGATCTTCTATTTTAACAGAAACAACAGGCATGCCAACAGCAGGTTGATGTTTATCTTTAGTATCAGGTCTAGAAATTCTAGCAGCTTCATCACAGAAATAAATTACATGACCTTCAATATTATCGACCTAGAGATCTTTAACCATAGCAATACTAGGTTCAACTATAATTTGTTTAGGGGGTGTAGGTGTTCTAGTATGACTCTTACAAACCACAATTGAAGCTTTAGCATGATTCTTTATCCTAACAGGGAAAGGTGGTCTTTCAATATAAGTAGTAGGAACAACAGGATCAACATTATAAGTAATAGTTTCTTCTTCAACATTAATAGGATCTACTACTTTTACTTTAATGGGAGGATGATATTTAAACTACTTCTCCTTAGGGAGATCAACATAAGTAGCAAATTATTCACAAAAAGAAGCTACCACTCAGAGTCAAGTCCATATTTAGTGCAAATTCACAAAAAGCATCGGCATCCATAAAAGATTTAACACAATCAAACTTAAGGTTTATATCTGACTCCTTACCTTCGCTGAGTTCCCAATCTTCAGAGTTGCATTTAATTCTTTCCAATAAATCCCATTTGAATTCAATAGTCTTCTTCATAAAAAAACCAGTACAAGAAGTATCGAGCATGGATTGATCATTACGAGAAAGCCGAGCATAAAATTTATGAATAATAATTTCTCTTGAGAGCTCATGACTGGGTCATGAATATAACATTGACTTAAGCCTCCCCAAGCTTGAGCCGTACTTTCTCCTTCACAGGGCCAAAAATTATAAATGTAATTCTGATCACGATGAACTAGATGCATAGGATAAAACTTCTGATGAAATTCCAATTTCAATCGATTGTAGTTCCAAGTCCCAATATCATCGCATAGCCTATACCATGTCAATGCCTTCTCCTTCAAAGATAAAGGGAGACCTTCTTGACTTCATCCTCGGGCAAACCTGCAAGCTTAGATAATCGACAAACTTCATCCACATAGATTAGATGCATATCAAGATGTAATGTTCCGTCTCCGGCATAAGGATTATCTAGCTGTTTCTCTATCATACCCGAAAGAATTTCATAATAAATATTTTCAGTAGGTTCAGTAGGTTGAGGAGCAACTCTTTTATCTTCAGGTCGGGGTGAAGATACTCCGAACAAGCCCCTCAAAGGATGATTTTCCATAGTGACAAGTGACAATAAATTTCAGCACATAATATAAATGTTTCCTTACCACATTCCACTCACCAAAGGCGGTTCACTCCCCGGCAACGGCGCCAGAAAAGAGTCTTGATGACCCACATGTATAGGGGATCTATCGTAGTCCTTCCGATAAGTAAGAGTATCATACCCAACGAGGAGCAGAAGGAAATGACAAGAGGATTTGAACAAGGTAATCTCTTCAACCACTGAAATTACTGGTAACAGATAGTTTTGTGATAATAAAATCGTAATGGGTAGAAAGTTACAAAAGTAACTAAGGTACAACAAGGTGGCCCAATCCTTTTTGTAGGAAAGGACAAGCCTGGACGAACCCTTATGTAAAGTAAAGCGCTCCCGAGGACACATGGGAATTATTGTCAAGCTAGTTTTCATCATGCTCATATGATTCATGTTCGTTACTTTGATAATTTGATATGTGGGTGGATTGGTGCTTGGGTGTTGTCCTTACTTGGACAAGCCTCCCACTTATGATTACCCCTCTCGCAAGCATCCGCATCTACGAAAGAAGAATTAAGATAAATCTAACCATAGCATTAAACATGTGGATCCAAATCAGCCCCTTATGAAGCAACACATAAACTAGGGTTTAAGCTTCTGTCACTCTAGAAACCCATCATCTACTTATTACTTTCCAATGCCTTCCCCTGGGCCCAAATCATGGTGAAGTGTCATGTAGTCGACGTTCACATAACACCATTAGAGGAGAGATAACATACATCTCATCAAAATATCGAGCGAATACCAAATTCACATGATTACATATAACAAGACTTCTCCCATGTCCTCGGGAACAAACATAACTACTCACAAAGCATATTCATGTTCATAATCAGAGGAGTATTAATTATCATTAAGGATATGAACATATGATCTTCCACCAAATAAACCAACTAACATCAACTACAAGAAGTAATCGACACTGCTAGCAACCCACATGTACCAATCTAAGGTTTTGAGACAAAGATCTGATACAAGAGATGAACTAGGGTTTGAGAGGAGAAGGTGCTGGTGAAGATATTGATGGAGATTGACTCCCTCTCGTTGAGAGGACCGATGGTGATGACGATTACGATGATTTCCCCCTCCGGGAGGGAAGTTTCCCCGGCAGAACAGCTCCGCCGGAGCCCTAGATTGCTTCTTCCCAGGTTCCACCTCGAGACGGTCGTGCTTTGTCCCGAAGGCTTCCTCCTGATTTTTTCAGGTCAAATCCCTTCATATAGCAAAATATGGGCACTGGAGGGCTGCCAGGTGGACCAAAAGGTAGGGGGCGCGCCTAGGGCGGTAGGGCACTGAGGGAGTCCTGGATTAGGGGGTGTCTGGATGGCCGGACTATACCTTCAGCCGGACTCCTGGACTATGAAGATACAAGATTGAAGACTTCGTCCCGTGTCCGGAAGGGACTTTCCTTGGCGTGGAAGGCAAGCTTGGCGATACGGATATGCAGATCTCCTACCATTGTAACCGACTTTGTGTAACCCTAACCCTCTCCGGTGTCTATATAAATCGGAGGGTTTTAGTCCGTAGGACAACATACACAACAACAATCATACCATAGGCTAGCTTCTAGGGTTTAGCCTCTCCGATCTCGTGGTAGATCTACTCCTGTACTACCCATATCATCAATATTAATCAAGCAGGACGTAGGGTTTTACCTCCATCGAGAGGGCCCGAACCTGGGTAAAACTTCGTGTCCCTTGCCTCCTGTTACCATCCGGCCTAGACGCACAGTTCGGGACCCCCTACCCGAGATCCGTCGGTTTTGACACCGACATTGGTGCTTTCATTGAGAGTTCCTTTGTGTCGTCGCCGTCAGGCTCGATGGCCCCTACGATCATCAATAGCGATGCAGTCCTTGGTGAGACCTTCCTCCCCGGCAGATCTTCGTCTTCGGCGGCTTCGCACTACGGGCCAATTCACTTGGCCATCTGGAGCAGATCGAAAGCTACGCCCCTGGCCGTCAAGTCAGATTTGGAAGTTTAAATTACACGGCTGACATCCACGGGGACTTGATCTTCGACGGATTCGAGCCACTGCCGAGCGCGCCGCACTGTCACGACGAGCATGATCTCGCTCTGCCGCCGAACAGTGCCCTCGAGGCCGCACCCGCATCGGCTTCGACCCTTAATTCGGAGCCAACTGCGCCGATCGAGGATGGGTGGTTGGACACCGCCTCGAGGGCTGCGATCCCAACGGTGATCGAGCCGAACACCAGCCCCGCACTCCGCGAAACCCATGACTCCAAGTAGCCGGACTCCTCTCCGAACTCCGAATCCCTCGCGCCCCTGCCGATTGAATCCGATCGGGCGCCGATCATGGAGTTTACTGCTGCGGACATCTTTCATTACTCGCCTTTCGGTGATATTCTGAAGACACTAAAGTCTCTCTCTTTATCAGGAGAGCCCTGGCCGGACTATGGTCAGCAAGGTTGGGATACGGACGATGAAGAAATTCAAAGCCCACCCACCACCCACTTTGTAGCCACTATCGACGATTTAACCGACATGCTCGACTTCGACTCCGAAGACATCGATGGTATGGACGCCGATGCAGGAGACGATGAAGAACCAGCGCCTATCGGGCCCTGGAAAGTCACCTCGTCATATGACATATACATGGTGGACACCCCAAAAGAAGGAGATGGCGATGGAACAGCGGAGGATGACCCCTCCAAGAAATAGCCTAAGCGCGGGCGTCAGCGGCGCCGCTCAAAATCCCGCCAAAAGAAATACGGCGATTCCAGCACGGGAGATAATAATACTCCAGAGAGTGCCGAAGAAAACCCCCTCCAGCAAGATTCAGCACAGGAGGACGGAGAAACCAGCCCTCATGAGAGAGCAACAGGCAGAGAGGTCGAGGATGCTAATCATATGCCTCCCTCCGAAGACGAGGCAAGCCTCGACGATGACGAATTCGTCGTGCCAGAGGATCCCGTTGAGCAAGAGCGTTTTCAACGCAGGCTTATGGCCACGGCAAGAAGCCTCAAGAAAAAACAGCAACAGCTTAGAGCTGATCAAGATTTGCTAGTCGACAGATGGACTGAAGTCCTTGCGACTGAAGAGCATAAACTCGAACGCCCCTCCAAGAGCTACCCAAAGCGTAGGTTGCTACCCCGATTAAAGGAGGAAGCACTTAATACGGCCGACCGGCCACCTCGTGGCCGCGACAGAGAGGCCTCTCGGCCCTCCACTCAAGCCGCACCCCGTACCAAGGCACGGGAAAATGCGCCAGACCTGCGAGATATGTTGGAGGACAAGGCAAGGCAAACAAGATCAATCTACGGATCGCGTGGGCGCCCCATGACTCGAGACAATAACCGTCACGCCGGACATAAATCCGGTAGGGCCGAACGTAGTAGACAAAGCTCATTGGAGCTACGTCGTGATATAGCCCAGTACAGAGGCGCCGCACACCCACTATGCTTCAGAGACGAAGTAATGGATCATCAAATCCCCGAGGGTTTCAAACCCGTAAACATCGAATCATATGATGGCACAACAGATCCTGCGCTATGGATCGAGGATTATCTCCTTCATATCCACATGGCCTGCGGCGATGATCTCCACGCCATCAAATACCTCCCACTCAAGCTTAAAGGACCAGCTAGGCATTGGCTTAACAGCTTGCCAGCAGGATCAATCAGTTATTGGGAGGACCTGGAAGCCACATTCCTCGACAATTTCCAGGGCACTTATGTGCGACCACCAGACACCGATGACCTAAGCCACGTAATTCAGCAGCCAGAGGAATCGGCCAGGCAATTCTGGACACGGTTCCTAACAAAGAAAAATCAGATAGTCGACTGTCCGGACGCAGAGGCCCTAGCAGCCTTCAAGCACAATATCCGCGACGAGTGGCTTGCCCGGCACCTAGGACAGGAAAAGCCAAAGTCTATGGCAGCCCTCACGACACTTATGACCCGCTTTTGCGCGGGAGAAAACATCTGGCTTGCTCGTAGCAACAATATGACCAAGAACCCTGGTAATTCGGATACCAGGGACAGCAGTGGCAGGTCGCGTCACAACAAGTAGAAGCGCCACATTAACGGCGACAATGAGGAGGATATGGCAGTTAATGCCGGATTCAGAGGCTCTAAATCCGGTCAGCGGAAAAAGCTATTCAAAAGGAATCCTAGGGGCCCGTCCAGTTTGGATCGAATACTCGACCGCTTGTGCCAGATACATGGCACCCCCGAAAAGCCGGCCAATCACATCAACAGGGATTGTTGGGTGTTCAAGCAGGCAGGCAAGTTAGATGCTGAAAATGAAGACAAGGGGCTGCATAGTGATGACGACGAGGAGCCCCGGCCACTGAACAACAGTGGACAGAAGGGTTTTCCCCCCACAAGTGCGGACGGTGAATATGATATACGCAACCCACGTCCCCAAAAGGGAGCGGAAGTGCGCGTTAAGGGACATATACGTGGTAGAGCCAGTCGCCCCAAAGTTCAACCCATGGTCCTCCTGCCCGATCACCTTTGATCGAATGGACCATCCCACTAGCATCCGTCATGGCGGATTCGCCGCATTGGTTCTAGACCCAATTATTGACGGATTTCATCTCACTAGAGTCCTTATGGACGGCGACAGCAGCCTGAACCTGCTTTACCAGGATACAGTGCGGAAAATGGGCTTAGATCCTTCGAGGATTAAGCCCACCAAAACGACCTTTAAAGGCGTAATACCAGGTGTAGAGGCCAACTGTACAGGCTCAGTCACACTTGAAGTGGTCTTCGGATCTTCGGATAATTTCCGAAGCGAGGAGTTAATCTTCGACATAGTCCCATTCCGCAGTGGCTATCACGCACTGCTCGGGCGAACCGCATTCGCCAAGTTCAATGCGGTACCGCACTATGCATACTGAGGTAGTCCTGGATTACGGGTGTCCGGGTAGCCGGACTATACCTTCAGGCGGACTCCAGGACTATGAAGATACAAGATTGAAGACTTTGTCCCGTGTCCGGATGGGACTTTCCTTGGCGTGGAAGGCAAGCTTGGCGATGCGGATATTTAGATCTCCTACTATTGTAACCGACTACGTGTAACCCTAACCCTCTCCGGTGTCTATATAAACCGGAGGGTTTTAGTCTGTAGAACAACTTCATCATACAACAATCATACCATAGGCTAGCTTTTAGGGTTTAGCCTCCTTGATCTCGTGATAGATCTACTCTTGTACTACCCATATCATCAATATTAATCAAGCAGGACGTTGGGTTTTACCTCCATCAAGAGGGCCCGAACCTGGGTAAAACATCGTGTTCCTTGCCTCCTGTTACCGAAACTAAATTTTGGGACAATCCGGCCCTGAATAGGAACCTCGTCCGAAATAAAAGGGTGCATCATCATTAGACACCCGGATTAAAAACCAAAAAACCAAAACCCTCTACAGGGCATGGAACCATACTGGAGGGATGGCTTAATGGACCCTGTAAAATTCATAGTACAGAGGACGCCACACCAACTCATAGCCTTAGAGCATGTTGGATACTCCGGCAGGTGGCCAAAAGGGGCGAACATCTCCTAATTCCGGAGGGCGCTGAAAGCCACCTCGGGGACTCCAGTACAATCTTAACAGTCTTCGAGACTTTCGCATCAAATAATATGCGAAAAAGAACACTCCGCAGCCTCGCCGAAGTCTATCAAGTAGCAACAATAAACCCATGGAGCCGCATTGGTACTCAGTCCTATAGTGGACGGCTTTCGCCTCACCAAGGTACTCATGGACGGGGGCAGCGGATTGAACCTCATTTATGAGGAAACCCTTCAAAAAATGGAAATAGACTGGAACCGCATTGAGCGAAGTAGCACAACCTTTAGAGGAATAATCCCCAGTCGGGAAGCGCGCTGTGCAGGAAAAATCACACTAGATGTGGTGTTCGGCATGCCGGATAATTAGGTCCGAAGAGGTCACATTCCAAGTGGCCCCGCTCAGTAGCGGATACCACGCTCTGCTGGGGCGGGAAGCGTTTACAATCTTCCAAGCAATACCCCATTACGGGTACATGAAGCTCAAGATGCCCGGGCCGAACGGAATCATCACTCTCGCTAGTGATCCGGACATAGCACTCCACGCCGAAAACAAGACAGCCGCATTGGCCCTTGAGGCACTGTCCGAAGCCCTAGCGGCTGAGGAACTGACTACGCTGCGCTCCATGGTAAACAGGGACGATGTGATACTCGACAGAAGATCCAAGTCCACCTCTTTTAAACCAGCAGATGAAATAGTCAAATTCCAGGTCCATCCAACGGACCCCAATAAAACAGCTTCCATCGGGGTGCGATTAAACCCCGATGTAGACGCTGCACTGCAAGAATTCCTACGGGAGAACTGGGACATTTTTGCCTGGCACCCTTCAGATATGCCAGGAATCCCGCGCAGGCTGGCCAAACACAGCTTAAATATCCTAAAAGGATTCAAACCTGTCAAACAAGCCCTTCGGTGTTTCTTTGAGCCCAAGAGACAGGCAATGGGAGAGGAGCTAGCCAAACTATTGGAGGCCGGATTCATCAGAGATATAAAATATCCGGACTGGCTAGCAAACTTGGTGATGGTACCAAAGAAGGACAAATCCTGGCGCCTGTGCATTGACTTCAAAGACCCTTTACAAGGCTTGCCCAAAGGATCCCTTCCCCCTCCCCCGCATCGAACAAATTATCGATGCCACTGCAGGACACGATTCGTTGTGCTTCCTCGACGCATACTCCGGTTACCATCAAATCAAGATGGCCAAGTCAGACCAAACTGCAACAACATTCATCACCCCATACGGCCCATTCTGCTTCAACACAATGCCTTTCGGGCTCAAAAACGCCGGCGCAACATATCAGCGCATGATTCAGACATGTCTGGCAAACCAGATCGGCAAAACAGTAGAGGCATACGTGGATGATGTGGTCGTAAAAACAAAACATGTCGAATCTCTAGTAGACGACTTGAGGCTTACATTTGACAACCTCCGAGCATATGACATCAAGCTAAATCCAGAAAAACGCGTTTTCGGCGTTCCAGCCGGAAAGCTCTTGGGCTTCATTGTATCCGGTAGAGGAATCGAAGCAAATCCAGCCAAGATCCAAGCTTTGTCACAATTGGATATCCCAAAGGACCTCAAACAAATACAAAAATTAACCGGATGCATGGCGGCTCTAAGCCGCTTTATCCCCCGGTTGGGAGAAAAGGCGCTACCCCTCAATCGCCTCCTTCGACGCACCGAACACTTCGAATGGACGGATGCCGCCACGGCCATACTCGAGGAAATAAAAGCCATATTGGCAACAAAGCCCGTCCTGGCCACGCTAAACATCGGCGAACCAATGCTATTGTACATTGCAGCAACCCATCAAGTTGTCAGCGCAGTACTCGTCGTCGAACGGGAAACGGACGGGCACAAATCCCCCCTTCAAAAGCTGGTTTACTATGTGTCCACTGTCCTCACCCCATGCAAATCACGGTACCCACATTATCAAAAGATCGCATATGCGGTATTCATGGCATCCCGGAAGCTACGGCACTACTTTCAAGAGTGTTCAATCACAGTAGCATCGGAAGTACCACTCAACGATATTATAAACAACCGTGACGCAACGGGCCGGATTGCAAAATGGGCCATCGAGCTCCTCCCATTCGACATAACTTATAGGCCACGGCGAGCTATCAAGTCGCAAGTTTTGGCCGACTTCGTCGCAGAATGGACGGAGGCCGAACTCCCTAAAGAGCATGACACATATTCAAACTGGATCATGCACTTCGACGGTTCCAAAATGTTGTCCAGACTTGGGGCCGGCATCGTTTTGATGTCCCCCACAGGAGACACAGTTCAATATATACTCCAGATTATGTACACGGACCCCAACAATGCAGCCGAATACGAGGCCCTTTTACATGGTCTCTGGATGGCAGTATCCATGGGCATTCAACGCCTAGAGGTGCGCGGGGATTCGAACCTCGCGATATCCCAAATAAATGGAGACTTCGATGCCAAGGATCCAAATGGCAGCTTACCGCAACGCCGTCCTCAAAATGTCAGCTTGGTTTGAGGGGCTCGAATTTCACCATATAGCCCGAGAAAACAATCAGGCGGCAGACGTCCTGGCACGCATCGGCGCAAAACGCGATGCGGTCCCCCCAACATCTTCCTGGAAAGGTTGTTCAAGCCGTCCGTAGTATGGGAAGGGGAACATGGAAATATTAGCCCGGACCCAACCGCACTGTCCGACGCCGAACAATCTGACATAATCGGAGGCTCTGCCAATGAAATCACAACCTCAGCCCACGTACTAATGGCCGTTATCACCCCGTGGACAGAACCATTCCTAGCCTACCTTACTAGGCAGGAACTCCCAGAGGACCAAAACAAGGCACGCTGTATAGTGCGGCGATCTAAAGCCTATAAAGTCCATGAGGGAGAACTTTATAAGAAAAGCACTACCGGAGTCCTTCAAAGGTGCATCTCCGAAGAAGAAGGGCGGAACCCGCTGGCTGAAATTCATGCCGGACTCGGTGGCCATCACGCCGCAGCCTGGTCCCTTGTAAGCAAGGCTTTCCGTACAGGCTTTTATTGGCCGACGGCCCGGGCGGACGCTCAGGACTTGGTCCAATGATGCGCCGGTTGCCAGCTTTTTGCAAACCAAAGCCATATGCCACCCACCGCCCTCCAAACTATCCCCATCACTTGGCCTTTCGCGGTCTGGGGGCTTGACATGGTTGGACCCCTTAAAGGCGGAACCCACAAGAAAAAATACTTACTGGTCATGGTGGATAAGTTCACCAAATGGATAGAAGCCAAGCCTGTTAAGACGGCCGAATCCGGACCTGTGATAGACTTTATATCCGGGGTCATACACCGTTATGGCGTCCCCCACAGCATCATCACCGATAACGGCACGAACTTTACGGCCAATGAGGTAAAACTCTGGTGCAAAAACATGGGCATCAAGCTCGATTATGCTTCCGTCTATCACCCACAAACTAACGGTCAGGTCGAACGTGCAAATGGTCTCATCATGAGCGGCATCAAACCCAGATTAGTGCGGTCGCTCAAGGAATCTAACACACACTGGGTAGAGGAGCTCGACTCCGTACTCTGGGGGCTGCGGACCACGCCGAATCGCACCACCGGATACACACCATTTTCTATGGTGTACGGCGCAGAGGCAGTCTTGCCCTGCGACATAATTCATGACTCACCTCGAGTGCGCATGTACGAAGAAAGGGAAGCCGAGCTCGATCGGCAGGACAGTTTGGACGCCTTAGAGGAGGAGCGCGATGTGGCAAAAGCCCGTTCCACATTCTATCAACAGTAGGCTCGAAGATATCAAAGCAGAGAAGTGCGGGCCAAAAACTACAACGTTGGCGAATTAGTTCTACGCCTGCCGGATAAGAAAAAGGACAAGCTGAAGCCCAAGTGGGAAGGTCTCTTCATAATCGACCAAGTCCTGACTGGCGGAGCATACCGCCTGCGAGATGCGTCGGATAACCGACTCGAGCCGAACCCATGGAACGCAGCCCGTCTCTGAAGATTCTATGCCTAGTGCCGGACTCTGTGTTTGTCTCCTTCCTCTGTCCATTTTTTACATTTTCTGTCTTACATTCCTCTCCTTCCCCCCTTTTCTTTTATAGCCCTTAAAGGCTCCTCAAGTGATGTGCTACTCGCGCTCATTAAACCTGGGGGCTTCTTTAACAGAAGCTTATTTATACGGGCTTCATGCCCACCACATGCGTCAAACTTCCGGATGCACCTTTTCTTCACCATTATATGCATCGATATGACTTAAGTTTTGGCCAAGCTGGGTTGTCTGGCTCCTGTGCTTACCCCTACTTTCCCGATTGTTCGGCTAGGTGGTAAAGGAAGCACCTCTTCGATTGTTACTGCCGGATCAGCCGGATGTGTACCTCAGACTGGGTGAAGCCGAAAGCTAGCGTTCTTAAGGGAATATTCGGTCGTGAACTAAAAGATGACCTTTTTACTTATTTATATATATGCCCCCAGATGATTTTCCTGCGTTTGCAGTCCAAACATGCACTTTAGGGCATGCCTCCCAGAGAAAGGAACCCCTAACGGAACTATTCTCTCTGGAAGATGTTTCTTACTAACCATGTAATATAACATAACTAGTTGGGCACTTGTCTGATAAAGCACTAATGACCCCTACGCCTGGTCTCCATGCATACCCCGGTTCTTACATAACCGGTAGGGTATTCGGACACACTCCGGACCGTCAGGTCCCGAGGTTGAAGCGAAAAGGTCGGCAACGACAAACGATCTACAATCCGGCTAGAAGGCATTACACATGTCAATTAAAAATTACATAGTCACTCTGACTGATTGTATTCCTCTTCAATACCATCTAACAGGCTATCTAACTTACAATCCTGCTGGGAATACTTGGCGGCCAATTCTACTTGGCCGTACAGTAAGCTTACAGGGATCTCCTTCCCATCAGGCCCCATAGGTCCGACCTCGGCCATGTGGTTTGGGTCAGACCTCGTGTACCGCGTCTTCACCATGGCCCAGGCCTCCCTAGCGCCTTGTCGGCAGGCCGATATCTTCCACAACTGGAAGCGCCGCCGAGCTGCCTTAAGCTTCTCCAAAAGCTCTCCAAGGCCCTCGGGCATGGAGTAGTAAGGCCATAAGGCTTGGGCAACGCCTCGCATCGCCTGCCGAACTCGCTCGTGCAGTTGCGAGAGCTCGGGAAGAAGGTCACCCGTAGAACCGGGCATCTCCTCTGCAGGACGACCCGTTAGCATACCTACAGACATTACTCTGTTAGTCGACTTCCTCGCCGAACTCTTTTCTTTCAAAGATTCGCTTAAGCACTTACTAAATATGCCGCGTCGAAGCCGCTGATTCTCCTTAGTGGAGTCCGACAGCTGCCCACGAACATCTTTAAGTTCAACGTCTAGCTTGGTGTTGGCATCCTGAAGATCATTCTTCTCCCGCCTCACCCTTGTCAGCATACTCTCACCGGCCTTTAGCCGGCGTAAGAGTTGTTGCCTCTCCAGATCCAGTCCGGCGCCATTTGCAATATGATTTGCCAGATTTGCACCCACGCAGCACTTCACAAGATACTAATCTTTCGAAGTGTATCTTACCAGAGGGGGTCTCTTTGGGCTCCCCTGCCGCGGCTAGTGCGGCCTCCAGTTGGGCTTTGCACTCTTCCAGCTCCTGGGACAGTACGGTATTCTTCTCTGTGAGAACCTGCATAACAAATGATCCTTAAATCAGTTACTCTAACTGTTTCAAGTCTCGGGGTCTACTGGTATATATATATATATATATTTACCAAAAAATTTCTTACCCGTATGTCTTTTACATATTGCTCTGTGGCTCTGGCTAAACCATTTTGAGCGGCACGGAGGTACGCATCTCCCGAATTGAAGGCATCTAATGCCTCTTGGGAGAAACAAGCATCGCGAAGAACTATCCGGCGATGCCTGTGGTTCATGGCACTCTCCACCTCGGAATTGGTGGCAGACAGCTTGTCCGCATCCTTTGTTGGAGGAGCATCCGGTGCGTGCCTTGTGTTCATTTCTGCTTCCGGGCCAGGCATTGGAACCTGGCTGGTGGAGGCGCGATTGGCAACCTCTCCGGATGTAGTCCGGCGAGGTATCTTCGTCCTGAAGATAGCATGAACGTTAATATGCCCTGAAGGAATAACACCAGGGAAAAAGAGGGTGCGCTATACCTTTGCGCCGGTGTCTCAGTCCGGACTACATTCCTTTTTACCCCACGGGGCCCTGCGGTTCGGCCTCCCGCCTCGGAAACCTCCCCTGCAAAACACGGTCGTTGTCAGGAAAACTGAAATGCGTGAGAATGGATTCCTTCTCAAGGGGATGAGACTCCGCTCTCTGTTAACTGGGAGGCCGGAATTAACCCTGGGTAATCAGCCGTAATGGCCACCAAGGTATTGTCCTTGCTTAGCTGATGAAACACCCCGTCGATCAGCTCCACCGATATGTCCGGATCCTCTTCGGAGTCCAGATCGAGGGACCGTTCTGGATCCTCGGGCTGTGGGGGACGGCTGTTTATATCCTTTACTTCCTGACGCAGTTCCTGCGTTGAAGTTGTTAGACTACATATTCAATCATGGGAATGTAAAACGGATGGGCAAGCACAATTGTCCACTTACCCAACTCGGAGGGTTGTACATAGTAAATCCGCCCTGCGGGTTGACGCAGAGGAATTCCTCCTCTTCTCCCTTGTACAAAGAGGATAAGATCTTTACTAGAGCGGCACCTGAGGCTGGCCCCTTACGACCATAACAGGTGGCGTCATCCTCCCCGTTAAAATCCCACATGGGGTGGCCTCTATATTGAAGCGGCTGCACCCCCCCGCATAATGCATGCGGCCATGACTCCGATCATGGTTAGTCCGAAATGAGCCGATAGTCTTATCCGGCCCATCAGGTGAAGGACGTCCCTGTCGCCTTCTCTCTGAGAGCTCCGTGGACGCCAGCTTAGGCGTTTCTTTAAGGGAGCACTGTTGAATTCGGGGAGACCGACCCGGATAGGATCCGGCAGCGGGACATCATCTATATAAAACCATTCCGAAGGCCAGTCCTCGGATGCCTTCTTTGGGGTTCCGGATAGATATCCAGTCCCGGCGATACGCCACACTTCAGCTCCGCCCACTTGATATATAGACCCCTCTTGAGAGCAGGGCACCAGGCAGAATAACCTCTTCCACAGCGCGAAATGAGCCTCAACACCCAAGAATAGCTCACAAAGGGCGACGAAGCCCGCGATATGCAATATAGAGCCGAGCATGAGATTGTGCAGCTGGAGGCCGTAGAACTCCAGGAGCCCATGGAGAAATGGATGAATTGGAAATCCAAGTCCTCTTATTAGATAAGGGACGAGGAACACCCGCTCTCCTTTGGAGGGATTGGGGGTGCTCTCCGCTTGCTCTCCGCCATTATAGGTGGCGAGTCCGGCTCGGACCGGGACCATATAGGCCTGAGGGAGAAATCCCTTGGCCTGAAGCGACACTAGGTCGCTGTGCGGGATGGAGCACCTCTCCCAGTCTCTAGGTTTAGGACTGGAAGGGCGAGAGGAGGAGCTGCGACGGCTGGCCATGTTGGAATGGACCTTTGCTGGAGGCGCTCTGATGATTACTCGCGGAGAGGAGAAGGTGTGGTTTGGATCTGAATCCCCATCCCATTAAATAGGCGGCTCGTTTATGTGGCTAGGGGTGTGAATGTAAAAACACCCCAAATTTTCGCATTTGTTTGACACGTGGAAGACGGCCATTATTGGGCGTGGAAGCGAAGGTGCGCTACATTACGAAAATCGGACATTATTTAGCAGGTACACGGAATTTGGAGAAGAACCCGCCTTGCAATGCCGAAGACAATCTGCGCGCCGGACTCGTCGTCATTGAAGCCTGGTTCGGGGGCTACTGAGGGAGTCCTGGATTAGGGGGTGTTCGGGTAGCCGGACTATACCTTCAGCCGGACCCCAGGACTATGAAGATACAAGATTGAAGACTTCGTCCCGTGTCCGGATGGGACTTTCCTTGGCGTGGAAGGCAAGCTTGGCGATGCGGATATTTAGATCTCCTACTACTGTAACCGACTTTGTGTAACCCTAACCCTCTCCGGTGTCTATATAAATCGGAGGGTTTTAGTCCGTAGAACAACTTCATCATACAACAATCATACCATAGGCTAGCTTTTAGGGTTTAGTCTCCTTGATCTCGTGGTAGATCTACTCTTGTACTACCCATATCATCAATATTAATCAAGTAGGACGTAGGGTTTACCTCCATCAAGAGGGCCCGAACCTGGGTAAAACATCGTGTTCCTTGCCTCCTGTTACCATCCGGCCTAGACGCACAGTTCGGGACCCCCTACCCGAGATCCGCCGGTTTTGACACCGACACATACCTTAAGCTCAAAATGCCAGGCCCTCGAGGAGTAATTACGGTCAATGGAAACACCGAACGCTCCCTCCGAACGGAGGAGCACACGGCGGCCCTTGCAGCGGAAGTACAAAGCAGCCTCTCCAGGAAGTTCTCTAGTCCGGCCACTAAACGACCGGACACCGGCAAGCGCGCCCAGGGTAACCTACAACAAGACCGCCTGGCACGATCCGAGCAGGCGTAGCAATGCGGCCCCAACCCCAGCCCTCGCAAAAAGGCGACACCAGTGCTTTGCGTACATAACTACGCTCTAGAAATACCATGGGTACAGGGGGAGGGGCACCATCACGGCACGCCCGAAACATGGCTTAAACAGCACCAGGGGCTGCCGATTTTTTAATTTTCTCTTACTTTCAGGACTCCATTATTCGGAAGGCATGTTCGGCAGTTCAATTGCCGCACAAACGATGCAAGAACCAGGGAAGCAGACAAGCCACACCGCATTACGGAACTCCCAGGTGGTCTCTATCACGAGCAGTATACTTGTTTCACATACCATTCCGCAGCCTGCCCCTGGAACGGACATGTTAAATAGTCCAACCTTTTGCTTATCGCATTATTTGTATCGTTCTGCTTTGATCGCAGCCCTTTCTAATAAACAATGCATAGCTTTTGTCTATTTTTGCATTACTCTTTTTCTGTAAATATATGTTCCTTAACGACATGTTGCACCCGTACACTTTGGTACGGCCAAAATACGCCAGGGGCTTTAGTACCCCTCAATATGGTGTGAGAAGTCTGAACACTTTAACAAGTGCGGCACCCCGAACTTATAGCATTATATGCATTGGCTCCGAATCATGTCTTGGGTCAATAGTTGGGTTTGCCCGGCTCCTATGTTTTGGTGCCTTATGTTCCGCTATATCGGATAAGGTAGCACTAGGAGAACCACTGCGATTGTGCCCCAGTTGAGCTGGGTCGAGCACCTCAGTGGAGAAAGCTAAAATTGATTGTCATGATGAAGCGAGAGCTGGTCGCTGTTCGAGAGGTTTTTTCGAGTCCTTAAAGACTTATGCCGCTTAGAGCGAGGAGTCGGCTCTGTCCGGCCAAGGCATGGATAGCGCCCCGAACTCGGTCTTCCGAATACCAGGGGCTTCGCCGAAATTTAAAATTATAGAATTCTATGGCTAAGTGAGAGTGTTCACGCATTGTAAGTCTGATTGCCTTGTTCGTTGGGCTGAGCGCCTCGCTCAAAGGACCCAAACATGGGAAAAAGAGCGCTCAGGTTTATCCCCGAACACCCCAGCACTATCGGCACGGGGGTAGAAGCCGATGACTCGCCATCTCTTAGAATTGATAAACAACCGCACAGAAGGTAATATTTTAAATTCCAACAACATTGCTTAGCACATATGAACAAGTTTTCAGCGCACAGGACAAAACGAGCGAGTTTTACTCAAAAATTACATCCCTGGAACATTCATCCGCCACAAGGCAGGCACCCTTCAGAACATCCTTATAATAATTCTCGGGCTTGCGATGCTCTTTCCCCGGCGGTGGCCTGTGCTTAACAAGCTTCTCAGCATCCAGCTTACCCCAGTGCACCTTAACACGGGCAAGGGCCCTACGGGCACCTTCAATGCAGACAGAGCGCTTGATGACTTCGAGCCTTGGACAGGCCTCCACCAGCCGCCGCACCAGCCCGAAATAGCTCCCAGGCAGAGCCTCTCCAGGCTATGAGGCCCTTCATCGCATGTTCGGCCGCGTTGTGGAGCTCGACCAGTTGCTTCATCTGGTCGCTCAGGGGCACGTGGTGTCCGGCCTCAGTATACTGAGACCAGAACACCTTCTCTGTCGAGCTGCCCTCCTCGGCTCAATAGAATGTGGCGGCATCGGACACGCTCCGAGGAAGATCTGCGAACGCTCCTGGAGAGCTCCGGATTCGGGTAAGTAACAAGTAACTCAAGTTTATGTGTTTGCTTTGCATAAAGAATGTCTTACCCGTCGCTATCTTCTTCACCTCATCCTACTCCTGGAGGGTCTTCTGGGATTTGGCCTTGGCAGACTTGGCATTTTCAATAGCCGCCGCGAGCTCGGACGCTCGCGTCTTTGAGTCAAGCTCCAAACTCTCATGTTTTTTCATGAGAACCTGGAGCTCTTGCCACACCTTGCCAACCTGGGCCCCATACTTCTCTCGCTCGGTGCGCTCCGTGGCCGCCCTCTTCTCGGCCTCGAGCAGCGCTTGCTAAAGGGTCGCCACCTCAGACGTGGCCCCTACAATAGCCACGATAATCCTGTCATTTTTTGCAATTGCACCTTTTTATATATATTTAAACAAGGTATTTCTTACCTTCATTATCCATGAACTGCTTCTTTGCATGCCCGAGCTCTTGCTCGGACCGCTCGAGGTTTTGCTTTAGCGTGTCCACTTCCGCAGTCAGTGCGGCGGACGCAAGCAAAGAAGCCTACATACGCATATTGACTCCTTTTTGTTATACTCCTACGAATTCTATTTGATCCTCTATTCGGCTTTTCTTCCCGAATGCCAAACAGAGCATCAGGGGCTACTGTCTATGCGGTAATATTATTTACACACTCTTTACTTACCTCAAAGCCTGTTAAAAGGCTAGTACAAGCTTCAGTCAGTCCGCTCTTGGCGGACTGAACCTTCTGGACCATCGCACTCATAATGGTGCGGTGCTCCTCGTCGTTGGAGGCGCCTTGGAGTGCCTCCAACAGATTGTCCGGCGCCTCCGGTTGGACGGGGGTCACCGGCACGATGGGCTTGCTCCTCTTGGAAGGAGGTCCCCCGCCGGACTCTGGAACCTTTGAAGGTTCCGGAGCGGTGTCCGGCCTAGAGCCGGACTTGGAGCCCTGGGGTTTTTTTATCCCCTTTACTCCTGGAGTCCGGGAGGTCGCCTTGCGGCGCCTCCAGGACCACCTCCTCCCGGCTTGGAACCTATTGAGACAACACTTCGGCGTCGTCCGTAGGGCAGGGGGAGGAAGCCGTCGGAAGCGAATTCACATCAGACGAGTCCAGTGAACCGCTCGACGATGCGTGGAGGCGGTCTTTGGGTGGGCTGCATAATCATATTCGACATAAGGGAAAGCTGTGCAATAAAGGAATACTATGAATTACTCTGGTATCCAGATACTTACGATTTCGCCAGGGTCCTGGCCCTGTGCGGCCACTCTTCTCCACCGTCGTCGGCATCGGTGGAGTAGTCCGGGGGAAGGGTTCTCCCCTTCTTGGACCCTCCGGCCTCCCCAGAGAGGGCGGCCTTCCTTTTCTTCTCTCCTCCCGCTGGAGGGGGAGAGGTCTCTTCTTCTTCCTCCTCGTCTTCACGGGAGGAATGCGCCTCGGAGCCGTCGGATGATGCACCCGACACCTCCTGGCGCCGGGCACTCTTTCGAGTCCCCGTGGCCTTCTTCGTGGCCTTCTTCTCCGGCACCACATAGGGTGCCGGAACCAGCAGCTTCACCAAGCGGGCATCGGCTGGGTCTTCGGGCAAAGGAGCCGGACAGTCGATCTGTCCGGACTTCGCCTTCCAACTCTGTCAAAGGTAAGGGAGGTTAGATCCCACATTGAGTTAAACTATGGAAAACTAATACCCTGTAAAAGGTGCAAACAACTTACCGCGCTAGCGTGACGCTGCGCGCTGAATCCGCGATCCTCGGTAGCGGATGCGGGAGCCTCGGCGCCCTTGAAAAGCACCTTCCAGGCATCTTCGTACGCCGTGTCGAAGAGCCTGCTCAGAGTTCGGTGCTGCGCCGGGTTGAACTCCCACAGATTGAAGGCCCGTTGTTGACATGGGAGGATCAGGCGGATGAGCATAACCTGGACTACGTTGGCGAGCTTGAGCTGCTTGTCCACCAGGGTTTGGATGCATGTTTGCAGTCCAGTCACCTCTCCTTTGCTGCCCCACGACAGGCCCGTCTCTTTCCAGGATGTGAGCCGCGTTGGGGGTCCGGACCGGAACTCGGGGGCTGCGACCCACTCAGGGTCGCACGGCTCGGTGATGTAAAACCACCCCGATTGCCACCCCTTCAGGGTCTCCACAAAGGAGCCCTCGAGCCATAAGACGTTGGGCATCTTGCCCACCATGGCGCCTCCACACTCCGCCTGGTTGCCGCGCACCACCTTCGGCTTGACATTGAAAGTCTTGATCCATAGGCCGAAATGGGGGCGGATGCAGAGGAAAGCCTCGCACACGACGATAAACGCTAAGATATTGACGATGAAGTTCGGGGCCAGATCATGGAAATCCAGGCTGTAGTAGAACATGAGTCCCCGGACGAATGGGTTGATCGGAAAGCCCAGTCCGCGGAGGAACTGGGGAAGGAACACTACCCTCTCATGGGGCCTTGGGGTGGGGAGGAGCTGCCCCTTTTCGGGAAGCCGGTACGCGATGTCGTTAGACAAGTATCCGGCCTTCCTCAGTTTTTTGATGTGTCCCTCCATGATGGAGGAGACCATCCACTTGCCTCCCGCTCCGGACATGGCTGGAGAAGGTTGAGGTGGGGAGTGCGGACTTGGGCGCTGGAGCTCGAGTGCGCGAGAATGGATAGGCAAAGGAGGAAGAAGGCGTAGGTGAAAAGGTGGATCCTTATCCCCTTATATGGGCGGACGTAATTACGTGTCCCCACCAGCCTGGTAAAACTTGCTTATCTCCAAGCGCCGTAATCAATGGCGCGGTTGGGTTACCCACGCCCATATTGATGAGAATCCCGGAATAAGGGGACACGATCTCTGCTTTAACAAGACGTGCCAAGGAAACCGCCTCGCATGACGTGCTGAGGTGGGATAATAAAACGACTCGGATAAAGGCTTGGCCGTGGTGTGTCACACTACGGAATACGTCAGCAGATTAGATTTGTGTAAATATTATTATCTCTATGGCAATATGTGGAAACTTATTTTTGCAGAGCCGGACACTACCTTTGTGTTCAGAATCTTCTATGAAGTACTTGGAGGAGGAACCCGCCTTGCAATGCCAAAGACAATCTGCGCGCCGGACTCGTCGTCATTGAAGCCTGATTCAGGGGCTACTGAGGGAGTCCTGGATTAGGGGGTGTCCGGATGGCCGGACTATACCTTCAGCCGGACTCCTGGACTATGAAGATACAAGATTGAAGACTCCGTCCCGTGTCCGGAAGGGACTTTCCTTGGCGTGGAAGGCAAGCTTGGCGATACGGATATGCAGATCTCCTACCATTGTAACCGACTTTGTGTAACCCTAACCCTCTCCGGTGTCTATATAAACCAGAGGGTTTTAGTCCATAGGACAACATACACAACAACAATCATACCATAGGCTAGCATCTAGGGTTTAGCCTCTCCGATCTCGTGGTAGATCTACTCTTGTACTTCCCATATCATCAATATTAATCAAGCAGGACGTAGGGTTTTACCTCCATCGGGAGGGCCCGAACCTGGGTAAAACTTCGTGTCCCTTGCCTCCTGTTACCATCCGGCCTAGACGCACAGTTCGGGACCCCCTACACGAGATCCGCCGGTTTTGACACCGACAGGCACACCCCCACCCTTATGGCTGCCTGGTGGGTCCCTAATAACCCACAAGTATAGGTGATCGCAACAGTTTTCGAGGGTAGAGTATTCAACCCAAATTTATTGATTCGACATAAGGGGAGCAAAATAATATTATCAAGTATTAGCAGTTGAGTTGCCAATTCAACCACACCTGAAAACTTAATATTTGCAGCAAGTTTTTAGTAGCAAAGTAATATGATAGTAGTGGTAACGATAGCAAATTAATATTTTTGGGTTTTGTAGTGATTGTAACCGTAGCAGCGAAAAAGTAAATAAGCGACGAACAATATAGGAAAAGCTCGTAGGCATTGGATCGGTGATGGAGAACTATGCCGGATGCGATCGATCATGTAACAGTCATAACCTAGGGTGAGACAGAACTAGCTCTAGTTCATCAATATAATGTAGGCATGTATTCCGAATATAGTCATACGTGCTTATGGAAAAGAACTTGCATGACATCTTTTGTCCTACCCTCCCATGGCAGCGGGGTCCTATTAGAAACTAAGGGATATTAAGGCCTCCTTTTAATAGAATACCGGACCAAAGCGTTAACACATGGTGAATACATGAACTCCTCAAACTACGGTCATCACCGGTAAGTATCCTGATTATTGTCACTTCGGGGTTAACAGATCATAACACATAATAGGTGACTATAGACTTGCAAGATAGGATCAAGAACTCTCATATATTGATGAAAACATAATAGGTTCAGATCTGAAATCATGGCACTCGGGCCCTAGTGACAAGCATTAAGCATAGCAAAGTCATAGCAACATCAATCTCAGAACATAGTGGATACTAGGGATCAAACCCTAACAAAACTAACTCGATTACATGATAAATCTCATCCAACCCATCACCGTCTAGCAAGGCTACGATGGAATTACTCACACACGGCGGTGAGCATCATGAAATTGGTGATGGAGGAAGGTTGATGATGATGATGATGGCGATGGATTCCTGTCTCCAGAGCCCCGAACGGACTCCAGATCGGCCCTCCCGAGAGAGTTTAAGGCTTGGCGGCGTCTCCGTATCGTAAAATGCGATGAATCCTTCTCTTTGATATTTTTCTCCCCGGAAGTGAATATATGGAGTCAAGGTTGAGGTTGGTGGAGCATCAGGGGGCCCATGAGGCAGGGGGCGCGCCCAGTGGGGTAGGGCACGCCCCCCACCCTCGTGGACAGGGTGTGGGCCCCCTGACGTGGATCTTTCTTCTAGTATTTTTTATATATTCCAAAATAATTCTCCGTTGATTTTCAGGTCATTCCGAGAACTTTTATTTCTGCACAAAAATAACACCATGGCAATTCTGCTAAAAACAGCGTCAGTCCGGTTTAGTTCTATTCAAATCATGCAAGTTAGAGTCCAAAACAAGGGAAAAAGTGTTTGGAAAAGTAGATACAATGGAGACGTATCAGTCCCCTCTTGTGCTTTCTTCGCCCAATATTTTTTTATATTCCAAAATAATTCTCCGTAAATTTTCGGGACTTTTGGAGTTGCGAATAGGTCTCTCAGATTTTCTCCTTTTTGTGTCCAGAATTCTAGCTGTCGGCATTCTCCCTCTTCATGTATACGTTGTAAAATAAGAGAGAAAAGGCATAAGTACTATACCAAAATATGTAATAACAACCCATAATGCAATAAATATCAATATAAAAGCATGATGCAAAATGGACGTATCAACTCCCCCAAGCTTAGACCTTGCTTTTCCTCAAGCGAAAGCCGAAATCGATAAATATGTCCGCATGTTTAGAGATAGAGGTGTCGATAAAATAAAATACGGACATGAGGGCATCATGATCATCTTTAGAACAACAACATATATTGTCATATAATTTCTTATGCCAAAGTTACATTTCGTTCACAAGGTAAAGTATGAATCAAAAACTTCATTGGAAACTAACTAACTATGACCTCACTCATTGAAGCAATTGCAATTTATCATAACATCGGAAAGAGTCAATGTAAGAGCTTTTGTATAGCAAGTCCACATACTCAACCATCTTTTAGTCTTTCAGAATTGCTAACACTAACGCGATACTTATGGTTTCAAAGCCTCAACCAGACATAGAGAAAGATTGGGGCTTATAGTTTCACCTCCCAACCTTTTACCTCAAAGGGAATGTCAACAATAGTACTTTATGATAACCTACATCCAAGTGGATATATATATCTGGATCTTTCTCCAACACATAGTGCTTGCCAAAATGGCAAAGTGTAAAAAGGAAAGGTGATGATCACCATGACCCTTGTATAGAAGTAGAAGATAAAAGTAAAAGATAGGCCCTTCGCAGAGGGAAGCTGGCGTTGTCATGAGCTTTTATGGTTGTCACTTTATATTGCCGCTTGTGATAAATAACTTTATTACGCAGTCCATCGCTTTTATTTCTTCCATGTCACAAGTTCGTATAAAGCTTATTTTCTTCACGTTAATAGATCATACATATTTATAGAGCAATTTTTATTGCTTGCACCGTTGACAATTTAGTTGAAGGATCTTACTCAATCCATAGGTAGGTATGGTGGACTCTCATGGAAAAACTGGGTTAAGGGATGTTTGGATGCACAAGTAGTATCTCTACTTAGTGCAAATGATTTGGCTAGCAAAAGCTAGAAAAACAAGCTCAACATGTTTGAGGATCCATGACAATATAACTTCTATTCAGATATAAGCAAACATAACCCATTATGTTGTCTTCCTTGTCCAACATCAACCTTTTAGCATGTCATATTTTAATGAGTGCTCACAATCACAAAAGATGTCCAAGATAGTATATTTACATGTGAAACCTCTCTTTCTTTATTACTTCCTATTAATTGCAACAATGACCAATACTATGTTTGTCAACTCCCAACAAATTTTATTCATCATACTTCTTATATGTGAACTCATCACTTCCCATATGATCATTATATGATCTTTCTATTTATTTTTATTTCCTTGTTTTCCTTATTCCCTCAAGATCATAGCAAGAAAGACAAAGACCTCAACTCAAAACTACTCTTTATTCTATAACTCATGGACTCGATTACATAGATAGATCTCAAAGAAAAACTCAAAACTAGATCATGCTAGGAACTTTTACTGTACTAGATCAAGAAATAAAGGTAAATATGTGATGGTGATACGATACTGGGACACCTCCCCCAAGCGTTAATATCGAACGAATACCAAATTCACATGATTACTTATAACAAGACTTTTCCCTTGTCCTCGGGAACAAGCGTAACTACTCACAAAGCATATTCATGTTCATAACCTAAGGAGTATTAATTATCATTAAGGATTTGAACATATGATATTCCACCAAATACACCAACTAGCATCCACTACAAGGAGTAATCAACACTGCTAGCAACCTAAGGTACCAATCTGAGGTTTTGAGACAAAGATCGGAGACAAGAGATGAACTAGGGTTTGAGAGGAGATGTTGATGGAGATTGACCCACTGCCGATGAGAGGACTGTTGGTGATGATGATTACGATGATTTCCCCCTCTGGGAGGGAAGTTTCCCCGGCAGAATAGCTCCGCCGGAGCCCTAGATTGCTTCTGCCCAGGTTCCACCTCGAGACGGCAGCGCTTCGTCCCGAAAGCTTCCTCCTGTTTTTTCTAGGTCAAAACCCTTCATATAGCAGAAGATGTGCACCGGAGGCCTGCTAGGTGGACGACAAGGCAGGGGGCACTCCCAGGGGGGGTAGGGCGCGCCCCCACCCTTGTGGCTGCCTGGTGGGTCCCCTGGGCGCACCCCTGCCTTGTGGGCCACCTGGTGGGTCCCCTTTGGTGCTTTCTTCACCCAATAGTTTATATGTATTCCAAAATAATTCTTCGTAAATTTTTAGTATTTTTTTAGTTGTGCACAATAGGTCTCTCAGATTTGCTCCTTTTCCAGTCCAGAATCCCAGCTGCCGGCATTCTCCTCTTCATGTAAACCTTGTAAAATAAGAGAGAAAATGCATAAGTATTGTACCAAAATATGTAATAATAACCCATAATGCAATAAATATCAATATAAAAGCATGATGCAAATGGACGTATCATACTGGACTTCTGATGGTTGGACTGGTTCGACCCAATTTGGTGATCTCGGTCGGAGGCCTGAAACTGTCCAGACCGGATAGTTGAGGGCATATCAAACGACAATCAACTCTCGTATTTTAACTTTTCCCCCCATTGTTGCTCTTTATTCTGTGATGATCCAATCCGGAGGCCTTTTCCGGTACTCTATGAAAAGGGGAAATTTTCACAGTTGTCTTCTCCGTCAATTTGAAGGTCGCCATGCTCGTACTTGAGTAGTTTTATTTGGAGTATGGGTCCATGAAGAAGTTAGTTGGTATTTTCTCCCATGTTTCTCAACACAAAGGTCACGTCGGCTGCCTTATATAGTTGTGATTCATCTGATGTAATCTGTTGGTGTGTTTGTTTCAATGTTATAAATTGTCACTTTATGATCAGATCTATCCATGAATCCTTTTGAGATCAATTTGGTTTGTTTGTTGCATACTTTTTATTCATATATGCTCTCCTATATATTCTTTTTTTTCTTTGGCCAAGTCTGAGGGGTAATCTGCAAGAGGGAGTTGTGTATTGTAGTTGGTTCAATCTTGCAAATAATCTACCATGGTGACAGAAAGTGAAAAACACTTGTATTGTGTTGCTATCACTACAGATGATAAAAAGATGATTATGTAGTTGTCATTTGAACGCATGGTGAAGACAATATATCATCTACTTTATGTCATCGTACTTATTGTAATACTCTGTTTTACTTAATATTCTAAAATGCATGCTAGATAAGAATTTTTTGTGGAGTATTATCTATAGACGCAGGTGGATAGCGGTTTATAGATATTGAGACTTGATGCTCATATGTTGGTTATGCCATGGAGTACAATTTAATCCATGCATAGTTATAATTTATTCACCACATCATGCTTTTTCGGATTGAATGCACTACTGAACCTATGGACCCCGGTTCCTCTTCCTTGAGACTCTCAAGGAAAGGGGGCGTGGGGGATGATACACTACAAAAAAAGACACATTCGTGACATTTTGGGCCGAATGAATTTTTTCTGTCATGCTTATGACACTTCTATGACGATAATTGTGACAAAACCCGGTATCTTATAGATGTGGTGGACTCCTACTTCTATGACAAAAACTCATGACAGAAAATGGGATTTTCGTCCTGGGCTGGCTGGAGACACAGCTGCATGACATTCTTTGGGCCGTCCATGACAGAAAAACCGTGGTAGAAGCGAGGGCGAGGAAAATATCGGGTAGTTCTCGGTTACGGAGGGTGGTCGGGGCCGAGCGACGCATAGAGGGATTGCGCGCTTCTCTCATACATGTACGCGCGTGGGTGCAAGTTATTTTCCTACTGAACCCGAGCGATTGCACTGGCTACGCGTTACTGAACCTAAGGGATCGATCGATCCCTGGCTGTTAACTGAACCCGATCGACCGATTTCTTCACCACTGCTGCTAACTAAAGCCGATCGAACCTACTCACTCTTGATGAATAGTGAGCATTGTTGGGAGTTGGATGAACAGTTCCTAGTGGGGGTTGGACGAACAGGACCCCGTGATAGTAGAGGTCGTTGTCGCTGGATGAACATGACCCCGATTGAGCCGGTTGGGGGTGGATGAACAGGAACCCATGGAGGGCTGGATGAGCAGCAGTCGGGGGAGGGCTGGTTGAACAGTAGCCAGTGGAGGGCTGGATGAACAGTTGCCCGTGGAGGGTGCTTGAATAATACCCCATGGAGAGGGCTGGTTGAATAGTAGCCGGTGGAGGCTGGATGAACAGGAGCCCGTGGATGAACAGTAGCTGGTGGAGGCAGGAGGGAGACGTCATGGATGAACAATCGCAGGTGGAGGCTGGAGCGAGGTCGACGGTGGATGAACAGTAGCCCGTGGAGGCTGGAGCGAGGCAGTAGACGGTGGATGAATAGTAGCCCATGGAGTCCTGTTTTGCGGTATGCCACACCCCTCCCGATGAACATGACCCCCGTTTCGACCATAGGAGGTCGAAGAGATGTCCGTTTCCTCTGTTTTGCGGAACGCTACAGCCCTCCTGATCAACAGGATCCTGTTTCGACCGTAGGAGGTCGAAGAGAAGTCGGTTTCCTCTGTTTTGCAGTACGCCAGACCCCTCCCGGTGAACAAGATCCCATTTCGACCGTAGGCAGTCAAACACAAGGCCGTTTCCTCTATTTCGTGGTTCGCCAGGCCTCGTTTCGGCTGTTCCATCCAAGCCGGTTGGCTCCCGATGAATAAGACACATTTTGTTGCCTCCCGATGAACACGGCGACGCAGTTTCTCTGTTCCGACCTAGTCGGTTGGCTGCCGATGAACAGGACGCTGTCGCTGCTCTCTGCTGCCTCTCCATGTACACGAGCTCTGCCTGTACGTATGCGCGAGTGGGCGTTCGAGACCCCGCCTGTATGTATGTACATGGCCATATTTACTTTCTTGCACCCTGGCTGTACGTACGTGTACACGATATTGACGGGATTGCGTGACATGCTACGTCCGCGCCTCTACTACAACACGTGCCCTTCCTTTTTTTCATGGTAATACGTTTCTCATTCATATGTGCCCTTCCTTACTCGGCCACGGTTCATCACTGTAGCCTGCAGACAGACCGATCGACCAGTATGTACGTACACGTTCGCGACAACGCTACATACGCTTCGACTAGGTGGGTCTTGACTGTCAGGGAGGATAAGGAGGCACTTTCTTGCGTGTGAAGATATAGCTAGTGGGTCCCAGCTGTCAGGGGGAGAATCATTGTTTTACCCATAATATGGACGCACTTCCTTGCATGTGAAGATGTATCTGGTGGGTCCCAATAGTCCGGGGGGAAACATTTTTTTGTGAAATATGGTGGCCCGTCTGGTGGGTCTCTGCTGTCATGTGGAGGAATCATTATTTCACGCGTAATAAGGTTGCACTTCCTTGTTGCGGCTGTGGACCCAGCTGTCAGCCTCTCCACGTACAGTACTCTTCCGATGGAAGTCGTTCCTTGAGCACATTGACCACACCATGCCGAGAGCACCAAGGCGGTGCACGACGGCGAGGCCTAGGAAGGGGACGACGCGGAGCCGGGGAAGATGCGGCAGTGGATACCCACGCAGAGAGGAGTACAAGGGTTGACTGGTTTGGCTGTGGTGTGAGGCTGTCGTCGCCGCAGAATAACAGGGATTGTGGGTGAATAGAGTGATGGCCTGGCCAGAGGTTGGAGTAGGGTGGGGCGGTTAGGCCTGCGCGACAGCAGAGTCGGCCATGGGAGGCAGGAGCAGGCGCTGGTTTGGGTGGCTGGAGCAAGAAGACCAGAGGTTAAATAAGCACTACGGCCATTGGATGGACATCATACGGTCACTGGAGATAGAATTGTTCATATTGACTAAGTCGACAAAGCCCTCCGTCCGTGTCAACTTAGTAGGCCCACAAGTCAGCCTCCCACTATGGTGGGTCCCAGCTAGCAGGGGGAGTATTCATTTTTTTGTGCGTAATAAGGAGGCACTTCCTTGCGTGCGAAGATATAGCTGGTAGCTCCGAGCTGTCAGCGGGGGAAATATTTTTTCTGCGGAATACAAAGGCCCTTCCGGTGGGTCCCAGCTGTTAGGTGGAGGAATCATTATTTTGCCCGTAATAAGGAGGCATTTCCTTGTGTGCAGCCATGGACCCAGCTGTCAGCCTCTCCACGTACAATCCACTTCTGATGGATGTCGTTCGTTGACCACGCCGCGCCGAGAGCACCAGGGCGATGGACGACGGCGAGGCCTAGGAAGAGAACGACACGGAGCCGGGGAAGACTCAGCAGTGGTAGCCCACGCGGTGGGGAGTATGAGGGTTTACTAGTTCGGTTGCCGTCACCAGAAAATAACAGGAGGTGTGGGTGAGTAGGGTGGGGCGCTACGGCCTGTGCGGCAGCACAGCCGGCCACGGGAGGTGGGAGCAGGCAAGGAGGAAAAAATTAGGGGAAAAGGCACGCTGGCGACAAGAATTGAACTCGCAACCTTCCAGGGGATATGTTTGAGGCCAGCCAACTAAACTAGGTCGACCTTTGGTAAGATATGGTTGGTTTTGTTATCAAATAGTACCACCTCGCCCTTTTACAAGCACAACCATCAATTTATATAAGTGTTCAAGTTACCTGTCATCAATCACCTTAATAAGTCTGCTCAGAAATTGGTGATCGGAGTATGAGGAGTGAGTGCCTAGAAAAGAAGGAAGGACAATATGGTGGGCAATTAAACGAGGCAAGGAAGGAATCAGGCAATTAAATAGGGCTATTAAAAGAGATTCCTAATATAGATATTAAGAAAGGTGTGTGTCCTATGTGGCATAATTAAGAAAGAGATTCATGCATACTTGCATTACACGTTGTGTTGATGGGGTGCCCTTTACAACAAGGAACTTGCTAATATGTGGACTAACATACCACGATTCAGACTAATTAAGTTATGGGTAGATTTTATGTGCAATTATTACTGCAATGCTTCTATTTGATGTTACTAAGAATACGTTATTGGCACATTTTATGTGCAATTATTACTTCAATGCTTCTATTTGATGTTACTAAGAATACTCTCAATCTCTTTCTCCGCACCATCTTATGCGTGCAATGACCACTACAGTTATGCTTCCCCACAACATACACGATGAAACATGAGAAGACGAGGATGTATGAAAATAAGTTGAGGCATGAGACATATAACAATGTCTCATGTTGCAAAGCACGGGCATTTGTGCAAATGAAACTTAAAATATCAAAATCCAAAAGAAAAAAGTCCATTTATTATTACTCATAGCCCATTCCTTATTACTTATAGCCCATTTCTGGGCAAGCCCGAATGCATCCCTCCTCGTCTTGAAAGATTTCCGGCCCAGCAGGGCGTAGAAAAGCAAGTAGGCCTACGTTGGTTATTCTACAGAAAACAAAATAGCTGGGCTAGTCAGAAAGGAAAATAAACTAGGCCAGTCATGTGGTAAACATATGAAATAAAAGCCTGGTCTAGACGGGCCACGGCTCCCGCACAACCCAGTTGATACCCTTCTCTGTCCCAAAAAAACTGCGCGCGCTGCTGGGTCCCTACTATCATCCTCACCATGTATAGTCATCTCCTTATTCCTCTCGATTGTTGACCATGTTGACAACACCAGAGGGCGGCGCCGCGGCGAGCGAACCAAGGCAGAGGACGATAGTGAGGCCTTGGACGGGAACAAACATGAGCCAGGGAAGATGCATAGAGTTTTAGGGTGCGATGTGTCCACAATGCGTGCGCGGCAGCACTGCCGGCCATGGGAGGTGAGAGCAGGCAGTCCCGCCGTTGCTGGTTTGGCTTTGGCGGCTGGAGGAAGAAGAGACTGAAGAAACATGACAGATGTTGGATGTCAATCCAACGGTCAATATTGGCACAATCATTTGTTGAGTAAGGCGACACCAAGTAGTATACTTTTTTATATATAGAAATAAAAAAACTAGGCTCGTCCGCCTGATAAAATTCCTGAAACTGCGATCGTTCAATCTTGCGTCATAACTAAAACTGCGAGGAAAATGTGTTTGTCTGCCGTCCTCCTCCCAATGTTCGCCACATACTAGCACCCTTGGTTTTCAACCGAGAGGTATTGGGTTCGAGTCCTAGCAACTCTCAATTTTGTCCTCCTTCCTTCCCCACAAAAAAAAGAAAATCAAAGACTGAGAAGGCGTATAGAACAAGCTAGTGTACCAGTGAAGAGATGTTGCTGAGTTTTACAAAAAAGAGAGACATGCTCCTATAGCTGGTTGGAATCCAAACCTAGACTATGACTATATATGGTGCTATGCTACTCTGCAAGTAATGAAACTAACATATCCAATGTTCGCTTCTCCTCTTCTCTACTTACTCTGCCTAGCATCAGAAGCTCTGGCCGCAACAACCATGTCCACTAGTGCTCGTCCACCTGCTCTTCAGTAGGTAACAACCAGATATGCGCCAAGTCGTCACCCGTACCATCGCATGTGGGTCTCATCACACCCCCGCTAGCACACGCACCGCAGCCGGTTGCTCATCGCAACCCATTGCCGTTGGTGTGGTGCCACTGCTGCAAATCACACAGAGTCATCCATCGCGTCTCAACCACAATCCTCAACCCTGGCCGAGTCTTCTACAAATGCCCGAATCAAGGGGTAATAATATGTTTAAGTGTTGTTCTACTGCTTTAGTTGATGATTTTTTAATAGTTTGGTTGATGATCTTCCAATTTGATTCATGCAGAAAAGGGAAGATTCGTGTGATTTTTATTTCTGGGAAGTTGCTGATGTGGGGGAATGCAACTACGTTGATTATTTGGTTAGCCGAGGAATCCCAATACCAGCAAGTTGGGTGTTGGACAAGTAACTGAAGGAATGGCAGAAGAGGAAGATGCAGAGCAGAAGGTTAAAGATGCAGTTCATCTGAACATGGCCAAGCAACAACTGTTGAACGGCCTTGATAGCAATGAGGACATGAAAGAGCTTGTGAAGATAATGGGCAAAATTGATGTGCCCTGTAGGATGATTGTCTCTTTATTTGTAGTGTATGTACACACGTGATGTATTCAGTGGCTATGACATGAGCACTTTGCTGAAACTAGTAATGAATGAAACCTGTTTAGCAGGCTGGGCTTAGTGTTGTGAACATCTAATGATTTCTATTAACATAAATCGGGGGGTATCCCCTTTTGCTCATAAATAAATAAATAGCAGAGGACTTGTTGCTAATAAAATAAATAAATTAGCAGAGGCCCTGTCGCGTCAGCTTTGTTATCATTCGAAGATGTCGAGCAAATTGCAGTCCAACAGCAAACTATGTTATCAAATACAAGTTTCACAGCCAAATATGAGTACAACTAAACAACAATGTCATCATGTTTTAGTCGTCATACAATCACCAAACACAAATCAACATACATAATAAGTGATGTTCGCACAGAAAAATACTAAACAAGTTCGTCTGAATCGTAAACCCCCCAGTGTCATCTTCTTCTTCATCCTCAATGTCCTCGAATGTTGGCTTCTTATTGATCAACTCTGGTATGTCCACAGCCCGACAGTTAATCTTTTCGCCAGCGTCATTGACATGATGGTTCTCAAAGATATTAGGAACATCTGTGGAATCTTCTACATCAGGAGCCGTGTAAGCATCCTCATGTTGTGCAACTTCATTAAACAAATTCCTCTGCTCAAACCTTCGCAATACTCTCCAGACATCGCTACGTGCAAATGTGTCTTCCAAGAAAAATATCTGTGTTGCTTGATTTGCCAAAATAAAAGGCTCGTAGGTCTGGTACGCCGCCTTGACATTGATGGATTTGAAATAATCACCAGCTCTGGGTTTTCCAATCCTAGAAAATAGGTTATACCAACGATAGCACAACAGAACCACACACCAATGAACCTCGAAACTAGAGATATACTGCAACTGAACAATGTCTATGATGTTAGCATACATTTCAGTTGTCACTTCACCGTACTTATCCGTGCTCATGATGGCACTGTTTTGTGTCTTCCTGCCTTCGTCGCGTGCAAGGGTGTTGTAGCGCACATCTCCAACAACGCAAGATTCATAATATCTTACCCGAGTATCAGGGCCCATTGCTAGTGTGTAAAGGGCATCATCAACTGCCTGCCCATCCTCCCGCATCTTCTTAACCTATGGTTAGAAAATAGACAAGCTGATCATCTTATGTACTCAATATATTAAAAAAACTGACAGTGCAATTCAAAAGCTTACATGGCTCTTGAACCATTTCGCAAATCCTGCCATAACTAGTTTGTCAATGTTTCTTGGATTTTTCGGTAGTAACTCCTTTTTGTAGATGCTGCACAACATAGTGATCACTTCAAACATCTAAATATATAAGAATGTGGTGCAAGTTTAGTAGATTACGATGTATATACTGTAGTACTTAGCACTTACTTGATATAAGGTAGAATCTCAGGATAGTTATTCTACACATACCAATCCATTTTGTCCAAATCTTTAGGTTTGTCGTCTTGTCGACTCTTCCTTGTAACTCGAACAGAACAATCAAATACATTGAGCCCGGGATTGTCTTCACCCACCTCTTTGCTAAGCTGATCAGCTGTTTGAATGTATTTTGAGCAGAATGTCAACACTTCTATAGCAATGTAGGCCTTTGCAATGGAACCCTCGGGTCTAGCTCTGTTCCTAACATAGCCCTTGAAAGTGCCTAGCCGCCTTTCAATAGGGTACGTCCAGCCATACTGTACTGGACCTCTAAGTAGTGCCTCATTAGGTAGATGAACAGCCAAATGCACCATCACATCAAAGAAGGCTGGAGGATATATCTTCTCAAGGTCACATAGGATAGTTGGTATCTTGTCTCTAAGACACTCCAAAGCATCTATCCTGATATTTCTACTGCAGAGTTCCCTGAAGAATTGTCCCAACTCTACAACTTCTCTATATAAGTTAGGGTGGCCCAATCCTCTAAGGATAATAGGTAAAACCCTTTGAACTAGGACCTGGCAGTCATGAGTTTTCAACCCTTGTACCTTGCTCCTATCCGCATTGACTCTCCTTTCAGGGTTGGAAGAAAATCCATGTGGGAATCTCACACGTGTTAGGACCTCGCAGAATTCTTTTCTTTTTACCGTGTCCAAGACGTACACAACTGGTGCCATATCCCGTGGTTTACCTTCATCTTCCACCTGCAAATCCTTTCTAATACCCAGGTGTGTCAAATCAATCATAGATTTTAAGGTATCTTTCGTCTTGCCTACAATATTAGAAGTGTGCCGATAATGTTGTCACATATATTTTTCTTGATGTGCATCACATCAAGATTATGCCGGAGATCCAAATGATTCCAATACTCCAAGTCCCACAAAGTGGACCTGCGGGTAAACAATAATCTCTCTTCTACCCTGCCACGCTTCCTTTTCGTGCTACCATTATCAGGATGGTTTCCTGACGTAGTATGCATGGCCTTCTCTAATTCCACTTGTAACTCATCAACGGTGAGCCTCTTTGGCGCATCACAGTTTTCATGCTTTGCATTGAACACATATCTTTGGTATTTTTTAGGACACAGCTTGTCCTTGGCAAGGAAACGACGGTGTCCAATGTAACAGATCTTGCTAAGTATCGCGTATGATAGCGGATTCTTGTCACAGTGAACACATGCATTATAACCATGTGTCGTTCGCCCTGACATAGTGCCCAAAGCCGGATAATCATGGATGCACCAAATTATAACAGCACCCAGAAAGAAATCAGCTGGTGGGCTGCTATATAGGTCTCGAGTGAGAACAACCCTCCATAGTTGTTGAAGTTCCTCCACAAGAGGCTCCAAGAATAAATCAAAATCCTTTCCAGGACTTTTTGGACCTGGGATGAGCAAGGACATCATGTAGTTTGATTCGTTGGTGCAGACATTTGGAGGCATGTTGTAAGGGATAACAAGCACTGGCCACATGCTATATGTGGCGCTCTGGTGACCAAATGGGTTAAATCCATCTTAAGCTAAGCCAAGTCTAATGTTTCTTGGGTCAGCAATAAACTTTTTGTGTTTCTGATTGAAACTTTTCCAGTCACTGCCATGAGATGGATGGCTCATTACATTCTGATCTATGTACTCCTGGTTCCTAGAATGCCACTGTACATCCTCTCTTGTTTCAGCATCATGAAACAACCTCTGCAATCTTGGTATAATTGGAAATTGTCTCAGAACATGATGAGGAATCCTCTTCACAGCATCGCCATCTTTCCATCTTGATGATTTGCATTTTGGGCATTCACTTAAGTTTGTAATCCTTCCGGTACAGAACACAATTATTCTTACAAACATGGATCATATCATATCCAATTCCAACATCGCATCTGGGAAAGATTCGCGGAAAGTAGCCAACATCGCATCGAATGATTTTTTGGTCATCCGCTCAGATGTCTTCACCTGAAGAAAGGTGACCATAGCGGAGAATAGAGACAGCTTATTTCCTGGGGTGACAGCTAATAATCCCCAAGTCCAGGGAATCATCGTAGAAATTTCCAAAGGTGGAAGTGATAAGTCTGGACTGTCGAACCCACAAGGAGCTAAAGGTAAGATCAATATTCTCTCAAGCCCTATCTGCCACTAATACGACTCTACGTACACCGAACGTTTGCTTCCAACTAGAAACGAGAAATAAAACTACGTTGTGGGTATGAAGTGGATAACTTTGTATGATATCGAAGAGCTAAAATATAAAAGTAGGTGTTGTTATCATAAAGTTAGAATCTTTACTAAATATTATAAATAGCGGGTGTGGAATAATGGTGGATCGGTGTGCGGAATTGTCCTAGGCAATTGTTAACAAGACCGATAGTCGTCATTGCAATTTCATATGAGGGAGAGGCATAAGCTAATGTACTTTCTTTTCTTGGATCATATGCACTTATGATTGGAACTCTAGCAAGCATCCGCAACTACTAAAGATCATTAAGGTAAAACCCAACCATAGCATTAAAGCATCAAGTCCCCTTTATCCCATACGCAACAACCCTCTTACTCGGGTTTATGCTTCTGTCACTCAAACAACCACACTATAAGCGAATCATGAACGTATTGCAACACCCTACAGCGGGAATCCCTCACGCTTGCGCGACACGGAGGGCACAATAGGACAGCACCAAAATAAAACATACAACTCGTACCAATCTAGATCATCAATCAACCCAAAGACAAAGGATATCTACTGAAAACATCATAGGATGGCAACACATCATTGGATCATAATATGTGGCATAGAGCACCATGTTCAACTAGGGATTACAGCGGGGTGCGGGAGAATGGACCGCGTAAAAGAGATGAGGATGGTGATGATGATGGTGATGTTGATGTTGATGAAGACGATCACCGCGGCGATGATTCCCCTCCCGATGGCACTCCGGTGCCACGGAGAGACAGGAGGAGAGGTTCTCCCCCTTGTGCTTCCTCCTCCATGGCCTCCCCTGGATGGGGAGAGGTTATCCCTCTAGTGCTTGGCCTTCATGATGATAATGGCCCTCCGGGATCCTCCTCCATGCCCTCCGGTGATGATGGCCCCCTCCGGCGGGGTGCCAGAGAGCGCATAGACTGGTTTTCGGTGGCTACGGAGGCTTCTGGCGGTGGAACTCCCGATCTAGGTTAATTTTCAGAGGTTTCTATATTTATAGGAGAAGTTGGCGTTGATTTCACGTCAGGGGGGGCCCTCGGGGAGTCCATGAGGCAGGGGCGCGCCCCAGGGGGTGGGCACGCCCCTACCCTCGTGGGGCCTTCGTGACTCCCCTCTGGTGGATTTTCATTCCAGTATTTTTCATATTTTCCAGAAAAAATCTCCATTAATTTTCATCGCATTCCGAGAACTTTTATTTCTGCACAAAAACAACACCACAGTAGTTCTGCTAAAAACAGCGTCAGTCCGGGTTAGTTCTAATCAAATCATACCGAAATCATATAAAAATATTGTAAACATGGCATGAATACTTCATAAATTATAGATACGTTGGAGACGTATCAACAAACACGTTGCATTGTTCCAACATGCGGGGCCACCATTTTTCTTCTGTAGGTGAAAGTTCACAAAATGCACAAGCATTTCATGGCATTGTTTCAATGTTGGTCAAACTCACTGGCTCCGCCACCACCTCCTCCTCCTCCTCTTCCTCCTGAGCATCAGGTAGATCAAGATGGTGATCTGCTGCTTCCACATAGTTAGCAACATTGACGTTCACAGCTTCACCATGATGAACCCACCTAGTATATGTGACCGACATCCCATACAAGTGTAGATGATTTTGCACAGTTGACTGGGGTCTTGTAACTGAATTCATACAACTGCTACACGGGCAGAGCACATCTGATTTCGGACCACCGCACTCAGCTCTGATAAAGTTCATGAAATTTTCAACCCCCTCGACATATGTAGCGGAGAATCTTCAAGCAGAAGTTATCCAAGTCCTGTCCATCTGTTAGACATACAAAATAGTTCTTCTACTATATATTACAAGAAAAACATATATGCTTTTTTATGAAGTCTAAAAAAATCCGTAGGTCGATGTCTAAAGCTATGGCAAGATATCTGGACAAGCAGATCTAGGTAACGAAATATATGTAAAGCTAATTCAACAAACAAATTTGAGTGCTAAATTATGGCAAATTATTTCAGCAGTCAATGAGGCCGAGCACATAGCAATCGAAGGCCATCTCAGCAACAAAGATTGAGTATAAAACGGTGTAGAGCTATTTAACCTAACAGATTGGCTACTAGACCATGGCAATCTACGTCACAATAAATATATGGTAGTATATTTTAGCAACTAACTGGGCATGGCTTGCCATCTCAGCTAAGTAGATTGAGTGCAGAACAGGGCAAGGAAGCTTCTTAAGCGGAGCATATTGACTGTAAACTACTTTGACAGACAGTGAGCTTAACAGCGTCTATCAGCTAACATTCAGCGCTACTCCGACATGCACGGGGACTCAGTCTAGAATGCGCGTGCCGTGGGAGAAGTTAACCGCCGTGCGTCTACACAAGAACGTTGCCAGCAGTGGCGACGCGGCAAGAGGACGGCTGTCTATGAGAGCGTACTGTGGGAGCGAGAGGATCCCCGTGCGTCCCCTCGACGAACCACGGCGCTGACGTATCGGCGCGGCGGGGATGGCGGCTTTGGCGGAGAGAATGGAGTGGAGGGGGCCGGAGGGAGGGGGTTTGGGGAATATTATTGGCTAGTTGGCTGAAGGGCGGTTGAATTAGGGATTTGGGGGATTTTTTGGGGTGGGGGTGATACGTCTCCAACGTATATATAATTTATGAAGTATTCATGCCATGTTTACAACAATTTTATATGGTTTTGGTATTATATGCATGGAACTAACCCGGACTGACGCTGTTTTCAGCAGAACTACCATGGTGTTGTTTTTTGTGCAGAAATAAAAGTTCTTGGAATTGGATGGAACTTTTTGATGGTTTTTTTGGAACAAAAGAGACCCCCAAAGCTTTGTGGGAGGGCCAAAAGAGCCACGAGGAGGGCACAACCCACAAAGGCGCACCTGGTGGGTCATCCGTGTGAGGTGGGTTGTGCTCACTTCGAGGCCCATCTTCGCATGATTCCAACTCTGAAAAATTCTACAAATACCAAAACCCCCAGGGGTTAACCGAGATCTTAAGTTCTGTCGCCGCAGGGCTTCGGAGCCACCGAAAACCAATCTAGACCCGTTCCGGCACCCTGCCGGAGGGGGGAATCATCTCCGGTGGCCATCTTCATCATCCCGGCGGCCACCATGATGAGGAAGGAGTAGTCCACCCTCGGGGCCAAGGGTTTGTACTAGTAGCGATGTGTTTTATCTCTCTCTCTCTCTCGTGATCTATATCACGGGCTTTGTTAGCATAGATGGATCATATGATATTTCTCCCCTCTATACTCTTGTTGTGGTGAACTGAATCTTTACACTTTGAAGTTTTTTCATGTCGGATTGAATGTTCAGATTTGAGAACACATGATGTATGTCTTGCGGTATGAATACTTAAGGTGACGATGGGGTATCTTATTGATTCACGGCATATACGTTATGGCACTCAAGTTGTGGATTCCCGCGGTGATATTGGGTTGATGCACGTTTTTATTATCTTTTCTCCGATAGAAAGTTTGGGGTCTCTTTGCAGTTATTTGTGTGGATTGAGTATTATCAATATGCATATGCTTTGGTGTTATTCTAGTACGAACTCTAGGATAGATCGAACGGAAAAAATAGCTTTGTGTTATTTTAGTACGAACTCTTGAATAGATTGAACAGAAAGAATAGCTTTGAGGTGATTTCGTACCCTACAAACAATTCCTATCTTTTGTTCTCTTCTAATAGGAACTCGGGAGTGATTCTTTGTTACACTTTGAGGGATAATCATATGATCCAACTATGTTAGCTTTGTTGAGAGATTGCACTAGCGAAAGTATGGACCATAGGCCTTGTTTTTAATCATTGCAATACCGTTTTTGTGCCCGTTTACTATTTGCTACCTTGCTGTTTTTATTTATTCAGATTACAAAAAACATATTTCTACCATCAATATTACACTTTTATCACCATCTCTTCGCCGAACTAGTGCACCTATACAATTTGCCATTGTATTGGGTGTGTTGGGGACACAAGAGATTTCTTGTATTTGGTTGGAGGGTCGCTTGAGAGAGACCATCTTCATCCTACACCTCTCACGGATTGATAAACCTTAGGTCATCCACTTGAGGGAAAATTGCTACTGTCCTACAAAACTCTGCGCTTGGAGGCCCACCACGTGTCTACAAGAATAAAGTTGCATAGTAGACATCAAGCTCTTTTCTGGTGCCATTGCCGGGGAGGTGAGTGCATGAAGGTATATCTTTAGATCTTGCAATTGAATATTTTATTTTCTTGTTTATCAATAGTTTGGCTTATAAGAGAAAAGTACAAAAAAATGGAATTGACGTTGCATCATATTATTCATCTTTATAATGTATTTCGTGAAAATGATGGAAAGGAAAATTGTGCTCAATTGATAGAAGAAGAATTTAATAGAATGTTTGGTATAAATGATGAGCATGATCGTAATGTTGTTAGTATGAATTCTTTGAATATCCGTGATGCTAATGATATGCAAAGCCATAAGCTTGGGGATGCTATGTTTGATGAAGATGATATTTTTAGTCCCCCAAGATTTGATGTGAAAAAATGCTATAATGATTGCATGCCTCCTATTTATGATGATTATAATAATGAAAGTGGATTTGGATAGGTCATGACTTTATTTAGCGATGAATCCACCATTTTGGATGAGGCTTCAATTAACTATGAAAACAAAGTTGCTATTTATGATGATTATGGTGATGACATGTATGCAATATTGAATAATGATAACCAAGAAGCTTGTCATCATGATTTTAATTTTCAATCACATGATAGTTACTTTGTTGAGTTTAGTCCCACTATTATGAATGAGAAGGAACTTGCTTATGTGGAGAGTAATAAAATTTCTATGCTTATGCATCATGAAAAAGTGCTTTATATGATAGTTATATTGTTGAATTCATTCATGATGCTACTGAAAATTATTATGATAGAGGAACATATGCATTTACATATTGCAATAATATCAAGTTTCCTATCTGCGTGCTAAAAATCTTGAAGTTGCACTTGTTTTGCCTTCCTATGCTAGTTGATTCTTGCTGCCAAAAGTCGTTTTCTTACAAAATCCCTATTCATAGGAAGTGGGTTAGGCTTAAATGTGCTTGTCATATGCTTCATGATGCTCTCTTTATGTTCCAATTCTTATCTTTTATGCGAGCATCATTGAAATCTTCATGACTAGCTAAAAGGCATTAAAGAAAAGTGCTTGTTGGGAGACAACCCAACACTTTTACCTACTGTTGTTGCGTGTTCACATGATTATTCTACTGTAGTAATCATGTTTCATACCTTTTGTTTCAATAAAATGCCAAGTACAGCCTTTGGCATCATGTTGGGTGATAGTTGATTTGATCTTGCTGAAAAACAGAAACTTTTGCGCTCACAAAAATAATTCTAGTTTTTAACAGAAAAGTGCATTTGAGTTGATTCTTATTGAAGAAGATTAATAGCAAATTTCTCACGTGGTCCTAAAGTTTCAGAATTTTTGGATTAGCAGAAATATGGTTTGAGTGCAGATTACTACAGACTGTTCTGTTTTTGACAGATTCTGTTTTCAATGCATAGTTTGCTTGTTTTCTAGTTTCTATGGCTTATATTGCTCAATATAAATTGAAGAAATGATATGATATAGTAGGCATTGTGTGATAACAATTATGAATCCTGTCTTTGGCAGTACCAAAAGTGGAATGGTTTGCTCTTTATCATACTAACCTATCTCACAAAGTTCCGTTAAGTTTTGTGTGATTGAAGTTTTCAAGTTTTGGGTGAGATATTGATATGAGGAGAATAAGGAGTGACAAGAACCTAAGCTTGGGTATGCCCAAGTCACCCCCAAGGAAATATTCAAGGAAGATCCAAGCAACTAAGCTTGGGGATGCCCCGGAAGGCATCCCCTCTTTCGTCTCCAACATTATCGGTAATCTCACTTGGAGCTATGTTTTCATTCGTCCCATGATATGTGTTTTGCTTGGAGCGTCAATTTGTTTTGTTAGGATTTGCTTTCTGTTATTTATAATAATTGTTTGCATCTTTTATTTCAATAAAAGTGGCAATGATAGCCTTTGCCATGCTTATTTTGCAAGTATACATGTTGTTGTTTGAAAACAGAAAGTTTACCGTTGTTGCAAAAATTCCCTAGAAAAGTCAGAATTTGATAAAATGTTGAAACTTTTTGCAAATGAGACCTGATAAATTTTATACAGTGTGGTAAATTTTCATAATTTTTCTACTTAGGGAAGTATTGATACTCTTGCATTCTTTACAGACTGTACTGTTTTGGCAGATTGCTGTTATGTTTCCATTGTCGGCATATGTGTGCTTGTTTAACGATTCTATTTGAGGATAGGAGTATTAAATATGCTGAGGCATTTAGTATGCAATGTTGAATAATAATTTTAGTGATTTTCTGCAGTAGAGAATGATAAGGTTTTTGCATTGGTTTATACTAACTTATCTCACAAGTTCTTGTTGAGTTTTGTGTGGATGAAGCTTTTGAGATTTAGGAAAACCGTGACATAATAGGAATTAAGGAGACACAAAAGCTCAAGCTTGGGGATGCCCAAGTCACCCCAAGATAATATTTCAAGAGGTTTCAAGCATCTAAGCTTGGGGATGCCCCGGTAGGCATCCCACCTTTCTTCTTCAACAATTATAGGTTAGTATTGGTTGAGCCTAAGTTTTTGCTTCTTCACATGATGTGTGCTATCCTTGGATTGTAATTTTATTTTGTTTTGCTTGTTTTTTTAATAAAATACTTAGATCTGAAAGTTTTTAAATAAAATAGAGTCCTCAACTAATTGCCAGGGAGGCTAAGTAAGTGGCATTCACATCCCGTCAACGAAGCTCTTTTCTATGTTATTTACTCTTGTGCTTCACTTATATCCTATGAGTAAATTGTTGAATAAATTGAATGTCATGAAGTTGAAATCATATCATGCCTAGTGGTAGAATCACATTGGGTTTAGAAAGTAATAGTGGTAGAATCACTCATATCTTTTGAGGCTTGACAATCACAATATTGGTCATACAAGCAATTCTCGAATAATCAATATAAGGAAGAGAACTTTCACATGCAAATACACTATCATGGAAATCTTTTGTGATTGTGAGCCCCCATCAAAATATTATATGCCAAAATTTTTGATGTTGGACAAGGAAGGCAACTTAATGGTTTATGTTTGTTCATATTCACATAGAAGTCATATTGTCATAGATCCTTCAACATGTGTTGCTTGCCCCCCATCTTTGCTAGCCAAAAATTCCGCACCAAGTAGAGATACTGCTTGTGCATCCAAAAACCCTTAAACCCAAATCTTATTTTCATGAGTCCACTATATCTACCTATATGCGGTATTCTTTTGCCGTTCTAAGCAAATTTGCATGTGCCATCTCTAATTTTCAAAATAAACTTCTCTTTTGTGTGTTTGTTTCGCTCGCAGAGCGGTGAGGGGTGGCTAATATTTTCCATGCTAGATGTGTTATTTCTCAAGATGAGTGTTTATTCACTTGTCATTGCATGAGAGTAAGACAAAGGTATTAGGGATGCCCAGTCCCGAAATGCAAAAATGAATTTACTTTATGTTGTCAAATAATAAATTCCCTGAAAAGTGTTGGTATGGAGGGCACCCGTGGATACGGTTAGCCATCGAAAGTGAAAGTATGGTGGAAAAAGGAATAAACTTTATTTTATGTCTGGGACCGCCTATTATATATCTAGCATGGAAAGTGTTGGGAACTCTAAGTTGTTTTCGTTGGTGGGATGGATACACCCCCCAAAATATTTTTATCTCTAAGTTTTTCGCTTTGAGCTCTGGTACCTCTACAAATCCCTACTTCCCTCTGCGAAGGGCCTATCTTTTACTTTTATGTATTTACTTTTATGCATAGAGTCAAAGTTTTTCTCTCTATTCTCCTTCTATTTTTCTCTTTTGGCAAGCATCATATGCTGAGGGAAGATCTAGGAACATATGTCCTGTTTAATATGGGTAGCATGAGTTATTATTGTTGACATCACCCTTCAGGTGATTACGTTGAGAGGCAAAATTATAAGCCCCTATCTTTCTATGTGTCATGTGTATGCAGTGAGTGTTAGAAATCATAGAAGACTATATGATGGTTGAGTATGTGGAGCTCTTACTTAAACTCCGTCGAATAATTTGAATTGCAATTGGTTGGTGACTAAGAACATAGGTTGTTGAGTTTCAAGAGAATTCATTGTTTGAACCTTAACATGTGAGTTGGCTACTACTATAATATGAGAAGTTTTATAAGAAAGAGTTGATGTTATGATGCTAGGAAAGTGATTGAATTTGTCATTGATCAAATTTGTGCACTTTGCTAACATTCACACTTCATAAATTATTTCTTTTATCATTTACCTACTCGAAGACGAGTAGGGATTAAGCTTCGGGATGCTGATACATCTCCAACGTATATATAATTTATGAAGTAGTCATGCCATGTTTACAACAATTTTATATGGTTATGGTATGATTTGCATGGAACTAACCCAGACTTACGTTGTTTTCAGCACAACTACCGTGGTGTTGTTTTTTGTGCAGAAATAAAAGTTCTCGGAATTGGACAAAACTTTTTGACGATTTTTTTGGAACAAAAGAGACCCCCAAAGCTTTGTGGGAGGGCCAGAAGAGCCACGAGGAGGGCACAACCCACCAGGGCGCACCTGGTGGGCTGTCCGTGCGCCGGTGGGTTGTGCTCACCTCGAGCCCCATCTTCGCGTGATTCCAACTCTGAAAAATCCTATAAATACCAAAAACCCCAGGGGTTAACCGAGATCAGAAGTTCCGCCGTCACAGTGCTTCGTAGCCACCGAAAACCAATCTAGACCCATTCCGGCACCCTGCCGGAGGGGGGAATCGTCTCGGATGGCCATCTTCATCATCCCGCCGGCGACCACGATGAGGAGGGAGTAGTCCACCCTCAGGGCTGAGGGTTTGTACCTATAGCTATGTGTTTTATCTCTCTCTCTCTCATGATCTATATCATGGGCTTTGTTAGTATAGATGGATCATATGATGTTTCTCCCCTCTATACTCTTGTTGTGATGAATTGAATCTTTACCCTTTGAAGTTTTGTCATGTTGGGTTGAATGTTCAGATTTGAGAACACATGATGTATGTATTGCGGTATGAATACTTGAGACAATGGGGGTATCTTATTGATTCACTTGATATACATTATGGCACTCAACTTGCGGATTCCCGCTATGATATTGGGGTAATCTATGCATAGGGGTTGAGACACGTTTTTATTATCTTTTCTCCGATAGAAAGTTTGGGGTCTCTTTGTAGTTCTTTGTGTGGATTAAGTATTATGGATATGAATAAGCTTTAGTGTTATTCTAGTATGAACTCTAGGATAGATCGAACAGAAAAAATAGCTTTGCGTTATTTTAGTACGAACTCTTGAATAGATCGAACAGAAAGAATAGCTTTGAGGTGGCATTGTACCCTACAAACAATTCCTATCCTTTGTTCTCCGCTAATAGGAACTCGGGAGTGATTCTTCGTTACACTTTGAGGGATAATCAGATGATCCAACTATGTTAGCATTGTTGAGAGATTGCACTAGCGAAAGTACGGACCCTAGGCCATGTTTTTAAGCATTGCAATACTGTTTTTGTGCCCGTTTACTATTTGCTACCTTGCTGTTTTTATTCATTCAGATTTTAAAAATATATTTCTACCATATATATTACACTTTTATCACCATCTCTTCGCCGAACTAGTGCACCTATACAATTTGCCATTGTATTGGGTGTGTTGTGGACACAAGAGATTTCTTGTATTTGGTTGCAAGGTCATTTGAGAGAGACCATCTTCATCCTACACCTCTCACATATTGATAAACCTTTGGTCATCCACTTGAGGGAAAATTGCTACTGTCCTACAAAACTCTGCGCTTGGAGGCCCAACACGTGTCTACAAGATTTAAGTTGCGTAGTAGACATCAGGGGGATTTTTGTGCGGTAGGCAGGGGAGTTTGGCGCATGGTCGGTTTCTCCAAGTGCAGTCCCACGTGTCAGTGAAGAGGCAAGCCGAAGCGCATTCCGTCTGCGTGAGCCGTGTGCAGGAGTGACTGTGTGTGGGGTGCAATGAGACCGCGACAGGCGTATTGTGAGTGTACCGCCTTTTTTCCTTTTAAACTCGGTGCTTCGCCCGCTAAAAAAAACTTGGTGCTTCACGTGATCCATCGATACTACTACTAGTAATCCGGTTATCCCAACTAAAACGGCGCGGCTGGGTCTTTTCCCACGCGATATGCTGGGAGGTTGGCTTAGTTGCTTTTTTAGGACGAGTAATGCTACACCTACGTAATCCCGGTTACGAAATTAACGTATTGTGAAACGTGTGAGCTGTTTATTGGAGATTGGGGGGAGAGAGACGGGCAATTTATGTTAACCCTTTAGTAGGTTCCCGTAGATGTACAAAGATGTGAAATGTGTGAATGTGTTGTGGACGTACTATTGGAGTATCTAAGATAAATTGTGTATGTAGAGCCTATGTGTTTATTTGCTTTGCATGTTAGCTTTGTCTCGGGTCAAACCTTCTAAGTTTATGCACACAAAAATGAATCAACATTCCATATATTTTCATACTCCTACAATATATCTTACTATTATTGTGAAAGTTCATATACACCGGACGAGATTAATGCAAACATGACAGGTTTTCATTACATTTCGAACTTCTAAAGGAGAGAAAAATAAAAGAAACCCGACCCTAAACCTATTCTATGGCGGCAACCGATGTCCTCCATATGTGATCTCCATGTACGGGGGCGGGGTTCAAGACCCGTGAAGTGAATGTGCGGTATCCGGCAAGGAAGAGTAGAACACGGGAGACGGACCGGCCAGTTGGCACACCATGCCCTGCCACCTCCCATGCCCTACTCATCCTCGGAGGAGTCCCCGACCTCGGCGGTGCCGGTGGACGTGAGGTCGATGATGTTGCACGTGGACGGTCCGTCGCTTCACCTGCCACATGCGCCACCGAACGTTGGACGGAGGCAAGAAGGACGCGTAGCTGACGGTGCTCCCCTTGTCGACCGCCAGCGTGGCCACCGCTTGTGCGGTCTCGTCCGCGTCCGACTATACCGCTATTGCGTTGCAAGCGGTGACTTGAGCGAGGGCGGCGACCTCGAGCTTCATCCCCGAAGACAAGCTCTCCCGCATAGTGTTCGCGCTCGCGATCATGGTGGATGTGGTGCCAGGTAGTAGGACGATGCGCTATGGTGTGGAGTTTAGCTGGGCGTTGCCGCTTTAAGTAGTGCATTCCGGTGAGGCCAAGCGTCTGGGTGGGTCATTAACTCACTAGAGTTGGTTCCTCGGGCACTGATCCTCTTAATGACGGCATACAAACAGACAACATGAATGCGTACAGCTGGCGCCGGCTGGGAACCCACCACATGATGGCGCGAGGGACGAGGGTTTTTGGTGTGCTAGGGCAGTCAGATGTGGTCGTGGCAACGTTGGAGATTACCTTTGCTCACATGCGATCCCCACATGTCATTAAAAAGCAAGACGACCCGGCATGGTCTCAGGTCCTCGGGATGCAGTTGGCCGCGCTACAACACTCCGCGGACGCGTCGCGGCATGCGCCACTTCGGTGCCCCGTGCATCCTCGACGGAGCCGGGTGTTGATCTGCTGCTCGTGCCACAATGCTAGCGCCACCCTCGGCATCCTGAAGCCGACCGTCTTGTCCAGCGATGCTAAGCGTGTCGCTCACCGCGGTCGCCGTGTCCAAAGGTGGTGCGGGAGCTGCGCCACGTTGCTGGCCCCCACGACCCGCATGAACGGTTGCCGACACCGAAGAGGTCATCGGCCAGCTCCTCCATTTGACTAGTCTACGCCATGTCATCCCGACAGGTGTGCCCCACATGTTGGTTTCCCTGTTTTCCTGACCAAATTCGAGCGCCAGTGCTCCGTGTTGCGCATTAGGGGCAGAACAGGTGGTTTTTGTGCCCTGGTTCAAATGTGGTATAGTATCAAGTTGTTACCCTAGCCCCAAGTGTGGTGGTTTTGGGTACGGTACCACCCTTTTCCTTTTCAACTAATGAAGCGTAACACTTGATTAAGTAGTCAGATGGTGTGCTAATGTACGTGTCCGACTGTTCAAAGGAATAATTGAGGTGTGCCCGGCCCGTTCCCGCATTTAGGGGCCCAACTTACCATGTTTAGGCAGTAGTAACTATACTAGTCCCTGCGTACTCCCTCTGTTTGTATTACTCTGCATTTTAGATTTGCTCAAAGTCAAACTTTGTAGACTTTGACAAAGTTTATAGACAGAAATAATAAAATATACAATAACAAATCAATACCATTAGATTTATTATTTAATATACTTTCACATCATATAGATTTTCTATTGTAAATGTTCATATTTTTTCTATAAATTTGGTCAAATTTTATGAAGTTTGACTTCAGCCAAACCTAATATGCAGAGTAAATAAAAACGGAGGGAGTATCTTACTCTATGACCAAGACGGAACGGAAACGAGACAACTTATTGTTTATTTGAGACGTTCAAGTATAATCATGTGGCGTGGCTTATTTCTCATTCCTCTCCAACCCTCTTCTCCATTGATCAAGCCACCCTCCGGTCGAGTCCATCCTCCCGCCTGCTTCATTTGAACATTCCGCCGAGTATCATTCGCATGTGGGCCTAGATCATGCTTGCATTTCCAATGTTGTAATTTGTACGACATGCATATAGACAAACGGTTCGTTTAAAGTTTCACTTTGCCTCCACTACGTGTCGCTTCCCGTCTTAGTTTTGACATCCCATTCAGTTCATACCCGACACATCTTGACGAGATCGATTGATGTTGAGAGATCAATTGCATGTCATGCAAGGAGATAAAGGTTTGGTCTGTTTCTATGATAGAAATGATCCGGGGGGCTGAGGGGATCGGAGGGAGTATAGTGTACGTTCAAAAGCGAAACGAACATACCGTACCCACCCTAGTCTTCCTTCAATCGATCTCCGGACCCCGAGATGAAACCGAGAGAGAACAAGTGGGTGCATGTGTGATACCTAAGGCGGATTCAAAATTTTGAACCGGTGATCATAGCATCAGCAAATCATATATAAAGGGTATTCAATGTTCGTTTCACTTTTGAACGTACAATATACTCCCTCCGATCCTTTCTAGTTTACATATAAGCTTTATGTGTAGTCAAAGTATCTCTACTTTGATCAAACTTACAGAAAAAAGTATCAACGTTCAATAACGCCCAATCAATATTGTTAGATTTGTACGTACTCCTAGATTTGTATTCAAACAGAGACGGTTTCCAATTTGTTTTCAAACATGTTAATGTGCTTGTTCTCGCGCATGCTTTTCCTACTAGGATTTCGCCACGTATAGCCAGTTCAATAGTAAAAAATTTAAGCTCCCTGTCCATTAGTATTAGTGGAGTACTGACGACATCTGCAGTAGAGTATGCAGTGCTCATAGTACTAGTACTAGTATATATACTCCCTCTGTATTTATTTACTCCGCATAAAATGGAGGGAATAGTAGTATAAATGACGCGGGCGGGGGAGGGTGAGGGACGTCGGTTTGCTCTCAACTGTGGTCCCACAAGCGAGCGAAAAGGCAAGACGAAGCGTGTTCCATTTGGTGAGCGACGTGGAGGGTCCAGCGTGCCGGGGTGCAACGCGAACGTGACAAGAGCAATGTACAGTCAAAACCTATTGACCAGTCATCACTGGAACCACTATACACACCAGAACCTTCACTGCTCGGCCTACGGTAGCCACTTTCCCAAAACCACACCTCCTCTCCAGCCCATTCCCCCACCTTTACATCCCCTAGCCCGCATCAAGCGTCCCCTAGTTCGCCGGAAAGCCATGGTGCGCCGCAAGATCACGTACTACAAGATGCTGATGCCGGAGCGCCGCGCAGAAATAGCGGCGGCAGTCAGCGCCACATACCTCCATTCCCAAGCTCGCTTTGCAGCCGGCAAACCCCCGAGTTCTCTGGAGCCAAGCTTCGTGGAGGAAGCCAATCCAATGTTCATGATAGAGGTCGTGGCGCAGAAGGCCCCCGATGCGTATGAGACGATGGACGTGAACATCATGCCGGCGTCTGGGTCCCCCATGGTGCAGGCGCACCAGCGGTTCAACCTGGCGATACTAAAGGAGGACCGGGAGGCGGAGGCTTAACTCGACGTGGAGCACATGCATGCCGCTGCCATCGAGGCCCTCCTACAGGGGGAACCGGATGTCGTGAACGTGAACCGGGTGGCGGAGGCTCAACTTGACGCGGAGCGCGCGGATGCCGCTGCCATCGAGGCCTTCCTGTAGGCGGTACTAGATGTCTTGGACTTGAACCGGGCGACGGAGGCTCAACTCGATGCAGAGCGTGCGGATGCCGCTGCCATCGAGGCCCTCCTGGAGGCGGAACCGGACGTCCTGGACTTGAACCGGGCGGCGGAGGCTCAACTCCATGCGGAGCGTGCGGATGCCGCTGGCATCGAGGCCCTCCTACAGGCGGAACCGGACGTCCTAGACTTGAACCGGGCGGTGCTCTCGTCCATGCAGAGCGCCCGCACGCTCCGCGTGAACAAGTAGCTGGAGGTCGAGGACAACCACGGTGCGGAGACACACGTCGGCAACTACGGCTGTTCGGCCGGCAGCCAAAGACGATGAGGCAATCTCGTTCGCGAGCAGTGATAGTTTTTTGTTGTTTCTAGGGATCTTTTGCTGTGTAAAAACATATATTTATGCAAGTCGCCCGACTTTCATCATTTGGGCCAGTCGACCATTTCAGGCGGTTGGATGAATATCATACGTCTCCTGACCTTCTTCCTCACATCTTCTTCTTCCCGAACAGACCAACGCATGGGCCGTACGGATCTTCCCCAACATGTGGTTGGATAAACATACTGTATGAACGAAAATTATGTGTCAGCGGTAGGATGGCTGAGTTTGGTTTGATCACATGCGGTAGCACGTGTCAGTGAGGGTGCGTCCCCTTGGTTGGGTTTGCAGCGTGCAGGAGCAACTGTGTGAGAGTGCGGTGCGACCGCGACAGCCGTGCACAAGTGTACCTCATTTTCATTTTGAAAACTTTAGGCAAGCTTGGCGAAAATGTGTGGCGAAGTATGGCAATGCAAGGCCTAGACCCAAACAAGATACAAGTACGTACGTAGGAGTAGTACTTGTGTTAAAAAAGAAAGGCAGGGCTTTCCTTCGTGGGATTGATCAATACAAATACTCGTTTGACGTGTCAATTAATGTGTATTTTTTCTCCAACGCCCAAAGAGCTAACCATCTCACTCCTCATCACTTGATTAATGCAGCGCCATGGAAACCAACCTTCTCACTTCCGCATGCATGCAAGGGTATATTAATGTCCTTGGTTGCCAGTACGAGGCAAACCCCATCAATTTTGCCTCGATTAGTGTTAGAGCAGGTATAATAAGATGACATGAGTGGGCTATAAGACTTAAAATAATATATTATTGCTGAGTTGGCAGAGAGGGAATAGGAGAGAGAAGAGAAGCGGGCTACTAACTAACAGCCGACTGTAGCACATGCTCATAGACACTTTGTGAGAGAGGGAGGTGGGCCATGCTGTGACGCCCGGATAATCAAGCTACAGTAACCCTCTACTAATGATGCCTTGTCACCGCGGTTACTGATGTTAATCTCGCATTGATTCGAAACCATTCAAATTCAAATTCAAAATCAAGTCAAATAATAAAAGTTTTCAAACTTTAAAACTAAAATGTCCCGGTTGTACCAAATAATGTAAAGTTAATTGTGGTGAAGAAACCCCACTTTTATAAAATGTTTTAATACTCTAAAATGATTAAAACAGTAGTTGAAACGATTAAATAAGTGCCTTTGATATTTTATAAAATGATAAACTATTTATTTTTTAGGTAGAACTTTTTTAGGGTAGTGGGTTATTTTGACACACTATTTTTGAAGCTATTGTCATATTTTACTAAACTAAAAATAAAGTGTAACTAAAATAAAACAGAAAAGAAATAAAAACAGAATATAAACAAATACAAAAAAGAAAAATAAAGAAAAGCCCCCCCACTGGGCTTTGGCCCAGCTAGCAGCCCAACCGACCAACAACCAGGCCGGCCCAACTAGCCCAGCCCACCACCACTACCTCTCCTGCAACAGGAGACAGAAGAGGTGTCGCGGCCATCCGCCGGCGACGACCACGCCGTGCCGACGTGCCGGCCATCCAGGCACCCGCTGACGCCCTACAAAGCCTCCTTGAGCCCCATGCGAACCCTAGTCCTCCCTCTCTTCCCTCCCCTCACGCCGCTTTGCTCTCCCCCACACCCACCCGATGCCATCGCCATTGTGCCGTCGTCACCGTCGCGGCCACTGATCTCCCCGGCGCCCAGGAGGACATCCAGGAGTTGCGCCGTCCTCGTCTCTGTTAATTTCGCGCACCCGTTCGACTGGAGCCGCACCGCATCGCCAACCGCTTGTCTTCTTCAACCTCGGAACGTCGGACGCCTTCGTCAAATCCATCGCCGTCAAGCAATTCCCGGCCTCTCCGAGCGCACCATCTACCCCGTGGTGAGCCTCTCCCTCGATCCCCCTTTTTCCCTTCGAATCGGCGTTGTAGACCCGCGCCCACCCAAGGCCGCCCTGGCCGGACCTCGCTGTGGCTGCACCCGCGCTCCTGCGTGCGCCTGCCCAGCCTAGTCTCGTGCGCCCCGCGCCTGTTCTCGCGTGCCCAGCCGCGCCAGACCACCCCATGACACCCCTAGCCGCGGCCGCACGCCAGCGCCCTGCCCCGCCTGCAACTGCTGCTCCTATCGCTGTCGCTCTGCTGCGCGGCCACTACCTGCTTGCTCTATGCTGCTGCGCCGCTGCCGTTGCTCGTCGGCTCCGCCTGCCGCTGACGCCCGCCGGTGCCGCGTCCCGCCGCTACGTTGCTCTTCCCGTCGCAGCCTCCCTGCTCACCCGGGCTCCGCCCCGCATCCGCTGGCGCCTCCGGTTGCACCTGGCCGCCGCCGACGGTCCCTCATGCGCACTGCTGCTGCCCTTCTCTGCCTACGTCGTCGCTCGCCTGTGCCAATGCACCCCCCCGCGCCGCCACACGAGCCCACGCCCCGCACCGGGCTCACGCCCGCATCGGCCACTCGGTGGCTTCCCCCTGGCCACAGCTGCACCTTGCTTGTGCGTACGCGTGCGTGTCCGTGGCCCCTGCTGGCCCCATGCCACTGACCTTTGGGGCCCACGTCCCTGTTAGAACAAAAAAATAATTTCGAAATAATTAAATATAATTAATAATTAATTAGGTAACTTAATTAATATTGCCTAGTTAACTAATTAACCACCTAACTAGTTTAATCAGTTAATGACAAGGGGGCGCCGCCCCTATTGACCAGTCAAACTTTGACCGGTCAACTGGGACCCCCCTTGGCCCACATGTCAGCCTCTAGGTACACATATGTGTACACAGAGCTGGGTACCTGTAGCATTTTAACTTCTATTTTCGAATTAAAATAATTTCAGAAATTGATTAAAACTTTGAAAATTCATATTAAATAATTCGTAGCTTGGATGGAAAAACTTTGTACATGAAAGTTGCTCAGAACGACGAGACGAATTCGGATACGCAGCCCGTTCGTCCGCCATGCATCCCTAGCATAGCGAACACGCAACTTTCCCCCTCCGATTCAAAACGCGAAACACCGGGGATACTTTTCCGGATGTTTTCTCCCTTCGCCGGTATCACCTCATACTGCGTTAGGGCACACCTAGCACTGCTACTTGTCTTGTCAAGCATCATTATGCATCTGTTTGCATTGTATCCATTGTTTCTTCCCCCTCTTCTCTCCGGTAGACTACGAGACTAACGCCGCTGTTGGTGCCCTGATCGACTACGCTGTTGACAACCCCTCTTTCTTGCCAAAGCAACCAGGCAAGCCCCCCTCCCCTTGATCACCAGATATCGCCTATTCTTCTCTCTACTGCTTGCATTAGAGTAGTGTACCATGTTACTGCTTTCCGTTAATCCTATTCTGATGCATAGCCTGTCCTTGCTACTACTGTTGTTACCTTACCTGCAATCCTAAATGCTTAGTATAGGATGCTAGTATTCCATGAGTGGCTCTACATTCTTGTCCGTCTGCCATGCTATACTATCGGGCTGTGATCACTCGGGAGGTGATCACGGGTATATACTTATACATATTATATGATACCTGTGGTGATTAAAGTCGGGCCGGCTCGTAGAGTACCCGCGAGTGATTCACGGATTGGGTCCAAAAGGACGTTTGTCCCAACGGCCCTCTGAGTGGATCTTTGTGGCGGAGCGACGGGGCAGGTTGAGACCGCCTACAAGAGAGGTGGGTCTGGCCCTGGTCGCCGTCCGCGGTTATTTCAAAATAACATGCTTAACCAGATCTGGGTATTTGATCTAAGTCTGGCCACTGGGCTATATGCGCTAACCAAGTACGCGGGAACAATTATGGGCACTCGACGTCATGGTATCAGCTGAAGCCTTCTTGACGTCAGCGACTCAGCGGCGCGCACCGGGTTGGACTGGAACGCCCGCTCTTGTATAAGGGAGGCTAGGTCTGCTCGCCGGCCGCGTAGGCAATGTGCAGGTGTGCAATGGGCGATGGGCCCAGACCCCTGCGCCATAGGATTTAGACCGGCGTGCTGACCTCTCTGTTGTGCCTAGGTAGGGCTGCGACGTGTTGATCTTCCGAGGCTGGGCATAATCCAGAAAAGTGTGTCCGGACAAAGGGGATCGAGTGTGTTGGGAAATGTGGTGCACCCCTGCAGGGAGGTTTATCTATTCGAATAGCCATGTCCCTCGGTAAAAGGACGACCCGGAGTTGTACCTTGAGCTTATGACAACTAGAACCGAATACTTAATAAAACACACCCATCCAAGTGCCAGATACAACCGGTGATCGCTCTCTCACAGGGCGACGAGGGGAGGATCACCGGGTAGGTTTATGCTATGCGATGTTACTTGGTGAACTTACCATCAACTCTGTTCTACACGCTGCAAGATGGAGGTTGCCAGAAGCATAGTCTTCGATAGGACTAGCTATCCCCCTCTTATTCCGGCATTCTGCAGTTCAGTCCACATATGATACCCCTTTTCCATTTGATACCAATGCATGCATATGCAGTGTAGCTCCTTGCGTGTGAGTACTTTGGATGAGTACTCACGGTGGCATTGCTCCCCCTTCTCCCCCTTTCTATATCCGATTGTTGCGACCAGACGTTGGAGTCCGGGAGCCAGACGCCACTGTCGATGATGACTGCTACTACTCGGGAGGTGCCTACTACTACGTGCAGGCCGCTGGCGACGACAAGGAGTAGTTTAGGGGAGTAGACTCTGTGCTCTTTCGATTTGTATCCCAGTTTGTGCTAGCCTTCTTAAGGCAAACTTGTTTAACTTTTGTCTGTACTCAGATATTGTTGCTTCCGCTGACTCATCTATGATCGAGCTCTTGTATTCGAGCCCTCGAGGCCCCTGGCTTGTAATATGATGCTTGTATGACTTATTTTATTTGTAGAGTTGTGTTGTGATATCTTCCCGTGAGTCCCTGATCTTGATCGTACATGTTTGCGTGTATGATTAGTGTACGATTGAATCGGGGGCGTCACACATGCATCAATCAAGTAGTACTTATTTGCATCTGACTATTATACTTGTCGGCTATAAGCTTGAATATAGATGATGTGGCAACATCTTATAGCCAGCGGCGACTATACTATTAACCATGCTCTCAGTGGCCTTCTACAAACTGTAATTTTGATATACTGGCCTTGTGTACCAAAAAAATGGAGGTAGTAACTATCTGACTTCCTTCCCCATTGCGGTGACGTCGATGATATCTCGAACGTTGTGGTTTGGCGAAGTGCGTTCGATGGAGAACACGATTGAGGGATACCATGGTAAGTCATTCGCAAGTGCCACATGCAAGCTGAGACAACCGCCTTATTTGCATCTAGGAAGTCCGTTGAACCAAATGACGCGTAAATGTACTAGTACTACACAATAGCGTCGTCCGTCCAGCTTAGTGAGGTAAGGTGGTTTCTCGAAGAAGACGATGGAGAAGCAGAGTTAGCAAAGAGTGAAATGATGGTTGCTTCGTCCGTGCTTTGTGATTTGATGCCTCACTTATTTGTGATTTGTGATAGAAGGGACAGGGGAGTAGACTCTGTGCTCTATACTGTACATGCGTCCAAGCACGGGAGAAAGAGGAGAGAGGTTGCATTTTTCTATTCCTTCAATCAATTAGGGAGCTTCGGTTCCATCTTTTTGGCTTTGGCAGCACCATCCACAATGGTTTCGATGCCAAAAGCTATTTTAACATTTGGCTACACATTGTGGATGTCCTTAACCGTACCACTTGGTTTTGCTCCTATGTTTTATCTATACAAATCTCGATTATATTGATCTAAAAAGTTATAGTACCAAGATTAGTAAAAAGGATGTGATTTTACCGCGCGGATTGCGGGGAGGTTTCTTATTTTTAGAGGACGTTAGCCTGGCAGTTTGCTAACATGCGGTCCCACATGTCAGTGCTTTACCAAGCCAATCCGCATCCCACATGAGGCAAAAACAACGGCAGAAGCAACACAAGGTTAACTTGAAGAAGATGAGGGAGAAGCGGATCCAGCAACTTCTTCTTTTAGCATTATTACTTTGTCCCTCCAACTTCTTCTTTTAGCATTATTATTTTGTCCCTCCAACTTAACTGCGGGAAAGGTGCAGCTTTGTGATTTGATGCCTCATTGCTCAATACTACGTCGGCGCCATGACTCGGGTGCATCACCCATGCTGCTATGCACTGTTATTTCGGTATGGCACGTGGACCCGGTCGCTTGATGTCCCACATGTCAGCGAAAAGGAATGGAACATTTATGGAAGCGTGCACTCCACTCTTACGACGGAGGAGTACACGACATGGCGGCCTGGTGAACTGTTACTTGTAGTGTAGTAGTACTATAGTTTTGTTGTTTCGCACGATCCATCGATACAAACCTGATTAAACAGGCAAGGGCGGGATTTTCCCCGCATGGTAGATGATACTAGCCATACATTTTAAAGGAAATTTTAATGCATGCAAACTGAATAATTAAGTAACAATATGAGATCTAGTAAAACTAAAAACACATCTGATTTATTGTGTTAGAGTGTAGTAGTAGTGATGTATTGCATAGTTGTTAGATGTAACATGCGAGAACATGTAGAGATGTACTTTTGGATGGCCTACAGAGAGAAATTGGGGATAAAGTGGATTCAAATATTTGTATTCGTCTTCATAGCATTTGTAACTCATATCCACAGTTCGTACAGTAAACGTGAATGCTTCTTCGCTCTTATGAAACCAGTACAACAATAATGGGGAGGCGTGCGTCAATTTAGGCACTAGCATGTTGGCTTACTCGGCTCCACAGAGAGAGCGAGAGAAGAGATAAATACACGGGCGGTCAGTGTATTTCAGGCGTAATACGATCACCGGACTTCAGAATACGCTCATTACGGTCACTATATATGTTTTGCGGTGATTATATAGTCACTTGCTCACCGTTCAGCATCGGATTGCACTCTGTTGACCGACCAAATAGTCTGTGTGGCATTATGTTGACTAGTTAAATTGACCATGTTCCTTGTGGGTCCCACATGTCAGTTCGCATAGGAAAAAGGTCAGATAAACACAAATTTACGTAGGCCCGATAAGACTCCAACATGTACGTATCATGCTTTCACTACAAATACAATGATCGTTACTGTATATATCGCGAGAGAAAGATGAAACATGCGTGAATGTGCTGGGGGCGTACTTTTAGAGGACCTGGAGATAGTTTGTGTGCGTACATGAAAGGGGCGTATAGGGGGTGTATGCGATGGAGAGAGAGATGCTCTTCACTTCTCTTTATTATGGCTAACTTTATATATAGTATAAAAATATAAAAATTCATAGTGCGGAATAAATATCATTGTGGGCACCATGCAATGCAAATTAACGTCCATACTATTCCATATAACTTCTTAATGTTGTATATATGTAGAAATTCTAAAATAATTTTCTGGCCACACTTTGTGTGGTTTTATTCAAAAGGATTGTTGTATGCGAAATAAACGTGAAGACAGGGATTTTTAGATCAATGGGGTACGTGATGTAACATGTGTGGTAGTTGATGTATTTGGCAGGGCCTTGATGTCTACTACACAACCTTCTTCTTGTAGACGTTGTTGGGCCTCCAAGTGCAGAGGTTTGTAGGACAGTAGCAAATTCCCCTCAAGTGGATGACCTAAGGTTTATCAATCCGTAGGAGGCGTAGGATGAAGATGGTCTCTCTCAAGGAACCCTACAACCAAATAACAAAGAGTCTCTTGTGTCCCCAACACACCCAATACAATGGTAAATTGTATAGGTGCACTAGTTCGGCGAAGAGATGGTGATACAAGTGGTATATGGATGGTAGATAAAGGTATTTGTAATCTGAAAATATAAAAACAGCAAGGTAACTAATGGTAAAAGTGAGCGTAAACGGTATTGCAATGCTAGGAAATAAGGCCTAGGGTTCATACTTTCACTAGTGTAAGTCCTCTCAACAATACTAACATAATTGGATCATAAAACTATCCCTCAACATGCAACAAAGAGTCACTCCAAAGTCACTAATAGCGGAGAACGAACGAAGAGATTATGGTAGGGTACGAAACCACCTCAAAGTTATTCTTTCCAATCAATCCGTTGGGCTATTCCTATAAGTGTCACAAACAGCCCTAGAGTTCATACTAGAATAACACCTTAAGACACAAATCAACCAAAACCCTAATGTCACCTAGATACTCCAATGTCACCTCAAGTATCCGTGGGTATGATTATACGATATGCGTCACACAATCTCAGATTCATCTATTCAACCAACACAAAAGACCTCAAAGAGTGCCCCAAAGTTTCTACCGGAGAATCACGACGAAAACGTGTGCCAACCCCTATGCATAGGTTCCCAATGTCATGAAACCCGCAAGTTGATCACCAAAACATACATCAAGTGGCACGTGGTATCCCATTGTCACCACAGATATCCACGGCAAGACATACATCAAGTGTTCTCAAATCTTTAAAGACTCAATATGATAGATTACTTCAAAGGGGAAACTTAATTCATT